>NW_028277173.1:2548500-3819000 GCF_051122295.1 Plectrocnemia conspersa
GGCAATAACAAAAGTTACATTTGTAAACAGTGTGGTCGTTCTTGCACCGATTTGAAAGCTCACATGAGGACACATACCAACGAACGGCCTTTTCCATGCACATTTTGCTCAAAAAGCTTCAAACAATCTTACAATTTGAAGTATCACATCACGTTACACACAGGAGAGCGAAATTTCGAATGCAAAACTTGCAATAAAAAATTCAAAACGAATAAACTATTAAAGGTATGTGAACATCCATTTAATATTTTATACTACATACTATTAATAATATGCTTATTTTATTTTAGGATCATACAACTCTGCATACAGGGGAATATCCATATAATTGTATGCAATGTGATAAAGCTTTTCGTAGTACAGGTACTTTAAGAAAACATATAAAAAAGCATCACGAAACCAAAATAATTATTTCTAATGTATCCAATGAATCTGTTACTATAAAATAAAATGAGTACTCAAATGTTCTGGCTTGATATTTTAAAAAAGTGGGATTTTCATAGTATGTGTAACAAAATGGTAGAAGCAAAGTGGCTTTATTATATCATTTACACCCAAAAGTTTAGTTAGTCAGTTTACACTTAAATACTGCTATCCTCCTGAAACAAAAAACATAATTGATTGGCTGAAATATAATTGCATTGTGTTTTTATTTGTAAAATGTAAAAATGCTAATTATATAAATCACTTATTTGCAATAGGAATGACTCGTAGGCTTCCTAAATTGGTCAATGTCTTGTCTTTACCGATATATAATATTTATTTCAAAGCATTAAAAAAATACGATAAACGTAGCAACACATTATGCAATTGTCTTAAATTAATTTATAAGGGCCGATAAGGTTAGTAATCCTGGAGCTACGCTGGCAGCACCGAGGAGAGCGGCATTGAAGGATTTACTCAATTGGCAACACAATGGAAGGACGCTTCCCGCTGATCAGCGTCTCGTTGATTGGCTCCGTAGTAATTTTTCATGTCATATTATACTTTAACCAATAAATTAAACATCTGCAGCGGCTAACATGTGTCTCGTTATCAACTGGTTGCTAATTTTAATTTAAATGGTTAAATTGATTCGAATAAAAATGTTTTTTAAACATTTTTTGACTTGCTCTAAGAGAATTTAATTTAATATCATATACAAAATCTTATATATAAATTGTCATTTAGTGTTTCGAACATTTTGTCGGTTGTTTGGGGTTTGGGGTATACAAAAAAAAAGTGGGGTATACAAAAACGTTTGGGGTATACCAGGGTCTTGCCAGATTTAGCCCCTTCAGATGACTTAATACTTATATAAATTTGCGATGACGGTATTTAAAAAAAATTTGCACCTTTCCTCACTAAAAAATAAATGGTATTTTTTTAATACTTTTATTTGGTGTAAACTATATTTTGTGAGGGGGAAGTTGATACAGTTGGCAACTTTGAAGTTACGCTTGAAACCAGAGCCACCGAGAGAAAAATTGAGCCCTGGCGCTTATTGTTGCTGACCCCCCCCCCCTGGGCGCCAGCCCACCATACTCTGGACTCTCACCATCCATCTGTGTGGGAGAGCCATGGACTCTTCTTGGGTTAAATCTTAAACCCTTGAGGGTAAGGCCGTCTTAGGTAGAGCGCGAAGCAGTGCCTAAGACGAACAAAGCATAGCAAAGTAAAGCCATCGAGCCAAAGGGCTCTACTCCTTCTGAGGTCCGAGGGCTAAAGACTGCAGCTGAAGTATTTGTTGTCTTTCATTATTATTCCATAAAGCGGCTTTCATAAATGATGTCACAGGTATATAATTTAATTTTGACTCCCCTCCCTCCTTCCCCCTTGTCATAAGATCGCAGAAACAAGTTTTGAACCAGTCTATAAATAAATGTTATGTCATCCAAGTCTTCCGGTTGCTTTGCAAAAACTGGTAAATTTGTTTTAGAGTAACTTGTAATGGCACGAGGATTTTCTGATTGGTAGATCAACATAGGTTTCAATTTAATTCTCCGGATGCATTTCCACCGATAAGAGTTAGACGGTCCTTGGATGCTTTAAATCCAGAAGCAGTCTTCCCTCTAAGGAAATAAATGTACGTGTTGGCATTCGTTTCCAATAAAGTCCAGTCTCATGCACATAAAAATTAAATTTGGTAGATAATTTCCCCTTTCTACAATTTCACAGAACTTCATTGGATATTTTCAGCTGATTCTACGTCTGCACTAGTCGACCCACAAATCATTTTAAGGTTATGCAAGTTTAATCGTTTTCTAAACCGATCAAGGCAACCTTTGCTTGCTTTAATTACTTCTTCTCCTCCATGTTGAGATTTTAAATGATCCCAAAAAATAAGTGATTTATTCATTCATTCAATATATTCAATGTTTTTTTTAAATTGTCGGTCACGATATAACGAGTCCGCAGTCACCGGGGTCGCGATGAACAGCGTTTACCTATATTGTAAATAAATCATACGTTGACACGTTGAAGCTTGGTTAATTATACATTTCATTTTTGTTTTAGGAAAACTGTTTTATTAAAAAAAAAAAAAAAAAAAATCAGGCTTTTTTATGAACAAATTCAAATTTGTGATGTCACATTTTTTAAAAGATTGTCACAATTCCGCTGACCCCCTCCCCTCTAAAGCTGTGACATAATTTATGAGAGCCACCCAAGTATAATTCAAAGTATTAACAATTAAATTAAATGCATTATTACGATATTTTGTAAATATATGGTTAATTTTATATAAATAATGGTAAAGAATTTGTGACAATGAAATATAGGAACGTGTGTGTTTTTAATAATTGTAATTTGGCCCGCAGCGCATAAACATAACGGTACGCGTCAGTGTGGCAACCCTTCGGCGTGTCAGTTGGTCACCCTGTATCGATCGAGTGTGTCGTGATGGCGGCGCGCTGTCACTTGGCCGCCATACCTGGGATGGAGAGGCGCCCTGCCGCAGAGACGCAGCTGGTCAGTCGACTCCCGGGTCCCGGTCGAGCCCCGGCGCGCGCCGACCGTTCGGCGCCGCGCGAACGACCTCCCATAACGGCACTCTCGCGAGCTTCTCTGCCCCCAGCGATGAGCCATGCCCCCCCTGCCCCCGGAACGAACGCGATAACGCATCATCATCGCTCTCGGAAAACATTTCGCACTCGAATTGAACCATTTGTTTCCAATTTTACTTCCGTTCCACATTAGTGCCCTACAATGTCACTTTTTAGGCCAAACCCTTTTGTTCGCGTTCCGTTTTATTCCGTTATATGAAAATATCTCAAAAGTGCAAAACTGGAGATCGGAGATTATGACGCAAATCCGATTCGAATTTTACAGTCAAATCAGATAGATCTGAATTTAAAATGATATGTTAAAGTTTCTCACTCCGAGTCACATTACAATGTATAATCCGGTGATTTATTTTTCCTCAAGGCTTATAAAATAGTGAAAACTGGATGATATATATACTTATTCGTAAACGTTCTCTCCGCTGGCAACATTTAACGCTGCTTTGGTTGTGCAAAGTGTGCATTCTCATTCGTGAATAAGAAACACAATCTCAAATATTATTATTGCAATTTATGCCCAGCCAACGTATGTTGGAAAGATACATAATAATGAATCATCAATCTGATGCAATTCAATAATGAAAAGATTATTATTGTGCAAACAATGCAAAGTATGTCAACCCGCACTAATGTATTATAAATAATGGATTTCCTAAGCAATTTCGGACAAGTAGATTCCACATGGATACTATACCAGACTCGAGTTAGTAAACTAATTCTATTTGAGAGTTTTATTATTTGCGCAATACTATATAAATATGTCATAGGGCTTTGTAAACTAAGTGGTTATGATAAGTTTGTAACGGTAATTGTTATTAATTCTTTCACTGCGCTTGATATCTCTGCCCGCCATTTCAAAATTTGTTAATATTAATGTCATAGTTTTTTTAAATACGGTTCAATAATTAATATTATTAGGCTCAAATGTTATGGCAGCTTTCGGTGCCCAATGTGTACTGGTGATTTTCTTGATGAAAGTGTTAAAGACCTGCCAGTGCAGTTTATCATCATTTTCGATGATAAACTGCACTGGCTTCGTCACAGTTCAACACTCGTAAGAGCGATGATGGCTGACAAATATATGCTAATTTTAGGAGATACTCTCTTGTTCTTAGTAAATTGCTTTTTAGACCTTATTCTTGATTTCTTCGTGTAACTTTTCCTTTAACCGCTTAATCCCTGACGTTTTCCGAGTTATAATAGCTATAAAAAATTAATATAATTACTGGCATTTTGAAAAATATAAATATATTCTTATTTTGAAAAAAATAACATATGTCATTCAGTGGTAGTTATTTTAATACTTCCATTTTATTAAGATTCATAGTACAGTATACCCCCCAATAACACGGTAAATTGTAGACGTACTATTTGGGTGCCCGTTACTTTATGTGTGAGTAAGCCAAAGGGACCCTCGTATATCTATGGAGCAATATGCAAGATGCAACGTCTGTCTATATTTCTTTTTCCTCTTATTTTCCCCTGAGAGATGAGCTGGCTTAGTTTGTATTTTGGACTAGACTTAATGAAAGTTCTAAAACTATAATTAGTTTTAGAGCTTTCATTATGTTAGGTTTGGGTCTGACAGCATGGACATTTCGCAACTGTCATTGAGTTTCATATACATTTTAGTTATTATATTAATTATTATAAACTAGTAGAAATATATATTTACTGATGAAAATGTATTTGGATTTTACTAGTAAAAATATAACTTCACTGAAAAATACACATTCACTGTAACATTTATACATTGGATATAAATAAATAATGATAAGTATGTAAATATATATGTTACTACATATGGAAAAGTTGAAATCATATAATTTTACTGATATCTGCCAGATAAATTATATTTTTACTGGTGAAAATGTATTTCGATATGCTTACATTAGATTTGAGACATTTTTTAGGTTTTCTTTGAGGGAAAACTTGAGAATTTCTGGTTTAAGATCAGGGATGTCATTTCAGTTTTTCCGAAAAAGTTCGCCAGTTAGTGGTCGTTTTTTTAATATTTCGACCTTGTTTAGATTTATAGAATTTCATTAAATGACATGCATTTCTAAGGGGGGGGGGTAAATGCCTCCACCTGCCCCCTTCCCCAAATGACGTTCTTGACTAAGTATACCATAAATTTTAATTTTCAGTTTGCAAGTATACTCAGTCACGAAACTTGCGAGTTAGCTCGTCCATGGGGAAATTGGATCACATATTTTTAACGAGTATATTCGTCCATGAGGATTAAGTGGTTAATGCTAGCTGACCATTTTTTTATTTTAGATCGGTTAATATTTTTCTGATTGTCCATGACTATCAATCATTTACTCTGCTCGATGCGATTTAACAAGAATATCATCATTTTGTTATTGAGTATTGACTTCTCATCTATTTTCAATCTCAACAATGAAGTGACTCGTCTGCTATTTGACAGGTGCAAGTATTTCGATTAATTTATGTTAATGAGGCAAAATTGATATCTTCCAAACGAATCGGTAGACACTTTTAGATACTGCCTTTAAAATGATTAACCGCTTTAGCATAAATTCTCAAATTTAATTGACTCATCGCCCACTTTTCAACGCCAAAATTTTTTATCGCCCACCTTTGGAAAACTATTTTTTTCCCATTTAATAATAAATTGTAAACGTAGCAATGCCCATGTATTTTTTTAATTTCACCAAAATACAGCTTGTGCAATTTTAGAATTTTAAATTGTAAATTTTAAAATAAAACAAAATAATATTACTGACTAATATCAAAGAAAGAAAATCATTTTTTTGCGATTTATACAGTGCTACTTTTTTATTTAAATTAAATTAAGACCACCGTGACCTAACAGGTTACCCCAATGCGTCACGATGGTCGTAAAACAATTCATAGTATTATTTAAATACACAAAATAATACATTCACTTAAAAAAAAACATAAACCTATTTATAATTATTATTATTAGCTGTTTTTATTGATATTTGCTATTTATAAAAATTGTATCCGTAATTTAAAAAAAATCAAATTTAGGCCTAACCCATAGGTACTGAAAAAAAACAATTACAGCGGCCACTTTCAAAAGATCCTAAAACGCACTGTATTTTATGTAAAAGATATTTACTTTATTTGAATATAAAATGCCTAAAAAACTTTGGCACAATATTATTTTTTGAATAAAAAACTCCATTGCCCATCAAATTCCCTCGGAACCAGCATTGCCCACCGGGCTTCGTCCATCACCCACCCGTAGGCGATAATGTCTATGGTCTAAATGCTGCTTCATTTTGTTTCACTATCTAGAGAAATGGAAAGTTAGCATTGTTTTTAATTGTCAATCTTTTAAAATAAACCATATTCTATTCGTCGAAATAATTTGAAATCATCAAATTCAAATACTGTTTGAGGTCTCAGAAAGATCTGTAATATTGTGTTGCTTTTTTTATTATAAAACACATCATAGAAAGCTTAATGAATACCATATGCAAAGCAAAGCTGGTTGTTAGCATCTACGAGCTTCCCTAATTTTATCATTAAATTTGATCTATCGACAATGTCTTTTTTGTGTAATATTCCATGTAAAGTAATGCGTTCTTTAAATTTTTCAATACACGCCTCGGTTGTCATAGATCAATGGATACGAGCAAAGCTTAAACTCCAATATTTATTAAACAGTAGATATCCACTCACTAAGGAAATGCTTTTTATGTTCTGATTGGTTCATTACATAGTTTTTCCTTTTTGCACGTTAGAACCACAAAATCTGTATAATAATACGACCATATATAACAGCGCAACGTTCGGAATCCGATAAAAAAGTAAAATTAAATGTTCAGAATAAAAATCACATCTCAATAAGTAAGTTTCTAGTCAAGCTGTCAGGATTAGAAGTGTAAATCTTTCGTAACTCAATCATATCAATCGTTAGAAGTAGTGTGACTAGCAATAGAAATGTAGCAATATCATAGCCATCAGGATCGAGTCCCCGTTCTCCCCGCACGATGGTCACAATCTCGATAATAAAGTGAATTTATTGTAGACCGCTAAGCGCAGAAAGAAATGGCTCAACGCTCCGTCGGAGCGCGACTGTATAATAAAAGCAAAATTTTAATTCGATCGCCGTGGCGTTGATTATGCGGTTTTTTTACATATTTTGTAATCGTTTGCTGATGGAGTCGGTTGTGTATTTCAGTTTCCACTGACGCAGCTGTGCGACAATGACACTACAAAGGTCGAAACGCAGACGTCGGTGGCCGACAGGGAGGCGCACAAGGCGGAGAGGGAGGCTTGCCTGCAGTACTTCGCCGGATGGAACGAAGCTGACCAGGTGATCCTCGAATTTTTTACGATAAGTCTACATAGTCCTTAAAATATTTAATTAGGAGTTATAGATCCAGTGTAATTTCTACGTAAAAACCACAATATTACATTATGCTTATTATCATCTTTGTTTAATGCTGAGTTTTGGAATAGATAAACAATATAAAAACTGTATGTGCTATAATGAAATTAATGACAAGTGCATAATTTTTTCTATTGTCTGATAAATAATTAAACACATGTATTGCTCTGCTCTTATAGTGCATTAATCTAAGTACAATCAAATTGATCTTATTAATCGTCATCAAATTTAATATTGCAAACTGCAGATCTAATCTTGTCTCAATTATAGATAATATTGTGTATGTTGTAATATGAATAAAAATTCATCCTCCGTACTTGAAATATAATACAAAGGCATTCCAAGTATGCTAAACGTAAAAAATGTAATAATTTTATGAAATATTAAGAAAAATTTACAGGAATTATTCTATAATTATATTTACGAATTATGACAGAAGGGGTGTGATTTAACAGAGAATTATTTTAAGAGATATGTGCATTTAAATTAATACTTCGTTCCATAAAACGAATTTTTGTGAAAAGGATTCATTGCAGAGAGTAATTCATGGGGTGTTTACTGTTCCATAAAACAATTCGTTTTATGAAACAATTGTTTCATTTAAATTGTAGTCTAACAGAAGTCATTCAAATCTTATTATATTAACTAAATTTTAATTTAATCTGATGAATGTGCTTGATTTATATCGCTTATTTGAATATTTTGTCTTTTTATCAGGTCGAATTTGTGGAGCAACTCCTCTCCCGCATGTGCCACTATCAGCATGGACACATCAACGCATATCTCAAACCAATGTTACAAAGGGACTTTATTAGTTTATTGCCTGGTAAGAAACTATTTTATATGAAGCTATATAAATGAATGAAACTATGTTAATAATTGTTGCATTTGCTCAGTCAAAGGATTGGAACACATAGCAGAAAATATACTGTCATACCTGGACGCGCGCTGGCTCTGTGCAGCCGAGCTAGTCTGTCGGGAATGGCAGAGGGTCATATCTGAGGGTATGCTCTGGAAGAAGTTGGTAGAAAGGAAAGTCCGCACGGACTCGTTATGGAGAGGCTTAGCCGAAAGAAGAGGATGGTAAATATAAAATGTTTTATTGTATGTATAGTATTCCGGATTATTACAAGCTCTTCTCTCTTCTAGGATACAATATTTGTTTAAACCAAAACCGGGGACAGTGCATCCGGGTCACACTTTTTATAGATCGCTGTTCCCAAAAATAATTCAAGATATCGACTCTATAGAAAATAATTGGCGGATGGGGAGACACAATCTTCAGGTGAACGATCGTCTCTTTCAAATTTTTAAAATAGAATTCTAATAAAATTAATTTATATTATTGTCGATTTCAGAGGATAAACTGCCGTAGCGAAAATTCAAAAGGAGTATACTGCCTACAGTATGACGACCACAAAATCGTTTCGGGTCTACGAGATAACACAATTAAAATTTGGGATAGAAATTCATTACAATGCATTCAGGTGGGTTGAATCAAACTGGATTTTATCACTCGATGACTGTTTTATTAATGGTTTAATTGTTTTGTTTTAGATATTAACCGGACACACTGGATCTGTGCTATGTCTCCAATACGACGAACGAGTGATAATTAGCGGATCGAGCGACGGCACGGTGCGGGTCTGGGACGCAACAAACGGCGAGATGGTCAATACGATAATACATCATTACGAGGCGGTGCTGCATTTGCGGTTCACCAACGGCTTGATGGTCACGTGTAGCAAGGACAGATCGATAGCCGTGTGGGACATGACGTCTCAAACTGAGATAAGCCTGCGCCGGGTGTTGGTTGGACACCGGGCCGCTGTCAACGTGGTGGACTTTGACGAAAAATACATAGTCAGCGCTTCTGGCGATAGGACAATAAAGGTACTCGTCTCTTTATTATGGTTCATTCTATTTTATATGCACTTGATGATGATTTTCAGTTCATCTAATTGATTGTATTTCATATATACATTATTAGATTAGCTTAATCATTTGAATTAAAATATTTTTTCTTATTAAATCCATTGCAGTCCAATTTATTTTAACACAAAATTACTTTGATATATGAAACATTAAATATATTTATTTATGCATATTCCAATTACTTATATATTTACATACTTGATGTTTGATTATATTTGTCCATCGTATGATATTTCTTTATGAAGATATAATTTTCGTTCACATATTTTAAAAAATATCTACGTTGTTTTTTTATACATAATATAGGCATTTATTATATACCAATAGTACCTATTTGATATGTCATTTGAAAAATTTTTAAAAAATATTTGGAAAAATCTTATAATAAAACAATTTGTAAACTTGAGCAACACAGGTAGTCATTTTTGCCTCTCAATATACCCGAGTCACCAGTGCCACTCCAAAATCCACGGTCCTTTATGCGTCTTTTTTTTTGTTTCTAAAAACGCACAAAATAAACGATAAAAAATATTTAATTATTACCAGCACGATAAACTACTGGTATAAGTTCCGACTATTGACCTGAAAGACCTGGGTTCGAATCCCATACGGACCTAAGTGTTTTTATATTTCTATCGTGTCTGGGAGATCGGAAATAGTGATTATTATTATGATATAGTACAAATGCAATAAAAAAAATGGACGATTTTTAACATGAGGGGTTATAATTTTGTATATAAATTTACAAAGTTTTAAATTACATAAAATAATAAAAATTTTCATTTTTCTTTAACGCCTTTGCTTATCAGTAATTCCTACAGCGTTGTGTTTCAAAAAGTTTAACGATTATAAAAGTAATTAATGCTTTATTAAAATAATTATTTTTTAATTAAATAATATTTTACAGGCAATTAATTGATTTGTTTCACTAAATGGTTTAATAAATTAATATCGGTAAAAGCCGATTAGGAATGTATTCGAATACTTCATCCATTTTTTATTCAATATTTGAATAGTTGAAAACTACAAATAATTTATATACTCCAGTAGTGTGTTTTTAAGGTTTATCATCATCAATAAATAAATGTCTACGACTTACTCACTTTCACTCGAAAATATTTGCCTAAGTTTCTTGATTATATTCACTAACAGAAATATTACTTTCACAATAAAGTGAATGTTTTTCGTCAAATACATTAGCCACATATCAATTATAAAAGTATAACTCTTCATCATCACTATTAGTACTGTCGGCCGTAATTAAAAACCATTTATTTTAAATAAAAATATATATGTAAATTTAAACCAAAACTTTTTAATTGAGAACCATGGATTGTTTTATGTTTGACTTTTGTAAAACAGGTATTTAAATTACGGTACGGTTTAATAGTGAATTATTTTTAGAGATATGTGCATTTAAGTAAATACTTTGTTTCATAAAACGAATTGTTTGTGCATTTATGTAAGGTATATCTTCAGAAAAGAATTCGTTCCAGAGAGTTATATAGTGTTCACTGTTCTAACCAATGCTCGCTGCACTTAATCTGTTCAATAGTGATGCACAAACAATTTGTTTTATGGAACAATTATTTTATATACTGTTCATTTAAATTATCCTCATAAAATTGTTTCCTAAATTAATCGATTGATAAATTTTGTGAATAATTTCATTCCTCGTAAAATAATTAGGTATTACCATATCTTTTCACTTAATATAAGAATAGAAATTTCCGTGAGTGACTTACGAAATAAAATACTGGACATTTTATCATCAAATCATTCAAAAAAGCTTTAGAAAATAAAATTATATTGTGCATGACATACTTTGGACATCTAAGGGTTTTAGTTGATCTAGCAATGAAGTCTAACAATAAATATTTCTTTTAAATATATAGACAATATATACTGTATTTACTTAATTAACCTATTACTTACCAGGGAATAGTCCATGCATCATCCAGTGCTGCATTCTGATATGGTATACTTGATTAACTATATTTTTTTATGTTTCTCAGGTATGGAACACAAGCTCTTGCGAGTTTGTTCGAACACTAAACGGTCACAAGAGAGGCATAGCGTGTTTACAATACCGAGATCGTCTAGTAGTGAGCGGATCCAGTGACAACACGATCCGCCTTTGGGACATTGAATGCGGTGCATGTTTAAGGTGATTTATAATATTCTTATTCATTTATCGAACAACTAGTTTATTTTTAATATTAACAATTTCTCGCAGGGTGCTAGAGGGTCACGAAGAGCTGGTGCGGTGTATTCGCTTCGACGCCAAGCGGATAGTCAGTGGCGCGTACGACGGCAAGATCAAAGTGTGGGACCTGCCCGCCGCCCTGGACCCCCGCGCGCCCGCCACCCAGTTGTGCCTCAAGACGCTTGTGGTATGCTTTGTATATGTTAAGTTGATCTCTCGTCGCTATACGGCATGCGTGTAACTGTAACATTTTGGCACAGGAGCATACCGGACGTGTATTTCGATTGCAATTTGACGAATTTCAAATTGTGTCGTCGTCGCACGACGACACCATACTCGTGTGGGACTTCTTGAACTACGCGCCCGGCGAAGACAAGTCCGGTTCCGGAGCCACTTCTTCACACCACGCGCCTCAGCAGATGAGCCCGGAAACTGTGAGTGTTTAACATATTTTTAATACTCTTCTAGTGCACACGTTTCCCTAATACTTTCTAGCGTCAACGATTTATAAGATATCTACAGAATTTCAACTATAATGTTACGTTAAAATGATGTACTGATTGATTGAAAGAGATTAAATTAAATATACTTTGGGGTATATTTGGTTCATAATGCATAAATCGATTTTATTTTTATGTTTCCAGTTATATTGTATCCTTCATTGCTTGTTTTTTGTTTAATTATTTTCTTCCATCAGTACATTTAAATATTTTGAGTGCTCTATTTGTGACATTGTAACATTAAATTGACCACGAGAGAAGCATTCATATTTTGAGCAACTCTCCCTTTGATTTTTTGTCTTAGCGAAAATTAACCGAATTGAAAATGGAAATCGCTAAGAATCAATATGATTATGGGGATTAACACATTCCTGCTTTTACATCTAACAGTTGAGATCGTTAGTTGATAAACACTAATCGAGAGAGTGATTTCATCGACTTGTATTTATTATTTTTGAGGTCCATCGTTTTAAGTAATTAAATAATTATTTAAATTACTTTTTGTTACTAATTATGTTTGTGAAGCTGCTACTGAAACTATGTATCATAATTTAAATAATTATATAAATATTTACCTTCATTGACCATGAAATTGTAAGAATTTCATATTGCTTGTGAGTATGAAATTTTGTTTGTGGCAACTTTATTGGGGTAGTTTAGGATATCGATCACATCTCTAAAGTAATATATCGTATTGAAGCTCTCATAAGTTGCGGCTTTCACATCCCTTGACTAGTTTTCGGTCTTCGTTACATTCCTTCAGACTATGATACTCTGTAGTTCTTCAGAATAGCTTGTAATAAATAGAGTACACAATTCATATTCTACTAAATTTAGGTGTGAATGTTTTTTTATAGATGTGTATTTTTTCGTTTGAGATTGTTGCTCCTCAAAAAGTTGTGTCAGTAGTGTTTGATTAATGTGTTACTTTGAATGTGAAAATAAAAGCTCGTTTGTGCATCAAATTTATCATTAATTTATTTTACTGTAGTAAGAAAAGCGTAGATATGAAATTGTTTTACAGTAGAGATACACTTTTTACCCTTTCGTTGCCAAAATCCGATTTATCGGTTTTCGCTATCTTGGCGAGAATTGTCGGATCCAATGTGGAAAAAGAATCAGATATATTTTTGCTTTATTATATATTCATCAATAATTATTAATCACAAAAAGCTCGGCAACCAAAGGGTTAATATTAAGTATGTGTAGACTTTTTGATAGTTCATATTAAATTTTATTTGGTGTTGGCTTATTTTAATTTTTACTTAAAATGTGATAATTTTTATTTTAAAATTAGTGATATATTAATATTGATTTATGTTACTTTTATTATTATTATTTATGAACGATCTTGAAGAACTAATAGATTTTGTATTCAGTTTCAGGATTTGAGCGAATAATGGTCCCGTCGAACGATAATTCCTAAGTTCTCCAATGTGATCCAGTGTGTGTGCGTGTGTGGTTAATAAAGTGATATTTGAATAAATTAAATAAGAATGTCGGAAGTGGGAGTCCGCACGGAAATTACCATTTCGTTAATATATTAGATTTTTATCTTTAAAATATCCAACGCTTTGCATTTTTCCTTTACGGTGTACGAACGGCGTCGTTCGTATGATATATAAGAACAGAACTTAATTTCTTAACTAACTACAGCTTATGCAGTGGATACATGTACATATTATATTATATTATATAAAAAATTAAAAACAATATAAAAAATTACAAACAACAGAGACGACGGCCAAAGTGGGAAATCCAAAAGTGTTTTTCTTTTTTAGTTTTATTTAATTTCGCGTTAAGGATGCTGTTAATGTGACAATGACTAAAATTTACATTAAACGTTTCAAATAAATGTGCGAATTTATTATGTAAAATAACCGTCGCTTTTCTAAATAGGACAATTGTACTCTATAAATAATTAATAAATTAGTGTGAGACGTTATAAATATATATAATATGTATGTATATACGGTGAAAAATAAGTGATTAAATTGGTGGAATCGCCGGCGATATCGTCATATCACCGAATGAAACGGCACGGAAGATCTGACGTTATTTTTTTTATTAATTTAAGCGATAGTTAAATTTTTGTTAATGCGTGTATACCCTGATTTTTCGTCGTCGTTATGACGGTGTGACGTTCCTGTTTTGTTCTGAAGTTTTTTTTATATTATTTAAAAAAGATCTCAATTAATACAAATCGAAAGTAATAACACAATCGGGCGGCAGAGTGAGGCAAACAACGTTTGTATGTATTTTAGTTAGAAAAATTGACTAAATTTTATATTGTATATGTATATATCG
Organism: Plectrocnemia conspersa; assembly: GCF_051122295.1. Lineage (NCBI taxonomy): Eukaryota > Metazoa > Arthropoda > Insecta > Trichoptera > Polycentropodidae > Plectrocnemia > Plectrocnemia conspersa. The sequence goes on from NW_028277173.1 coordinate 2,562,877, forward strand.
GAATAATTAGGCGTTGCTTGTTCGTACGACTCGGCCGCTCGATTGTTAACTATCTTCATTTTTAATGAACAAACATTTATAGTAGCTTGTGTAATTTAACGGCTAGACTGATATTGATTTTGCGTCGTTTTAACAATCGGCGTTTTGATTTAATCATTTTTGTGATGAAAGGGGGTTCTCTTTTTAATCTAGAAATGGTGTCGGAACAGACGGTAGAATTCTTAGTTTACGTATTGTAATTTTTTAATACCGTTATTCGCGAAGAGACATGTTTGCATCAATACGGTGCCGATCGGTTGTGACCATTTTTGTACGTGCGATTATTTTAATCGCTGGACTTATTTTTTTAGGTGTACAGACAAGTATTCCATTTTTTAAATGTACCAAAAACGATACTTATAATTTGTACCAAAATAATGCGTATTTTTATATGAAAATCAAAAGGTTTTTTTTACTCATATTTCTGCAAAGAATCTCAATCACGCTACTAAAAAAATTATGTAATTATATATTGCTTTTTAAAAATAACCATAACTAATGCACGTATTGAAAAGTAATAAATAATTTGCTATCAGGATACAAATCCCAAAAAAATTGACTGTATCAAATAAGGACTTTATTTAGAGTAAGTAACGAGCGAAACTTGAACTTTAATTTTAACTGATCCTTACAGTATTATAGAAATGGATTATTTATTTGTACATCTATTAACATGTATGTTGTATATATTTTATATACGATATGCTCGATCGCATTAACAACGCGTTTGTAAATATGTAATTTTTAAAAAATAATTCTCTCCACAAAGGTCGAGAGCCACTGCCTTATAGCATCGAGGATAACTTAAAAAGTGTAAGTAGTGAGACGTTTAAATAAAAAAAAAATGAACGATAGTTGAATTTGTAAAATCGATTAAGCTTTTCGACGCGATCGTTTTTTGTAATCATTGTGTACTTAACGATCGATCGTCGCGTCGGATCGTCGTCGCAAGATTCTCGCTTTGCGGCTTTGAACTACTAGGATTTTTATGAAAGGGCTGTCCATCAAAATTGTATTTAATAAATCGGTCCTTATCATCATTATAAAAAAAATGTATTATAATTTTTTTCTAAAAAAAAATCAATATATTTGTATATTTTATTTATTAACTTTTTTTGTATATATTTATATATATAATCAGCGAAATAGAACCGTCGATTCTTTGTGGTATGTTTTATTGCTGTTCCTCTATATTTTTTTTTACGTTAATCTTAACCCGAAAAAAACGGAGAGAGAGCGATTGAAAGGCGGTGCGTGTATGTAAAACACTTTTGATAAATTGTAGAGTGTTATATTATTTGTAATCAAAGAGTTTTATATGTAATTTACGCTGATGAATTAAAACAATTATAAATATTTGACTAGTTGTTTGATTTGATCGCTTGGAGAATGTGAACGTATAGATGAATGTGGAATCTTTTATGAGTTATTGGATGACGATTTGCCTTTCTTCTAAATTGTGTCGCCTGTTTATTAAAAAATTTAAAATGCTGCGTTCATTTGGCAATGAATGAGTGTGCCCGATCGTTGCCGACTCTCCTACACAAGCAAGGGCATTGTTTCTTCAAAAAGAAACCAACCAACGCCTTCATCTTTAACTAAGAAGAGAAAAAAACATTAAAAAAAAGAGTAAGTAAGAACATTGTATTGAAGAAGCCTTGTCCGTTCTTATTTAGTTAAAATTTGCTCTTGGCTTTAGAAATTGATCACATTGCTAAAGCAACAGAAGATGTGGTCGCTTTTGCTTTGCGGCCCGATCTGGATATTGATGCTGAAGATATCATGAAGCTGATAAACTCCCATAACCGAGAGCTCACGCTAGTTGATTCATACGCATAACTGAAGAGACTAAATCAGAATGGAGCGTCACAATGACATTTTGAAAATTAACTGAAGGCCTTGAACTGATTAAAGCTGGGCTCAGAGAAATCGATTCAAATGAAGCTTCAGTAACAACTGTTAATAATAAGACAATAACCCATTACAAAGAAATCTTGTGTACAAAAAAATCTTGATCCCATCGGACTACTTAAAATAATCCTCACTATTTTAAGCTTAAGTTAATTTAGTTTTACTTTAAATGTATTTATAAAATACTGCTGAACTATCAAGAACCAATTATTAAAACAATTATCGGATGATATCGAAATACAGCGAGGAGTAAGACAAGGTTGTGTTTTATCTCCCATTTTTTTAAACATTATTCAGTAAATATTTCTGCCTAACAATTGCTGAACACAGATGAAGGAATAAGAATGAACGGTGTCTCACTCAATAACCTGCGATATGATGCTCATAGTGGATAGTCGAAAGGGATTCCTAACGTTCATAAGTAAGGTAGCAGGAGCCTAAAATTAAATACTAAGAAAACAAAAGACGAGACGACTCAATTCCGACGGAGAGTGCTATAAAATACATATATTATCAGACTTGGACCATATACTAGAGATAAAATACCGGATCGAGAAACTAGAACAACATTCACCCGAATAAAGAATGTTCTTTGCGGGTACCACTTGAGCTTGTTTATATGAATGAGAGTGACAATGTGTTATGTACTCTCTGTCCTATATAGAAACACCCCCACGTAGACACGCAACGCAAGAGAGCCCGTCTCTTTGAGCGCTCGGGAGAAACACTAATATATCTCCAATAACATATTTAGTACTACGGCGGGTGGGGGAACCACTCACCCGGTCGTCACAAGCTGGGTGCCCACCCATAGGTTGGACTATTACCGGTAACGGCAGTGGTGCATGCAATGGATAACACACAGTTAAACTTCTGTCCTATCAGAGTAGATGTGTGGATACAGAGAAAGCAATCGAACGTGCTTTGTTTATATAAGTGATAACAGTCTCATTGGGATATTTTACGGGGTCAATGGAGATCCCTTGACATCAATGGTGTGTCGACTGTTTTTCAGATACACATCTATGTTGTATATTTTTTTTAATTTTTATTTATAATCTGTTTATACATAAGCAATGAGTACATATTTTTGATTATGATATTGGCATGTAAATAAAACATCCCATTGAACGCCTCTCCATATTTATTATTACAAAATATAATTTATTTTATATAATACTAATTCATTTGTTTATACTAATTTACTATTTTCCATTTATTGTTTGTCATGTCTGTCAGGTATGTCAGATGGTCTAAATCTAAGTCGTCTGGTGTCGTCTTATCTACAGTCAAGTTGTATTTATTTTTGTTTGGACGTCTTGGTCTTTTTCTATTGTTTGCAATTCTAGGTTATTATTAACCATTTTTTTGGGCCAGTGGTGCGATGCTCTTGTTTGGCCGCGATAACGGTAGTTTTTTTTTATTCACACGCACTGATTAATTATACAATACTTGCGTTTGCTATTTGTGTATCGATTTGTATAGTGTGAATAAGATAAAAATATACAGCTCGTAAGCTGTTGTGCCATATCGTGTCAAACGCCTTTTCAATATCTAATAAGATCATCTCTGTGTCAGAGGCCGATGTCGTTTACACATGACCTTTTTTGTTATTATTTATAGTTCCACTTTTAGTATTGTAATAAAATAATTATTGTATCAATTGGCTTCATAAAATAAAAAAATGTTCAAAAAAATAATATATATTCAATAAATATACACGTATACATAACATAATAGTTGTATGGGTATTGTAAAGCTACACAAACATACAAAAACATCAATAAAATAGTGTAATAACTGTCTGAGATCGGGAGAATTTTAAAGTATTACAAAGTACTGTAATTTATAATATTATAAATCATGTAATGTTTATACATATTTGGACTTAAAGAATTTTAACAAAGAATCTAAAACTAAAAAATAAAATTTTCAATAAAAAATACAGTATTTTACTGTTAATGAAAAATATTTATATATAATATTTGATACCATCCCCCACTTAAGTTATCACAAGACTTTCACTATAATAATATTTTTTTACAATAGAAATAGATTTTTTTTTCAATTTGCTGTTCTTACATTTTAGAGGATATATAATTTGTATTTTAACAATAGTTATCACTATTACAATGCGAGTAATTTATAAAATAAAACATTATACTAATAATAATACATTAGGCCATGAGATTTTTTTCAATTAATGAACCATATTATCATATTATAAAATAGATCTTTGGAATATATAAAAGTTTGAGATTTTAATGAGATTCGATATCTAATGTTACAATTTTAACAATACTATATTTCTTTATATTTTTTAATAATCTAATCTAAGATTTTTCATATACATTCAATAAAACAAGTTCTACCTCATTTTTTCTTCACATTACTCGGTAATGATCAGCGAAAATAAATTTGTTATGAAAAATAGTGAAAACTAGATTTGTAAACAATCAACCGAATATCTCGTCACTCTATTTTTGGTAACTCGTGAAATATGATAAAGTATCCTTGAACTGTTTTATGAGATTGTTTATGTACTACTTATTTAAAGTTAATTGTTATTTCATAACTTTTATTTTTGAAATATTCAAAACATTTATATATAATAATATTTTAATTGAAATTTCATCAGTTAAACAGCTATAGCTTTTTTAAGGAACAAATTTGGTTTTAAAGCTATGTATGTTTTTATAATTCCTTTAAATAAATATTAAGCAATTGGAATTCGACTAGATTCTTACAAAAATTGATTTCGCTATCGAACAAATATTAAACCTTTGAACTATTAGAAAATAATTACTATTGCCAACCCTGAAATTACAATATTTAGCTACTTTTCTATAGATTCTTCTCGGTAGTATGTTTTAAAGACCATTTACCAATATATATAAATTAATAATATAATAATGCTATCTCTATTGTTGAATATCTTCAATGTTGTGTCAGCATCGCATAGAAGATCAGATGGGCCAGTAACAGCGAAGATATTGTCTTTTGGGATACCGAGACGATAGTCGAAACGCTTGGTGTTTGGGAATCTGTAGTAATAAGTTTTAAATTTTATAACTTCTCTTAAATATAATAATATAAATGTTGTTAATTAATACACATTCGATTTTATTATGTTTTAATTATTTAAAAAAACTGACATATAAAAATATAAACATTTAATAATAACAATTATAAAATATCACAATTATTATATTATTGTACAACCATGGCAATAGATGCAATTTAATATTTTCTTTTAATACTGGTTTAAGGATCATAGGTAATGTGTAAATATAACTATCAGTTCTTGTTAGTAGCTTCTGTATTTGTATCCTTAATCTGGTGTTGAAGTTCTTGAGCGTAGTTATTCTACATATTATGTTTTAATCAATAAGAAAATTAGCATATAAAATAAATAAACACTTAATAACAAAAAATACAAAATATCAAAGCAATAGATGCAATGTGATATTATATTTTAATACTGAAAGCTCGAGAATTTTAAGTTCGTTATTAGTCTCCATTTCCATATCCGATATCCAGAGTTGTATATATCTACGACCGCCTAGTTCTTGGATGCTGTGTAGTTCTTGGGCCTGATGTAGGTACAATGGATCGCACTGTAGTATGATTTATTTTATTTCTTGGGTGATGTGTATGTTTTAAATCTGTAAAATCGAATGCTTGTACGATTTGCCTTTTACTTTCATTTCCTCCACCTTGTTATTTTTTTATACACGTACTGCTTTTTATTTTATAAGAATTATAAAAACTTAAACTAGTAACATTTTACGTATACATATATGTTTTGAATGACTTTAGAAAGATATTTTTGTTCCATAAATCTCTAGAAGAGTTTCTAAAAACAATTTGGGGTTATGTTACGCATGCCCTTCATAAAAGTATTATTATCTAATTCTAATGGAATATTATGTTTTTAATTATCTCAAAAACACATTAAGTAAAAATCCCAATACCACATTCAGCTATTTTAAAACAGCTTTTGTATATGAAGCTTTGATCACAGTATAATTTGTTTTTATTGGCCATTATATTTATTATAAAATATATATAATTTATTTATATATGTCATTTTATGTGAAGCGTAAAAGTTGTTATTTGTTTTGAACATTTAACCACATATTATGTAATTTAAAAGATAATTAAGTAATATGCGGTCAAAGACTACACATCATGATACATTTGGGGTGATAGTAATTATATAAAAAAAACTCATTCATTATAATAACGGCCAGTGAGTACATAAAAAAATATTTCCTTAAAAACATTCGTTGTCTTTTATTAGTACACATAATATTTTAAAATGTACGATGCCTGAAATTGATACTTATATGATTTCTTAAGACACTAAATATTAATAAATAAAAATAATGAGTTAGTAGTTACACTAATAAAAAGCGAAATTAAGAGCGCAAAGCGCAAGATTTTGAGTCATATGTATAAGAAAAATTAAATTTATTATTTATTTTTTTATTCTTTTGCTTCAATAATTTTTAATATATTGGTTAAGTAATGAATTTCAATTTTAAAATTAGAAAAATAAATTCCATTATATCTAAAATCATTTAGCGAAAAACATTTCTGGGCATTAAAAAATTCTTTCTATTGCATCAGTATATCGCATATATGACTTTAAGTGTCCTATGATTTTGATTTTAGCCAATTCATTAGTCAAAATATTGGAATGTTTTTCAATTTCGCCTATGGGATAAACCCAGGGCCGGCCCTAGGTTATTTGGCGCCCCAGACAAAAACTAAATTTGCGCCCCCCCCCCCACCCTATTAATACTTGATGAGCGCAAAAATATAATTCAAATTAAATAAATAATATATTATATTTGACAACATGCTCTTTTTTACGATTGTGGGTATTTAAGAATTTATAATTTATTTTTTCTTGTGATTTTTTACGTGTGAAATAATTTAAAGAGTACACAGTAGTGTATAAAAACTAATATCAGATTATATTCCTTAACAATATTGTTTGATAATTTTAAGTGAATATTGCGCCTTTATTTGGTATCACGGCGCCCCACAAAATCTAGCGCCCCAGGCGATTGCCTGTACTGCCTGCCCCTCGGGCCGGCCCTGGATAAACCACTAAGTGCTCAATACTAATCTCAGTATTTCGTTCTGAATTTTTTATATAATTTCGTTATTAGATTTGCATGCCAGATCCTATACATCCACTTTGGTATCAAGATGGGTTTATGTACAAGCAGTTTATAATGGCAGCCAAATGTGTCACACAGACAAAATAAAGTAATTTTTGTGCCACAGAAATCGTTTTTTGTCCATCGGATGCTGAACTCTCAATCGGTTGATAGCAAAATGGAGGCCAAATGTGTCACACGAACAAAAAATGAAATTTCAATGGCCACAAGGATTTGGAGCTGTGCCACGGAAATCGATTTTTGTCTATTAGATAATGCTCCCTTCATTGGCTGTTAGCTTAATTAATTTTGTTGTTAATATACATATAAAGATAGCTTATTTAGCCCCATATAAAACCCTAAAAGTCTGTCGTTAACTGTGATATTTTTACTTAGACTAAATCAAAATTGTTTGCATTCAATATATCATTCTTCTCTAGTGTGTTGATTAACTTATTTTTCATGTTTGCCTTATTTCTTTAGATTTGCAAACATTTATGTATTTTATTTTCTTGACTATATCAAGATGCTGTATCCGGCTTTTATAAGAATCATCAGCAAAGGTTTCTATGAGTTTAAAATTGGTCTATACACTCTTATCACTTTTTTGTGCAGAGAGCGGATTTTCCATCTTGATAAAAATGTTCAATTCAAAAGGATTTGTCATTCAGATGTATTGATATTATATACAATGCTGTATTAAGCTTAATTGTAATTCCATGTCCATATTATGTTATAAAAATATTTTTTATTATCATAATCCTGATTTTGTTAAATCGTCTAGTTGTGTTTAAATTAAAATAAATAAATTTATGTTCAAAAAGTATTTCTAACCTTTACATAGTACGTCTCCGATCAATGATCCGTTTTCGCAATATGTCAACTGAGTTTTGCCATCTTTGCAGAGGTACTTAATGTATTCCGAATGTCTTATTAATTCATCATTAATTGTTATGTTTTGATGTAGCAAGTACGGTGTGCCTTTAACGTTTTTGTCTAATTTGCATGGTAGATCGTATCTAAAAAAACAATGCATATTTTTATTGAAGATAATGTAGTGAATAAACATTAGATACTTACACCGGAGGATTTTTAGGACTGGAATTTGCACACTCCCATTCGTCAGAACCGTCTAAACAATCATCAACCTAAAAAGGTATGCCATTTATTATATAACATAATAAAATCGGACAAAATTAATCAGATCAGCTCCTCATGGATGAAATGAAAATTCTGAGATCCAAAGCAATGTGTTAGTTTAACAAGAACATAGCTAATCATAATATAAAGGTCCTAATGAAATATAGAAATGGATAATAACAGAATTCCTCATATGGAGTATCTTAGAAGTAATTTCTGGTTTTTCTTAATCAAGAGAGAATATGTGGCTCCCCAAAGGTTTTAAATTAATGATCTTGTTTCAAGATTACTGCAGATCAAAGTGTGATAATGATGCGAATCACTGATTATTAGAGTGAAATGCGTTTCTTATAACAAAGCCAAGCAATCTAAAAGACACAGATATTATTGAAATGTAGAGAATTTCCACTTCCTCTCGAATGTCATTCCGAGGTCTTTGGTGAAGTTCGTCTTCATTTAAGTAATCAGAAAACTCCACTGATAAAAAATATCTGTGAAAACGACACGACATGGTACTTTCCGATGCTCCGATTTATGAATAGTCTGCAGATTGGTCTGCAAACTATTCATAAATCGTTTTTGAACACTTTCAAATCATCGGCATACAACAAAAAGTTAGTTTCTAATGGCCGTTCGTTTATGAATGATAAAATCGATCCAAGCAATTGTCATGACAAACCTTGTCAAAGGCTTTATCAAAATCTATATATCTGCTTGAACTCCCATATCAAGGAATTTAGTCACCATCGATGAGAAGAATAAAAGGTTAGTGACCGTGTATCGTGTATGATTAAAACCGTGTTGTTGTCTACTAACATTTGCTGACTAATTATCAATGTTTGAAATATGAGAAAGACCTTTACGGTCAGTCTTTGTTATTAATTAGTAAATTTTACCCCATTGCAATGCTTCTTCTTAGATATGCACGCTCCATATGCGCATTTGAACATTCGCGACGAACATTCAACGAATCCACATACTTCCACCTTTTCGTCAGAATTGTCGGGGCACTGTGGTTTACCAGTACAAACATCTACAGCATTTATGCATTGGTGATCATCGCACTCAAACTCATATCTACAAAGAAAGGACAATATAAACTATGCCAGAAAATAGCATTATAACAAATTATTTTCTTACTGGTCGCATACACTAGTTTTGGTAGTAGGTAAATCGCAATCAGGATGAAATTCATCAGATCCATCAGCGCAATCTCGTTTTTTGTCACACTTCTTACTCATAGGCACACAAGCGCCGTAAACGCATTGGAAATCATTTTCGCATCTATATAAATCATAGTATATGTATTAGTAATTGAACATATCATGGAGAAAATAAGTAAATTTTTTTGTTGTACGTAAATGGATCATTTCTGGTGCGTAAAATAAGCACAGGCACCCATTTGTACAGCTTTTTTGATTTTCCTAACTGTTTAAGAAGGTTCAAAACATTATAACTTATTTTTAAATATTGTATATCTTCCATTGTAACATAACGGGCGCTAGCCTAATGCGTTACAATGGAGTAAACACAAACAATACCTACAAGTAAATAATGAGACACCAGATAAAATCAGTGACATTTATTTTATTAATTATAAATTATTATAACAGCAATCAATATGGCACTATGCATAGCTTAGCTTTATTTTATTTTAATTATTCATCCGTGAGATTAGAAAAATCTGTGATAATTGATCAGAATTATATAAATAAGTAATAATTCCAATCTCCCAAACGCGATAGAACTTGAAAAACACAAGCATTCTTATGGGACTTGAACCTAGGACTTTTAGGTATTAGTATATATTTCTAGTTTAATTAAAATAAAACTGATAGATGTTACTGTATATTGAAGGTACTACTAAAAATGGGTGCTCTACAAAAAAAATCAGATTTTGAAACTCGGTTACTTACGGTAAGTTGCGACATTGTAAATATGTCTCATCAGAAGCATCTGTGCAATCAATTTTTCCATCACAGACAAACATCACATCAATTTTATCACCATTTTTACAACGCCAGATACTGTAACATTATGTATTATAATAAAGTACAAAAAAATATTGATCAACTATATATTTATATCCAAATATCTTACTCATTATCGTTTGTAATATTTCTCACTTGTTGCTCCTGAATTCTTTCAGTTTTTCTAAGGAGCAATAAATCATTGAATGGTGTATTTTATCAATTATTTAAGAATATAATATAAATAGTAGTATACTTACGGAATCGATCTAATTACTTTAATAGCTGTGATTGGAATTGTTATCATGAACACTGAAATAAATATAATAATAATTATATTTTAATCTAATTAATATCACTAAATAAAACAAATACAGATAGTATAGAAATGCATCATTTAAATTTTAATAACGGAAACTTCTTATTAGTGAACTTAAAGAATTGTGATCAACATTATTTAATGATGTTGAAGAAAAAAGTTAATAAACGCTGTGCTTGTAATTTTTATATTTACATTTTTCTGCAAGTATAAAAAATATATAGAAAACATTTTTGCATTCAAATTTTGCCTCATGCGTCATCATTTATAACACGTACAGCCAATAATATAATCAGATCAGAATTTGCCATGAACTTTCACATTTAATACGATTCAATTAAAGTATGTATTGATTTCTTGTACATATATACATATGAATATTCTACAGTATTAATATGATTAAAAGTTGTTGCCCTTTTATATTATATTTAAAGAAAATGTATGTCTTCTTTACTTGTTTTTTAACACATTTTGTTTTTTCGAAATGTAGACAAACTACGGAGCAATATGTCTGTACTTCTTCCGTTTACTTTCTCCTGAGAGATGAGTCAGCTTAGTTTGAACTTTGGACTTGGACTGAAAGTTTGAACAGCAAATAGACGTTTCGCAAACGTAAAATTGAGTTTTATGGACATAAATTATATTTTCGCTAGTAAAAATATATAGCTACCGGTGAAAATGTATTTGGACTTCACCAGTGAAAATATAACTTCACTGAAAAATACACATTCTCTGTAACATTTATATTACTACGCATGGAAAAGTTGAAATCATATACATAATTTTACTAGCACCTGCCAAAAAATAATATTTTCACTGGTAAAAATATATATTTATCTACATGATTTCACTGAAATGCCATATTTTAAAAAGTATTTTCGGGATAGATTCGAGACTGTTTTTCTTTAATTTTTTTAGAGCGATAACCCGAGAATTTCTGATTTAAAATCAGGGACGTCCTTTTTGCTTTTTCCAAAAGTTGGCGAGTTAGTGGTCGTTGTTTTAATATTTCATTAAATGACATGCATTTTTCTGGGAAAATTCAACGGGGAGAGCAAATGACTATATGCCCATAATAGCATTTAACAAAACATCTTTCTCCGATAATCTTACTTAATTATTCAATACATTTTACTAGCAATCTAATATTATATTTTAAATAATTATTAATCGCTTATTTAATTAAAATAATGTTGCAATGAATAAAAATCCGCAGTTTAATAATATTTTTTTCAACAAAAATATTTTTTACAAATTATGTATTGAAGTGAGTTTCCGAACGCATTTATACTGATAAATGCGTTTGAGAACCCTATAGTTTGTTTGCGCATGCGTGACTTTCTCGGTGTGAAAGTTAGTTCAGGTACCGGCTGTATATCATTTCATAATCGCCGATACATAAGAATGTAGTCCCATGCAGAACCGAACATATGGTTAGCCTTGTTATTGTTATTGATCCATACACATCACGGTAAGTCTATTGTATATTAACAAAAACAATAACATATTTACCGGCAGCTATCGCCGTCACTATTCGTACTTTTCTTTCGTACGCTTCAGATGTCATCCTTGCTCTGTGATTTCCAAACGTATGGAACGATGATGTCACTTCGAGCAGCGTCGAGATTTTAATGCACTTCCAGACTCTTCTGAGGTTTTATATACACAAACGTTTGACGAAAATTACGTACGCTTCTCTCAGAATCTTAATTATAATTTATTCAACATCACTTCTAAGGTCGTAGAAATAGAAATAAAAAAACAGCCCCAGCTGCCACACTACTCGCGCCATCTCTGACTGAACTGCTCACACATCGAACGAACGGGCAGTGGTTCTACAACTTTAATGAAGCAAAATACTCGCTTGTATAATATATCAACACTGGAAATGTGTTTGTAGGTCGAAATAAAAGATATGGTAATTATTATACGACGACGCTGATTAACATCTTTTATGTTAACTTTCTTTTTAGTATTCTAAAATGATACAAAATAATCAAAAATTATTTTGGTTTTATTTTAAGTGTGATTTTGGCCATTTATATTTGTTATAACACTTTGTATGCAGGAGACGAGAATTTTCGTTTCGCGACGTTTATCGGTTAAGAGCAGGAGAAAAATGTTTGTTCTGCAATATTGGGATTTACTTTACTACTTCATCACAGTCAACATTTTTTTAGAACCAAAACAAAGTCGAATAATATTATACATCTGATAATAATATGTCACAGTTTTATAATAAATAAAGAGTTGAATTTATACCTTTTTTCTTCAGTTTAAATTATTCTCATATATAATATAATATTTTAATATCGAAGAAAACTCTGTCTAAATTTATTAATTACAAAAAATATAGAATCCGTAAGATGCTGGACTAATAATCCAGATCCATTGGGTTCGAAAACTGCAGCAGACTCGAGTTCTTTATTTACAACAATGCGTTATTATTAAAAATTAGCTAAAAAATATTATATTGTTTGTTCACTATAATCATTGTTTATAATTAATAAAATATATGTCACCGATTCTCAGATTTAAATATTTGTAGGTATTGATTTATCTCATTGTAACGCATTGGGCTTACGCCTGGTTTATTATAACGAAAGATTTAAATTTAAAAAAAATAATTAATTCATTCCTTGAAATGCCTATCATCATCAAATCAGTTATCTTAACTACTGCCTACTGATAAGAAAGGTTAACGTTTCTGTAAATGACTTTATGTAAATTAATAGAAAACGCGATAATTTTACAATGTTTTGCGTTATCTGAAAACCTAAAAATCCTACGAGATTTAGACGAAATATTATCTAGAATCTACACATCAAAATGCCTTCAAAGAAAAATGAAATTACAGTCAAATACAAGAAAATAAATATTTGTTTATTAAAAACACGTGATTTAAAAAAATATGTAATTCAAAGGAAATGTTTATTTTGTTTATAAGCTATCTTATTAGAATCTCAACCGCAAAAAATATGTTTTTCATATTTGTAACGGAATTTCAGTATTAATACCTGTATTTTAAATACATTTAATATTGTAAATACCAGTATTAAAATTATGCTTCAGCATTAAAAGCATTAGTTTTATCATTAGAAATATGCCATCATTTTTTTCAGATTTACATCACTGCTACTTACACTTTTTATTCATATTTATAATGATAAAAAAATTTCAGCTATTTTATGTTCAGAAAATATTTATCGCGGTTTATTTAAATTTTATTGTGTATTATTTATTAAAAGTCAAAGTATATAAAAACTCAATTTTCAGAGTCGGGACCTGTAATTATTGCAATTGAAATTTAATATGAAAATATCAGGGCTGTGGAGTCGTTAAAAAAAAACACGACTCCGACTCCGATTCCGATATTTACCAACAACACGACTCCGACTCAAAAAAATTTAATTTTATCAGGTATTTTTGATGTTTTTCTACACGTTTATTATTCATACGCTATACACATTCATTATTACGCAATTAAAAATTCATAAATTTAATAATTTAAAAAAATTCTCGGAGTCGCTCATTTTTCACGACTCCGACTCCGACTCCAACTCCGACTCCGACTCCGACTCCACAGCCCTGGAAAATATACTAGGCAGTGTGGTCGTTAAGAAATGAGTAAACACTTTTTGTTTTGTTTTGTTTTTATTATAAATCTAATTGACATGACCTTACAGGTTTCCACAATGCGTCATGTTAGCCATTATATAAATAATAATAAACATTTAAAAAATAAATAAATAAAAATCAGTAATGATGCACACCTTAAATAGATAAGCACCATCCCACGTGAATTTTCCCAGCTCCTCATTACTATCGCTAAAAATATCTTTGTATTTGGCAAGCTCGTTAAAAATCAGAAGTATTCTTGAGCGCTGACGTCCTAGTCGCAACAGTCAAGAATAATGATCGCAATCTCGACTCTCTGGGGCACTCTAGTCTCGCAGCCGAAAGTTATCGAAAATTGACGGGTTGTCAACACCACCCCTCACCAACTTTAAAATGTACGCTATTATCACAACGCAAAACAAATACGAATACGACTCATACTCCCTCTTGTGGAGATTATTTATTATTTTTATTAATTTATTAATTTATATAGCTAATATAGCTAATTGTTTATACACTGAAAAAAAATAATCGAAACATACATGTAAAACATAAACAGAATATAAAAAAACTTAATATTATAATTAATTTCTTAATGCACGTATGTGTTTCTTTATTACATTGAGGAAATATTATAAAGATAACGGAGATCAATTTTTTTTCCATTATGAATATATCTGTGATTATTTATTATGATTTTTTTATTATAATACAATCATTATATCTATAATTATATATTCATTAATGATTAAAGCTCGCAGCTGAAAGTCAACGAGCATCAACGGGTTGCCGACACCGCCCCTTGGCAACTTTAAAAAGTGCTTCATTGAGTATACGCTACACCGATAATGAAATGAATTATTGAAGTGACACGCGCTCCGCATAACAAAGCCGAGCATCCTAGTCGCCTTATGTGCATAAAAAATCGCCACCCCTGCTCGAACGTCACTTCCATGTCATCGGTGCTTAAAATACCTCCGCCTTAACTATAAGAAAATTCCGTCGGGCAAGCGAATCTGGAAAATGTGACAACGTGATGCTGAAAGTTTGTTGATTTTCGTTCGATCAATCGATCCTAAGTAACTGTATAATCCGCGGACCAACATTTGAGTATCGATTTAGATTTGCGTCAATATTGAGGCCCGCGAAAATGTTCGATGAATGTTGCTGAATATTGAGTATGTATGCTAAAAGTTCATTGAACTACATTACACAGTGAACCATTTATAATATTTGGATAAAATGCTTCAACTCATTTGTATAACTATTGAGTAAAATACAATTATTTTCTATGTATATCGTGTATTTATTTTTTATCATTTCTTAGATTTTATAATACTTGGGTAGTTTTGTTTTTATATGTATAGGTTGACCATAAGTACCATTTTGATCTTAACACTTTATCTACCGCTCACGCCAATTGGCGTCCTGAGTGTGCCGAAAGTTAAACACCGCAGACGCCAATTGGCGTCCTGTGTATGTTTTCGTTTCCATGTCAAATTAAAAATATATGTTAAGTGTTTTATTTGCTTTTTTTTAAGAGATGACTAAATAAATGTATGAATTTTCATTTTATTTTAATTTTTTTTTTTTTTAATTATATTTAGACAAATGCGAAGGTTTTATAAATATATTTTATATTTCTTTCATCAGGCAGTTTCACTACCAGACAAACTTATGTATCTTTTGATGTGGTCTGAATATTTTAACAAATTTTTCTAGTCATGCTATAAATGTAACAATGCATCAATTCAAGCCATTATTAAGTGGCTCTCAACATGTGGTTCGCCGGAAATAGAAATTAATTATTACATTTCCTTATTATTAGATTTTAAAATTGATTGATGATTTTAAAATTATAAAAGCAAGTAATCTAGGAATTTAAATAAAAATTATTTAAATTGAGTTAACCAGCGGTTCTCAAACTTTTTCAAATTTCTAAAAACTTTTATCCAGCACACTTTTTTTTCAGACGGTGTAAAAAAAGAAAAAATATGATATTTTATACACAAACATATAAATATGTATATTTAAAAATATTTTATTGGGTAAATGGGTTTATTTATAATTAAGTCAAATTACATAAAATTAAAAAATACGATGTACATATATAAAAAGTACAAGACACTAAAAATTTATCATATCATTAACCATTAGATAGTATTGGATTACTGAGAATCTCAAGATTGTCAGATTAGTAAGATTCTATTGTATTTTTTTCTATCCTGTTATAAGGAAATTCCAACATATTTTTTGTGAGTAAATATTATCTCCCGTCAGATATTACTGGCTTACTGGAAATACCGAATCTCAGTGACACATTATTTTAGAAAGTGGGAATTTTTTCGAGTTATTATTTTTGAATTATTAGCACGATACACATAAAAACCTATGGATAAGAATTAAGTTTAAGTTATGCTATCGTGTGAAGTGCATCTGGTTTTCGTGTGCTCGAGTGAATATTCGAAAAATATTACGAACTGTTTATAAAACATAGTTTTTTAGTTAAATACGAGTGTAGAATCTACGTGAAAATAATTACAGTTTATGTTATTTAATATAGTGTTAAATATATATAGATATTCCAAGTTACAATGAAAATTATAATGGTAGTGATTCAGACTCCTCTGTTCATGAAAGAAATCGTCCACATGCTATGATGCTCATGAGCAATGAGGAAGATGAACAAGAAAAATATTTAGAAGACACTTTACAAGACACAAAACTTTATTAAAGATGACTTGTTTTCCGTTATTGCAGAAGAAACGAATAGACACCATAATCAACACATCAACAGATACAAACTGCAAATAAAATCTAAAAAATGGGTGGATGTAACGGTACCAGAATTAAAAAATTGGTTTTAGTTGATACTGCTAATGGGCCTGGTAAAAAAAGGCTCATTACATCTGTATTAGACAACAAATCCACTAATAGGGACGTTGATATTTGCAAAAACCATGAGTAGAAATAGGTTTTATCAAATATTACGTTACCTGCGTTTTTCCAATAATGAAAATGTTCCTGATAATGTAGGATTACTGTTCAAAGTACAAAAAATAATTGATTATTTCTCTGAAAGATTAAAAAATATGTACAAACCAAGCCAAAACATATTTCTGGATGAGGGTATGATCCCATGGTGTGGAAGATTAAATTTTCACGTATAAAACTCCAGTAAGCTCATAAAGTACGGTATAGTGATAAGAATGGTATGTGAATTAGTGTCAGGATACATATCGAAATTTAAAATATATTCAGGACCTGGAATTCCGTTACAAAATTCAATATCACATCTAACATCAGACAATAAATAAAATGGCGTCATCTTTATATGGATGATTTTTTTAACAGTGTTGAAATAGCAAAAAAAATATATATGAAAAAAAAATAGAATCTGTGGTACCATAAGGAAGAATCGGGTTTTACCAGAATATCTGAAAAATGTAAAATTACGAATATTTGAAACCAAATATAAACGATATGGGGTAATATTGTTGCAATTGCGAAAAACGGTAAAAAATCGAGACACTTTAAACTTTCATTATATAACTAGTTATTGTGAAAAGTGATTTACACGTGAAAGACAATGTAAATTATCTGTGTATGTGTCTGGAAAATTTCACATTACGATGGAGTGAATTACAACGGTTAGTGAATATTTTATTGCAAATGAATTATATATCAGTAAACTCGTATTAGTAAAAATGTCACAATACAAAAGAAAAGTTTGCTTGAAAAAAGTTTTTACAAATTAAAAAAAGTTTGAGAACCGCTGGTTAACTCAATATAAATTAGTTTTACTAAAATTTCTAGGTTATTCGTTTTTATAATTTTAAAATCAAGATAATCATTTTAAAAATCTTATAATAAGGAAAAGTAATAATTATTTTTTATTTCCGGCGAACCACATGTTGAGAACCATCTAATAATAACTTGAATTGATGCATTGATACATTTATAACATGTCTAGAAAAATTCAACGAAATATTCGGACCGTATCAAAAGATACATAAATTTAAATAAAAAAGGTAAAATTCGCGAAGTTTTGCGAAAAAGGGCCGGTATTTAGCGTAAGTCTAGTAGTGAAACTGCCGGTCGGTAAAGTGTTAAGCATACAACTTTTTCTTTGACGGTGAGGAAAAATAACCATTTTTGTATGAGCATGAACAATCTTATTGCGCGGCCAAATAAACTGTTTTTTTATGAATAAAAATAATTGTGTTATTCTAGGTAAATAACATATAAATTCATTAGAGTGGATAAATCTATACTTATAGTCTTATTCTGTCAGACTACATATACAACACAAATCTTATTACGTAGAACTTAGTGATGAACCATTTTATTCAAAAAAAGCTGTTCATGAGTCACAAATCTAAGTAATCCGTTGCCAATTCATGCATATGTAAATTATTTATGACTTCATCGCTATTGGTTTCCGCACCTTTTTATTATTATTTTAATATCATCGTGCATCTTCAAGACTGATTAATGATAGAGCAAAATACACTTTAATGTATTTATGGCATCCTTGAATGATTTATAATGAAAACATATAATAATCTATAATGAAAAAATACTGAAATGGCGTTAAACTTATGTCATATATTATACTACATCTGTTTTTTTATTCAATCGTGTTTTCAACATGTAATTATCTAAATGAGAAAAAAATGCTGTTTTGATACATGAGAGATTTAGTAAACAAAATTCCTTTAAATAATTAAATACAATGCTTCAAAATCAGGGCGGATTGATAATAAGAAGCTACCCGACCTTTTTCTTGAAAATCGGCTTACTGCCAAATTTATTTTTTCAAGTCAATACCTTTTTCTATTTTTCTTACAAATAAAGTTGAATAATATTTTGAAGCACATAGTGAATCTTAGATATTTTGATATTATTTGCCTTACTTAAAATGTGTTTAAATTAATTTAAACTATCTCATCATTTGTTATATTATAATAAACCGTTATTTTTATTAGTGAAATAACCTTGTTTTCTTTAACAAGTGAAAGTCATGTTAATTTTGTTTAAAGTAAAATTTAATCTATTACACATTACATATAATTTAATTTTCAATTTATACTAGAAAGCTGGTAACTTCCTTAACATTTTTTTAAAAATTTAATTACTATGCACATCGTGTCATTTTAATAAATTATTGCCGATTCGCATTATGTACGATACGCTAGTTCGTAGTATCCTTGAATATGGCTTGTGAAGTAAAGTACTCATTGTTGTAGAAAACTTATGAGACATTTATATAAAAATGGGCTGAAATATCTATTTTCATAGCCAGATGTGACCCAGACGAAAAACCTTGAAATAAGCATTAGAGAGATTTAGGGAATCTTCCGAAATATGCAGATTTTCAAAAATCTGGCACGATCACTTTCGGAAAGGTTTTTTATCTGAGTGTCTTCTTTTATTGCTTAAGCAAAAATAAGGCGGGTTCGAGTGTTAAAAATTTGTTAACAATTTTTTGGCATTCCTATAACCATATTAAAACCTTCTAAGAAGTATGCATATTAGGCATGAACCTGCCTTTACTTATGCAGCGTTAGAAACACGGCAGTGGTTATTAAACCATTTAAAAATATTCGTACAAATTTAATTTTATATAATAAAATATGCTTAAAGTTTTTTTTCGAGAAATGAAAATTGTGATTTTTCACGAAAAGTAGTTCTCAAGAAGAAACACTAGTGATGCCGTCAAGCTGCCATAATAAACTCTAAATCAGTGAACGTAACAGCTTCCACTTTTATCCAAAGTACACAGACACTGAACTAACACAACCATACTATGGAAGTTGCCAACCAGTTATTGAGATGTTACATATTTATTTTGTGCGAAATAGGCCAAAATATATATAAGTGTTGTAAGTGAGGTCACCTTCGACCTCGGACTACCTCTTCGCTACAAAAACATCTTCACTGAACTTACGCCTCACTTCCTGTACGAGCAATCACCTCCAGGACACGCGCTCGAGGACAAGCACTGACGCCTTCCAGAAGAAGATATTCATAAGGGCCACTTTGTACAGTTAGCTGTACAAACGTCCTCCACAAATCACCAACTAACGCAACCGAAAACATCGAAGCTACTATCCACGACCAGAACGCTTGAAATGTTTGTTTAATAATTTTTTGTAAATTTTCATATATATACAACTTTAAAAATTAGTATTTTTACTTTCAATCTAACCATGATTTTATTTTGAATTTTTATTTTTTAAGTGTATTGTATTATTAAAATATGTTAATTTTCTTTATAAATTTTCTGTAAATATATTTTATATGTATGTAAATTTATATATATTATATGTATGTATGTAATTTTTATCACTATATAAAAAATATATTTTATTAATTTTTGAAATATTTTGAATTAGACTTTTTAAATAATATATCATAACATAATTATCGACCTCTGCGTAAAATCGCCAAAGTACGCTGATATGCTGCAATTTCCCGATAATAACCGTTATTGCAGCGCAGCTACAAACAAAAACAACACACAATCGTATTTTCGTGCCACGTATACGACTTTATTTTTGTGTGCTCGAATGTATGTGAGTAAAAATTGGAAACCATGGCGTATAGTAAGAAAGTAGCGATCGCGTCCCTTATTCTTGACCGTTGCGGCCAGGGCGCCAGCGCTTGAGAACGCTCTTCTTTCACAAGCAGTTAGTTTCTCAACGATTTTAGGCGTGTATCATGACTTTTTTTAATAAAAAATGTTTAAACATTAAATTGTATACTTATTTATTATATAATGGCCATCATAACGCATTGGGGAAATGTGTCAAGTCATGCTGGTTAGATTTGTAATAAAAAAATTGAAAATATTAGTTAATTAAGAGAAATCCGAAACAGCAAAAATATAACGGGTTTCATAAATGGAATAAAAAAAAACTTCGTACATATACAAATAAATTATAATATTAAGACTTTATTATTGTATATTTTTATTTTTTCTTTCTGTTATGTATTTTTTATATATTTTTATATATGTTTACTAAATTTGTTAGATGTAAAGATTAGCTATTAAGCTAAATAAATTAATAAAATAAATAATAAATAATAATTGTTACTGTCGAGATCAACCGTAATCGTTTGGAGGACTGCTAAATGCATATTAAAATAGAACTGTTTTATTTGGACTTTCAAAGATATTTTTGCGTCGGCGTTGTACAAACGATCGAGTATTCAAGTGGATATCCATTAAGTGATTCAAAAACACTTGAAAAGATAGACAAACAAAGCCAAGTGGTCGGTGCCAATACAAAGAATTGCAGTGAATATTTTCGCCATTTCATAGAATTACATCATTGCATATTCAAAAATTTTAAAATCATCGTTCGGTCTATTATAATGCTGATTAGACAATATCGAATAATCTGTTCCCGCCCCGCAATAATCGAGATTGGCTAAATGATGGACTTATTCTAATAAGCCTAAGCACGGCCATATAAGAGAGTAAGTCAATAAGTCCTTTCAATACAATAAAAAAATACATTATTATGGGCTGATTAATTTTTATTTCTCAACATAGTCTCCTTTTAGCTTGATACACTTCGCCCAGCGTTTTTCCAACTTTTTAAACTATCCAAAAAATAAAATTTCAGAAACAGGAAAAGTCGTTGAGGAGCAAATCTGATAATAACAGTGGATGCGGCAACAATCCAAATGCAATTCATGCATGTTCGCTTTCGATACTGCATGAATTATGTATGTATAACTGGGCTTGGGGGTCAGCAATGAAGTCTTCTTGAAGTCTTCTTCGAGAAGAAGACTTACCACCAACTATGCATTGTCTTGATGGAAGAGAACATTCTTATTGGCCAAATGTGGGTGTATTAAATTACTACATTTTTTTGTATTGAAAAATTAAAACGTAATGAGTTATTATTGTGGTAACTATTATTCTCACATGTAAACATAAATAATATAATAATAATGACACTAAACGTAGATTGTAAAGAAATATATAAGATTAAAAATTAAATATATAAAATATATTTTTCATGCAAAGTTGATACAATTGAGCCATTTGATATGCCTATGACATCAACAAGTTCGTCTATGACTCAAAACCATATCGTGGATTTTGTCGATTATTCCTGACGTAGTGGACATCCCAAACGACGTTTATCACTTGCATATGTATGACCACGTTTAAACTCATTGACCCAATTGTAAACAATTTTAAACGCTGGTGCTGATGTGCCATGAACTTCATACAACTCGGCTTTGATTTCTTTGGGTGTTTTGCGAATATCAATTTGCGAAGCTACGCCGAATCAATCAAGACGACCTTTAAAAACCTGAGAGAAGCAGCCATCTTTACTTTTTTATTGTATCTTTACCTTAATCCTACGTCTTATTGTTACTAAGATTACATAACATTTTTAAGATATCAAATAATCTCCTTCGTAATAAAGGCTCAATAAGAATAAATTTATTTTAAAAATACGTTTAATTATTATTACTAATTAGATTATTTTAATTAATTTAAAAAAAAATACGCTTTTGTTTCAGGACTGTTAAAATAAAATGACGTCTTCTCTTGTTTTTATTGCATAATCAATGTACGTGTTGATATTTATTCAGTACTATCAGTACGTCTAATTAACTAATTATATTAAAATAAATACGGTAGTAAATAGCATGTATTTCCTTATATTTTAACTAAAATCGAGTAAATTATATTTTAGGAAATGTGTTTTATTGTGATGTGTACAGTAAGATACCTTGTGAACATTTATAGGCAGATTACCTAATTATAAATATACATAAAGAGAGATGCCGCTCGATACATTGCAATATAAAATAATAGCTCTTCATCACTATTAACTATTTAATAGCCGCTATATTTATTCTGACAATTAGTCATGTTTTGAAAAACATATTTGCAGATTGGTACGTACAATGTAACAATTTCCATACAATAGAACAGTAAAAAAAATAAAAATGTATGTATGATATAATATAGTTTCTCGCCGATGGTCTATAGATGGAACAGGTGTTATGAGCAGACAGTTTGCATCTAAAGTATTTTTTTATGTTCATGTATTGAATGTATAATAATAATACAGCAAGGCCTTTATGGTATTATTCATTAAAAAATATATATACTTTGTAATAATTTGTAGCTTTAAGACCTATTTGTATATGTTAAGGTGAACATGTGAGAACCACTGTCGTTGAAATATGATGACAGCTTAGAATAAATCGACCCTTCATCTACGTGCGCATCTGCTAAGTCGGGAGCGGCCAGAGATCATTGAGTTCGATTATAAAAAAAGTAAACAATTTAGCTATTGATTAAAAATAATTTGAACCGAGATTCTCACGCCAAAAGGAACATAAAATCTCATTAGCAATAAGTTGCAGATTATTTTTATAAAATTTAAGATGTAAAACCTTCCATCGGTAAGGGAGTCGATATTGTGTAAAAATGATTACGCAACAGTATTGATGAAAAGTAACTAGGTATATAAGGAGTTGGATTTTCAGTACAAAATCAGATCACACTCGCCGTTGAGATATGAGCAGTCCCAACATCTCTACCGAAGACTCCAGATAACTACTTAACGCTCACAAGGATCATCCAGCACAGCAATAGGCGATACAGACCAACCTATTGAACTAAGGCTGGCAAGCAACAGTTGATATTTTAATCATTCAGCACCATTCGTAAACTTCATTAAGAAACAACGGGTGGTTTTTGTAGTATTAGAAGTTATCACGTAATTATAAACATTATAAAATTTACAATTAAAATTGAACTACACATGTAACTAATTAAAACATACTGAATTATCTATTTCATGTAATACTGTTTGATCAAGGAAATGTTGGTCACATATGGTTTAAAATCTGGCCAAATTCAAGAGGGGCAAATAACCCCCTCACAAATGATCTCTCTGAAGTTACTATTGATAATATATCATTTAACAAAACATCTCTTACAGATAATGTCACCAATTATTCAAGATGCTCCCACCTGCCCCCCAAATGACGTCCCTGTCATTTCCAGCGCACATCTTAACACCTCTATATCCACAATCCAAAGCGCTAATAAAACTCTTTCTAAAAGCTTCTATTAGAAACTACCATTTATAGGTTATGTCTAGCGTGTTATTTTAATGGATTTTTTCACAATTGTTTAACTGGTAGTTTTGGACATTATGTGTAAAAAAATGCTAAGGGAAACGGCGCGAAATCCGCAGTTAGCAGTCCGCCATTCATGTAATACTTTATGTATTTAATATGTGTTAAATTAACGCAACCAGTCGTCCTCCTTTGTCCTACTCAATTTTTTTATTCTCCTTTTGTCCTTTTTCGTCCTACTCCGACAAAAATTTCCGAGATAACCTTTTTCTTAGCTCCCGCAGCAATTTGTCCTTCTTTGATATTTTAAAAATCTGGTCACCTTGGCCAAATGAAAGCACGCGGGGGCGACACGCTTTCTGAGAACCTCGATAGATTATCTGAAATAGATATTTATGTACTTTTTGAAACTGTCGGAACCAACAAATTAACTACATATTATTTTAATAAAAATAATATCGCTTAGATATATTATTTAAAACACATGTTACAAATTAATCAAATTGTACGTAATTAATTATTTATACGTGTTGCGCATTAATATGTCATTATTGCTAATCCCATATTCAGAGAGTCGCCATCATCGTAACATTTCAGAAGCATACACGCTTAATTTAATTTCCTGACTTCTGTCACCACCGGGCACTAAAGTGTTGATCTACCGACGTGATCTGAAAACGGAAATCTAATTTACACGAGGGCAAGCGCAAAACAAGCCTTTTGTTTAGCTACACAGCTAATGAATAGACTTTTCCGAAATTTGCCAATTCCACGGATAATTTGCAAGAACAATATTAATCGATGAGGATGAAACAATTTTAATGATGGAGGAAGAGTTTAATTTAATTATGAAAAATGCAGAGAAACCTAATATAATTCAAGCTGATGATTTCGGAAATCTAGAATAGGAGTTTTTACTTTTCAAAAACACCAAATAGCGAACTATTTATCTTGAGAGGCTCTACAAATTTTTCCACAGAACTTAAATTGGCACTGGGGGATAAGTATTTTAATGCTTTGCTGTTTCTTAAGTATTATTATATTAGAGTTAGTAAAATAAAATAACTTGATGTAATTAAAATCTTTTAAAAATGTAAAATTCGGATTTTTTAATATAATGATTTTGGACCCGGACCCGCCGGGAATTTAAAATATTGGACTTGGAAACGACAGTTTTTAGAAAATTCAGCTGACATTTGTCAGAAAAGTGATTTATTTTTATAGTTACACCGGATAAACTGTCCCTTTGTCAGAATTTGTTGAAAAAATTAGAGAAAAAAATTTAAATAATAAATATTTATTTTTTAAATGTAATAATTGTATTTAATTTAATAAAAATGTAATTTAATTTAATAATATCTCTTACATCAACAATAAAAGAGAATAAAAGATTTTTGTAGCTGGCGACATTGACTTGTGTCAAAAGAGTCCTCGGTGATTTACAAAAGAATTGTTTTTATATTAAAATCGCCATGTCTGTGTGCAGCTTGACTACGCGGAAGCTCCTGTCCAGATCTTTTTTATCATTTCCGCAAATCGCAACGTTTTCTCGTGAGAATTTGCCACCCGCCATTTTGAGGTTAAGTCAAAACATTGTACCGCTAATTGTGTATTATTTACTGTTTCATATCAGGGCAACTGAGTTTTAACGAAGCCGTCGAGAAGCGAAATCATTTATTTACATTGGAGAAGAAACACCAAAATGAAAGCGTGGGACGGATAGAAAAAATTGAAGTTAAATACATGGGCACACCGAAGGACTGTACTATGATTATGAACAAGGAAATATCGACGCCTTTTGATTGCGCCAGACGTACGTAATGTTTATATAACATCTTATAAATAATGTAACATATTTATTGATTTATTCTGATTTATAGATTTGAGTATATCGCACATGGAGAGATGTGCGCTGGCCGTCATTAATGGAAATGTAGTATGGGACATGAATAGACCTATTCCAGATAGCTGTACATTAGAAGTGCGTAAAAATATTACATTTTATTAAATGATTTAGCAAAATCAATTGCAAAGAAATTAGAAAATATTTTTTTAATGAATTTTTGCAACTTTAGTCAAATAAAATAAAGTCAATAAATAATATTTATATCAAATTATACTACTGTTATTTTTCTTTCCTATTTGCTATGCTTCTTGTTTTTCTTATTTGTTTTTTTAAAATTTAATAATAAATATTTTAACTGTACTTATTATATTTTTTCAAATATATGTATAATTTTAATGTATTTAATTGTATCACTACAATTACCATGCGGAATAAATTAAAAAAAAATATATATATATTTTCATTTGTCACGAGCTAAAGGGCATTTGCCACACAACTCATAGCAGTCAATTTGCAATGATGTATTTTACTGAAATTTTAGTAATGTGTATTATTATATTGAGCTACAAAATTATTGTACACTTATTAAAAATTCTTTTATTTAGCTTTTAGATTTTTTGTCACCGTTACCTCAGCAAGTTAACTTGGCTTTCTGGCGGACGTGTTCTTTCGTTCTCGGAGCAACAATAGCGCGAGCTTTCAGGGATAAATATAAGATTAAACTGCATAGTTTTCCATCACCTGATAGTAATAAATAATTTATGCGACATGTCATTTATTTTACTGTTTTTATTAATATTTTTCGTATGAATATTTATAGTAAGATCTGGATCGTTTGTATATGACGCAGAACTGTGTGGTTTGGATGAATGGAAACCTACGCAGGAAGAGTACCGAGTTTTCAGTACGGAAATGATCAAGTTCGTTCAATCGGCCGTTCCTATAGAACGCTTGACTGTTCCAATGAATTTGGCTTTGGCAATGTTTGAAGAGAACGAACACAAATCACAACAGATACCACATATTGCAAGGAAAAATGCAGGTAATTTACTTGAAAGTGATGTAGTAGACAGTTTTTATATGTGTTTTTTTTTAGGAAACGTTACACTTTATAGAGCAGGAACCCACATTGATATATCGAAAGGTCCCATGATATCGAACGTGAGGCAAATTGGTCGCGTTACTATACCTGCTGTCTTTAACTTTACCGGGCAAGTCGACGATAGAAAAATAACGCTTCATAGATTCCAAGGAGTCGCACTCCCCATTGGAATTATCATCAATCATGTAGCTTATGGTTTATTGGAAAAGAGAGCTAAGAAATTGGTAAGACAAACTTATAGACCATTAAATGTTTTACACACAGATAACCACAATTATTTATTGCTAGTAATCTAATTAATTATTGATACTCTTACTTTGTAGAATCCTGCGAGATCTCCTTTAACTCCGTACGATTTGGAATATGTTGATAATCATGCGGCTGAAGCTATTGCATAATGTATTACGGAGTGTAAAGTACTTGTTTTTTTATAGATTTAATATACACTATTGATAGATTAATTATGTTTTATTAATTTCCTTTTTTAGAATCAAATATATATAATTTAATTGGCGTTTCAAGATTTTTTTACGTGGAATAAAAAATAATTGTATTCACAACTGAACCTCGTCATGCTTACTTATTAAACTGAATCAATGTTGAATTGTAATGTGTAGCATGCCCACATTTGTGGGGTATTAGGAATTCCACTCGTAGAGGCACGATACAGTTCAACTTTACATTTGTACGCGCCAATCATTTCCTTCTTCAGCTCTACGTCAGCTTTGTCCGGTGAAATTTTACTGACGTCGTATTGTCCCTGAAGTTAAGAAACAAGTAATTTTATTTATTTATTTTATAAATATATGTCGAGAATGTAACACATAAATGAAGAAATGTGTAACAATCTCAACTTGATAAGAAAAAAAGGAGTTGGATGTTTTATTTTTAGAATTTATGGGCAATAGAAGACAATTCTTTAATGAAAAGGGAATCGGATGCATTATCTGGCAACCAGATACGAGATGCATATTTAACGAAATCATGCTCAATCTTGAATTTATGATAATAACGGATAACAAATTTCAAAATATCGCTGATTGTCTATTTATACACAAATTGGTTATTAAATCAGTGCGATGAGACACGTTACTACTCATTTTAT
This sequence comes from Plectrocnemia conspersa, assembly GCF_051122295.1. Taxonomy (NCBI): domain Eukaryota; kingdom Metazoa; phylum Arthropoda; class Insecta; order Trichoptera; family Polycentropodidae; genus Plectrocnemia; species Plectrocnemia conspersa. Next base: position 2,591,220 of record NW_028277173.1, read on the forward strand.
AATCATAATAAAGTAGTGTTTTAAAACTTGAGTATTTATATAGTATACTATATTGACAGAAAGTGTATTTACCTTTTTGATTGGGCATGAAATTATTGGTGGTTCCATAGTTTTGAAATAAACTGACCATGACTCTGATCCGCCTTCGTTTATCTTTTCACACAAATCCTGAATATCGTATGTAATCATCATCATGTAATTTCCAGGGCTGACTGCTTTCTCCAGAAAGGCTTTAACCTGTGAGATTCGTTTAGAAAACATAACTTGCCTTATGAAATATATTTCAATTTATATAATTACCATGATAGGAGAGTTAATGTCGGAGTTCAGATTCATAATGCCTTTGATTCCCATAGCCGTCTCATTCGCCATGTAAACCTTAGCATTGGTTAGATCGGAGATTTGGTTCTCATAATTGGGACACTCCGACACCGCGTCCCAAATTAAAACTATTTTACGTTGCTATCAACATAAACACTTAAAATTTTACTATAATAATTTTGCATGTTGTTAAAACTTACTTTTGCTTTTGGTTCAATATTCGGTATCGAAATTAGTATTAAACAAATGAGTAATAAACATTTTAATGACATGTTCAACTGGATCAATCTGTATGGTATGGTTAAATGATTGAATGTCATGGCAGTCTCAGCTTTTATTAGTTACTGTGTCACGCTATTATAACAATGGATGATTGTTAGCGACTGATATAATATAAATAAACAATTATTATAATATATTATATAAAAATATATATTGACAGTTTGAAAATTGACTGTCATAACTACTAAAACACATTGCTACTTCTTCATACCCACAGGGTCATTATCATCAGGTGTTCAGTCCACCGCAGTCTTTGAGATTTGCAGAAGCATATGTTAAATTCTTGCTCTGCGAAGGCTTCTAACTCGTGGTTCATTTTTGTTCTGTATGTACCATCTGCTTCCTTGATTGGATCGAATATTTTTCTCAAAATTATTCTTTCAAAGAATCCAAGCCGACTTTCTTTCCTCAATGTGGTTGTTGACGTTTCACTGCCATATGTAATGATGGTAATGATTTATCTGAGTACTTTATTCCAATCTTATTTTTACGTAATTGTTATATAACGTGTATAATTGATATAATTGTCGGGTTCATCATTTGAAACAATCCCTATTTAAAACTGAAAGGATTAACGCATATTATAATCATAAAAAGAGTCAATTCGACTCGTGATAAAATCGTTTTAATCATTAAAAAAAAATTGGTTTCTTCGTTTAAAATGAGACACCGTGGTAGTTCATTTAACAAATTAAGGTACTCGCCTTAAGAATAGATTTCAATATACCTTAACGGTCAACAGCAATTTATTTCAAAGAAATTCGCCACCATTCTCTAATTGGACGACATTAAAATAAATATTGGGAACCTGGCAACTAGAAATCACTTCCATTTAGACAGTGGTGTGATACTGGATTGTAATGTACGGCTCCTAATAACCCTTTTCAGTATCAGAATGTGAATTTTTCCAGATTTTTATTACCAGTGGAGTTTTCTTATTATCTGCGTGAAAATAAAATAGCTAGAAAGATATTAAATATCCAACAATTCAATTATATTTGTGGTAATAGTCACTGGCATTGTACGTTGATCCGTTCAATGTCAGTTATGAGGAGCTGGTTAGAATTAAAATCTTCTGCTGTGAGTGTGAGACTAGTGTTATTATTTTTTTATAAAGGTCTTTGGTGGAATAATAATCAATGATTGCAAATCAATTCTAACCTCTAAGTAAAATTATAAATAATATATAAAAAAATACATATATGAAAAAAATTTAGGAACATCTGCTTTAATTAATATGTTCAGTTAATAACAATTATAATTAGACAAAGCCTTAGAGTTACAGACAATTGGGCTTTTGTATAATGCACAGTACAATATGCACGGTTTAATTAGTTATTGTGTTTTTTATTGAATTGTCATAATTAGAATAATTATAATTGAAATGTTATGTTAATAAATTTGCGAGAATGAAATTGATATTAATCTTTTTGAATTATTATGAATGAATGTACTCATTACACGTTTCATAATGATTTCTACAATTAAATAACGCTTATAATGTTCTTCAATATAATTTAAATATACTGTGCACAGAATTTATGTAAAAATATAATTAATTTATTAATTGCATAATATCAGATTAAAATAGTTAAGCCAACTAAATAAGCAACAATAGTAGAAAATGTTATCAATTTAACAAATTCAATAATAGCTGTAAAGTTGTTTTTATCTTTCTAATTCCCACAATAGTTGGAAACCATTGTTGAAATTCTTCATCATAATGGGAAATAATTGTGATATAATAAACGTCTAATCGATCTATTTAGAGATTAAGTTTTATGTGTTTAATAATAATTGTTAAAGCAATTGATTAATTAGCGTTTGAAATATATCATGTAATATAAAAATAATACAGGAAACGGTATAAATAATTTCCTGTGTTCAAAATGTAAGCAAAATACTTAGGAACATGCCTCAAGTGTCATTCAATCCGACGACAGTATACAATACTGTATAATACTTTTATTTTTTATAAATAATCATTCATCTGAAATAAAAGTATTATAAATGAACCAAAAGTTTCATAAAATGTAAGTCTCTATAGTGTTAAATACAAGTTGATCAACTCTTAAAATATAAAAGAATATCTAGAAAAATATTTTAACGGTGCAAATCTTGAATCATTGATTGGATTGCAGTTCGACGATGATTCTTCAGGAAATCTATGGATATTGTACTGTAACATTGTTATTATTGTATATACTTTTGTGTGTTTGTTCTCCGGTTTTGGTAAGAATGTATGGCGACATTGTTTTTGTGAATCCAAGCTACATATTCTTAGAAAGCTTGGAAAGTTGTGGAACTGTAGTACATCATGGAATATGATCCTTGATTCAACTCTAATAATGAGACTATTACTTGGCGATTTTTCTTTGAAGGCATTCTTCAACTACTACAAAAGATTTTGATGTGTATGTCTGTCATTCTGGTGTGTCTGGCCTAATTGAGAAGTTTGCTACATTACATAACTTTCTAGTCCAATTGTACATTTGCTGGAGAGACAGACATGCATCACCATACTAATCTTTTATTCGTCAATGAATTTTTGATGAGTGTTAATATTTGTCCTAAAGCTAAAATTAAAACTGAAATTCAATTTATTTTAATTTAATAATATTCACATATATAAAAAATATGTCTAAATTAATACAACCATCGTCTTTATTTTTCCTATATGCAATTTTACTATTAAAATTAATGCATTTAATTAATGTGTCGGAGAGGGTAAGTTTGCTATGTTAAGCTCTCACGACATTCACTCACGACACTCACTTTGATAGTTTGGCGTAGCACTGCGGGTGGGCGCAGCCCTACAGGATGCGGTGCCGCTGGGGCGCGGTGCTGCGGTGGGCGCAGCCCTACAGGATGCGGCGCCGATGGGGCGCGGTGCTGCGGGGGGCGCAGCCCTACAGGATGCGGCTCCGGTGGAGACGCGGTGCTGCGGGGGGCGCAGCCTTACAGGATGTGGTGCCGATGGGGCGCGGTGCTGCGGGGGCGCAGCCCTACAGGTTGTGGTGCCGATGGGGCGCGGTGCTGCGGGGGGCGCAGCCCTACAGGATGCGGCTCCGGTGGAGGCGCGGTGCAGCGGGGGGCGCAGCCCTACAGGATGCGGCGCCGATGGGGGCGCGGTGCTGCGGGGGGGCGCAGCCCTACAGGATGCGGCTCCGGTGGAGGCACGGTGCAGCGGGGGGGCGCAGCCCTACAGGATGCGGCTCCGGTGGAGGCGCGGTGCTGCGGGGGGCATCTAACGGCGCTGTGATGTCGCTCCAGCGGGCGTTGGGCTTCGACCGGCGCCTATGGGGGCGCGCGGCGGGGCTCCTGTGGTCATCGGGCAATCGCGGCGTCTCTCCGGCGTGTCCAGGACTCTAACGGGTGCTCGGGGGCTCGCGATGGCGCTCCGGCGGAATTAGGCCCAAAACTCTACCTCGTAATGTCTGGGGGCTCTGGCTGTGAAGGTCTCGACGGTCGGCAGGATTTCGCCCGGTCAGATGGGGGCTCCGGCGGCGCTGCGAGGCGATGGGAGCGGATTCGGACAGCGTCCCCACGCCCGTCCGCCGAAAGCAGCGCTTTCGGCACGTCCTCTCAGCTTCGGGTCCCGTTCGGAATAGGCCGAGCTTTTGCGTCCCCAAGCGCGTTAAGGGATGGTTTTGGTCTTAACGCCGTGGTCGGTGAGCAGCGATCGGCGCTAGGGGTGCAACGCCTTTCCGGCCCGATTCCTTGTTATGTGTAGCACTAGGTCGCTACACCACTCCCCCCCTAGTGGTTTCCTCCTGGAATCCACGATTAATCCAGAAACCGAGCCGGAAAACGAACACGTCTCCCGCCTCTTGTCTGCGTGAGGTCTGTAGGAGTTTGTGCTATTTCTGACGGAGAGCTCGCTGGCGCGAGTATAGCTGGCTGCCAGTTGGCGCTGTTTGGCGTGGACGCTTGGGCGTCTGGTTTTGTATGGGTGTGGTCTGGCGTTTGTATATACGCCGGTTTTAAACGGTCGATGGAGATTGTCGTGTGGCTTCCTCGCACGTTTACAACCATCCATTTGGGTCGCCGTTGAATGACCTCATACGGGCCGTCGTAGGGGGAACTGAGAGGTCCCCGTGCTGCGTCACGTCTTACGAACACGTGCGTCGTCGTCGGTAAATCTTTGAAGATGAACGTTGGACGCACTCCGTGTGATCTCGGCTGGGCGGGCGACAGTTGCTGCATACGCCCTCGAAGTCGGTCTGCAAAATCTGGCGTAATCGTACTTGGTGCGGCTTGTCGCGGTGCCAGAAATTCACCAGGAAGACGCAGGTTTTGTCCATACACCAGTTCTGCAGGTGTAGCTTGCGCATCTTCTCGCCAAGTAGCTCTGATGCCCATTAGCACCGTCGGTAACGCCTCTGTCCAACGTTCGTCTTGATGGCACCTGAGAGCGGCCTTCAACTGGCGGTGGAGCCTCTCTATCATCCCGTTTGCCTGCGGGTGATAGGCTGTTGTTCGTTTGTGTGATGAGCCGAATGCATGATTCAACTCCTTGAATAGGGCGCTCTCGAACTGCCGGCCTTGGTCCGTCGTAATCCTAAGTGGGGTGCCAAATCTTGTGATCCACCCGCTGTAAAGTTTCCTAGCCACAGTCTCGGCCGTGATGTCTTCTATCGCGTAAGCTTCCGGCCAGCGGGTGAATCGATCGATGCATGTCAAAATATATTTCTTCCCTTCTGATACCGGGAGAGGGCCGACGATGTCGATATGAATGTGCTCAAATCGGCCTTCCGGGGGTCGAAAACTTCCGATCGGTGAAGACACATGCCTGGACACCTTTGATCTTTGACACTCTAAGCACTCGCGGGCCCATCGCTTGCAGTCAGAACGAAGCCGGGGCCAGAAAAACCTGTCGGCGACGAGCTTCATCGTTGGTCGGCCACCTGGGTGTGAAGGTGAGTGGCAAATGTCAAAAGCTTGCTTCCGGAACTGTTGTGGCAAATATGGACGCTCTTTTCCTAGAGATGTGTCGCACCAAATGGTGGTGCTGGACTCGGGTAGGCTGATGGGACTCAAGGCTGTCCAAGGAGTCTGTGGGTCGGCTGTTTGCTGACGCTCTAACTCCTGGTAGTCTATTTGTTGGCTGCTGACGATCTCTACTCGCGATAGGGCGTCCGCCACTACGTTGTCGCTGCCGGAAACGTGCCGAATATCGGTCGTAAATTGGGCGACAAAGTCCGTATGGCGGAACTGGCGCGGGGAAGCCTTCTCCGGCTTCTGCTGAAATACAAATGTCAGAGGCTTGTGGTCGGTAAAAATAATGAACTCCCGGCCTTCCACCATGTGTCTAAAATGTCTGACTGCTTGGTAGATGGCAAGGAGCTCCCGGTCGTAAGCGCTGTATTTGACCTGTGCCGGTGCCAATTTCTTGGAATAAAACGCTATTGGCAGCCATCCGTCTGAAGATCGCTGCTGAAGACTTGCGCCGATAGCGTGTTCCGAAGCGTCCGCAAATATTGCTAGGTCTTGACTTGGATCAGGATGCGCGAGAAGGGCGGCATTCATTAACCCTTGCTTGCATGCCGCAAATGCTTCCTCTAAGTCGCCGTTCCATGTGATTGGGTCCTTGTTCGCTGTGGTGCCTCTAAGCTGGTCCGTCAGTAACCGCTGAGCTGCGGACGCTCCAGGGATGAATCTTCGATAAAAGTTTATCATCCCTAGAAAACGCCGCATTTTCTTGACGGTGTCTGGGCGCGGGAAGTTGGCGATAGCGTCGACCTTTTCCGGGAGAGGGCTGGTCCCGTTTTCATTGACGCGGTAGCCGAGAAAGTCGACCTCCGTTTTTCCGAAAATGCTTTTCGCTGCGTTGACCAACACTCCATATTCTTTGAGGCGCGCAAAAAGTTGTCGGAGGTGATCTTTGTGCTGGGCGTGATCTTCGGAGGCTACTATGATATCGTCTATGTAGACGAAGCAGAAGTCGAGTCCTCGCAGTGCTGCGTCAATGAACCGTTGGAATGTTTGTGCCGCGTTTCTCAGGCCGAATGACATAAAAGGAAACTCGTAGAGGCCAAACGGTGTCGATATTGCGGTCTTTTTTATGTCATCCGGGGCGACCGGGATTTGATGATACGCCCGTACCAGGTCGATGGTGCTGAATACCTTTCGATTCGCCAGCGCGTGCGAAAAATCTTCTATGTGTGGCACCGGATAGCGGTCTGGGATGGTTCGCGCGTTGAGGGCTCTATAGTCACCGCAAGGTCGCCACTCTCCCGGCGTCTTCTTCGGGACGATATGCAGTGGCGATGACCATGAACTGTCTGATGGGCGGATGGTACCATCGCTCAAGAGGGTCCTAAACTCTTCCTTAGCGACCCTGAGTTTGTCAGGGGCAAGTCTTCGGGGGCGACTGAACACCGATGGTCCTGGTGTGGTTCTTATGTGGTGCACAGTGGTATGTTGCACTGGTCGCAGAGCTCTGTTTCCGGCGGGTTGTGTTATCTCCGGAAACTTTTTCAGGAGAGAATGATAGTCGCTGTCGATATCGGCTGACGATATCGACTTGATGTGCGGTGGTTCTTCTGCGACGTGCGGGCTACCCGGGGCCCTGAAAGAGGTTACTCCGTCGACGAGGCGGGCGTTCTTCAGGTCCACGAGTAGATTGAAGTGCCGCAGGAAGTCAGCACCGATGATCGGCGACTGCACGTCTGCAATAATGAATTGCCACTGAAACTCGCGGCGAAGTCCGAAGTCCAGTGACAATTCCTTCCAGCCGAAAGTCTTTATAGTCGATCCGTTAGCCGCAAACAATTGGTATGGCACCGGACGAAGTACTCCAGCAATTTTCTTTCGTGGAAACACGCACAAGTCCGAACCCGTATCTACCAAAAACCGCACTTTGGATCTTTTGTCCGTAATTATGAGACGGCAACTGGTAGGGCTTAACACGCCGGCCGTCGTTGGCGGTAGCCCCGTTAGTTTTTTTTTACTCTACTTTTACAAGGTGGCGAGCACCTTACGGCTTTGGCCCCAAACTGCGTATGATACCAGCAAACGCCGTCCGTATGGGGTCGGTCCCTGGACTGGCTTCTCGGTTGGTAGCGGCTCCATGACGAACTTGGTTGCCTTGCTCTGGAGCTGCTCCGTGGGCTTCCTTCTCTGCCTCGGTATTGCGGGCGGTCGTTCAGGTGTTGAGTAAGCTCCATCCGGCGCAATTTCTTGCTCAGGTCCTCGACGGTATTCCGCAACTCCGCTACTTCGTCCTCTGACGTCCGCCGTAACGGTTGCTGGATAGCGGTTACTTGGGGTGCTGGTGGTGGTATTGCTGGAGCCTGGAGGGCGGCAGTCTGGAATTGCGAAATTTCCGCAATTCTGTCCGCCGTTGCAGCAATCCTATCCAGCTCGCAGTCCATGGATCCAGCAATGCCCGTCTGTATGTACGCTGGTAAGCGAATCTGCCAGAAGGTTTTAAGCATCGTTTCTGGAAAACTGGGTCCAGCAAGCCTTCTCAGCTCCCGCAAAAAGGCTGATGGCTTCCTGTCCCCCATCTCGGCTTGTTCGAACAGGCGCCTAGTCTCCTGCTCCTTCGAGGCTCCCGTGCGCGAAATTATAGCCGCCTTGAGAGCACCATACGCATATCCAACGGGCGCAGACTCAATAACGTCCTGGACCTCTTCCAACACGAATATGGGCAGACAATTGAGCGTTTTACAGTATTTCGCGTTATCTGCTGTGATTCGGTGGTGCTGGAAGAGCGTTTCTAATATGGTGAACCACAGTCGGGGGTTATGGGTGCAAAATGCTGGGGCTGTCATGGTTGGGACATTAACAGCCTCAACTGCTGGTGGTGGGTTCACCGGGGCGGCTGGTGGAGCATCCATTTTAGCAGGAATAAAAAAAAAAAATCAGTAGAATAAAAAACGGGCTACGTGATCACGTCGGGGTCACCAATTGTCGGAGAGGGTAAGTTTGCTATGTTAAGCTCTCACGACATTCACTCACGACACTCACTTTGATAGTTTGGCGTAGCACTGCGGGTGGGCGCAGCCCTACAGGATGCGGTGCCGCTGGGGCGCGGTGCTGCGGTGGGCGCAGCCCTACAGGATGCGGCGCCGATGGGGCACGGTGCTGCGGGGGGCGCAGCCCTACAGGATGCGGCTCCGGTGGAGACGCGGTGCTGCGGGGGGCGCAGCCTTACAGGATGCGGTGCCGATGGGGCGCGGTGCTGCGGGGGCGCAGCCCTACAGGTTGTGGTGCCGATGGGGCGCGGTGCTGCGGGGGGCGCAGCCCTACAGGATGCGGCTCCGGTGGAGGCGCGGTGCAGCGGGGGGCGCAGCCCTACAGGATGCGGCGCCGATGGGGGCGCGGTGCTGCGGGGGGGCGCAGCCCTACAGGATGCGGCTCCGGTGGAGGCACGGTGCAGCGGGGGGGCGCAGCCCTACAGGATGCGGCTCCGGTGGAGGCGCGGTGCTGCGGGGGGGCGCAGCCCTACAGGATGCGGTGCCGATGGGGGCGCAGCCCTACAGGATGCGGCTCCGGTGGAGGCGCGGTGCTGCGGGGGGCATCTAACGGCGCTGTGATGTCGCTCCAGCGGGCGTTGGGCTTCGACCGGCGCCTATGGGGGCGCGCGGCGGGGCTCCTGTGGTCATCGGGCAATCGCGGCGTCTCTCCGGCGTGTCCAGGACTCTAACGGGTGCTCGGGGGCTCGCGATGGCGCTCCGGCGGAATTAGGCCCAAAACTCTACCTCGTAATGTCTGGGGGCTCTGGCTGTGAAGGTCTCGACGGTCGGCAGGATTTCGCCCGGTCAGATGGGGGCTCCGGCGGCGCTGCGAGGCGATGGGAGCGGATTCGGACAGCGTCCCCACGCCCGTCCGCCGAAAGCAGCGCTTTCGGCACGTCCTCTCAGCTTCGGGTCCCGTTCGGAATAGGCCGAGCTTTTGCGTCCCCAAGCGCGTTAAGGGATGGTTTTGGTCTTAACGCCGTGGTCGGTGAGCAGCGATCGGCGCTAGGGGTGCAACGCCTTTCCGGCCCGATTCCTTGTTATGTGTAGCACTAGGTCGCTACAAATGCATACATTTTTTCATATTGTAGATATATTTTAATGCTATTTTCTTTAATAAGCCGACGTATGAAATAATCGCGATGGCTTCGTTCTGGAGGACATCAAAGGGTACAGAAATCAATGGTTATGAATATTTTCTCTGGGTTTAACCATAACGAATAAGAAATTGGCCAACTAAATACGTTTTAAAATTAAAACTTGATAGGTGTTTACGAGCATTTGTCAGAACATTTTGCTGTATGATCCTCCTTTTGAGTAGAGTCGTTGTTGAGAGTTATTCATGTGGTGTTCACTGTTCCACTGAACCAACGCTTGCTCGCACACAATATGTTTAATTTTTATAACGTATTTATATAGCAAAACGTTGTTGACCGCTTTTTTAGCCGTTAGGGCCAAATGCAGTATCCGAGAATTGATATCCATTTGTTTCTGAGCTTGGCGCTGACATTCTTAACAAGTGCCCGTCAACGTCTGTGGGTGTTGCACGCTGAGATCAGTAGATCGAAGGTCTTAGATCGACGGCCAAATATAAGCTGACTCGGTGTCGATCGGCGAGGAGATTAATCACACGCCGACCGACCATATATAGTTCTTAACGGTTCCAGAAGCAAAATTCAATTGCATCATAGCGTCGGCACCATTGCAGTAGGCACGCTCGTTACCGAGCGTTCCCACTGCGACGGCGACGGCACGATTTTATTGCTTTTGACGTGGATTTTTAATTTCTGAGAAGGGATAATTGTTTTTTGCGCTTTCTTATTGGGCAAAATTTGGTTCAGAAATTCTTCATTGGGTTCTTAGTTATTGTAAGTCGTAATATTTTTTTATAAAAAATCATAATATGAACGCTACTTAACTGTACGCTTAAGCTGCGACGGCGACGGTAAGATCTTATTGCTTTTGACGTGGATTCTAAGCAGGGAATTTGCTCTCCCTTTTATTTAGATAGAAAAATGCATCTCATTTAATGAAATATTATGCATTTGAATTAAATCATAATATTGGAAAAACGACCACTGGATGGGCAATTTTTACTCCCACCTTCCCATAGAAAAATCTGAAATGACGTCCTTGACTTTATTCTCCAAATTATTTTTCGGTTTTAGGTAGATTAATGATCCATTTGTTAGGAAAACATCAGGTAAATTGTGCGGTAATGATAGTCATTATTAATTAATTGTGTAATTATTCCGATAAAATCCTGAAATTATTTCTAAATTTTTCTCACACTAAGACAAATTTTAAGTGTTTCTTTAATTTCGTGCTTTGAATTAAAAGAAGTTGAGAGTTTGAATAAAGGTTGTTAATAAGACACAGGTTAGTGAAGTTTACATTATTCTAAACAGCGAAGTCCGAGTCCTTCCTGCCGCCACTCACGTTACTCTGTGTTGCCAGTGTATCGCGTAGCTCATGGTTGCAAATTCACATAACGCGACTTGGCGACGTCACATCTCGCGTCTCTTTCTAGCGTCTTGGTGACGTCTGCGGGCTGGCGTCACTCGCCGTCTCCAGGGTTGCCAGACGTCCCCATTTGAGCGGGACTGTACAGAGTTCAACAGACAAATTGTTTCTAAAAATCCCGATTTAGCAAAATTTATATATGTACCAAAATGTATCATTAATTATCTATTAATTGTACGGTATTTTAACAAACAACAGGGCATTACAACAAAATTATTAAGCTACTTACTCACTCGAAAACGAGACATCAGTTAGTATAGTGGATTCAATCACAACGGTTTTAAAATTAAATTCATTACGATTTTTTTAGATTTCTTCCAATAATCAATGCTAGAAATAGACGAGCAGATTTTACCGTGAAGACTCGTAATTGAGATAAATTTCTTGGACAGAGTAATAACAGGAGACAAATCATAGTTTCGAGTACTATTTCAAGACTTAAAATTCAATCAATTCTAAAATCATTTGAGAAAGTTATGAATTTGAAAATCATATTTTTTGAGAGCTGTGAAATTTCGCAAAAATAATTATTAGTTTTAGAACAGAGTTAAACGATTCTTCTGAACGAAGATGTAACCCTTGTATATAAAATAAAAACAAAATTGTAAAATAATTAGTATTATTTTATTCGTATAGAAAAAAATATATTCATTTTACTGCTTTTAGTATAAATTTTAGCATATAGCACGCCCACATTTTAGGTGTATCTGTTGCCGGTCCTTTCTTTCTAAATAATTCGAGTCTGCATCTATATTTACCGACAACGTCCTTCGAATATTGAATATCAACTTTTTGAGGCACTAGATTCATCACTTTGTATATGCCCTATATAAAACATATACAATTAATAATTAAATACTTAACAACACAATCTGTATTATTTTACCTTAGAAATAGGACATTCATTCAGCGGTGGGTCAAAGCTATTGAAATATCCTCTCCAATCATCGTTTTCATCTTCAATCTTGGAGCAGATGTCTTCAATTTCATAGTTAAGGATAACCATGTAACTTTGACTAACTTCTCTTTCAACAAAAGCTTTCACCTAAAATAAAAAATGCTTTCAAGTATATTCTTAATTAATGAAATATATTTAACTTACCATCATCGGACGTGTATCAAGATCTTCTTTTATATCCAATTCGCCTCTAACTCCTACAAGAGTTTCGTTTACCATAAATATGTCTATTCTACTTAAATCTGTAACTTCATTATTAAAATCAGAACATGTCGTGAGATCGTCCCAGTTTAATACAACCTTACGACGCTGCAAATTATAAATTGATTAATAAAGTATATAATATCATAAAATAAAATAACTCACATCTGATTTTGCTTCAGTGTCATAAGAAATTAGAAAGATAGCGACGAATAAGTGTTTTAGAAACATATTTAATTCGTAGTAGTGTAATATCTAATGATTGTGCATAATGTGTATTATCGTCTTTTATTACTTTTTCAAGCTCATTTAATTAATGATGCGTTTTTAATGAATGCATGGGATCTATGATAAAGGACATATCACTACAACATTTGATAATCGGGGCAAAGGTATAATAGGTTTACAATAATCGTTTCATTATATTCGCTCAATTGTAAACTAGTACAAGGTATTGTTATTGTCTCTTTGTCGTATTATGAGATTAATGTCACCAAAACACGTATCATTCAATAGCTGTGCGTGTGTCAAATATCATAACGAATACATTCATAGTCTAAAAAATCATACAAATATAAATAAAATATATATAATCTTGAAGGGGCATGGAAATATCACTTCCTTCGTAAAACCTTCCTTGGCTTTCTTTGCATCGGCAGTCAGAAATAATTGCGCTCCTCGGATAGTGGTAGTTTGAATCCGCTAGGCGGCAGGACTTCTGGGTGTGTACGTATATGTATGTGTGTTTATACAAATGTATATATTTGTATGTATTTTTAAATTTTAATGTATTTTAAACTTTTAGCCATCGTGACGCACTAGGTTAATCTTCTCTTAATTTTAATAAATAAATAAATAAAAAAAATAATGGGAGTATTATCAAACATTTGTTTTAGTAGTGGCAAATAGTTTTAAAATATTTTAATTATTAAACTTTTAAAAATAACATTTGAATGGGAAAAAATCATTGTATTATGGCCAAATTTATCATAGACTGACAGATTTAGACTTCTCCGCCGAGTGGCGGTGTTTACCAATTGAATTTTGCGGCGATTATCAAATTTGACACAAATTAAATATGGAATATCAAATAAAACTGGACTCGGGCCAATTTCGTCCTTCTTCAGTGCCCATTGCACCTAATGCTGTGCTATGGTTTGAATTTCTACTTAATTCTAACCTCTTAAAGGATCATTTATCGAAACCTAACCCAGGTACGCAGGTTTAACAAATTGTAATGCGCAATTTAAATGAAAATTAATGTATTAATCAACTTTCAGACCCATCTCCTGCTGATTTGATAATAAAATTTTTGACACTCAAACCTCTACCTCAACCGGAGTTAAATAAACCGCCAGATTTTGAAAATCCCGAGAGTCCGACGCTTAGTATAGTCGAAACTGAGAAGTATTCCAAGAAGCAGTTGGCTATTAAAGTGCTCTGTTTGAAAGTCGCGGCACATCTCAAATGGGATCTGTGTAAGTTACTTAGTACCTTATAAATATTTTTATTCTTTCAACATAAAATGTAATTTATAGCCGTGCTAGAAAACATATTACCACCTCAAATACAATCGCAGTTGATGCAAGATTTGATTTACATGGCAACGGACGGCACATATTTAATACCCCCACCTGTAAGTTAAATAAACATTGCTTTATATTTTATTTATTGCATAATATATATTTTAATTGTTCATTTAATGTTGTAGGAAGCATCTAAGGACTTTTTAGAACGCGGCGGTGTTAAATTTGCTTTTGTATTATATCACCGATGGCTGTTGAGATTCTTAGTTAACAGAGCCAGCATTAGAACTTCTAAACAAATTTTGGTTTGGATGTAAGTTGAGTATAGAAATTTTTCTGCTTCTTTCTTATCTTGGTTAACTGCCGGTTCGTTAAAAGGGATACATTTTTTTATTATTTATGCTGTTAAAAATTGATCCCGATTTAGCTAATCCATTTTCCAATATTCCTTTTAGCCAGAACACTTAAACGCCATTTCAAAGTCAAAATTAAGATAGAGAATGTTTCTTTTTTGCGAAAAAAACAAAAAAAATAAGTGTTTCATAGTCTTTCTATTTAAAAATTTTAGGGGGCCTTCACAGACTGATGCAGTGAACTTGCAAATGTATGAGAAATTAGTTGGACAAGCCGCAGACTTTCGCGAGCGCAGCTTATACTTTATGACGGAGTTGGCCGACAATCATAAATTTTCAAACGAATACAAAAGCATGAAGGTTCCGACTATCGACACTTTCGCGATGCTCAACGAAGACACTGGCGATGTGATTCACGACTGGGACACCTCTAAAGTTTGCATCAGCGAACACGAGTTTTACATGCAACTAAACTACGACGTCTGCGTCAATTATTTCTTTTACCGCGAATACAGCTTAGCCGAAAAGCACATTTTAATGTGTAACAAACATATGGAGATACTTGTCAAAGAAAAGCATCCCGAGTACCCGCACAAAGACGGATTCAACTGGAGCAAAATGGATTATGCTAGCGTCACCGAAAAAGAGATAAACGGATACATGAAAGCCTTAAACATATCACACGAGAATAAAACCCTATTGCATCAGTTGCACGAAGCGGTGGCCGATAATTACGAAGGTCTGATTCATGTGTTGCAAAGCGATAACTTAAAGAGAGAGATACCTATGGTGCACAGAACCGTAATAGAGCTGGACATTCAAGGGTTGTCTTCTAGCGGCACCGTGACCGTGTCTCGCGATCTCTTGAACAAAGTGGCTGCTCTGAACGTTGTGCGGTCTTTACTCGACGGAAACTTGCCATCCGCTCATATCGATTTCAATAAACGGATGAAGAGCATGGGAGCTAAGTTTGTCGATAACTTAGTTTGGGCTTTTGCGCCACTCTTGAAATCTGATTCTCTGATTGAGACTGATAAGGAATTGATAAAGCAGTTCTTCTTGCACTTGGCGACGTCCGAGCATGATATAAACATGATCGAAATTAATGCAATTTTAACGTCTTACATTAACGACACAAGTGAGCGAGACGCTGCTAATAAATTTTTCTCTGATGCTGAAATTAAGACTATCATGAAGGACTTGAATGATGATTTATCGGACGAGACTGGATATTTGACTTTGGAGACTTACATGACCGGTATGAAAATTTTATTATCTATATATCTATTTATGTTACTTCTTCTGTCACATTGACTTTCGTATCTAGATTTGTTTGCGTTGTGTTCTCAGTTATATTTATTTTGTTGAATTATTCTTATGTGTAATCAACTTATGTTCAGAAAATTTAAAAGCTCAACAGTATAGCTGGTATTTTGTCAATTGAGTAAAATTAATTGCTCTAATGACTTACATTGATGAAAAATATTGAAGGAAAGGATATGATCAAAATGTTGAGTATTAGGATAAGTGAACTGGTTATAAAAACCAGGATCTGTTACATCAGGTTTGTCACCTGTTCGCAAACACACAAGACATGCGAATCTGGCTTCAACATACTCCCCACCAATGTTCCCAATTTCTTTATAATGACAGGATGCAATGTTTAATTTGATTACATGAATAATATTAAAAAAATATTGATTTCATGAATAACTAATAAAAAGTGATGTAAGTAAATAAAAATAGTTTTTCTCAGGACCTCAAATTATCAAAAGTAAATAACCTAAGATTAGTTTCTGTGTATAACTAAATTTTATTTCACCCGTTTAGGTTGGGATACCCCCGATTTCAATATTCAGAGCGTTCCCGATCTCGAACTGGGATGCCTCAGACAGCGCCTAATAGATGCTACAACTGCCGAAAAAATCAAAGAATGCCTGTTGAACATAGCTTTCACAAATCCAGCCCAGCCTCCGTGGATTGTTAATCCGCAATGGAAATTACCAATGCCACTCCAGAATGTAATATTGTCACTACCGAGGGGATTTTTACAAGTAAGGATGAATATATTTAATGTATTGCATTATCAGGATTTATTTAATGATTGTGTGGTTTCTTTCAAAGGATTTTTGTTATGTAATAATGGGTAAGGCGAGACAGCAAGCCGAAATGGGCGAATACAATTCGGCGCTTCAGCTGCTGCTCCTCTTGGAGACTGATATGAGGAATCAGTTGAATCAATCGTCAGCTGCTAACAGCAACGGATCGCCGAATAACTCGGTTATGTATAAATTGTGGAAGCTGGTGGGATGGGAGGCATTGCTCTTGCAGATCAATCAGGTATTTTAAACAAATATGTAGAGTGAACTTTTGATAGAGAGCTTCTAAATGATATTTATTTTAGATGTTAGCCGATTGGCCAAACCAAAAGAACAATATGATTGGTCTCATCAATAAATGCACACTGTGTATCATAGCCCTTCAATCCAGCGACAGCGTCATTCCGAGAATGGAGGTTTGTGCTTCTTTATTATAAATTAATATGTTACTTGTTACATAGAAATAGTATAAATTATAAAAATGTTTGAATGCGCTTCTGAATTTTCTAGTCCATTCGTACATTTATAAGAGTGACAGACATGGATCTCCATACTTATCTTTCATTCGTCGATTAATTTCAATAACTTTTACTAAAATCATTACCAAAAAAATTAATGTCAGAGCACTTCCACTCAGATGCATGTTGCTGTGGCTATTTTAAGCTAATGTTGAGCTTTTGTGTTGCATGCCTGATTTGTATTGCCACCTATCGGCCAATTTACAGAACAATAGAGCCGAGTTTTGAATTTTTATTGCACTTTATAATTTGTTATGTAGACATTATGAAAAAATTGGTTTAAAACCATTAATAAAATATTTATTATTTCACTTGCGACTAACTTCATGCGTTATATGCGAATCTGGATGTTTCTTATATTAATATTACATTGTAAATCCATTATTATATTGATATAAATATTTCAGATAGTGGAACAGTGTTTTATATGTTTGTTGAACGGAGGAGAATGGAAAAAATTGGCAGAGTTAGCTTCTGGTTCGAGGGGAACAGGTCAAGCTGAAGCTGCCGTCGCTACAGCTTTGGCAGCTCATCATCTTCACACGAAACCGATGAAGAAATTGCCGGAAGATCTGTGGGACATGGGTTCGTATAAATAATATATGATTTTATAAAATGGTATAAATTTTTGATGCGAAATTCTTCCAATATTATCTGGCACCCTTTTAATTATGTGACTAAATCCCTCGATTTACCCGGTTTCACTCTTACATGGTTAAGAAAAAACATTTTTTTTTAAAATACTCATATCAATCATATTTTGTTACACCTGCAAAGCATGGTGATGTATAAATACAGTGATTTACTTCAATTTATTGCACTTAACCTATATCTGGAACCTCTCCCACTGCCCATGCAGTATCCTGAGTTGCTTATTTAGAATGCACGTGTGTTGCTGAAGATTTTGTTCATTCACTTTATAAGTTAAAGTACACATGAATACTATTAGATTGTTTTATTACAATTGTTCCTTAGTTAATTTGGTCAGTAAATTTTTAGGTGTTCCAAATCTTCCCTTTTATTAATGTGAAATAAAAATTGGAATGTTCTCTTTTTTGGCATTATCTGGATTATTGCTATTCTCTTCTTGATTTGGAGCTCGTCAAAGAGTTACAGCTGGCCCCTTTCTGTTGTCTCAACTCCATAAAGAAATATGGAAAAATCAATTTGTCTTTTTATTTCCGTCTCATATTCACTGCTATCGGATTAATTGAAAATTTACTCTTTCCAATATATTGGATCTATAAACTGCGGCAATTTTTATCTTCGATCTTCTTATTTATGATCCTAATAAATCACTCTCAGTGCTGAATGCATAGTTTGCTAGATCATATTAGTCAATAAGCTACATAAAACATTCTCTAAATCAATGCTACTCAAAGGTTAGATAATGGAAAATAAACTATATAATAAAACCCTCACACGCTTAGAAAACTATTTATATCATGAAAGGCTGAGTTATCTGTGTGATTTTGTCGTTAATTACGAGCTTAAAATTGTTTATAACAAACAAAACTCAATTTGGCCATTGGGTATATATTTTCTTTCAATTCCAAATATTTTTGATATAATTTAACAGTGACCGGATTATTGCGCACACGAAAATTCCACTCAAATATATTTTACTTTTAATTCCAACTGCTTTATATATTCTATTTTTAAGTAAAAAATTGTATAATACTAGGAAATGTAAGTGTATTTTATTTTATTTAAAATTAAAATTATATTGACATCTGTGATATAAACAGACATTATTGTATATTGACGTATTCTTAAATATACATATATGTGTATATTTATTATCTATGATCAGAATTTTCGTTTACGCAATAATCATTGAACCAATGTTAATGTATGTCTCTAAAATCTGTACCAAAATAATCATCTACCTACAGGCTAAATTTTACGTTTTATTATGAATATATATATTTAAAACTGCTTATTTTTATTAAATGTTCAATTCCTGATATAGATATACATAAAACATATCAGTTAGCATCTGACGAAAATTAATTTAAAGGTTTGTGTGGTGAGTTATTTTGCGACCGTGCCTTGAATCCTTTATCCCTGGTATCTAATAGATGGTAGGGGGTTCTGTAAACATACATTTCAGATGATTTATCGATGAGTCACTCCTTATCTCGCAGTTTTTATCTCATCCCTGTTGTTTAGATGTTACTCAGGATTTTCTAGATTAAAATCTATCGCAAAATTGATACGTAGTTTTTAAGTTGTGCTAGTCGTATTTTGTTTTCTTGAACTAAATTTATATTATTGAGGTTAAAAATGGTATTTTCTTCACATATCTAACCATAAAATCGATACGTGAATTGAAAAATTAGTCATGAATGCTTATTTTGTTTGAAATAAAAAAAATACAGATGTCAAGCAAATTATAATTTGTTTTGGAATAAGATACCATACTATATTTATTATTATTGTTTTAATAAACAATATACAAATTATTGAACTTCAATTTTTGCACAGCAGTTCTCTCTCTTTTATTTACCTTATACTTCAAATTAAACTTATGTATGCTAAAATTCTTGTCTTGGGTGTTAAACGAAAGAAAGAGAATTATCTTTTTTTTACTGTCTGAATTAACTGTCGATCTTTCTTTATTATCACTATCCGCATCTGTAAACCCATATTATGATCACATCTAGACAAGAGCTCTCGATTATTCGTAGTTTTCAACTACACCCATACCTCGCTTTACGGCCTAGATACGTTCCACGAAACTTGGCCGCAAAGCGAAAAGCCGTATAACGAATCAATTATTCTAATACAAATTCATACAAATTCAATTGGATCGGTTCCAAATTTGTTAAATATGTAACATGGTTTATCATTTAAAATGCATTTTATCTTTTTATTTCATTTAAACCAAAAATACATACATAACAAGTACATACATTTGTACATAAAATAATAACAGACTCCAAAAACCAACAATAATCCATAAACAAAAATGAAACAACTTCATGTTACATAAAATATGTGTATGAATACATACATAACTTTTTTTTAAAAATAGCTTTAATCTGAAGACGATGAATAAATGGTAACCTGCAGATCACTGTCGTTCTCATTTTTCGCTGGTAAGGATGGGTCTGGCTTAAAAAAATTGCCCAACGTTGTTTGTCTTGCCTTGTTATCTCTTTCAGTGATTAATAACAGCTAATGGCTGAGTTAATTCCTCGAGAAACTTTAGCGCTACGTTCGACGTCAGGATCGTTTTCAAGGAAGATGTTTATTCCTTGTTCGAAATAGAAAAAAGCTTTTGACAATTTTTTTGATGTTAGCTGTTTGAATACAACAGGCTCTGTCTCTTCATCAAATGCCGGTTCTGCTTGCAACTGAATGAGTTCCTTATATGAAAGGGGTTCCCTATCAGCTTCAAGTAGATCAAGCACATCACGTTCGTTCAAACCTTCAAAGCCGAGATCATGTGCTAGATCCAAAATGTTTTGCCTAATTTCAGGAAGGCAATTAACTTCTGCATCAGTACTTTTTACACATTCTGGCCATATTTTTTTCCAAACATGGTTCATTGTTGTTAATTTTAATTCCTTCCATGATTCACTGATGCTGTCAACAGCATCCTTGATGTTATAGTTTTTCCAAAATGTTTTAATTGAAGATTTATCATCGGTTTCCCTTATAAGTTGTCGGAAAGTTCGGCGTAGGTAATATGCCTTAAAAGTGGCTATTGCACCCTGATCCATTAGTTGGATCAGAGCTGTTGTATTTTTTGGAAGGTACTCAATCATGACATCTTCAGATAAATTAGTAGGATGCCCTGGTGCATTATCCAAAATTAGCAAAGCCTTGTTGCTTAAGTTATTGTCTCGCAAATATTTTTTCACTTCTGTGCAAAAGTGATTTTTGAACCGATCCTCTAAAGTAGCTTTAGTCATCCAAGCTTTCTTGTTGGATCTCCATATGACGGGTAATTGATTTTTATTTAGTCCTTTAAGAAGCCTTGGATTTTCGGACAAATATATTTAAAGTGGTTTTAGCTTAAAATCACCTGCGGCATTTGCACCAAGTAGCAAAGTTAATCGTTTTTTAGACAACTTATAACCAGGCGCAGATTTTTCGGTTTTTGAAATGTACGTGCAATCAGGCATTCGCTTCCAATAAAGCCCTGTTTCGTCTACGTTAAACACTTGTTCAGGTTTATGACCACCTCTTTCAATAATTCCCTTTAAAATGTTGGGATATTCCTTAGATGCGGCCTCATCGGCGCTAGCTGCTTCACCTTTCATTTTAAAATTATGCAAATTAAATCTATTTTTAAATTTTTAAAAAAATCGACATCGCAAAAAAGTTTTTTTGCTGTTATAGCGAAACATTTTAGGCCGTAAATCGAAAACGTGCCTTAATTGAAGAGGGCCATTATAGCGAAAAGCCGTATAAAGAGCGGCCGTATAGCGAGGTATGGGTGTATTCGAATACTGAATTTACTCTTAATTTTTTTCTCGGTTTTTACTGATATTAATTCATTTAAACAATTAGTGCAAAAAATAATCATTTTTTTTAACCATAAATTACTTTTCTTGTACGAATTACTGATCAGTGAGGGCGTCAAAAGGAAAATGCTTAATTTATTATTTCATACTTTTTGATCAGCTGCGATTAAATTAATTCAGCGAAATTGATGAAACATTTTAAATAAATAATTTTGTTGAATTTATTGTATATACAATAGCTAATAACGCTTGGGAAGAATTTTATATACATAAAGATCTGATCCGTATCGGCGTTTGTTTTGTGCCGCTTTGCATATAAATTAAATAAGTAGAAATAAATAAACTGCGATCGAATTATTGAACTGACTGAAATAAAATCTTTGCTTCTTGAAACAACAAATACAAATACGTAACACGATCTTCATAAAAATTTGCGACCACACCTGTTTTTTTTAACATTTGTTTCTTTCAACGAACGAATTCTGCGAATTTCGGTCATAGTAGAAATCGTCGATAAGCATTATTTTCATCAATTTTTTCGAATGCGTAAAACATTTTTTGTTGAAAAAAAGCGTCTCATTGTTTCGCTTTTTAAAACAAAATAAAGGCGCATAAAATACCATGATTTTGGAGCGGCACTAATCAATCCGGTATATTGAGATTTTTTTTAAATCTCATTCGAGATAGTATAAACGAATATTTTACAAAAAATTAATCAATTCTAATATTAATATAGTTGAAATTTAGGTGAATATTCAATCGAGAGCAGAGTACCAAGAATTCCGTTCTCACGAGGAACTGGAGAATTTTAAATTTGACTGCTACACTTTACAGATATTGTTTAAATATAGTTAATGAGTTAATTGGGAGCATACTATATGTTTTTAGTTGTGAATAAAAGATCAGGGATAAATTAAAAAATATATATCTCAGTTTATAGTGTTACTATTTTAGTTTCTGACAGTCAACATAATCCCAATGAAGGAACCGGGTAAATATCCTACCCTACCTATCACCCTATAAATTTTCTTTCTTGCCTTAATAAAGTCTTTAAACGATTCTTTCTAAATAAGCTGCAACCGTATATATTTAATTTGGCTTTAAGCAAAAACACTCCACAAATCATCAATTGACAAGAGTTGTATAATGTGTCTAACAAAAATATAAAATTTAAAGAGACACGGGAATGTTCCTATTAAATATAGAATAGGCGTTTGACACGGTATCATATGAAAAACAACTCTATTGGTACAATAAGATATCTAACTGATATGAAACATGCGTTTGTAAATCTGCATTTCAAAGCCTTAGATAGTTTCATCTCCTTATGGGAGTACAATAGCTATATCACATCTTCAGAATCGATATCCAAATTGAGCTGTGAGCAATGTGATAAATTTCTTGAGACTATAGTACTTACAGTTCATAGTTATTTCATAAAAATCAGCGAATGACTCTTCTATTATATTCACTACATCCAAAATATTTATATCTTTTACGTGAAGTCTAATAATTAGATAATAGATTTTATAATACATTTATCAATGTCTTGCTACGCTAGCAACTGTTTTAGATATTCTCCCAATTTTCTGCATCAATTCCAGATTTCTGCTGTATAATATATTAATTTCTTGCATGTTTCTTCCAGTTTTTCCAATATTCGTAAATGTTCAATCATCGTCTTCCACCAAACGCAACAGTTCAGGCAATCCAATATCGAGTCGGGACAGTGCCCAGGCAAATAATAAAATGAAAGACGGCATGACCGCGTTTTTTTCGAAGCTGCGCGATCCTACGGTTCTATCTGTGGTGATATCTCTATTGGCGAAGCTGTTCAATATTCAAAAGGACGACTCAAACATGGATCTGAACATGGAATATATAAATCTGTGGCCAGCGAAAGTCAGCAGCACCATAAGTTTAACGATGGTCTCTAACAGTCTCCACCATCTGGTGGCGCAGGCTTTGAAGTATTATCCCAACAACATATCTTGGATCAAGCTTTTGGGAGATATGAGCTTGGTCGGAGGACATTATTCGATAGCTATGAAGCAGTATTTAACGGCTCTGACGATTTTATCCGATAACTTTATTCAACCGCTATCGAAACAGTTGATCGAAGATCAGACAATCTTCAGAAGGATGATCAAGTGCTGCACTCAATTGAATTGTCCCACGCAAGCTGCTATTCTATGTCAATTTTTGGAAGAGATTGATTACGTTTTGGCTTTCAAATGCTTGTCGGAGATGTCTCATTTGTGCTCGGACGCTATGGATAGTTATTACGGTTGTATTTGGGACACTAGTATATTGGAGTATCTGATCAACTTGCATCACAAAAGGGGAGAGACGCACAGAAAGCAATTAGCCGTTAAGGTCATGGGGATGCTGGAGTTGAACTCTAATAATAACGAAGAGATTCAACGAGAAGCTGCCAATAAACGAAAAGCCAAGTTTATGAGAGCTCTCGTTAAACAATATGTGTGTTAGTGTTTAATTCTCAAATATGTAGTTTTATAAAATGTAAATAATCAATTAATGTAATACAAAAATGTTAAATCACATTGTGTTTTGTTAAACTTTTTTATTGATTTTGGTATTGTATGTATACAGGTTACGTTGTATTAGATATTCAAAGGAGCAAAGATTATTTGAAAACGAGTTTCGGTCATTAAGTATTCAGAAATCGAAGAGTTCATAGTTTGAAACGCTGACGTTTGAAAGAAATCATCATAATTATGTTAATATCATAAGGTAACATCAAAAAGAGAAATGAATTCGCGCAAGCTGCAAAAGAAACAAAAAATTTAGATGTGTTGTTGGCTTACCGAATTGTAAATTCAGTCATCTGAAACCTTTTTAAATATTTTTTTATGTTTATTTGAAATTAACTATGGTTTTGTCACAAATATAATGTTATAGTTTTTAGATATAAATGAGTAAAATACCAAATTAAAATATTATATATACAGTACTTTTTTAAACTTAAATAAAAAAAATACATGAAAAAAAGTTGCATTTTTCATCAACATTTTTATAAATATTATATTGATATTATAATTGAATTAGATCCTATGAAGTAATTTTTAAGCATAGAAAATCTGGAAATTGTGATTTTCATGAGTGTAGATAATCGTCATTTTAACAGCAGTGAAAACCACTACTTCAAAAATGTCAACAAACAGCTAGATATAAATGTTGTGCTAAAAAAAATATTTGTCTTTAAGTGAATGTTTGACGACCACTATTAAATTGCGCAACCAATTGAATCTCAATGTTTTCAATCAATAAAATGTTAATTTGACAATTAAAAAAATGCACTTTACGTCAAATGCATCTTTGCACTTTCTAAATAAATTAGCAATTTATAAAAAATAATTTAACCCATTAACTGTTGACATTTTCTTTAAAGAACATAACTTGCTTAAAGTTTTAATACTATAAATAATTTCTTTATTTGTGTCTCTTGGGCTTTTTAAAAATGAGCGTATATCCATTGAACGTACCTATTAACAGTTTTAAAATTACTAAAATCGGCCCAAATATCTTCGCCGAACAAGTTCACTTTTACAGCTATGAACCCCCGGATCACGCATTCCATAAAATGACGACGTTACCAAATTTTTACCGATTTTAAATATTTATACCTCTAAAAAAAACAAATTGGTTAAGTAAAATTAATACAACTTTGGCGGACAGATGGTGACTGGAGGCAATTACATACAGATTGAGCCGCTGCAGTAATATTTTTATTAAAAGTATACAGAGTTTATACGTTTGTTATTGAAATATATGTGAGTGAACGGTGGACGAGGCACCACCGACCGTTGTCTTCCAGTCGAGGTCCCCAAAAAAATGTGCTGCCCTCTGCCGCCGTCACATCAGTGCTACCAGAGTGCCGCCAAGTTTTGCCAATAATAAATAAATAATTAGGCCTCCACACGAAACTTCCCGGAAAATTTCAGGTAAAATAACGGGTGGGGGAGGGTAGTTAAGTCAATATTAGTTCTCCGGCACTATTTAATTTCATTTTCTTTAAACAATACCGAATAGTCTTGTTCTAACTGCTTTAAATAGAATATAAATCTTATTAGTCAGCTGTTGAATAAAATAAGTTCCAAAAATTTCTAGCTGCCCGGATAAATATAAATCCCTTTTCTTAAAATAATTGTACTTCATAAGAAAAGTGCAAAAAAATGCTCTATGCATCAAAATAAAAATAAAATACTAAGATGAAATGTTGTGCAATGGAGCGTAGTGTTTGTAAATCAGTTGTGCCAAACCACGTCAAATTTAATTGAAAATAATTAAAAAATATATAAGAACAGATTAATATTTAATAAAATCAAAAGATATTCACAGGACTAACTGTGCTTTAAAGGCTTTAAAGTTTTTTATGTAAGGGATCATTTATGTGTACATAAAATTTCCAACTTATCTATCAAATAAAAAACGATCTCTAAATATGTAAATTAAACACGATTCTATTAACAAAAAAATTGTAGTAGATAAAGAACAGGTTTCTAAATTTGAAATTTTGGATGTAGGACACCGTTTTGAAGCGTAAACTCTAGTACGTCTTACTTTGATCTAATTTATTTTTTATCACTAAGTTTATAATGCATGGTTTTAGGTCGCAAAGCATATTTTCAGATCCATCGACAGCTTCTCTTTTTAAAAAACATGTCTTTTGTATGAAAATGTCTTCTTTTGAACATTTTTTTGTTGGTGAAGTCAATCTCGGTCAATTAATTCGGTTTTTATAAGATCCATTTTACCATCAAACAACAGACTGAGTACTTGTCCAATTTTAATATGAAATAATGCACAGAAATATGAATGTTTCATATTGATAAGGCATTCAATACGGCTCATAATATAAATTATCTTGAATACAAAGTCACATTTTTTGCTCATACCTATTGTTTTGCTCAATAAAAATAAATACATACACCACATAATATTCTAACTGAAAGAGTAAATGTTTATGAAAAAATATGTATATTTTTATGAAAAAACGGTTTTCAGGTTAAACCCTTTGGAGTCCTTTGTGCATACATATTTGACAACTATTTTTACTGGCAGCTCCTATGTCTATTACTTCAGGACATTTTTTCTCAAGATATTTAAAGTTATATCTTAAAATTAATAATAATATAAATAAAATAAATATGAAAACTAGTAAATAAAACGCGTTTTAAATGTTTATATAATTTAATACAATAAGAAATTAATAAAACAATTCTTATAAATAATAAGCTTTTATAATCTTATAAGATATATATCTTGAATTAATATCACTTATAAAAATTATTATAATACAATTTATATTAAAAATATATAATTTAACTAGTTTAGTTAATTTTGGCGTAATAAAAAATATTGAATTAATGCACAACCATGGATGGTACGATTGCTCCTTTTAAACATTATATGAGTGGGTTTACGAAATATTGCCCTGTTCACTATACTCACAAGTCACCGACAGATTCATTTGTATCAGCATTTAGACAACTTTTCACAAGGTAATATCTTAATGTAAACAATCAAACTGCTGCTGAAAGTGTATTTTGATATTTATAAAATTCAGAACTTCGGAGCATAAATTTTTATTTAAATAGGGAAAAAAGTCAACGTCTAGTGGAATCTTTTTGCCTATAACGCCGAATTTATTGAAGTGTATAAGATTTTTATTTTGTACAAAACGAAATATTTTATTATATAAATTACAGTTATAATTAGAGAATTTCTTTTCGACGATGACTATAATAGTTAGAGCGTACCGTAACAGAATTTATGAAGTAAATTAAACGCATAATAATGTACAACGGAAGCTCAACCAAGGTCGGGGAACAGCTCTAAAACGTTAACCATAAGATAATTTTCTGCCTTATATTGACTATTTTAATCGAAAATTAATGGGGTGTTTTTTTATTTAAGAGCAATAATTATATTTGAATCGTGTACAAATACGGGTCGATCGAATGTAGTAAATAATAGTTAAACTTCAAAGAGGGGGAGAAGCGTCCTAATTGCACATTCGCGTTCCAGCGCAATGGCAACACCGTGGGGAGTTAAGCAAAAATGTGTCAAGAGAGGTATTCCATTGGTCGAAAATGTGATACTATATTTTTTTATTAAGTTTGATTTTGTTTTTTTATATAAATTATTTTAGTTAAGACAGAACAGTTTTAAAGGGCTGTTGGGTGCGGGAAGTCTGAAAGAAATTGTCAAATTTCGCCACTCATACAGGTGGCGCTGTGATCACTCAAACGCGTGAAAATGAGTTTGACACGTCCCGAAAGGCCGTTGAATAACGGTAAAGGACGGCCATGCACGTCTGTTCTTGTGGTTCTGAAGCTGGAGGAAGATCGTTGGGCGTCGATTGCATCTCGAATCGTTTCTTCTACAGTGTGCCTCATCTGTCATTGACGGTTTGTGTTTAAATTATTTTGTTCAAAAATATTTCTTCTTCTTCTTCTTCGTCTTTTTGTACAGCGGTATAATATTGAACTTCACTATATTTATTTTAAAAAGTAATACATAGAAAAATGTTCAATGCGTGAAAATCGCATGTTCTTTAATAATCCCGAGTGGTCGGCCTGTCGGACACAGGGCGGTATTGGTCTGTTTTTCTCGGCGTAAGGTTTTTGAAATTATCTTATCGTCCCATTTACTAATGTTTTAGTTATGTATATATTTTTTATTTATTATAATATTTGTTCTGCTTTATCTTAAAGAATACAGTAAGGAGAAATTGATGTGCTTTTTTTGTTTAAACTTGTATTTGCTCTTCATTGTGCTTTTTTCGTTGTCGTATTTGTAACGGCACTTTCCTGTTATTTCATTTGTTTATACATATAATTTATTTATATTTATTTCGGGTTTAAGCCCAAGGAGAGTGTGACTTTACAGCTGTGCAGAATAGCAGCCGTGAAGCTGGTAACAATTTATTTCGTATTACATATATTGTGCAAGAGTATTGCTTTTCTTAGAGCGCTGGTGGTGAAGCTGGCAGAAAAATAATGTCCTCCGGATGGTCCTCTGAGGTCTCTGGTAGCAAAACGTAGTCGCGATCGACCGTTTAGCTGTCTTTTGTTTGCCGCTATGCCGATATCTGCCGAATTCTATCGATGTCTGCTCATCTAGATTCATATCGCGGAACTTGATGCCACTGCGGCTCTTAAACTGACATTTAATAGAATAATCGCATAAAAAAATAAGAATATAATTTGACTATATAAATAGCTAATTAGGCCGATAATAACATACGCTTGCTCGGAATGGAGTAACAGCATTTTTTTAAATTGCTGTCATTTATTATATGATAATAACAACTAAAAGTCTCGAATAACTCTTCTAGTTTATTCTGTCTATTGTCACGTATGGTCTGCACTGGCAGGTATAAAAATAAATAAATGGATTTATGGCGCTCCTAATTTGTAAGAGTTTTTTACGGTCAGTGCGTCAATTTCAATAAAAAAATTTAAAACTACTTTTTTAGGATTTGTTGATGTACTCTGATTTCACAATTTTATTGTTATTCTCTCTTACTTATTTCTTCATTAAAAGTCAAAATTACTGCTGAATGATCAGAACTCTTCTATATAGCTTGCTGTTTGCCACCTTTCTGGAAATAAAGAAGTCAAGGAGGTCTGACATTTTTTTATGATCAGTGGGCTCAGCCCTGCCGAAAGGGAGGGGGAAAAGCGGACAAATTCCCGGGGGCCCGTACTCTTCAAAGGGCCCAACTATAATAAAAAAAGTAAAAGCCGACCTCAATTAATAGTTGGTCATACACGCGCCGGCACATCTGACAGATCTGTCCGTGGCGGCCTGGCGGAAAAATCCGATCGTGTGTGGCGAGAAAAGGCAGATTTGTCTGTCCGTCGTCTATCCGCTGTCCGAGCTCAAATCAAACGATCTGAACTAAACTATAGTTATTTGAGATGTACCTATATAAATATGTATTTCAGGTTTAAGTTCCTTATTATACAACAAATAATAGGAGCGAAACATTGCCTTCATAAACACTCACTTTCTATATAGTACTTTCACAATAAACATTTTTATTCAAAGGGACAGATTGCAGTTTTTTGTTACAATTTGTTTGCAAATTATTGTTGAATTTATTGCTTTTTGAACGTTTAAAAATATTAGACAATCAACGAGTGTAAATTAGTAGTAGTAAATTTGGGTATTCGATCATACCTATTTATATTTATTTAATAATTTATATTATAATGTTAAAAAATATATAAAATGTCATTTTTGTCATGAGGCCCGGAATCATTGTTTTCCCAGGGCCCGGGTTTTAATCCCCTTATCGCATTTAAAAGTTATTTGCTTTTTGTAGTAGTTAATCTTAATCCCTAATCTGTGTTGTTGTCATTAAAAAAAAATACAATAAAAAAAATATTATTCTTTAGAGGCATAAATTATTTTTTTAGTAGTTCCAGGTCCTTAATTGCGTAAATAGCTATAAATAGTCAATAGTTTTTGTACTTTTCCCTAATTTATCTTACATTTTTATTACTATTTGTATTATCTTATATTTTTAATCTTTAGAAAAATAATTATATATTAGCAACTTATATTTATTTTTAATGTATGTATTTTATACTTTTAAAATTTTAAGATTGCTAATTTGTTTGCTACTTTGTAATCATTCAAACTTTAGAAAATATTTTGCCGCTTAAGAAATACCTTTTTTGTATATATGTATATAACCAGTCTCAGCTGCTTGCGTCTGGAATGCTTGGCGTGCCGGCAAGCGATATTTAGTATGTATTATTTTGGATGATCGTCTTTTAAGCGTTTGAAAATATTAGCCCCAACTGCGTAGACATTGAAACTCTCAAGCCATATACATATATAATACAATTGTACGATATTTTACCATATTCCGCAACTGAGCAAATATAATTAGAGTACATCGCATTCCTCAATAGATTTGGGTATTTAAAAAACGATATAATGGCAATGTTATTTCATCTGAAGAATAGTTTCAGTGATAGTCTACACACCCGGTATGCGTGAGTATTTTTGTGAGACCTGTCTGCTGGAAAGAGTGAGAGAGAGAGAGAAAAAGTTATCGTGGGTGAGGTGGGGGAAGAGGAGGGCGATCAGGTTGTTTGGATCAGGTTTGTCGGCTGAGGTTATCGACACCGCACAAATTTACGGAAGTGGAACGAGACTGCGACGGCCTCACGCAACAGCCCCTCTGCACGCTTGCGTAACCGGACACTGCTCCTCTCTCTGGACACATCTCGTTTTTGCTCCCCCTCCCCACGGTGTTGCCATTGCGCAGGAATGCGAACGTGCAATTAGGACTCTTCTCCCCCTCTTTTAATTCCGGCTATTATTTTTTACACTCTGCCAACACGTATCTGGACACGATTTAAAATAGAAGCGATTCTTAAAAATACACCATTATTTTTTGGTGAAAATAGTCAGTATAAGACAGAAAACATCTTATGGTAAACAACAGATGATCCTTGACCTTGGTTTAGCTTCCGTTGTACATTATTATGCGTTGAATAGCTTAGTCCATAAATATTGTTATGATACATTCTAACTATTAAAGTCGTTACTGAAGATAAATTCTCTAATTGCAACAATATTCAATATAATAAAATATTTAGCAATAAAAATTTCGTGCATTTTTTTATACACATTCATATCAAATCTGTTTTAAAAAGAACCGAGTACCCTGTTATTTTTGCCGGGTATAAGATTATTTTAATTTCAATATAATACTTGATTTCTCCATATGAAAAATTCTCCGGCTATTGTTATATTTTGCAAAACATATTTAGAAATTAAGTGGGTAGTGAGAGGGGAGTATCGAAATGGATAGGAAATCCCTATTTAATAATCCGATAGTATTGTTTCACAATGCAAGTTTTATGACACATTTCGTTTCGGCATCCTCAAAGATTTGCAGTTTAACAAAAAAAATAATAGAAGTATTTATTTGGTTAATACACACGGCATACTCGGGGGACGGTTGTACACAAAAAAACAGTATTCAAATCTATTGTTATTATTTACCGTCAATGATTTATGATCGCTAGAGTCTTGATCGCTTGTTATCCATCGGCTGATGGATAGCTCTCTAGCAAGAGATGTGATCAGATTTTTTTTATACTCCAATACAATTTTGATATCAATTATTTGATTTGGTAATTAGTATTTATTATCGATTTAGAAGTAACAAAAAATATTTATTCTTTACTTTTTGAAATATGAAAAGAGCAAATTCTGCTTGTGCAATTAGATGATATTAGTTTATAATCTGCGAGAGTTGACAATAATTGGCACTTTTTAAAAAAAATTTGACTCAGTAGAAACACATTTTTGCTGTCAAAAATATATTGGGGCGGGTGAGCCCTTTCACGTGTTTTTACGATAAGCAAATTCATATATTAAAATTATCCCACGCTCAAAGACAAAAGCAAAACAAGAGTGGTTCTGAAATATATCTTACTTTGGTTTCATCACAAAATAGAATCATGTCTGTGGACATTATGATTAAAATTAAATCTTTCTTAGATACAACTTTATAAAAATTACATTATTTTAAAATGCGGTGTAGTATAGGGTATCAAATTGTTTATCTCTTTATTCTATGAATATTTTAAAACTGACAAATTTATCAACCATTATATTTTTGTAACAAAAAATATTTTTAGCTGTTTAGCCGTTGAAATTAATTTTGAAGCACTAATTTTAATAAAAATTTTAATTTGACGGTTGAAGTTTAGGACCCCCTCCCCTCTTCTTACTTATATATTTTATTGAACCTCTGTTTTTTGTTTCCTAGATGCAATTCTAAATTTATCTGTATTTTGTAAATAAAATTCATTTAAATCAAGAACAAGAAATAGTATATTTATAATTTTGCGTGAAATAAGTACACAACTATTTTAGTAATGCGTTCAGTTTGAGCGGCTCCCATTTGTCAAGTTTTTATTTTTTTCCTATCCATTTTTAGTGGTCCAAAACTGTTGGAATACTAACGCCTAACTGTTGTACAAGCTCTTGAATTATTGTCCGTTGTTACTGATTTAACTAACGCCTTGATATAAACTGAAGAACGACTTACTCAATCTTCATTTTGTTTGTGCGGCACCCATTTGTTAATTTACTATTTATTTTTAGTGGTTCAAAACTGTTGGATTACTAACTTTTATAATACTCATGCGTGCACGCATTCACGGCCGCAATGCCATCAAGCCGCTCTATACTTTATAAATTTAAGCTTATAGTCCAGATATATACATAAAGTATAATATTTGATACTTGCTCTTTATTTTACGTAGTTTCCTTGTTCACTTTTAAAAGTCGGAAGCAATATTTATATATTATTAAAAATTCTTATTTTGTTTAATTTACGTATTTTGATTATAAAGTTTGCTTTGAGGATAATAATGAATAATTAAATCATATTCGTATTAACATTATTATTAGTATGATTATTTAGTAGAATATTGAGTTTACAAACCAGTTTTTTTAACTTTTCAACCTTAAGACGCTATAGGAAATTAAAAAAAATCGCTAGTCCACGTGGGATTCAACCTACGACTTTTAATTTATTCGCAATGACTCTTAACGCTACTCATCGTCCAAGTATGGTTAAAATGACGAGTCAACATTCAAACAGTACAACCTAATTTATTTATCATAAATATTTCACTGCAATATGACAGGCCCAGTGAGTTACAACGAAGTAAACACAATCAACAACCACTAAGTAGTAAGACACCAGAATGAAATCATTGTCTGTAAATCAATGCAAGATCATTATTCGGTTTTGTTTTAATTATTTATTATGATATTCATCCGCGAGATTAGAAAAATCTAAAAAAAACGGTCGAAATTATTATTATTGTATATAATAATCACTAATTCTGATCTCCTAGATACGATAGTAATTTAAAAACTTTATGGTTCATATATAATTCGAACCTAAGTCTTTCAGCTATTAATCACCGATTATCGTGCTGTTGATTCAATAAAATAAACATAATTATTTTTATTTAAAATTTGGACAATTTCAAAAGATACATTAAATATTTTTTTTTAAAATACTAAAAAGTGGAGAGATGCCTGGGATATGGGTTATTCCTTATTCTTCAAGGCTTATATTAGTAGCTTTGACATCACTTGGAACTCTGCGCGCGTTTGGTGTCGAAAAATATGTTACATAATACCCAAAATAAAATGATTTAGGAATATGTTTTTCATCAATGATAAATTTAAATACTCTCGTTTTTATATATATATTTAAAAAATATAATAATTAAAAAATTGATACAATATTAGTAATACATACACAATTATACTAAATGATAAGAACATATATTTTTGTGGTTTCTACAGTTTGATTATATATTTATAATATCTATTATCAACAATTGGCTTGTACTTTATTTAGTAAAATCTTCAACTTGAAAAGGCCTTCAGATTTTCATAATCTTATCTTAAAATCACAAACAGATTGTTTATGGTTAATAGCAGACATTTGATTAATGATTTATGTTACATACATATTAAACAAATTTGTGCCATTGATTATATCGTATATTATTTGTTTTACTTTTTTTTGCTTTTTGTTGAATATAATAAATGAAAGGACTTTTCGCACTTTGTATCTTGCAAAATTAAACCGGTATATTAAGAAATAAAAAATATATAATATGTATGAAAGTAAAATTTCCTCAAGGGTAACATATTGTAATGGACTCAAAGTAATCTTAGCGAGTTTTTTTTCGTTACTTTTTCATATTTATTTCTTATGTAAGCACTATATGTTTTTACATCACAGGAAAAAATAGTTAGTGTATATTTATATTTTATAATAGCATATTTCATAGGAAAAGTTTCACTTGTAAGGATTTTATTGCTCATTAAAATTCACTGATACCTGCTCCGTTGCTATTTATAGATATTGCAGTTAATGTTAACTAGCTAACATAATTTGTTAGGCTCTGCTGGAGATTTTAAATTAGGCGCGTGTTAAGAAGGAAGCAGAGAGGAGCTTAGCGTGGTTATGTTAGGATACTTGCTTGGTCATTTCACGGAAGAATAACATTACATAATAAATATTATATTTTAATGAAATTCAAGCAAAAAACCGTATAAATATTATTTTTATCTATCGGGACCACCCGTAATCGTTGCGATATAAGGAATTTTCTGTGCCCATTAGAGATTTTTTGGCATTGATTTTAAAAGCACGTACTTGAGCAAAGACAATTTAAAGTCGGTACATACTTAGCCCCCGAATTCACATTCCAAAGAATGACGACGTTGTCAAATTTTACTGATTTTGAATCACCGTTACGCAGTTTACCTTATTAGACAATAAAAATAAATCTAGTTCCGCTCTGAATTGAACGGACGATCGAGAACTAGAACTAAAGATAACTTTCGCTTATACTGAAGAGTATATAAGCCAGAAAATTACTAAACTGAATCACTTCCTTCTGACACTTCAGTTAGGAACCCCATCACTTCGCTTCCGACTTAGAATAAAATAAAGTATAGTCAAACTTGCACCATGTGGCACTACTTCAAATTGACCGCGACGAATTTTATAAGCCAGAGAAAGTAGCTACTTATACTTTGACCGTCTACCAACTCACATGAATCCCAAGAGTTCAATCTATCTTTAGGACAACTTAAAGACTACGTGTCAGTGCTATACAAAATTCTGTTGATCTTCTCCCATTTACCCGATCATATATATTCTAGAACGTTATTATATAAACTTCAACTTCCACTTGAGTTTTATATTTGATGTTTTTAAAAAGTAGTTTAAATCAACTACCTACTACTATTGTGTACCGAATATATTGTTAAAAAAATACTATTTTAATTATCAGAAGCGACTGCAATGATCGCCGACAAATGGCCACCCGTAAGATATTTTTGCCTAATTTTATGGATTTTATATAGGTCGGGTTTAATAGTACGGCCATTGGCTTAAATAAGCTTTCTCTCACAATCGTTTAAGTCCTGACACATGGCTCTAGACTACGACCAGTAGCACGAGGAATTAGAGACCAGAGAGACTCGCTAATTCTTGACAACGATCCCCATCTACTACTACAAATTATTTTGAATTCTCATTCAACACCATTGCTCGTTATTTTGTCTTTACACTACTTGCTATATAATTCCAAAAATATTTTTTTTGTAGATTCTCCCAAAATTTTAAATCAATAGTTTTTTATACCATTTAAATGTTGCGAATAATGCACGATAGATTAATTAATACATAAAAGACCTGTGCTCAAATCTTATATGGACATTAGTGTGTGTTTTTTTTTTAACTTTTATCGTTTCTGGGAGATCGGAATTATTGATTTTTATATATTATATTTATAATTTCAATCGATCATCACATAAAGGGTTTATCTATATTTTTAATATAGTCGTAGTGACAACTATTGATTGTAAGGTAAAATAATACTATGTTGTATTACTATTTAGTGGTTGTTGATTGTGTTAGCTTCGTTGTTATGCATTTGGCTAGCGCTTATCATGTTGCAATGGAATATTTACAATAAATAAATATATACTCAGTATAAAATGATAGCGATAGCGAAACACTGCGCGGTTCAACTAATCTTATACTTTAAATTGAATAATAAAGTATTTTTTAAAAAATCTAAAATCTTTTAAACATGCGGCCTGCTGATTAAAATTAAAAGACGATTGTGGCCCGCAAGGCTATATGTAAAGGTCGTCAACCTCCGTTTTAAATCAACGCGACTCTCAAAAAATTCTAAATCTTTGTGATACTCATATTTGGCTCTTCTGTCTCAAAAGTTTGATCTAAGCTTTTGTAGTTATTATTCACTGGACATTGTAATAATTATGTTCAAGTATGTTAGATTCTATATTTTTCTAGTTTATTTATAACAGTTTTTATGAAATTTGATTAATTACCTATATTTGCTGAATCATTGAACTGTGTTAATAATATTCATTTATATTTTTTGTGCTATTATTGAGTTCAAAAATAGACATTATGTATCACAGAAGTTATCCTAGTTACACAACCGTTAGTTAATCTTACAATCGACATTGATAACGTTTTTTATCATCAGCTTACATATTATGTTTTGTGTAACGTTTGTTTATAATAAAATATAAACTTGTATGCTATAAGATCTATATCAGTTCTTATCGCAAAAAATAAATCGTTGACCATGACTAGCGAGAAAGGGACTCAAATTTTCATCTTATTCAAAAATTTGGTCTGCTTTCTTTTAAAAAAAAACTTGTTTCACCAGTAGCTTTCTAATGTCTGCATAAAATCTGCGGGCTCCTTTATTTATTTATTTGACGCCTTATTATTTGCCTCTTACGATAATCATATTATATACTATATGAATACATTTTACATAAAAGTTGTACTATAAACTTTTTTGATGCGTGTATCTAGTTGGTATTTTTATATTAATAGAGATGATTCAAACTTATTGCTTATTAATTAAAATTACTTTTTATTAAAGTTGAAAGTTGAACTAGAAATGACACGTGCAAATGTCACGTCGTTACTGTTCATCGTTTTTTTTGCCGGATAGACAAATGTAGATACAAATTTAATTTATGTTTTATAGTATAGATTTCGATTCAGAGCAGTTAAATGTGTTATTAAGTATTTAAATATATTTTTTTTTTAGTAGAGAATAACAGCTGATTAATGCAAGTGAAATTTGATGTTTATAATTAATATATCTTAAAAATTTTGTACGCGTTTTATTAATAATTTAGTTATCAAATAGAAAAAATATTTCGACAATTGCTATTTATAATAATCTAAGTGCGTAGTACAAATCATAGGGTTCTTAAACATTATTTGAAATAAGATGTATATGTTAGTTGTATAGTCATTATTTTTTATTATTAAATTGTATACATAGATCTTTTATAACTGTAACCCTTCATACAGTTACTTTCTATAGAATAATAATATAAAATTTAATCAAGAGTCTTGTGAAATCTGAATATTTTTAAGCAATTTATTATATTATTAAGGTTTAGTTGTGAAACAAAAAATCTTATAGAGATTGCAAATTACATCATTGTAAATAAAAGTAAAAAATATATATCATATCATAAATTGAATAATACAGGTCCAAGATGTGACTATTTTAGTACTCCATTAGTAACTGTAGAATATTCATATTTAATATTCATATTTTTTAAATATGATCTTCTACCTTCAATACCCAAAATTATGAGTTTTACTAATTGCACTATATATATATTTTATTTTAATACATATTTGATATGCTGTATTAATCATCATGTTATTTATCTGTAAGATTAAGAAAATCTAAGAAAACCTAATTTATAAGTTGTGTGACACCAGATTGAAATTAATGTCTGAAAGTCAGTGACATATATTTTATTAATTATAAACTATTATTACAGTTAACGAATCACGATGCGCAAGCTAGCTTGATTTTATTAAACATTTTCATCATAATATTCATTCTTGGGATTAGGAAAATATGAAAACCTAATCTGTAATGATTTATCGAAATTATAAACATATAATAATCACTAATTCTGATCTTACAGGCACAAAAAAAAATTAAAAACATTCAAACCCTGGTCTTTCAAGTGTTAGTCATCTACTATATCACTGGTCTATCTCGCTAATATTATATAAACTTTTTATGACACTTTATTAGATACTTTCTAAAAATATAGATAGACAGGATCCAGTTGGTATCTATTTGATATTTTTTAGATATAAATTCATAGCATGTTCAATATTTTAATAGACCTATTGTAGAATTTAGTAATGAATCAACAATTTACAAGAAAATCAGGTCAATTGTTTATTATCAATTTTGTTTTAAACCATCTGTATTTTGTGTGCGAAAGAAATAATAATACCAATCGACAAATTACACATGCCTGTTACATTCAAAATAGTTGTAAAAAATAACTAGAGGTAATCTGAAATGACTTCGCATTGGAATAGTAAAAAAACTGTTATTTTTTCTTCTTTGTGTAAAACGGTTAAAATAAAATACTCTGTAAAGAAAATAATTGTTTTATAGTCAATAATTAATATAATATTTCGCTTTTATCTTAAGCATATTTTTGTACTGGAAGGATGATTTATTTTAGCAATATTGTGATCTGGTTGTTGCCATGGAGTTAAAAATGTTTTTATTAACTTTTATGGACCAAATTGCAAACTAATTTGTAGAGTTATCTGAAGAACTACTTACAACTTCTTAACCATTTTTGAGATTCGTTTCTCAAGGTTCAATAAATTCAGTATCTAGTACGCAAGGAACTGTCCACAATATAACTATGAGTGGCAAAGTTGTAAAAAAATAAAATTTTTATTAAATTTGAGTAGTATACATTTTTTACCTGCACATCCCTTAAAAAATAAAATAAATAACTATAACACTATTGGCCAGTTTTCCCTAAACCGATTAGTTATAATTTCTCAAAACTGTGGTTTTAATAAAAATATGTTTTCATGAAGTAAAATAGCTATCGGTGGAAAAATATTTCGCTGCACGGCTATGACCATTAAAGGACTTACAATTAATCCGTAGCATACAATATTATTTTAACTATTTGAAATAAAATATTTTTTCACTGGTAAATAGCAATGTTTTTAATAACACATTAATCAAAAATTAGGTAGGAGAGTCCAATGGAAAACGGTATAATTCACTTCTTGGAAATCCTGAATTTACGTCAAATGTAATAAAAATTAAATTAATAAATAAAAATTATTTTTTAAAGCGGTAGAAAAAGCGCTCTTTGTTTTAACTTATTTTCCCTCACATTTATTTGTGATATCATAAAATAATGCCAGTTTCAATTTAATAATAAATTATATCAGTATTACTCAAATACCTAAACAGCAATGTTTTATTATAAATAAACAATGCAATATATTAGTCCAAAATAAAGTAGGAGTCCAATAGATTAATAATGGTATAATTTACTTCTCGGAAGTTCCGGATTTACGTCAAATGCAATAAAATAGGAGTAGTGAGAACGATTGGAATTTTATATTAAATAGCATTTTTCAAAACTGTTAAAACAGCACTTGTTATTTTTATATGAAACAAGAGAATAGCAATTTTTAACATTATTTTCTTTGCACCTCTTCCTTTTTGATATCATACCATTCAATAAGTTTATCAAAATATTATAATGTCAGTTTTGATACAAAAATAAATTATATATGTCATTGCTACTCAAATGTCTAAACAGCAATATTTTTAAATACAGTAGTTCAAAATCAAATGAACTAATAACAGTATAATTCATTTCTCGGAAGTCCCGGATTTACGTCAAATGCAATAAAACAAGAGCAGTGAGAATGATTTTTTAGCGGTATGAATTTCGTTTTATGTTTTTATTTGATAGAATATATATTTTTAACTTAATCCCCCCCCCCCTCCTTCTCTCTGATATAACATTTAATAGGTTATTAACGTATCGTCGTGCCAGTTCCAATATATTAATAATATGCATTATTCATTTTATTTATTTATTTATTGAAAATCAGGTTTTCCCAATGTGTCATAATGACTTTACAAATGCCACACATTAGCTTATATACATATCATATATTTAAAAAAAATATTTATTGTTAATATTCAGATGCATAATGACAGGCGTAAGCCCAATGTGTTTCAACCATGTAAACACAATCAACAACTACTAAACATGTAGTGAGATACTTCTATTGCTTAGGTTTATGATAAGGATGCTATTTATTATATATTCTAAATCCAGAAAAGTAATAAAAAACAAAAAAAGAAACAATCGGAATAAAATAAAAAAAAAAAATGTTTCTTGTGAGAATTTATTGTAAATATTTTGTTACATAACATACGTTACCCAGATGCGTTAAAACGGGGCTAAACACAATAAACAACTATTTAGTTAAATAGTGACATCAGACTAAAGTCTGTAAATCAGTAACATATATGTATTTAAAAAATAATAATACTTACAATCAATAGATGTTACTATGCATGACTTGACTTGATTTTATTTTAATTATTCATTAGTGAGATTATGAAAATCTGCAATGATCAATTTTAATTGTTGATGGAATTTCGTTGTTCGTAACGTCTCAGACTAGTAACTCTGAGGTTGTGGGTTCGAGCCCCGGCAGCGGCACTCGAGTTTTTATTTATAAAAATGCGCTATTAATAAAAAAAACCGACCCTAACTGCAGAGACATCTATTGATTATAAATTGTATAGCATATAATAATGTATAATTAATAATATTATTCCAGACTTTCAGGCTGGTGGTTAATACTTGCTTGTATGTATTCATTATGGCTGATTGACTTACTCAATTGGTACAGATTTGCCCGTTGTAACACATTAGGCTTACGCCTGTCAGGTTACAACGGAAGATTTAATAAATATAACAATCACTTATTTTGATCTTATAGACACGATAGAAATTTAAAAATAAAATGTATCAGTCCATCTTTCTGGTTATATATCAAATAAAACACGCTTAAAAAATCACATTTACTTAGTTATAGCATTCTAGTTGCGATGGACTAGAATAAGGGTCGCAATCGGATTGTAGTAACTCAAAAGATAATACAATGCATTGCATCACAAGGCACTTATAGGCAGGAGCTAGGATACAAATATGCGTACGATCCGTACTAAATCTTGTAAATATGTCTAAATAATTTCCTTCGAATTCTCTCTTATAACGAGTATTTCGTTTCGCTGGTTTGCCAGACAATGAAGCCATATTCAATAACGTTACGAGCTTACGCATTATACAGAAAGCGAATTTCCAATAAACTGGTAAAAGTGTCAAGCTCTCCGCATAGCAAAGTCGAGCACTTTTGACGCGTTATCGCAAATTTTCCTAAATCTCCAATCAGCTCGAACGTCACAGAAGTATTTCTAGTTAAAATTTACCTATGTACGTAAGAAACGATTACAGAAAATTAAATTTAAATATGCAGAAAATATTCAGTGTCTAAAATACGACTTGATGTGTTACAAAAATCTTTTTGTGTAATGTTATTATGGAAGTCCTTGAGTTTAGAAAAGGGGTAAAAAAAG
The DNA here is from genome assembly GCF_051122295.1 of Plectrocnemia conspersa. Taxonomy (NCBI): domain Eukaryota; kingdom Metazoa; phylum Arthropoda; class Insecta; order Trichoptera; family Polycentropodidae; genus Plectrocnemia; species Plectrocnemia conspersa. The sequence goes on from NW_028277173.1 coordinate 2,632,551, forward strand.
TTTAGCGTCTTTGGCTCGGTCCACGTGGTTCACTATGTGGTTTGTTTTTGTTATTGTTCTTTAAGCCCTGCCAATTTTATGATGGATTATGAAACGATTGCTTGGATAGGTGGCGAATTGTAGCAGCCTTTTTTTGGAGTTAGGTTATGCTGGAACGGTACATGAGGAGGGCAAGAGACAGCGATGGCCTATCTGAGGGCATCCTGGCCACGGCGCGTACCAACTATGGCAACATTGCCGAAGCAGTGCTCGAATATAACATTATAAAGATTATTTACATGCCTTATCTTTTGTATTTATTTATTTATTCATATGTATGTGCAAGTCCAAGCTTACTGCCAATGCGCACATAAAACCAATTACATTATATTAGCATGTATTTAAATTTATTATTTTATTCTTTATCATTCTATATAATATTTTTAAGCTCAGTCCAACCTCATTTGGTTTTGATTTCAGATATTGTAATTTTTGACGGCACTCTATATTTAAATTATAAGACTTTAAAATAAATTGATATAGTTACTGTTTGTTTCGTAATGGGTAATGTAGACTAAAATAGTGGTATATATATTTTTTCAATTTTTAAAAGCTAACTAGTTCACTTAAAAATGCACCGTAATCAAAGAAAGGTAAAATAAGTTAAAACCTTTAATTACTTTCTTAAATTTAAAATTGAACCCCCAATAACACGGTAAATTGGAAACGTGTTATTTGAGTGAGTGTAGTTAGGGATCTAGAAAATACTCATACAATTTTTGCAATACGTACGTACGAATCAGGCGCGTGTGGTGAGTTATCCTCCCTTTGGCTCGCTCACACATAAAGTAACGGGCACACAAATAGCACGTTCCCAATTCACCGTGTTATTGGGGGGTCTATTGTATATTAGAAATCGCTAACAATTTTTTGTAGATTTAATTCAATTAAATTCTTGTCTTTCTTAGCTCTTTAAATGATTTATAAAAAAAACTTTTATTATCTACATCTTTGTACATTTATATTATGTTTTTTGACTTATTTTTTAAATATAAATGCAGTTAACATGTTTTTTTACATTATATTTATAACGCAAGTGTGTTATTTTTAAAGGATCAAACAAAAATTATCTGATAAATATTATAAATTATTTTTTGCAAAAGTGTTAGTTGTCATGTTCTTTATATTAAAATGGCTAAATCATGTATTAATTGAAAATATATTAGATAATTATATGTAAAATAAAAATCAGGTTGTATGAAATTCCTATTAGCACATTGAAAAAGTGCTTTTTCAGTAATGCATGCAAACGAGACTCTGGAGATTCAAAATCCAGCAAACCATGAAAATAACATGGCTGATAGGATTGTTATTTTCTTAATTTTCTTAGATAAAAATATTTTATAAATATCCGATAAGTCTGATCCGCTATATTTTTTTAAAAATGGTAACTAAAATAATAAATAATAACCCAGTTAATTTTTTTTAGAGAAAAATAGTAGAGGTTTAAACGTTTTAGAATAAAAATAAATTAATGTATATAATAATTATATTTGGGATGTAATGTTTTTTGAGAATCAATCAATTCCGTAGTTTGAATCATATCATGAATAACAATAAAGCATATATTGTATATAAATATCGCGGCTTAGTTCATTAACTGCTTCAATTGCCTTCTTGTTTCTAAAAACAACTAATCAAAAAATAAAATTAAAAATAGGAAAGAGTTAAAAATATTTACATATTTATTAACAATTAAAAAATTAAATACTTTTACATATTTTTCTATACAGAAATCTACGTGATTTTCGTGTCCTTTGTAGGAAACTTTAGCTTGTCCTTTTGCTCATTTTTTTTAGAATTTTACTCACTTATTAAATTCACATGAGCTTAAATTATGTATGTACGTATATTTTTTTAAATTTTGTTTAATTTAGTTAAGTATGTAGCAACCAAAAATATTTATTGCTATTATTTATAGAAAATAGCATACTTTCAATATGAGTAATAGAATCTTATAGGAACAACTGAAATAGAAATTTTTATTAGTCATTGAGTTGCATTATTTACTAACTTATTATGTTGTTAGTTTTAAAGAAAGTGGTTTAATGTTGTATATATCATTTCTATTTTCCATGTTAGTATATTTAAGTAATATTTACTTATCGTATTGAAAGTATGATTGAAGTTTTAGGTATATTGCGGTTTGAACATAGTCAAATTTTAAAGTTCCGTTAGAATCGGTTTGCAAAATCGATGATTTCGCAAACAAAACAAAATTATGCATCATTGTAAAAACAATCTTATTATAGAGCGAGTTGTTATGTTTAACATATAATAAAAAAAAATAAACAAGCCGCGCAACGAAATTTCTGTGCATACAATTTATAGTGATGTCACTTAGTAATAAATTAATCAAGGTTTAGATTTTGCTAAATAGGAACTTAGCAATTTGTTTCATAGCTGAAAAATATTTTTAAGGGAATGGCAAAGTAAAATTGTTACTGAAAGATCAAATCTTTGAAACTATAATCAGATTTATATAAAAACGAGATCTTAAAATTTAACAAATTTTTGTAACCGAAGTCTGCTCTGTAGTTTCTTAATAAAAATAAAATCAATCAATTTGCAACTAATCAAATTCAGAATTGTATTTATAATAATAAAAAATAGTCATTTTTCAACTATCTATATTTTTTGTGCTGCTCGGCCATAACACACTTTCTTAAAAAATGTAAATAATTTTAAGTTTTATTATTTTTGTTACTTTGTCTCAACGTATTACTCGCGAAAACGCCTGTTTAATAACTTAAACAAAATATAATCGTGGTGCACGTTCTTTGATAAATGCTATTTTATGAGTTTAGTCATCGAATGCTTTGTGTATTTGTGAAGTAATAATTATATTTATATATTTAGAATGTATTATTTTGAAAATAATCTTATTGTCATAAAATATTATCATTATATCAGCATATTATCAGCTTCGCAATGGTCTATTCCACCACGATTATCGCTCGCGACAGCCCAGGTAGGAAGTCGCATCCGCGTATCGCCCCTGTCAATTAAATCAATTTTGTCATAAAATTTGAATCGAGGAATATTTACTACAATTTCCTTTGGATGACCTTATTAGTTTTTTAATAAATTATTAATCATCTTAAAATCCTGTGCCAGTGACTAATACCTAAAATACTTTATATAAAATCCCATATGAGACTTTGTGCTTTTTAATTTCTATCGTATCTGGGATAAAATGATTCATTATTATTATATAATTAAAATTTTGATGATTGCGCTTTTTTAAAATTTAATCAATTTAGGTTAAGTTAGGTAGTTGTTAATTGTGATCACCCCGTTATAACGCACTGGGCTGACGTAATATTGCAACGGCAGATTTGTAATAAACAAATATAAATACTTAGATAACAGAATATGTAAAATTAATGTTATAAATAAACTTATGATTGTATACGCCTCCCCTATTTTGGACTACATACTTAATCAGGGAAGATATGCATAAATTGAACAAAATATCTTGCAACAAATGACTACAAATATATAATATACAATTTTTTCCTAATAAAATAAAAATACCAAGTAAATGTATTTATGCACAAGAAACTGATATATAAAATATTTTTTTCAGAATCATTGGTTTTGTGATTTTTAAAACCTCAACTCATTCGATCGTATATAACGGGCGTGAAGCTACAAAAACCACCTTTACCAGGTGAGTATTTTTTACCTGTGGTAAATTCGCGCTCTCGCTCTTCCGACGAATGGCAACGAAGCTGTGTACCCCACCTGGCAAGTTACTAGTTGCTTACCTGGGCTCATTCTGTGGCCAACCGCTAGGCGCGCCACGTCCAAACCGGACTGCAAACAAACCGTGAACCTAAGTGTCCAAGAACTATCCAGGACAGCCCAGAACAACCCTTCGACAAAGTGAGTACAGCCCAATCCTCTAATTAAGTGAAAACAAATAGAATTGCATCTAAAAACATACGCCATTTCGCGTCGCAATGAATGGGGGCCGTAACGGGCGCGATTCGGCCACGCGGACCAAATTTATCCAAAAAACTAACCCAAAACCCTTTTAGTTTTTAAAGTCCAGTTGGAGTCATTGTATCAAAAGCGTACTGAACTATTTTTTTTAAGTTCTGCAATATTATATCTACTTCAAAATTGCTTTTTAGTGCTAAAAATGTAGACAAATCGAAGCCCAGAATTGCATGAATGTAGAATTCGAAGCAAGACCGGTTTATTTGATCTTTTGTGTATATTATTCTTAAGACTTGGCGAAAATCGAGTTACAGTGTCAAATGCCCTGTTTCTGTAGCATAAATGTGTCATAGAATGTTTGTGTTAATTCATTAATATTTAAATAATATATAAAAAATAATGCAGCTGTTAAAAAAATTACATTTTTTTGTAAGTGTCTTTACTGTCTAAATAAGCAAAATGAAAATAATATTAATGAAAAAAGTTTTGAGCGTCATATTTCTGTAAATGTAAAAGATTATCGTAAATTTTATACAGGTAATAATATAAAATGTGTTCTTATCATAGTTTTATGTTTGAAGCAGTGAAACATTGAAAGGTTTCCGGCCATTTAAATCAGGTAGAAATAATACAAAAGGTCTTGGTCTCAATCCATTCTCAGTAGTTTATCGCAAAAATATTGTCCCAAAAAGTTTTTATGTATTTTTTTATAATTTATTTCATAACAGTAATAACTGTCATTGGCGTTACATTGCAAAAAAGTTTAAGCATCACAGACATAAATAATCATAGGCAAAAATGCAGCAAAACAGCGTCGTCACAACCTGTATGTACGCATCAAAGTTCAACAGTCATTTTACCTGTCATGGCCGACGGTCGTCAATTGTTTAAATTAAATTTATAATGTATACAATAGAACATGTAAATTTTGTGTATATTTGTGTGTTTACAGTATATTTTATTGGGTTATTCCATATTTTAAATAAATACTGCTTCTGAATTTCTGATTAATATTTATACCAATAGTAATTAAATTGATTAAATTTGTATTATGTTACATAATGAATTAATTTCAAGATTTATAATAATAAATAAAATTTTATTACTATTACATCACTTCTCAGAAGTCAAAAATCCAAGTCGAAACGCTCGTTTATTGCTTTTGACATTTTTTATTGCTTTTAACGTGAATTTTTGCCTTCTGAGAAGTAATACTTGTTTTTGCGCTCTTCTGCTGACCAAAATTCTGTTTGAATATTTTCTGATCGGCCGTCTTATATTAAAAGTCCATAGTAATATCGGTAAGGATAGCTATCATATTTTTAAAACATAGTGTAATATCGAAATGCAGACAAACTGGAGCAATATGTGAGATGCGATGATTCCGCTTATTTCCCACTGAGAGATAAGTTGGCTTAGTTGTATTTTGGACAATTGACCTAATAAAATTTCTGAAACAATAATTAGTTTAAAACTTCCATTAGGTTCGGTTTGGGTTTGAACAGCAAATGGACGTTTCGCAACTGTCAAATTGAGCTTAATAGATATTTTAGAGCAAGATATTAGCGCATATCAGTTAAATTATATTTTTGCTAGTTTAAATATATATTTACTGGTAAAAATGTATTTGGACTTGATTAGTGAATATTACTATACATAGAAAAGTTGCAACAATATAATTGTACTAGCACCTGCCAGATAATTTATATTTCCAGTGCTAAAAATATATATATATATATATATATATATATCCACTGGTGAAATTGTATTCAGATATGACTGTACTGAAATGAGATATTTAAAAAAATATTTTCGGGATAGATTTGAGACTGTTTTTTCTAGATTTTCTCTTAGGAATAAGCACATGAAACTGAATGTATTATTTATTTATTTTGCTGCATTAAATCTAGTTGTCTAATTACCGATAATACAATATATAGAAACATCGAATTAATTTATTAATTCAGCTGGTGTTATTTTTGATTTTTCCTTATTTCTTTGCTTCTTCCTTAAGTACTCGATCTGAATTTTCAGATCGAATACCTAAATTTACTGCTACTAATTTATATTCGTTGAATAATTTCTCTCGTCTCTAATATTTTTTAAACGTATTTTTCAAAGTGGGTGCTTTTGAAGGCAATGTTCCGCTTCTTTTATTTCTTGAATGTATAAAAAGGGCTCAAGGAACTTATACCTGAAATACATTAGCACATACATCTCAAACAACTGTAGTTTAATTCAGATTCATTATTTGGGGTTGATTTTTATTTTTTTATAAATATATTCTTGCTGTGATTTTTACCAGATCTTTAACCTAGTTTTGCTTCCCTATGATAAATATGATTCATTAAGCTAAACATAATTTATATGAAAATCTATTTAAATTTATTAGCTTTTTTTAATAATATTCTCAAAATACAATTTTACATGCATTGATTATAAAATACTATGTAAATTACATTTTATTAATGAACCTAAATTTATTTTATAAAAAATGCTTTAAATTCATCAATATATTTTTTTGTATTGTACTCAAAAATAATTTTTATTTGCATTAGTAATAATTGATTATAATATGTATACTATCTTATTAAATAACTCTAACTCACAACTGTTTTGGTTCTGTATGATAATCATGATTTATTGATCTAAAAATAATTGATATAAAAATCGTTTTAATATACAATATAATAAAAAAACATTTTTAATTTTATTGATTATAATTGTATATAAAATTCTATGCCTTCAAGTATACTATAATTCACCTCGTGTTTGGTTCTGTATTAAAATTGTGTTGTTAAACTAAATTAAAACTATAAAAATGCTTTATATTAAACAATATATTTTTTTAATATACTCAAAAATCATTTTTAATTGCATTGATTATAATTAATTATAAAATGTTATGACGTAAAGTACATTTTTAATTCGCTTAGTTTTACGCTCTGCATTTTAATTATATGTTATTAAACTATAAAAAATGCTTTAAATTGATAAATATATTTTATTAAAATAATTAAAAAATCATTTTTCATAAAATATTATGTCGTAATATACATTTTTTAACTTATTAAGTTTATGGCTCAGTATTTTAATTAATATTTATTGAACTAAAATCAATTTATATGAAAATCGCAGTTTGTTTTAATGTTATGGATCATTCTATGACGTGAAGTACATTTATAATTCGCTTAGTTTTTGGTTCTGCGTTTAAATTATGTTATTAAACAAAATGAAAACTACAAAAAATAATTTAAATTGATAAATATATTTGTTTTAATGAACACAAAAACATTTTTACTGCATTTTTATAATTTATTTTAAATATTATACTATGTTGTACAAAGAGTTTTTGGCTCTGTATTATAAATATGATTATCGAATTACAAATGATTTATTAAAAAAATCGCTCTGTTTTAATAAAAAAATCATTTTTTAATTGTAATGATTATGAAATTCCATGACATAAAGCTCTGTATTAAAATTGTGTTCATAAACTAAACGAAAACTATAAAAATACTTTTAATTGATCATTATATTATTTTAATATACACAAACTTTAAAAATCTTAGATTTTGGCTCTACATAATAATTATGTGTTATTAAAATAAATAAAATGTTTTTTTTTTTTTTTTAAATATTGATCAACTTAAACAACAAATTATAATGTGCCCAAAAATCATATTTATTTGCATTGGTAATAATTGATTATGATATACTATGATGAAAAAAAAACATTTTTAAGTTCTATAATTTTAATAAACTAAACTAAAAATATTTTTTATTTAAAATCGTTTTAAATTAATCAGTTTATTTCAATAATAAATTATATATAAAAGCTTGTATCGTACATAAATGATTATAAAATACTATGATTTAAAGTAGTTTTTGGCTCTACGTTAAAAACTAAATGCTTTAAAATGATCAATATATTTATTGTAATATACTAAAAAATCACTTCGAATTGCATTGATATGAAATACTTTGGTGCTATGTACATTTTTGAGTTTTTGGCTCTGTATTATATTTATGATTTATTAAACTAAAAAGTATTCATATAAAAAAATCACTTTAAATAGATCAGTTTATTTTAATAATATACTTTAAAAGTAATTTTAATTGCATTGATTATATTTAAATAATTATAATACGATGTAAAGTATATATTTAACCCATTGAGTTTTTGGTTCTGTGTTATATTTTTTTTTATGAAAAATCGTTTTTAATTTATCAATTTATTTAATAATATACTCAAAAATATTTTAATTGCTTTGATTATAAAAAAAATTGATGCAAAGTACATTTTTAACTCACTGAATTTTTGGTTCTGTGTTTTTTATTGTAATTTATGAAATTCAGTTTATTAGGTAATATTAAAAAAAAAATATATCCTTTGATGAGGGACTTTTTTCACAAGATTATATTATACTTTTATTTAAAGTACATTTATAAATATGCCAAATTTTAATTTGTTGTGTTTCTAATATCCTATTTTTTAATATTTTAGCTAGAATATGCATTTTTTGCTAATTGTTTCTTGTATCTAGAGACTATATTTCACTAGGAAAAGTACATAGAAAATATTTTACTAAAATGGTGAAATTTGTAAATAAATCTGAACAGCACTATATAGTTTTTCTTAGAAGTACAGGCAGGTGAGATTGTTACTATAGCTCCTTAGAATTCTAGAAAACCTATTATAGCCTCAAATAAACAATACGTGATGGTAGTAGCATACATGTGTTTTTCGCGAGTTTCATTGTGTGCACATGAGATTTGCACGTAAATAATGGCATAAGTCCATAACTAGACTATTCTCATGTATCATAGTCGAATGTTTTCACAAGAAATCAACACCGCACTTCCATTTTTTGCCTTTTTCTAGTATTTTAGCGTTGTTTTCCTCGAGCGGCATTCTTGTGTCGTAGAAGCAGATAGAGGAGTATCATAGGTAAACGAGTTTGGCAACTGGATTTTTTTCCGGCACCAATAGCGCCTAAAATGTCTAACGCTTTGAAACCTCGTGGCACGAGTGGTAGGCCATTGAAGCGAGTTGAAGCATAGGATGAACTGAAATGAGATAATCCAGCCATTCATTTAACGGGACTTTGGGAAATGACGTAGCGCCGTAGAACCGTTTGCCACATGTTACCTGCAATCTCCGATCTACCTGCGTTTTGGGCGCGGTGCGATTTTTCGAATTGCTTAAATTCCAATAAACGGCCTCAGAGATGTTCTTTGTAGAAAAATATAGTTCGATGACAGTTTTTGGAGGTTTTTTTAAACACGCACACACGGTCAATCGCACGATGGCGATTTCGCAAATTTAATGAGTCGACTTTCTAAAATGCCGCACTTTAATTCAGGTGATTTCACTCATACAAACGTGCGTGCGAATGTACGTATGTTTATAACATACATAATTTGTACGATATACAAATCCGCAGCTACAGGGCAGTGCCCAGGTAAATTCCTGAGTGTGAAATGTTTTTCTCGACTAATAAATACTTGTAGATTAGATAAATAGAGTAAAGCTTGGTACTCTTCTTTTAAATGCACGTTTAATTTGCAACAAGTATATTTTACTCTTTCCAATGTCTCGACTACATAAAGCCTTCGTCGATATGGTGATATTCCGATCTCTACACACGCTTCGATATCACTTTTGGATACCCCAAATCAACTTTATATTTCCGGTTCACATTCACCATTATTGAACAGAGTTATTCAAAGATCATCAATGTATCCAAAATATTATTATTGTTTCATTCAATTTGGTCCAACAATGTTTCCCTTAACACGTATCGCGCCGGTGACTGCCATCAATTGTTACCAATGCGCCATGGCGATCATATGTGACTGCCAATAATTAATTGGAATACTCTGGAGTCAAGTTATATTTTCACTAATAAAAATATATTTTTTTGGTGAATACATTTTCACCGATACACATATATATCTACTATAGTCTATTTATTTTCAAGAGTCAGTGCGCAAGAACATTGTTTAACGCGTAATCATAACATGCTTTTAAATTTCTGCCCTGTGATTGGTCGTTCGCCGTAAGATCAATCGTTTCATTGAGAACGACCAATCACAAGGCAGAAATTTAAGAGCACATTTTGATTACGAGTTAAACAATGTTCTTGCGCACTGACTCTTGAAAATAAATAGACTATAGTTAAAATATAATTTAATTGATAGGCGCTAGTAAAATTATGTGCTGCTGATATTTGCTGCTCAAAATTATACTTAGCCTAAATGTATGCCCCCCGAGAGGGGACAAATTCACAGGGCCCGTTCTCTTTGAGGGGTCCAACTCTGAAAAAATCATAGCAAGAATATATTTATAAAAAAAGCAAAAAGCGACCTCAAATAATGAATCTGAACCAAACTACAGTTGTTTGAGATGTAGCTATATATTGACGTATATAGTTCTTTTAGCTCTTTTTATACATATTATACAAAAAATAAAAGGAGCGGAACATTGCCTTCAAAATCATCTACTTTCTAGAGCTTAGTGGTTGTTGATTGTGTTGACATTGTCGTAACGCATTTAGCTATCGCTTCTCATGCAATGACAGATTTACAATTATTAAATGTACACAATTTTTTTATAATTATACTCAGTAAATCCAATATAGCTACCTGTATATCAGATGTTTGCCATATGTAATAAATAGCATCATTTTTGGTATTATCTAACTGATCTTTAATGAAAGTCATTACCAAGTTAATTAAGACTGCTACGATCAAACCATGTAAGAGCAATCTGGTAATTTAATTAATTATCAGATTGGATGAACATTAGCATATTTTGTTGAGAGAATAATTTATAGTTCGCCTTAGGCATCAAAAATCCTTAAACCGGCTCTGCCTCTGCATATGTGTAAGCATATTTCTATAACTGCGTAACGGTATAAAATATTAAAGTCAATAAAAAAACATTAATAACGCATCCCGTTCATGTTTCTTAGCTTAATTGCCGTAACCGACTATCTTTTCGAGAGAGCTCCAACTGAAACGCTACACGATAAGCATTGCACTATGCTTATTTTTAACAACAGAAAATTCAAACAGACACAGACTTATCATTAGATAATGACTGTCTTATCAGAGAGTTTTATAAATACAGATTTATATTTTAAGCAAATTAATTTTCAAACCTAACCTAACATTACAACTCTCTAATGGCAGTATCCAGCTTCTTAATACGGTGTCATTGTACGCTGATCTGTATTGTCTATGCCCATGTTTAAACTATATGCATTGTTTGGTTAGTCTTTACCAATTTCTTTGTGTTTTCTACAACAAATAATGATAACTTAAAATGTTTATTTTTCAGGTGACATCAGATTGAAGACAATCGAAGAAGAAGAAAAGGGTGCTTGTGCAAGTTTATAGTCCTAACATCGCAGTGTCTTTTTGGCAGCGATAATCGTTGTGTGTGTATGCGGTGACGACGGGTTATGATAGATGGCATGAGGGGTGATGTCCTCCATCGAGTGGAAGGTGGCATGATCGGTCGTGAGATGGCCGGACACGCGTGCGCAGTGTGGGTGGCCACCGCTGGACAGCAAGGGCTAGCCCTGGGCAGCGATGAGCAACCTTTGGTGCTGCTCGCCTTCGTCGTCATCGACGTGTCGGCGAATAAGGTGAGTCAAAATCTAAGCCTTACCACCACTTATACTGCTCTAAGAGCAGTAAATTTAAGTCCAAATCTCGATATGTAAGCTTCCTCCATGGACAATGATAGCTCAATTAAAAATTCTTTGCATAATTTTATGAAACAAAAGCTTTATTTATGAATGAGGGTATACATATTTTTTAAATTTAATCTGAGGTACACGCTTGTAAAAACGTGATTTATTCCATGTTAAAATCTGTATTGGAAATCGCAAGCTGTAAGTCATCTTCTGTACATGTCACACGTTATCCTCGTTATCCGGCAGAGAGAGTACGCGATCTGCGTCGCGTCGCTTGGCACTCCATCTGGCTATTAGAACAGTCTCCTGTTCGCCCTGCTACCGTCACAGAAATGAATATAAATTTTATTAATATAATTGTTTTTTGGCAAAAAATCATCTAATTTTGTTACCTCAAAAAAGAGTCTCCCGACCTTATTCTTATGATTCCGTTCCTTATTCTTGGCCGTTACTGCCATTACACAAGCCATACAGCTCCTCAATGAGGGTGCTTTCGGCGTTATCTATGAGGAGATGGAACGATTTATGTGGGATAGTACTAATATATTTTAGTTTTACACTATTCTCATTTAAAAAACTTAATCAAACATGTCAGTGAATGTTTGGGCATAATATGTACATATAGATATGATCTATTTCATATTGATTCCTTGATAAATGCTGGTAAAATTTAATAAATAAATAAAAAAATATGCTTGCTTGGTGAGGAGTAACGCTAGTCCAAGTAAAATATGAATATAATTTACATTTACATTTTTATATCAGTTAAAGGGCAGTTTTTTCGGACTAATAATATGAAATGCCGTCGTCGTTTTTCGTAAAACGAAATTATTATATTATTGAATAAATTTAATTCTGAGCTTTGGTCCTGAAGTAAAAAACATTTTTATTTTATATACTTAAATATTAGCCTGCGCTTAGTAAAATTTAATTTTCTTATTTAAAAAAAAATGTTTTTTTAAATGAAAAGTATTTTTTTAAATAACAAATTTATTCTATAAACTAATCTGCATCGACAGATACAACTCTATTGCATCGATCAGGCAAGTTTTTAATCCCACTTTTATAATAACTGGCTGTGATTTAAAATATTCAGAAAAGAACGTTTTAAGTTTTTTACCATATAAATTATGTTGTAGAGACCCACTTTACTAAATGGTTAAATAAAAAAAAACACATTTTTGTTATTTTTTTAATATTTCGAAATAAAGTCTAAATTTTGGTAAGTCAATCAGACATAATGAATACTTACAAGTAAGTATTAACCACCAGACTTTTGAGTCAGGGAAGTGGTGGCATCTGTATAATTAATTATAAATAATTATGTATAATTCATAATCAATAAATGTCACTTTGCAGCTGTGTCTTTTTTTTTAATATTAGCACCTTTTTATAAATAAAAATTTGAGTTTGCTGCCCTGGCTCGAACCCGCGGCCTCTGAATTGCCAGTTTAGACCTTTCGGATTACGCTTCCGACCTTTTATATCCTTCTCAAACTAGCAAAGTAGTGTTAAATATTAAATTACCAAGAATTCTAAAGTTTAGCATCGCAACACAATTATATTATTTATTTTAAGTGCAATTTTTTTTATATAGTATTATAAAAATTTTAAGCGATGTTAAAAATGTACTATCTTAACATTGAAAGACCAAGAAATGTGATATATGATTTAAAATATAAACTAAAAAATATGACTTAGTGGATTTTTGCATTACGACTAAATAGTGTGTATCTATTTTTTATTATTAAAAGTCATTTAATGCTATGAAAGTCGCAATTTATTTATTAACTACTTGTGGGTTGCAGAAATATATACGCGTGGGTCATCGGTGGTCGACCCAACATTTTAATTCATATCCAAAACTTTTGTCTGATGAATCAAACTCAGTACTGATTTATCAGTGCAATGATTGGTTACTAAAATAACACTAAAACGCCTCTCTTTTTCTAGAATATGTTCAAGTAAAAAACGGTAAAACATCAACATTTCTTTCGATACCCAAATATCATTAACTTTTTCATGCACCTCAATTCTTTCGAGTCTCCGTTACGTTGTGTAGCGGAGCGGAATTTGCGGTTTCTCCAAAGGTGGTCAAGTTCTTTCAAATAGTAATCTTAAACGGCATTGAATAACTTACGTATTCTACTATAAAACGCTGGAAAATTCTGCATGTCACGGTCTCAAATCAAAGCTCAAAATTATAATGTCATATGTAGCGCGCACAAACATAAATGGCGTTCTGAATCCATTATCGCCAAGGTCTTACCTGTTGAAAAATAGCCACATATACTATGAAAAGTAATAGAAAGTTATATTTTAACAAAAAAATATACCTCCTGAAATCAGGAGCTCGTGCTATTTTTTATTATTTCATAACGTAATTTATAGTGACGAAAGATGATCTAGAATTGCGTGACATCAGCAACCAGTTCTAATCACTATTTAATAGTGGAATTATGGTAATTAAAAATGAGACTATAAAAAATATAATACCCGCACTATTAACCTAGAATTATTATTTGCAATTTTTAATCGCTTCATATAAATTAAATTGTATACGTTAAAAATAAAAGTTATTCTACATTTCCCTCGAGATATTTTGACTGCTTATCTGTAGAGATTTATCTAATAACTGTTCACAGGAGATTCTGGTTATGGTATTGTCAAGTTCATCGGTATATAAAGGCTCTCTTAAATAATAAATAAACTCTTGCTCGCATAGACGTATTTCTTCTTCAGATAACGCCTCCACAATGTTAGTTGTAGAGTCCCATAAACTTGAATCACCTTCCTGAATGGTCTTAGAACCGGCAATTAATAATGATGCCGGATAATCACTAGGATGTGAAGTTGCTGCTGCCATTTTTCATATCGAACCACTACCTATTTGCCTGCTCAATGCGTTCAACTTTAATTAACTTATATATTCATATACCGTCAGCTGAATAGTGTGCCACGCAACCTATGGTAGTGAAGCCAGGATTGCGTGTAGCTGTATCTTTATTCTTAGATTTCCATGTGTACTTTCGATATTTGCGAGTAAATAACGTGGCATCGCGTGAGGGCTAAAGCAAAATTATCTTACTATTGTATATATTATATTACCAGAAAGGAATTTATCTAAGCACGATGGATCAATACTTGGGTTTAAATCCTATTTTTTCAGATTTTATAATGTGGTAGATCTGAATTAATGATTATTTTCTTGGATTTCTCTAATCTCAAGGATGATTTGACTATTGGAGGATAAGGATATTGACTATTAGCTGTAATAATAGACTGATTCCAATCGATCATATCAGATTATGTTTTCATATATGTTCTAATCTATCAAATAAATATCGACTGTAATAAAAAATAAAATAATTTATTAATTTACAGACTTTATATAAAACTAAATCGTCTCACTTATTACTTGTAGATTTACCACATTGTAACGTATTGGGATAACGCCTGTTATGTTACGACAGAGTATTTAAAAAAATGACTAATATCAACTGACTCTCCTCTCAAAAACGAAAATTTCAGGTCTTATTATATATACATATATAAATTAATATTTATTTTAATTACAAGATTTATTTTTATGGTTTTTTCTTATAAATATATAGTACATATTTTTTTGCAAAATTATAGGCCTGTCGTATATTTTAATTTTAGCTACTTTTTAGTGAAACTTGCAATGTCTAATGACTTGTTTAAACATTTTCTATTTTTTCCGGTGATGTACACTCAGTATACATAAAAAAAAAAAAAAAAAAAAATTGGTATAACACGGTTATTACTAAAAAGTAATCATTGTAATGATATTAATTAGCGAAATATAAGTGCTGAAAATGGGTAAATTTATCAGACATTGCAATAACCTGTATACAACCGATTAACTTACCTTGATGCAGTCGTAGCCAAGGCTAGGCATCAGGGTTTTTTAATCCTTAAATATGAATGAGTATATGCCATATATATTTATTTAAAACAAATCCCATACTTGTATAATAAAAATACAATAATAGTTTGACATCATGAAAAAAACCCACAAATAATATAAAAGTTAAATTGATATTTCAATCATATGCGCTAAATATACTAATTTTTGATATGTTTGGTAAGTTGACATGCTTTTTTTGTTTGGTACAGGCAAAATCTGCAATTTATCAACTGCACTCAAAATGCTAATGACGTGTATGCTGATGATATACGATTAGTATCGGGTGATATTTGATTGTAGTATGATAGCACCGTTTCTAAAATATCTTGTTGCCTTTGATGGAATTTTGCTGTATTTTTCTTGTTTTATTTTTAGATTTTGCTAGGTTTAAGTTTAAGTTCTCTTTTGAAATACTTACTTTTTGCTATATGCTGTCAAAAATAATTTTATTAAAATTGTTTAAATCTGAGTTGGAGTCCACAGTCTTAGTATATAGAAAATACCCATACAGTAATATATCCAGCTTCTCTATAAATAATCTTAAAGTCCATTTCTTTATTAACCTTACACACAAATATTCACTCTTTATTATACAGTGTATCGACCGCACCTTTTGATCGGCTCTATAATATTTATTTTTGTTACGTCTGATTATTATGTATATTTTAGTAAATATAAAGATATATTTATAGAGATATTTACATGTACACTTATGTACATCATTAGGTCTATTGGCCATTCTATAGGACATTTTTATAGGATAAAAACTATTTATAAGAATAGGGCGAAACAAATTTTTTTATCATTGCATTCTTGGGGGATTTTTTTCCATGTAATGGTTCTAACATCTGGAATGGGTACAGAATTTACCCTGAATAAAAAAAAAATATATAAATAATATTTAAGATGCTTAATTTTTGTGATTAAATATATTGGACAGCAGTGGATTCAATTAGAAAAGTTTTTGTCCAGTAACGCATCGTATTAAATAAAGTAGCTTCTTTATATTAATAAAGACCCAAAATAAACCATTACACTGTGACGCCCAGTCCTTGCATTGGTCAATTGAAAGGTCCAATTCTCTTGCACGACAAACAATTCTCCAAAAATGATTATAAATATTGCCTCATCTACAATTTTTAACAGATTTTAACTTCCTGAAATATTTCGATATAAACTCGAAACAAATACATATTTATATGGAAAGTTATTGAGGATTAAATATATACTATATGTATATACTAAGAGCTTTTTTCCATCTGATAAAATTACAAAATGTTTAAATAATTTGTAATTATAACATACAGATGTAACAGATCGTTCACAATGTGCCTGCAATGGCACAATTTCATTGCTTTGTAAGTAAATATTGACTTTTGAGACGGTAGAGAACGGCAAAGAAATAAAATCGCACCGCCACCGTTGTAGTGTGAACGATCGGTTATGGTTGATGCGCGATCCGATGCTTAATCGCAATACGAATATACTATTAGTGGGCATATTTATTATTGTAGGGAATGCGATTACGGGCTCGCGAGGCGGCCACGGTCTGGCGGCTACAGTGCCGCCACCTGTGCGAAGAGCCCCCATTTCCGGTTACCTGCACACAGCACTTGTTACGTAACAGGTTCCGCAGGTACCGACTCGAGGCCGGGGTCATAAACCGGGGCCCGCCGGCCGAAAACTCTTCGGTCCAAACGCCACCGACGACGACCATGTCTCCCACGCCGCGTCCGTGGGAACGACCTGTGCGATTTTTTTATAACAAAACAAAGATTTAATCATTTGACAAAAAGGTCTTGGGTAACAGCTGTTGGAACGATGATAAACAAACGCCGATTATGCAAAACGAACGTTTGGTCCACATTTGGCCATCTTGCTTTGCACCCTCGAGGTGTATTCGTATTAAAGGTAAATTGCGAAGGTGACACCGTTCGTTAAGAATGTAGTACCTGCTCTAGGGTGACTGACGTATCCAGTCCGTTGATAGGAATGTAATCTATGAGCTTGCAATCAGTAGCTTAACTACGTGGCGCAACACCTCATTTTTAAATGCAAATACATACTCACAATCACTATATTTTTTCGAAATAAAAATACTATCAAAGCAGCACTGGAGCAGCTGTGAGAGCAATTGCTCATAAATTGAAGGTCGTGGGTTCAAACCTCACATGCACCTACATTTTTATTTTTTATTTTATAGATCAAATTTAGTGATATTATTAATAATTAAAATTGCTAGTCAGACTTTGTTGTAAAGGATACAAATAAATACATACAAAATAAATAAATTATTAATCTATTAGTCTCGCAAAATATTGTTATAGAATTTTTCAGTATAGCTATAGTAGTACATTCATTATTTTTGCTTAAGATTTCGATAAAAATATTTCATATACATATATTATTTAAAAATAATACCTATATGTCTCAAGGACATTTGTGAACGCGACAAGTGGCACGTGGCATTTGAAACATTCATTCGCCGAAACGATAAATTTTATCTCAATTACCGGCAAAGTAAACAAATTCTCAGAATTTTAGAAGGCTTGGAATGTTTTGTGGTGAATTTAGGCATGTTACAATGGTATAATTGCAATAATATATTATGACCAGACGACCTAATTTGAGGATTGTTGATTTCCAAAAATGTTGCCCTACTTTGTCCTCATTAAACAAACAATTATAAAAACATTTTTTTGCGCTTCTGTAGCAATTTCTTCTCCTCAAAAAAAGTTTTTGAAAGATGTCCCTCGAACAAAAGTTTCAGAATGACATTTTTATCTACCGCAGCAATTTGTCTTTTGTTCAAATACAAATTCAGAGATGGTTTTTGATTAATTTCCGTGATGACCTTTTTTAGGTCTCATAACAATTCAAGATTTATGTAAAAAATCAAAGTACCCTGTGCATATATAATACTTACATTATAGATTTTTAATATAAATCGTTAGCATGTGTTTGTATAGTTCTTAATATATCATTATATTATTTTTAAATAAGATCTTACATACTATGTATTGTAAAATTTATTACCTATTATTATCTTGCGAATTTTGTAAATAATAAAGTAGTTTTTAAAAAATAAGTCAATCATTTTTCTATAGATTTCGCATATTTTATTATCACATAATGAGTCGAAGTAATTGTAATTTCTGAATATGAGATTAAATAATATATCAAAAATTCCCAGATTCAATATTTTTAATGTAATATCATTGCAATGATGCTTGGATCTTTTTTTATTTATGTTATTTTTTGACAAATATGAATACTTAACTTAATTAACTTATTGCCACATGTTAAAACCCTAAAAAAATCATATGGATCACGGGGATTCCCGGGATTCGATATTATTATATAATAATACAATCCTTGAATTATTTTTTTAATGTTGAATGTAATTTCAGTGCAGTTAATTTTGTGTCCATTTTTTGCACGTATCTATTCTAGATACATATTGATTTTTGGCACATCTTAGAATCATAAAAATCTGAAATAGCTTATATAAATCACAGGAATTCTCGGGATTTAAGGTTATTGTATTAACATCCCAGATTTCTAATTTGAGTGAAATTAATTTTGTGTCCATGTTAAGTTTCCCTGCATATAAAAATACTAGGGATTTTGAAAATACAGAAATTCGAGGTTATATAAAAAAACATTTATATTTTTATATAATTTTGTGTTCATTCTAATAATAATTATGTGTACATATATTATTATGAACTTTTTTATATATTACATACTGTACTGTAATATATATTTTTATTTATAAATGATAATTTAGTCTGTAATTAACTATATTAAATATGTTAGAAATAATTTTTAAAATATCTATTAAATCAAGTACACAATTTTTGGGAAATCCAAATTTAAGCAATTAATATTATTATTTTTTTTTAAATATAAAAAGTATTGCTAACAAGATACAAAATCCTGTCTACGGCATTTTAATTCACGATCAGGTTTTCTTCTCAGTAGAAAAACCACTGAGAGAAAGAACCACAATATGTTTAGCTTTTGATTCGATCAAAATATTATCATTGACCAATAGCAAGTCGTAGTCGATCGAAACCGGTCCCTATTACGAAACTAAAGCTTAATCCACCTGTGGGTTCAGAAATATAAGTTATCCGACGGTCGTTACTTGAATTAAAACAACACTTTATGACCATTTTCAACGTTTACAGTTAAACTGTTTGTGTTATTCTACATAGTTGACGTTAAAAAACCTGTTTGACACAAGCAGTCTTTAACTGTCTTGTTTTAAAGCGTCGTCCACTCATGAAAAATCTTTTTAAAAGAATTTCAGTAATGTTGTACAAGCGCAAGATCGTTAATTTGTGTGCTCGACACCGCCGGATTATTGACTCAACGCTTAGAGAATGTTATATAGCTGTATGATAACTGTAAAGACTGGCACGAAAAAATCTCCGACATGTCGAATAACTGTCGCCGGATCGATAGAAACGCTATCTGAGTCGCCATTTTGCCTTAGATAATAGAACCGATCGCGAAGCGCTCCCATTCGAGCCATATCTTTATTATTTTTGGGCTACTGAAGTATGAAATATGCCTTAAAATAAAATAGTAATTTGATAATAAATAATTTTATAATCATTTCATTGAAATTAAAGTTGACTAATACCATTTGTAATCAACAAATAACTTTCAATATATATGAAGTAATTGACAATGATCAAAACTACTACACTCATCCCTCGATTTATAAAACGATCGAATAGTATTTTAAGGGTTTATAAAGTAAACGATTAGAATCTTCTGTGACATGCATGCACTCCAAAAATCAACTCACGATATGCTGCATGGGCAGTGAGAGAGGTTCCAGATGTAGGTCAAGTGCATGTAGTGGGAGTAAGCCTGATTATTTCATGCGTTTGTACATCGTCGCGCTACACGTGTGAAACAAAAATATGTATGATTTGGAGTATTTAAAAAAATGTTTTTTCCTAACCGCATAAATCAATGAAGAAAAAATACTATCGACAAAGTAGCAAATGAGTAAAAAAAAATTGGAACATTTTTGGCTTCTTTATTTTTTCTTTATGAAAAATTTAAATACATTTAGTTCGTTAGTCAGCATATGACGGATTATGCTGGCTAACAAACTTATCCATATTTATAAGCTCAATTTTTAGAAAAGAAAAAAATACGCCAGTTTTGATAGTTGCATATGTTTAATTATGTTATATTTTCATCATAGAGTATTTTTTCTTTTATTATATTTTTCTGCAGTTGATTTTTTTATTTGTTATTTTTAAGCAATATTATGAATCAACCTAGTCAACAAAAGTCTATTTAAAAACAAATCATAGTGATTTGATCAAAACTACGGCAGTTGTTGTGTCATCAAAAATCACATGTATATATATCTATGTGTATATATAATACATACTTTTTTTCTTTAATTTTCTCAGAAGTTGCGGGTTCGAGCCCCAGCAGCTCATTCGAATTTTTTTTTTTAAAAAATGCGCTGTTATAAAAACCAGGCTCAGCTGGAGTGACATCTAATAATTAAAATTTATGTTACGCATAATAATATAGATATCATCGATTCCCACACTCAGTTTGGACGTTATTGCTTACTTGTAGGTATTCATTATGTCTGATTGACTAACCCAGTTGGTAGAAATTTATCCCGTTGTAACGCATTGGGCTTACATCTGTCAGGTTACAACAGAAGATTTAATAAGAATAAATAAATTAATTAATTAAAAATATACAAATATCCCTTTACCGCACCTTTACACATTTTTCTCAAATTAAATCATTGCTTGTTTTTTTAATCTGCTGAAACCTTTATTTAACAATATTTACAAGTGATTATGTTCCTATAAAAAATCGTATAGACCTTCTTATGATGTACACTAAGTGTACATGTAAATATCTATAAATATATTTATATATTTATTGCAATATACGTAACAAAAATAAATATTTTAGATCTGATCAAAAGGTGCGGTCGATACACTATATAATAAAAAGTATTTGTGTGTAAGGTTGACAAAGAAATGGACTTAAAGATTAATTATAGAGTTGTTAAACAATATTTACCAATAGCACTTTTTCTACAGTGCAACGATTTTTTAAATGGTTGACATTTTTAAACAAGATGGCGTATCAGAATGGTTGATAAATTTAGCTAAATATTTAAAGGGTTATTTTCTCGATTTTTTTTATCGAAATATAATTAAAACTACGGCAATTATCGTATCCTAAAAAAACGTTATATCCCATATACTACGTATGTAGATATACCCATATATATTCATAGTTACATACATACAGTAGACCCCCTAATAACACGGTTAATTGGGAACGTGTTACTTCATGTGTGAGTGAGCCAAAGGAAGAATATCTCACCACAGGTGCCTGATTCGTATGTATGTATTGCAAAAAAATGTATGAGTATTTTATATTCCCCTAACTATATGCACCCAAATATTTTTTATTTACACCCAATTTACCGTGCTATTGGGGGGTCTACTATACATAAAAATACGACAAAAAAGTCAAACTTTTATTTCAATTTATATCGTTAAATATTTTTTAGCTGTAGGTTTTTTCTTCAACCGTGCTACGATTTTTAATGCCCGCCATTTTAAAACAAGATGACGGATCAGACTGATTGACGAACTTAGCTAAAATCTTTTTAGGGTTATTTTTATATATGTACATGTAAACATATACGACAAAATATTAAAAATAAAAACACTTTCGACCTTCCTGGTTTCTTATGTAGTATATTTTATAAGAGTACCGTTATTTTTATTTTGTTTAGCTATCATTTTAAAACAAAATGGCTGATTATGCTAGCTAACGAGGCTATCATTTTAAAACAAGATGGCGGATTAGGCTAGCTTAGCCAAAATATTTGCAAAGTCTGTTTACAAAAATCGTTATATTTCACATATAATACATACAATATGTACACAGCCAAAAATGAAAGATTTTATTATATAAAATATAATATTATACATCACTGTGATATGTTTTATATGTTGCAGTTAATTTATATTTTCACTGGCGTTTCAGTGAAATCATATTCGATATATTTTCACTGGTAGATATGTATGTATATATATTTATACTAACAAAAATGTCTATGAATCTCAATTTGACTGTTGTGAAACATACATTCGTTGTCCAAACCCAAACCTAACCTAAACTTGACACAATGAAAGTTCTTGAACCAAGGTTTGCTTTGATTTTTGTTATTTTAAATATTGTATTATTTTGTCGAACGATGTGAACTAATTCAGTTTTACTGATACGGAGCAGTGAAATTGTAAATCAATTATTTGATATATTTTAACTGGTTCAGCTAGTTAATTTATACATTAACTGTAACATACATATGTGAATAAAAATGTATTGCTTTATTTTTCATCAAAATTATATTATGATATATGCATATAATCGACTGTATCTAGAAAATGGTTCAGCTACAATAAAGCACGACTTTACTTCCGGCGTTTTGACCATTTTCAAAATCATATTCATGACTTCTGATGAAAAACTACTTACAGAAACGGAATACATTAAAAATAATTAACTTATTCGATTAAGTCGATTGTAACGGTGGCCTCGATTGGTGTTTTTTTTCTATAATAATCAAATTTATAACTACCTATTGGCATCGTATCGGTTTCGGAACCGTTGATTTATTAATTTATACACACTTTAATCTCTATTCAAAGAGTAGGTCATGAAGTTTTAGACCAAACATTTGTGTTTTATCAGCATATTATAGCACCTCACGTGCGAATTAGTGTTATCTATGTTGAACGCACTCGTTGATACACTGTATTGTTGGCTTTATGGCCGTGGATAGGGTTACCAGATTTGAGTTCAGATTATAATCTGAAAGTATTCAAGATAATGAATTCTTGGTGAACAACTGTATTTGTAATTGTTGTATCGGTCGGAGAAATAGGATTTTCTTAAGAGTTCATGAAACTTTTCAGTAACGCTCGGTGGTATTGCATGGTTGCGACCTCCTTGTCATTAGACGGGGTGTCCCAGTTGCCACATGTCACCTTGGATTTGCTTAGTTTCCCAAGCGAAAACAATCAAACAATCGTCATGATGCAACGAACCTGGTTTCCATCGGCTTCCACGCCATTTCCCCGTTAAAAGTTCAAATCCGATCCAAAGAATGGAGAGTGAAATCAATACAGGGATTGAACGCACGAATGCTCGCGGTTTTCTAGTGAAATTTCCCTTTAGATTATATATTCATGGAAATGCTGGAAACCAAGTTTATTTGGATTGGAAGATCTGCTTTTCACACTTTCTGATATTTAGTTTACCTATTGAGGTAAATCTAATACATAGTAACTTTGGCCATGAAATGTATAATACAATACATGAAACAGTCGTAAACATACATATTAATAATCACTGATTAAAAGTGAATTATCACTAGTCTGATAAAAATCACGTTTGTATTGTGATATTATTATAAGACATAAAATTACAGTAATTGACTGAATTTAAAATATGCTTTTTTAACTATAACAATTAATTTCGATACAATACTTTGACTAATTTACATACTGTTTATTTTTAATAATTGAAACTATTTATTTTAATACTTTGAAAGATTTTTGATAAATATTAATGAAGGCAAGGTTCGGAATGGACCGAAGCAAACCGGAACGCAGCTCCGCTTCGTTGAATTCGCGAAAATATAGCTCCGGTTCGTTAAAACTTGAATAAAATAATAGCTTAATTAATGTAGTCATTGAATTTCGAGAAAAAATGTCGTAAGACTAGTGCTAATTTTTTTTGCTATGCAAGAAGCAGTTCTTCTAAAAGAAGATAATGTAAAAAATCTTTTGATTGATTGTGGAAATACTACTTTCCTATATAGTATATAGTATAAAATTAGAGATAGATACTATTTGAGGTATAAAAAATAATACTGTAATAAACGAGAGATTTCTCTTTGAATAACTTTTATTGAGATGTTTATTAATTTATTTATAGCTCTTTTCACTTTATTAGGACTCTTAAATTTCTAAAACATCCCTCGTTACAGCAGTATTTAATAGTTGTTTTAAAGTTGTGTATATAGTTGAATTTAGCGTTACTTGTGACAATATTTTACGCAAATATATCTAAAAAAATAGAAATTGTATCGATTTTTTTAGTTTGACGGCTGCTTTCTTGGACTGAAAGCAGCCGTCAAACTGCAAACGGCAAATGGATGTGAATTTGGGGTTCAGTACCTTGAAACTGTTAATGGATACCATTAAATTTATTTCCGCTCAGATATTAAATCGTTTGTCTGATGTCTAAAAACCAAGAAAAAAAGCTTGAGAAACACAAATAAATCAATTATTATTATAAGCTCTTAGTAAGTCTTTCATGCCTGATTTAATTGCAACTATTACGAGTGGTCCTGACACAATTTACAATATTTGAAATGTGAATTGTGACATTATTTTTTTTTTAAAATCACTAAAATTTGTGATATAATTTATAAAAGTCGCCTCTCACGCTGTAGTCGGGTATAATATAAATCATTATATTCCATATAATGATTTATATTATACTTACCTGTTTTACCTTTTCAGTACCCGTTTTAGTGCTTTGAAACATTAAATTGATCTCCGCTCAGATATTAAACAAGAATAATAGCTTGAGAGACACAAATCAATTATTATTATAAGCTTTTAGTAAGTCTCATGCCTAATTTAATTGCTTTTATTTTATTTCCATGCCTAATTTAAGCTTTTACGCACTGAATTCCTTTGCATTCAACACCGACCTTCTATTGCACTTGCTCGTCGTTATATTTTATCACCAGTTCTTGTAAGGTAATTTTGAAACTGTTAATGGATACCTTTAATCAATGTCTGATCAGATACGCAATATTGTTTATTTTCGCCTTGTAAAAAGTCCAAAAGACACAAATCACTTCATTTAATTAAGATCTTTCGCAATAAATTTCGTCGCAACGATTGTGGATGATCCCGACAATAGTGTATATTAAACGAAATTACATATTTTACTATTTTTATTTATTTATTTCATACAAATAGTTTCACTGCAGTGACTATGGCATATTTTTATATACAAAATTTTAATTATTTAGTAAAGAAACTCAAACTTCAGTTCAATCGTTTTATTTTTAACTAATTAAGAATGTTGAAAAGATGGCGAAAGGTATTTTATTACATGACTGCAAATACTTGTTGCCAATTTACATAAGGACGAAATAGTCCGCAACGTCTCAGACTATTTTGTAGTAACTGTGAGGTTGCAGATTCGAGCCCCTGCAGCTGCACTCGAATTTTTATTTAAAAAAAAAACCGGCCCCAGCTGCAGTGACATCTATTGACTATACATTATATTACACATAATACTTTATAATTATTAATATATATTACATCAATTCCCAGACTTTTAGTCTGTTTAGATTTATCCCGTTGTAACGCATTGGGCTTACACCTGTTTGGCTACAACGGAAGATTTAATAAAAATAAATAAATAATTGTCCTATTAAGTAGATTCGTTGCGGAGAGTTATTCATGGGGTAATCACTGTTCTGACCAACGCTCACTCGCTGCCGCTCGTTTGCACCTAACTTGTTTAAATTTAAAAAATATTTATTTTATCGCTTTCGTAGCCTTTAAGGCCAAACCAGCAATGTGATACAGCATGTATATAGTTCATAACTATTGGTTTTTGACTTAAAAATATATTATATAGCGACTAAGGAATCTTTACATTTTTGAATCCTAATAAATTTAATCCGCAATAAAAAATATTGCTAACTTCAAAAAAGGCTAGAATCACTGCTAACGCCTATTATTTCTGAAAAGGAATGTCTGAAAAAAAACACAGAATCAAACATATGCTTCCCAATAGACCATAGTTTTTTAATGTATTTTCTTGATTTATTGCGACGAATGATTAATAGAAACGACACATTCAAGTTGTTCTGGCCCTTGTTTATTTTAAACAAAGGGTTCCAAGAGCCCCGCAAATTTGACGATGGAATTTTAGAGGAGCGCGAGGCCGGCTCTGTCTAAGTATACAAATTTTACAAAGATTCACGAAATTTGAGTCGACAAAACAGCCCCTAGAAGAATTTAATATCGCTATATAAATTGTAATTAGACATTTTATGATAAAAATAATATTTACGTCTGTTTTTATTTATTTCTTACTTTGCCCTGCGTAACTGAATCTGTTGCGTATGCTTAGCGTCAGAAAAAAAATCTTAAATATTTTTACATATCCGTATTTGTATTCTAAAGCGTTTGGATACTGTAATATTAAAAGAAACACAATTTAAAATTTCTAAGGTGTGGTCTCGACAATCTGTCGATGCTCAGCAATTAAGCGCTATATAGAGTCGTGATTGCGTCCCTCATTCTTAATCGTCCCGGCCAGGACGTCAGCGCTCCCCTTATACGAGACAAGCTTGCTAGACACAATGATTTTTTGTCGATATAGTTTTAAATATATAAAATTAAGATTTTTTAATAATGGGTATGGTTTTGGTGAACGCCAATATGGCTTTTAATAAAGCAAAATACTTCTTATTGTTGGAAAGGTTTCAGAGGAAATTATTGTTATTAGAAATCTATAGAAAAGGAAATACGGATCATATATGAATATGTTTATTGTATTATCGACGTAGTGTGTACTCCACCGATGGTCAGCGATTGCGTCCCTTATTCTTGTTTGTTGCGGCTAAGATGTCGGCGCTCGATAACGCTCTTTTGTGCAAAAAACATTTTTTTCGCATTTAATATGTATGAAAATAATGTAATGTTCTGCTTTTTAATGAATTAAAAAATGCAGTTAATTACAATTATGCATAATTTAAAAAAAAATGCATATTTTTAAATCAGTCATTTACTATTTTCTAATCATATATTCGCTGTATATTGTCTACAATATTAAGCATATTAAAATTATTAACTAAATAAATCTAAAAGAGAATTGATTTGAATTACGATTACCACCATTCATAGAAAAACGATTTGTGAAAAGTCATTATTGTTGGGTTACTTTTTGTTGTTAAATTTTCTATTGAACATAAAAAAACAATAATAAATAAAAACTAATGACTGATTGCTAATATATGCAATATTTCACTTCGCTTCATGGATTGATATAATAATAATAATAACGATTGCACCATGCAATTAGGCAATATAATATAGCGTAGTTTTCCCGAATTGCTATTGGTCCATGTCTGCGAAGGCTCCGCCTCCGTTTCTCGTCATTATTCAATTATAACTCTTGGCTGTTTTTCATCTTGCATTCCGTGTTTGATTGTACAGCGGCTCTAAACTCTGACACGCACGTGTTGTTATTATTATGTTTGCACGAACGCTGATGTTTTTTCCTTCACCGAGTTATTTATTCTCGATGGCAACATCGACGATTAGAATTGAAATCTCGCTAGTAAAAAATAAACACAAAAAGTTTGAGCAGCGCTGTGTTGCTAAATTGCGGTCTTAAACACTGCAAGTGCAAAAAGTATGCACAGGGCACTTTCTCTCTTTCGGAGAAAATTGTCAGTTAAAAAAACAAACTGGTCATTAACGTGCTTGTTAAAGAAAAAAAACGCAAACCTAAAATGGTGATCGTTAAAATGTTCAAATATTTTATTAAGAGCAAAAATGACGTCGTTATAGTGTCGTTTAATAAAATACAGTGTGTTTAATAACACTGTACAACAATTTTGTGATGTGGAATTGTTAAAGTAAATTTTCACGCTCGATTTTATTTCTGGGAAAACTTGATATAATTTATTCTAAACTTTTTTAAATTATATTTTATGATTTATTGTGATAAACTATTATACATAGTGCATATTTAATTAGATTAAAATACTATCATTTGAATATGTTTTAGAGCTTCTTTGCTCTTCTGTTTCTTTGATTCTCTTATGCCGTTTGCTTCATAAGATTCCCATGTCATCTGGACGAAGTACCGTTACACGAAAGAGCACGCTTTCTTCGTTTCGTGCGACACCACTCCCACTTTTATTTTTAGGGGATCGGCGTCAGTTCTGGATTGTTAAATGAATAAATTTGATTAATCTACAATACCTCTAACTTCATTCTATAATTTTACTATTTATGTATCTGATTTTTTTAAATTTTGTGCAGAATTTTAACGATATTTTAAATAAATATAATTATTATAGTCATTATTAAATGTATTCCTACTATTTTTGTTTCCAAAAGCAATAAAATAATTATATTTATTATAAGAAAAGAGCATTATTATATAATAAAAATAAAATGGTAAATATTTCTTTAGAAGCGCAGGGTAACACCCCCACGGTGTATGGCTGAGAGGCAAATAGTAGTGGATTCTAATTAGAATGTAACGGTAAACCGTCGAGCTCGATAGGGAATCTTATGATGCTAACCGTTTGAATTCCGTATGGACACCGGTGTCCATTTGCGAACGACGACATGAATGCCGCTAAGACGCGGGTGTCTGTTCCTTATTTTGTATTTTTTTTTGTAAATTTATAAAATAATTTTTTTCGATACTTTTTGGCTACTTACTTGTATAAACTAAATTTTATTTTGTTTCTATAATAAATAAAATTTCACACAAAAAAAAAAATTTTCAGATTTTTTTTTTAATTTAAATATTTATAAAAACATCAATATATGCATTCTTAGCATACACCGCCTTATTTCGCTTGGAACTAAAAGGGTTAAGGATGGCTTCCTGTTGTTTCTGAGTACTAACAGACATCAAACTTCGAAACATTGCGTCAGTTCGTGCGGTACCCATTCAGAAATTTTTTTCACCTTTCCTGTGGCTCCAGATGACGTGAAACAGTTGTTTGTGAATCAGCTTCAAAAGTGTTTCTCAGTATTTTTTAATCAAAATCAGATTGAGGTCACTCATTTTCAATGTTAATATTACTAGTACGAAATTTCTAAGATCAACGCCTTTCAGTTCTCTGACTAACAGTACCCTCACTAAATCTCAATTTTATATTTCTTATGGCCTGCGTCACTTTGTTTTGAATAATTATATCTTTTGTCGACATTGTCGTGCCCATTTAAATGGTCATTTTACCATGGCTATATATATTGCATTTCTTGTACTTCTTTTGAATAATTTTGTTTTTATTTTTAATTGCATAATTATAGTTACTAACTTCTAAATCCATTTAAATATTAAAATATTCAAATCAAGTTGGTATTGTCAATTATCATCCATATTGAAAGCGTAGTTTGTGTTTGATAGTCCAGTATTTTATCACGCTCGGTGATTTTTTATTTTAAAATGACGGAATGAATATTTTGGATGTGTGCGAATTAATGCAAAATTTAACGCAAATAAATTGTTTTATTTTTAAAATTAATAAATCAACGAGCGTGACAAAATGCGTCTTGAACAAACTATGCGACAGATTAAGCAAAATCTAAAATTTGCCGTTTAGTATGTTTTTAGTTAATAATAATACATAATTTATATATATTTGTAGTACATTAAATGGTTTAAAAAAAAAGCTGTAAAATAATTTGTGTCTTAGTTGGATTTGAAGCAAAAATAGAGATGAATTCAAAACATTCTTATTTCAAAAATGTGACATATGTTATTAAATTTTGCTTTAGTTTAAAATTTCTGCTTTGTGTAATAAATATTATTATTATAATCACAATAAAAAAGTTCAGTCCTCGTCTCCTGTTTTTAACCGTTGCAAAGTAAAGATTCTCGTGCTAAAATTATTTCAGGATTTTAATTCTTTACAGACTTTGCTATTCTGTATATTTCTTAAATTTTGCAACCAGCTTTAAAAAATTCGAATCTTGTTAATAACATTTGATTTATTTTATATATGTACATAGAAAAATATATCAAAAATTTATAAGAACTTGTAAAATTGATATATTTATTAATATCATAAAATTATTAAGTAGAACTACTGTGTGTGACTATGTATGGTTTTTTATCAACTAATTGAAAAATATACATATTATATATGACACAAAAAGTAAAAGTAAGTAATTATAATTTAGGTTCAAGTATTCAATTATCTCTCTATATGTAAAGATTTACGCTTACGTTTAACATTTTTTTTATATATTTCAATTTAAATGTAATAAGTGCTAAAAGTGTATAATTATTTTAATTCTAGGGAAATTCTGAATATAAAAATGTACACGTATACATATAACCTCTAGGTGGGCCGGCAAATATTTTATCACACGCTAATAATTTTATTAATGTATTATATATGTATTTATTGCAAAACTTCTGTTATAACATGACATAATCAACAACCACTGAGTAGTTAGTGAGGCACCAGACTGAAACCAAAGTCTTTAAATCAGTGTCATCTAATTTATTAATTATAAATTATTGTTATAGCTTTCAATCAGTGCATGCTAGCTCAATTATTTCAAGCATTTATCACGGTATTTACCCGCGAGATTAGGAAAATCTAATCTGTGATGATTGATCGTATTGGTTTTCACAGTTCGTGAACAAATGTAGAATATATATTATATATAAATTAGCGAAGCGAAGTACTCATCGTTGTTGAAAAGGATTCAGAGTGAATTTCTCAAACTTTGAGGGGTGGTGTATACAATCCAAATTTATTTAATTTAAAATATTAATATTTAATTTTAAAAATATATTATCTAGCTTATGTACATATGTATAAATATAAGCGATGAAGTGTTTCCATTTATATAATATATTTAACTTGTTCAACAACGTTGAAGTAGGACTTAAGAGCTCGTTTTCCTTGACCTCTAGATCAATAGTTTTCAACGAGTTCAAACTTCAAGTTACATTATATATTATATGTTATTATATTAATAAACAAACTTAATAACAATATTTTTATTTTTATTTCAGATTGTCGGTCTCCAGCAATATGTTATAAGACCACCTGAAAGCGAAGAATTGGTCACAACAGTTCCGGGTGCACCGCTTCCACCTTTGCTCAGCCAAGACATTGTGGAAGCATCGTCTCTCAATGATGACTTAATCAGAAAAATAGGACAACCACTTCCTTTAGTGATAGGACAAGTAAGATTATTTCATGGACTGTGTATTTTAAAGAAAAGCTTTCTTAATACCGACTGTACACTTATTACGTTTGTGGTATTAATTGGTGTTTCTATATTTCAGTTTGACAATTATGTACGCTCACTCAACATAGATCCTGATTCACCTAATTTTAGAATGATAACCGACGGGCAGCTTCCGTTCAGGTAATACATCACATCTGTTTTGATAATATTGCAATATTGCATTGTTTTATATATTACATTTCGTATTTTATCGTTTCAGACAATGTCTACATCCACAAGCTTGCTGTCGCTCGTTAACTCTGCCGAGCTATTATTGCCGTTTCCATGATCTTCACAAAGAGTTCCTTAAAGCCTACTCGTCTAATCTTGATATACTCACGTTGCATCAGATATTACAATGTAAGATTTCAATACTTGTGTGAATCGAAAAGATTATTATTATAATAGTAAAAAGCGCTATAACAGAGAGAATTTATATATTACGTATGTTTGACATACATTTTTTACAAGAAAAATGCAGTTTTCTCCAAAACTATGGCTTCTGTTCATTGGTGCGTAAAGGGATTTGAACAATTTCTCAAATTTAATTGATCATATATTATAAGAAAAGCTATGAAGGGCATGCATATATATACTCAAATGTTCTTCTCGTATTTTTGCGGTATAATTACCCAATTTTTCCATTCATTTATGAAATTACTTTACTTTACATGGTCAAATATTTGTAGAAAGAACATGCAAACTATGTAGTTCACAACACATTAATTTGGCTTATTAAAAACAGAAGTAACTTAGTCAAGTGGATATAAATATTCATTTTTAACCAAATTTCCTTGGATATTAATACCAGCTGTAAAAGATTTTGTAATAGCTGTTACAATGTGAAAGTCACATCAGTTTTAAAATGCTCCTATTTACATTAGTTATAGCATATTTTGTTACTCAGTAGCAGTATCTTACTGAAAAGTGAGATTTTAAAAACAAGGCAAATTTCACGTCAAAATCAATCAAATTATGCCATTGTCGTAGTAGTGGAAAGCTCGGTTATTCTCTTGCGCTGTTACATATACATATATCGTAAACGATTAACAATCTAGATAATATCTTTATTGTGTAGCACTCACAGCACCTAAAAAACATATCTTGGTATGTAATCGTATGATTCTGTTAAGACGTTGTTATTTATTAAAAATAATACCTTATTATTTAACGTGTTAGATGATAGTGTTAATCTTCTTATTAATAATTTAATAAGTAAATTAAAAAAATTATTAACACACAGTGTAAACAGACTTGTTTTAACTTACACAGATGGCGTTAGATGTACAATTTAATTTATTGTTCGACTTGAATATGTGTTTTGAAACATGTTTTTCTTGTAATTTATGTATATTCCTAAATTAGTGCAACTATATACAGGAAATTAATTACATAACCATTAAAATGTCGACGGGTTTATATTAAAAATATAGATGTTATCAAAATGATCTTATCGATATTTTGACGGAACCATACAGTTACATTTTTATGTTACGTTATATTTATTTCCAAACTATCCATATTCATTAGCTCCTTATTATCATTACTGCTTTATATATAATCTTTCTTATTTTATAGCAATAATCATAGCATTGAATTAAGACGAATTAATATAATATATATTATACATATGTATTATATGAAAAAGATACTTAATAATATTGTTTTAATAATAAATATATATATTGTTTAACAGATTTAGCAATACCTGGACACGAAGGAAACGATTTTTATATGAAAGAAGCTAAAGATATGGCGAATATCATAATGAGAATGATATCAGAAGGTCCGTATATATTATACATTCTCTAATTAAAAATACGTCATATTAAATAATTGTAATTTTTACAGGATTCAATTTTGAACTTCACGAGACAGTGGATTTAGTACTAGAACCAGGAATATGGTAAGTTTATTATTCCAATATAACTTTCCATATATATTTAAAGAGAACTGCACCATTCTTGTCGTTTGGAATAAATTTCTCGAGTCACATGAATATAAAATCCATTAAAAAGAGAGCGAGCCTTGGCAAGTTTTGCTCAGCTGTGATTCCACGGTTTACACGATGACCGTTCGACCCAAAACCCGTTATCCTCTGTGAAATAAGGGAACGGTTTGTCTCCAGTAAAGAATGACAAGTCATTTGAATCACAAATCAGACGTATGCCATCAGCTGGAGCTGTGCCTTTGAATTTCAACGATGTTGTCTCTGTTCCCAGTTTGCTCCGATTTAAATTTGTCTGTGACTTGCATTATCATAATGTTAAACCCAGCATGATTACAATAAACATTTTTAAGGTCACGTATTTGAGAGTTATATTAGAGATTTCTGTTGTCTATCAGTCATTCCAATCCCAATATTTTCTTAGTACTGTATATAACGGAGAGTGTTATATTATTAATAAAAAAACACTATGCAACTAGATTAGATAAGGCGATTTGTATGTAAAGTTATGGACTGATTTCAGATGTATAAGTTTTTTTCAATAATGTTTTTATATAGACTAATAAAAAAACAAGGTCTCGTGGCACAATTTAAAAAAAATTAATGCCAGGATTCACTCAAAAGTTTTATCTATACGTGACGGTTTTTTAGGTTAACGTTATAATTAATACTAATTATTTTTACGTAATATCCATGTCGTATTGAAGATTGGGTTGAACTCTTGGGATTAAAGTAACTGTTTTATTTGGATCTAGCTAAAGATTGAAGTAGAAAAATATTTTCTAAGGCTTATTAGTATCGTCTCGGTCGATTCGGCGTAGCTTAGTGCGAGTTCGGTGAACCTTATTTTATTCCAAGTCGGAAGCGAAGTGAAGTAGATAAAATTATATGATATTTGTGGCATAAAAATGCAATATGTTACACAGTGTAAATTTTATTTTCATAATTTAATAGAGAATTTATAATAAAAGGTCAGAATATAAACGGCGAGAATAAATATTAGATGGTCAGAATTTTGTCAGATTTTGTTGCTTTGTATTGATCAGAATATATATTAAATGGTAAGAATTATTTTTACAGATTATCAAAATCATTTTTTTCACAATAGTACTGTCGTATAGTATTTTTATTGTTGTAAAGCTGAAGATTGGTACCACTAGTCGATCTGTCATTCGCATGTCGGTGATTCATTGTCATTATCAATGTATTTTAGGACCAACTTGTTTGGTTGGACTCGCAATATTTATCAGCTGGCAACATAACGAGTCAAGCATGCTCTTCCTTGCCGGCTTGTCGTTATTCCCGCTTCGTTCGTCGCCCTGAATATCTTCGCGTCCTACATACAATTAAATAGATCTGTTGAGAGTTGTTCATGGGGTGTTAAATATTCTGAACAACGCTCGCTCGCACCTAATTTGTCCAACAGTTTTGGTGTGATCGAGATATTCCTAAAATAAATAATTTATTGCCCGTTTATATTTATAAATGTTATAATATTTTTTTATTTCATATGATCGTCTTATATTTTAATTCTGATCGTCCCATATTTTTATTCTGATCGTATGCTATTTTTTTCTAAACATTTGATATTTATTCTGACCCTGAATAACATAATTATTACCATTATTTTAATTCTAATCGTCCTATATTTTTATTCTAACCGTATGCTATTTTCCACATCGTGTTTCAAAATAGAATAAATTAACAATAGTATAGGACGGACCGTTTGTTTGTTTAAAGCGCCCTTTCGCAAATATATTCAGGCGAAAATAGCTGTTTTCATTCTTAGCGTTTGCAACATTTCACAAAAGCATGAAAAAAGCAAATCAAAGTTTTTGTTAGAAATGTAACCATTTGAATTTTAAATCTGAAATGGCGTTCTATTGACAATTTTACAACTTTTGAACTTCTTACTACCATTTTTCATGTATGATTATTCCCGAATCTCTTTAAGCATATTTCTGGCTACTTTTAAAGCGTGATGAAATCTATTTTTATTTAATATCTTATTTAAATTGCTGATTACTTCCAAAATCACAAGTTCCAAAACTTTTTTACTAACAAAAACTCTCAGCTTGGTGCCCTAAGCCTTAGGTAAATCCAATCTTATATACTAGATGTGTTGAAAAAATCACGAGGATTTTCATATTTAGTAAAAAAGTATTTATTTATTTTTTAATATTGATATTTTTTCTTTTGAAATTGTCTCTAGATTTAATACACCAATGCTGACGTTTCGATAAATCTATAAAATATTTTTGGAATGCATTATTTAATAGTGTCTAGCTCACTCTGCAATTTTGCGTTAACTCTTGTTGTTCTTTCCGTGTACTTAGGGAACAGTAAAAAGTCATACGATAACATATCTGACTAATACTGCGGCATCATGACGGTGTCGTTTTTGGCCAAAAAACTACGAGTTTTTAGCTGGAGCGTGTTGTAAAATCAAAGAGTTGATCGCTCTCGACTATGCTCGTTTTCTTCGGACTGCTTATACTTCTCATTTATCATACCACCTGGTGGTGAGAAATTATTTTTCAACTATTTTGCACTGTTGCTAGTTGTTTTATTTAAAAATAACCTTTTCCTTCTCTTATCATTTGAAACGCCTTTTTATTTTATTGTTTTGCTTCGTCGACCATTGGTCATGCGTTTTTACGATTGTTCGTTAAATCGTCGATAAGCACCATAGCCTCTTAGCTCTGTAGTCAAAGGTTGAAAAATAATACAGTTTTGGTTCAGGCGCGACCTAATGGCGAGCATGATCGATAATTGTGTCGACTAGTAATTATTGCTTCTGGCAACTGAATGCGCACCTTGGCCGGGTCCAAAGTCAATCCTCATTAGTGAGTGCTGAACCATTGGTCTTCGAGCGATACATTAACATAATTGGAAAGTTTACTAACTACATATTATGGAGCAAGTAAAATAATAAATAAACCATTTTTCTTATTTAAAATTGTTAAAAGTCGATACTTTTTATTTCATTATCTGATAAAAACAGCGCAACGATATTATTACGTCTATAATACTGTTAGATAGGTAAGGTTATGTTATTTAATGTCATATATACTAAGCAAGGAAATCTTTTCAAAATATCCTTAATTTTTTATTAGGGCTGTGTTATGCTATGCCTGTGACATTAGAAATTATAAATTTTAATTATCTAGCGTTTCAAAAACGGCTCTAAATCATTTAGTTGTACTTATTATTACTGCTTTTTTAAAATATAATATATATCAGAGGCAATAACATTCTAGTTGAGATTTTTGTTGAGATCATTGCTCGAAAACATCTAGTTAATGTAGACCTGATATTTTTGCCGAAATTATTGTTTGAAAACGGGTAAAATATTTTTTCATCGAAAATTTATTCGTCAATTTTTTATAATATCTCAGCAATTATGCATTAAATAAATGTTTTAAGACAAGAACATGTTAACCTACATTGCTGCCGAAATCATTGTTTAAAAACAGCTAGAATTTTTTTAGTAGACTTATATTGGAGGCAAATATATATTTCACGTATATACTTATGACATACAGTTAACATGTTCTTGTCATCAGTATTTTTTTATAATGTAACTGTGATTATGATATATATGAATGTGATAATGCAAGAACACGCTAACTGACATTTTGGTGAAACCATTCTTTGAAAACTGATAAACGATATAGATTTTTCCATATGCGGCAAATATATAATTTACGATAAGATATGTATATGATGCACAATTATTTTCATTTTTTTATAATATCGCAGCAATTATGCAATATGAAGATCATAATAGAAGAACAGGCTAACTTACTTTGTTGACGAAATCATTATTTAAAAAACAGCTGGAAGATTTTTAGTAGAATTTTATATAGGAGGCAAATTTATAATTTATGCCAACTTTTGATACACAGTTAACATGTTCTTGTCATCCTTTTTTATTGTTGAAATTTACTGTGTCATTTTTATAATATAGCAGTAATTACGTATTATATAAAGACCATAGAGTAAAAGCATGTTAACTGACATTTTTGGTGAAACTATTCTTAAAAACGGGTAAAAGATGTAGATTTATCTATAGAAGGCAAATATAGTATATTTTACGGCAAGATATTTATTATAAAACACAGTTATTTATTATCGGAAATGCATTTTTTTTTATTTAATCTACCTTTGTAACCTGACAGGCGTAAGCTCAATGCGTTACAACGGGCAAATCTGTACTAACTGAGTAAGTCAATCAGACATAATGAATACCTACAAGTAAGTTTTAACCACCAGACTAAAAATATGGGAATCGGTGACATCTATCTTATTAAATATAATTTTTTATGTGACATACAATTTATAATCAATAGAAGTCCGTTTTTTAATAATAGCGCATTTTTTTATAAATGAAAATTCGAGTGCCGCTGCCGGGACTCGAACCCGAAACCTCAGAGTTACTAGTCTGAGACGCTACGGTTTAAGCTATTCCATCCTTAATATCGCGATATTATTTTAAACAATTATTCAATATATGAAGATCATAAGTTAGGAATATGCTCTGGATCACTGGATGCTAGCGACTTAACGCCAGTCACTGGAGAAGCCAGTGCGCCACTGGCATGCCAACAGAACAAATATTTTTGTTTTGCTGGCACGCCAGCTTATCCTTCCACCACACTGCCGTACTGGCGCAAGGTGAGTAGTGCTTTTTCGCAACAATAATTCTTTCAGTTGCTGGCACTGTGTAAACGGTAAAACGCCAGTGGACTGGAATGCAGTCGTCGCGTGCCAGTGACCCCAGTCAACTTCCAGCTGGCATGCCAGCAACTGGCAGCGTGTAAACCAGCCCTTACATTGTTGACGAAATCATTGCTTAAAAACAGCTAGAAGATTTTTAGTAGGCTTTTTTTTCATATTGAAGGCAATTAATGTATATACTTTTGATACACAGTTAACATGTTCTTACCATCCTATTTTTATTGTTGAAAATTATTATGTGTATTTTTTAATACTATAGCAGTAATTATATAATATATTGAGTCAAAAAGGTAAGAACATGTTATCTACATATTAATATACAGCAAGATATTTATAAAAATAAATGTGTTTATTTTTTATAATATACCAGCAATTATTAAACACATGAGGAGCATTAAGCAAGAATATGTTAACTAACGTTTTTCTAAAAAAAAAATTAATTGCTCTATTAGAAATGATCTCGCAAATGATTTTGAATAGCATGAATATGTAGAAATCATATTTTTCGTTAATAAAAATAATGTATAAACTAGATATATAGTTGACACGTTCTTACCATTCTATTTTTATTGTTGAAAATTATTATGTGTATTTTTTAATACTATAGTAGTAATTATATAATATATTGAGGCAAAAAGATAAGAACATGTTATCTACATATTAAGACTTACGCTAAATACCGACACCTTTTCGCAAATCTTCGCGAATTTTACCTTTTTTATTTAAATTTATGTATTTTTTGATACGGTCCGAATATTTCGTTGAATTTTTCTAAACATGTTAAAAATGTATCAATGCATCAATTTAAGTTATTATTAGGTGGTTCTCAACATGTGGATCGCCGGAAATAAAAATTAATTATTAAATTTCCTTATTATTAGATTTTAAAAATGATTATCTTGATTTTAAAATTATAAAAACGAATAACTTTGAAATTTAAATAAAAATATTTTAATTTGAGTCAACCAACGGAAAGAATTTACAAAATATATTTGATATAAATATATATTTTTTAAATGGATTTTCGAATTTGTATAGATAAACAGTTCCTGATTATATTATAAGACACAAGGGAAGAAATACAAAGGCAGCTCAATTATGTTTGAACTATATCTTTATTATATATGATTTTGTTGTTAATTTTTACTGATAGCACTGGAAAGATATTTTGCATACTTGCAAAACAAAAATACCGTCGAGAATATTTGGGAGCATTTGAAGAAGAGATTGATAAAATCGAAATAACCACTAAAAGAGAGCTAATCGAGAAGGTGATTCGGGAATAGAATCATACTTTGAACCTTCAAAAATTTAACAACGTTTATAAAGTAAATTTAGGCATTTATTTAATCTAAAGAAGGACATACAAAAGATTTGAAATATAGTCCCGAATTGCATAGTAAAAAATATTTTTATTTTTGTTTTGAATTAAAAAAATAGAATTTATGACTTCTCACAACTAAATTAGTTATTTTTCAATAACTAATGCTATAAAAAATAATAAAATAGCAAAAAAACAAATTTCTGCTTTAAAAATTATAATATATAGACAAAAGTGTCTAATAATAAGGCCAGGCTCAATAATTAAATATTTTTTTTCAATATCAAATAAAACTTCATACTAATATTTAATTTTTTTCAAAAAAAAATTTAAAAAAATCTCTAAGCATCTATTTTTAATTTGATAACGAAATCATAGCTACCGCTCACTCCATATGGCGTGCGCGGTATTTAACGTTCGGCAGGCTCGCGAGCGGTCGGTAAAGTGTTAATATATTTTCACGTGGAAAAGTTTTAGAGCTTCTGCTCCCGTGTAAGCCGGCATTGTTGCATCGCCGCTGTTGGAGGACGACCGTGTTTGCTGTCAACACGCCAGACTGCAAATATTGCAACAAATGTTTTTGTGTGACATATTATTTTTTCTATAATAATTAAAAGAAAACATCATTCGCCACGCGACGCGGCGCTGGACGATCGTCGTTCACTTACGGCCAAAAAACTCGAAATTCATTCGTGTGCATGTTTCTTTTTAACTTTAAACAGCTACCGAGTGACACCTTTTCGGACAGGTATTTTTTATTTATACAATAACGCGCGGTTAATCGATTACGTTTTATGAACGCGATACTATTACAGTAAAAGTAAATATTAACGCACACGAAATGTGTTTTTTTTATCGAAAGTGCAAAGATCGGACGTCTCGTCGATATTTTGGGTTCATTAACTGCGTTCATTATTATTATTATTATTATTAATAATAATATTTTTAAATACACGCCGCTGATAAACACGAGACGTTCGACATTTTTCTTTTGTTTGCTGAATGACGACGTTAATAGTTCGTATTTCATATCGCGTGTGATAAATCCAAACTGGAGTAGGTAGAATGAGACCGCCAGGTATCGAATATATTGTAACATTCATGTCTTATTTGTTACTGAAATCTTTCCGTAATTAACGAACGAGTTTTCGTGTCATTATCATAATCGTTGTTCGTAAAATTACTATACATACTTGTTTAGTACGAGTTTGCTATTATATGATATATTATTTATCAATATGTCGGGGTAAACGGTTTGTTTTTTAAGTAAAGTACAAGCGGCTCTCTTATCGCTCGTCCGACACTTGACGCTACAACAACTTCAATTGTGTTATGTGTATTTTTTAATGTAAATGTAAATATAAATATAATTATAAATAAAATGGTTACTATACACATTCGTGACTAAGTGTTTTCTGTGAATCGTGCTGAATTTTGCAATACATGCACGTCTATTTTTCAATACAAATATTATATAGAACTCTCTAGAATTCAATGTGACAATAAATGCTTCTGATTCATAATAAACACTTTTTTACGTCACCATATATTCGATTAATTTAATGCTGACTTTTGGGTTTGTATATGTATTTTTTATTATTAATAATGGATCGAATAAATGACACTGCAATAATAATGTTAGAACAATTCATACTAGATGGATATTTAATTTCACGCTTACAATGTCAAGCATAGTGCTTAGTACATTTTATAATATTCATTATTCGATAACTTTCAGTCGATAAACTGATTTTATTACTAAAAAAATACTTTTAAAACATTTTTTTTGTTATTATATATTGTAATTTTAGGCGATAGTTCTATTGTGTCTGGCTAATTAGTGATTATTATATATACATACATATATATTTCCTATAGATCATTACATTTTAGGTTTTCCTAGATTTTCTTTATCTCATTAATAAATATCGTTATAATTAATTAAAATTGTGCTAGGTTGTACATATATCAGCATTACCCAATAATTTTTAGTCTCGGAAGCCTTTATCCTTCATCAGGCAACGTTGTTAGGATGTGCAATAAAAAAACTAATCTCCAACCTGAACCACCATTTTTTTCAAAATAGCAGTTATTCAAAAAAAAAAATATAAAATTTAACACTAATAGTGTTTTTTGCTATTTTTATCGGATATAACGGTTTTTGAACTGCCG
Source organism: Plectrocnemia conspersa (assembly GCF_051122295.1). NCBI lineage: Eukaryota > Metazoa > Arthropoda > Insecta > Trichoptera > Polycentropodidae > Plectrocnemia > Plectrocnemia conspersa. The sequence continues at coordinate 2,674,462 of NW_028277173.1, forward strand.
TCGTATTAATCAGATCGCGATTAAACTTTTTTGAAATATACAACCTTAATAAAATTGATAGGTTCTTTGATCCAGTTTCAAAATAGCAGCCATTAAAAAATCACATTTTTAGTAAAAAAACCTACATAAAAAATATTTTATTATTGAAATTGAAACAAAATTAAAATTTAAAAAAATATTTATATTTTTTTTTTATTTTTTTGTGACCACGATAACGGCCGTAGTTTTAATCCAATGATTTAAAAAATAAAATGTTTATTATTATTACGGGAGCTAAAAAAGGATCATAACAGAATTTTTTGTTTAAAAGCTATCTCGAATTTTTGTTTGAGGAGGACAAATTGCTGCGCGAGTTGAAAAAGTCTTTTCGATTTTTTTGAGGAGATTTTTCAATTGAGATCAAAATAACGTATTTTTAAAAAATATTGTTTAGGAAAAAAATTAGAACAAAATTTTTGAGGAGATCTCAGTTATGTTCCTTAGTCAGTCTGTTCCGCCATCCAGTTTCAAAATGTCAATTATTCAAAAAATTATAAAATTCACAATCGCAAAAAATATTTCAGATTAAAATAAAATGAATAAAAATGTTTCATATTTAAAATAATTTTAATTGATCTTATAAATAAATTGGCTAAGTTCATTAACTAGCCTGATCCGCAATCCTTTTTAAAATGGCGACTATTAAAAAAAAGTATCTTTATTGAAAATAATCATAGAAAAAAATGTTTTATAATTAAAATTAAAATAAAACACTTCATTTACACAAATTATTTGCTTCTTAAGAGAGAAGTCGTAAAACTTTTTGCTGTGTATCTTAATCATTATAAAATTAGTCTTCAAGCACATGTTTAGAAACACTGCTTTATTATATCAATGTATTTTTTAACTCCCCTGTTGATTATTTGATAATTACTACATTAATTCTATATCTTTTGTTGTCGTTGTTTATCCACGCGGACATATGAACAGTTTGAGGTCATACTTAATAAAATGTGTCGCAGAGCTATAAGTCCAATCTTATCGAAGCGTGATATAACCCTTGACCTCCAAGAGAGATGCGATAATGTTTTACATAAGCAAACAAATGTATGAGAGTCGTAGTTTTTTATCTGGTCTTTTCTCTCACTCGATAATATTGTATTTGTCTTAAGCAAAGTCGAGTTTAAGATAAGCTACAGATTTGTTTTATATATATTTTTTCATTTTTACAGTTCAAAGGACGACGAGATCGACGGTAATTGCATAGTGAGAGCCAGAGGTCTCCCTTGGCAATCTTCAGATCAAGACATTGCCAAATTCTTCCGCGGATTGAATGTTTCAAAGTAAGTGCATTTTCAGCATGTCGATAGTCGTATTGTGGTTTAATATGTTAAAGTGGTGCTATTTATCATTGCAGAGGTGGTGTAGCCCTTTGCCTATCACCGCAGGGAAGGAGAAACGGAGAGGCTCTCGTGAGGTTCGTTTCGCAAGAACACAGAGACATGGCGTTGAAGAGACATAAACACCACATCGGGAATAGATATATAGAGGTAAGGCTTACTTACCTAGGAATGGCACTCAAGCTCGGTTTTCTGTTTTCGGCTCAGCTCCGAGAGATTATATGTTTTTATTTATATTAAAAATTTATTTTCTACCATAATTTAGAACATTTTATTATTTTTTTTGTAATAAGCATTCTACATGAATTGATACAATAATATACAATATACAATAATATAAGTAATAATAATTAATAATTAATTAAAGGTATAATAATTAGAACTAGAAGTATATAATATATGATAATAATATAAGTTATTAAACGAAATAAATTCGTGGGTACCTTTAATTATTGAAATATCTTCCTATATATTTTCATTTAAACTATTTTTATTGTCCCGTAGAATAAAATTAAAACCAGAGAAGAAAAAGGTGACAATTTTGTATAGATGAGGATATGTATTTTTATTTTCCTATTGAAATTCTAAAATAATTTTTTTCTGTCTAATTTTTGTACATGGTTAAGGTTATTCAGTATTAATTCAATGTCCACATCTGTATAAATAGGGAATATATGTCTATTGCCAATTCACTACTTCTTAAAAAATCCTCCAAGTCATCTACCTTTTCATTGGGTGTTTCATTTCATAGTGTCAGTTTTTTTAGATGATCGTGTATAGATTAATTTTTAAGATCATATAGCTTGGTATTAATCACATATTCATTTATTATTTAGGTTTATAAAGCATCCGGAGAGGACTTCTTAGGTGTAGCCGGTGGAGCTACTAACGAAGCTGCAGCTTTTCTATCTCGCGGCGCTCAAGTCATCGTCCGCATGAGAGGATTGCCTTATGATTGTACCCCAGTGCAAGTTGTAAGTATTCTTGTTTCAACAAATACTTATTTATATCAAAAAGATTCTAAATGAATCAATTTATTATTCTAGTTGGACTTCTTCTCGGCCGGATTGAATCCTTGTACAGTGCTCGACGGAGCCGAAGGAGTGTTGTTTGTGAAGAGAGCCGACGGACGAGCTACCGGTGATGCTTTCGTCCTTTTCGCCAAAGAAGAGGATGCTCCGAAAGCCCTAGCCAAGCATAGAGAGCTCATCGGTAGTAGATATATAGAATTGTTCAGATCGACGACTGCAGAAGTACAACAGGTTAATTTTAAACTAAATCTTATTATCCCATACTTGTAAATATAACGAACATATTTTATACGATTAGCTTACCGATGGATTGGTTTATGGTGAGATTTTTGAAAGTCAGATTGTCGATGATGTTTATGCGGATATTGATTTGCTTCTTTTGTGTTTGCATCACAGGTTTTGAATAGATCATTGGATCCGAAGACTTATGAGACAACGACGACGGCGCCTATCATTAGCGCTCTGCCTCCGGTGCCTTTATTGCCCCAACACGTGATTACTTCGGGGACGCTCAAGGACTGCATCCGTTTGAGAGGTTTACCGTACGAAGCTCAAGTAGAGCATATTCTCAAGTTTCTCGACGACTTCGCCAAGAACATTGTGTTCCAAGGAGTGCATATGGTGTATAACGCTCAGGTATGTAGATTTAATCGTTTGTGAAGATTTAATAGCATATTAATGATGATCGATGATATTAGGGCCAACCGAGCGGTGAAGCCTTCATTCAAATGGACAGTGAAAACAGTGCTTTCTTATCGGCACAACAAAAGCATCATAGATATATGGTATTCGGAAAGAAACAGCGCTATATAGAGGTTAGTCACATTACATTACACAACAAAATATTGTCTGTTAAATCGTCATACTTATAAATCAAAATGTAAAGCGATTAGTGATGGGATTATACACTAATCATTAGTAATGAGAAAATCATTAAAAACGTTGTCTCTTATAATATTATAACGAAGTGACGAACTTCTATTTCTGCAAATGTATGGGTTGAGCTATGGTGACCAGATTTTAAAAATATCAAAAGAGGACATGTCCAAGAAGGATAAATTGTTGCAAGAGCTATAAAAAAATAGTCATAGAATTTTTTGTTTGAGAAGTGCAAAAAAAAATTGCTACTGTAGCTAAAAGTCACATCGAAAATTTTGTTCAAGAATGACAAAGGAAGATGTCTGGTCACCTTATTTAAGCTAAAAACATTGTCATAAATACAACTGAAGATTTCCAATACATGAACACATCAAAAACAAAAAGTCATTGAGTAGTTTCAGCTCTACACAACAATCGCCGAAAACATATTTTTGTCTGATAAGCTCATTGAAAGCTGAAAGGTTCATGTAAGAGAGGCGTTTTTGAACGCTGACATTCTGGCCAACATCAGAGATGTCAATTGGAGAGGGGCAGGTGGGGGAATTTGCCCCCCCCCCTTCTTGAAAAATGCATATCTGAGTTTTAATGAAATCGAAATATTAAAAAAACGACCACTGACTGGCCAAATTTTGCCCTCCTCCCCCCACCTTCCTGGAAAAATCTGAAATTACGTCCCTTATTCTAAACCAGAATTTTTTGGGTTATCCCTCAAAGAAAATCTTAAACAAGCACTTTCTAATCTATCCAGAAAATATTTTTTTAAATATGTCATTTTAGTGAAATCGTATTGGAATTTATTTTCACCGGTAGATATATATTTTTACTAGTGAAAATATAATTTATCTGACAGGTGCTAGTAAAATTATATAAGTTTAAATTTTTCATACTTAGCAATATATACATTTACATATTTATCACTATTTATTTACATGCGATGTATAAATCTTACAGTGAATCTGTATTTTTCAGTGAAGGTTTATTTTCACTAGTAAAGTCAAAATACATTTTCACAAGTAGATATATATTTCTACTAGCGAAAATATAATTTAACTGATAGTTGCTAGTGAAATTATATGCTGCTCTAAAATGTCTATGAAACGCAATCTGACAGTTGTGGAACGTCTGTTTGCTTTTCAAACCCAAACTCAAGTCTAAAATACAAACTAAGCCAACTCACTCTCATGGAAAAATAAATGTAAAAAGAACTAGACAGACGTCTCATCTCACATATCGCCCTATGGTTTGTCTGTTGGATATTACACTATGTTTTAATAATATGATACAGATATTACGAGAGTATTGGTCAAAGTATATTTAAATTGAATTTTGGTCAATAGGAGGGCGCAAAAACACTTCTCAGAAGTCAACAATTCACATGAAAAGCAATAAATTCGGGTCTGTGCCTTTGCAGTGAAAACGCTCGGTAAAGATCGTTATTGCTTTTGACGTGGATTTTTTACTTCTGAGAAGTGATAATTGTTTTTTGCACAGAGAATGAGATATACACCATTGCATATTGTCGATACCACTTCTCAGCAATTTAAAAAATGTTTCATTGATTACACACTACAATAAAAACCCAACGTTCCTAAAGCAAAAAGACACGGATAATGTCCATAATCCCATATTCTAGAGATACCGTGAGAAATTTCTTCTTCATTTTAGATAATGCAGCCGTATGTCGTGAGCATCTCACCGGAACTGTTGTGCAAATTATCGAAGCAAACAGAACAATATAAACAATTCCACAAGTATCCAAAAACATAATTACGAGTGCATAGTACAAGTTTAATTGCGTGGCTCGCCCCAAATACGTCTTTACAAACTACTACATGCGTGATGGTGACAATAATATTAGTGTATTGGATAAAAATAATACATATTAATTAATTTTATAAAGTTTTAAAAATGTCAGACAGTAAAAATGAAAACCTAACACCAAATCAAAAAATGAATGAAGTGTGGAAAACGGAAAAATTTAGAAAAACCAAGCAAAAAGAAACCATCACGGATTATTATACGCATCGAATAGATATGAAGCCTTGGCCAAAAAAGAAAGTAAAGAGAAAGAAGAGAAAATTCAATCGGGAAAGGAAGTCAATCCGCCTATAATTTTTGTATATGGAGTTTATAATATGAAATCACTTTTTGAACTACTAGAAACTTGAGCTGGAAAGAATTATCAAACAAAGATAACCAGAAACTCAAGGAAGGATCCAATTACAAGATAAGGATACCAAGTTGAAAGAAAAAAATATCGAATTTCATTCATATCAAAACAAATCAGATTGAAAATTCAAAGCTGTAATTCAAGCACTACTGTAATGGTGCCAACACGATTTTATTATCTGAAATGATATATTTAAAAAAATAATTTTTTGATAGATTCGAGAGTATTTTTTCAATTTACTTTTAAGGAATTTTTGGTTTAGAATCAAGAGACTTAAGATTCATAGTATTTCATTAACTCTTTGAGCAGTATCGCCTTACATTTGCGGTGGATATGTTTACATATTTAACTGAAGAAATAAATATTATATTTATGTAATAATAAATATTATATTTGTATAATAATAAATATTGTATTTATATAATAATAGATATTAGATTTATATAATATTTTTTAAATTTTATTTAATATAAATGATTTTTATTGAAAATAATACCAATAAATTAAGAGTACAAAATATATCAATATAACAAAAAATATTTAATTTTAGTTATAAAAATATTGAGAGCTTCTGAATTGAAAATTCAGAAAAGCCGAATTATATAAAAAATATAAATTAACAAAATTTAATAATTGAAAAGTTTTAAATTAAATTATTAAAATATACTAATACAAATAATAGTAAAATAAATCAAAGCAGTAATTTACTAGAAATGCAATATAAAATAAATAAAAAACAACATAAATAATTATGGAAAAATATGGAAAATTAACTCTTAGGTGTGTGCAAACAAATTAATAAATGTGTATAAATGAATTCACTACTCAAAAAGTTAAATGATATATTCAAGGGGGGGTAAATAAGGTGTACGACAAGGGTGTATTTTGTACCCAGCACTTCAAGTTGTATAGGAAATACATGAAGACGAGGGCATTCAATGAAGACAATCACTAGCGAACAGAACTATTAACTTACGGAAGAAAAAATAATCGTATCTTGTGATGAAAGTTGTGGAAAAAAAATGATTAAAATAATAAGTCCGGCTGAAATATATGTTGTGTCACCGTAGAATGACTATAACTTGAAGTGGTCTACGTTACTTTCATGTATAGAATATGGCTCATTTTATAGGCTTATCATACACTTAAATTTCCTTTACATTTTGATTTATATTCTTGTATACCCTGTTCAATATATATATAATATAGAAACATTCAACGAGTGATGAAACCGCTTCATTACGTAGACAGACAATTTATAATACTCGAATGCTGTGTATCATTTCTTAAACAATTATGTTGTCTTTCGTGTACAGGTTTTCCAGTGTTCCGGCGAAGACATGAATTTAGTGTTGACTGGCGGAATGGCTTCACCGTCAGCTGGTGGCAAAGCGCTGTCACCCGGTAGGTCGGCTAGTCCTCCGCGAGTCCCCCCACCTGCCCCACAAGCCTTGGGTCCTGTTACAGCCCCAGCACCTGCCCCTCTAGCACCTTCACCTTCTCTAACGGCTGCCCACCAAGCTCAAATGATAGCGCAGCACGCCCTGTTCGCCCGTCAAGGTGCGGAGCGAGAATTGCTCCTTCAGTGTTTGCCCCAATCGTTCCCGCAGCTCCAGTACTTCCCACCTCCCACGCACATGACGTCCCTGCCTCCCGCGTCGGCTTTCAACTTCGCCTCGCCTCTCAGCCAGATCAAACCGTACCATCTCTCACAGGCGTTCCTGACGCACAATCCCTACATGTTTCTGCCACAGAGATTGATGCCCCCGAGGCCGCCGATGGCGTACTCCCTACCGCCCCCGCCTTCGCCTTACTTATCGCAGTACATGAGTCCGGCGGCTCACCATGCCGTGAAGCGTTCGTACGATCATGCGTTTACGACGGCTTCGGTCGACGCGGCCACTATGGCTGCCAAGAGGCAGTTTACAGGATATCCTCCTAATATACCAACTTCTACGGCCATGTCCGGCCTGGCTCATTTATCGCCTCCGTCGCCGTATTCTCAATTATACCCCAGTATGTAAAATACTGATGAAGAAGCATTTTGATCCATTATAAAGTACAAATAAGTTTTAAAATACATAAAAAATATATTAGCTATTTTTAAAACTAAAGAGACATTCCCGTTGTTAAGGTTTAACAATTACATTATACTTATTTGCCACAAAGATAAAATAACTATATGTCCTTGTTGTCATTTAAATATCGACGATTTAGTTTATTAAAATTAATTCTTTTGCTTTTACTAAATATTCAAAAATAATTGTTATGATTCATCTTGATGTACTATAATATATATATTTAAATGATTTAAAGCTAATTTATGATCTCTAGTTTAAAATAGTGGATATATGTGTATATAATTCTATAACTTTGTGGCAAAATCTTGTATATTGTAAGTAAACAACATAGTTGATAAGTATTTGATTTCAATGATAATATAGGATATTTTCATTTAAAAAAATATATTTAAAGTTAAGTTTGATGTGAAATTGACAGCTATTTTGCTGAATTAACTATTTTTTAATATCCGATAACATAAATATTCAATATTGTTAATTAAGTTTAGTACAGGGTTATAATTATTTTTGAGTGAAATTTTAAATATTTATTTAAAGTAACATTCCAGCTTGTAATTTTTAATCGGTTGTGTTTGATCGTCGGTTGTATTAACTTAAATTAGGTTTAAATTGTATATTATTTAGGAGATTTGATCAGTTTTTTTTCTTCGTTTAATTTTACGTGTTGACATGTTTTTAATTTTTTTTATACATTAATGTTGCATACAAAGCGAAATGCCAAATTGTTGACTTCTGAATTTGTTGCAATTTTAAATGTTTTAATTTCTTATTTTTAGTTCGATAATTATCGAAGATATTATCATTTCGGTCGGCGTACTCAATCACTGTGGCAAAACATTTTCCTATATACAATGACTAATATAGTGAAAAAGGTGTTATAATTGTTATAATCGCGGTTATATGACGATTGCTAAACATTACAAATCTTAGTTGTTCTTTTTTATTGATGCGCAATCGTCATTTAAAGCGATATGTGTATTATAAATTGTATTTATAGAAAGAATATCATGACGATGTCGAAGTTTGCAAATCATATATATATATATACGTATGTAAAAAAATATATATATTATTTGTTATAGTGATATACGTAATTTTTGATATACATTCCATTTATCAAACTATTATCTGCAGCTATTATACTAATTATTTAACATTCCTTATTTGTAGTGTTTTAGTTTTTTTTATTATTATATTTAAGTTGATTATTCATTCCGATAGTTTTTAAAAAAAGGCAATCTTGATAATAATTGGTTGATGGCTCAAGTCGATTTATTGTGGTTTTATTTTTTTAACGAGAGTATATCAAAAAAAAAAATTTTTTTATGAAACATATGTTTGACTGTATCGTAATCGAATTGCTTTTACACAAATGACAAGAATCAACGAATCAGTTACGATATTGTCTCCGAATCGATGGGCACTGATTGCAATGTATCAAAATCGTTTAATTACTATGCTTTATTTGTATGGTTTATACCGCTTTTGTGTTTATATAAAATATATAGGTGACTATTATATTGCATTAATCTATTGGGTTTTTTGTAACAAACTTTTTTTTTTTTGAGCGGAAGGGTAGCATGCATTAACGTGATGAAATTCACTCATGACATTCGACGCTTCATTTACTGAAAAGGTGTTCCAAGATTTGTAAAAAAATAATTATACTATTGAGCTGCACAAAAGTAAACCATGCATATTTTTATTTTAATAACTCATTTTACAATAGACATTTATAATATCAAAAATAGTTTTATTGATAATTAGCTTATTTTTAGCGAAATGTTAGCAATGAACATATATACTAATATAAATATGATTAAAATTGGTTTTAATATTAAAATGTCTCTTGAGCTATAGTGATATTAGCAGTAACTGTCAATATAACACAATCTTATATATGAATACCTCAAGGCAAGAACATGTTAACTGACAAATATTGTATTTTTATAACATGGTTTTATAACATAACCTCAACATATCAATTCATTATACAGTGAACAGTGTTTGTTCAATGGTGGATAAAAGTTTTATACAATTTCTTTAACTATTAAATTAATAAATAGATAACCTTAAAAGTAAATTTAAAACAAAAACCATTTTTTTTATAATATCTACCGTTCAATTATATGTGTAGAAACTTTGTTATTAAAACAAATATTTAATTAAAACAAAGCTAACGATATTTATGACATAACCTCAAAAGTCAATCTATAATCTACAGCCATTTACAATATCATTCATTCTGTTCAATGGTAAGTGAAGGCTTTTTCACAATTTCTTAAATTGTTTAATTAAAAATATATATTTTTATAAAGGGAATGCATGACATAACCTTAAAAGTTTTATTGTAAATAAATATTTTTTCATCATATAAATTAATTTTTCTCATCTTGAAGTTATTTTGATTAAAAAAGAAGGAAGTGTTAAATGTATGTTGTAAAATATTTTTTGTCTCCCATAGAAATGTGTAGTTAACATGTTCTTTACTTATTGGTTTTATATATATTATTGTGATCATTTGTTTTAAAAGTGATTATAATTAAGCATGGTTTTTTAAAGTACTTAATGATGTATTTAAATGGGTGAATTTCGCTTTAAGTTGCACTTTTTTGAGTTTCAATCGATGCAAATGTAATCACATACATATATTTTTTATGTTAAAATATATATGTCAGTGTTTATTTGTGGGTTTTTGTTGGTAATATATATGTGTCTACGCATATTTTTTTAAAGAAAACGCAGTAAGTATTTTTTTATTTTATTATTCTTGTTACACCATTTTTTCAACTTTAAAAATATTAAGAAGTTAAATTTCATCACAAATGCATGAGGCCAAAACTACCCTTCTATTTTTATTCCATTTAAAAAAATAATCATTCCGATATCAATTTATCAAAATATTTTAAATTTTTTCATTTTTTTTGTATCACTTATTTTTTATTATACTGATAATATAAAAATGCAATGTTTGTAATGTGTACATCTTCATTTAATATCTCTTGTGTAATTGGTGTGGTCTGCAAGCTTTGGTGTGGGAAATCAGACTTACTAATTTGATTTACATATATACGTACATAATGAATCACTTCACCACTTTGGTGAATCTGTTTGATTGAATTTTATATTTAGTTTTAAAGAAAAAAAAAGTTTGGCTCGAACGTTTTTGAAAATTGTTAATTTTTCTCTCGAGATATTCTTCACCTGCTTGCGGTAGCATTATGGTAATTTAAGGTATGGTGACTTGTTAGATTTGTGTTGTTACTTCATTAAACAAATATAAATGAATCACCTCGTCATTAACATTACTACGCATTAATAATCCGGTAAATGGTTAAAAATAAGACATAGTTCCATGATTTGCGTCAATATATCTAAAAAGTTATATGTTCAATGAAGTAACACACTCACACACACATATATATGTATATATATTTACATACATATATATGTATGTATATATATAATGCCAAATAAAATAATATTAGGTTTTAAGTGCCTTTTTTGGTATAATAAATATTAGTTTTGGATTCTAAACATATATAGTCACAAAACTGTGTGTTTGATATAAATATTTTTTTTTGAAATAAATGTTTTAATATTTGTTAAAAAAGCTTATGGAAAAATATGTTGTGAGTTTAAATCTTTAACACTTTCCTGTCCAAACACGTACATGTCTGCAACTTGGCGCTAAACGATATTAACAGCTTCTGGATGGAAGACGATCGTTCAAATCTGAGCAAATTGGGTTTAAGAGGAGACGAACGTTGCTCTCTACTCGATCATTATATTATATTATATTACAATTAGAAAATCTGTACAGAGCAATGTTTCTTTCCAAATGATTCGCATTACGTTCATTACGACTGTTTCACTGTTTAGGCTTTGGATTAAGATAATTCACAAACGATAAATTGTAGATGCTGCATCACTGGTGTATCTATACTGGAATATAATTTTCTGTATATTTTTTATTATTTTATGTTTCTACTACTAATTTTTATATTTTTATTCCTTCCGTATGCAGAACGACTCAAAAACAACCAAACGATATTTTAAATTCAGACATAATGCTACAGAAAAAATAATGTAATACAAAAAAATCATATGAAAAGTATTGCATAAAATTCAACTAATGATGATGCTATAGATACAAGTAAAACATGTAAATACTCATTTTTTGTGTAATGAACATTCAAATATAACAATAATAGATTTGATTTGTTCCTTTATTTTTCTGTATATTATGTCTAAATCATCGTTTAAAATATTGTTTTGTGTTTTGAGACACCTGTATGTATATAAAGACCATAAGACAAGAACATATTTACTGACTAAAAGTTAAGGCATGCATGACATAACCTCAAAAACTAATTTTAAACTACAGCCGATTCATTATATATTGTCCAATGATATGCAGTGGCTTAAATATTAGCTAACAATATGAATGACATATATTATATTTCTTTAAAAATAATTTAGAATCTGTAGCATATTCATAAATTCTAGATAAACGCTTTAAACAATTTCTTAGATTATTTAATTAAAGAACAGCTAACGATATTTATATAAAAGGTATGCATAACATAACCTCAAAATTAAATTGCAAAGCTACAGCCGAATCATTCTATAATGTTTTCTGTACAATAGTAGATGAAGGCTTTGAACAATTTATTATGTTGTTTAATTAAAAAAACAATAGCCGATTTATTTTATAATTTTATATAAAGGTTTTGAACATTTTTTATGGAAGACATGCATGACATAACCTCAAAAAATAGGATTATAAGTAAATATGTACGTATATTATATATATTTGTCGATTAAAAAACAGAGCTAAATGTCAAAACATTACTATGTAGTTGAACCTTGTGCAAAGTGCGGTTAGTATGTTATTCACTTATTGGTTTTAAATATTCTAACTATTTTTAGCCAATGTGTGTTGGTTTGAAGGAGCACACTACAGTGAGTATATTCTCATCTTTGAACAAAAATGTCAGTTAACATGTTCTTGCTTTTCGGTCTTCATATATGACATAATTGCTCCTAACAGCTGTGACACACGTTGCTGCTATTGTGCCTACTATGTATTTTGTATTCAATTTTTTCTTACATAAACACAGAAAAAACATACACGTACACGAATTTTAAAAATTAAAATAAAAAATATATAAAACGCCATTTATAAATTAATACATATATGTATATAGAATGGAAAATCATTTCCGGTTTGTACGGTGTCTCTAGTTGTAATTTTCAGCTTGTCGAGTTGCTCGTTCATTTTTTACTCATCAAGACCGATAATAAAAAAGTGAAAGCAGATAATAATAATACACACAACTCATTCTATTTAAGAATTATCACATTATGTATTTAACAGCTACGAAATGGTAATGTGCAAATACTGGGAAATGGTTTGTGATGGTAATGGGGGTACCTTTTTGGTGTATATGGCAAACGAGTTGTTGGTCTATTTGGGATGTTTAGAGGTGAGTCTATTTTTCCTATTTTATTTATATACCGGCGATGTGATTGTATGTGTTATTTTTTTACTAACATTCACTGCCTTCTTAAGTATCAAATCGAACCAAATGTGATTAAAAAGTATATTTTATTTATCGCGAATACCTAACCTAACCGTGCTTGAAACTGTTTGTCTATGAAATATACTCAATTATCTGGTTTAATAGATATAAGTAAATTTGCATTATATGTATTCAATATATCATTGGATGGTAGCTATTATTTCATTCACATCTTCACCTTCTTCAAAATATGATTCATTTGAATGACATTACAAACATTTATTAGACAATTTCACTAGAATTTAATAAATATTTGAAACTAACAGCTTTACTGACAATTTTCATATGTATTGCTCAAAAATATTAATGTTGTAGACTTAAAATAATACCATTGATATTATTTTTATATTAGTATCATAAGTCAATTGATAAATACATATGTATACATATATTTTAGACATGTGTACGTTAGCTATTTATTTATATTAGAGGAAATTATCTTCATAATCATTTTACTAGATAATTGAGAATACATAATATGTATTTAATTAAAGGGGCTGAATCATAAATAATATTTTTTTATTTATATGTATTTGGTCTATTTGGTCAAGTTTTATAATTTCCTGGTTTGATTATATTATAATTTTAATGTATTTTTTATACTTTTCTGACACGGAAATTTGAGTTTTTATCTCTGTTGACTTTGAATATGAATCAGTCACAAACGCATATTCTATAGTATTTGTTTCAAAAAACATTTTATATGAATGGGGTAGTGGTGACTAATGACTTCGTGGCAAAAAATGTAATCACATTTAATCCCTGCGGTTATATCCATAAAAAATAATATTAAAAATTCTAACTAAAAGATTGGACTATATTTAATCAAAAACTTGTAATTTAATATTATAAAAATTAAATTTAAATGATTATATTGAAAAACAATACATTAAAAAGATTTTTTATTATATAGCCAAAGTCACTGAAATTGTATATGTAAATCAGATTTAATTATCTGCATGGCAAAAATCTTGCGATATAGAATTTTCAATTATTTATGATTCAACCTTATTATGTATTAAAGATATTTGTCAGCCGGTTCACTTATATTTTTCATTCCTCCGTTAACTAGATATAGTTTTTTTAAGTATATACAAATAATTATATGTTTATTTGATATAAGATGTATTAAATAAGTTTAATATGGTACTCTATAAATATATTAATGATATTACTAAAATGTTTCAGGTCATAATGGTTTAATGCCAAATCCTGCCTTTAATCCGTCGCCTTACGCTACTTATGGAGGTAACACTGGCAATGGTAGTGGAGTCAGAGCTTATTATCATCCGCAACCAGTGTTTTACTTTTATCCAAGTCCACCCGTTTCGCCGACTGCTCCTCCGCACATCTATCAACCGCCAGGACATTTGGTTAGTATTTAATTTTAACTATAATATAACATTAATTAACAACTACTTATGATTCGCAATACTCAAAAGAGTATTTCATGTGCTTGGGGTGCCACAAGGATGAAATCTGGGTCCCCTATAGATTTTTATGTTTTTAAATAATATAAATACAACGGTTGTTACTTCAAATACATTAAAACTATTACAGATTATTCATCACTTAGTATTGAGCTAAATGTGATTTTCAGATACTTTCAAATTGATTTGTATTTTTATTATTTATAGCAGAAAAATTAATTTAAATATTAAATTTTTTTTTAATTAAAAGAAAACTGTTTTAAATTTTAAAATATTAAAAATACGATTTTTAATTAATATATAAAACAGTTAAGGATTTTAAAATAAAGGGAATGCATGACATAACCTCAAATATTAATTACTTATTATACGACCGATACCGTGGTGCTAATAAAATTCTGACCGAGATTTGATTTTTATTCTAAGTCAAAGTTGATTTAAATTCTCACCATTTTATTTTACGTGTTTTATATATTTGCCTCTTATAAGTAAGCCAACATCTTATAGCTATTTTCGAGTGATGATTTCGACAAAATGTCAGTAAATAAATTCATATTTACCTATTTAATAAATATATTAAGTAAAACATTTAATATTTAGTTGATGTAATTTATATTTAATATCTAACAATCTACTATATTTAGGTATCACCCGGAGAAGTGATGGCGATGTCTGGAGGTTCTCCGTTGCCGTGTCAGTTTGAAGCTCTACCGGCGACGCTGCAAGCTATGATGCCACCAACTCACCAATCCTCGCTGCCCGCTTCCTTGCCGCCTGTGATTCCTCATCCGATACAACCGGCTCAAGCGTCAGTTCCTAACAGATACGTCGAACTCTTCATGGTGAATTAGCCGACACTAGAATAGAGAACCAATCTGTAATCGAAAACAAAATAGAAAGAAATCAGCTCTCTTGAATTGGACGAACTCCATTCGATAATATTTTATTTGATTTTTTTATTCAATGTGATGAGTCTCAATTCAAATTTATATTATTATGTTAGAAGCGTAAGTTATATAGTCATGAATTTCCAGCAATAATTTAATGATAATAATGAATTCGGTTATAAAGAGCAAAGGCTGTGACTAGTAATGCCCTTCTTAAGTGACACGTTTACGGTTGCAAGTCACCGTAAACTGTTGAACGGAACGCGAATGCAGGGTTTTATTAATTTTGTGTGATAATTATATAGACTTAATATTCTGAACGTGTTCTAAGAAAACACGCTGTGTATTTCGAATCGTTTGATTAAACCAAATAATATAAATATGTTTGTTTTTTTCTAAGAGAATGATATATATTATTTTATTGTTATCTTCTGCCCTTCGTGAGCTATTATCGAATTCAGCAACGTTTTAAATGTACCGACGACATGTGCTATAAATGCCAAAATGGGTAGAACTTTGTATATTTCTATGTGTTTATATATACATAATATGTAATTTAGTATATGATATTTTATTAAAATTATTTATAGATTGAACAGCAAATATTACAATG
The DNA here is from genome assembly GCF_051122295.1 of Plectrocnemia conspersa. Taxonomy (NCBI): domain Eukaryota; kingdom Metazoa; phylum Arthropoda; class Insecta; order Trichoptera; family Polycentropodidae; genus Plectrocnemia; species Plectrocnemia conspersa. Next base: position 2,690,517 of record NW_028277173.1, read on the forward strand.
TCTTCCATTTGTATATTTATATTATATAGTTTATGTGATTTTTATTATTATTAATATTATTATATGATGAATATTATTATGTCTATTTAATTTAATAGAATTTGTGGAAAGTATCCCCAGTCTTACTTTCAAGTTCCTGTTTAAATATCTATTTCAAAAATCTGCCATCAAGTGTCGCAAATTATTTTGATACTTAGCCAAGGAAAAGTTCACTATAGAAACATATTTATATAATGTTTAATCGCAAGGATCTCATATAAGACAACACATATTAAAAAAAATATTAAATATTATAGCTCAATGTTTTCTTTTTTTTTGTTCTTAAAGTATTAATGTTTACTTAATTATTTTATTGTTTATGCAATCGCAAGTCTATATTTTATTTATTGCAATTATATCTATATATGTAAAATAGGCAAATTTATATGTTTAAAACATACTTTAAAAGTCAAATATTTATATTATAATAAAATAATACAATATGTACATAATACAGTGATTATAAAAATATGTAGTGTAGTAGAAATATATAAATGATTAATATACGTGCATATGATTCATTACCACTAGAATTATTATTGCCAAATTAAACAATAATTTATATAGCAATCTTAAACAATTAAAAAATCTCAGCTTCACTATACGTGTGTTTAAGTCACAAAAATTGTACATACACATATAAATGCACATTAATATGTGTATTTGTATGACGTGTTATATTGTTTAAATTTATGTTGTTGTATGATTTTTATGCTAATTAAATAATTTATTTTTAATTTATTTCATTTTATGTAACTAAAAATATATAATTTGTGTATATAATAAATATAATGTTTTTTAAATGTTATTTTAAATAAAACATTTTTATATTGAATATTTTCATCATTTGTTATATTATATAAAACATAAGAATATATTAATAACATACTCACAAATAAATGGACTTTGTGCCAAACGGTGTGTAAGAAATCTTACAATTCCGCAATAAATGAAGGTGCTTTATGATAAACCAGTGAACGTCACAGCTTTCACTTATTAACCTAAACACTCGCACGTTGAACTAATACAATCATACCATAGGAGTTGAACACCATGTAATATTACATACATATTTTTTTTATTTTGTGCGAAATGGACCGAAATAATTATTTTTATAGCCGGATGTGACGCAGACGAAAAACCTTGAAATGAGCATTGCTGCTTCAAAAGGAACAAGCGAGACAATGAATATTCTTACGCGCTTCTCCCTCGCATACATCTGTACGTAAACAATGCATTCACAAAAATAATGCCGATGCACTATTGCAGTACAAATTTTTAATGTATCAGTTAACAGCAAACTCTCTTTGGATTCGGTACTCTCAGAATTTTCATAGTGACTTTTTAAAAATTTAAAATGTACTGCCAATATTCTTCTACAGCATTAGAAAGTGATAGTCTCATTGGAAAGAAACCAAAGAAAACTGCCTAAAAGAGGTTTGTTTGACATTATGTAATTATAATTTAGATTATTTTCTTCTTATTAGCTAAAATTTGTATTTTATTAATTTTAAGATATATTTCTGCCCTTATAAAATATAGATTTACCAATATACGTGATGGAGTATTCCTTCCCAAATGCCTCAATTGTCATCGAAACCTTCATTATTTAAAATACACCTATTAGCATTTCGTCCTGGATTGGCAAACGAAGACACCGATTTCTTTAAGCAACAGGAATCTATTTCAATTAGAAATAATTTAAATATAAGTGAATCTCATATGATTAAACTATCATATATCTTTAGAACAGTCAAACTGTATGAGCAATCACCTCCAGGATACGCGCTCAAGAACAAGCACTGACGCCTTCCAGAAGGAGATATTCATAAGGGTCACTTTGTACAGTTCGCTGTATGAACGTCCTCTACAAATCATCAACTAACGCAACTGAAAACATCGATGCTACTACCCACGACCAGAAAGCTTCAATTGCTTGTTTAATATTTTTTGTAGATCTTCATAAATATATATGACATAAGAAAAATAGTATTTTTAATTCCAACTTAACCGTGATTTTATTTTTCAAATGTAATTAATTGTATTTTATGTATATTTTAAACGTAAATTTTCTGTATCTGTATCTGTAAATCGTTCTTTTAAAGTTTTATAAAATGTTCTGTATCTAAATCGTTCAAAAATATCGAACATGTTTTTTAAATTTACGCTGAAATATCGGTCGGTGGGATTTTTTGCATAAACTGAATTATATAATATACTACCAAAATATAAAGCAAAAGATGGACTTTTTCTTGTTATTTTCTTTAAATGAATTATAACATCAAAAGTATTGTACAATTAATTTTGTCGCAACTATGTAATTATGTAATTATGTCATTGATTATTTATTTCAATTTTGATTATAAAATTTAAATTAATATTTAAATACAATGTATGTGTATGATAAGTTTATTTATAATTATTATCTAGAGCTGAGGTTAATATATCTGATATAAAATGTAGAAAAAAACCGCAGCGCGGTTTATGTAATATTTTATAACTTTATTTGTAGGTGTTTAATTCTAACTATAGCACGAATAAATAATATAAATTGTCAACCATATACACTAGTCTTCATTCGCCGTCGGAGGATCGCATTTTGACTAGTCCGACACTCTTCTTCAATGATGGCTTTCAGTATATTTTTGATCATATTCCTGACCATCCCATATTTGACTGGTAAGCTATGATAGACAGATGAAACAAGTATTTTGCGAGATTTGGAAATGTTTATTATAGAATTTTATATTAGACGTTCATTATTTGTTTTTAATATTTCTCATTTTATTTAAGGACTTCTTGGAAATAAATTTATGCAGAATGTTGAAAATAGGTCAGTATTATATTTTTTTATATTTGGACAAGTCAAATCAAAGGTGACCAAAATTCGCTAACGCTATCGATATTTGTTAAAAGAGCATTTAGAACTTTTATCTGTATTGTCACATTCCATAATAAAAAGAGTCAACCGTGAATTTTGATAAAATCTTAAGCTAATCTCTCATTGTTTCTCCAACTAGCAAAATTATTTTATTAAACGTCTATTTTAATAATAAAAATAATTTCACATTTTAATTATATGATTTATTTATACATGTTACTGTTTTATAAACATTTTCTTGACACAATTTGTTTTAAGCTTCGATTTCATAATATATAATATAAGAATATAAAATAAAACGTTAGTGGGTATAATTTTAGGAAAACATTTAAAAAACATTTTATAGTTTCAGTGAAAGAAAAAAGAAAAGTCGAAGAAAAAAATATAATAAACTAAGTGCTAATTTGAGTACATGTATCTGAAGATCTAGATCCATTGATATGTATCTAAATTAAAATGTGGTTTGATATTTTCTTCTTATATTAAAATTTAAGGTTGTTTTTATCTTAGTCACCGATAAATGAAATAAGTTAGTGTGGTTACGCAAAATATTTTTATAATATTTTTTGGTATAAAAATTCCAGTATTCTTTGATTGTTGGCATTTAAATAAGTATAAAAAGGTGCATTATAAACTATTTCTATAGAAATTGAGAAAAAATAAATGTGTTACTCCACACCCAACATGCATACGTTAGAATCTGTCTAAATAATTATTTATTTTATATCAGTAAGCACTTATATCAGTATAAGGCCGCAATGGCGGCAAACCTTTTTTTTATTAAATTTAAGTGTGGAGTCCAGGTGTAAGCTCAAGTATTTAACGTTTTAATTTTTTACGCTTCGAAACTGATGATATTTTACATTGTTCAATAACGGTTGTTGAATAATGAATATCATCGTCGTTTGTTTTAGTTTTGATAACCTCAACCTCATCCACCAATGTAAAAAACACAAGAAGATGGTCCGAGGACAGATCTTGAATGTATCGCACATCTGAGATCTGAGCATTACGGTTGGTAGGGAAATGCGTTGGTGACTAAGCAAAGTTTAAAATCGTATTTGTGTCGTGTTAGTAGTTGATAAGCGCCGTGTCTGAACGATTCACGCCGGAACAATTCCAATGCATGTGTCTAGCGTTGAAATATCTGATTAAAATCACTGAATTTCTAAGTCCAAACACTGCATCGAGATCGCGAAGGGTCAATTTTCATCCTGGTGGAGAATTACTTTTATTCTATTTTTATGTTTAATTAGCATTGCTATGGTTTCTAGATGTGTTAGTGTTTATGTGCGCGTTTTTATTGATTTATTTACAAAAATTGCGACTCCTCCGCTTGGTCTTGAGAGACGGTTCCTTCTGAAACAGACAACTTGGGGATGTACATGTGCTGTTTTAAATGTGTTTTGGTAAAACTCACAAGCAATTGTTTAAATTTTAGCTCCATCTATTGTATTCTACCAGAAAAGCCGGAAAATGGAAATTATAAAATATTAGGTGAAAACTCCTTAGTACGCATCACTGATCTAGGCAAAATGGTTCCAAGTGGTATAGCTTTGAAATACTCATGTAAAAGCAAAAAATATGCATTAGACAGGAAACCTATTATATTGTGTCGAAACAAATATTGGTATCCGAGTATTCCAGTGTGCAATAGTGAGTTAAATGAATTAAAAGCTTTGATATATAGAATTTTTAATCTGAAACTAAAAAACTATCCCAGAAAAATGCCAGCACATCAAACCTGTGACATCAACAGCAACTTGTAAATATAACGGAAAACCTACAGTTTGTACTCAACTTTTGAAGCATCACACCGTGGTGAAATATGCGTGTAAGGCGAAACATTATTCTAGAGAATTTATTCGAAGCAGGACTTGTATTGATGGCACGTGGGATTATCCAACTCCAAAATGTATACAAGGTAGTTACACAATGGCTTTTATTGGTATTTAAATATATTGTTATTAAAAACACAATGTTTGCTTTTAGAATGTGGCGAAGAAAATTATAGTGGCTTGACTATGGTAGATCATCAAAAAAGAACTTTTCCATGGCACGTAGGAATTTACAGTATTTACAGTCTTCATCAAGATTCTGGGAAGTATGTGCAAATATGCGGAGGGACTATTATCAGAGCTAACATCATTCTAAGCGGTAAAAATATTTTTTTAATGATTTTTATTGTTGAGATAAAACATGCATACTATATTAAATTATATTAAATAAATTTATAATTAAAAAAGGTGTAATTGTAAATTTAAATAAAGCATTGTTAGGTATAATTTTAGATAGAACCTTTATTTTTTGTATTATATTTTTTTTGGTGAGTAATATTAAAATTAATAAGAATTAAAAAAAATGACATTTAATCGACACCAGGAAACGACTAAACCACCTTTGGTCAACATGATTATCATTTGTGTTTCTTGACGAAATTCAATACGTTACTTAGCTATGCGAAATGGGAGGACTTCGTGTCGCGCATTTTCTCTTTCTACAATCTCTCTTGCTGTCGTTTCGACCTTTGTCGAAATCTACATCTGCTGTACCAAGATAATAGCATTTACGTCGGAAGTCGAAATATTTTCATTTATGTGAATTTTTAAGACACAATAACACTATATGTGGGTTTTTTTAAGCTGCTATAGTTTATATTTTATATTTCAGCTGCCAGTTGCTTTTTCAACGAAGAAACTGGTAAATCAATCGACAAGTACTTTTTTAAAGTGGCTGCTGGAAATTATTTTAAAGAGTTGGAAAATACTTTAGACGAAAAAAATGTCCAGATCTCGACGGTAGTAAATGAATTATTTTAAGCACTTCATAATAATAATAATAAAAAAACTATTTTATCATTTTACAGATAGCAGCAATAGTTATGCCAGATCAATACGGAGGCAGCGCTCAACAGCACCAATCCGACATTGCTCTTTTGAAACTTGTGGAACCTTTCAATTTTTCTAGTTCCGTATTGGCAGTCTGTATAGACTTATTCGATGAACTTTTCGATAGAGAACAACTATCAGCAAACAACTTAGGGAAGGTAAAATTAAATAGAATATAATATTTTTTCATTAGTAAACTAACAAAATTTTATAGTTATCAAGTTGGAGAGTTTCACCTGAAGATTTTCCCGCATCTGAATATCTTAAGACTGTGGATATACCAGTCGTATCGTATAACGAATGCAAAAACAAAGTACCGAAATCTTTCCGTAGATATATTACATCTGACAAATATTGCGCTGGGTACTTAAATGGTATGTTTTAATACATTAACTTAATGCTTTTTCCATTTATCTTCTTTTTACTATACATGATTAATTTATCGCAGAAGAAAACACATACAGCTTAAAAATGTTTTGCACAAGTATAAGTAAGATACCTTACAACTGAAGAGTATTACGCTCAGTATTAAAACGATATGTTTTGATACTTTATTTATAATTTGATTAGAAAATGGTTTTTCTAAGACATATTAATGAAATTTTTAGACTTCTCGTATATATTCTAAAGAAACATATTAGCAGTTGCAATTAAACTATTGTATAATATAATTTTTAGTATTATAATGTATACTATATTCTTACATTTTTATTTTTACTTCTCATCGGGTTTAAATCAAATATAGTTCTGTTCATTTATCTTATTTTCAGGTACAAGCGTTTGCCCAGGTGACAGTGGTGGAGGTATGGTGTTCCAAACTCAGAAATTTGGCTATGGAAGGTGGTACTTAAGAGGCATAGTCAGTGTAGTTCCTAAAACTCAAATGAACAAGCTAGTGTGCAGCAACGACTTATATTCTACATTTACTAGATTGTTTTCACACAGGGATTGGATCTTGGAGAAACTTGCTGAATATGAATAATTTTATATTTTTGTACCTTTTTAATAAACTGAAAAACAGTTGAATGACTTGATGCTTGTTCAATATGTTTCATGATTTTATTAAATTTCGCGGTATAAAAATAAAAAATAAAAGTAAAACTGTTATCTATATAGTTAGTAATACATTCTTAGAACAACCAGTTTTTAACAATAATAATTAAAAATATGTTTAATAAATCTATTTTTTTGTATAGCTTTTATAATATAAAAATAATTTTATTTCATTTGATATAACCAAAATTGATAATGCATATAGCGTATTATTAGAGGACTTGGATTATTTATAATCTAAGATTTGCACTTAAATCCTGCAGTAAAATCATTTTTATTAATTTAAAATTCACGCTATTAATTCAAAAGTAATTTATTATTTTAAATTATATTATAAATAATTTTTATTTAAAAAATACTATAAATCAATTATAAATTGAACATTTATTACGCCCTAAGCTTTCTTCTATTATGTATTTGTAGTAGATTCACAATAAAATAATATTATTAATTTAACTATGGTTTTTAAATTTTTTTTAATCATGTATTTTTATTTTTTATATTATTTTGTAAATAATAAAATTACTGTCCATATAATTGCCGATAGAAAAAGACATACTATTACAAAACTAATTATATAATTTTAAAGCAATGCACTCTCTTTCGTCGTACATTTTCCGATTGCATTTTGAAGACACTCCTACCATTATGGGTAACTAAATTATAGCAAATCAATACTTTATACGACAGCAAAAAATGCTGTTGTAATATTTACTTGAAATAAAGCCACACACTCGCGCGTTCAAATTTTGACCTGTCAAACATTTATGTGTTGCCACAAGCAAAATTATTTTTCGCGTTCTTGTCTTTCAAGTACATATTTGTTTATTGGGAAAAAATCTAGCGTTTGCAATAGCAACACTCTTATACCAGATCTGATGTGGACTATAATGACAATCCTCTTCGGTGTCACTATCTGTGCGTCAAAGTCGAAACGAATCTCAAGATATACGAAATTTAGAATACCACATTTTTTTCATATCATGACTCACATAAAAGCTTGGCGGGTCGCAGGTTGAGTATGTTTGGCCTAAGTTAATAAGACACGAAATAATACCTTCAAGTAAGTATCACCCATCAGTGACATCTATGTAGTTAATTATAAACAAATATGTATTATTATAATTTACAATCAAGAGATGTCACTTTTAAGCTGGTGCCGGTTTTTAATTAAAGCGCATTTTGTAAATAAAATTTCGACTGCGGAGAGCCGAATCCGTGGCTTCTGAGTTTTTAGTAAGTATCATACGCATTACGCTATTCTGGAGTTTTTTTTTGTAGGCGTAACAAACAAAATAATAATTATGCATCACTATGAAGCGACCACAATGGCTACGTTTATAAGAGTGACTCGGAAGACATGCTCATGCTTTATTACAGGGAGTGGACATTATAGTCGTAGTTTAACAATACGGCTATTGGTTTGAATATACCTTTGCCCATTGTCCACGCTTCTGTGAGAAAACAGTAAATACAATAAATTATTTTGTAGCGCATTTGGTTTTTGAGGGCTATTTAATTAAAAGACCTTTTTTGGAGAGCTGGCGTGGACGCGAGAGAGAGAGAGTATGTGCTGCCAGTTGTTAAAAACCACCCGCTTCTCAAGTTGAGCGGTGGTGTGGCAACACTGGGAACTGTCAAAACGCCGACACAATTTATTGAAGAGCATATTAGCGCCACAAAGTGAGACTTACTTCGGCACATATTCATAAATTTCGAAACACCATGGCTTCTTCAAGGACTCTGTCACTTTTATAACATCACCATTGAAAATACTGTTATTTTGGTTATTTGTCTATTTTTTATAAAAGATAAATTTATTGTTATGAATTAGTATTACCGTGAAATTAATACATATAATTACTATAAATACGTAGCGTTCATATCTGTGCATTGTGGAGTACATTCATCTTTAAAATTCAATTTGGTGGTTTGACCAGGGCTAACGTGAAATGCAAAACGGCTGTTTCTTCGGTCGATGCTTCGCTTGTTTTAAGTTTAGACGAATTCTTGTATATCTCAAATCGTATCTAATGAAAATATAATATACTATGTACTATTATTTTAAAAAATGTTTGCTTCACAGTACATTTTTTTTTGTGTTGCTTTCTATTTTTAATAAGCAAAATAGAGAGCCTTTCAAACAAATAAAAATTGACGACATTGCGGTATCTAGTTAATCTGCGTCATTTGCGGTTTCACAATTGATATATTGACAGTTAATAAACCTATTTACTTATATTGCCAGACAGTATATATTTAATTTGTTTACTTATTAACATCATTTACATATCTAAATATTTTTCTGTGCAAAACAAAAAATTTCATCGAGTAAATAATAACTGCATTTGAAACAAATTTTTAAATTTGTTTACAAATTTTTAGCACTCGAATTCGCCTTATTCTTGTTTAGTAATAAAATAAGACACAGATAAGAAACCTCTCAGACGGTGTTCGTGCCAGATATTTGAAAATATGCATACTTTTTTGGAAGATTTTTAGAAGAAAAAGTATTTGTATGACCAACATTTTTTTTTGCGATTATTATTGTTCTAACCGGCCGGTGGATTTATTTTTACTTTAGTGATCTAAGAACCCGTTTCTAAAAGAATAAATACGCACGGGAATCGTCAAAATACAAAACAATCTTGGGCTATTTTTATTTTTTGATAATCCGAAAAGGTTTTATTTATTATTAAGAAGCAACAGCTGTTATTAAGAAATCTCTCACGATTATTATTGACAGCCGATTGGGATGAAAATTGTTAAAACAATTGGAAAATATTAATTCTGAGCTAAGAATTTCAACGTGCAATAAAAATAAATGATATATATCATTAATTAAATATTTGCAAAATCTAGAATCTTTAACCAGTCAAAAAAATAATGAATTCTTTAGCTATTCTTCAAAAGCAGAAATATGTAAAATAATAAATGAAATTATTCGCATATTATTTAATAGCTCAACGAATTCTAAGGACCCTCACAACTTCATTAAATCATTAGAATCCATTTAAGAAATTGAAAATTTATCATTGGCGCAACAATTAAAGATTTTTTTCGGCCTTGCAGAGTCCCTGGATATCCTAGGACTTTTTGGCTTCATCTCGGGAATTGCAAAATACCCTCAAAGTCGATAATAACAAACTTAAGTCACAAGCAATTAAACCACGAGAATCCTTATTATGTATGAACCACATTTTAGATTTTCTACGTTTGATTCACATCAAAACAAATTCATAATTTATAACACGAAACAATTAGTCATTTAATTGGTTCATGTATAAACATAGTGAATAATTTGCAATAACGTTATAGTAATTTTACTGTGGTTTTTTTTATAAAACGATGTGCTTCTGATGACGTTATTTTACCATAAAATGTGCAATAGGTATATTTACCACATAACTTACTCACGTAACAAAAGTTTAAGCTATAAAAGGTGAAAGGTAAAATTTAACGACTATAAAATACTATTGATGAGAAAACTACACAATGATCACAATTTCTTATACAAAGTTACAATATATTATTTGTAATATTTATTGAACATGAAAAACAGTTGTAACATGACAAACGTAAGCCCAATACTTATCGGGGTAAATACAATCAACACTTAACAAGAAACTAGTGAGACACCAGATTTAAATAAGTCTGTAAACTAGTGATATATTATATTAATGATAAACTATTATTACAGCTTACAATTAATATTATTTATTTATTTTACTCATCACTATATTCATTCGTGAAATCAAGATAATCTTGAAAAACCTAATCTATAATGATCTATTGGAATTATAATTATCTAATAAACACCAATTCAGATCTCCCTGACATAATAGAAATGTAAAATCTCTAGGATTCATATGGGATTCAAACAAAGGTCTTTAATGTATTAATCAACGACTATAACACTGGTCTCTAATGCTAGAATGACTTTAAGATACCTCCTGTATATTGCCTTATTTTCTAGTCCAGATCAGCGTTAATCAAAATGTGACTAGGGAGATAAAATTATTGGAAAACTGCTGTGGACCGTAAAAAAATATAACGAGTGACAAAACGATTAAAAGATTAAAAAAAATAATATTATTTACTATGAATTCAATTTAATAAGTCATACTTGCTAAATATATTTTAAGAAACAATATCTCTTGAGCCCCAAAAAATATTTTTTCCCCATGTGTCATTTATAATAAAATACACAATACATATTTTACTTCTAGTTTGATCTTGCAATATTGTTTGTTTTTCATTACAGGAAACGTGTTTAATTTAATGACATATTTTCGTTACTGTCGACCAATACGAGAGGTTTAATTGAAATAATTAACGTTAACCGCGTAAATTACATTATTTTTCTAAACAAATACTTCATACCGCAATTATCTTGACCAAAAAGAACAATGATAACATAAAAATATACAAATACAATACATTACACTTAAGAATTCTGACTTGGGAATCTAAATAATGATAAATCCAGAAAAAAATCCAAGAACCGATTATTTCATAATATGTTATATAAATTATAATTTTAATGTTAAAAATATTTGTGCTGGAATTTCATAGCAAAATGTATGTTTTAATAAATTTAATTATCTATAAATATTTTCTTAACTCAGTATTTTTCTTAATTTTTGCCAAAATTTTATTCCGTTTCTTAAAGTCTGCAATCGTTAAATATGTTTCATTAAAACTTTCATCATCTTATGTTTTATGGATTTTGTCAAAGTAGTAAAACTTGTATTTGAACAAGTTCATTTCACTGTAAATGGAAAATTTATAGTATTTAATTTATTATAATAAATGAAATACTATAAATTATTGACTGGATGATTGTGATTGGTGAGCAAGCTTTGCAGCCCTAAATAAATAAGAGCAGACACAGGCTGTTATCTGGCAGACTCCGGCAGACGCTCGTAGAGACTAGCAGACGCCCGTCCGACCGCGGACAATATACTGTCATGGAAGCTCGCACTAGAGAGGGATCAACTCCACCATACAAACACTGGCTATACATCCGCTGCCACGCCACCTACAAGACCTCTGAGGATCTTCCACCGAAATCATCCCTCCGCCAGAATCTCCACCACTGTTCGGAGAAAACATCTCGCCCATCATAGTCCGTCGCAATATGTAATATAATATAATAAAATTCTCACTAGTTTCTAAATGCGTCTTACTACCTTAGGGTTTAGAAACTCGAAACTTTTTTCACTTTTACCAGGGGAATGCGATGATTGTGTTTTAAAAATGCTTGCTTTAGTTTATTTTATTTTTCAATAAATAAAATATATTTTTTGCCAAGTTAATTGTAATTTGTTAAGGACCGTTCAAATCCGTTGCAGCTGCAAGTTAAGTGCTCACATTTTGTTTCTGTTTTTCAAATATATTTATTTTCATTTAAATTAAATTATGATCATCGTTACCTAACAACCTAAATGCGTCACGATGGTAAAAAAACAAACAATACACAAAAATATGAAAATATTGCATAGTAAGAAAGAAAAAATCATACAATATTAAAATTAAATTATACGAACCAGACCAGCTCTTCGGGGCTGACATTCAATAGATCAATGTGCAATACGCAAAATCATGACTTGACTGGTTTTCCCAATGCATTATGATGGCCATTATACAAACAATAAAATATGTAAGAAAACAGTTATGATGCACACCTATAATAGATAAATACCAACCATATTTTTTTCTAGCTCCTCATTGCTATCGTCGAAAACATCATTGCGTTTGGCATGCTCGTTGAGAAGCTGGATGACTCGCGCAAGAGGAGAGTTTTCAAGTGCTGACGTCAGTCCACTCTGTGCTGTTGACGCGAGCGGTCGCATTCGCGCTTCGCTCCGTTATCGTACGAAGGACACCCCCGCTACCGTTCTGCAACGATAGACACGCCCACTGCAATTAGCTACAAAGACAGCGCCATGAAGAAGGCGCAGACGCGCAAGCGTTCTCTTGGAACGTTGAAGGCGTACCTAAACGCCTCACAATCAACTTCAGGCCTGCCAGACCACGAGTGGCAGGTACCCAAAAAGACATCGAAAGTTTCCCAGGATGCTAAGATGCCTCCGACCACGAGCCAAAACAGGTATGAAAAGCTTCCCGAAGTGATCGAAAGGAAGCAGCAGAGGATACCGCCTGTGATCGTAGAGATCACGGGAACACACCTCCAGACGATCGACTTAATTAAGTCGATCACAAAAACATCGAACTTCTCGTTGCGATACACGGGAAGTGGCAATGTGTCAGTACTTTGCGCGTCGTTTGAAGCACGCGCGTTGTTAATGGATGGACTGAAGGGCCAACGCGCCTTTCACACATTCACCGCCGACGACGATAAAACAGTGAAATCCGTGCTGAGAGGGCTCCCAGAGGTCCCCACCGAAGACATTGCCGCAGATCTCGAACGTCAAGGACTTAGCGTCGTCAAGGTGACGGCAATGAAGACCAAGACCGAGAAACAAGGAGACTCCAGGCTCTACCTTGTCCAGTTTCCGGCTAATACAACAACGAGCACTATAAGAAGCATCCGGTACGTTTGCTTCACCAAGGCCACGCTTGAAAAGTACAAGCGTAATAAGTTGCATTTAACGCAATGTTTCAGGTGTCAACAATTCGGCCACGCTGCAAGAAATTGTCAACGAGCTCCCAGGTGCGTCAAATGCCCCGGAAACCACGCCACGAACGAGTGCTCTAAGAAGGACCGAGAAGCACCCGCCATCTGCACTGGTTGTGGAGGAGACCATCCGGCCAATTTTAAGGACTGCCCTCGTAGGTTAGAATACCTACAGAAAACTCAGAAGAGACAACAGAGACCGACTCCCACTGTTCACTCGTCGCAGCCGAACAACATATTCAACCTCGAGCAAGCGCAATTTCCTGCACTGAAACCAACGAAACCAGCGTTGGTAAAAACCTCAACCACCCCAGCAGTGATCTCATCAGCCACTTCATGGAACGCCCAGGTTGGCGCCGCACCAGCACCAATAAACAAGGCGCCACAACGTCCCCAAACCAGGCAGCCTGAGGAGCCCCTCTCAGACACAATGCCAACTTCAGAGCTACGCAGGATGTTGCTCGTCCTTCAAGAAATCAGGACCAAGGCTGGAAAGTGTGCCAGCAAAATGGAGATCGCCTTGATGATGGTCGAATATCTCGATGTGCTCTTCTAAGGTGGGGCTCAATGTTTTGACGTGGAATTCACGCGGATTCCGAAATAAAACTGGAGAACTGGAACTGCTGATCAGTGAGTACAAAATTGATATTGTCGTAATCACCGAATCTTACCTCAAACCACACGTCAACGTTTTTATACCGAACTTTGTCTGCCTCCGGAGGGACCGTCTCTCAAGGCCAGGCGGAGGGGTCGCGATATTTGTAAAAAAATCAATTAAACACGCGCGCATTACAACAAACACGACTAATCTTGAAACTGTCGCGATACAAATTAAACACGATAATAAATTAATAATAATTGTCGCGGGGTATAATTCTCCCGGTGACAGGTTGCTTCGGGGTGACCTTGATGATGTGTTTCGTCTTGGAGAATCCGTGATATTAACTGGAGACTTTAACGCGAGACACATGCATTGGGATTGCCCCGGTGCGAATCGATCCGGTAAATTAATCTTTGATTATTTACACGATACGGACACTACTGTAAATTTTCCGAAATCCCCAACGCATTATCCTACCAACCACACGACTCCGTCAATTCTGGACATAACGTTGGTCAAGGGTAATTCCCGGATTTCAAACATGCACTGCATCCAGGCTCTGTCCTCGGACCACCTTCCAGTATTCTTTACGTTGGACGGTGAGGTCGAGATGGTGTCTGAGGTCGTTTTCAATTATGCAAAGGCTGATTGGAAGCGATTCAGAAGCATAGTAGAGTCTCGGGTATTGATTAAACGACAGAATTATACCTCAAATGACACTAAAACTATTGACGATGATATTCATTACTTAACATCCGTGATCGAGCAGGCCAAAATATCATCAATTCCGTCGCGTAAAAATATTTGGAATAACATAGAACTCACCCCAGAAATAATTAAACGTATTAAAATTAAAAATAATATGAGAAAGCAATGGCACAAAAATAAATCGCCCCAACTTAAAACTCTAATTAACAAACTAACTGATGAAATTCGCGTTCAAATTCAAAACATCAAAAACGCTTCGTGGTCGCGTAAACTAAAAGCTTTGAAACCGGGAGATAATTCCTTATGGAGAATGACGAAATCGCTTAAAAATAAAAACTCAAATATACCACCTTTAAAAACCGGAAACAACGTAGCTAACACGACTCAGGAGAAGGTCGAGATTTTAGCTGAGACATTTTCTACATCTTATCAACTTACGCAAAATTACATTGACCAAAAAACCCAAAATAAAGTAGACCGGGCAATTAAAGATATTAGTAAAACTCCAATAGATAAAAAATCCATTAACCAAGTCGGCATATCAGAAATTCTTAGTATTGTTAAACGATTATCAAATAGAAAGGCTCCAGGTATAGATAAATTAGAGAATATATTGATTAAAAACCTTCCTTTTGTTTGCTTTAAGTACTTAAATAACATTTTTAATTCATGCTTATCTTTTGGATATTTCCCAATAATCTGGAAAACGGCAAAAATTCATCCGATAAAAAAACCTGGCAAAGCAGATAACATACCAATTAACTACCGCCCGATAAGTTTACTTCCCTCATTTAGCAAATTATTTGAAAAAATTATATTATCTCGATTAAAGGAATCTCTTAATAGCAAACTCATTAATGAGCAATTTGGTTTCCGCGAAAATCACTCGACTACGCATCAACTTAATAGATTAACAGAGCACATATCTGCCGATTTTAATATGAAAAAAAGTTCTGGTCTTTTATTATTAGATATGGAAAAGGCTTTTGATACAGTATGGCATGATGGATTAATGTATAAACTTTTAAAATATTTTATATTTTAATTTTAATTTGCCGATTTTAATATGAAAAAAAGTTCTGGTCTTTTATTATTAGATATGGAAAAGGCTTTTGATACAGTATGGCATGATGGATTAATGTATAAACTTTTAAAATATGAAACTCCCTATTACATTATTCACATGTTACGGTCTTACCTGAAGAATCGAAGCTATGTTGTTTCGCTAAATAATACATTTTCGACACCGCGTAAAATACCAGCTGGTGTTCCTCAAGGAAGTATACTTGGCCCGTTTCTCTTCATTCTATATACTAATGATATTCCAATGTTAAAAAATACTAAACTCTCAATGTACGCTGACGACACTGCAATCCTTACTAGTTCTTATGGTCTTAAACCTATTGCAGTTAAACTTCAAAAATCCCTTGAAAACTTAAAAAAATATTTTATGAAATGGAGAATTAAAATTAATCAAGACAAAACAGAAGCAATAATATTCACTAAACGTAGACAACCCTTGCCTGCACCCATTAAAAGTGAACAAGGGCATAACATTGAATGGAGAGCGAGCGTTAAATATCTGGGTATACACCTGGACTCCAGACTAAAATTCAATAAACATATAACTGAACTCCGGTCGAAAGGGCTCGGCGCCATTGCGGCTCTAAAATCAATATTTAATAGAAAAAGTGCGCTTACAATAAAAAATAAAATTCTAGTCTATAGACAATTAATCAGACCTGTTTTAACTTACGCTTGTTCAGTGTGGAGTAACGCGAGTAATAGTAATTTTAATAAACTTCAAGTAATTCAAAATAAAGCCATAAAAATAATTTATAATACACCGTTTTATACTAACCTTAAAAAACTCCACACCAAACATTTAATTCCTACCATTAAAGAATACTGTTATTATCAAACCGAAAAATACTATAAAAAAATCTCGCGAGACCACGCAAACCCACTAATTTCAAGAATCGGTGATTACGACAAAGCAAAACTTAAATTTAAATACAAACATAAAATGCCTAAGCACATATTGCTTTGATGCAGTTAAGCTCATCACAGTGTCATCAGTTTCAGGTCTACAGGGCTAGGTTTATTTACCTTTGTATGTGTTTTATTTTGTATATTATGTATTTTGTATAATTTGTTTTTCTCATCAGCTTCATTCTTTTCCAAAATTTTTTTTTTTTTTTTTTTTGGATTTTTTTTTTTAAATTTGTAAAAGGTTTTATGTATTTTTCCTTTAATTTAGTATATTCTCGTATAATTTATTATTCTTTTTATGTTATTGTATAACTTAACAATTTGTAAACAATGTAAATGGTTATGAACCAGTATTGTGCATTTAATATATCTGTATGCTATTTTACCTATGTCTATTTAAGAAATAAACTTTTATAAAAAAAAAAAAAAAGTGCTGACGTCTTGGCCGCAATGGGCTATCGCGACTCTCTAGGGCAAGTTAATCAAAGTAGTATATCTTTGTAATGAAAAAATATTATTTTTCCTTTTGTTACAACCTATTAGAATAAGGCCGGTTTCACACGTGCCGGCACCGGGCTGGCGTCGTGTAGTGGGGATGGTGTTGTATGGGCAGCGTCGGGCCGGCGCCGGATGGATTCGTCCGGCACGTCTAAAATGGTCAGTACTAGCCCATACAACACCACCCCACTACACGGCGCACGGTGGGGTATTTGCTCGATCTGGGCGGCCAAAAGTCGATTATGAAAAATTAAACGCAGGTAAAAAATAAAAGTTGCTCTGTAAAGCTGATCATTTTGCGCATAATAATCAACAATTCCTCCACTCCTTGCATAACGCTAGCGCCCCCACGATCAGTCGGAAGTCAGTCATCCCTTCGAGTGCACGCATCGTTTTCTCGGCGTCGATTGCATACTCGTACATTGGACAATTATTATTATTTTATTTGAGTTAAAAATCCAAACCATTGATTGTGATAAAGCAGGTAAGTGTTTATACGTTTCATTGCTGTCATATTGTTTTGAATAAGTACCATTTTTTAGTATTTTTTCCATTTTTTTTTCTAATTTTGAGTTCATTAGTTATATTTTCCACAACTTTTTAATGTAGATTTTATATACAATATAATGCTTAGGTCTTTTTTTATGATACATGTAAAATTGGCTGCGGATTTTTAACACATTGCATACCATTATTCTTAAAAATGGGACGGGACTTAGTCGCGAAAGTTAGGACCTAAACGTTTTAAACTATTGTAACTTTTTAATTAGGTGACGTGTTAACGTCAAATTTAAAATACAGTTTCATAATGATTGTTATTTTTTAATAATATGATCACAATGGTAAAATCAGTAAATCTCAAATTGTGGATCGCGTACTAATAAAATAAAGTAATAATTTGTTTAGAATCACCATATATACACATATTTAAAAATTAAACCGATACCGAGTATGATAAAATACTAGTCAAATACTTTTTATTGTTAAAAAACAGCAAATATGAAACTTTTTGACATATACAATTTATTTTTTATTTTTAACACTTGACGTGGCGAAATTCGCACGACCGTTCAACACGGAATTCCTCTTCCTCGGGCCTACAATTTAAGAAATACTTTAAACACTTATTAACATAAAGTTTCATGAATTATTTCATGAAAAATTAAAAACAAAGTTTTTTTTTAAGTTTTTATAAATTTTTTTTTTTTTTTCTATAATGTATTTTTTAACACTTATAATATTATATATTTGTCTAAGAGCACTTATGGAATCAACTAAAGTGTAGAAATAATTTTGGCCGCCCAGATCGGGCAAATACCCCACTGTGCGGCGCCAGCCCGGTGCCGGGCGAATCCATCCGGCACGTGTGAAACCGGCCTAAGGCAGATTGTTCAACACTGCCTTTCTTTATAAAGTAAAATAAAAACCGATTGGAAGTCGAACAGGATTTAAGAATAAATTTATTTTTATCAAATCTGATGTATCTACTTAACAATAATCGGCATCATACTTCTCATAAATTAATAATTTTTATATTTAATATTAGTTTGATAAATGCTTTTTGATTAGAATATATGAACACTGTATAGAAATTTAAATCTATTTTATTACCTATGGACAGAACAAATTTTATTAGAACACCTAGCAAGAGTTTAAGAGTAGCCGTGCCACTTGAAAAAATACAAAAAAAGTATTATTTTATATAGGCTCACTAATAACAACAATATATAATTAAAATTATAGCTTAGTTACCAGTTTTAGGATATAAAATATTATTTAAGCGAGAAAGTAGAAAAAATGGGATGAATATTTGGTTAAACCAATTACATATTTTAGCTTATGACTGTGCTCGTGTTCAGCGAGAATTTTCTTATATTTTCCGGATTAAATTATAGATTATATCATATAATAATGAATCAAAACTTCCTTTTAGGTAAACTTTAATAGAAACACTACCTATTATGAATTTATTTTGGTCTATCCAGGAAAACTGCATCTATGAAATCGTGACTCAAACCAACGAGTAGAACGGTTTGAACCAATCTGACAATATTGTCACACAACAAGAATTACATAAGGACAATCGCGACGCAAATACCGTTATCAGTGTTCGGAACTTGTTTTATATTGATATTTATAATAATTTAATAGTAATTACATCGCAGACGAGTTTTCTGATGGACTCAGTCGCCGTTGGATCATCACGCGAGTGGGTAGTGTCCAAAGTTTGATCCTCGTATTGGACATGATAGTGTAGTTTTTGCTTTGAGTGCCAAGTGAAGTTTAGTGATGGACCTAAGAAAATGGCTGATCATAGCTCTGACCATCCCCTGTTTGACTGGTGAGCTATCATAGACTACTTAACGAAGTCTGTAAAACAACTATTTGCCAGATTGGGAGATCAATATCACAATTTCAGTTATTTTATTTTAAATGATTGTTAACATCAATTTATAATTATTAGTAATATATGATTTTGTTGGTAAAGCGTCTTTGATCTGACCGGAAAGGTCGAGGTTAAAAAATCTTGTGATAAACGTCACTACGTAACAGAGATGCCATTAAAATATATACTTGAGTTATCATAAAAATAAGGTTATAAATAAATAAAAACACACAGTAAAACTTGTTTTTAAACAGCTATTAAATTAACATTTTGTCAAAAAATTATGCCTCGACAATATTTTTAACAAATTTTTCAATTTTATTAATTAAGTATGAGCTTAATATATCTACAAAGGTATGAGTATTTTTACTTCAGAAGTATGGTTAATTTTGCTGTCTGTGCTTCGCTTAAGCAAATTACAATCATTTCCATATAAACTACAAGAAAAAAAAATCTTCCTTGTGTTTATTATACTCAGCAAGTCTTTCTAAGTAAACTACACGTTTAATTATAAAAATATATTTTTTTAATATTGAATATATTGAATATGAATTCCCATACAATTTGTGCAATTTCTTTGGTATAGTACTGCGTCACGTAGTTTCTCAGTCGTCTAGAAAACCATGTTAATCTTTTGGTATAAAAGTGGCTGCTTGCTCTTGAGTTAAATAAACGTATTAGTCGATTTATGGATAAAGTTTATAAAGGCAGCTTAAACCCTTGAGAATTAAGAAAAATCCACGTCTCTTTCACTTGATCATTTAGCCAATGCGAAAGTTTGGGGCGGAAACAGACTCATTGTATAATACTTTTTTATAATTGTAATTGCTCTGACAGTTAATGGATATCTAGCATTGGTGTCAAAAGCAGTTAAATTAAATACAAAATAAATTCACGTCTTGTAAACATGATAACACGAACAATTTAGTGTTTCGTTTGTTTATTTTGTACCGACCTCCTATCGGTGGGGTTATATTAATTAAAGGCAAAGTTATTCAACTATAAATTATTATTATTGTGTAACAATTTATATAATTACTATATTATTTTTAATTAATTAAATAATTATATTAATAATTTATTATTTATTTAAATATTTTTTTAATTATTATCGTAGTCTTGTCTGTATCTTGTAAAATTCAGTCGTCTTTAAAAATCAGATTGAACTCTAGATTTCTGACTTGACGTGAAGAGAGAAGCGGCTGTTTTCTTGATCATACAAATCTTAGTCGATGCCCTCAGCATAGTTTCAAATGTGAATTAGAATGAGCTCTCATGTACCTCAAGTCAATTTATTGCAGAAGGCTTCTTACTCATTACTCTCAATGCAATGTGATCTTTCTTATAAAAATCGTTTTAATCAGGTAGAGATTTATTATTTATTAAGATAATTACGATACAGTGTCGACAATCCATCAATGCTAAGCGACTTTCAGTTGCCCTAGAAAGTCACGATTGCGTCCCTTATTCTTACCCGTCGTGGCCTGGACATAAGCGCTCGAAAAGTCATCCAGCTTCTCAACCAAATATTTTCAAAAAATACCGGCGTTTTGCTTTCAATTTTAATCTTTTAAAATAATGGTATTAGAAGTCCTTGTCTTATTAAAACCAATAAGAAATATTTTAATGATAGTAAATAAATAAAACAACTTAAATATGATCACATACAAGTCGTATAGCATATGTATTTTTCATATTCCAATCAATATATGCGATCAATATAATTTAGAAATTCACTACCGATGTATGTATGTATAGGTAAACCCAAAAAAATATTTTAAATTAATATTTGTACATCACAGAATACCAGTATTATAATTTTTATTGATGATAAATTTAAACTTGCTTGAGGAAAGAGATATCTAAAATTCTCCAAATTACATAAGATACAAAAAAAAATAAAGTGACGAATATTTATATGATTATGTATCTATGATACATAAAACGTGTCCAAACTTTTATCAGTTGATGACGATCTATTTTTTTCATATTTTCCCTTATACGTTCAAGTTTTATACTTGTAAAAAAATATTTCTCATGAATTAGTTAAGTAAAATTAGAATTTGCTTGAATGCATGATATTTAATTTAATAATTGCGGTTATGTCTATTTTTTAAAGTCAGATCGTATTGTTTTTAGATGGCTTATGAAGTATTGTGCCTATTTTTTTTATTTCGTTTTTTTTCCGAAACAAAACTGAAGTACAGAATAGTTACACGTGATATTTCAATAATAAACAGAAACTTGATTAAATTATTTATATCAAAATACCGATAATTTCATTGAGTAATTACGATTGATATACATATATCATAATATATATTATTGTGAAACTTTACATTCCAGAGTGATAAAAGTAATCAATTAACTGCAAGTGTTTTATTTTGTAGTTAAAATTGCCTTTAAACTTTATAATTTATAAGTCGAATTGTCAAACATAATATTTTTTTAGGGATTTTATTACAAAAACAAGCATTGACTTGAACGTGTATTTGGTACAAGAAGGTCATTATTGGATTTTGACCTTTTCGTGTTTGCTCTTCCAACCGGTTTTGTGCTAAATAACTCAATGCTGTGGTTTATATTGTAAATTTTATAAGTCAGAAACATTCATTACCATTTGTAGAAAATTAAATCTTAAATCACTATTGATACACAGTCATAGTTATTCACAAATAAAATGCGTAATAAAAGATAATCTTCTGAGAGTTGTACCCAATTAACTATAATATGAACATAAAAAACTTTGTAATTCATTGTGCAATAATTTTGCACATCTTTTGCAACAAAAATATGAGAACTACATCATAACACTATTTTACTAGTTCTATGTCACTGAAAAAAAATTAGCATCAATCACACCAATCTTTGTTTACAGCATTTACATGTTTAAATATAGTAGTTGTTTGTACAATAAATAAAAATTACCGTTTTTACCTTGCTATTAGGTAGTTTCATATCAAAGGGCCGATTTGTCAATTGGACCTGGACATTCGCAGTAAAAAAATTATATTTTTAATACAGATCAAAATTAAACACAATGCCGCGCAAGTCACTAGCAATATAAATTAGTGATTTGACGAAAGTACTATTAGTCAGGGAAATGTAGATCGTTTGTTTTAAAAAATCATACTAGCGATATTTACTTTTGAAAGCCTCTGCTGTTAATTTAAAAAAAATAAACACGGCTATATTAATATGGAATAACATGATAATAGCTAATTAGACCGAAAATAACACTTGCTAAAGTAACACCATTAATTCTTTTTTTAACCCCAAAATCGTGACCGAAATAGCATTGGTGCATTTAAGCTATATTTTAATTATTAAACATGTATATATGAATATATTATTAAAATCACATGTCACAAAAAAATTATGCACTTCATATAAAATAACCTAATAATAAAAAAATATTTTTATTTATTTCAGAAATATCAACATACAACAAATATAATTTTACTAAGCAAACAGATAATTAGACTAGTAATAACATTTGATTGCTAGGTGTGGAGTAACACCTTTTATTGTTTTTTTTAAAACGCAAGTCAATAAAAACAAAGCCTTAAAAATAATTCATAATACATATTTATGTACTAACTTTAAATTTTTTTCTGTAATTTTAATCTTGCAATAAACGTTTGTAGAAATATGTAAGACTTTTATGTTTTTTTTTTCTTTACATTTACAATAAAAAACGGTTTAAGGTCATTTCAACAATTTTATGATTAATTAAAATCTTAGCTAATTTGTCGATAGCGAAATAATTTTTCTTTTATTAAATACACAATGCTATAAAGATTTTAGTGTGATTTGGGGATTAAGAATTGTTATAATGTCAGCGAATATAATAGATGATGTCGTTTTTATGAGGCTTAGTTAAAAAATGACTGGGGTTATTGCTGTTTATGCAATTCAAATTAATGTGTATGGCTCTAAACCAGATATGCAAAAACTGCAACTCACTTCGCCATGTATTATTTTAACTTTAACCTTTTCGGCGCGACGCTTGTTTGGCGCGAGTGCTCTCCCAGCGCTGCTTATTTTTAAAATAAAAATTGCGTTAAACAAATTTATTTATTACTAATTTTAATTTCAGTTTTAATTACAGCGACAAAGACTCCAATTCTTAATTAGTTCAGGAGACAGAAATGTACTTGTTACATTACCCCTTTAATTAGTTTTAAACAATTTTGGATGGACTTAACATTAACACCAAATATAGATAATAAATAAATCATCTGCGCATAAATTAGTAACAGATATTTAACAATATAGTTGTCTGTATTTATAGTGAGGAATATTATATATATATGGCACATGAGTGTACATCTTTCGAATCAACGGAAAACTGTGACACTTCCTTGAACAATTTTGACTCTTTAATCGAAAAAAAAACTAATATACTTATAGCTAAAAATATATGAAGAGAATATTAAAATTTCAATGCTATTTTTTTATCTAAAAGTATGTTGATCAGCTCTAAAATTATATTTAACATAAACTGTAACTTATTATATATTAGTAAAAGAAAAAACTTCTCATATATAATTTAGATATTCTTATTAATAGCAAACTTAAAAATACTTCGCAAAAAATTATATTAGTCATGTCAAATTGTGTTTAAAGATTAAAGGTGGAATAGTAACTTATTGACTACATAATAGCGATGAAAAAAATTCTGTCGGGATCACCCGTAATCGTTGTTTTTCGTTTCTTTGCAAATTATTTGATGCGTTTTCATCAAAATAAAGATACAAAATGATATTGTCACATGATTGACTGAAAGTCAATCATGTGACATGTGTCACACGATAATGTTGATTAAAAAAAATGTTGCATTATTTTATTGATTGCTTATTATCGACTTTATTAAATTTGCTTCTTGTTTAAATTTAAGGATATCCTACGGAACTAGGTAGCGAAAATTTTTACACGGATATTGGCGAATACGAGTGAGTAAAATTAAATATTTGATAACATTATCGATGCCTAAATACATATTAAACGACATAAATATATTTTTTTTATTATTCTATAGTAATGTTGTAATTGCAGCGCCATTAGTTTCTTAAGTAGAAATCTAACTACAGATTTATCGCCGTATGGATTCAGCAGAGTCAAGCGACAGAGCGTTAGAGGAAATTGCAAGTATGCCACAACATCTTCAAAAACAAATATATTAAATGTTTTAATACTAACATCATGCTTTTATAGAAAAGGACAATTTGAGTGCAAGGACAAAAGTTGCATACCAGTGAATAACAAGTGCGATGGCAAGAGAGACTGTGCAGACGGTACAGACGAAACTACATCTGCTTGTAAAGGCAAAACGTTAGTAAGAAACAACAATTTTTAATCTTATTTTAATTCCTTTTATTCTTCGATAATTTTACTCATCGTGGGATTTTCCAGAAACCAAAAAATATCAATAGTATATAAGATATAATATTCTTTTAATTTTAAAAAGATTTTTCATAACAAGATCCATCTGCTTAGGTGAAATTGTATTAAGCTTTCATCGTGCTATCTAATATTTTGACTTGGCTGCTTTTTATCTGTTCATCAAAATCTAAAATAATTTAATTAAAATTAAAATTTGGGGATCATGAAAGGGAAAAGCATATGATAGTTTAGGCCCTAAACTATATTGAATAGAGACACCCAAAACTTTAGGGTGTCTCTATTTTATTACTACTTCAGTCAATAGCTGAGACATCAGAGCAAGAAAGATATCGATTTGATAAAATAAATCTAATTGTATTTTCAGGTGTGCTAGTTATCTATTCCGATGCAATTATGGCGCTTGCGTAGACGAAGATGCCAGATGCAACAAAGTCCAGGATTGTGCCGATAACTCTGATGAAATCGGATGTCCGGGAAGTCCAACAACAGCGCCTACGATTTCCAATTGTCGGTAAGAAAAAACACGAATTTTTCATTAGGCACTGATTTACAGCTATACTTTATCAGTTAACCAAAAGAGTTTTGTATATTAAAAAATATTAAAGGGCAGAAATTTCCAGAAAATGTTTATTCACAATGAGATACAAATTCATAAAGACCGTTTTTATCATCATGGATAGACAGTCCTCGTTCAGTAGCATATGGCTCAGGAATTCCTACCTGAGCTGTCGCGAGTGACAGCCGCAGCAAACTATTGCTGATCCTAATCAATTATTATTTTTCAATGAGTTATTACTTGCTAATGTAGAACAAGTTTATTTGTCACGCCGGCATTATAAAAGGTGACCCAACTTCGGTTTCCAAACTTATTTAAAAAAAACACACATTTAAGAATATCTATGGTTTTTTTTACAAATCGAACATTATATGCATTTCATAAATTATATAAAAAATATTAATTAAACAACCGCTTCTGGAACTTTTGCAGCAGCCGATTTTTTATATTTACTTTCAAATAAAAAGCTTCTTAATAAGCTCTCATTGTACCTGTAATGTCTTACTTTATTTAATAAATAAATGTAAACACAAGAGAGCGACTCAGCTAGATGTTACAAATATTTAAAAGCATTGAATTATTTTGGTTACCTGTAGATAATAGCGCTTTTAATACAGTAACTAATTCCAAATAATAACAGGAAAAGCGAATTTACTTGCAAAAATGGAAATTGCATCAGCAAGGATAAACTATGCGACGGAAAAGCCGATTGTAGTGACGTTTCCGATGAAACTGTGGCAGCCTGTTCAAAAAAAAAGTGCGCTTCTTATCTTTTCACTTGTGCTTATGGTGCTTGTATAGAAGACTCCCTCAAATGCAATCACGTAAGTCCGACAAGTTCATGACTAAAATTGACTGTTACTATTAACTGCGTTTTATTGTAGGTTTCAGATTGTTTTGACTCTTCAGACGAGTGGATTTCTTTGTGTGGTGAAGGTTTCGTCGATCCTTCGACAGACGTACCCATAACAATCACCACGACAACATTAAGGACAACCGTTTCAGGCAGGTGAGTTATTCTCTCAATGGTTAACACAACTATTATAAACTATTAAATAAGTTACAACTTACAAGCTATCGTTTTAATTTCAGCACAACTACTTGTATTATACCTGAAAGGCCAGAAAATGGATATTATAGTATACTTACCCCAAATCGTATTCCAACTCCAGGCGAAGTGATATCCGCTGGCACAGCTTTAGAATACAGGTGTAAAAATAAAAACTACACTTTAGACGGGCAATCTATCATAAAGTGTCAAGACGGAGATTGGAATCCAGTCGCTCCAGAGTGCAAGAGTGAGTTAAATGAATTAAAAGCTTAGATATGTGGGATTTTTTCTGTATATAGTAACCATAAAATATTCCAGAACTTTGCTTGCACGTCCAATCTGTAACATCAACAGCAACTTGTCAATACAACGGAAAGCCTACAGTTTGTTCTCTACTTTTGAAGCACGGCACCGTGGTGAAACACGCGTGTAAGGCGAAACATTATTCTAGGGATTTTATTCGAAGTAGGACTTGTATTGATGGCGCGTATGATTTCCCTTTGCCAAAATGTATACCAGGTGCGTTCACAGTGACATTGATTGTTATTTTATTGTATTGGTGTTAAATAACACAAAGTTTGCTTTAGAATGCGGCGAAGAATCTGGAGAAGGTGCCGGTTTGATTCTGGGCGGTTACAAAGCTAGAAATGGCACTTTTCCATGGCACGTGGGAATCTACAGTAATCTTAAACAGGATTTAGGATTGTATGTGCAATCATGCGGAGGGTCTATTATCAGAACTAACATCGTTGTAAGCGGTAATTATATTGTTGTGTTTTTTGCTTAGTGAAATCAAGTGTGTCTAGACAGGTTTTGTTCCGTGTAATATTCATCCTTGTGCGAGTAAGGCGTATCTTTACCACGTAGTAAGAAAGCCGGCGAACTTCTCAACAGTTGCTAGGTCCGCGGGCCCCACTCGCGGGATTTTGGACACGCGTGTGCCGTGTTTCATGACCGATGCTGCCGAGAGCAAACTCGGGCCCTGGAAAAACAATGATTCCGAGCCTCATGACAAAAATGGCATTTTATATATTTTTAACATCGTAATATAAATTCTTGAATAAATAATAATAGGCACGAGTTAACCCTTTCTATGCTAGAGTACGCTCGGGATAAGGATGCCGGTTTGCTATTGTGTGCGTGTACATGTATATGAGAGGGAGAAGCGATGTAGCGTGCACTTCGTTGTCTCGCTTTCTCTTTTAAGGACAGTCGCTGATTCGTCAACGCTGGTATTCGTCATTAAAGTGCAGTGTGGCACAGAAGTTCGATCTTCTCTAGTGATTTATTTTAAATAATTTTGTGTTGATATTGGTTTAACCCAGATATGCCCACTGTCCCATGGGTAGGTCACTAAACTCGTGCCACTGTTTTTTATTTATAAATGAAATTTTAAGAGAACAAAATTTCTTGGGCATATCTGGGTTAATTTATATCAAGGCTTCAAATATACACTGTAAGTTATTTGTTCTCTTACCCGTGGATTAAAATATTTTAATTATTTTTTTACACTATTCTCTGTAAGGCTTTAAAAAGTTATTATTCTTATCGTTGCGTCAATGATAATTTTTTAATTTATTCAATGGACTCTAATGATTTAATAGAGTCGTCGAGCCATTAAACAATCTGCGAATAATTTCTTTCCCCATTTTATATCTTTTTGCTTTTGAAGAATAGCTAAAGACTTATTTTTTTGACTAGTGAAAGATTTTGAATTTTGCAAATATTTAATTAATGACATCAATGTCTGGTTTCTTCGATTATATAATATATTTTTAATTGTCCGTTGAAATTTCCAACTTAGCTCAGATGTATGAATGTTAAATAAACATATATTTTCTTTTAAAATAAATATTCTGAGCGAAATTGTTTTGAGCCACACAGTTCACGCACACAATAACAAACCGGAATCCTTATCCCGAGCGTACTCTACGATCAATAAGAATTTTCCTATCGATAGTAGGCTAGACATAGTTAAACTTTTTTGTAAACGCTTTTCTTTTAAGTAAACATTGTATTATTGTAAACATTTACGGTTTTAACCAGACTAATTTTCTTTCATATTTTCAGCTGCCCATTGCTTTTATAATGAAGATACCAGTAAAGCATACGACACGTTCTTTTATAGAGTGGCTGCTGGAAAGTTCTACAGAGCGTTGGAAGATCCTATAGACGAAAAAAGTCCTTATGTTCAATATTCAATGGTAATTATTAATTTATTTAAAACAAATAATAATTTACTGATAACAATAATCATACCATATATAAAAAAGCAATATGTATGTATATAAATAATAATTTACAGATAACAACAATAATCATGCCAGAACAATACGGAGGCAACGCTCAGCAGCATCAATCTGATATTGCTCTATTGGTACTCCAGGAATCTTTTAATTTTTCCCAATTCGTGGTTGCAGTCTGTATAGATCTCATAGATGATCGCTTCGACAAAGATCAGCTGAGTTCAAATAACATTGGAAAGGTAACATAAAACTGAATATTATTTGTTGTATTAGTAAACTAACGAAATTTTATAGGCAGTAGGTTGGGGAGTTACATCTGAGGGTGGTTCCGCTTCTGAATACCTCAAAGCTGTAGATTTGCCAGCCATACTTTACAACGAGTGTAAAAACAAACTACCGGAGTCTTTTCGTAGATATCTTACATCCGACAAATATTGCGCTGGGTACTTAAACGGTATGTTTCGATACTTTAACTTAATGTTCTTTCCATTTTCTCTTCTTTTAACTACACATTTAAATTATCGCGGTAGAAAACACATAATGTTTTTGCAAGTATATACAAAATTTTAACAGGTATTAATAAAAGCGAAGTCTCGTGAAAACTTACGTATTTATACTATAAGTTATTATACTATTTTGTACTATTATAAGAATAATGTTTTCTTAAGACAAAAGATACATCATTATTAACATTCTCATTAACTAATTATATATAAGCGATTGCAATTAGAGCTATTCTATAATTTAATTGTTATGATCGAATTCGAGTTTCCTATGTTGGCAGCACTTTTAATCAGACAGCTGTCAATAATCACGCGTGTTCAAATTATCAAACGTTAGTTTGCAACAACACATTTACGAAATGGATCACTTAACCACGGTTCAACGCGTTAAAATTGTTCAATTGTTCTACAGAAATAACAATTCTGTGCGCATTGTGGTCAGGCGGCGTCATTAGACCATACTTTTTTGAAGGTCGGAATGTAACAGTCAACCATATGCCAAAATCACGCGATTTTTTTATTCACGATGATTTTTTGTGTCTAGCCGATAAATCCGAAACGTTGGAGCACCTAAATACCAACATCCGCCAAGTTATAGCCAATATACAATGCCTGCGTATTAAGGAGCCGGGTGGCCACAGCCATAAGCGAGTCGACAAGTGCGGGCGTTTTAGCCCCAACGTTCAGAAAAAGAGAGTCATTCTCGAAGACGTTCTGGAACCCAAAATTGGAATTATTTGAGAATAGCTGGATTGTCGATAGCACCCTCCAGTTATCGGCGCCAGTCGACCACAGGCCGGAGTTCGCCGGTTATAGTGTGGGAAAGCGAGGGACCACTCTTCAGGTTAAAACACAAGCCCTTGAGGGGAAGTGATCTCTCGGGCTGGCCGTCTGAGGCAGAGCGCGAGGCACTACTGATGACGAACAAAGCATAGCAGAGTAACACAAGCAGGGCCAAAGGGCTTGACCCTGAGGGGAACCGAGGTTCAAGGCTGCGACTGAGGCAACATATACATCCTTCGAAGATCAGGGGGGTGGTGTTGTTACAAGGATGATACGGAATGCATTCAATACAAAGCAAATACAACTCCAATAAAATATTTAGTACTACGGGAGGTGGAGATCCCATTCGTCTGACCGGCAAAAGCTGGGTGTCCGCCCATAAGGGTTGGACTCATAGGGCCCTAGTACTGGTAACGGCAGTGGCGCACGCAACGGATAACATGTAGCTATATTTCAGCATCCTTCAGTACCTTCCCTCCACTTCCTCTATCCAACTCCCGGTCTCTATAAAGGATAGTGATGCCGGAGACCAACAGTAGCTAAATCGCGACAGTCAACCCGACCGCGGTCATCACTCGGACGATCAATGGAGGCCTGGCCTAGCCTAATGCCTGTCCGCGCAGCGTACAGACGCGAAAGCTAGGGTGTGTAATATCCGGTCACCCATGGGCCGAAACTCCCGAGCCTAATGCAACCGTGGGAGGAGGGCGTGGGCCCATTTAAAAAAAGCACCCTTCAGTGATTTGAAGAAATGCTTAGCGATATTCAACTTTGAGTGAGTATTCAGCGAATCGTATCCCAACGCTCTTAAAATAAAAGCGCTAGGATATATGAACAGATAATAACTATATAAAGGTATCTTAAAATCATTTTTTTAATCTTTTCGACTGAAAGGAAATATTTGGTTATTTGGGGATTCCAAATATTATAAGATTCTGATTCAAGAATGCTACGAACTAAGGTGTCATAGAGGACGAGAATAACTGATGGATCGTCAAAGTGAAAGAGCGTTCCTTTTAACAAAGCCGAGCATCTTGGAAGATTATTCCAAGATGCCAAGATCCCCCAAAGCCGAGCATCTTATGCTTCCTCCACACTCTCTGGAAGTAGGCAATGGTTGGGCAAGGACGGAAAATATAATGTGTTAATTCGGGGCTACTTCGGTCGAGCTCGGGCTGCCCGCTCTAATGTCTCGGCGACCTCGACCATATTCGGTAGACCTTTGGTTCGGTAACTTCCAGAGAGTGTAGAGGAAGCATTATAATTAATGATTAATTAAAATCGAGCTAAATCATACACATCTGGTGTTGAAAATTTTTTAATAAAGAGCTATTTTCAGCTCATAAAGAATGTATTATATGTAATAAAATAAAAAAAAATATCCTTAAATTTGTGTATGTTTTTTTTAAAGTTCGGAAACAGAAGTTGGATGCTCCTTTATTATACAATATATTAGATCCTTGCGATTGTTTATTTTACTCCTTATTGGTCCTCATAGCTTCTCTTAACATTGTTTTCATTCTATACGTGCAAATAAATATGTTTATTTTATCTCATTTTCAGGTACAAGCGTTTGCTCAGGTGACAGTGGTGGCGGTATGGTCTTCAAAACCAACGATTCTGGTCGTGTAAGGTGGTACTTAAGAGGCATAGTTAGTGTAGGAGTTCCTAGTTCTCGAAGCGCCGAACTAACGTGCCGTAATGACACATATTCTGCATTTACTAGAGTATTTTCACATGGTAATTGGATCTTAGAGAAACTTTCCGAATATGATTAATTTTGTATTTTTAAAATATTTTTTACCTATATAATAAACTGAAAAATGATTAATTTTATGACACTTGTTCAATATTTTGTATAATTTGCTTATGTGAATTAAATGTTGTGACTTGAACATATATTTAAATTCCTAAATTTGATTGGCAGCACGCATATTCTTTTTTAGTCTTTGGCACCTATAATTAGTCAACGGTAAAGTGTATTTTTATTATTTACATTACAATAATTCATCTGCATAACAGAAAGAAATAATGGTGATACAAAAAACAGACATCCGATGCAATTTTAACACATACTATGCCTTTTGAAGGTGGTGACAAAATCGCTCGATTCAAAAATCCCAGTCGATGTAGGCTATACCGCATTCGACAAAGTTATTATAAGATACTTCTTTGAAAATTAAGCAACTTCGGTTTTTTGAACGGTCTTGTTAGTTTTTTTCGCCATCGTTGATCTGTGAGTTATGCCAATTGTCACTCCAATAAGTATTTCGCTCATTCTGGAGTACCGCAGGAATCCAATCTGGGCCTCTGCTTTTTTTGTTCTTTATTAACGACATACATACGACAATTAATAACTCGAAATATGTATTATATGCTGATGATTTGAGCATGTTTCGGAGTAGTCACACAAATTCGGATTCACTCTATTTATAGAGAGACCTTAAGTCGCAGTGTATATTCTCTTGTCCGGTGCAAGTTATATTCTCTTGTCCAGTGGAATTCTCTTACAGATTAGACGAAAGTGCTTTAAGCAGAAATACTTCCATCGAAGACTTAGGAGTGAGGTTTGAGTAGGGATGTATATATTTTATGAACATCAGCAAAGAGGATGCTCGGCTTCGTTATGCGGAGCGCGTGTCACTTCAATAATTTATTGGCTATTCGCTTTCTACTCGACACGCTAGTTCGTAGCGTCTTGTTTGGAATCCAGATGAAGCGAATAATTATTAGTTGTTGGAGAGAATTCAAAGAAAAAATCTGAGATATCTCTACGGGTTGTATCCGTATTTTTCTTAGGAGCATTGGGATACAAATTATTGCATTCTCGGCGTAGCGTGTACTCAATGAAGCACTTTTTAAAGTTGCTAAGAGGCGATAATACGTCAATGCTCGGTGACTTTCAGCTGCGAACTTTAGAGTGCCTAGAGAGTCACGATCGCGTTACTTATTCTTACCCGTTGCGTTCAGGACGTCAGTGCTTGATAACGTTCCTCTTGCATGAGCCATCCAGCTTCTCAACGAGCTTGTCAAACATAAGGATGTTTTTAGCGTTAGTTTTTAGGAGCTGGAAAAAATATGTAGGATGGTGTTCATATATTTTAGATGTACACCATAACTGTTTTTTTAATGTTTATTACTGTTTGTATAATGGCCAACATGACACATTTGTAATAAAAAAATGAAAATATATTTATTTATTTAAATTACATTAAGACCATCGTGACCTAACAGGTTGCTCCAATGCGTCACGATGCTCGAAACTAATACATTGTATTATTTCAAATCACATAAAAAATATATAACTAAAATAATACGTAAAAAGAAACAATAATAATTAAAAAAATCATAAAATATTAAAATTAATCGATACGAACCAGACCAGCTCACCGTATCTGACATTAAACAGGTCAATGTGCAATATCAGAATATTAAGGAGCCGGATGGTGACAGCCACAGGCGAGTCAGCAAGTGCGGACATCTTAGCCCTAACGGACATCAAAAGAGGACGCGATCGTGATACCCGAAAACGTTCTGGAACCGAAAACTGGAATTTCTCGAGAATAGTTTGATGTCGACAGCGCAGCAGAAATGCTTAGCGACATAAAACTTTCTGCGAGAACTCAGCGAATAGTATCCCAACTTTCCTAAAAGAAAGGCACTGCGATAGAAGAACGGATAATAACCAAATATCCTTTTATAAAGGTATCCTAAGAACCTTTTCCAAACTTTTTTTTTATTACTAAAATGGGGTATTCGGTTATTCGGGGATCCCAAATTTGAGATCCCAATTCCAGAATGCTACGAACTTAAGTGTCATAAATGAGAATGACTGACGGATCGTCAAAGTGAAATGCGTTCCTCATACCAAAACCGAGCGTCTTGGAAGATTTATCACAGATGTCGTGTACGTGTAGAGAGATCTCCACTTGCTATCAAAAGTGTTTTTGGATAGAAGTTTTTCTATCCAAAATGTTTCCACCGAGATCATAGGAATAAACTGATGGCGAACGGGACCGAGAAAATGCTTAAATAACTCGAGAATAGCCGAGTTAAATCATCCGAGCAACCATGGTCCGACATTTTTTTTAATATTAACCAATGACGAAACTTGTCGAAGCCCGTCTCCAAATCTGTATATACGACGTCCACTTGAATTCCCGAATCGAGAGATTTTGTCATGGTTTTGGTGAAAGATAGAAGGTTAGTATCAGTGGAACGGGAATAATAAAATGTATTATACCGATTTGCAAGTGCCGAACTGATATGATAGCTAGCAACTAACATTTGGTCCAAATACGTCAAATTATCGAGCAAGGTAAAAGAATCGGGAATTAACTTTCACACTCCATTGCTATACCGCTTTGTCAGAAAATTTCGCAGGAGAGAGATGGGTGAGTATATCTCATTTTATCTTGCACGGATTAGCTTATACGTGTGCGAGCGAGATGCACAAGTACGAGTAACATAGCGAGAGCATTGCTATTATGGCTTTCAATGCCTATAAGATAAGGATCTATAAATATTCTGAGTGGCGAATCAACGATCGATGCCGTCGAAAATATTTAAGCGCCTCCTATCCGTAGATGTAATAAAAAATTGTAATTAAACGACAGAAGACGTTTATTTGCATAAACCGCAAAAGTAAGCGATAAAATTATTTAGGAAAACTTTTGCCCCTAAAGGACTTCTTACATCTTCATACATAATATTGGACGAAGGCGTACGTGTAACTTTTGTTCTGCTAATAAAATTACGCGTATATCGTGTTGTATTTATCACACAGCTGTGTGTCAAGTGCATAAAGTAATTTTTTAATGTTATATGTTTATAAATGTATATTTTATTTTAAGTAATTTAGTATATTTTATTTTAAGTAATTTAGTATATTTTATTTTAAGTAATTAAGTAATAAAGAAAACATTTGAGAGGCCGCACGTGCTTGATGTCATCGGGTATGAGTAGGAAATACGTTTGCGTGCGTGCATAAACAATGAGGAAAAGGCATAACGTGATTAAAAATATCGACAGTTAATAGGATGTACTAGAATTGGTATTTTTATTAGATCATCTGACGTAGAATTTTGAGCGCTGGCAACACCTTGCAAATTCAAATCGGCCGTCCGTTCAAAATGGACGTTTCTTTCGTCGCGTATCGCTCCGCGAGCGAATCCTCGGACTGCTCTGCCGCGGAAGCAATAGAGGACAGCGAGGGCTCCTTCGACGTCGCGATGAAGTCGCGCACTCTGCCCCACGTGATCGTGGCGGACTCCGACGAAGATTCCGATGATTCCGAAGGTGAGTCGAGTCGAAAGTTTTCTTCTACTTAGAATCCGCTGTTATTTGATTGTGTCCCAATTCGCGCAGACGAATCCTTCGTCATCTCGATGCCGGGGAGAACTAGGAGAGCGGCTGCCAACAAGATATTGTCTGACTCGGAGGACGACGACGACAACGACAACGACGTCGGAGGAGAGAGAGTCCTCTCGGCCGCCACAAGGCTCAGCATATTCGGAGTTAAACGCTCCGACGACGGCTCTAGTGAGTCCGACTTCATCGAATCGGACAACGAGGGACAGGTATCGTAACACTTTTATTTCTTATAACTTCAGTCAGTCATCAATAAAATAGAGTAGAAGCAATGGCAGAACTTTAAATCCCCCCCCCCCCCTTTCTATAAATTCAAATAAAAATGTAACAAATATCAGAAACATGTAATATTATGTACATAAATAAAAAAATTAACAATTTATTATAAACAAACATTACAGGGATGTCATTTCAGTTTTTTAATGTAATATACGGCATCTAAATTAGTGATTAAGTTACGAAGTACATTTTTTTGTTCGTTTGTTTTTATCTTGAAAAAGTCGTAAGTCGAAATTCCACTGTACTTTTTAGAAAAGCGATTCTTCGCCTGATGTGAGCGTCTCGGATATGGCGCCAAATCCGCATGTCGAATTGCGGATTCCTTCACCGTTGATCACAGCCAACGTTGATCTGACTCAATTGGACATGTCCGTCATTGACTTGGACGACAGAGGCGGCGAGCGCAATGGCGACGGCGCCTGCGACATGTCGATCGTCGACTTGAGCAGCGACGAGGACGCTGACGTCATCATGTTGTCGCCGAAAACGGTGATTATGCCGATACTATTCTTAGACCGTCAGAGAGTGACTTCCTTGACTTTTTATTTTTAGCCTCGAAGCGAACCCCGAAGAATCGTACCCCCCGCGAGCGTGAAAAGGGAAGGAATTGATAAAACTTACCCCAACAGCGGAGTAAAGTATGTCTCCGAGCAGACGAAGCGAAACGAGCTCAAAAAGCTAGAGGAACTGCGGCAAGACTTGTCCAAGATCAAAGTGAGCGCCTATCTTTGACCCCTTTCTTTTACACTTGTGACTTATCCTTTTCGTCGTCAGACTCTATTGCAGACCATGAATGTCGTGACGCTTCCGGACGGAGGCGCCAAACTAGGCAAGCGGCTCGTAGACTTGCAAGCCGAAATAAAGAGGCAGCAGGAGACAGTGTCTAACATGGTGGTGGAACCCTGTGAGTTCGGATACTCGGATTGTCATATGTAAAATCGATTCTTATGTACGTTTACTTTTAGCCGCTCCGACAGTTCTGCAGGTGAAGAACGACGGCTTTGTCGCTTGGGACGAATTGAAAGAGGGGAGCGACGCCGTCAAACCGCGGATGCTGGGCGCTCAGGCGATGAACACTCATATGGTCCAGAGGGCTCTCACGTTGGAGAGGCTGCACGCGTTGCATTCGTCGATGGGAACCCGGCCGTCTGAGGATACGCGAGCGGATCCGCCGATAGGCCTCGTCGCCGAACTCATGCCTCATCAGCTGCAAGCCCTCGCCTGGTTGACGTGGAGGGAGACGGAGCTGCCGCGCGGCGGAATATTAGGTACACATTGTTCGTTCTCATATTTCGACTTATGTTCGTAAACGACGCTGGATTGCATTTCAGCCGACGACATGGGCTTGGGAAAAACCCTCACGATGATATCCCTTGTTTTGAGTGCCAAGGAGAGAGACTTGGACACGGACGACGACATCGAAAACGACGAGTGGTGCGGAAAAAATGGAAAACGTGAGCGATTCATTCTCGCAATCGGCGACTATCTCTCGGAATGTTTAAATTTTAAATTTAATTTTCAGTGATCCACGGCGGCACTCTTGTGGTGTGTCCCGCTTCTCTGCTCAACCAATGGTCCGAAGAGATCAAAAAGCATTGTAAGAAGGGCGTTCTCAAAGTTATCGTCCACCACGGCGCCAACAGAGAGACTAAAGCCCACCGCCTGGGGAGCGCCGACGTGGTAGTGACCACTTATAATATAATTCAGCGAGATTTTCAAAAGGTAACTGTTCTCGATATGCACTTTTGTTACTTATTATGATCAATGTGAAACTAATTCTCACACAGCAAGGAGTGTCGATGAGGATGCGATGGCGAAGGGTGATCCTAGACGAAGCGCACGTGGTTCGCAACCACAAATCGCTGACTTCTCAAGCTGCAGTCGCGCTGGCTGCTCGCACGCGCTGGTGCTTGACGGGAACCCCCGTGCAGAACAAAGATCTCGATTTGTTTTCGTTGCTCAAGTTCTTGCGCTGTTCCCCCTTTGATGAAATCGTCGTAAGTACTTCGCTTTCCCTATAACGATAATGTTTCGAACAATGCATTCATTTTCCTTTCACTAGGTTTGGAAGAAGTGGATCGACAACAAATCCACCGGCGGACAGGAACGTTTGACGGCCGTTCTCAAGACCCTCTTGCTGCGCAGGACTAAAGAGCAGCTGCAGAACGACGACAGTCTGATGAAACTGCCTGCGAAGACTGTTCGCCAAATCGACGTGGTCCTGTCTAGGGAGGAGATGAATGTGTATAAAAAGGTGAGTCATAGTAGTGAGCAACGTTCCCTCTGAGATACAAGCATCTCTGTGTGTAAAATAAAATGCACGGCACAATTTCTAAATTTAAGCGAACTTCAATTCGATGTATACATTATCTTTAATATAATCAAATATTTTTAATGCTAATAATCTTAGTTGATATTATTTATTAATAAAAGACGGTTTTCACTATTATTTATATTGTTAGGTACAGTGGACCCCCAATAACACTAGATTTGGGCGTGCTATTCGGGTTAGTTTAGTTGGGGGGACTAGAAAATATTCATACAATTTTTTGCAATACGAACGTACATATCAGGTGGTGAGATATTCTCCCTTTGGCTCGCTTACACGATAAGTTACGGGTGCGAGTGAGAGAGGAGAGCATGCAGCTGCATGCTCTTATATAGGTTACCGGACATGTATTTACGGGACAGCTAATTTTTTTCAACATTTTGTCTCACTGTTCAGATTAAGGTCGTCGGGACAGTTAAATGTTCCATATTCAAGTAATTGTCTGTTATAAGCTATATTCATAATATATTAAAGACAATTTTATTCCAATAAATATTTAACAAATTAAGGATAGTAGTATTTCGGAAAAGCTAAAGAAAATGTTTTTTGATGAAGTTACAGATTGCTATAAAACGGATGAATGCAATTAATGTGCAATCTTGCACATCCTCCGATTCTTGTGAAGAATTGAAATCAACACCCTCCAAAAATATATTCATTCTTAGTTCTGCCGATATTTTATTTGATATTTTGCAAAAAAAAACATTCAACATATATTATGAAATATATTGTGGAAATTTTGAATAACAAAAAAGATGATTTTGTTTCGCTATGGGACAATGTCAGGATTGAAGAGTTACATAGACAAAAAAATCACGATGATAATATAGGTCTGAAATTGAGGTATAAAGCTCGATATTTCGAAATACTTGAAACAATTTTCATGAATACTATCGATCGTTTTAAAGTTATTGATAATATATAATTAATGGCACTTTTTAACATGACTTTTAAGGAATATGAAAAGAATTTTCCAGTACCACTTTTTGTATCACTTCAACGCTCGTATGGAACTTTTTTAATTTTATGAGGTTGCAAAGTGAACTTATTTATATATATTCGTCACCAGAATTCCATTTAAAATCTATAAATTGCATTTATAATGTGATTATTATAAATTAACTAAAAAATATTTTAAGGAAGTGTTCAATTTAAAAAAATAATTTTTACCATACCGGTGACAAGTGCTTTTGTAGAAAGATCATTTTCTACAATGAAAAGAATAAAAACATTCACTAGAAATAGTCAAAGTAAGAATAGATTGTCAGCTCTTGCAATTAATATCAATCGAAAAAAACTTTTAGACTAATTAATGAAAGACAATATAAGAGCGTCGAATAAAATAAATACATAATATGTTCATTAAATAAAAAAAATAATTTAAAAATATAGTTTATAAATATAGACCACATGCCCTGTTTCAAAAGTCACCGCACGCTACTGGTACATATATAAAAAATAAACCTATTTGCAGAACTCAAATGAGTCACTTAAAATCATCAAACGGATCACTTAGTGACCCGCGGGTCATAGGTTGCTGAGTCCTGGTCAAAAGTGTAGCACTGTTGCAACTCAATTCTTTCACAGCAGCCTCCATTTAAGCAAGTACATTGAGTACATTTTTTTAATTACTAATTTAATTTTCTGAAGTTGTATCCAAATTCATATCTGTTAATTTATTATATGTGTTGACGTTGGAACGAGAAGATTATTTTAACTATTTACGAATGAACGAAGAAACACACTCTAGTGTCACTCCCATGATTAAAAAAGAAGACACCGTTGTGCGAAAAGCTATTTCCCCACATGAAAGGTTGATGGCAGCTTTAAGGTTTCTCGCAACAGGGAGAAGTTACGAAGATATTATAGCATATTTTAAGCTAAATATCTAACATTTTTTAAAAATATTTCATCATTTAAAATTTACGAATATCGCTCGAGTATTTTAAAAAATACACGATTATCAAGTACTTAAAAAATAGACGAGTATTCTCAAGTACTCTAATTGTAGACTAGTAGTGATCCGATTTTATCATCACGTCATTTTCTTTCAACAGGTGTTGCTGTTTTCCAAGACGCTGTTCGGTCAGTTTCTACAGCAGCGCTCAGAAAGACGAGGCGATTACCATGGTGCGGAAGGCGTCGGCGATAACCGAGAAGCAGTGGAGAGAATGCACAAATTAATGTTAAACGTTTGTGGTTAGTCATTTTGAAAGATCAGACTTTTGAATAGACACATTCTCACGCTGCAACTTCTTTCGCAGGTCCCAAAAATACAGAGATCAAGTCTCATCAGATCCTTGTGTTGCTACTTCGGCTACGTCAAATTTGCTGCCACCCAGGACTCGTTAACTCGATGCTGGACGACGAACAGTGCGGAGATGATTTGGACGGTTCGACAGCGCAGTCCGACGGTCCCGATGATATGGATCTGCTCGGCGAAATATCAAGACTGAATTTGGAGGAATACGAACCTCAACCGGAACGCAGAACGGTACTTTTTCATTTGATTTAGAATTCTATTAGACGTCCTTTACGACTTTTGTATATGATCAGAGCAGCGAGAGAGGAGCTAGAAACATTCTGCACGTCTCTAATCCGGTCTTCGATTTGGGCAGGAGGAGCGCCAAGATTCAGTCGGTGCTCGATTGCTTGAAAGAGAATGTGCTAAACGTGCCGGACAAGGCGATAGTGGTTAGTCAATGGACGAGCGTATTGGAGATTGTCAAAAACAATCTGAAAACCTTGGGGGTAAAATTAACCACGCTCAGCGGCAAAGTGCCGGTGCCTGCGCGTCAAGAGATTGTCCGCAGTTTCAACGATCCTAAATCTGGAGTAAAGGTAATCGTAGATTTGCACCATCACCGTACGACTCGAATCAATCAGTCTCATCTTACAGGTGCTCCTGCTCTCTCTGTGCGCTGGAGGAGTCGGACTTAATCTAGTCGGAGGCAATCACTTGCTGCTGATAGACCTTCATTGGAACCCGCAGCTCGAGTCTCAGGCCCAGGACAGAATTTACCGCTTCGGCCAGACCAAGCCTGTCCACATATATAAGTGAGCGGCTCGAATAACAGGTATTTTCGTTTGTTAGAATCTTCTGTAATTTTTACTCGATTTCAGATTCGTCTGCACAGATACCGTTGAAAGCAGCATCAAAAAAATCCAAGACAAGAAGTTAGAACTCGCCGAGAACATGCTAACTGGCGCTAAGAACATACATTCGTCTAAGCTGTCCATCGAGGATTTGAAACTCATGTTCAACATGACTTGACGACATGAATTTGTAAATAATAAGAGCGTTATTGTATTATTATATTTTATTTTGTTACAACAAATTTGAATAAAGAAAGTAAAAAAGGTAGGCAAGTCATACTCAATCGGTTCGGCGCAGCGTATTCTGCAACTCTCGATACTGAAACAAATCAATAGGTTAACTACGATCGACCGAGAGCGGCGTCGTCTTCGAAGTCTCACCTCCATCTCTTTGTACACGATATCCTGGGTGAGGTTGTCCAGAAACTCTTGAAACCGCTGACGCAAAGCGAGATTCTCCATGGACGCCACCTCTTGCTCTTTCTTGGCCCTTTGACTCCGCAGCGACTGCAGCTCCTGGTGTAGCTGTTCGATCTGCTGCTGTATGTGCTCTGAAAGACAATTGGAAGTTAACGCTTGTCTAAAAAAGCGATTCAGATAAACGAACTCACCTTTGCTACGGTTCCTATACTGGCCCGGATCCGCAGGGCGGCTCGCTTCGGTTCGCCCCGAGGGACTATCGCTCCGCTTGCTGCCGCCCGCACCCCGAAACATATCAGAGGCGAACTGAGTAGGCAAATCGTTGCGGCGGTCCTGCTGACGGCCGTCCTGCGCCGAGTCCGAATCAGAAAGGCGACTGTCGTACTCGGACAGTCGACTATTGTCATTGAGCTCAGCGTTAAGATTAGACCCGAGCTCTTCGTCAGAGTCGCTGACAGCGCCGCCGAATATGTCTCTTTCTAAAGTAGAATATATAGTAACAATAGTAATGAAGCATAAATTTACGGGGAACTTACCAACGTCTGCACCGGGAGCTTCGCCAGCAGGCTCGCTCTTGACGCTCTGCTCCTGCTTGGGCGTCCTGCTTTCTTGCTTAATCTTGGGAATTCTCTCCTTTTTGACGGGCGCGTCGCCCGGTTCAGAGCCACCGGGGTTGTCGCCCTTGGCCGTCTGGTCTTCCTCTTCGCTCAGCACCTCCCACTTGACGCTGACAGCGTCATTGTCGATTCTAAGCAACCGCTTCACCTCCTTCTCTATTTCGGGCGCCTCGGCGTACTTCTTCTTGAGCGTCTTCCGGAAGCGTCTCTTGCGGACGTTTTTAGCTGGCGGAGTAACTCCATGCGGCCACAGAAACTTCTTCTCTACCTTAAATGGGTCCTTCTTTTTATTCTTAGCAACGTTTTCATCTTCTGGTGGCAGTTGTTCGGCTTCCTCCTTGCATATCATCTATAATGGGGAAATTAAATAGACAGTCAAGTATAAATATTAATAATGTGACCAGATTTTGAAAATATCACAAGACACTAAAATCTCGAAAATTTTTGTTCAATGAGGATAAATTTTTGCAAGAGCTAAAGAAAAATCATTTCAGAAATTTATGTTAAAGAAGGTCGTCTGGTCACTCTGGTATATTTTGACACGATTCGTCAATCACTTACCATCTGGCATATATCAGCCGTCTTATAGAAGCTTTTGTTGTCAATAGTCTTGAGCGACTCGATGACGGTTGGCAGGTCGATGACTTTGGCGTGCATCAACCAGTGGTCGACGCGCACCTCGCCGTACCGCATGTCGTTCTCGAGCCGGACCGTGCAGCGGTCGCGAAGGTTGGCGCCTGAGCGCAGCAGTTCCCTCAGAACCTTGGCGGGCTCCTGCGGAAGAGACGAATCAGATGTGAAGGGAGAAAAATAGCACGAGGCGAGAGCGGAGAGACGCTTACCTCCGGCATGCGCATAATGAACTGCGACTCGAGCTC
The DNA here is from genome assembly GCF_051122295.1 of Plectrocnemia conspersa. Taxonomy (NCBI): domain Eukaryota; kingdom Metazoa; phylum Arthropoda; class Insecta; order Trichoptera; family Polycentropodidae; genus Plectrocnemia; species Plectrocnemia conspersa. Next base: position 2,733,737 of record NW_028277173.1, read on the forward strand.
GAGGGGCGCTTCCGCCTCGCGGCGCGCCTCGGCCTGCTGCAGATGCGACCGACTCATCACGATGACAGCTGTCAGACTGCGGGTGTTGCCAACGCATCGTATTTCGCTTCGCTTTAATTTACGCGCATGCGCATACATAATTTGCATTCGAAAGCCAGAAAATCGTATCATTGCACATGCGCATTAAAAATTTTGGTGTGCAAGATATGAAGTGTAACGAAAAAAAAAGAGGTTCATTGACACTTTCTTGCGTTTATTATGATAATGCTGATTTAATAGGAGTAAACATTGCAATTTTTTATTTAATTATTATTCTAAAACATTTAATTTCCACATTTATGGGAAAAACTACTGAGACGGAATTTAGCAATATCAATAACTTAATTAAATAAAGCGAATTGGATTCCAGAAATAGCATATCTTGCAGATATTTTTGCGTATTTAAATGAATTTAACACTTCCCTCCAAGAGACAAATATTGATATTTTTCAAAATAAAGTAGATGCTATTATTCTCAAATTCAAATTTTTGGCAAATTGTATTTTAATGGAAAGTATTGAACGCTTTTTTAATTAACACAATATTTTAGTAATAAAAATGTTAAATATAATTTGTTGCAGCATTCGGCAAATTTTCAAAAAATATTTCTGGCCAAAAAGAAAGACGCCAGAAACTGGTAATAATTTATTTGTATTACACAAGTGCAGCAAACTATTGTGGATGAGTATTGTTTTTCTTTGAGCGCTGATGGAAAAACTGGCGAAGGGATGACGTCCAGTGGGTGATCCTCGTAGATCTCGTAGTCCAGTGATGTTCCTCTTGCTGTCTGCCGATGTCCTTTATCCATATAATTACCGTGGTTACGGTGATTTAGTGCACAAATTTCAAGAAAAACCCAACAGTATGTACTCGAAAATATTACTTAACAATTTTTTATTTACATAAATTAAAACGGGATAAAAATTTTAACATTCCTCTTCTTCACAACAATATTCTAATCTAACCTGTTGTTTTCTTAGAATATGTTTTGTGGGGGCCCATAGCGACGCAATATGTGTATAATTACCACCCGTCACTATCCGTACGCCAAAAAAATATTACAAAACCGCAGTGATGTAATTCTAAAAAAATAGTAACGGAATGGAACTTTAAAGTAAGCAATGAGATTTCAGTTTATGGTTGATTGCTTATTTTGTTTGTACAATTGAGCGTCCAATTGCACGCTTTTATATCTCATCACTTAATATGCGAGCAAGTGAAGTACAAAATTAATGCTCCGGCACTATTTAATTTAACACTACGTATTTGTTCCAATTCGAAAGCGAACTTCTTGATGGAAGTGGATTCAGTTAGGGAAGGTCATTCGACTTTATTTACCATATCTTTTGCTTAGATTTTTCTCACTCAAATATTCAATTAGTTTATTTATCACACGTAGAAAAATTCTGTTCATTAAGTCACAAATATATGAGCTTTATGCAAGTCCTTGTGACTAAACAATACTTATTTTTTTTCTTAATCGGATCTGGAAATTCTCCTATATATCAGATTTTGGCAACCGAAGCATTAACTAACTTGGACTCAGGAATAATTATATGAGGTCAAACAATATCGAAAAAAAAACAATCGCCAAATCAGCCTCTATAGTCAATTAAAAATATATAACGTGTTTTGTCTACATATAAAAAACATATACTTTATTTTTAAAATCACATTATTCACTATTATAAAGATAATGGTAAAGTACTGTTAAGTAACATATGATTAATTCCTTCAGTAATGCAGTAATTTTCATTTGTACTTGTTTCTGTAGCGACCTAGAAATAATATTGTTTTTAATACATAAATACAATTTATTGTAATTGATATATTTTATTTAAAACATACAATAGCATTTCTTTGTTTCAGCATCTTATCTCTTTTATGCTCTTCGCCATGCATCTTTTTACGGTGTGAATAATAATTGCCTGATGATGCAAATTCCTTTGGACAAAAGGGACAGGAGTATTTGCGTTCACCAGTGTGTTGAGCCATGTGATCCTAAATATTTTATATATTTATAATTTAGCAAAATATATAATGATCTAAAATGGCTTACCCTTAAAATAATGTTCAATTTGAACCGTTTTCCGCATACATTGCAAATGTACGGTTTATGATTTGAATGCTTAACTAGCATGTGTTGTTTTAAGGATGCCTTCCTAGGAGTGCTATAATCGCATTGTAAGCATTTTGATCGTACGCTGCTGTGCCGTCTACTATGAAGTTGTAATGTTTTCTTGTTTTTACATCTGTAGATAATTAGGTTACCAAAGTTATAGAGAAAACCTTTTTTCAATATATTGAAACTTACATAGATCCACAGATTTGGCATTGAACTTTTTTAGACCCGTTAGGATCGTGCGTATCTAAATGATCGGAAAAACTCTGCTGATATTTGAAGCTTTTTCCGCATTCGGAGCATAAATACTTTGGTTTAGAATGTACTAATGTAACGTGTGTTAGCAAAGAAGTCGTGGAAGTAAATCTAAAATTAAATTCATAATATAAATAATTGACAAAAAAGCACTTTGATTAATTTATTTACATTTTAGAGCACAACTCGCAGCTATAAGACTTCTTCTGCTCCTTTGGAATGTGAGTTAATTTGTGATAGTTTAAACTAGGCTTTTTAGCAAAGCTAAAATGTCAAATTTGTTATTATGTTATCTATTATTAATGATTTTACAATTGTTACTTCTACGATACACTACCATCTCCCGCACTCATCGCATTTATACGATCTCTCCGATTCCGGTAAATGTATTTCGAGATGCGGTTTTAAAGCGCCAAGTCTAGTGAACTCTTTTTTGCAAATGGGACATCTGTAATAGACATAATAATTAGTAGCTTAATTCAAATGTATATAAACAAGAGGAACAAACATACTCAAAAGCTGACGGCTGCAAGTGTCTGGCCATGTGCATATAAATTATACTTTTTTGGAACAAATTCTTTTCACAACATGTCACAAAACCTTTTTTTCCATGTTCGGCCGGAAAATGGTCTAGTAACTATAATAAAAAATTATAAGTTTATTGCTCAACAATAATATGAAGATAAAATATTTACCTTAGCGAGACTATCAAATTTAGGTTTGTTTAAGCACAAGGAGCATTCCATGTTGAAAAACGTATTAGCAACACGTTCCAAAGCCGAACCTCTAATGACAAACTTGCCATTTTCAATTAATTTTTTTGGCAGATCAGTTCTATTACTCAACATTTCTTTACTTATGTTTACTTCGCAAAATTCTTTACAATCTATAGATTCATTTTGTTCATTATCGATAGACTCTGACGTATTTCGAACATTTTCCGATTCATATTCAATCGTTGAAATTATATTAGATTTTCTCTTAGCCGATGGTTTGAATTTATTCTTGCGCAGTTTTAGTAACCGTTGATTTTCTTGAACTTTTGTGTAAAACTCATAATATTCTTCGACCAACTTGACACAATTAAAGCATATCATCGAGCTAGCGCCTGAACGCGTCGTTAATATCTAAAGATCGAATAAAAATGGTTACATTTTAAACCCAACAAGTAAATTGTTTGCGCAACTTACACATAATGAAAACATCTGTTCGATGGCGTCTTTCAACGGTAAAACTGGACAAGATGGGTCACAAAAGTCGTAAATTGGATTGCCTGATAGACACAAACGACACTCTTCTCTTTTTGTCATCGCAATGTGCGTTTTTAAAATGAATCGTTTATTTGTAAACAAGCTGTCAAACAAACCACCATAGAAACATTGGTCTTAATAGTAATTTATTTGACCATAACTTTTGACGTATTCTAGTTTTCATGCTGTGGTAATATCGAATATTTACGTCGAATTGTACTAAAATTTATTTCAAAGCACAAGGACGTCATTGAGGAGAAGAGCAGATGAGGGCATTTGCCATTAGCATTCCAGGAATATATTTGTAAAATAATGCAAGAGAAAAAGACAAAATGTACGCTAATTTTTACACTCTTTTAAGTAGTGTTGCTGTGTCGGTTCTCTTTACAGCGCTTTCATAAGAAAGCTTTCATTGTTACCACTAGAGTAGTGTTTAACTTATTGGTGGCTTGGGCTGTTTTATCTTTTGGTCATAATGACATTTATAACATACTTATTTCTAATAAATAAAAAGAAGATAAAGCAGATAAAATGCCTTGGATTTTTATAAAAGAAAGCTTTTAAAAATGAGTCACAGAAGTAATCGCATGGGTGCAGATCATTAAACTTCTCGGACGGGTCGTCTCTTAAGATATGTTAACGTTATATTTTTACCTTATATTGATAACTTATGTTTATATCTAAATGATAAGTCGTACAAATTACATTTGCCAAGATCAGTGAAAGAAACGTTAATTCTTTTCTAATTTTTAAATATTTATATAAAGATTACACTAGTTCATCAATAGCAAAAATCTTTTACGGTTTATAAACACATTATATATTTTATAATAAAATTTAATTTGTATTTTCGCTCTAGAATTTGTAATCGAATGGCATTTTATTGCTTTTCGCGTGGATTTTTGACTTCTGAGAAGTGATAATTATTTTTTTGCGGTCTTATATTGGTCAAAATTTGGTTTATGTGCTTCATTCGATTTTCATTTATTGTAAGTCGTAATGTTATTATAAAAAGTAATAATATAAAGCGATGGCACGATTTTATTGCTTTTGACCTGGACTAAACAAAGACCCTTGTGAATTTGGTCAGAAAAATTCATGTCATTTAATGAAATTAAAATATTAAAAAAACGATCACTGGCTAATCAACGTTTGGCCCTCCTCCTTGGAAAAAGCTGAAATGACGTGTCTGTCTGTTACTTCATAAAAGATAATAAACATGGATATTTATATTATTTTTTTTCAATTCATAAAAGTTATATCGAACATTCCGTGTAAATTCTAAAACACACTCTGCCATACAAAAGACCCATATAATTCTATGATAAATTGGAAGCACGTATAATTCTATTGAAAATAATTCATTTTAATATATCTACAAATGTTTTTGAGCAAACCTAAAGATACATCGTTAGATAAAGGTTCTAATATTCCGTTCAAGTAATCTTCAACCTTTAAATATATGTAACAACTGTGATGTAAGGTTCAAAAGTTGATGACGACTAGGTCCGTCATGCCTGTGTCAAACGCCGTGAAAGGGTGGAGGATTATCGGCGAAAAGTGTGAATTTGGATTTACCGATTTTTTTACCAGTACTGAAGGTCAAAAATTGTAATTGATCTGTGTATATATTTTCGAGTTGATGTTCTCTGAATTTAAACTCGCCGTTGTAGTAGTATTTTTTTAAAAGTTATATACATGTACGAGTGAACGGTGGAAGAGGCACCACCGCCGTTGTCATCCCGCCGAGGTCCACCAAAAGAAATTACCGGCAAGATTTATCCAAAATGAATGTTTTAATAAATAGTCCCCCATAATACGATATCCTTGTTTTTATGATTTAATTAAATAAAAATCAATATTTTAATCGTCATAAAACTGGTCTAAAAAAATATTTTGAGTTTGTTTTTGTAACCTTAGTAACATAAATTAGCATATTTTAAAAATAAACTTTATTTATTAAGTTTTAGTTGAAAAATATAAATAAATAACATTTCGGAAAATTTGATTTTTAATGTCTCTTTATACAAAATATAATAAAAAATATTTTATTTACATATAATAAGAGTTAATAAATACTTTGATATCTACTATATATTATTGATATATATATGTATATTGAAATTTCTTCTTTTACCAATTATGAATATTCATGTGGTGTAAAATGTAGTTTCTAGTTTTAAACGCTTTCCCACACTTATCGCATGCAAAATCATTCGAGTCACTATGAATCTTCATATGCTGATAGAGGCAGTTTTTAGTTTTAAAAGCTTTACCGCAATTCTCACAATTAAAGCAATAAAAGTCTCTGTGAACGTTCATATGACTCGCGAGTGACTTTCTAGTTTTAAACGCTTTGCCGCACATGATGCATTTAAAGTCATAAGATTCTCGGTGAATATCCTTATGTTGCGAAAGGCAATGTTTACTTTTAAATACCTTTCCACACTCGCCGCATTGAAAACCGCATGAATTGCAATTAATGTTCATAGGCTGCAAAAGGCCGTCTTTCGTTCTATGCTTGCTACATTGAAAGTAAGTAGAATCATTATGAATGTTCATATGTTGCGATATTCTCTTCTTAGTCTTGAACGCCTTTCCACATTTGTCACATTCAAAGTTATAAGTCTCACTATGAATATTAATATGCTGTAAAAGACCGTTCTTAGTTACGAATCCTTTTTTGCACTTGCCGCATTCGAAACCGTTGGAAACATTGTGTACGTTTATATGCTGTTGAAGGCTAGTTTTAGTCACAAACGCTTTTCCGCACTTGTCGCATTCAAAGTCGTAAGAAGCGCAATGGAAAGCGTTCTTATGATGATTGAGCGCTTCTTTAGTCTTGAATACTTTTCCACACTCGCTGCATTGAAGGATTTGAGCGTCGGTATGTTTGTTCGTATGCTTTGTGAGGTAACTTTTAGTTTTGAACGCTTTACCGCATCTTTCGCATTTGAAATTGTTGGTGTCGCTGTGAATGTCCATGTGTCTCGATAGATAATCCTTGGTTGAGAATGTTTTCTTGCATTTACCGCATTGAAAGTCTGAAGAATCTGTATGAATGTTCATATGCTTCAAGAGGCTCTTTTTAGTTTTAAAAGCTTTCACACACTTTTCGCATTTAAAATCTAACGATTCACTATGAATATTCATATGTTGTATTAGAGTTTTTTTAGTTTTTAATACTTTTTCGCATTTGATACATTTAAAAGAATTTTCCTGCGCTTTTATCTGTTCCGCAATACATGGCTTAAGATCAAACGGTGTTTCAAAACTATCCTGTTTATAGTTATATAAGTCTGTGCGTACGTTGAGGTTCTGTGGAAAAACTTGATCATTCTGGAGTGGAAATCGTTGTGTAATAATTGAATTTTCTCCAAAATCTGCGAAAAAATAAAAACTTTTGAAGAATTGCCACAAATCTCATCAAATCTTCTATATATCTCCAATGTTACCTGAGGATTTATGATACGAGTCGCATCTTCGTTGCTAAAAATGATTCAAAATTAGAACATTAATTTATGCAGTTTTTATAAGAGGTTTTTCGGTACTTTCCTGTTATCGGGGGGCAAATTTATTCATTTGCTTATAAATTTTATTTATTTAAACACTCCATGAATAACTCTCTGCAGCGAATCTACTAATAAAACTACATTCATAATTGTATATAAATAAATAAATATTTTTTTACAATAAATTTGACCCTCGAAAACAGGAAAGTATCAGTTTTTCAATAGAAAGACATACCTGTATGCCAATAATATCACTATTAAGTACATCTTTTATGTCATTAGATTCTAAAAAAACACACAAATGTAAGTCAAAATATTATAATGTAAAATGGTACTATTATTTTACCTTTTTTAATTTTGCAATTTCGTTTATTATTTTCTTCATTGCTATCGTATTCTATCTTTATATTTTCATGCTTTAATACGAAAAACATAAGTTTAGTTTTTATGACTATTCAATAAAAGTTATTTTGTTTACCTTTACTACACATTTGACTGTGTCGAAAGAGTTGAAAGTTTCTTCTTGATTTTCAACTCCTGGTTCTAAAATGCATATCTATTATATTAAAAAAGCATTTATTAAATTAAAGTTAATGAATTATTAACATCATACCAGTTTTAATAAAATGTGAAAATGACATTTTAGTGTCGAGATTATAACAATCCACAACAAACGTCAGACGCCATGTACATTTTTGACATAAACACTACAAATTTCGTCCATGTCATAATTCTCGAAATTTAATTAAAAAATAAAGATGAAATTTTAAATAAATAAATAAATTATTAATTATATATGAAAAATATATATGTATATTAAATATATTTTACTCATTCATAAATATTTCCAGACTTTATCTCTAGCACATAAATTTATGTTTTTTGAATAGATCAGTGTACGCCATGACTTTAAATTTTTTACACATACTAGGGGCGAGTCACAAGAATAAAGTCGTATACGTCGCATGAAAATGCGATTGTGTGCTGTTTTTGTTTCTACATGCGCTGCAATATTCTGATATGCATTTTTGCAAACGGAATGTAAACAAATTTCTTAAATTGACTATTTCACTTCAGACTCAATCAAGTCATTCGTATATTTAATCGCAAGGTCCATAGAATATCTACTTAGCTCAGTTTCATCTAGCGATATTATGTTCAAACTAATAAAAAAGTCAAAATCTTGTTGATACGATACGTTTTATTAATACCCATACACTGTTTACTCAATTATTGAGATAACAGTGTATGGGTATTTAATACAAAATTTCTCATCCTCATTTAAATTAGCATAATCATCAGAAGCTTCATATTTAAATTGTTTCGTTTTCTTTTTTCCTTAAATATATGGCCTATATTCAACGACATTCATTCATTTCTGTGTTTCTCAGAGTTTATATTAGATTACTAATTAGAATCTTAAAAATTTTGACAATTGTTTTTTCACTGTAAATACAGCTTGTTTTTTAGATGACCGTCGAGAATTACAACGTTACTTCAAAGAAACAGGTAAATTCGAAATAAGAAAATTGTAATCATTCGAGATTGAACTCCTTTATATTTACCAGCCATATTCGTGACATTATCATAACACTGAGCTCTGTAATATTGAATATCGAGATGGTCAGAACACAATTTGTCCAAAATTTCTATTTATAGTTCAAATTTGTAAAGACGCTCTCTGATTTTGCTGCCTAGTGCCTCTTCTTTCGCATTGGTCTGCTTTATTGTATTCGGGTGGGGTGAGTTTTTTTTATCGAGGTGTAATATTTGTAAAAGGAAAAAATCGTGCTTGACCAAAGATGGTTGCCTCGCTCACATTGCCCTAACTTATCTAGATAAATAATAAATAAATAACTTACATTAGTAATTTGGCGCCGGGAGGGAACGGGTGGTAATTAGACACATATTGAGCCGCTGCAGTAGTATTTTTATTAAATATTGTGGCCCGAAGTTGCCAAGACAAGGTCCGTCACGTCAAAGTGGCGCCAAGTTTTGGCCATAATAAACATAAATAAATAGGCACCCTACACTTGTATAACAAATAATTGTTATCTAAATAGCATGTTTATCTAAATTAAACGTGCTTATATACACATATTTTTAAATAAAAGTGTAAATTTATTGTAGTGACCTAATATTATTAATGGCCCATATTTACATTTTTATGACCAATATTATATGCACCGCATTTGACAGCTGCATAGACAATGCATTCACAATAATTGATAATATAAGAGAAAATATGTTGAACAGAAATTTTTTAATGCACAATTCGATACCATCGTCTTCATGTCGCCTCTGTTTAACAGAGGATTCTGTATATGATCTTTGCGACCCTCCCGATGGAAATATAAAATTAAGGGACAAAGTCGAGGAACTTTTCACGATTAAAGTTAGTTTCTTATCATATCTTGTGTTATATTAGCATTTTGACAATTTATTATGGAGCTTAATATGTATTTTTTATTTAAAGGTACAAACTCAAGCTTGTTTACCTACAAAAGTTTGTAAGCAGTGCGTGTCGCTCGTTGAAAAATATCATACGTTTTTTAAAACAGTCAAGGAAAATCAAAACACATTGCTTGCGAGGATTAAGGAACAGATCAGCAATCTAATCTATCTACCCGATCGAAAACAATTTTTTCTTGTCATTAAAAACCTACAGCCCCTATGCGATGATAGTAATGTTAGCACACAGAAGAAAAGCACCGACTTAAGTAATTTAAATCAAAACTCAGCTCACGATACTAAGGTTCAGCAACGTGAGAATGAAACTATAATTATGAGCAGTCATAAAGATCTTCCAACAGATACTGATTTTGAAAACGTTATCCCACATTCAGTAATCAATACTGAAATAAATCAGAATCAACAAATACCGACGATGAATACGAACGATCTGGAAATGGGCGCTATTAAATCATCTAAGATCAAAGGAGAATATAATGAATTTGATTATGGCGAAATGAACTTTAAAGTAAGACCGATTGAAGTTGATTCAATTGCAGTTAATGAATTTGATTGTAATACTAAGATAAAATCTGACGTGAAAAATGTTGTTAAAATAAACAATTCAGATAAGGCTGTACGAAAATCCAGGCTATATAAAATCAAAGATCACGAAGAGCGGTTCATTGCAGTTGTTAACTATCTAAAGAAACGTTGTTCGATTTCTGATGATGAGTTTAAAAAATTGATTCAAAAACCACTGCGTTTACTCGACAAAGATGGAATTTGCAAAATAAGATTTCTTGTGATTGAAATGCTTGTAAACAAATACTTCAAACTTGATTGTAGACTTTGTAGGATAACATTCAAAAGCATTACGGAGGTTTGTTGTTTGATTTATGTCTCATTTTTCATTGTTTATGATTTTATTTATCTATTTTATAGTTCAATTATGTTTAAAAAATCATTCCAGTTGATTTATATGGACCAAGATCAGTTGACTTTTTACCCATTACCCCAAAATATAATTATTTACACCGACGTTACTCATTGATTTGCAAAGTAGAAAATCATATACTATTTAAATTCGAAAGGTTTATATATACAGAGAATATAATTATAAATAAATATAAAAAAAATGCAATAAAATCAATTAATATCGTCATTATGAAACAGAAATTCGAGAAAACTTTTTTACTTCAAGTTTTGGAGAAATGATGTTTCAATTTTGATACAATGACATCAAAATTGTGGCATTTTGATATCAGAGCAATTTGAATACTTTCTTTGGGATCCAATCGATTTCTTTGTTTTGTTTTTATTATTTATCAGAGTGGAAAATATTTGTTCGCAAAGGTAGGTTGTTGCAAAAGACAACTTTTTGACTTCCTTCTTATGTGCAATTTTGGTTATTGGCATTATGATATTAGCAGGAAGGAACATATCCATCGTTACATGAATGGCCGTAACAAGTATGAATAAAATTACCAAAAAAATATTAACAATAAGGACTGCCCTTTATGATGTCGCTAAATAAAAAGTTTAATTACTCCGGAAATTACATATTCCTAATAAATAAATACTCTTAGCTTTTTATAACGTCGACATTTTCATTGGTTCAAAGGAAATAAGGAACAATTAATTTATTACAAGTTACAAAAAATAAGGCAGTCTTTTGTTGATTTTGGATTCAGTTTTTCTAAAAAAAATTCAGAAAATGTATATTCTTAAATGAAAAAATGCTGCAAAAATTTAATTCTTAACCCCGTTTGGGGTAATTTACCCCAGTTAACCGAACATTGATTTTTATGCACATTCACTGAAATAAAATAGTTGTATTTTTCCAATATTGCTATTATTCGCTGAACATATTTCTGAAGATAGGAAACATATGGAAAGTACTCTTAAATAAAACCATATTAAAATATAATTTACTGCTAATAATTACAATATTTTGCTAGTAGAGTTTTTGCATTTATTTTTTAAATTTTAATTAATTTTTAAATTCGCAACAGTTTAAAATTTTAATTTCAATGACTGCTAAACACGAACTGAATGACGCAGCAGGCTGACATTTGACAAGTAGACATTTGAAGGTTAGTATTTATGGATAACACTATTGTGGTGACACTGGTGGCGCCATCTCTTACCTAGGCCGACTAATTATGAACCGCCTCTCGTTTGTATGTGTTTTGTGAACTCTTGAATTCTGGTGACTCACTGGCTCTAGTATGACGTGGAAGTGAAAAGCAGCTGCTTTATCAGTCTTCTACGGTCGTCTAGGCTGATATTAGGCGTGGTGCGAGTTAGGCTGAACTCTCGCTTGTTCCATATCGGAAGCGAAGTGTAGAAGTGGCCAATCCGAAGCTTGAGGGCGGAAATATACTGTTTGTTACTGTCTACCAATCCTTTGAGTAGACTTTGTAACGACGTAATGTGGGTCTAAGTACCTGTAGATGCATTCCACCGACCCTTCGGCTTGCAAGTAATGCTTCTAATCTGCTTAAATAATCGATCGGTACACGCACAATTAGTTTGCAGGCTTGCGAAATTTCGAATTGTGGCTGAAGTTTATGTATTGTTGTTTTTTATTGAGACGTAGTAAGTTTCAGATTCTTTACTAAATATTGGTCTGTCTGCCAGCAAAGCACTTAAAACTCTTTTTAAAATTAAATAATATTTTTCGATTTTTACATCATATGAATTTCTAACTCAACTCTTCTTTCAGAGATCCAGAAGATCCAGAAAATAATATTTTTCTCGAACAAAGAAATATGCTTATAAATGTAACGAATAGTTTATGTACAACCCTATATATTTGAAATTGGTTCGTTCAGATTGTTAAAACTTTTACCTTGAGGAGAAAATCGTGTTCTTTTTATTATTTTGCGACATTGACTCTCATGAGAACGCCATCGTTATGGATTTTAAATCATTTTCTGTCTCTTCTGCATATTTTACAATAAATAGGCCCATGTCCGATTTGTGCGGTCGCTAGCGGTATAAAACCGAGCGCCAAACACGCGCTCGGCTTAGTCTAAGCATCTTGGTCGTAACAACAGTTTTACTGGACATGTTCCGAATAAATCAGAGCACATGTCTAAATATTAGGTTATAAAATATGAAATGTCAATATCTCTTTCCATTTCATGTTTTTATCGTAAAAGTATCATCATCACTCTTTCGAATATATTTTTCAGGACAATTATTGTAAAACTGATTAACAATAAAAATGAATGAAAACATTAAATTTTTACAAGTAATAAAAATGATCTTAATTTATAATACTATTAATGTTTATGTTTACAAAACAATCAGACAAATCAGTTTTTTTAATACTTAATGATTTTTTAAACTTCTAATTGATATAATAAATCTTGACGCTCTCACCTAATTATTTTACATATTTAAAAAAAAAAAAAACTTGTTTTAATGCTTCATGTCTTTATGGGATCTTGAAGAATCGAATAAAATTTTAGTAGAAATTCTTTCCATCTCGACGTTTCGCCATTAATATCTTTCGGCATTCTATAGCTATTAATTTGGATGCACTTTATTTATTTTCGCAAAATTAGTATAAGCGACGCGTTTCAAAAATATATTTTTTATAGCAAAAATACGGTTCAGCGTTTAATGGAATTGTTCAAACGATTTATAATTTTTACGCAATTATTCTTCTTGTTGTTAGAGCCGCATGCGGCTCGTGAGCCGCGCTTTACTGACTATTGGTTTAGGTGAAGTAGATGAATAATCATTTTCTGTTAGTTGTTTGGAATTTCTAATAATGTATTCTATGCAAAACTATCAAGTAAATGGAATCTTTATTGCGATATAAAACAAATTCCAGATACATTACATGTTTCTTTGAAATTGGAGGTAAGATTATAATCTGACTTCTTAACAAATTACAACAATATTAAAACTATTTATGTATATGATTAATATTTCTAAATATTTTATAAAATTGATAAGAAATGAAAATTGATAAAAACAATAACTTTCTACAGATAATACAAATTATTCTTATTTATGACACTATTATTTATTCTGGAGACCCGATAAAAGCGCGCTACGACAAAAGCGCGCAAAGAATTAAAAAAGTCGTAAACGATTGTTTTGAAATAAACTTATTTCAGCTTTAAATAAAATTTTGAGCAATAAATAAATAAATTAACATGCCTCTAAAACACGATAAAAATAAAGTAATAAAATTATAAAAATAATAATTTTAATTCTATTACTAAATTGCTATAAATAAAAATAGTAATAATAAATATTATTCTTATTTGAAATAGTGTATTATAAAAATAAGTTTATTTCAAAGATAAATTTAATAAAGTTATATGACATCACAATATTAACGATTTTTTATTCTTTGCGCGCTTTTGTCCAGCGCTCTTTTGTCGTTGCGCATTTTTGTCACAGCGTCATTGATACGTTTTTAATGTTATTTTCAGTTAAATGTACATCACCAAAGTGTGCATCGCAAGAGAGGACATGTGAGATGCTGCAAATCTTATATGTACACAAAGAAAGAGATGGCACTTCATTTGGTGAAACACTTAGAGTAAGTTTATTTATTCATATATATGTTATGCGTAATAACTGTGTGTATCGTTGGATTTCTTAATCTTTATGTGTAGTCTTTGAAACGATGTTTTAACGGGTGACAAATCTGCTATTAAATATTATCAAAACTACAACACAGACCTGCAGCAATGACGTCAATTTATAGAACATATAATGATATAAAACAAATCCATACTTTTCAGTTTCATTTATTTTTCAGCACTGGCTAATCATAAAATCACGCATATTTTCCAAAGAAGTTTAAAGGTTAGTTAACTTAGTTTTATTAAAAATAAATAAATTTTGCAATCGAATAAATAAACAACGAGCTTTGTGATTATATATCGAATGGAAAATTGTACAGTTGAAAATATACAATTCACATTGAAAGAAAATATGTGGAGTTTTCTTCAGCTTGTAAGAAGATCATAATGCAATATTTTTATGCTAATGAGAGTTATAAGACGTAATATTTGTGACAGCTTATGTTGCTAGATTAGTGTCACTTAACATATTTTAGCGTCGAGTTTTTGGATGAGGAGAATTTATTCCGACTAGTACGCCCCTGGTTAAAAATTGCATCTTTTACGTTAATTTTTATTATATTATTTGCCTATAGTGACGGTATTCTTAGAGGTGATTAGCCATAATGACGCAGTGGTCAAAAATAATTATATTGTCTAGCCATAAAAATTAGTTCTTTGATTTGTTTGTCTTGATTAGTGTGTCAATTGACATTACATGACTCGATCATAGCTTATTACTTTAAAACACCTAGACTGCGTATGTTCAATAGAATTTTTAATAAATTCTGTAATGTAACAGAAATGACCGCGGCCTTTTTTATGATAGGGATGGCTGGCGAAATATAATCAAAAGCAGACATATTTTATCAATATAGTGAGAAATTTTAGATTTTTTTAAATATGACTTATGATTTTGATTGACAGCAGCGGATCTCAGTATAAAATGAGGATGAAGCAAAGCCCTTTTCGGAAAATCGGAGTATTTGCATGTATCTTGTATTTAATAAAATAATAACTCAAAGCATGCGTATGATCAAATATAGGCATTCATATATTATATTAAAATCAGGCACGTATGGTGAGATACATTCCCTTTCTCTAGCTCGCGTGTTAAGTGACGAGAGTGAGTGAGAAGAAGTGGGCGTGCGGAACGCATGTAATGCACGCTCTTATCTCTCACTCACTCTCGTCATTTAACACATGAATGAGCGAAAGGGAATGTATCTCAATAAATGTAATCATTTTAATGACATTATTTTATTTTATTTTAGTTTTGTTGCATCAACTGATACGATAAACATAATATTTTGTTTTTCATCTTATATTTTATTCACTGATTTTTAAAATCATCTTTTCTTCATACTGATTCATCACCCATTTAAAGGTAAGAAAACAAAAATAGTCAATTTAATCTATCACTTAAAATTATTAAATTGCTGCACTTTTTTAATTTAGAACATTTTGTAATGAATTAGTTAAAGTTTTGGCGTGAGCAATGGTAGAAGCATATGGTGGATGCCTAATAAAAATATTATTATTTTATTTCTGTTGTAACATATTCATCGTTCTAGAGTTATTGCTCAGAAATTATTATGAAATGTGCTTCATCGCACATAAGTGATCATTTAAGCAAACTAGAGATACCACCAGCATATTTAAAAAACACGCAGTAAAGCTTTCAAGATGTTGGAATTTGAATTACGCGCATTGTGCGCAGTACTATTAAGCATTTTTTTTTGATCTTGCTGTTAAAAATGCAACTTACTCACTTTTAATAGAGAAGGTTTAAAGTTGTTTCTCAGACACATGAGAGAAAATAAATAATAATTATTATTATTTTCTACAAAGCTCTTACAAGCTATACTAAGAAATGACTTTCTCGAGTAGCATTGTTGATTGTACTTGAATTACACTTCTTCTGGATATTCTGGAAAATTTTTTTTGTCTGTCACCTAATTACCAGCGCTTGTACTCACAAGAAGTGTATAAAAAACAGATGTAAAGGCCCTCACCCGCCGACCCATTAGTGACCTGTAGCTGTAACATCCTGTTGACTTCGCATAGTTAGTTGTGCGCTAATGAATTGCTCCACCTCCGTTTTTGACCTAAGCTGTCACGATCGACGACTGCAGCTGGGTTCCCAGTAGCGATTAGAGTTGATGGTCTTTCGGCATCAATAACAGGTGCATTGAAAAACTTTATAATAGGAACAGCTGTTCAATTTTTTATTAGTGTTGATTTGTTTTCATATAGGTACTCGCAGTTGGTAGATATATTGTGGTTTAGCCTTTAATGTTATTATTATAAATATATTTTATTGTGCACCATGCATTCTGATTTCTCGATGATTTTAATTTATCGAGAATTCAGAATGTTCTCGACAGTCAAGTAGTCCTTAGAATTCGTCGGGCCATTAAATAATCTGCGAATAATTTCTTTCCCCATTTTACATATTTCTGCTTTTGAAAAATAACTAAAGATGTCATTTTTTTAATTGGCGAAAAATTTTGGATTTTGCAAATATTGAATTAATAACATCAATATCTGGTTTCTTTGATTAAATCATTTTTCTTTAATTGCCCGTTGAAATTCCGAGCTTAGCTTTCGAGCTTTTTAACAAAAATATAAGGCCCCCTTCGGCTGTCAATAATAATCGTAAGACAATTGTCAATAACAGCTGTTGCTACTTTACAAAAACAATATAACAAAAACCTTTGAGGATTATTGCAAATGAAAAATGGCCCTTAATCGTTCTGAATTCTGCCGATTTCCATGCGTAATTTGTTCTTATCAGCGCGGGTTATTAGCTCATCAAGGCAAAGATAATTCCGCCGGCCGGTTAAAGTAATAAAAAAACGCAAAAAGTTAGTTATTTAAATAATTTTGATCTTCCGGGAAAGTATGCATATTTTCAAACATCTGGCACGAGCACCTTCGGAAAGGTTTCTTATCTGAGTGTCTTCTTGTGAACATTTTTTTGTTATTCTCAGACCCATATTAAGTCCTTTCAAGAAGTATGCATATTAGTAATGAGCCCACCTTCACTTATGCAGCTTTATAGAAAGTGCAGTGGTTGTAAACATTTAAAAAATATTCGTACAAATTAAATTTTATATAAAAAAACGCTTTATAAAATTTATCCAGAAATGGGATTTCTCGATTTGACATTTTTCTCAAAAAGAAACACTTTGAAGTAAAGCTGCTATATCTTGCATATGCATAAATAAATAAAAAAAAAGTTAGCCGCTTTGCAGGCTCCGAGTCATGTACGTAGGATAAAGTCCGGTACGACGTCAGGTATTAAATATTATATAATTCTTTGCTATATTGACGCCGCTAAAAAATCCATCAAGACTTCTTGCTCAAATTTATAGACAATTATTAAAACACGGATTAGCACTAATTATAAGCTTTGTTAATAAATTCAATGATGTTTAGAAAACATCAGTTTAGTTTCATCTTTACCGTTTATTTTACACATATTTGTGCTTGTTGTAGTAATGCTTTATGAACTCATAAGTGCATAAATAAAGCATTACATACTTTTAGCTGGCTAGTTTTTTTTTAAATAAATCAAAACCTATGCATCAACCTGTTATTATAGCTTTGATACTTTGCTATTTATTATCAATATGATTAAAAAATATTATACTATAATATAATAATAAATTATTAATAGCGCATTATTTAACTTAAACATATTGCAGCGATCGTTTAAATCTGTATCGCTTATGGCACTGCGTGAAAAACAGCTCTTGATACAACATGTCTTGCAGTCAATATTTTTGAGCAAGTAAACAAGCAATATTTTTTGATATTATTCTTATAATTTAATTTGTTAATGCTGCAGCTCCACAGCTCCTTTAACTACTATCAATAACATATGTTTAATAAATTTCATTACTATTTCAGACGTACAAATAAAAACCTGCGTTTGGAGCGCAAAGAGATGCATTCAGACATAAAATATCATTGTACTCAGTGCAGTTATAATACATATAACAAAGATCTTATTGATAAGCACGCTATCTCGAAGCATTCAGAGCACAATAATTGTGATTGTGATTATTGTAAAAATAATATGCAAGTAAAGAATAGTATATTGGTAAGGTCTACATTATAGAATTTTGTTTCTTATTGTCTATTTATACAATAATTGCTTTTTTTATTACAGAAACATATTATCAAACAAAAAGGTTCGAATAAATACAAATGTGTATTTTGCAATGATACTTTTGCGTTCTTCAGTTATTGTTACAATCATATGCAAAGCGTGCATCCTGAAGAATTCCAAAAGTTGGGAGAAAAAAAGTAAAAAGTGCAATATGTAGGTAAACGAGTGTAACATTTGGTAATCCCCAAACCTACGTCGCTTATAAATTGAAACATGAAAATGGGTGATCATCGGTTGACATAAGACAGAAGTTTTAATATGATAAAAATGTTGCGATTATAACATATGGGGCGGTCGTTGAGGTGCAGTGCGCCGCATCCCTGTCGTTCAGTATTGTCAGGGGACCAGTTTAGCCACTATAAATTAATCCCCAATAGATCTATTGAACTCTCATAATCGAGAACTCTCGCTAGATGCTTTTATAGTAAGCGAAACGCTGTTGAAGAAGTTAAAAATATTGAATCAGAACGAACCGTTATGACAGTCGGATTAAAGTTAGACAAAGTTGTAGGAGAATTCAATAAAAAATAAATAAAGCAATGATACAAAACTAGATTACTTAAAATAGCCTTCATAGAATTTTTCGTTTCATTTAATTTATTTTAGTTGATTTTTAATTATTATTATTAAATAGTTGGTTTTGAATGACCGGACTGTCAAAAACAAATTAGTTCACCTTACGACGTAAGTTCGGAGATTACTGTATTTTTTTCATTGTTTAATATACTGCATTAATAAATCATTTAATTTTGCAGGCTTTGATTGAAGATATTAATAATAATAACACGTGCGTACAGTGAGATACATTTACTTTTGCTCGCTCGCATGTTAAGTGACGAGTGTGATGAGAAGCAGTGGGCGTACGGAACGTATGTAACGAACGCCCTTATTTCTCACTCACACTCGTCACTTAACATGCGAGCGAGCGAAAGGGAATATATCAAACCGTACGCTCCTGAATAGTACATACACTTAGTAATGCTAAACCTAAGTATTATCGGTGTAATGAATTAATCGAAAAAATACACCAAAAATTTAAGTTAAGTTTAAAAGTTTTTTCTATAACTCTAATTATTAATCATAAAATAATTGTATATATTGATAAGTATATGTGGTTATATATCGTACAAAAATCTAGTACGTCATTTTAGGTAGATACTACCTATTTCATAGTCTTAGTCATGACTAAATAAAATTCAATGCAGTTGCTTCAACTATCAGCAAGATAAATTCAATCCCTTGAATTAATCCCTTGTAATTGTTAAGAAAAGTACAATAATATTTTTAAATTTATAATATGAATAATAATACTGTTACAATATATGGCCAATTAAATATAAATGGCCAATTGATAATAAGTAAATTATGTCAGATTAAATTTTCATAGTAAGTTTTTTCTTCATTTAACTATTAAAAGTTAAGTGCATCTAAATCTGAATAATCATGCATTTATTTATTCACTAAGTTGTCGCATTAATCCCTTAGGGAAAGTACAAAAATAATTTAAATTAAAAATATGTGGGCAATTTAGTATAAATGGCCGATTGTTGTGAGTCTACTGCTGTAAAATTCATTGTAAAATAAAAATGTGTTTATTTTATTATATAAACATTAAGGTGTGTATTAAAATATGTATATTTTATTATATGAACATTAAGGTAATGATATTTTCCATCACTTGTAAGGCCACTTTATTTATTATGAGCAAAACTAGACGGTAACAAACGTAACAGCGGTGGAGGGCAGCACATTCTTTGGCGGACCGCGACGGGAGTTTAACGACCGGCGGCACCTCGTCCGTTGATCACACCGTTTTAACATGTAACATAAATTGTAAAATGTCAATAAAAATACTACGACCGCGACTCAATTTGTGTATAATTGCCACCCGTCACCATCCGCCCTTCAAATACCATTACAAGTTAATAATAGCTTATTCTGATCCAACTTGTAATTTATAAATTACCAAAACATTTATTTTTTTAATATTTATAATGTTTAATACGCATCCTAACTTTGTGTGAGTGCAGCACTATGCGTGCAGCACTCACACAAAGTTAGTGCAGCACTATGCAGTGGGAACGCTCGTAACCGAGCGTTCCCACTGTGACGGCGATGGCACGATTTTATTGCTTTTGACAGGAATTTTTTACTTCTGAGAAGGGATAATTGTTTTTTGCGCTCTCCTATTGGTCAAAATTTTGTTTAGATATGCTTCATTCGATTCTCACTTATTATGAGTCTTAATATTGTTAGATAACCGAGCGTTTTCACTGCGACGGCATGCTTTTGAATAAGGCCAGAAAAATGCATGTCATTAAAAAAACAACCGATGGTAAGAAAAGATCGCGTATAATTAACATATACAAACTCTACGTGACGGTCTCAATTGTTGTTCAAAATTCAAATAATCTCCTGGTTCTTTTTTGCTACTGCGACTCCGTGGCGTCTTGCTTTTGTGTCTCTTATTTTATGACCAAATGTCACATCTTTAATAATCTGGTTCGAGACAGCTTTGGCGAATGACAGATGAAGATGTTTGCGAGTCAATTGCATCGCTTCTGTTTTCAACACAAAATGAGTTCACGCCTTAAAATTAAAACGATTCAGATAGCCACTCACAATAGGTGGAATAACAATAGTATTATGTGCAGGGTAGAATGCATTTTCTAGCGCACGTCCAAACAAAAAGTAGTTTTTCGGCGGTAGATATGGGTGATTAATATCTCTGGATGCGTGTGCTATTAGGTTGTCAGTGCAATATTTCCAAATAATAATGCAATTGTTCGGTCACAAGATCTCTCTTCTGTTGATATATAAATACTTTCGAGACGTATTTTCGTTTATTCAAAGTGATCGGTAGAATGAATTCTAAATTATAAAAAATTGTACAACTGATTTAAACCCCCACATATTTTTACATAATAAAAGCAAAAATAAAGAAATCCTTGCAGTTGTAAATTAGTTAAATAATCACTCACATTAAATTTTTTATCTAATTGATTTGGAACATAGGCAACATAACTGTTAATTTTATCGCCTCATACAACAGTGGCGTCATGTAGCGGTATTTATTGTACGCGATCGGTCTAGTTTCACTGGTCCTTCGAATTACTGTTTAGAGCGGTCATGATTTCAAGTAAATAGAAAGAAAGCTTACGTTAGCATTATCTTCTCTTCGAAGGGAGAATAGTATATTTGTAGTTTTTCGTAACTACGTTTTGTAGAAACTTAAGTAAAACACAGATTTTGTAGTATTGTAAAGGGCCTATTTATATATGTATTTATTTAGGTTTTATTATGGCGGCAGTCTTGTGTGACGGACACACATTCTCTTGGTGACTTGGCAGGCTCGCACAGCTGGTGCGGGACCCGTGCACCATCCATTCCCTCATTTATATAAATAAGATGCAACTTCAAATCTTAAATAAAATACTACTGCAGCGGCTCAATCTTACCCTCCGTCGCCGAAGTATCTTACTCTTGCTCCTTAACAACCTTTCATTTTAATTTTACTCGAATCGCACCCACCTATAAAATGTTTAGTAGATCTTTGCTTCAATTAGATTTAAAAAATGCCATTTAAAATTTTTTATTAATGTATTTATTTAATAACAAAATAGATAAAACGAATTCATATATTACTCCATTAAACAAACAATATCACATAAAATATTTTATACCTAAATATAAAAACAATATAGGTTTAAACAAACACCAGCGTTTATTCAATCGTTTTGGAACATTCGCGGCATTTTGTGTTAAACTCTACGTTAAACTCTTTCTTCAAAATATTTCTAAAATAGCTGAATTTCACCCTCAGTCCTTCCGTAGCTTTTTCATTATAGATATTCGATAAACTGGATACGGTACAATCGCTAGGAATGCACTGCTGCTTTACTATATGATTTTTGCATTTATGAGACTTGGTGAACACAAAACCTTCTAAAAACTTCTTCACTGCCGATCTCTTTTCACGGTAGAAACCCTCTTTTCTATCTCCGCCGCGCATATCCGACACTAAGATGCCAGTTTTATTGTATTTGTTGGCGATTCGCGTTATTCTATCCCTGGATACGTTCAAAACCTTGGAGAATATCTTCTGACATACTTGCAGCTCCCTAGCGTCATCTTCATCGGAGAAGGTGAAGAAATATTGTATTGAAATTGTCTTTTTAGAATTAGGGTTATTCGTCCTTCTTCTCTTAATCTTCAGAATTTTAATATGGTTTAGAATGAAAGCATCTTCAGCTATCCTGCTGTTTAAAGAATAAAAGTCTGCACAGAACATATGTACATCTCGCATGTTGAGACATTTGCAATACATCTTGTTGGATATGTGTTGACATCGTATTAGATTCGGTACTTCAAAGGGCATGTGTCTGAGAAAGAGCAACAGTTGGTGAAACATTATTGATAAAAGCTTCTTGTTTAAAAATATATATTCACCGTTTATCGCAGTTTTCGCATTGAAAGTTCTCTTCAGCTTTTGCCATATGTATTTGATAGTGTTTATGTAAGATATTTGGCGTTCTAAAAGTCTTCTTACACTCTTTGCATCTAACAGATCAGATTAAATCAATAACAATGATAATATCGTCGGTTTGGAATAAGATCGTCACAATTCAATGATTTTTATACAAAACGAGTCTTGAAAAGAAAAAATATGATAACCATTACAAAGAAAAATAACTCACGCATAAAATCTTAAACAGCGTAGTTATTATTTATGATTGAATGCATTTATTTATGTTAACGTTTTCAATTTACTGCGTAAAAAAATGGTTATTTTGTTAGGCATGAAATATGAAGAAATGAAACAATCTTCTTCCAAATCCAAATGTTTTCATGATTTGCTTTTTTAATAAAATAAGTTTCATACTCAAACGCTGACGGCTGAAGATGCTGAGCCATGTGCCAATTTATATTCCGACGATCGGTAAGTTTAGTTTCGCAACAGATTACGTATCCTGGCGTCGAGTGTTCGGTACTGTAATGCTCCATCAACTGTGAAGTGATTTAATCATAAAGATCGAATTAAAAAAAATTTAAACCAATCTAATAACTAACCTGGTTTATGCTGGTAAGTTCTGGACTAGCGGAACATAGATCGCATTCTATATTATAAAATTCGGAAGCTAATTTGGCTAGTTTTTCGTTGTTGATTATAAACTTATGGCCTTTGATTATTTCGTTAGGATTAAATTCACTTTCGTCGATTTTAGGTTCATCGTCGGAATTGTTTCTATCGATTTCATTTTTAACAAGAAGTTCATCTTCGCAATCGAGCGACAATTCCATCGACGTATCCGGAAAAGCGTCGGAAATTTCCTTTTTAATTAAAACTTTTTCAGAACTATCTTTGTAAAAATTCGGTTGTGAAGTATCCTGAATTAATATTTAAAAGATTTAATAAATGTATTTTATGGAAAATATAAGAAAATCCTAAGGCTAGAACAGATTAACTGAAATAAACATAGTTTAGTGATAATTAGATTCGCAAAGTAGTTAGGTTAAGACATTTGCACTTTTTTAAAAATTAAATAGACACATATTTTGTGGAGTACAGAAAGTTACAGTTGAACAAAGTTGCTTTTACAAACAAAAACGCGAAATAAATTGTCATTTTGGAACATCTAAAAATTTGAAAAGTTACTAAAACTATTTAAATACTATTTTTTGTTATTTTCTAAAGTTGTTAAACAATAAGTAGTAATGATTTAAATTTTATTTTTTTAAAGTTTACAGTATAATTAATTTTTTCTAATGATTTTTTAATTTCTCTGTGTTTTTATACTTTTAATCATCTTCAACTCTCTGTCTATCTGACATTAAAATCACCAGAAAAATATAATGCTGGATATTACGTGTTCTCAATAATAATAAATTAACAAGTCAATTATAAATTATATACAATATTTGATAAAAGTGCAAATAACATGTTCTACACAGGTGTCACATCTTTTAGTTGTTTATAAGCAATCAGTTAACAGATTTTTACTTTAGGATTTTCATATTAAAAATAATATTTATAAATTTTATTACCTGTGGTGAATTTATTTGTGAGTCAATATCTTTTTTGATGTTAAAATACAAGATCTGTGATGATTTTACTTGTTGACGAAAAGTATAATATTGATTTATAGAGCTTACGCAGTCCTTGCAGATAATTTTAGATGGATCTGAAGAGTTCACCTAATTAAAAAAAAAACCCTATAAAAACTGCATTTAGTCTTACTGAATACAAACAATAAAAATAATATTCTTTCATATGAATTAATATTATTTACTTTTACATATAGAGCTTTGAGACTAATTACAACAAGTCATGTTGAAGTTTGTTTCTCCGTCACTAATCAATTATCACTAATGATGTTTATACGAATTTTTAATATTCTTTTTTCATCATCATCCATCTCGCTCTTACAAACAACAGACAACGGAGAGAGAGAAAAATAATAGGAATTTATTATGAACTCAACCATGATGTCAAAGAGCTCTTTGATCTTTTTGGTGAGAATATGAAGAGGTTCTTCCTCTTCGTCGAACAAGCGGCAGATTAGGGCTTCGCCGAGCTGTGGTGCTCCGCATATGCGACATCTGCTAGACAGCTTCACGGAAGCCGCGGGGGCTCCGTAGTCATCCATCTTGCTCCCGATCGAGCGCTACATCTGAGGCTGAGTCATCAAACACAGTCGTACATGCCGCGACTATTACTTCAAATTGACACATCAGAAAATCACAACGGTATTGCCATATGTCAACAAACGTCACTTTGACCGATTATGTTTAACCTTTTTCTTACTGTACTGTGTAATATATACACATGCATAAATAAGTTATTTCAATTCAGAATATTCATAAATATCGCTTTAATTATTTATAGTAGAAGACATTAATAATAATTTAAATAATTGTTGAAAATAAAAAAAATCAGCTTTAAATTTAAAACAAAATCCTTTCTACCTACGCTCAAACAGCTCATAGGGCTCCTCGCTGTACGAGCTCAAATCTTACAGAGTTGCTTCTCTGCATCGTCGTGGACACTTAGGTCGATGATGGTACCGCACAGATTGACCGGTACTGTTACAAATCATGTGCAGACAATCAAAGAAGATTGTCACCTTCCTCACAAACAAGCCATTTAGCTTGAGGAAATTCAACCTCAAGTACATTTGAACGAAGAGTATGAGTCATTCGTTCAAGAAAGCAGCCAAAAAGATTCTTTAGGATGTATTGTCGTCATATTGTCACTAAAAATACTTCATTTATGTCTCGGCAATTCAACCGCAATCACTTTTAAAACCGCAGAGCAACATCTCATGGTGAGTCGGTCTGTCTCAAAGCTGAAACAGGTCGTCGAGTAGTACGAATTGTTGATTTCCTCAGGTTTGGGCAGCTCAGTACTATTCTTTGAGCATAGGTTTCATGCTACGAGACAAAGATTCAAAAGAAGCACTACTCAGAGTCTTCCAGTTATCAAACGGCTTCTCAAAAATCTAATACTTGCCCTTCTCATGATTGGCACATTTTAAAAGTTCTTCCGATACGGTGATTAGCGTACCGACTTTAGCGCGCCGACGTTATAC
Source organism: Plectrocnemia conspersa (assembly GCF_051122295.1). Classification (NCBI taxonomy): domain Eukaryota; kingdom Metazoa; phylum Arthropoda; class Insecta; order Trichoptera; family Polycentropodidae; genus Plectrocnemia; species Plectrocnemia conspersa. The sequence goes on from NW_028277173.1 coordinate 2,759,724, forward strand.
AATTTTTATGGATGGATTTGTAAAAGTAGCATATTAATCTTGAATAAGATGTAATTTTTACAGAAAAGTTATCTTAGATCTGTAAATTTCTTAAAATTAATAGTCAAAAATATAAAATAAACTTATTTTGCGCGCTAATGTTTGCGCGCTAAAGTCGGGGTGCCAGTTTTTTCACGGCAGGGCGCTTTGATCCACAGGGTGACGCAGCTGAACCATTAGATGCAAGATCCGATACAGGTGTTCTGTTCCTGGTGGCCTACCATGCACCCGTCAGAGCTACACGGATGAAGAGTGCGGTTGCAGTCGGTAGGCGTCGTCAAGAACAATGACCTGTATTCTTGGATCAGTATCGTCGAGACGATTCATCTATTTGCCGATGGACTAATTCGGGTAATGATAAAACAAATAGTGGCACAATCAAAAGTGTGAAAGTATGTGCAGTGCAAAATATTTTAAATTTCATATTTCATTGATGGTTACCATAGTATGTACCAAGATTTTTGTTCTCATGTCCTTCATTAATTCATAATTTAACCAGGTATCAAATCTTTTAATTTTTATTGGCATACAAATCGAGAGGTGATTCAAGGATAAAATACATATACAAGATAAAACATGCATTAAAAATTACACGATTTTTAAGGGAGAATTTGCCTAATTAATAAAACACAATATTAGAATATGTGCATTTTATGATTTGACATTTTGATATATAAAAAATAAAATAGTATTATTGCATATTCCTTATTATGTGATGTAATTAAAAAATAGGGATGTTCTTTCATCTACTATATTGGCTGTTTTGACAGTTGTGTGGAACATCACTATGACATAATGGAGGCGGCGGAGCCTCTGCGGCGGTGTCGCGTTTGTGGGGCCCCACAATTGGATAGTAAATGGGTGCCTCTTTTTGGGGCAAAGTCCCCTCGACGCCTCAGGACTGCGATCAGGGCACTTTTTGCATTTCAGGTTAACAAATGTCAAAATATTTGTTTGTTTACTTTTTTTTGTTTACTAACGACGAATCTCAATTCTTGTAATTTTATCAATAATTAATGATATATTTTATATTATTTATAATTAGATATGTTTCAAATCAATTTAGCGAATTTGAATGATATTAGTATTATAATTTTTTTAGGTTAAGTCAACCGATTTATCAAAAATAATATGTTCCGAATGCGCAAAGGCGATCAATGATTATTACGATTTCTACGTACGAGTGAGGAAGGCTCAGAAGCAGTTTCATCAAGAAATATGCGGAGAAGATGGCGATAATTTTGTTTCAAACAATGATATTTTTGAGGTTTGTTTTAAAGCTTTTCATTGCAAGCAATTCATAAAGATATATAATCACTTAATTGTAGGAATCTTTAATCTCCACTGATGAATTCGATATCACCGACGATGCAAACATTATCAGTGAAAATAGTGATTTACATAATTTCGACGATATTAAAAAGGAAGAAAGTACCGATATTATAACAGACGGTATAGAAATAATCAAAGGGAATGAATTAAACGTGATTTTAAATAGATCTACATTTGAAAATAACGTCGGAGTCGACGATATCAAATCTGATATTGAAGAATGTTTCAAAAACGAATACTCGGATATCATAGATTTCAATTATCCGTCGGATGATAATAGAATACTTTACGAATCGGAAGAGTTTTCGGAGCAGAGACCGGAAAATGCGCTAGATAAGAGTGTTTTGAAGAAGCGCAAGTTAAAGAAGAAGTCAAAAGTTAAGCAAAAGTATCGATTGTTACATGATAATGATAGTAACGATGACGTTGAAATGCTGTCGTCTAAGATTCGGGAAGATTTATGCGATTTTCCGACAGAAATCATCAAAGACGGAAAGCTGATCATCAAGGGTACTCTATTGGACGATCTCATATCAAAGTTTTACAATCTGCAATGCGAGGTGTGCAGCAGTTATCCAAAATTTAAAAATCTCACTAAGGTTATTTTTTAATATTTTATTATATAAAATTTTATATAAGATTTTTTAATATTTCTTTTTTTCAGTTAATGAAACATTACGAGAGCGAACATGGGACTAAAGGCTATTTGACTTGTTGTAATTCTCGCTTTTATCAGCACCGTTCGATTTACATGCACATGGCTCGTCATCTACAACCTTCTGCTTTTGAGTTTGTATATTTTATCATATCTAGAAATAAATAAGGTTCAAGTGCATAAATAAATAGAAGTAGAAATTATTTATATATTTCAATAATCTTCTAGGATCCAACTTTGGTATAAGAAACGCGTTTTTTTATAATCCATTAGTGTATTGCGTCTTTTATAACACTAGTTAGTGGTAATCTTGAAACAAAAATTGTTAAATTGTAATGTGGGGGAGTTTAATTATTATCTTTATCTGTATTTCAGCATCTTACAGAACTTTAAGTTATGAAAGTTTGTCTTTATAGCTATGGAAAATGTGGTGATAAATAATCGCTTTTGGAAGTTTGTGGCTATTGTGCAATATTGTGTGTCATACACGATTTCTGTATTTTTTGTTGCATTCTGTCTTCAAATGTTAAATTCACTTAGGGCTGATTTACACGCTGCCATTTGGCAATTGACTGGAAGGTCACAGCACGTGGCGACTGGCATTCCAAATCACTGGCGCATTACCGTTTACATAGTGCCAGCAACTGGAAGAACTATTGTTGAGAAAAAGCGCCACTCACCTTGCGCCAGTACGGTAGTGTGGTAGAACAAAAATATTTGTTCTGCTGAAGCTGCCAGCTGCTAACGTGCCAGTGGCGCATTGGCTTCTCCAGTTACTGCAATTTTTACAAAATAATGTTTTTTTTTTGCATATATGCGAAACTAATCCGCTACAGTAGGACTTTTGACATAATTTGTACTCGTCCTTAAAGTGTTAATATTATGATAGATGTTGTCTTTTACATTAGTCGCTGTAAAACACATTTCTATCATTGTTTTCAAGTTCTTAGTCTAGAAGCCCAAATAACATGTACCAATCTAACTTATTCACAAATACTTTTTAGCAATTCTCTGCAATATAATATTATTAAAATTCATATTAAAATATTATTTTTGCGTTTATCTTCAATATGATAATATGATAATAATTTTTTGTCATATATATACAGATGTCCGATCTGCAAAAAAGTCGTTTCTAGACCTCATTCGTTAAAGCTGCATCTTCAGACGCATTTGCCAGAAGCCGAGAAGCCCCATAAGTGCGATCAATGTGATAGGCGGTATATCTTCAATCAAGTATTCAATTATTTAAAGATAATTGCTATATTTAATATTTACAATTTTAGGTTTATTTATATAGAAGCTTTAACAAGCCACAAGATGACTCATGTTCCCGTTGAAGAACGAACGACTTACAATTGTAAAATATGCGGAAAGATGTAAGATCTTTACAAATTCATCTAATTAATTATGGAATTATTTACAATTGGTTATTTTAACTTATTTTAGATTCACATTAGCAGCTTCTTTTTCAACTCACATGAGAGCCGTACATTCGGGTGTGAAGTATTTATGTTCGGAATGCGGTAGAAGTTTTCAGCGTAAAACTGAGTTAACGTTTCATATGTTAACCCATGATACGACTGGTAAAAATCAAGTCCAATGTCAGCAGTGTGGTTTTATGTGAGTTTTGATATCATTCACGTATTATGATGATTGATAATAATACAAATTTAATTTAATCAGATGTAAGAATCAGCCAACGCTAAGGATACATTTGAAGAGACATTCCATGGAACGTTTACAATGCGATACGTGCGGTTACAGCACTCACAGGCGACAACAGTTGAATGTTCACATGAGGGTTAAGCACTCGGATGAAAAACCGTACGGTTGCGTAGTTTGCGCCAAGCAATTTAAACTCAAGAGTGTCATGATGGTATAAATATATATTGATCTTTATTTTGTTTTTGGTATAGGCTTAGTTTAATAGATGTTGTTTTTAGACTCATATGGCACAGCATACCGGTGAGCGTAAATATGCTTGTACTTTCTGTCCGAAAACTTTTGCATCACCGGGTAATTATCACTCGCATCGCAAGCGCGAACATGCCGAAGAGCATCGGAATGATGTCAACATGAAGAGGAATGAGCGATTTGTAAGATATTTATATATATTAGTGGCGATACTTTTATATAAGATGTGAAAGCTACACTTATGATTTAAAAAAATAAATAAGAGCGAGCTATTTTGCTCCTTAAGAGCTGGTTTGTATGACGACAGCTTCTTCCAAGTCGTATCTCATGCACCGTCACTCATGTTTATGTATTTTAATATATTCTTTTCCAGAAAAAGATTGATATTATAGACGAGCAAGTTCCTGAAGGAAATGAAACACAAGTTCATGAATTGGCGAGGCAGTACCTTCAAAAGATCGCTGAAAAGAATTCCAATAAGAAAACTCATTCTACGTAATCCGTATGTGATATATCTTCTCTCTATGTCGTGATTGACAATATTTTTATATGAATTTATTATATACAAATATAATTATGTTATGATCGTTAATGAATTAATAAAAATACGCTTACTATTAGTGCAGTGAGTTTTATTTAATAAAATCATTTCTTGTCTGTAATTAAATCTTTAATTTATTTATATATCAATCAGCTAATTAATATTTATATTTCAATATATTTATGTACATATATACCATTGTAATTTATTTTTTCATTCACGACTAAAAGACTAAAACTACCTTATTATTTTTTTATTTCTATGTATATGTGATACGGTAGCTCCCATGATGTTTATCGGATTTCAATCAAGCTTCTTTGGCAATAAAAGAATTGACTGGAGATATTTTTACTAAGTTAGTCATCCTGGTTCGCTGCAAAATCGCTAATGGAAAGTGATAGTTGAACAAAATGCTTTCCCAAACAAAAACACGAGAAATATCACAATTTCTGCACTCTCAAGAATTTGAAGAGCGACTAAACCTACTGTGGCCATTCAGTGTTAATTTCCGTAAGAAAAGCTTTTTAACCACATGAGTACCTTTATGTACTTATGATCTTCGAGACGCGGCTAGAAACAATATTCACTATACGCTATACGCATCCTTTTGTCACAATGGCTTTACTTATAAAACGTCACCCGGTAAGCATAGTCATGGTTCATTATAGGGGTTGTATACAGGGCCGTCTTTGAGCATTTGCAACCGATTGACTCCCGTAGGGCCCCACACTCAAATTAAGAATTTAATAAAAATACGTTAATATTAGCTTTATCACAAAATGTGAAATTAAAATTAATATAGCGATATTTCATTCTCCTAAAATACAAATGAAAATTTTGCGAATTCTAGGGTCGGTTTTGCCGTCTGTTTTTTTTTAAATTCATGTACCTTGACATGGCAGCCTCGTGCTCCAACAAAAGTTGAAATTTTTTTACGTATATATTCGAATATTTGACTAGTTGAAAACTACGAATATTTGAGAACCATACTTGTGATTTTGAATAATCAAAATGTCGAACTGTTTATATGATAATTATTTAAAATTTTATTTTGAATTACGATTTTTTTTTTATGTATTATTAAATATTTTTTTCATTTGTTACACAATCTAACCTATAACCATAACTACTAGTAACAGTTTTACCACTGCTCTGAATAAGCGTTTCCTCCGATTCATCCAAGGAGACAAAATACATTGACTAACACGCTCAAGCCTTGAAAGTGGGTGCCACGTGAGTACTCTTTCTCTTTCATTTTCTCGCTTGGACAAAATAACATCAAAATATGTATATGTCATTAGGATAATTAAGCATTTTACAAAATTATAATGAAATAAGTAGTGCATTTAATTTAAAAAATCCATGAAGTATTTAATTCTAGACCTATAGCTGAGTCAATTTATAATTTCTTATGTATAAATTATTTAAGAGTTATTACATAACATCTTAAATTAAAAATATGACATTAGAAATGAAAAACAATATTCGACTTCTAATATAAGAGTATTAATTAAAATATATTTAAAGAATTTGAGTTAATTGAAGGTCGCAAAAACAATTATCACTTCTGAAAAGTGATAATTGTTTTTTGCGTTTTCCTATTGAGCAAAATTTGGTTTAGATATGCTTCAGTCGATTCTAGCATATTATAAGTCATAATATTGTTATAAAAAGTCTTAATATGAACTCTAGATAACCGAGTGCTTTCAATGCGATGTCATTTGGAGATATTTTTAAGTCACATCGGCTTAAAATATGACCGTTTGATTTGTGAAATATATACATGTAGTAGTAATAATATAGATGTGTTCTGTCATAAGTTGGCGTGGTGCTAAATCTTCATAGTCTCCAAGTCGTTTCGAAGATCAAGTTGAGCTCTTGGAGTTTCAGGGTGATTGCTTTGTTGGAGAAGATCAGACGGTCGAAGTAAAAGTACCTGTTTTTCTATATTTTAACCATTTCCCAGTCACAGCATTTTTTTAAAAGGACTCAAAAGCATCTTGCACGGACCCACCCTTTTCTATGCACAGTATAAACATATGCAGCTGTTGTAAAACATTTACAAATATTCTTAAAAAAATGCTATAATAATTTTCTCGTAAGTTTTGCTGATTTTTGAGATTTTGCAAAATAAAAATTATTGAGTTTGCTCGAGCATGACTGGGAAGGGGTTAAGGGTTGTCTGCGTTTATTCTTCAAAGCTCCGCTTAGATTCGAGTTTCGTTGAATTTTCATATATTCCAAGGAATTGAAATGGTATTCTAAGTAATGCTTTAAAAGTTTTAAAAATATTGATAATGGAAGTTTTGATTTATATACATACCACAGAGGAAAAGAGAGGAGATCAACGTTCTTAGACCTTGAATCTTTTACAAATCTAGATAATTGAAGGCGGATTTAAATTATCGTTTATTCTACACATTTTAATGTACTATCTAGTGGTTTTTAAAGTGTTTGCCTACTGATTTTTTTGAGATAATATTTTAACAGCTATCTTTTTGGGGTACGGTGGATTTGTGTTTGCTCATATTGTTGAGATAGTTTTGTAGGAATTTTAGATTTGAAAAAGAAATGCATATTCCTATTTGTTGTTCTACGCTTATAATACCGTTTATATTTATATAAATGCCTTTTTAATAAGATTGATCTTATTGATATGATAGAAAAATTTTTGTTGCACCACCCATAATCGATTTATCGATAGGAAAATTTGTTTTGATTTATTTGAAACATGATTAGCAAGACTTTTGTTACAACAATGATGCTTGGTCCAACTCAAGCGTAAGTTTTTCGCGCTTTCATATACCGTTGGCATCCGTGAAGTGCGGATGCATAAATGAGCACATATTTGACATTAAGGTGAACAAATTTTGAAAATATCAATAAAGGACACTAAAAATAAAACTATCATTTAAAATTTTTTTGCGAAGCTAAAAATATCATTGGTTGCTGCGGGAGCTAAAAAAGATCACATTAGACATTTTGTTCACGGAGGACAAAAGGAGGACAACATTTTTGATTATTGAGATTGGTCAGAGAATCAAGGACTGGAAGGGACATTCGACTTTTCTTCATTCCTTAACAACAGATTGCCGTACTCAATTCAAGGACTTCCACCTGAACTTTACACCACTTCGTTAACGACTTGGTATAAATGAGAGTCCAGCGTAATTGACCGAGACAATCCTTATATGACCGAGGAATGCAACCGTTTTTCATGTCCATTTGTCTGAATCCTAAGAGAACTCGATCTTTGATATGATTTGGAGACTTTAAGTTTTATAATGGGACTAGCAAATACACCTTTTATTCACATAGTTCAATTTATTATATCAAAGACTCCACTAAAATATGAAAATGTCTTTCATTGCCAATTATATTTTCATAAATGTAGCTCAGCATTCTGTTTACCTTAAATAATTCACTTCTACAGAATCTTGGAGACAGTTGAAAACTGCTTCTTTACGTGTTTTAAATATTTAAGTGCATCTTGTGTTCGTTTTGCGAAAGCGATGCGAATTTTCTATGTCCGGACGCAATAGAAGTGCAAACGAGCTCGTTAGTCTCTAACAACTTGAAATGAGATCCAATTCTGTCCTTTTCACCCAGTAATCCCTTTGTCCTTCGTTTTCTGTAGTACGAGACCGTTTCGAAATATTATATTCAAGATGCGAGAACGTACGTATCATATCATACAATTTATACTATTAATGATATTAATATTATATATTTTTAGAAAGGTGGAATACAAATGCAGAAAATAGCTATTCAATTAACCGAATGGTAAATATATGTTTTTAATTTAATAATGAGAGTAAATGATTAAGGGAATAGAATATATATTTTGCTCTTTTTGTATACCATGAGAGTTGTAAATTGGTGAAAAAAAGTTTTAAGAACTTTTAACGTTGTTTTCGTGTTGTGTTTTTCTTCCTGTAATTCGTGACGCGTGAGGGTATTTCCTGATAATTTATTACATAATCATGGTTGCCGCATTTATATTTACTTATTTTTTACAGGTATGTTTAATTTTATCGCTAGTGGGAAAAATATATTCGTATCCATCAATGCCAATTCATAGATAAATAAAATAAATATGAAATAATGCAGTTAGTATTTCATGCATTACAATCAGTGTTTATTTAGTGATAGTAAAACTGACATTTAAAGTAAACAAACGATTATTTTAATGTTTGCTGTCTAGTATCATATTTAATGGCAACTCTTGCTGTATTAGCTTGCTTAGAAAATATTTTTTTTACTTTGTTATGTTCATGTTAACATCATTTTAACGTGTTTTGGTATCAAAATGTGCAATAAAGCAGCATAAATTACTGTGCTTGTGTAGATGAACTAAGCATTGGTGGAATCAGAACCATGCAAAAAAATTTAAGTGCTTTAAAAAAAAATTGGTGCTAGTAATCCAACAGTTATAAAGCAATGAAAAAATGACAAGTTTGTGCTGCACGAACTGCAAGAAATCTAAAAAATCAGCGCCACGAAAGTTTTATGTACGCAACATAAACGATCAAATATATCTATTTATACAATATTAATTCTTATAATGTATATATTTTATTCTTTATCCTTTCTACAGTAACTAGGCTCAAGATGAAAAATAAAAATAATATGTAGAAAGTATCCCACTGGAGGATTGATTAAATAATTCTTTCCCACTGCGACGAACTAGATAGTACATTAAAACGTGTAAAATAATCCGTCTTCAATTATCTGGATTTATAAGAGATTCGAGGTCTAAGAACGTTGATCTCCTCCCATTTTCCCAATGGTATATAAGCCAGAACTTCCATTCTCAACATTTTTAAAACTATTCAAGCATTTCAATTCCTTGGAATATATGAGAGTTTAACCAAACTCAAATAAACGAAGAAAACTTTTTTTTTATTTTGATTACAAAAATCAGCAAATTTCTTGAAAAAATTATTATAGCATTCTTTTTGTTAAAAATTATTTTTTTACGAATATTTTTAATTTTTGTACAACGCCTGTATATGTTATTACCGTGCATAGGAAAGGGTGGGTCCGTGCAAAATGTTTTTTAGTAATTAAAAAAAAATGTGACTGGAAAGTTGTAGTAAGCTATAAAAACGGTGTTATTACATCGACCGCTTGATCTTATGCAATCAAGCAATCACCCTGAACCTTCAAGAGCTCAACTTGATCTTCAAAACGACTTGGAGACTATGATGATTTAGCACCACGTCAACTAACGACATAGCACATATGTATGTATATTATTACTATTATATCTATATATTTCTCAAATTAAACGGACATATTTTAAACCGTTCTGACTTAAAATTATCTGCTTAAAATTAACATCAAAAGAAAAAAAATCATGCTGTTGCCTTCGCGGGGAAAGCACACAGTTATCTAACGTTCATATAAAGACTTTTTATAGCAATATTATGACTTATAATAAGTGAAAATCGAATGAAGGACATATAAACCAAATTTTGACCAATAAGAGAGCGCAAAAATAATTATCCATTCTCAGAAGTCAAAAATCCACGTCAAAAGCAATAAAATCGTGCCGTCGCCGTCGCAGTGGGAACGCTTGTTACCGACCGTTCCCACTGCGACGTCGCCGACGCGATTTTATTGCTTTTAACGTAGATTTTTGCCTTCTGAGAAGGGATAATTATTTTTTGCGCTCTCCTTTTGGTCAAAATTTGGTTTAAATATATTTCAACCAATACTCTCATATTAGAAGTCAGTAGTAAAATCAGTAAGGATAGCTATCATATTTTTAAAACGTAGTGTAGTAAATGTAGCTATATGCGAGATGCGACGCCTTTCTGTCCTTTTTCTTCTGCTTATTTTTCTCTTTTATAAATATTTTGGACTTTTAGAACTTTCATTAGGTTAGGTTTGGGTTTGAATAAAAAAATCGATGTAAAAATCATAAACATTTTAAAGCAGCACATAATTTGAGTAACGTCTAACAGTCAGATTATATTTTTGCTGGTAGAAATATATATCTATTGGTGAAAATGTATTTGGACTTCCCTAGTGAAAATATAACTTCACTGAAAAATACACGTTCACTGTAACATGTAAATAAATAATGATGAGTACCCAAATGTATATATTACTACGTATGGAAAAGTTGAAATCATATAATTTTACTAGAACCTGCCAGATAAATTATAGTTTCACTGGTAAAAATATATATTTACATGTGAAAATGTATTCCGATATAATTTCACTGAAATGATATATTTTAAAACATGTTTTCGGATTTCCAACTTGCGCTTTATTCGAGCTAGCCGTGGCCAATTAATGGCATACAATTATCAATTCGCTGAGTTTTCGCAAAAAGTTGTTTATCACTAAGCATTTCTTCAAACTACTAAAGGGTGCTGTCGATTATACAGCTACTCAAGGAATTTCAGTTTTGGGTTCCAGAACGTTTTTGAGAATCACGATCGCGTCCTCTTTTGACGACCGTTGGGGCTAGGACGTCCGCGCTTACCGACTCGCCTATGACTGTCGTCATACGCTGGTATTGCACATGTTTAATGTCAGCTATGAGGAGCTGGTCCGGTTCGTATCATATCATTTTAATATTTGATGATTTTTTTGTGTATTGAAATAATACAATTCTTGGTTTTGACCATCGTGACGCATTGGGGTAAACCGTTATACGATGGTTTTAATTTATTTTAAATAAATAAATAATAAATTAAATTTTTATTTTATTATTACGCGATCCACAGTTCGACGTTTATTGATGTTACTACTGTGAATATAAAAAATGATCATTACGAAGCTGTATTTTCAATTTTTTAAAAGAGTTATGATGGTTTAAAAAATAAGTTTAGGTTCTAATTTATCGCAAATAAGCCCGGCCGCACGGCTGCATTATTAGGAATAATTGCCCATGAAAAACCTTGTCGAATACCTTTTCAATATTTGTATATACAACGTTTATTTGAATTCCTGTATTGATAAAATAGTATGTTTATAAAATTAATTGCAATAAACTTTTTATAAAAAATAAATATTAGTAGTAGTATTTTTAGGAGCTTAATAAATCGCACTTTTACAATCAGATCCTTTGGATCAGATGCATCAAAAGTATATGTGGAAAAAAAATGCTACTCTAACCATTGTCTTTTTATTTTGTTCTAAGAACTTTTTGCTACCCTTTTGTAGTTGTTATGTCGTCTCAAATTTCAAATAAACCATTAAAAAAGTAAAAAGCAAGGGTAGATCTAGCCGCGCTCCCTACGCTCGTCGCCCCCACCACCTTCGCTTTTCAATTTTCATTCGAGTTTTCCGAGGCTGGAGTGGGAATGACGAGCGGCTGATATCCTACGATAAGTTTAGTTCGCGCTCGGTCGCCGCTCGAGTCGGTCATGTTCGCGCGCGTCTTTCTGCCGGTTGCGGCCACCTGTTGGCTCACAGTCTCCGCCGAGGCACTCCAATTGTGGGACGCCGAGGGGCTCAGCCACAGCGGAGTCTCAGCCTCTATCGTTCCCGAGCCTCGAAGCGGCCAACTGCAGCCCGTAGCCAGCCTGATAGCGGATATCCTAGACGAAAACTACAGGGTGGAACTTCCCGAAGAAGTCCATCGAGGAAGGCGCCCCCCGCCGGACCGGAGGCGCCGAGACGACGCCACCCAGCCTCCGCCTACCATAATAAACGTAATAATTTTTCCATAAAATAGAGTGCTTCAAAGTGTGCGAAATCTATGAAAAATCAGTGCAATTGTGCAATCGTTTTGGTAGCAATTGGGCAATCGTTTAGTATCAATTGAGTATCAAATGTTAATTTGAAACTGTTGTGAAGTTGCGATACTGACCTTGAACGGTGTCGATCGCAGTCAAAAAAACTAGTTTTTTTGTAGGTAGTTGCTGTTGCTGTTGCTTTGCATTCTCGATACTTCCAATGTATGTAGTGTTGACATTTCGTCGTATATGGTGCAATAAATAAACATAACGGGAATAAAAAACTATTCATTCAGTCTTGATAAGAAATTTTACATTGTATTGATCGAGAGTTATCAAGAAAGTCATAAATTATCAAAATAATAAAATTTGATAACTAAAAACATAAGTAGACACACAAACCTAATCTATAAAATTACTTATTGATATACTTAAAAGTTAAGTCGGATATAAAGTCATTTGAGACCAAAAAAATCTGCTCATTTTGATTCGACAAAGTTTTAATCTAATTTCTAAATATTTCCATATAAAAAAATACAGTTTTAATAATGTAGACAGGTATTATACATTTTATGTATAAAAAACTATCAAAACTATTTATTATATAATACCAGAAAATCTAGGTTCGAATTTTTAAACTATTCATTCATATTTACTTATTACAACAACGCAGGTAGTCATTTTTTATTCGATGTACTGCTGCATTATCACAGTTAAATTGTGTCTTATGCCAAAATAACTTATTATCTTTACCGGGCAAAAACTGTTAATACCGGTTTTTTGGCAGCTATGCGACTGCAAACATCTCATCCCTCAAAATATAATACATATAAGGATTGTACATTTATTTCCTTATCAGATGTTTTACAAATATCGTACCAATTGATAATATACGAGGCAGTTTCACGCCTATCAATTTCAATTCAACTCTAGGACAAATTTGAGATTTTTCCTACATATTTTTTTATATAGAGCATTAGCTCTATATACTTATTATTTTTTATTTTTGATTTACTTTATAAATCAAATTAGTAGAAAAAAACATTACTAACTACAATATGTGTGATTGACATTCATGAACCCATTTGCTTTTCTAGAGAAGGTCAGTTTTATTATTATTATAATTATTATAAGTCGATTAACTAGATACCTTCCATTCCATATTAGAGACTTTGCTACTCTTTCTTATGATAACATGTTTTTTTGCAAACGTAGTAGGCTAATGAAGAAAAAATGTATTATTACGTACCTTTTACTTATGAGTGAATTAAGCTAATTTACACTTGGGCTATTGATATAATTATTGAGATATTTTATACTTAATTCTCCATAAAAAACAGTTACCAGTTATATTTTTACATTTAATGCAATCTGAATTATATTATTTTAATTTATTTAATTATTGATTTTAATGAGTGGCAGAACATAAATATAGTTTTACTACTATTAATAAATAATTAGAAATTCAATCCTGAGATAAAATTGCGATCCTGATTTTTCGGAATTACAATTTGATGATTTTTGGATTAGAAAGATCTGACCTGTGAGCATACAAATATCCCGCACGTGAAAAGTGCAGGTGCATCAAACATCAAATAAATTCAGAGAGCAACTCGATTGTTTTTGACCAAACTTAATAGTTGATAATTTATAAAAAAAATATACCACTGTTTACTATTATAAAAAATATTTAGTCTGGAGTAATTGTTTATTGTTTTTACTCTGCTCTAACGTATTGGACTAACGGCTGTCATTTTTACAATAAATACATATATTGCGGGATTGGTGGCCAAGTGGTGTAACTTTTGTATTTGCTTAAGTGCCGGAATACATGAAAATAGTTTATTGTATAAAATATATAATATGTGTAAAAATGTATAAAAATGTAGGTTCAGTATCGGGTGGCAAAGTCAAAATTGTCAGTCTTTAAAGTCTGTCGAGAGCCTTCGTTGTGGTCGTTAATGTTTTGATTGTATGTTTCATGACTGGTAATATTTTATTGTTCAAAATATATTATATACCAAGATGTGTACAGAAAAAAGCAGGTGTCAGAATCGGGTGGCAAAGTGATTATCGGTTTGAGTCTTCGTTGTTGTTATTAATAATTAGATTGGTGATTAATGATTGTTCTCCGCTAAGGGCTTGGTAAGTAATTCGTGTTTATTGAGTTATTGGCAATTTCTAGTGATAAGATTCAGTGTCACATATTTATAACGCTTCTTAAAATAAGTTTATAGAAATAGCGTATGAGAGCTAGTGGAATCAGTTTTTAATCGCATATCAAGGCACTATGTCTGATAATTTCAAAAAATATTTGTAACAATATTTATTTATAAGAAAAGAGTTTTTTATTTAATGGTTTTCGAAAGTCTGCGTGGCTATTGTGCGATTCTGGGTGTTCAACCGATCTCTAATGTTTTGTTAGACGAACCATTGTCGTCCTGATGATTTCTAATGCGATTATTGACAACTTCATATATATATAGCTTTTTTTTCATGTACTTGGTTTTCAGTATTGAGCGTTCATTACCAAAATTCGGCTCTTATAAGTTATAGAATCAATTTTTCTGTGTCTGATCTTATTCCCGATGTTTTTTGAAGGGTTGCATAGTAATTTTCGCTGCTCACTTAAAAAGTATTTTTGATCTGTTTTTCAAGATATCATTTCTTGATCTTTGGAAATACACAAAAGTCACCTCTATTTATAAAAAATGTTCGAAATAAATAAACATAGACACGTTTTCAATTCTGGAAAAACTGCATGGAGTTTGTTCCGCCCGTTCCACTGTTACTAAACTTCTGTCTTTCACCAAAACACTGACAAAATATCTATGCGGGAGAATTAGATGGATTTTGAAAAGGCTTTTGACAATGTTTGGCATTGGTTATTATAAAAAATTGATTTAGCTCTGTTATTTGAGCATTCATGAACAGTTTGTAACCTATGGCGACCGATTGTTGAAGAGTAATTTATTCTTCGGGAGTTCCTCAAGGGTCCAACCTACGCCCTCTGCTTTTTACGTTATTTATTAATGACATAAATACGACAGTTACAAATTCGATTTTTATCTTTTGCGGACTTCTATGGATATAGGCTTTCGTTAATCATCTGCCCTTTAGTGTCAGAAAGTGCCATTTTTGCTAGAGAAATTTCTACAAGAAATCACTTTTGAGGGCAAGTGGTGGTTATCTCTACGCGTAAAAGACGTCTGTGATAATCATTTCAAGATTTAGTTCTAGTTCTCGCAGAAAGTTGTATCTAGTTAAGCATTTTTTTAACTACTGAAAGATGCTGTCGACAGTAAAACTATTCTCGAGGAGTTCCAGAACGTCTTTAAGATTCACGATCGCGTCCTCTTTTAATACCTGTTAGGGCCGAGACGTTTGCCATCCGTCTCCTTAATAATCTGGCATTGCACGTTGATATTTTATTTATTTCTCACTATGTATTATTTTTAATCATCGTGATATATAAGGTTAACGTGTTAGGTCACAATGTTCTTAATTTAATTTATAAAAATAAATATCATACATAAATATACAATATCTAAAAGAAATCAATTAAAATGAACGTTTTCAATAGCAAATATTTTAGTGACGTCATGACATCTTATGTATATTTTTTCAAAACTAACTATCAATTAATGTGAACAAGGTCTGATTAGTTGTTGAAAAATCTTAAAATAGACGGCAGTGTGACGGTCATCCATTAGCATCGATCTACTTTAATGCACTGTTCTTCCTTCAAAATGTTTTTTCACAATCTCCATATTGTGATATTGTGCCGCTCTCCATTTGGGTATTTTTAAGAAACCTGATATTCACGTTGTTGTTGCTGTTATGTAAATTAATCATGAAATAACAATCCGCCTCAGAAGCTTTGAAATTATTATGACGTTCTTATGGAAACGGTTTTCCCAATGCTTTTATTTTTGCTATTTACAAACATTGCTAATTATATTTTTAGTGCATACTATGTTACACATTATATAGTGTTTTTTTTTAAATATGACAATCTAATATCTAGTAATTTAATTAGAAATTGTTTAAATCATTTCATGCTGTATATAAAAAATAATTATTATTAGCGAATATTATTCTAACATTAGATAAAAAAGTAATTATTTATAAATGTACGTGAAAATAATTTGTGTACTGATAACAGTGTATATATTGTAACTAAACGTATAAAAAAATCATGACTCATGATTGATTAGACCGATTTTAAACAATTATGAGTTAATGCTGAATAATTTAACATTCGATTAACTCATATTACTTTTATGTACTTATACCGATTAACAAGATATAAAAATATATTTCACATTATAAATTTGTTTCTAAGAAACACTATAAGTAAAATCAAAACCTGTCTTTAATTAAATACACAAAATACTTGAATTTACATATGTAGGTATATATTCAATGGCAACGGTAAATCACCACAATTGAATTTTTTCTACAAATACTACACACAGTATTATTGGTTTTATCAAGGTAAAACAATCTGTAAATATCGTATTGATTCAGAATATATTTATTTAGTTACACATTGTATGCAAACATGGGAAAAACTTGATCGCAATGTGATATTAATGATTCTGCGATTTAATCTTTCTAATAGTTGACCTTCAATTACTGACAATTAAAAACTTACTAGCATGCAAGGCAATATGATGATACTTCATATGTGTACAACATGTGAAGCATTGTAAAAATAAACTTGAGTTTTTTATAAGTCGCTCAAACATGGATTTCCCCGACGCTCGGGGAGATACAGAGTCAATGACTCAGTGATCTGCCTACAATCTTGGCCCGGATTGTGATTTGAATCACCAATTCAAATAGAGAAGACTGGTACCATTGCATATGTAATTAGCTTGTTTCGGAAACTTTTGGAATGTAGTGACGCAGATTAAAAAAAAAACTGGTATCAGATTATATTGACAAGTAATAAATATGCTTTTATATATGAATATATATTTTACAAAGATATTTATAATCTGGGATTTTCTATGACTTGAGTCGATTTTGTGGACCAAACTAAGTACGCTCTTCCAAGAGCTTCGCTCTTCTTTAGTCTAAAACAGTCCAGATTATGTGTTGATTGGCCCATTTTAAGCGAGATGCATTTCTTCGGTCAATCACGATTTTTTTTGGCAGGTATGACTTCATACACCCATTTTCATAAGTCACATTTAGTACTTTGTTCAGACGTATTGGAGATTTGTTTTTTACTGGCAGCTCCTATGTACGATACATAACGTCTGAATATTTCTTAAGAATTATTATGCAAAAATAAAATTTATTTAATATAATATATTGTAGAATAAATATAAAATAATTTTCTTTATTAAAAATGACTTGGAGTTGAGGAAACACTTATTAAAATAACTATGGACTACAAAGAGTTAATCAAAGAGAGTTCGCAAATACTTGATCTTTACCAACATTTAAAAAATAAGTTATTCTTTTCATAATTGCTTATAATTATAAGCTACAGACTAAAATTTATTTATACACAAATATATCGCATTTTTTAGTGTGACAATTTGATGCTATAATATTTATAAATATTTTCACTATGAATGCTGACGGTCAATTGTCTAGATAACCACTCCAAAGCAATTGAAACACATTAATGAGTCATAAAAGATGTGAGAAATACAACCAAAGATTATTGATATATCTTAAATTCTTGTGAATGCAAAAAGTTATGTTTTTTATATGCTACTGTGTATACATAGATCACTCTCTCGTAATTTGGACACCGACCAAAACACTGCATGTTTATTTTAAAACGAAATGACGTCTTGTTGCTTTTTATATTTCTAATTACCATAATGTAATTATTACAAAAGTATAATTTATTATAAGGCTGTACCATACGGTCTATTAGGACACTGATAATATCGATCTTAACCTAAGTTTATTTATGGCTTGTCAATAAAGTTTATTTATAAACCGAAAAGCTAAAATTACGTTGAGTTTAAGATCTTTTAGTGTAATAGAAGATCTTAATTCTTCCATAAATTCTTCTCAGATGAACTTTAAACCTGAAAAAAATTAAGAAAAGTAGTAAAGTTTTATTAAAGACTTCACACATTCCTCAAAATCAACTACAGATAAAATAACAATATAAAATTTGTGGCATTAGCGAGTTTAATTGAGGTATTTTATGAAAACTTAGATTAGTTGAATAAATATAATTGATTGCTAGCAGTTATGACTTATGATAAATATGTCTATTTTGTGCAATAAGACAGAAAAAATAGTTTTTTAAATCAATTTTTACGATATTCTCAAGGGCTGCCACCATAAATAATTGAATTGTCTGCTGGTACAAACAACTCATTGAATATGGACAATAAATATGGTTTTGAGCGTGGCATTTAAACTTAAATCATTTTAAAGATCAAAAGCTATATTTCGCATCCTAATTATGATTGAAAAAAAATGCTTTTTATATACATATATATTTTAAGAATATTGTAAGATTTTCTACATTTTTCCAATATTTTGTTGTTATTTATTTTAGTAATTAAAATTGGCATATTTATAGTGTATTTATGTAAAAAATAGATATACATAAATTTGTAGTATTATAATAAATATTTTTTCTTATTCATTATATTGTGAAATTTATAGATTATATAAAATATTTGCAATCTGAAATGTTTTTTTTTAAAGTCATTATTATTCAGCATATGCTTTTGCAAATCATTATGCAAAGATATTTTTTATTGTGTTTTTGTGATTAGATGTGAGAAATTGTATATATTTGATTTTAATGCTGAGTTTTGACATCAAGATTTTAATTATGAATTCTTAAAAGTAGAAAGTTTTTATAAATGAATTTCCTAGATTTTTTTACAATTGATAATTAATTATATATAATATATGTATTTTTATTTGGGTTTTCTGATTATTTAAATTGTACATATACCTTTATATTGTTAAGTTGTAATATCAATACTTTAATTAGGAATTTTTAGAGAAAGGAAAATACAACTTTTCTCTTAAAAGTTACTACCAAAGAATGTATTTTTTAATTAGTTTATATTTTTTTTTCTAATCATTTTAATAGAAAATATTCTCATTTAAAGCAAAACTTTAGCAGGAATATTTAAATTATGGGGAAATTGAAGTTTTTTTATGTGCTTTTGTGTTTAATTATATTCTACACATATTCTATAGATTTTTCAAGTATGAAAATTAAAACTTTTTACAAAATAATTATTATTTTTTTTTAAATTTAATTTTTTTTTCTTAATTAGTTTTATTTTTGCCATTCAAATTTTAAATGTAAAATTAGAAAATAAAAAATTGAAATATTTGCTTTAAAATTTGTTTGTAATTTTTTCTACAATTATTATTTTTTTAGTTTTTAATTGTGTTATTATAAATAAATATTTTGTACATATATACATACATATTCTTAAATAGCTAAGTTCAAACACATTTATGTTGAAATTAGTTATTTATGTTAAATAATAATTTTATTAAATATTTTAATAATTTTAATATTTATTTTAAATAATTGTTATTTATTTTAAATAATAATTTTTACAAAAGAATTTCTGAATACTTTTTTTTTTACAAATAATTTAATGTAATAGTTTTTCATTTTTTTTTTAATAAATATATCGCACATGTCTTCTATACTTTGCACATCAAAATTTAAAATGTACATATAATTCATTTTTAAAGTATAATTTTTTTTTCAAAAAATTCTATAAATTAACTTATTTGTGTTGTTTACAACAATATAATTTTTCGTAATAAAGTGATTTTTTGTATCTAAAGTTTTTTTTATGTATACATTTTTTATGGCATACTGTGACGTGTAGCTTTAAGTATTATTTATCTAGAATTAAATTTTATTTCAATTTCTTGTGACAAATCAGCAATGCGTTGATTAAAAATATTTTTTAAGTAGTTTTTATAAAGATTGCATAGATTTTATTATTTATTTTAGTGTAATCTATTGATTTTTTATTAAAAAAAGATTAGAAAATATTAAATAAATAATATAAATTAAAAAAATCATTTAATTTAAACTTTTATTGAAAAAAACTTGCATTGAAATTTTTTATGTTTTTACAGTTTTTTTTATAATCTATAGTATTAATTTTGTCATCTAAAATTTACATATCCTAATATATATTTTTTAACAATAAGTTTAACAATGAATCATTTTTATTAAGTTTGACATTGACGCATAATTTAAAATATTGTATTGTAATTCGAATTCTTGTTATATATCTAAAAGTTACGCATCACACGTATTTGTGAACTTTCATATAACATAAGCAAAAAACTAAATTAATTTTTATACACAATATTTTTACAATTATTAGTATATGTACATATTATATATCCGCCGTTTACTTTTGTAGTCTATTATATGATTTAATCTTAGAAAGTGGCTGATTTTATCAATCTTCTAAGGGTCATATCAGTAGTTTCGCTTAGTGTAAGTTCAACGCTGACCTCTAGTTTATTTAAAGTCGAAAGCAAAGTTATAGTTTTACATAGTAGTTTAGATTTTGTTTTTGTAAAATTGTATTATATATCTACTTAACGTTTTTCTCAATGATTCGGGGCGTAAACATAGTATTTGTTATCGTCTTATAATAATCTAGTTAACAACGGTTAAAAATAGTTAAACATGACAATGGTGTTGTATAATGTATTGTTTAATCTTGGATATAAGTAACTTTTTGCGGAGATATAATACACATTCTTTTGTATTTAGCATTGATCATTGTTTTGTTCAGGTAATCCCAATTTTTTGTTTTGAGGATGTGTGCTCATATATGTAACCGTTTGTATAAAATTAATTGTTCTTAAATAGTCACACATAAAAATAGATTTTGTATTATGATAAATTTTATAATTATTTATAAAAAGTGTTTTATTAGAGAATCTAATATAGTACTTCATTTTTGTAATGATATTAGATTTATAGTGAGATAATAGATTTTAATTATAACAATAGTACTTCATATTCTTTGCGTATATATTGTAGATAAATATTATCTTATCAAAAATATTTATGTTGAATATTTCTTTACAAAATTTTAACGACTTGCATCCGGGTCGTATTGTGTGAATAACGGTTCACCGCCGCAGCGCGAATGTGACGCCTGCGAACAAAATCCGAGCATACGTGTTTTTAATTAATTATATCAAACTAAGTCATAACTTTGGAAAGAGAAGTTCATAACAATAGATTATTAAGACCATAAACGGTGCGCATGTTTAAAATATATTTTATTGACCATTGTCCCGACTCTAATTGCGTGTGAATTTTAATGTTCTCTTCCGAATTCTGTGAGGTCGGGAATTTCATGAAAATGTGGAAGAAAAAACAAACGTCCGGCAGTACACGGTGTACTAAAAAAATATTAGCTTTAGACAATTTCTTTGTTATATGTAATATAATAATATATTATACATATGTTCAAGTAGAATTACAATTGGTCTTATAATTGGTCTATCTATATTCAGGGCCTCATGACAAAAATGGCATTTTATATAATTTTTAACATCGTAATATAATTCTATGAATAAATAATAATGTGTACGAGTTAACCCTTTCTATGCTAAGAATAAATATATAAATTAGCCACTGTTGCGACATATTTTCTAAAATCATATTTTATGCGAAATATTTTAATTAGGTAGTTTACATTTATTTATATTTTTGTTTAGCCATTAAAAAATGTTATATTTGTTTATATCTGCCGTCTTAATATAGAAGACCTTGCGTTTTAATTTCATATGCTAGTTAATTTCCTACTTTTTCAAGAGTTAATGATAACCGGTTTTATAAATGTTTTGTGCAATATCATCTTAATGTCTATTGTGAAGATTCGACCTTATAAGTCTATTACAACTGTGATAACATCTCTAATGATTGTCTAATAACTTAATAATGCTTTATTTTTTCTATTTAGAATTGATACTATGTATCAGGAGTTAGCAACTTTTCTTGAATCTGTTTCCTTTAATAATCAAAGAATAATCTCTTTTACTTATTATTAATTTTAGGTTTATATTGATATTCTAATTATGGATTGTAATAATACCGGGATTTTCAATATCGGTATTATGTATAGAAAAACAGTTATAAATATTTCTGTATATTTTATTATAACCCTTTCAGTCCGAAATAATTGGCCATATAAGCGAATTTTTTTTTTTGAAAAAATCATTGATTTGCATTTTTAAATAAATTATGTTATATGTTCACTCAATTATGCAAGTAATTAATCATAAAAGCACTAATATTAAGTTGTTACAACAATGATAATCATATTTATTTACTTAAAAAAATAAAATATAAATCAAGTTTGATTTAAAAAAAACACCCGTCTACACATTGTATTATATTATATCTTTAGTTAATAACAGAAAGAAATAATATCGCATTATTTTCCAATAGAGATAAAATTGCATACAGTTTACATTACCTGCCTTGGATTTCACTTTGCCAGCCATCCCTATCATATAAAAGGGTGCCTATTGATTCGCATTTAAAAAAAATTATGTTTTACATATGTATGTGTTTTGAAAGTTGATGTCTATTTAAGAATATTCCGTAGATTATTTGGGTTAAAATATGTCTGAATAGAGTTAAAAATGTACGAATATAAGAAATAATTTAGTGTGTGCAATACCTGCTTTGGTCTACGCCAGCCATCCCTATCATAAAAAGGTCGCGATCATTTATCTGTTATATACCAGAATTGTTGGTAACTGCTAAATACCGTTAGATTTCATGAGATAAATCAAATGTATTCCTTTTATGTTAAATTAAATGTTATTTCGTCTAAATATCGGTAGTTAGGATTTTTTTGCATAGGTAGGGTGGTCCGATATTTCAGTTTTTGCTCTCAAGCAATATGGGCATTGTCGTTTTCGTAGTTTTCAGCCATTTAGATATCGTTTTCATTAAGTATGATATACAGGTTTAAAAATAAAGTATTTTATTTTGTAATACTGATAGTATCGAAGGTAAATTTTCACTTCAATACCGGTATTGAAATACCTAGCAGCAACATAATTATTACTACTTGATCTATCATTAATCATGGTCTCATCTGATAAGTATGTAAGATATCTGAATTAAAGATGTTTTCGGTATTACCGGTATTTTATTTTGTAATACCGGTATTACCATAGGTCAATTTTTGACATAATACCGTTATTACTGGTATTGAAATCCTTAATTCTAATTTTAATATTATTTATATATATGCTGTAATTTTATTTGTACTTCTATACTTTGTTTTATATTATATAACATTATGTACTTATTTTATATATACATATAACATGCAATTTCGTGAAAAATGTTCACTTAAAATGTGCACCAAAACTGATATAATAAAATATGTACTCAGGTATCAACGGCCTACGACTGTTCAAATTTTAATTTAAAGAAATGACATATCATATCTTGATTGTTTTCACACGATTTTTCTTATGCTAGTTTTCCATTGTGATAATTTATGAAATGCCCGTCAAAATAGCGTGACTAACTTGATATAATTTAATCAATCTCGAAATTCATTCGTGAGATTCAGGAAATCTAAGAAATTGTTCTATGACGCAATCGATTAAATTGTGACTATAATATTAACAAATACCTGGGTGTAATGAATCAGACTTGTTATTGGTTTTAAATGCACATTAAAATAGTTGCTTATCATAGATTATCGCGATAGATATATATTTTTATTGGTAAAAACTATATCGATAACATTTTTGCACTATTAGAATTAAAGATAAACTATCTACTTATTTACTATAAATTGTTTCGATAAATTTTCTCGTTAATTCATACAAATATTTACACCATGTAGATGTTTCACATTCACCCTGTATAATAACAACACTGTTTCGGGCCATTAATTAATGTCGTGTAAGCAATTTAACACTGTTTTGAGACCCTCTCGAAAGAATTGTTCGAAAGTACGCTAAATCTTAAGAGAGGATGTAGAGTTGCAGAGGGTGAGACGAAAATTGAAGGCGGAGAATTTGTCCTGTGCGCAATTTGGCACAATAGTTTTGTCACAATCGAACTCGTATTTTGCGAAGCTATAAAAAAGTGCTATTCTTGAAAAATATATTAAATCGTGCGAGAGAATCTTAAGATTATTAAATATATATTTCACTTTTATTGATCTTGTAATGTAATTACTTTTCCTCTTCATTGTTGAGAGTCATGATTTATTTTATTTTTTATGCGGAGAGAATCTATTATTTTTCGATTAGTTCAATTTTCCACTGCATTTTTGAGTGACTGTGATAAATGTTCTGTTTTGTTTTTTATTGAATTATGGAATATTTTTGTACATAAATATAAATTTATGTACAAAAATACAATAAATAATTGTTTTAATTTAATATTAACCCTTTGCGCTCGTAAGTCGACTATGTGTCGACATCGTATTTCAAGCGTTGTACTCGAACGTCGACAATATGTCGACAAAACTTTGAATGCATTTATTGGCTTTGTGTTCAAGCAAATTTTGAAATTTTAAATTTATTAATAGTAAAAAGACTTCTGTTAAACACATTTCAGTAATATTGAATTTTTAACTTATGCAAATAACTCAATAATTTTAAATTTACAAGTGTAAGTTTATTGTAAAATTTTTCATCGGAACATGGTCAAAGCGCGCGCTGTTAGGACGGCATCGCGCTAGACTTGACAGATTTAGGTTGTCAATTATTGCTTTAAAACTGATTTTTTCCTTCTAAGGGCATCTATATTTTTATGATATGGGATGAAACGGGATCATATGCTATAATTGTGCATAATTATTACTTTATATTGTGTGTCTGTTATGAAATAAAAATAAAAATTTTAAGTCGGAAAAAAGAGCGAGATGCCGTTATGATAGCAGAGCTCGCTTACTCGCTCGCACTAATAAAATGAGCGATTGACAACTATCGACCTGGGTACTCAACTCAAACGATAATATTAGTCTCGACACATTTAATGTATTTTCGAGCTAGTAAATAACTAAATGATGTAAAACAGAATTAGTTATCTGTGTTTTAATTATTTATAAATACATATATTGATTTTCTTTTAAAAATTATCCATATAATTACGAATGACGATATAATATTGAATTTTTAAGGACGATGAATTCGATATTGACCGTGATATTATTACTGTGACAGTAATGGTATGCGTTTATGCTAAGACTATTTTTACCAATTTTAAATCTTTTTCAAGTATTTGAAGTTTCAAGTTTTAGGATAATCTTTTAATGTAATCATTTTTTATGATCAATTTATTTATATTTTTAAAAACTGTTTTATTAAATTCAAAATTTAAAAATTCAAAAATAAAGCCACGAGGCCAAACTACGCTGGTTCGCTCTAGGTGTAAGAACGCCTGCCAATCCAAAACAGATCCCAACAAAAAAACAATGTAATATTTATCATTTTTGCCTCAAATGGGCAAATACATACGAAAAACTTGTAGAATATTTGTCTAAATACAAAATTTGATCATTTTAACAAAATACAATAAAACTTTACCGGCCCCACCTATTTTTTTAAGTACAAAAAAATTGGGTGGGGCCTGGCCCCGATTGCATTTATATTATCACCACAGCTGATATTTTTGAGCGCCATTTCGAAATTTGTTAATATGTGGGGGCACCTATTCATGCCATATTTTTAAAAATATTATTGTTTAAATAATTGATTTACAGCCTTAAATTATACTAAAAAGCCATTTTATTATGCTCAAATGCTTACGTCACCTTTAAATGTCCAATGACTACTGGCGATTTTCTTGATGACACCTATAGAAGTCATCCGCGGTGAAAGGGTTAAAAGTCTTGTAAAACATATTTTTTTCAGTGAGTTTTAGGATTGTATTGTACTTATATAAATTTATCCATATTTAACACTCTAAAGGTGGATGACTCAAATATGCGTCATTGAAAAACTATTGTTAAAAGTCGTTTATGCACAACATAATCAACACTTACACGTTTAATTTGATAAGATTTAAAACACAGTTTGTAAATTAGTGATATCTATTATATATTGTTAACTATAATTACAGCTTACAATCAATAGATGTCGCTTAGCAGTTAGGGCTTAATTTAAATAATAGCGCATTCTTAATATTAAAATGTTTAGTTTGCTGCGGGGACCTGAACCGATAGTCTCTAGGATATCAGTTCAACGCCTTAAGGACTACGACATTCCGGTTATGCAAGACAATCTAAATATAAAGTTGTAAAATCGCCATGACGCGCTTTGAATGTCTCTCTGTAAAACATATGACTGAAGAATATAGACAAGGTTATTTTGCTCATGTAACACCATAGAGCAGGGGTCGGCAAACCTTTTTTGTGAAGGACCAGATTGTAAATATTTTAATATAGCTTTATAGCTTTATCATTTCTCTCAAATATTCAAATGTAGTGTAAATTTTAACTGTTTTTGTTTTTAGCTCTAAGTTAAATCTGTTAAGAAATCTCATGATATCTGCAGCAAAGGCTAATTCTCAAATCTATTTAATATCAGATAATAATAGCCGAGGGCAGGGTTTTTCGTTGAAAAAAAATGTTAATCTCTCCTATGATTTAAAATATCTTAGTCAACCTATACCATGACTGAGCCATTGGACTACTGTATGAAAGTCGAAATATACGGCTTATATTATGATAAAAAAATAGTCACAGAACTGATGAAGGTTAAGTTCACGATAGTTAATAAAATTTACGGTTAGTATAATAGTTTTATTAATACACAATAAATTTAAATGTTTTCTATAGTACCTGTTGGTGAATAGTGCATTTTTACAAAAATCATATTTTTTTCTAAAAAAGCTTATACTTGTTCTGCTTTTAAATTTACCACCATCAGATGTTACACATTTTATTCGAAATTCACTTAAAAATGTACTTTGTTAACGTTTTTCAACTTTATTAATAATATTTTCATTTGTAGTAGTTCCATGCAAACTATTCATCAAAACTAATTTTTCAGTCACTTAAACATAGCATTGACTGCTTGAATAAATAATTTAGTACAAACCAGTAACTTACTTAGTAACTTACTGTTTGCAGAAGCCTTTAAAAATGGATAAACACTGCTACTATTTATACATAACTCTTTACTTATACAAAATATTAACTATTTGGCAAAGGCTACATGTAATATTTTGACTTAGAGAGCCATGCGAAAGCCTGAATTCAGCAATGTTGTTAAGAGTCGAAAATAATTTAAAACCACCGAATTGAATTAAAAAAACTGCTATTTAGTTGTCTATTGATGTTACACACAATGTGCTTATCTTTTAGCAACTGTTCTCGCTGAAAAACTGGTAAACGAACAAATCTGAAGATGCTGTCAAATTTAAAGTGCATAACGTCACGGTGAAATACAAAGCAATAGGAGCTTGACGGTTGGCCGCTCTATTATAGCACATACTTTGATTTTTTTATATGTCGAATCTAACAATTACTTGCAGGCCAGATTAAAATAAGCAGAGGGCTGGATTTGGCTGTAATTTTCAGACCTCTGCCATAGACAGTGCATATATTAAAAAATATCTAATTTAATTTGGCCTTCTTTTTCGTATTTTAAATATTCCTATTCTAAGTGCACGTAAACGCAGGACAAATACCCCCTGGACATATATCTCCCATCAAAACTCCCCTGGACATTAACCCCCCGTACAAATAATCCCCTGTGCAAATAACCCCCTGACAAATAGCCCCCTAAAAATTAGCCCCCCGTGTAAATAACCCCCTTGACGATTAACCCCCGCCACGTATAGAAATAAGTATTTTATATAAGTTGTTATTATTTATAATAAAATAATGTTTAATACGAATAATCAGTATCAATACTAATTTATTTCATTCAGAAAAATACAGAATTTTTAAAATATCAATAAAACTAACACATTTACGAAGAAAATATACGTATTGTATATTTTGTACCGGTGACCGGTGCGAGCAAAATTGTTATAAAGAATATTAAAAAAAATAAAAAATATTATTAGGCTAGATACATATGTATGTATAATACAGCTAAACTTTGGTAATGGCGTCAGTATATGTTTTATTAAGTATAATAGAGCGTCACGAGACGTGTTAAGTAATATCTGTATTATCTTTATACGCGGGGGTTAATTGTCAGGGGGGCTATTTGCATGGTGGGTTAATTGTCAGGGGGTTATTTGCACGGGGGGTCAATGTCCAGGGGGGTTTTGACGGGGTGTTATTTTCCAAGGGGTATATTTCCAGGCGGTTAGTGTCCTAGAACCATATTTCCTAATCTACATTATCCTTTATATATAGACCTTCGCTTTACTTTATTCGGAATCTCATTATCGGCAACTTAGCGTCAAAAGTGTTAAATTTTGCTTTTAAAAATCATTGGTTAAATCGTCAAAATGTATCCTTTTGCTTAAAACATATGTGCTGATGTGCATATTGTTTGTGTTTATTTATTGTAAGGTGCATAACAATTTTTCGAATTAAATATTTTTTAAAACGTTATTATATGTTTTTATATGTTATATTTAACTAACAGTATATTTTTTTATTTTTTATAATACGTTTATTGTAATCTGATTTTCTAAAAAGTCTAAAACTTGTTAATTGGAATATATTAACCATTTACCAAGAAAAAACAACAAATAAAAAAACTAAAAACTAAGGTTTTACTAAGAAAAAAAACAACAAGTAAAAAACTTGTGCTCTTTGTAATTTTAATCTTGATTAAACTATATTGTAATCATAATTTTTTGTATAAACGCAAATTGTAGATCGATGTTATGAGCGCTAAACGCTATAGAACGAGCGCGATGCGCAAGATAATAAGCGCATTGCGCAAGATAATAAACGATAGGCGCAAAAAAATACAAGCAGTCCAATATTTTAATTATTCAGAATTCATATGACATCTAGCTATTTACAAATTTCTTAATGGTTATAAACCCCTGCCGCTACATCACTCAGCTGTTTTTTAAAATAATTCATTTATTTATTTTACCGCGCATTTGATTGCGATGGACGAAAAATCATCTAAAAACATCATTACATTTACCTTCCTATACTATTTATACCTAATACTATGTCATTTATTTTTTGTGAATAGTAAGTACAATTCTTCGTGAACACATTTCAATAAATTATTCTTTTCTAAGTTTCATGGTTAACGTTTTACAAATTATTTAAAAAAGTACAATAAAAAAAGTTATTTTTCGATTAAAGTATTTAAATTATAATATATTTTAAATATTTAATTAATTATTTTTTAACTTAAATACTGACAAACTATCAATCTTTCGCTGTATTATTTTTAATTTGTAAAAAGATTAATCAAAACATGTTTTATTTCATTTTTACTTCCAAAAATTGAAATTAAAAAAAAGCTTGAAATTAAATACGAGCTGGCACTACCCCAACCAAAAAAAAATACGAGTGCAAAGGGTTAAAACTGCATAATTTCTAAAAAAATGTTTTTTTTTTTAGTTCCAGCTCATATGTACGATTACGTGATATATTAATAAGAAATAGTTTAACTGGTGTAATATATCACGAAACAATTTTAAATGTGAGCTTTCTCTTCCCAACACATAAAATATTGACCCTTCATAATTCAACGTTAATATGGTGGCAATATTTTATGCAGCAGATTTTTATTACACGAGATAGCAGAGGAGGATATATTAGTCAAACATCTTTCTGGTGCCATTAGACCTTAGCGAAGACAGGATCCCCCGCTACGTTGGCTTTATGGGGGCGTTGGGTACTTCCTTGACACCCTCTCTATTTTAAATGACGCAAATAGACCCTCCTCGTCGGCACGTAAGAGGTTAAAAAATATTAGCTCTACTTATTATTAGGCTTTGTCCCTTTTGAATAATACATTTGGGAATTTACATTCGATCTCTTACAATGTTTTTACAGTTATTACTTTTTCAAAAGCTTTTACATTTTTCGATGATTTTTGAGTTGAATGCTTGATTTGGTAAAAGCTTTTCATAGTCATATTTTGACATATCACTTGTCACAATGCTTTTAATAAAAGACTCGATGTTGCATAGCTTTTATGGCACTTTCTAAATTTTACGAATTAATAGCTGCACTATGTTAAAATCGCGATCAGATATAAATATATAAAATGCTTTACTAAAACATTTTTAAAATGTAGTAAATGGTAGAATGCGGTATATAAGTAATTAGGATTTTGCGAGTCGTGATTTTTTTTATATTTTAAACAGAGAACTATATTAGACTTTTTTATCAGCTTGGAATAAAATGATCACATTGTCTGATTTATTATCATATTTTATTTCCGTATCTCTAATATTTTACATTATTGATTTTTCTAGTACTATGATTTTTATTGCAAATATGATAATATGATGAAAATGTTTTAGAGTAAATACGAATATGAATAAACATCTAGTGTAAATATAATATCTAAATTCGTAAGGTTCATATTAATATTGCAATAATAGTATAAAAGCATACGAAACGTGAACATATTTTTATATATGTATATAATACATGATACATTTATCAATATTAACTTTGATTAGATAAAATACGTAATATTTAATGTCACTGAATTGAATTTTTTTTGAACACTGTGTACACTTTTAAGGGAGTGGTAAAAGATAAGGTAAAATTATATGTTTATCGGCTTTTACAAGTGCTTATTTTAGGTATTCAAATAAATCCAAGGTTAACATTATACAAATAGAGTGCATTAGTGTTAATTTTAATAATAGCCGTATGTGTTGAAAGTGTAATAAATTTAATAAGACTTGCAGAACAAGTGTATTTGTTACGCCAACGTACGTAAAAAATTCAGAAGCATTAGAAAAAAAGCCACAACAAAAGCCACAACTTATTTAATTTGCTATTCTGATTACAAGTTCCCAATTACAGTGTTGCAGAATCTTTAGCGTTATTTAAAAAAAATGTATCGGACAATAACAAATCTGTTTCCACCCTCAAATCGTCACATAGTCTAAGTAGGTAAAACAAAAACACCTGCCTTATTGAGAAAAAAATATATCAGACACTTCCGTTTATTCGTTTATCTATATCTTGAAAATATTATGTTTATATAATATTTTTTATTATAAATTAAATAGTATGTAAATAAACATGACAAAAAACATGTTGAGAGCCTCTGAATTCATATAAAAAAAATCAGAATTTACAAAATTATTGCAATCGTTGATGTTTCTTAATGTATGAACAATTGTTCCATTATCTAAATGCATTACTTCATAGTAATTATATTTTTTTCACAAATATTAGTATGATATATAATACAAACTATGTAAAATTACTTTGCTTCTAAACATAGTGACTCACATATAATTCAATAAATCTTAGCTTCGTGTCAAAAAGCATATTTCATTTTCAATGATGTTAAATAAAAAAGAATCGTGTTAGGCAAAATTAATTTAATATATTGTAAGTTAGTTAAAAAAAGCAATTTTTTTCACAACCAGATAAAATTATTAGACAATATCCTATGTTGTAAAATTGTAATAAAATACAATACTGTTTCGAATATTTTATAAATATATATATGTAGTATAAAATTTATTATGTTATTATAATATAAATTATGTTTATACAGAGTATAAAGCCAAAAGCATTTTTTAAGCATTTTAAGGCAGTTGGAAAAATATAATGCCGATTCTAACCGCGCGCTTTTTGGTCGTAAATATCATACTTACAACTTATTCAGTTGCTAATTTTATAATACTACATAATTAATCCAACATAAATATAGATAACTAATCTAATGAATACGATTTTTAAATATATATTACAATACTTTCCGTTGATACTATTTATTAAATAATTCATTATAATCAGGAATTTAGAAAACATTATATTATTTAAATATAAAAATATTTTTTGTTAATCTTATATTGCAACATAACATAATCTTATATAGACAATTAACAACTACTAATTATAAATTAATATTACTGCTTACTAGCTAAATGTAATTTACCTTAGTTACTTATTTGCGAGATTAGGAAAATCTAGGAAAACCTCATCTGTAATGATTGATTGGAATTATACCCATATTATATTATTCACTAATTCTAATTTATTAGACACGATAGCAATTGGAAACCACCTGTGTTTATGTATGATTCGAACCAAGGTCTCTCAGGTATTCATCATCGTCTATATTAATTGTTTATTGTACTGATTATAAATAGATTGAATAACATAAATACAATAATAAATTTCCAGTATTTTTTTATTACATGTGGATCAAGCGATGTAGTTTTTTGAGATTTTTATGTAACAGAATCTTTTAATAAAATTTAGCAGGTGTAAAATAACTGTGTGTATAAAATTGAATCATTCAGCTGTCGATGACATTATTTATTTATAACAAACTGTGTACATAGAATGGCCATAAGTCACGCAATCGTTTTAATTTCACAGATATGCGTAGTTAATCTAGACCGATCGCTAAATTCTACCGTTTATTTTGGATCGCCAACCAACGTAACGAAAGCAAACTTACGTCGATGGCAGGGCTTGTCAAGCCGCGGCTGTGGTCGGTGAAAATCAATAAATCTGAGCAGAACAATTGCCAACAATGGCCGATCATTCGATCGGCGAAACTGGCCCGTTTTAATTCAAGACACTAATTAATGGCTTTTACCCTTTTCGGGTCCAAAACGCCCCCTCCTGCTAAGCGACGGTTGATTCTGATTTTAATTAAAAGAAAGTATATTTTTTTAATAAAAGATTGGAATTATGTAAATATGATTGAATAAATAAATTTATTATTCGTTAGTGTTTCATGCACAAACGAAATATATTTCTAGTGGTTTGATTGAAAACAGCTCATTTAATATGTATGTGTTTTCAATGCATCGCTTGTGATATTGGGATATAAAGTATTAACCTGCAAAACCATTTTGGGCATGACATATATGCCTTTGGACTACTAAAGGTTAAGGCTTGTCTACTTTTATTTCTTTATTTGATGTTTCACATACACTCATTGGTAATATATACAACAGTTATTTTTATCCCTAACCCGATATAATGCACTCTTGTTGAACTTGTGCTTGTTTTTTTTAACTATAAGCTGTAATATTTATTTTGTAGAGACATACAAAATTATAATTTGCCATTATTTTTTATAAATATTTTCACTACCAATTCTATGTAGGTAACTACCCAAAAACAATATATACAAACCCATAAATGCGTAATAAACTGTTCCAAGAAGTTTAACTAAGCAATACGGATATGGTTTAAATTCTTATTTTCCGTTTTTTTTTATTGTACAAAATTTGCACTATCTCGGTGGTCTAAAATATGTCGATTAGTCAACATATTGGTATACTTACCATTGTTAATGAAACCGCAGCCGTTTTACGCAGAGACAACATACATAAACAACGTTCTCATTCGAAACAATTTCAATTGTGTCGCTTGAATGGGACGACACGGAGCGTTCTTATCAACATTCAACACTACTGTTGAATGCTCTACAATGCCAGCATGAATCAAATCTAATTTTACATCTACTCGTGTCGATCCGAAAGATTAAACTTGGGCTGATTTCAATTAAAGATTTCTAAAGTGTAGTAATATCAAATCTGGAGATTGGCCCATCAAACGTCATGCCGATGGAAATTTATGGAAATTTATTCGAAGAAGTACCATGACAGGTTGCAGCTCAGAATTGAAGCTCAAAATTTGCATTATACACAGTGTAAAATAAAATTTAACTGAAGTATTATAGAACAGTGTTTAGTGTTGTGGAACGCTTTGAATAGTTTGTGGGTCAAAAATGTACGTACTCGGCTTTTTAACTGAAGTATAATAGAACAGTGTTTAGTTTGTTGCTACAGGTGATTGTCTTTTAATTTTTTTTTTTTAATAAAAGAGCAAGGTTAATATGTATGTATTTAAATAATCATATGTGTGAATAAATAGTTTTGATTTTTTTTATTGCTACAAATTAATATTTTTTACAATTATAATATTTAGTGGACATTTTTTATTCATATTTAGTTTTAAACACTTTTTTGATAGAAAGATGTTCTCTGCACAGTCTAGCAAAAAAGCTTATTAACTCAACAGCTAATTATACGACTTGATTTTTTTCAATTAAGGAATTGATGTCAAAAATAAAATTGAACACCAGAGTATATTGGTTAAAAAATCAGTGAATTAGATGGACTTAATAAATTACCTATATGACATATTTCGGACTATTAGGAATGATTTTGATCCTCAAAAAAGCCAAAAATATTATTTTTGCATTTATCTAAATACAAATATTGAACCATTTTTTTCACAAATTTTTCCCAATTATTTTATATCTTAAAAATCAACAAAAAATAGAAATTTTTTTTAGATACCAAATATTTCCAAATTTTCGTTAAATAAATACTACGTAGCATAATTCCATAAATAAATTTGTTTGTGTATTGATTTTAATCTTCTTTTGCCAGCAAATTTACTTAAATGACTTTATTTTTTATTATGGAAGTGGAATTAATCATATTAAATTTCTATCTATCGCAATATATAGTCGCAAATTAATCTTTTACCTACAAATTTACATTTAATAGTTTGACCCGAGTTAGATAATTAAAAAATACTGGTATTTAACATAGTAATCTAAAAATTTTGTTAGTACAAAATATAGTATTGCTATAATGCAAAAAATCATAATTACAAATTAAGAAAAAGTTAAATTATCTCAAAAATAAATATAATATATACTACTTTTGCATGTTTGTGATTATTGACTTTTATATACTTTTAACTAAATTTAGGGTTTTAATTTTTAATTATTTTTAAAGTTAAAATATAAGAAAATGGTGTTTACAAATCGCTACAAAAATGCTTCATATTTTTTCGTATATAATATTTGATCAGAATTTTAAGTTATTTTTATATGCTTTATTCATTATTTTAGTGAAATATAACTTAAGCAATATTTTTGCATTAAATATAATAAAATATATATTATATATATAAATTAAGCCAAAAAATAATATACCTAGCTCAAAAAAAAAAGCCACGAATTTTTTTCCTAAAATATTTTTTTTTGTCTGTATTTACAGATTTTTAATTTATACAATATTTATCTGGAATAACACTTCATTATTTTTGCATCAAAATACTTTAAAATTGTATATACAATCAGAACTAAAAAATTGCTAAAAAATGATACGTATTTATTTTCTAGAAAATCGTTTTGTTTTTCGTATCATATTTTTTTGACAAGCATTAAAAGTTTTTTATATTATATTTGTTCATATAATTTATTCTTTATTTTGCTGGAATTACACTTAAACATTTTTTGCCCCAAAATATAATTGAACTCGCAATAAAGTAAAATTTTCTATTATATAAAAATCGCTATAATCTTATTTCCCCTCTAAAACATCGTTATTTTTCGTATATTATTTTTTGATCAGGATTTACAGTTGTTTATTTTTATGTAATATCACTTTATTTTTTAAATAAAATAAAATTGTTTATAAAAATTCAGTCAAAATATAAAATTAGCTAAAAAATGCTACGTATTATTCTTAAAACATTTTTCGTAAATATTTTTTGATTAGTATTCAAAGATTTTTTATATTATAATCGCTTATATAATGTATGCATTATTTTTCTGGAATTACATATTAACAATATTTTTTCATTAAAATATAATAAAATTGTATATAAAAATTTAGTCTAAATATAACAAAATTAGCTAAAAAAATGCTACGCATTTTTTTAAACATCATTTGCTTTTCATAAATTATTTTTTGTGTTTATTTTATTATAATCCCTCTTTGAATTTATGCATATTTTTTCTAAAATTCAACTTCAACCTTAATTTTTTTACATTAATTGAATTATTTTAATATTATCGATATTAAGTAAAATATGTATACTTAATATAAAATGACTAATATAAAAAAATCACAGTACAATTTTACATATACATAAATCACGTTAATTAATCATTGTTTAATAAAAAATTATAATATTTTTTTCTGTATTAGTATGTGTGTTAGTAAAAATTTAGGTTTTCTCATTTTAAATATTCATAATTAAAATCATAATGCTGGGACTTAGTTTTAGAATCAATTACAACGTAAAATAAATTATGAAATTTAAATAAGCATTATTTAAAATATTTATATAGAATTTTAAGTAAAAACTAATAACCGAAAATCATTTTAAAAACTGTAAAACTATAATTTGAGTTATACATTATATTTTATAAATATATTGTAGAATATAAATTAAAAAGTATCTAGTTTAAATAGTTCTACTTATCATATAGCCATCATGACGCATTGGGAAAATTGGTCATGGTAATTAAATTTGTAATAAAAAATATATTTTCGGGACCATCAATATTTAATAAATAGTTAATTAATAAAACTAATAGATTTATCTCCATCAAATTGCCGTTTAATCGTTGTAGCAAACAAACAATCATACGTATCCGAGCGGATGTACATTAACAGTAGCATATAAATTGCACTTATTAGCAGACACGGCATCCCAAAATAGCTTATTCAAGAATGTACAGATTTGGAATCTGTTGTATTACATATTTTATAATCACAAAGATCATTATTTACTTTTATAAAGATACATATTTTAAGAACATTTATATTTAAAATTATGATAATATACCTTACCAAAAAATGATATAGTTGAAAGTATTATAGTGTCTAATATTCTATTTCACAGTTCCATGGCAAGCTGGGTAACTATTTGATTTATTTAATAGTTACCCAGTCCTTTTTATTTTTTTGAGGGCAAAAATACCCGCGTTTCAATCAATAGCTAGCATTTTTTTAGAGGTATTTTATGTTATTTAATGTATATTCGTTTATGGTTCTTATAAAGTTTTTTTATTATTAAATTAGAATGATTTTAAAAATTAAAAGTATTATTTATATTAAACCAATTCTTGGATTGGTAAAAAAAAGAGACAAGTAATCGATTCTTTTAAGATGTGGTATTAAAGAACGGTTAAATTTATTTGAGAGTATTTCTTTTTATGTAGTTTTCTTTTTATGAAAACTACATAAAAAGATGTGATGGTTAAAACTAATGTTTATATTATAATATATATTTTGGGATAAAAAAGCTTTAATTCGAAGATAGACTGTCAAGGTCTTCGGATACATAGAGAGAATAAAAATTTAGTATTAAAAACCCATACTAACAAAAAAGTAAATTTGTATACCACCCTGTATAGACACGAGCCTTGAACAGAAAGTTCATAAACTCTTTTATGGGACTATTATATTATATTTAAGGAATTCTTTATTTGAGTTAGTTTTCAATTCAATCGATGTTTTATGCTCCCAAGCGTGCTTCAAATACGCGGAACATGGGCAAAAAGAAATTTAATTGTGTTTGTTTGTGTATTTTGGTGTATTTTCCGCCGTCATTGCTTAATTCTCTTTTCTAAAAATAGCCATAGGAATCTCGTAGGATTTTAACGGGTAAACTGGCGAGTTTTGCGGTTTTCCTGTTTCATTTTAGGGTAGGGGTTTCGCAAATTTTAGTATTCAAAGTATTTGCGGCTAGACTTTCGTTAATCCGATTATCAAAATTAAGTAATAATATTATAAAATCAAGTATGTGGAAGATATGCTATCAAATATAATTTATGAGACAAATATGTATTGTATACAATCTGAAAACTATATTCGTTTTATTATTGTGTATGAAGAAAAATTGTGTACAATTTTTCTGTATTTTAATAATCATTTCAATGTGGGTATTCTATTCTATATGGCAGCATAATAGTATTATGTTTTAAATAGGGATTACCTAAGGAAAATTTCTTCTTAGAATTATTGAATGCATGTGGATAGCCTGTTGTGCAGATGATGTGCTGTATCTTCTACATGATTTATTTATACGTTCAGGGTCACAAGTCTGTCTCTTGATGTATTATATAATCGTAATTATATAGTAGTAGTTATTATTAATGATTGTGTGTAGTTAGAAATCAAATTAGCTCGAGTAAATTTTTTATGCAATGGTGTATTAAATCATTATTTGGTAAATCTGAAGTATCATTAGGTATTTTTCAATAAGGTAAAGTCTTAATATAATTCGATTGTTTTAAATTTTTGATTTTGATTATTTATTTTTTAATCGCAGAATATGTTTTTTAGATAAACATCTTTATGAAATATTTATTTTTCTTATTATATTATAATTAAAAATTCTATAGCTATTTTTGTTAAATATGTTTTGAGCATGTGCAGTAGTTTTTTTTA
Source organism: Plectrocnemia conspersa (assembly GCF_051122295.1). Classification (NCBI taxonomy): domain Eukaryota; kingdom Metazoa; phylum Arthropoda; class Insecta; order Trichoptera; family Polycentropodidae; genus Plectrocnemia; species Plectrocnemia conspersa. The sequence continues at coordinate 2,798,231 of NW_028277173.1, forward strand.
TCGATTGATTTAAAATAGTTTGGTGCATATGTACAAAAAAATTTAAGTCTAATTAAGCATAGTTATATTTTTTTATTATAGTATTATAAAGAAATATTGTAGGTATAGTCTTTATTTTCTAATCGATATATTGAATTAATTTATTTAATAAAAATAATTATAAAAATAATTACAGCAGTAAAATTTAAAAATCGCTGAAATATAAATAATGCAATTTTAAACCAAATATGCTTTTTTTTAAATCATAGCTAAAATATCAGTATTTAAATAAATTGTGATTTGCTAATATATAAATAATTTTACATATATTTTTGCCACAAAGATAAGATACATATTTTTAATAAAGATTTATATGATTTAGTTATTGTTATTATTATTATAGTAAGGGCGTGAATTAATTGCAATTTAGTTTAAATAGTTTCCAATATAAATTTAATACTTTGAACTATATATACTTTAGCGTGCGGTTTACTGTTAGAGTACGCACGGGATAAGGATGCCGGTTTGTTATTGTGTCCGTGTACATGTATATGAGAGGAAGAAGCGATGTAGCGTGTACTTCGTTGTCTCGCTTTCTCTTTTAAGGACAGTCGCTGATTCGTCAACGCTGGTATTCGTCATTAACATGCAGTATGCATCTTTTCTGACAGTTGCGAAACGTTTGTTTTCTGTTCAAACCAAAACATAACCTTAAACGAATTTAATAAACTCCAAAAAATAGGGCACACGTGCAGAGTGGGGTGTATTTCATATATGCGAAACATTAAAATTATAGTGAAAAATAGCGAATTTACAGGGAAAACTTTTTAAGAAAAGTGCATTAATGTATTTTCTTTATAGTAATATGAAAAAATACTGTTTATATTTTATATGGGAATTTATATTTTATTTATTGTAGCACGTGTAATTTATTTTTATATCGATTAAATAACAAAATATAGACATATAATCGGTACTTTAAAAAAATTATATTAGCTAAGAAAATAAAAATAAAGTAAAGATATTTATACCTGAAATTTTATTTGAAAAAATTATATTTATTTTCTAAATCTGAAACAATATACCTAATTTTCCAGATTACAGCTTCTACAAAATATAAATTTTACGTATATTTAATCGGTGTCATTTTTTTTATTTAAATATATATGCAGTGATTATTTTTATAATAATTATTTTATAGAAAAATAATTTATGAATATTTATTTAAATACGTTTCAATATAATATTGCTTTTGATTGTGTAGTTATTTTTTTATCGATTGACTAATTATTAAAAAAAAATATATCCTAACAAATAAATAATTACAGCAGTGAATATTAAAGTTTATTGAGATAAAAGTATTGCATATTAAAAAAAATTAAAACGACTTTAATATCAAATATTCGAACAATCTTCGCAATCTTCGCTTTGGCATTAGTTTTGTGGCAATGGCGAGTGATTTACTAGTAGGTTGGTTAGGATCTAATATATTGGTAAAATATACGGATGGTCGCCCACATACGACCACCCGTAAGCTTCGAACGTTCATACAGATGTTTAAATAATACGATTATAAATCTAAATTATTCTTTTTTTCCATTCGTGTAACATTCAATCAAGAGTTGCTCACTACTGAAAAGTGGCTATCCGTGACTCATATACTCAGCTCAATTGACAACGAAAAACCAGAGAGCAAAGAGATACTGACACCTGCATTTCACTCTCATGACTTTGCAATAATCGCAAAAATATAAATCTATATTTTTTATAGTTTATTTATTAAATCATAAAATTTCACTATTTATGACATCAAATTTCAGTAATAAAATAGTCGTAAACATACGAGTTTGTGCGTTGTGAAAAAAAAGGTTTAATGTCTTATCTTTTTACACTTAAAGGTAAATCAATACTACTTTATCGCACAATTAAAAAAATCACCATGTATAACACAATTTATATTTTTATTAAAATGTCAATAGACTTGCATTACTAAAAAAATACAGCCTTTCTTTATTTTATTTTTTCCATTCAACCGAACCTATTGTTGTACAACACATTACACCACCTAAAATAGATTTAATAGCTGGCAACACCGGCCTTTCATATTTTTTTCACAGTGCTAAAAGGCACCCGAAAAACTTTTTTAATAAGTTATACACGCCATTTTCTTCAAAACGTTCACGTTCATTCCACGCAGACCTTTCAGAGCAAGGTATATGGCCTAATTTTCCGCCGAGACGAATGAAACGTAAGAAAGGGTTAAACCGGGGGTAGATAGGGTAAAGGGGCGATCCCTGAACCGCTAAACCCTCTCGTTAACACTTTCTTTTGTTTTGCCTTTTGTGGGCCACAATGGTTCGACCCGGCTTTTAGAGCCCGGCTTTGGCTTTTAAAAGTCCAAAGTGGTTTCAGGGTTGCCAGCGCCCGCATGCTTTCCCACCGAGCGCTATCGGTTTTCCCTTCACGGGGGGAATTTTATCAGTGTGCGAAGAGATTGGCTATTTGTATCATTGTTACAATGGAGAAACGACGCGCTTTGATTAAGTCACTTCCAGATTTATATTTTATTAGCATTAACAAAAGTTTGAGTATCGCTGGTATGACTTCATTTATAATGTAGTACGTACCTGTAAACCCTTATATCAAACCCTCTGGATTAAATGTGTTTCAGAACGGTAAACAGTATTATGTAATAGTTTATCTGAATAGCGTATAAAAGCTTCTACTTATTTATACACAAATATAAATTACTTGTATTTGGAATTATTTTTTGCTATAAATCAATTAAGAGTTTCATGTTTCATTGCTTATCAGTTGGGTTATAATTAAAAATAATTATAATTTTAATTACATCGTGAAATGGCATTAGATATCTAAATATATTTTTTATGTTGTATCAAAAATTATGTACCGTGAATTAACTTTAAGTAATAATATGAAAAGGTCGTTGTAGATAAATGTAATTAATGGCGGCAGTATCACAAGGAATGACCGTTTATAAAATAATTAGAAACCTGTTGATACTTTAACATGATTTAACTGCATAAGGTTAGCACCAAATAAGTGTGGCGTTTTCTATAGTGACTCTAATAAACAAATATTTATTTAAAATTAAAGTATTTTTTAATTAGCAACTGTTTGATTCTTGTTTGAAGTTAATCACAAGAGTAGTTCTGTGAGTTAGCCAAAAACACTTCGCTTATGACTTGGAATAAAGTTCTTTATAGGTATTGAATTCACAATCTCTTCTGTACTATCAATGTAGTATAATATGTATTATTTTTGAGGATATTTATGTACATCAGTGAACGTCACAGCATCCACTTTTTATCCTAAACACACGGACACTGTACTAGCACAATCATTCTGTAGTTGACAACCAGTTACTGTGATATATATGATTTTTTATTTAAAATTAAAATTGGAAGCTCTGGCGTTCACGGATGTATATATTTCCGTCAAGCTCCATATGTATTATGTCGTTTCTCTGAGTAGAATTAATTATTTTTTTAATATTTTTCATATTAGAAAGCAGTTTTAAATATGGTTCCAAGAAACGGCGTTATCTCATTGTGGTAGAAAAAATATATTAAACGGTCACCACAGAGATAAATATAGCTGAATTATTTGTTGGTAAATTATAAGCATGTTAAATGACACAATACTCAATATTATAAAATAGTGTCTCAATGTCGCAACCAAAATAAATTTATAGCTTGTAAAACTGTGGAGTAATTTTAAACTTGTCTTTGAAGCACTCAATCAGAATGTCATACATAGAATCCGAGTATTTATGAATGTTATTTTTGTTCCCGCAGAACACCGACGTGAAGGAAAGCATAGCAGTGGTGGCAAAATGTTGTCCAATGGGCCAGAATTTATCTTCGGAGCTGAACACCAAGGGAGAGGTCACGGGTCGGAGCTGCGCCCCTTCGGACCTGCCCTTCAAGCCCATATTTTACGACTCCAACCGGACGGACATGTGGCTGTACGACAGCAACGACTGGCGGGTCATAGTTGACAACCCCTGTATATACGGAAAGTAAGTTACGAGTTTAACTTTTGACCGACCGCAGTTTATTAATAATACAGTCAAAGTTTATTACTCGACAAGACGCCCGGAACCCTTCCGTTTTGATTTAGACAGTTTAGCTTTGCGCAAGCATGGCAGTGAAATGGGTTATAAATTTTTGACCCTTTGGAGTCAGTATCATTCCTAAGAAGCGGTTTTAATAATTTAATATTTTAATAACTGTCTACAGTGAATGAGTTTTGGGAGTATCAATCAAGGATCTGTGATAAATACAATGTACAACAATTTTGTGCTTATTTTTTATGTCTTCTTGTGATGACGCTAATCGTGTTTTGTGATGTAACTTCTTGGCTTCGCATTTTTATTGATGCGTCTCATATCGGGTGTCTGCGTTTTCTTCCGACTGCCTGGCGAATCGCAGATGAGGATGTTTGCGGGTCAATTGCATAATGCATTACTTTTTAGACACACTCACTATATGTGTTTCCGCCTTTAACTAAAAACAGTCTAAAAGTCCACTTTGACAATCCGTAGAAGACAATAGTATTATGCGCAGGATACAGCGCATTGCCTATCGCGCATCCTTTTCATACAAAGAGTAGTTTTAGCGGTACTTATGATTGAATAACGTCTCAGGATGGATTTACTAATAATAACAACGCAATTGTTTGAGTACATAATCTCATTGTATTAAAAAATATGGCGCGTGGAATGAAAAAAAGAATGACCTCTTAATTATTAAAAAAATGTGCAGGTAGCTAAAAACTTACGTCATATTTATTTTCTTCTTGTAAATCTTCATTTGCAACATGAGAGGTGATAGCCAGATGGGTTTAAACGGGGTTTCAACGTATGTTTTTTTTTATTAATAATGAAGTATTTTATATTTATTTTAAGAACGATATACCTACGCATGAAGAGAAATAACAGCTCACTTATTAATTAGTCACTGGCGCCTAAAGGGTTAAAATAAAAATGCTAGAGTTTTATAATAAAAAAAATTGAAAATCGTCTTATATATAAATACATTTTATAAACAAAAGCAAAAATTAATTTTCAAAAATAAATAGTAAAAAAATAGTTTTTAAATAAATAAATTTAAATTTATTTATTTTTTATTTAAAAGTGTATTTGCTATTATAAACTAATATCGTATCTTCCAGTTTCTGCTCCTCTGATTTATGTTGATTGTTTATGAGAGAACCAGACTCTTTGTTATTGTCTTATATATGTTATTAGACTGCGTAAAGCAAGGTTCAAAATCAGTAAAATTCATAATCCATAATGTATAATCCGGAGATGATGCGTTTGCTACTTATTCGGTCAAGGTATATATTGACTTTCGGTCTTGTTCAAAGTTCTTAAGCAAGTAGTTTGAAACTGTTAATGGATACCGTTTATTAAATGAATGTCGAGAATTTTTTTGTTTCTTATAAAATCCAAAATCACATATTTTAGTTTAATGAGTCTATTTTAGTAATTTTTTTCAGGGGTGGGGGAGTTGGCCAGCCAGTGGTCGTTTTTAAATATTTCGATTTCTTTAAGATTCATAGTATTTCATTGTGAATTTTTGACTTCTGAGAAGTGATAATTGTTTTTGCGCACTCCTATTGCCCAGAATTCGGTTTGAATACACTTTGACCAATATTCTTATATATGAAGTCCGCAGTAATATCGTTAAGAATAGGTATCATATTTTTATAACACCATGTAGTAATATGCACGATGCGACGTCTGTCTGTACTTCTTTTTCCGCTAATTTAATTTTATTTAATTTGTGGGATAAATATTTTAAAATTGACCTTTTAGTCTTAAAACTTTTATTAGGTTAGGTTTGGGTTTGAACAGAAAACGGACGTTTCGCAACTGGAAAATATTGAGTTTCATAGCATATAATTTCACTTGCGCCTATTAGTTTCATTATATTTGGACTTTACTAGTGAAAATATAAATTCATTGAAAAATACATATTCACTGTAGCATTCATATATCGCATGTAAATAAAAAGTATATAAATGTATATATTACTACGTATGTAAAGGCTTAAATTATATAATTTTACTAGTACCTGACAGATTAATTATATTTTCATTAGTAAAAATATCTATCTACCAGTGAAAATGTATTCTGATATAATTTCACTGAAATGACATATTTAAAAAAATATTTTCAGGATAGATTCGACTGTTTTTTTATATTTTCTTTGAGGGATAATAATTGTTTTATGATCAGGTACTTAAGATTTTTATAAAGAAGAAGGCTAAAAATTGGCGAGTCATTGATCGTTTTTTCAATATTTTGATTTCATTAAAATTTATAGTATTTTATTAATTGAAATACATTTTTCTGGCCAAATTCAAGGAAGGCTGTATCTGTCTTCTCTTCAAATGATGTTCTTGATCGCCTACTTATTGTAAAATATGATTTTTTAAGGACCAAACAACGTAATATTATTCGAAGAATGTCCTGATAATAAACGAGTTTACATTAACACCATCCTAACGTTTCGTCCCCATTTTCCAATATCCCAAATCGAGAGGCAATAACATCAATACATTTCCGTCAAACCGCAACGGCGCGAACGCATCATTTATTTTTTGGGAACTCTTATATATATTTATAAAAGGTCCCGGCCCTCGGCAGCAGGATGACCCTTATTCCCTTCGCGCGTGCGAGTGTGTGTCTGTGTGCTCATCTAATCTATATGGGATATCCCGAGGGAGCCAGAGGGTCACTTAACGATGTCAATAGGACCCGTTCTGGATATAGGCCTCTCGTACAATGCGGCACGCGAACCGTGATGCTTTAAAGCACTTGTCGAAAATCGATGAGCACTCCCGCGGGATTGCCATTTTTTTCCTGTCCTACATGTCTTTGAGCACTGATCCGAATCTGTCAAAACTTAAAAGAGATATCCCTGCGTCGTGTCCATGTCACATTTCACGCGAGTGCCTTTTGTGATAGCTTATCGTTTATGTCTTGACATTTTTTCTTCTCCTTTGACGGGGGACTCTCATAGGTAGTAACGTTTCATGTTACGTATAATATATTTATTTATGGGAATATATCAATCGTTGCTACAAAGTAGTGAATTAAAGGTTAAAATAACACAAAAATATATTATAAGATTTCAACTAATATTCACATACTTTATTCATTTTTGCTTATTTTATCTCAACAATGTCGTAGCTATTATTTTAATTTAGTTAAGATTTTTTCTTTGCTAAACCAATGCTAGTTTTTCGTATCTTTTTACTATATGTAAAAAGAGAAAAATCTAGTCTACCCTATTCTCCCATTATCTAAAAAGTCAATTATAGTTTATGTAACATTGCAAAATATATTGTTTTACTGTGTTAATTTGTTTATGCACTTTAGGGTGCAAAATTACACCAATGATAATCTTAGAAATACGGTTTTCGTCTGTGTCGTTCCATGGTAAATAGCCTCTCATGCCTCTCAAAGGCAGTGACAAAATTAATCAATGCAAAAATCAAGGTTTATATTGTATATTTTATATTGTGCGTATAAATTAGCTTAACATTTCTTTAACTTTATAATTTAAAATCTTGCTACATAGTTAACATAATATAACACGCTGTTAAATTATAACTGTCGGCAGGCTCTAGTAGACCAGAAACACGGGGTATGTCCGTATTAATCTATGGCCACTTTTATGCCTCTCAAAATAAGTTATTTGATTCTAAAATCCAAGTCGATGTAGTCTATACAGAACTTCAAAAATCATTCGACAAAGTTAATTAAATTCCGTTTTTCCAACGATTTTGTTAGTTTTTTTGAAATTTAGACAGTACTCGTTGATTTGACGAGTACTTAACTTTTTTTGCAGTACCGCAGCGATAACAATTTAAAATATGTATCATATGCGGATGACCTAAATGTATTGCCTCTATTGGGGGTCTCCGGCCAGTTGCATGGTTACGACACGTTTTAACAAAAAAAGGAAATAACAACTCATTCGGACAAAAGGTCTAACTAACAAAGAATAATGCTATACTAATACAATCGCGTAACTGAACCAAGTTTGTTGGCTATTTTTTTATATCTAAGAGAAAAAAGTGAAAAACTTAAAAAATGTATACGTATAATTGAAATAATTCTAGAGAAAAAAATACTAATTCAAAAATATTAAATTATACATATTAAAATCTTACACTCTCGAATATAATATATAAATCTATATAATGATTGCGGCCTTTGCCAGGTGGAATTTTTTATGTTGGCTGTGAAGTCGAAGTTGGAGTCGTAAAAATCGGACGACTCCGATTCCTTTTTAACCCTTTCCACCCCGACCAATAACTTTTCAATTGTTCGTCGTGCGCCATGCGCGAACAAAACATGCACTTATTCGTAGTTATTCATAGACACATACAATGGCGCGGCACTAATCCAAGCGAATGACATCCAGTGTCATGTTTCGACACTGGTCATATTTATACATGACATATTAGAAATTGTATATATTTATTAATTACTTTCACACCTAATTCGCTAACACATCATCTGACTCATATCCTGTTATAAAAGCTTAGAACTCAACAATATTTCCAATATGTATAGAAAAATCACGTAAATTGTGTACCAAAAATTATTAATTATTCTTGTTTTTTGTTATTTACATAAAAATAAATAAATTAATTAATTAGAAATAAATTATCGAATTTTTTAATAGTAATTTGCTTCGAGTACATAAACTTAGGTACCGACTGTATCTTTTGTTAGTCATTTAATAAAGTGTTTTTGTGAGAGCTTCTAATTTAATTAAATATACTAATGAAATTAAAAATAAAATCGACACAAATTAAAATGTCATATTTAAAAAGATCATGATTTTATTATATTATAAAATAACAATAATAATATAATATATATGGTACATGTATAATATTTTATATGTCACAAATATACATACATCTATCTAATTCTTGCGGCCTTTGCCGGATGGAATTTTTTATGTTGCAACGCATTTTGAATAATAATATGTGTGTTAAAGTAGTGTGTCAAATGTTGTAATATTTTGTATAGAGAGCATTATGATGTTGTAGGAAAATTAAACAAGTCACCATGATTACATTTTTAATAAATAAATATAGAACTGACTCCTACATTTATTTAAAAAAAAAATTTGTAGTATTGCTTGCGAATGCTTCTCTGAAATTTGTTATATAATTGCATTGAATGCCTTTGTTAAAATATATACTGAGCCATTTTTTTTATAATATTTCCGTTATGCACGTACATATTAAAAATAAACTATATCGGCGAACTTTTTAAAATCGTACGCAATTATGTTTCGGAAATTTCGATATTGAACCTATTAATTTCGTCAAAAAATCAAAATTAAAAGCGTAGCTTAAGCATATATTAAACGGTTGGAAAATAGCTTGTGCTTGTTGGCCGTTTACTTGAGTTCTTAGCCTTAAAAGTCATACTTTCAACTTGGTCTTAACATATTTAATGGAAAATCTTTAAATATTAATTATTACATACTTTAAAGTTAAAAAAGGAATTGTACCGATACAGCTGAATTTTTTATTGTATCAAAAAACTTAATCTTTTCACTGGAAAAATATCTGTTATATATGATCCTATCAAATATGTGTATGTACGTACATTTGAGAGGATAGATAGTAGGTGATCATTCTCTAGAGCGTTTTGTCTCTTTTTTTTAGGATAAGGGTCAAAATGGCGTTCTACCGTGAATTTGGGCTTATTGCTTACACATAGACAATGTTTATAACCTATTCTATTCGATGTTATTTGAATTAAATTTATTCATATATAATTTGTTTTTTTTTCTAGGTTCGTATTGGATCCAATCAACAACAAAAACGACGTCTTTTACCTTCTGACGAATGGATCGCTGATCATGCCGTTCAGCAAGCCACAGACTTTGAGCACTAATGACTTCTGCATGGAAGTTTTCTGGACGAAGAGCTCAGAAAAAGACGGAGAAGCCCTGGCCATACCAGTGGTCTGCTTTCCAGCTCCTTCCGAAGCACCGATAGACAACACATCGCCAGTGAGGCTCGTCCTCATAGCCATAGGTGCCATATTTATACTAAAACCTTATTTATTATAATCATAAGAAAATGGATAAATCAATCAGACCAACGATCATTTGCATTTAGTCTTAGATAAAAGGAACAGACTGATCAATTCGAACACCCAAGTTCCGTTTGACTAGTCCACATTACCAGTTGTTGTTATTTAATATTTATAATATATTTTGTAGAGATATTTATGTTTGTGAGATTTTAAGCAAACATTCCACGTTCCGGTCGTTATTTCGCAACATGCTCATGTGAAATTTAGTGTTATGCTTTTGTGATATGTTTTTTTGTTAAAAAAATGTTTTGTCGTTCATGTGAATGTATATATAACGAAGCACTGCTAACGACGAAAACAAATATTGGCACAAAATAGTGATGCGCCTTGTGTCAATATAAATATAATAAGGTATGCGATACAAAACCGATCGATAGATAAGTTAATATTGCCAATTTTTATTGGGTTTTTAACTGAAAGGTAGAAGTGTTGTTTTAACGGTACCAATTATATTTTGTACATAATCATTGCAAAAATATATAAAATGTCTATCTTGTCTTTCTAAAAAGCAACATATAAAATCCGTTTAGATATATTTTGCTGATTGATAAATTGTAAATTCGCATGAAAACGAAATCTTTCTGTACATGAGTATGTACCAATATTCAGAAAGATAATAAGATGGCAGCTAATTATTTATTTTAATTTGCACTATTTTTGCGACACATGAGAGATTTGATTTTATAGATATATTTTTTTACTAAATACTCAAAACTCTTTATACAGTAAACATTAAACATATTCCTTAGTAGTGCATGCATTTATTTTTGTAGATACAATTTTTTTATTTTAAATAGTCTTGCGTCACGGATTTTTTAAATCATCTTGAATATCCAGATACACTCCTAGATTTTATTTACATTTTTAACGAAGTACAAAATTGCTTCCCCCTCGATCTTTTAAGGTTCGTCTCTGTCGATTCAACTCTCGTTTGTTCCAAATCCAAAACGAAGTGGTACAAGTCTCAAGTGTTGCTGCTTTCTCAGTATTCTAAAGGTCAATATTTGCATAAATCCTTCGCCCTTTTAATTCTCTATCGCCTGGCCAATACAATGAATCTGGGTGGAAACAGACTTTTTGTTATTGTTTAATATATATCTAGTTAGATTATATTATACATAGCGTAAAAATTGGTTGATTGCGTAATAATGTAATTTTAATGTAATGCAGTTTCTTAGCACTATTATTATTGTATTGGCACAAATGTTTTTATTTTGCAGTGCCATTTCTTTTACCGTCAACAAAAAAAAAGGTAGGCAAAAAATGTGTGATACAGATTTTTAGCTGACTCTCTAGGGAGTGCCTCGCTCTGTGGATGTAGCACTGAAAGCAGCATTTTTTGAGGGTGCCGATGAAGATGCTTTAAATGTGGATCTAATAAAGCAGATTTCCGGCCAAGGACCGCAGCTGTGAATGGACTCCGGAGGCATTTATTGTATGCCCCCAGCGTCAAGCCAGGCTTTTGTTTAAAAATAAGTGCTATACGACTTTTAAAAACTGTTGATATAGGCCAGAATAGCGTAGTCTTTAAAGCGCTGGATTATTAATCTGAAGCCGGAGATTTAGGACCCCGCATCAAAATCGAATTATTATTTAAAAAAATATTCTAATATTAAAAGCAGGAATCAAAAATAGATGCTACTGATTTACAGCCGTTGTAACGCATTGGGCTCATATCTGTTAAGTTACATCATGCACATATTTACATTATTTATAATATTTTATTATTCTATTTTCATAATAGCGTTGATTAAAAAATCAGTAGACTTTTTTAGGTTCAGATACGTATTAACGCATTTTAATCGTATTAAACACAAATATTTTACCTTTTTATAAATTGCTAAAATATTTGTGTTTAGTACGATTAATCTGTAAATATTTAATTCAGATAAACCTAGTTCTTTGAAATTATTAAACAAATTCAATTTATAAGCTTTTAGAAAGTCTCGGCAATAATACTTTTTTTAGTACCGACATTGTAATTTTTTTTATTGTAATTGACAATTTTATAAAATTATACTATTTTATAATTTAATACGAAATATTGTTTACACATTAACCAAATAAAAACATTCCCTTTCGATCGCTTGCTTTTTAAGTGACAAGAGTGAGTAAGAAGGAGTAGGCGTGCGGAACATATGTAACACACGCCCTTATCTCACTCACTCTCGTCACTTAACACGCGGGCGAGCGAAAGGGAATGTATCTCGCCGTACGTGCCTGATAAAAATACTAGTTAAAATATATTCATCTTTTTGGCAAATCAAGTTTGATTGTAGCTATGTAATGTAAGCATACATTACATAGTTGAAATTAAATTCATTAAACTATCGAGTGTTTTCATATACGCGTTCAAAAACTCGCACTTTGCGATCAAAATCTCGCACTTCGCGCTGTTTAAGATATCGTATTTCGTATTAAAATAAATAAATAAACAATCAAACTGATTATTACAAAATAAAAACTGCTCAACATATCACTATAAAAATAAAAATAAATATTTTTGCGCGTTTTAAATTTTATAGATACAGTTTTAGATACAGTTATAGATACAGTTTTATATGTGTATTTATCAACGTAAAAATCATGCAATTTTTAGTTTATGTATATGTTTATTCTCAAAATTTTGTATTATGTAATATTTAAAAGTCGTCTAGAAGTCTGGTTGAACTAGAGACTTCTGTCTTTCGAAGTGTTCTACTGATCGTTTCGGTCGATACATGGCGTAGCTCTACTTGGCTGAACTCTCATTTGTTCCAAGTTGAAAGCGAAGTGCTGGATGTTAAATGTTCTGAATAAAATTTATTCTCATTAGTAAATTAGCTTTTATATAGTTCATAGTCCCTACTTTCGATCACCTGATGAATACGATCAATCATGTTAAGATTAAATTTTCGACGATGATTAAAAAGTCGTTGACTTCAAAATGATGTAATTTGTATTGATTACCTTATCTTAAGCTTAGGTACCGACCGTATCTTTTGTTTAAGTCATTGATAAAGCATTATTGCGAGAGCTTCTATTTTTCTTAAATATATCAACGAAAATCTTTAAAGGTCAAAAATAAATAATGCACTCGTTTTAAATGTTTTTAGTAAGTTTTGAAAAAACAAGGAATTTCACTTAATAAATAAAAATAAAATCGACATGAATTTAATATATAACTATATAAAACATATTTAAAATGTGCATGATTTTATTATAATATAACATAAGTTATATAAATAAAAGTATTTATTGCAGCAACTGTTTTGCAAAAAAAAAGTTTGTTAAAATTTTTTTTGTGCTTTTGGGGAATTTTTGTGCTCGTTCAGTTTCACTGTATTTATATCCTTTTTCTTTTGCTTCACTTAACTGTTTGACTAATTTATTAATCTCTTTACAGGAGTTATTAGTACGCTAATTATTGCATTGGTTCTTGGTTGCTATATGACTTTCAAGATTTATCAATTGAAGAAAAGAGCTCGAAAAACTAAGGAAAAAATGGACGAATGGGAAGAAGTGAAATTTATAAATAAAAAAATAACCAATGACAGTAATAACATATGTTGATTACCATTAATACGTATTTTGATAATAATTTATTTTGATTCCAGTAAATTTAGATTTTATAAAATTGATATTATTTTACTTAAATTATATACAGTGAATTTTTTTGTATTGTCACAAATTTCATATTTCGATACTCACACTTTATGAAAATATATTTAATACATATATAGAATAAAGTTTATCTGTAAATATAAATTTATATATATATTCCATTTTAAGAAATAAGCACATACCTTCAAAAAGTTTTAATTTATTTTTTCATAAGTTTCTTAACTTTCATGAAACTTTTTAACAACATCTGATAACTAGTTATAAATAAATTTGTATGTGCGATTTTCTAAACGAGGCAATTAATATATAGCTATTTATTTAATTTTAGTAATGACAATGCATTTATATGGTTAAAGTTTTAATATATTATCTTCTAATGTTACACTTATTTGATGCAAAAGTAGTTTAATATTTGTGATGTTTTCAATCAATTTTAATTTCAATTATTTATTATATTTATTATATTCCTATAGACATAATTTAGGGCGAAAAACTTATTTATGGATGTTTTGACTTTTTTGATAGAATTATTTTTTTTACCATAAAAATTATATTAATTGCTAGGTGCGAAGTCCGGTGAGAATAATGGATGTTATGGACGTTAGATTTCTTAATATCCAAATTTTCTGTGAGTTCTTTTGAGATCAGACAAGACGAGATGTTTATCATCAACTTTGATGAGAAATATAGCATGATCTTATAAGTAGCCATAAGTTTCAGGAATGAAACTATTTTTCGTACCTTAATTTTGTATGAACATACTTTAGTTACAATACTTCCTTTTTTAAATTCATGTATTATGAAAGTCATTAATTATTATCATAATTAGGGGTTGTTACACGACTGAAGACGAAACGAAACTGACGTAGATTTAAGTAAAAATGTCCCTTTTCTGAATGAAAAAATTAAGTTAATAAATCAGTATTTATCTATCATTTCTAAGTAATATGTCATAGGAGTACACAAAAAAAATTTTTTCAAAGACAAATCTTTCCACAATTTTTATAGCGATAGATGCGACTTTCTTCCATCTTTAAAGCAAGTTTTCGATCCCTCGTTTATAAAAAAACTTTTAGGCTTTGACGTAAAATTCTCTGTAAAGATATTTCATTTCACTAACATTAATAAAATTCCAGCAAAATAATGCTGCAAAGTTTTAAACAAATATTTTTCACTCGCGTGATTTCTGCCTTATGATAATAATAAAGAATTATGTTGTTACTATTGTTTTTTATTGATTGATGCAGTCGATCATTGTTTAAGCAATTCAAAATTATTCTATGAATGTCTCATCAATCAGATATTTTTTAACAGTATAATGCTTAGTCTATATTATATAGAGCACGCGTTGTTCTGCTATTATCTTATATCATATGCTTCCAAACCTTCCAATTTTTTTTAAGCATATTTTGACACTAGTTTCAAAAAAATTAGTCTTGTTTGTTTTTTTAATCGACATTTTTTGATTAATCGCAATTTCAGCAGTTAAAATTTTGTCTGTAACGCAAAAATCTACTGATTTTTATTTTTGTTGTAGTGTCTAAATTTTTTTAGAGGAACTCTATAATATAAATTACGTAAACATATTTATTATGAATAAATCTGATAAATAGGATGTGTGTTTTTAAATGTTTCATGTGTGAAAAATAATGAAAAAATACATTTATAACACAACTAAATCCCAAACTTAGATATGTGCCATTTTTTTTCTGTGTACCCCTAATTCATATTTAAATATTATTTATGATTCATGATCTCAAGTTCCATCCCAATTAAAATATTACTTCAACACACATGCTCATATTTATATAGCATAGTTTGATTACACTCATTTCCTTTGATGTAAATGCATGTTTGATGTTTACTCACAAACTGTGCTAACAACCCATCTGTATTAAAAATTATGCTAAATTATTGAAATTGACACCAACTTCTCTCTCTCTCTCTCTCTCCACGAAACGGGCAATTTTAGGATTTCGCCATAAATCGAAACACGGAGTCAAAGCGGTTTAAGCCATTTAACGGTTTAATTTTAAACTGTTTCGACTTGGCCGGCTTCCTCAATATCGGGCTTATGGGTTACGACAACGTTTTATGAGGATTAAACCAAATTTAGCTGCGTTAAAATCAACCAACCCCCATTACACTCACACCACAACACCCCTTTAATTTTAGTTGCGTTAGTTGCTCAAAAAGTGAATTACGAGACTGTTAATTGCGCTGATATATCATTGTGATGTTCCTTACACGCTCCATTAGACCTACTACGCAGAGGCCAGGTGATCAATGCGGCCTTATAAATAAATCGTGCCATTCGGGGGTCGTCAATCGACGGCCCGCGGGGATATTCCTATTAATTGGATGTTATACTATTTGATACTCTGAATAAACATGCTTACAGTCATTAGATTTAAGTCTTAGTCTTTATAATGATATTTAAATAATAATGAAGTGATTTAAGCATGTTTCTTCTGCAATTTATTTATATAATAATATTTTTTTTTTATTATTGTTAATATATTTTGTCATATGTTATCCTTGTTGTATTATTGTTTTTAATAAATTATGTTAATTTATTGATATTATTTATTTTAATTAAAAATCTTTTCTACTAACGCTTCTACGCCTTTATAGCAGAAAAAATAATAAACTGCATGAAAAAAGTAATACAAATAATTTCGTAGTATTAAATAAATTAATTTGACTAATGGGACACAACTCTAAAAACTATTATGTCTTATATCTATTTATTAAATATTTTTTCAATATCATTTTAAATTAAAAAATTAAGTATATTTTATGAAGAAAATCTAAACAATATTTTTGGAGTTATGTCATACTATAAGAAGATACAGCATGTGTGGTTTGTATTTATTGTATATTGTCGCTATTTAATGTATTAATATATGTATATATTAAGAAACGCTTGGAACATGACTAATTATTATTATTCCTATATCAATATGCGTTTTTTCTGCAATATATTGATAATTAAGGACGGAATAGCGTAGTCCGTAACGTCTCAGACTAGTAACTCTGAGGTTGCAGGTTCGAGCCCCGGCAGCGGCACTTGAATTTTATTTATAAAAATGCACTATTATTTAAAAAAAAACGGCTTCAGCTGCAGTGACATCTATTGATAGATGTCACCAATTCCCAGATTTTCAGTTTGGTAGTAAATACTTACTTGTAAGTATCCATTATACCTGATTGACTTACTCAGTTAGTACAGATTTGCCTGTTGTAACGTATTGGGCTTACGCTTGTTAGGTTACAATAAAAGATTTAAAAAAATAAAAAATAAAAATAATATTTATTACAAAAAAAATATAATTTTTAGGCAGTTACTAGTCATCGGTGTCGATTTGGTTAGCTCCACTGGCTGCGAGTTCAAGGTCTGAACCTTATTGTAGATTTGTAGATTCTGGCTTATTTATGTATTATAAATCTTCCGCTGTAACATCACAAGCTTTAACCCAATGCGTTACACCTTATATGTATAATATATGTAATTTGTAATAATATGTATTGTAGATACATTATTACATATTATTATTAAAATAATCTTTTCAAAAAACACATCTAAAGTAGATTAAAATTGCTTGTTCAAAAAATTTCGGCCATGGAAAAATTCCTTTCGTTTTGTGTTCATGTCATAGCAAACTTAAGCGAGTTGAATTGTTTTCTGACACTTTTAAATAAAATAGAGTGGGATAAAAATTTAGATACAATTCGTAGAGATATTTAAAAAAAATCCTATTTATTTCGGTAGCATAAGATCATCATCATCTTAAGTTGAAACTGTTATAGCTGAGTAATGCAATTTTTTTGTACGTATTATACAATCCGTGCCTCATTTTCTAGGTACATATCGGTCAAACACACCTCAAATTTTGTTATTAAGTGCGGAATTGGTTGCTCATAGATTCGCATCCAATTCAATTTTACAAACATTAGCTTAATTAGTTAAGGCTCATTTTGGGTCGTCTGTATTTACTTAAGGATATTATCAATTCTACAGTCTTATCTTTTCCCCACTTGATTTGACAAAATA
Source organism: Plectrocnemia conspersa (assembly GCF_051122295.1). Lineage (NCBI taxonomy): Eukaryota > Metazoa > Arthropoda > Insecta > Trichoptera > Polycentropodidae > Plectrocnemia > Plectrocnemia conspersa. Next base: position 2,816,029 of record NW_028277173.1, read on the forward strand.
AATTTAATAATCAATTATGATTTAAAATAAAAATAAATTTTCATGCATATTTTTTGTCAATGATGTGGATCTATAAGGGTTTTTAACACAAAGTGAATTTTTAACTATCAATATATTAAACATCGATGTCAGAATGTAAATAATATTTATATTAAATATTACAATATAATATTTATATTAAATATTAAAAGCAAAAATATGATTTTAGAGTTTTACGTGGGTCTTGAACACAAATCCCGACATGAAAAAACATATTTGATGAAAAATACATTAATTTATGTGCATAATTTATATAGATACATACATATATGTTCTATATACAACATTAGCCTTTTAATAATATTTAAAATATATATTTTTTACTTTCTGTTCCCATGTCATATAATATGATAAACTTGAACCACTTAGTCGTATTAAAAATATGTAGATATTACAAAGAAGCATTTTCAATCTCGCGTCTTGTCCAATGTTCCATATCAATTCTACACTCTTGAGAGTTGAATACATATTTTATATCCATAGCGTACTCACATTACGCATATTCTTTTGTATGGTTTAATATTACAATACTATAGGGTGGCAAAGAAGGCGATGGATATTAAAAAAAGCAAGTGTATCATAAACTTTAATGCTATATAAGTAAAAAAGTATAGAGCTGAAAGTATATTTTTAACATATTCAAGGTTAAATCAACATATTAATTAAACTTATTGTTGTATTTTATAATAAAAACAGGTTTTTAAAGATAGATTATTATTGATTATTCCCGGGAATCTTAAATTTTTTTAATCGAAACTCTCAGGCTTAAAAAATCTTCGGGAACAGCACCCACTAGTGCTGAATTATTATTTATTAAAAAGCAATACCTGTTATGTGCACCCTCGGTATCCGTTTTAACGCATTTTTTCAGGGGTCAGATATTAATGATAAGGATTTAGCACCTTTGTCTTTCTTACTCGTCATTAAAATTCCAATTTCACACAGGCGTATTTGTTTCTATAATACATTACTTAGCTGAGACATGATCATGTTCTTTAATAAGATTTTTTTAGCCATCGTTCTATGCAATAGTGATACTGAGAGTTGGCTTTTTTATCTATCGTTGCGTGAAGGGATCCAAAGCAGCCGTGTCTCTTCATGTTCCTTCTAGTCTCTCTGTTACCATAATTCGATAGTCCACTGTAAATCGCATGCTTCTCAAAAGCAGGCCAATAGTTGATGCCTGACTCGTTATTTTCATACTTATTTCCATTCACTTGTTGTCATGTTGCTGGAGCTTGTGCGTTGTCATGGAGCTAGACTTCAAAATACAACAGCGAATTTAAGTCCAGCATCGTCCATTCATCTCCCGATGATTTTGAGGGTTTCATTGTTGGTAAGATACGACGTAATCTTGCTATTTTTATTCCTATTCTAATTTTTTATAATTACAAATTTGACCAGTACGACTTGTCACGATGGAAACTATACAAACAATTATTATAAAATTAAACATAAAAAATAAAATATAAAAAATAATGATAATAGCGCACATTTAAAATAGATAAGCAGCATCTCAAACATTTTTTCCAGATCCTCATAGCTATCGCATAAAACATCATTGTGTTTGGCAAGCTCGTTGAGAAGCTGGGTAGAAACTATGACCTATTTGTACTGGGTGATTGGATAGTTGAGCTCTGCCATTTTGACCGTAACACTTAGAATAAGGAACGTGATGGCTATTCAACTCCTCCTAACGACTCAGAGCTGTAAATCAGTGAGTGTCTATATATTATTGATTTTATAGTAGATTTAAAAAGTCATTCATCGCATATACATCACTTTTAGTAAAGGCAAGGGATAGTTTTAGATCTAACTCATACATACATATAAGATAAAGTATGTAGTATAAAATTATTGTTAAGACCAAGCTGTGTGTACCGTTGTTAAGGCATATAAGGCATGTTAGACCAACAGCACGGGTTTCGTCCTGCCCGTTCCACTGTTACTAACCTTCTGTCGTTCACCAAAACGGTGACAACTTGTCTCGATGCGGGAATTCAAGTATACGTCGTGTATACAGAGTTTGAGAAAGCCTTTGACAAAGTTTGTCATAGGTTAATATTAAAAAAATTGTCGAACCTCGGTTGCTCAGATAATTTAACTCGGTTATTCTCGAGTTATTTAAGCAATCGTAGACAGTTTGTAACCTATGGTGAACGATTGTCAAAAGAATATTTTACTCCTTCGGGGGTTCCTCAAGGATCCAATCTGGGACCTCTGCTTTTTGTGTTATTTATTAATGACATAAATACAGCAATTAAAAATTCAAGTTTTCTTCTGTACGCAGATGATTTAAAATTATATAAATGCATTCGATCTGTTGTGGACTCCTCTCTACAAAGTGATTTAGACTCTCTATGGAGATGGGCTTCCGTTAACCGTCTGCCCTTTAGTGTCGGAAAGTGTCATACTGTGTCATTTTCTCGATCCCATTCGCCATCAGCTTATTTCTACCATCTCGGTGGTAACATTTTGACTAGAGAAACTTCCAGTAAAGATCTCGGAATTACTTTCGAGAGCAAATGGAGGTTCTCTCTACACATACACGACGTCTGTGATAAATCTTCCAAGATGCACGGCTTTGTTATGAGGATTGCCTTTCACTTTGACGAACTGTCAGTTATTCGCATCCTCTATGACACCTTAGTTCGTAGCATTCTTGAATCGGGATCTATAATTTGGAATCCCCGAATAGCCAAATATTCATTTTTAGTGAAAAAAAATCAAAAAAGGCATTTAAGATACCTTTACAAAAGAACATTTGGTTATTATCCGTACATATATCCCAGCGCATTTCTTTTAGGAGCGTTGGAATACGATTCGCTGAATTCTCGCAAAAAGTTGTATGTCGCTAAGCATTTTTTCAAATTACTATAAGATGCTGTCGACAATCCAGCTATTTTCGAGGAATTCCAGTTTTGTGTTCCGGAACATTTTCGAGAATCACGATCGCGTCCTCTTTTGATGACGTTGAGGCTAGGTCGTCCGCACTAGCTGTGGCCATCCGGCTCCTTAATACGCTGGCATTACATATTGACTTATTTAATGTTAGCTACGAGGATCTGATCCAGCTTATATCATTTAATTTTGATATTTTATAATTTTTTGTTATGTTTAAGTATTGTTATATTTATGTATATATACGTTTTTTATGTTTTATAAATTTAAAATTTATTTTCGACCATCGTGGCGCATTGGGGTAACCTGTTAGGCCACGATGGTCTTAATTTAATGTAAAAAATGAATAAAAAATAAATATAAAGAAGTTTAACGTCCAGCAAACCTACGATTAGAATTAGCACTATACTTTTCTGACCACTTCTTTAATATTTAAGCGACACTTTTGGCTTTGATTTCGTAGTATTTACTGTAAGTAAATACTGCGAAATGCCATTTTACGCCATTAATATGCATGTTAAGGTAATGCAAAAATGATTCAATATTTTATGAATTAATAGTAATATAAATATTAAATATGAGTAAAACGTTAATTAGTAGAGATGGTATCGTTTCGCTTCTGGTGTTTGTCTTTGACTGTCGGACCATAGACAATCAGCGCCACGGTCACGCGCGTGCATAATCAGATCAACTCCTATGCTAATTGTCCTCAATTGGCGAATATTTCTCAATTCAGCGCAGCGGGGCAATATCGAACGCGACGGATCGCGAATGCAAACGAAGAAGCCGAACTCAACCTTTGGCTTCCGCGCGCGACGGCTCTTTAATTGACTTTTGAAAGTTGGCTTCTATCCGTCTCACCTTAAAACTTCATTATTTCACCCCTCGACCCCGAGCGATCCTTTTCAGTGTTGCCATAGGGCTAAATTTTAATTTAGACGTCTGACCGCTAGCCCCGCGTTACATATTTAATCGTTGGCCCTAACACTCGATAAATCGTCCCTGGGTTCGTTTGAACACTGATGTAAAATTAATCCGGGTTGTGTTATTCTTGCGTTGATTGTTTTAGTTTTAGGCGTGGAAATTTTATCAAGAATAATCCCTGTTTTTTCTACGATTGCTTAGGGTTAAGTGGACAGTTTTAAAGCTTAAATCATGCCACGAGCTTTGAGTAATTTTGCTATATTAGGTTTAAAATTTATTACGTACATTATATGATTTTAAAAAAATATTAAAAACATTAATTTTATATCCTTTTGTATTTACTGATATAAATGTAACTAGTATTGGTTTTAAATATGTACTTTATTAATATTAGTGGTGTTTTTAATGTGATTGATGCAAATATGACACTTACTTTAATCAATAGTGCAGTTTATAGAATGGTTAACATTCCATTAGGTGGTCATATAGGCCGGTGGAAAATTATTTCGTACACCTACTGATAAAAATCTTTTTCAAGTTGTAACTCTGGGAGATCATTGCGGTCTTGCTTGCTGCTGGTAACTGATTATTTAAGTTATCACGAGGACCAGCAAGCTATGATAAGTAATATATTTGATAAGCAACAATTATATATATTGATATAACCACTAAAATCATTGATAGCGATTGGTATATGTACATATAATAAAAAAACGATTATTATATTGAAAATTTTAGTTTATCTATTTATAATCTAGACTCTAAAGTTAGTTTCTGCTTCTGAGTGCATTCGTATTTTTTATTTTACAAGTTCAAGAATTAAACACAATCTACAGATACGTATTTTATTTACTGTCTAGTGCAACTTTGAATGAATAATTAAAACGAAGTTTCTTCAGTACATTATTATAGTTATATATTTTAAATTACCTATCACTATACGCCATCCAAAGCATTTAAGTGTTAAAATTTAATTTAATTTCATCGAAACTTTTCAAACTACAAGTGAGCAAAGTACTATCGCGGAGTGCAGTCCGCGAAAATCCTTTCCAGCCCCAGTCAATCAGAGATTTCCTCCCCACAAAGTACCCTACTTTTACAACTTTATTACGAAAATCTCCGCACAGCTTCCGGCTATGAAGAGGGTATGAATTTCAACGGGGGGCACGAATGCAAATGCTACATTATAATTTTTGGCATACATATTACATCATATCAACGTTGTGGCCTAAAAAGTCCTTCGGTTTATCTCTCGATTTTTAATATTAAGATATGTATTTAATCGAGTTTGAATTACAGTAATATAATTGTCTTAGTGTATGTTCTAATCTAGTCCAATCATCTTAAAAACATTTTATAGTAGCTATAGAACAGATATTATTTAAAATACATTGTAGTTTTTTTTAATCATATTAGTGGCGTGGATTATGTAAATATAGATGGGGATGACTGGTCGTCTCAAGTGGCTAAGGTGGACTTGAGCTGAGCTCTGAGCTGGTCCATCTCTGGTCAAATGCTGAATTATTGTCGACGCGGCTTTTATTTCAAAATACGAAAGAACCTTTATATTGTTTGTGTATTCTGCCTACAAAATATTATTTAAATGTCGGGAATAATCGCGATTAAAATCTACGATTAAAAATTTCGGCAGTGATGCACCTGCCATAGTCACGAATTTCGAAAAACTGCCTCTATTATATATATGCAAATGATTAAGTACTTATTTTTTTTTTGATAATAATATATTACTACATATTATTAAATTATATGGCAGTTCTTAAGCTCTTTCAATATCCACATATATTACATTATCTGATTGTTCAAAGACTTATCGGTTATTGATAACGAAATATTTTAATCATCAATCCATTTAGTGCATATGCACTAAGCAAATGAAGATAATTATTGCTTACCAAGAAAGATATTTGTTGATTTGTTTTATTATGAGTTAGATAAAGAACAGTTCTGGATTTTTTTATTAACCCTGTGACTATTTACTTAATGTTTAAGTCATTATGTTCTAGAAATCAGTTGATTTGAAAATAAAAAAAAAAAATTCATGCTTATTATTGAAAATAAAATATATGAAACTCACATATATTGTCTCCAAGCCTTCCCAATATTCTTTATGTGTCTATGTACTGTTGAATCGGATTGGCTTATATTCCCAAACAGCTTTCTGCAGCGAGGACATCATCGTCTATCTTTGCTGGTCTCCTACATCCTTGATATTGTAATTTTTCGTTCGAATTTTTTGAACTATTGTACGGATAAATGCTTTTAGTGGTAATTTTTTAAACATGCAATTTTTACTTGGTGAAAATTTTGGCATTGTAAATTTTGGGGTGCAATATTTTTTTAAATGCACCAACAAAATATGTACTTAGATATAATCAATCAAAATTTAACTGACAGTTAAAAATTAAATTTAAAAAAACGATATTTATTTGTTTTTTTTTTCTGCTGGTGTTTCCAATCAACAGCAATTATTCTTGAACTACAATCAAGTTATTTTACTAAAATATATACGATAGAGAGAAGCCCTTTTGCACGTATGTTTCTCATAAACACTTTTAATAAAAAATCAACTGAAGAAAAAATAAAACAAAATAGTAAATTAAACCTTTTTACATATGTGGGTCTTTTGGGTAGAAGGGTGCGACGATAACAGCTCGCGGGTCGACATTAGCGACAGCTGCAAATCAAGTTGAAGTGAATTAAATTTGCAATTTTCCATTCGGCTCTTTGTTCCCCCGCATTGTTTTACGGCCGGGGATTTCCCTTCGACTCGTTGAACCTTTTCGCCTCGGACATGTCTGCCTATTGTTCACGGGGATTTATTTATTCACGTCCGGCCCGCGAGTGGGGAGACCATAAATTTCGCTTCTTAAATCTGGATAAATAAATGAAAAAAGTAGGTACCTAGTGTTTTCATACTTGCACGCTTTGTACGCACTTCATTCCGAATGTTTACGTTAACTCCTCTTTGTTCAATTCCCGGATGGATTCGAACGGTCCCTTTTTTGTCCTAATGCTTGACCGCAGTTACACGCTGTACACACTCGATATTTAAATAATGAAAAGGGACGCAGTCCGGCCCTGGTGCGTTGAGTTGTTATTGCTTATGTGCGAGTAAGCTAAATATATATATTTTTAAAATATAATAGGAAATGTTTTCTCATTTGTATTATTCACAAAAATAATAAGAATTATTGTGCGTATAGAATTTTATTTTATATGTTTACTATCACTAATAGATTTATTATCACATTGTTTATGGCATTATATTTTTTTCTGGTGGATTTGATGGAGCTGTAAAAGTATGGGTCACGTAGTTTTGAAGAATATTTTGCTAGCTCAATATTTCAGAACTATACACACAATGAATATTGCAGTGCTGAGTGTGTGCAGCACAAAAAAAATGTGCAAGTTTTGCAGTGTGCCATTTTAAAAGAGCAGATGTTTTAAGCGATATTAAACTGTGACTGGTAGCTCCTAATATTTTTATTTCTGAATTGTAATTATTTTTATTTAATTAAAACAAGATATAGAATATCTTCATTATAAATGTTAAATTTACGCAACTTTGTGTCAGTATTATTCGAAAATTCTTTCAAGTTTGTTTGTAGTAAATAATATGTTTTATAATACCCATAATACTCATGGTATTTTTTTTTAATAAAAGTTGCTAGAACTCACTTTTTGTCAAGCATTTTACTAAAAAAAAAATTTAAAGCAGCTTCTCCTATGCCACAAAGCGCATAAAAAATAGACAAAATTTGCTATGAATTGCTATAAAAGTATTGGTCAAAGTGTTTTCAAATCGAATTTTGGGCAATAGGAGGGCGCAAAAACAATTATCACTTCTCAGAAGTCAAAAATTCACGTCAAAAGCAATAAAATCGTGTCGGCGTCGTCGCAGTGGAAACGCTCGGTAACGAGCGTTTCCACTGCGACGGCGACGGCACGATTTTATTGCTTTTGACGTGGATTTTTGACTTCTGAGAAGGGATAATTGTTTTTTGCGCTCTCCTATTGCTCAAAATTTGGTTTAGATATGCTTTATTCGATATAAGTCGTAATATTTATACAGAAAGAATTAATATGAACACTAGATAACCGAGCGTTACCACTACGACGGCGCGATTTTATTGCTTTTGACGTGGATTCTAAACAGAAACGTTCCATTAACGCACATTTCACCAACTTATCGACTTGTCAATACAATATAGTATTTACATGTACTTATAAAGACACCGACTTTGCCTTGCTTATCCATCCAAATTTCCGATCGTCACGTGCGTTAACGTAACAATAAACTTATTTTGCATGTCGCTAATATATTTTCACTCTTTAATGTATGGTTTAGAAAGACAAAAGACAGATTTTTTATCATATTAATTTCTTATTGCTAATTTTATTTGTTGTTAGTAAAGTATATTTCTAGCCTTTTATTGGCTCTTTTATATGATTTTTCCTAGCTCTCTTCTAAGCTTTCAAGACTAAAACATATATAAAAGTAGTTGACGGATTTGTAACAAAATTTAAAAATCACAATTAGTTTTTTTTTTATTGTGGAAACAACACCGTGAAATTATTTGAATTTATTATTTTACATTATGTGCGCCGGCGCTGCATTGTCTCATTAGCTATTGGATCAAATTCATCTTCTGTATATCGCGTGGTCCTAATAGCGCAGTTATCCTAATTAGGAATATTTACTATCGTTAGTAGTTTTTACGTAGCTGAAATAAATAAAATCATAATAGTATATAAGACATTATCTAGTGTTTAATTATTAAACATTTATTTTGAACTAAAAAATACTAATTATTTACTTTATTAAGAGATGCGCTTTATAAATTTTATTAAAATAAATATTTAGATAATAAAAATAATATTTATGTTTATGATCTATCGCCCAAAAAAAGACAATAATATAGAGTAGTAAGATCATCACTTAGTGGAAATAAAAAAATACTAAAAACATGAGGGTTTAGTTACCGCTTATCTTAAGAAATTTTCATATTATTTTAAAACTTATAAAACATATAAGTTTTATTGTAAAATTAGAAGTATTGGAATAATTACAAAAACACATTGTTTTACAAATATGTAAATATTATTATATATTATTAAATATAATTTAGATAAGATAGTCAAACATTAGCTAGTTATTGTATATAATAATCATCAGTACATCTACTTAAAAATTATTAATAATATAAACATAAAAAAGAATCAAGTATACAAATACTATATCTTTGTTTTATCTAAAATTTCATTGTAATTTCGCTGATACAATATTTATTTATTAATAATTATGTATTTTTTTCGCAGCTCAAGTAAACTGATTAAGGAATCTTGAATAAGAATCATAGATAAAATTACATTTGAAAGACTTTTTCGTTTCTGTTGTGATTTTTTATGATACTATCGAGACTTTTACAATTATTAAATTCATGAATAATTATAAATAAATCATAGAAGCTATAATATAGAATGTCTTTTTTAAGTAAATCTTAGATTATGTTATTAAATATAATTTTTTGTGACATAATCGAACATAAAACTATATAAATCACTATTTACACCGCTGGCAACCTAATACATTTTTGGTTGACTTTATTCCATAGCTATCAAATTTTTCATTTCGAATTGAATAATTCAACATCCGGCTCAGCGAAATTACACTACAATAATTTCTTATATCTCTCTCACGCATAAATTACATTTTCACGGTGTAATTAAAATATAAATCCTGCAAAATAAAACGGTAAACCAATTCACACACTCGTCCGTTTGGTGTTTCATGCTGATTTGAATCGTGAGTGATTAATGGACCGGTCACTCATGCATAAAATTAAAATATTCATCGTCCAGCTATATCCAATTGAACAATTAGCTTATTATTTTTGGCCTAATCATATATACTGTGTAACGCACCCCACTGCTACTAAAACGGTTTGCTTTTATTAATAATTTAAATTAATTTGTTTCAGTGATGCTTATGTCGGTGCCCCTTCTTGTGCTCACCACTGTGGCTTACTTGGTGACCCCAGAACTGCGCGACAACCACGGAAAGTGTCTGGCGAATTACTGTGGATGTTTGGCTGTGGCTTTCTTCGCTCTTGCGTTGACCCAGTTGTCTGATCCTGACAGATCAACAGCCGCTTGTGTACTATCTGGTGAGTAAATATTTTTTTACATTGTATGTCGGTGATGTGCATCTCAAGTTTAGACGCGTAGTTTGTGTTTGACAGGCAAGTAGTGCTGATGCAAAAAATCACGCTCGGCGATATCTTTATTTTGATAATGAGTTTGAATTAATTTGAAAAAATAAGAGACAAAAATATTATGTGTAAATGAAAACAAAATCATTTTTAAGAGGGTCGTAAAGACAAACAATTTAATAAGAAAGATGGCTAGCTTATTATTTCAACGATCGATTAAAATGTTAAAAAATATTAACATTGTGGATAGTAATCTCTAAATCATTGCTAATAAATGTAATATCTCATATGGTTCACAAAAAATAATTTTGACTGAGTTTGATAAAAAAAAAAACAAGTCTATTGCATTTGATAAAAAAGTTTGTAATGCTTTAATTAAAAAAATAGATAGCCTCTGGTTTTAATTTTTAATTTTTAGATTTAATTTTTGACTCATGTTTTAAAAATCGTCCTCAATAAAAAAATAAAAAAAAAAATTAAGGGGGCAAAAATGTTTTATAATAATAGATATATTTTTTTCACACAATTTTATATAGATTATTGCATTCTTTGTCAGATTTTTTTAATTTTAATGAGTAAGTATTTTAGTGCAAACGTATCAAATATTTTATTAAAGTAAAATTATTGAACTAGATAACACACTATTAATTTATATTTTAAGGATATTTTATTTTAATTGGTACAATTGCTTAAAACTATAATAATGTCTATAAAAGCATTTGCTGTTATGATTATATTTCTAATATTTTTATATTTTTATATTTTTGCAAGAGACTGTTTTTAATATATTGCTATTAAGGGAAAGTAACCTTAATTTAGTAGAATCTTTAAATAAAAAAAGTCTGAAAATCTCTTTTCAAATCCCATCTTATTGTATTCACATAAACAAACTCATGTTTTCGATTTAATTTCCCCCGAAGCACCCTCAAGCATATTTTTCGTTTATGTTTACTTCCACATTTTTCTGCCTGACAATGCCTAAGAAAACAAAAACAAATCCTTAAATAAAGCAGCAACACCTCGTTATAAGTTCGAGTGTTTCAACTCAAACCCGCCCCCCACCCTCCTACGGCGCTCCGGTTTCGGCAAATTGAAAAACACTCTTGATACATGCTCCGGATGTAAATCACCGAGGCGTTGTTCCGACGTTTCGGCCGAGAGCCGTCCGTCATCTTCACGGCGAGCGAGCGCCGAAGATAATCACGCCCCCCACCACTTCTCACTGGCGGCGCGAACGCCAGGTGACGCGAGTTAATTGTTAACGACTGAAGAGTATTAATGGATACTCTTATGATAATTAATGACTTTAATTTCGCTTTTTCGCTACCACCCCCACTCTTGACTCATTTTGCGAAATTAAACGGATGAGCTAGGGAGCGAAAATTAAGCAGGAAGGACGTGTAGGCCCGAATGTCACGCGTGTGTTGTGATTTATTGATGCTGTGTGACATTAAATTTGCCTTAACCAATTGTATCAAAATTTACCCAGTGTGGAGTCGCGAAATCATTAACGCCACATACGCAAACACCACACTCAAATTTTGTTTAAAGGAGTTAGTGTTATCATTATTATTCTAAATTTAATTTAATAATTAGGCAAGTCAATTTTTATTTATTATTTAAATGTGGCTTAAAGTAAACACGTAATTATAGTAACCATTAATATCTTGAAAGAAAAGTTTACTTAAAAGTGCAGAAAAACAACTTTTTAGCGGACTGCTCGAAAGGAAAACTGTATTAATTACAAAATATTTATTACCAGTTTACCGATGATAAGGGATTCGTTGATTCGCTGTTATTCATTTTTTTTAGAATTGTTCTTAAAAAGAAAGGTAACAATTATTATAAAGATTAAAATTATTGTATTATTGTGTTTCAATTATGCTAATTATTTATGGTTGATTTAATATGATTAAAATAATGTCAAAGCTCGGAAAAGGAAAACCAAGGAAATAAATTATAATATCCACCAATTTTTTTTTTAAATAAAAAAATAGATAATATTTTGAACGAAATTGTTTTGAGCCACAATGTACACACAAATAACTACAAACCGGAATTTTTATCGCGAGCGTACTCTACAAAGTCTTAAATATTTGCCTGTGTTGTGCGCAAATTCACGCAGTAACGCGGTAACAGTAAAACATGCACTAGGATCAACCGCACTTGCGATCTCATTCTATTTATAGTGCTTAGCGTACAGCTACACAGTGGTTTTAATATCTGATTTCAAACATTTAATTTATTTAAAACCCAAAATACACAAATAATATTTAAAATACAAAAAGTTATTGGCCGGTAATCACACACTCGCTAGCTTCGGTACCTCACGACAGTGAGAGACTGACAACAAGTTTTCATTAATTATTCATACTAAAATAAATTATTTTTATTGCTTTTTTCAGAATTATTTAATATATTATTTATGTTTTTCTATTTTTTTTGGTTATAATTTTCTGAAGTTTGTTTTATATTGATACTTCAGAAAGCGAACTTTGTTTTTTACTATACTAATTTATTACCAAAACGTTTGAATAGCTTTTGAATTTATGGTTACTAATCATAAATTTTGGGCAAATCGTTTTAAATTTTTAGATATCTAAAAGGCGTATACTAAGGGCTAGGAACAGAACTCCCATGTTTATAACACAAATAAAAAGCCAAATGTCATAATAAACAAACATTAGATCCAATGTCAAAATTAAATAAATCAAGCGATCGGATAAATACGCTGCAGGAAAAATCATATTGTTACGATAAAAAATATTCTAAAATAATGACAAATAAACTTGGTGTACTAAAAGACGCTCATAAGTCATTGCATATGTATTACCTAAAAGGACTATCGAAATGAACGTAAAAGAGTATTTATGACATTAATTTGTATTGGATTAAAAGTAAGGCAAAACATTGCTATTTCACATAGTAAATTAATAAAATGTAAATATAAATATATATGTATATGTATACGACTATATAAATTATTAAATTGAGTTAATACTAATATTAATTTAATTGTTCTATGAAAATTTGAGAACATATACACGCCACATTCATATTAACTATTTATTAGTGTCATGATAAATCAATTGACGTTCCACGAGTTTATGTATTTTGCTTTGTGATGATATATTATTACTTGCTTTATTATAGAGTTACTAACTTTTTGTTATTTTCCACAGCTGTTTTCATCCAAGTGGCTTTTCTCGGCTACTTCGTCTGGTTGACAATAATGTGCTACGACATTTATAGAAATACCAAGTAAGTCTTTTATTACCATTAAAAATAAGTAGGACTTCTGTATATGTATGTATGATTGTGCTCGTAAAAATAAATGGTCCAATTATAACCATAAAGTGAACTAAATTTAAATTTTAAAATTATTTTTGCACTATAAAATCTGAATCTAAAAGTGTGTTTATATAAACTGCGCAAAAATTAAATTACACGTGTTTGCGTCCGGAAAAGTTTATTCGCGTTGTGCGGAAAATTCCGACGCACGGCTAAATTATAAATTGCCAAAACAGATTTTAAACTGTTGCAATTTCATATTTCCACAATGATGCTTTCGCTAATTTCCACCAGACGGGACATAATCTCATTATCCCATCATACACTATTTTCGTTCGTCGACTAAATGCATATGCACTGGTGATGTACTTCCTAGACTGCCATGGTGGCGTTTATTATTTTGAGTTTGTATGATAAATTTATTATACCCTCTCTCACGTATGTTGGAGTCTGTGCTCTTAATTATACGCTTGATTAACTCTAATGAATATGAAATTTTAATTAAAAAAATAATATATAAAATTTTATGTTCCTAAATATAAAATTATCACGAGGTGAATTTATAAATTATGTATTAATACTACAGTAAATCAGAGCTTAGATTAGCAGCCATTTAATGCTTTATTAATTGCTATAATAATTTATACTATTCTAATGGGACGAATTACGGTTTACCCAAGTTTAGTTGATAGTTATAAAAGCAAATACTGTAGTATGGAGATATTATTAAAAAATAAATCATGTACGTATAAATCTTTCCAAGAATTTGAATAGCTTTTGTATGCCCTCGTATGTCCATTGCAAATTTTGTTGGCACAACAACCCAAAAACTATTCGACTGTAACGTTGAAATTTTATATTATACACCCAACGTTGATTTGTGTTGTTTGCATTGTTTGATTTGTGGCGAATTCGTAAGTGAATTACTATAATGTAACGCAATCCAATACATTCCATGTACAATGACAAATATAATTATTGCGCTTTACCGTTGATTTGCGATTTTAATAATTCTAATTATTTGTGCTCATTATTCAATTCTGTAATTAATGTTTATGTATATATTTATATATTCTGTGTTTATTAACATTGCGTATGAAAGTAGGTTTTTCGCTAAAAAAATATGTGCTGTCAATTCTGGTTCACGGCGCAAAATCCACTGTTTTGTGGCGTGGCTCAAAACCGTTGATATCCTTGGCAAAGATTTCTTTAAGATACATTCAAGAGAGACGCCATCGTAGTGGAAACACTTGGTTATCTAGCGTTCATATTGAATTTTATTATATTAATATTACGACTTAAAATAAGTGAAAATTAAATGAAGCATATCTAAGCCAAATTTTAACCAATAGGAGTGCGCAAAAAATTATCACTTTTCAGAAGTCAAAAATCCAGTGGAAACGCTTGCGCCGACTTGATTTTATTGCTTTTGACGTGAATTTTTGACTTCTGAGAAGTGATAATTATTTTTGCGCTCTCCTATACGGTTTGAATATGCTTTGACCAATACTCTTATATTAGAAGTCTGTAGTAATATCAGTAAAAAAGCTATAATATTTTTAAAACATAGTATGGTATCAAAGTGCAGACAAACAATGCGACATTTCCTTAGTTCCCCCTGAAAGATGAGTTCGCTTAGTTTGTACTTAGACTTGATTTATTAGGTCAAGTTGTGTGAGGTTAAGTCGTGTAGGTTAGGTTTGGGTTTGAACAGAAAATTGACGTTTCGCAACTGTCAAAATAAGTTTAATAGACATTTTGGAACAGCATATAATTTCACTAGCATCTATCAGTTAATTTATATTTTCGCTAGTAGAAATATATATCTACTGGTTAAAATGTATTTAAACTTTGGACTGAAAAATATTCATAAGTATGTAAATGTATATATTAATATTCACTAGCAGATGCCAGAAAAAATATATTTTCACCGGTAAAAATATTATTTTACTAGCATCTGTCACATAAATTATATTTTGTCTATTAAAAGTAAGTATCTACCAGTAAAAATATATTTCGATATGTCATATTTAAAAATTTTTTTTTTTTTATTTAATTATATTTAAGTAATATTTTTTGCTCATTAAACATTTTTAAGTTTATTGGATGGTATAAGTATTTGTGGTTGTTTGATTTTTTAGTTGATTTCCAGAGATATTCTGTAGTTAATTTTTTTAGATAGTTTTGTATGGATTGATTCTTCATGTAACTTTGTTTTAACTCTTTCGTATTGTCTTTTTTCTACGACTTCTGAAGGTATAGAAGCTCCAAAAATGTTTATCACATTTATATTTTAATAACGCCGACTTTTTACTGATATCCACTCATCAAAAGTTACACTAAACCTTGCATTTAGGGTTCTTCTAGGGATTTTAAACTATATGAATGTTCGAATAATTTCTAAAATATTCGTAAAATATTAATTTATAATATTTCGAATAAAATTTGAAAAATTATAGAATTATAAAAATTGTATATACCTGAGTGACTAGCGCTGCTCCAAAATCAAAAAACGAAACAATGAGACGCTTCTTTTCAGCAAAAAAAATATTTTACGCCTTTGAAAAACATTTATGAATATATTGTTTAATGGCTATGTCTACTATGACCGAAATTCGCAGAATTCGTTCGTTAAACGAAACAAAATACTTTTAAGGTCCGTCATTTATTATCGTTTTACGCTTATCTCAAAAAAAGGCGTGCGTCACAATTTTTTGTGTGCGTCACAATTTTTTGTGTTACGTTTTTGCATTGGTTTCTAAGACAAATTTTTGTATTTTTTTTTCAATGTTTAATTTATTTATAGTTATTTAATTTATATGCCAAAGAGTATACGAATCTGATATTTATGTATTACAAATTCGTTCCAAATATTATTAGCTATTTTATATATAATACAATACATGTTACATATTTTTTTTCTGAATTAATTTAATCGCAGCTGATTTTAATTCTGGCGATTTGAAAAAGCTAAGATGACGTCTCGGAGCAAAAAGTATGTAATAATAAATTAAACATTTTCCTTTTGACGCCCTCACTGATCAGTAATTCGTACAGCATTGCCTTATGCATATTTTATAAAATTCAACAAGCTTAACGATCATGAAAGTAATTCATGAATAATTAAATTTATTATTATTAAGCAATATATTTTTTTAATTAAATAATATTTTACATGCAATTAATTGATTTTTTGTACTTGTTGGTTAATTAAATTATTATCGAGAAAAATTACGAATAAGTTCGAATAAAACTACGAATATTTGAGAGCCCTACTTGCACCATTTGACAGTCGTTTTAAATTTCTTACTGAGTGCTATTCTAATGTTTTTAATCGTATTTTGTGATTTAGGTAAATTTGTTATTTATTTTTAAATCGATAGAAGTACAAATTAAATTAAAATGTAATTCATTCTGTGATTCTATGGCATTGAATTTTCTTGGAAAATAGTTGGTTAATATGATGTGATTTTATCACTAAAATCACACATAAACAATGGATTTATGTGTAATAATAAATGATACACGTGTCTCCATCATCTTGCGAATAATTAACACTGCGATTCTTTAATTTATTATATTAAATAAAACATCAATTATATTATCATTTAGATGCTTTGATTTCAGATACTGAAATATTGGTATTTTGTTTTTACAAAACCTTTAGAATAATGAATTTAGAAGAAAAATTATCCGAACAAAAATCACTGAACATATTAGTTGCAAAATACAGATATAAAAGTCCGTCAGTAAAACACTCCCAAGATTTTTATCACAACACAACCGTAAATAAAATGTTATTTTATAAGATGATTTCACTCAAAAGCCTATATTTTAATTATGTTGGATTTCTTACAGTTGTAATAGACTCTTACTGAAGTAACTTTTATTCATCGAGGAATGGCAACGGGTTTCTCTTATCGATTATAAAAAAACAAGGGATAAACCGTTGCTCTACTTTGGTTGAGGTTGAAAGTACAAAGGTTATTTTAAGCTATTGCTATGTAATAATACTGCTATTGATTTTTTTTAACAAATAATGTCTGAAAAATTGTCCCAGATTAAAGCTTAGAAATCTGGTTACCTAATATATTATACATATGTATGTATGAATGTACATTTTATCCATGTCGATTTCATTCCCAAATTCGAGTTTGGTACCTATATATTTTATTGAAAAGGGGGAAAGAAACGTCAGTATCAATTACGACGGGTCAATATCATATTTAGGGGAGAAAAAAAATCGAGGACAAACATTACTCTGCTCATATTTCCAATTTTTAAAATAAAACAATAACAAAAAAACGATAGAAGCCCACAGCCCACGGCGTTATGGCCAATATTGCGGTGTATTTACGCCATTAACTTTGAAATTAAAACCGCCGACTGTAAAACGTAATTAATTCAAGCGCTATTCAATTGTCGTTTATTTTATTTTTATATGGATACATATATACGTTTTTAAATATTGGCTTTAAGATAACAAACCCCGACCATTACGGAATAATAAAGCGGCACTCGTTTAAAACAAAATCAACATTATTTTACCCTATCATTACGTTTTCTTTATAAACGTTGGCCTAAAAAACACTAACGACGGCCATCGCGATCCGAGAGGTTTACGACTTGAAAAAACTACGACGAAATGGCGTCGCAAATTTTCCGCCGCATTATTATATACGCATATCGTGCGATATTATCATACATCGCACATGTGAAATATTGGCCGAAAAATGATTTTGCTTATGCGTAAAAAACGCTGACGTTTTGGCAGATGGCGCGAGCGTAGTAAATCTTACGAAAGGACCGACAGATGTCACCGTCGTCGGCGGAAGATGGCGGACTTTATTCTTAAAACAAGCGTCAAAGTCGGCGAGAAAGCGTTTTAATTAATACTATTGCATAATAAGTTATTTTAAGAAACACTTAAGAGCACTGAATAATTTTAAGCCTACAAGGCAAGAGTTAACCAGTGGTGTTGTGATAAAAATCTTGGGAGTGTTCTACTGACGGACTTTTATATCCGACTAATATGTTCAGTGATTTTCGTTTGGGTAATTCTTGCCTCTAAATTCATTATTATCCAGGTTTTAGAAATACGATATATATGTAAATATAATTAATGTTTTATTTAATATATTAAATTAAAGAATCGCAAGATGATCACTTCCTATTGTTCGTTAATATTTAAATTAACATATTTTTTAAATTATTTATTATTTGCTGTAAAATATTTAAAAAAAATAACCGTTTTAATGTGACATATTATTAAGTTTGCTATGGTTAGTACTGTGCTGAAGTGTAAAATATTGTATTCTAAAATTCATGACAGCAAAGAGGCGTAGATAAACAAAATCGCAACATCGAAGTACAAAAAAAATTCGTCCTTATCTCCCGTTTTAAACCGATAAGCGTCGCAAAACAAAGCCTTTTGTTTTGCGACGCTTCGTATTTTGCATACAAAGTGTATTAGACATTTTCATATTTGCTTCAAAATTTTACTATTAGCATTTTGTATTAAGGAAAATCTTTTTAGGAGTTATAACACTAGGGTTGATTGACCTCGCAGCCAATGAGACTCAATGTGAATCTAGTAAGATTTTTATTGATATATTACATGAGTGCGACGGACGATTATCGGCGAAACGTTTCCTCCAAGCGGTAGTGAAGCTGTCGCAGGCGATGATCCTTATGGTTTTTGTGGCTGCTTGCAGCGAACGTCAGGAGGTAGTTCTTCTTGCGGCGAAAGTCGTTCAGGTCGTCTCTCTGCGTCTGTCAGTGAAGGCGCGACTGCTGGTGACTCTCACTGTTTGCATCTCTTTATCGAAGTCCGGGCTTATATACTTTAGGGGTTAAGAGCTTGCTGGCCAATCGCATATGTGCAGCGATCTATCAGCCAATCGTTGCAGTCGCTCCGCAGAACGGCGAAATACGTCTATGCCTTTAGAAAGCGACGTTCACTTGTCCAAGGTCGTATTGCATTTTTCGCCATTACCATTTCATCACAAATGGATTCTCTTAACGACGGAGAATATTAACTGTCAGCTCGTGTTCTGTGTGGTCCCCAAATAATTTTACACCATTTTGTTATATTTCTTCATTTTTGTTGAAAATTGGGTTGAGTATCAGTCAGCTTTAAATAAAAATATATACACATTTTACGCTGCGCAAAAAAAGTGTTTAGGAATAAATAAAATAACAATAAAATTCATGGTATGCTTTTAAATGTCTCTGATTTCTGATATAAGAAAATATATATTTACACTTAGAGATCATGTAGAGAAACTTTGGGTCAACTAAAATATTGCCTAATAATATAATAACACACTAATGATAATTATTATTCATGTGCTATTACTATAATTTATCAGATAAACTATATAAAAGATCTTAATTTAAAAATATAGCTATACTATAATGCTTTTATATGATGCTCAGAAAATCTTGGTAGATGATGTGAAAAATGAGGAAGGGCGTGTTATAAATTGATAGTTCGGAAAATTGTGGGTGAATTATACGCACCCCCTGATTTCGCTGATCTTAGAGAATTATCTATATAGTATATATAGTATGTGGAAAACAGAAGGCTAATATATACATACGTTTCATTTCAACATTTCAGTTTTTTAATTATTTTATTATTATTGTTATTAAATAAATATTTTGAATTAAATAATTTAATGAAAACGATTCAGCTCATTACAATAGAAGCCTTTTATTTTTGTTGGGCCAGATTTGAGAGTATCATAATGCACAATCCTTTTACAATCCCATGCACAGTGAGCCTTGGTTTTGAGGTAGATTTTTTTACTTGACCTTTTGAAAACCACTGCAAATGATCGGGAAGAGGCGATTTAGCTTCAAGATCCAGAAGCTTATAGGATATTTAGATACACGCCGACTGGTTTTCTTTGCTTATTATGTGTGAAACCCATACGCATTGTCTCCAAGCCTTCCCAATATTCTTAATGTGTCTTTGCACTGTTAGATCGGACTGGTTTATAGATGATCTATTGAATTACCTACCACTTCTAAAATAATTTGATACAACATGTAGTTTTGTATAAATTTTTTACTTGTTAAAAATTCTGTCATCGTAAATTTTGGGCCCAATTTTTTTTTAAATATTGAAATGTGGAGAGCAAAGATTTATCAAATGAACTTAAGTACCCCTAACTTATAACTTAAATTAATAAAACGATAATTATTTCGGTATTAACTTATATTATATATGGAAAAATTATAATGATAATTTTAAAATAAATACGTACATATTTTTAGGCAATTTGTTAAATAGGGCAGCTCCAAAAAATCAACGAGGGAATTTTAAAGGTCTTTCGGTTCTTTAAACAGCAACCAATCCACCTATTGTTATCATTGCGCAAACTTAAGATTCAGTCATTACACTGCGAGGAAAAGAGAGACGAGAGGAAGTGGAATTTTCTCCATGGAGAACAACAAAGAGTCAAGTGCCAGGACACTTGGCATCCCGCTGCGAGGATATTCAAAACAATCGCCGTATTCTTTTGTGCGTGCCTCGGTAAAAACTTCATACAACCACTTGATATACGCCCGAAATGCTTGCCAAAAAATCCGGCTTATCTAAAAAGAATTTGCATGAGAGGACCACCGCCATATTCTCCTTCATATATTTGGATACATTCAGCACATTGCCAAGTTAACAGCAAAAATGGACCCTAATGTATGTCTTCTTGATAAATTTAACTTTTTCAAACGCGATGTATTTAGAAAGTATATAGATATTAAAAATGATGGTAATGCGTTTGCAAGTGATACAACGAAAGATTAGAGACGTGGGTCGCTAATTTATTTGGGGTAAGCGCTAGAATGGCCATAGGAGAGGAGGGTATTAATATTTGAAGAGGTCGGGTGGTATACCACGGTTATTGTTGCACACATGATTCTTTCTCCCTATGTGTATTTTTGCCTTAATAAATATTAATTCCAGACGATGCGCAATTCGTTAAGAGCTTTTTTTGTATACGGGGTATAAAATTTCTAAGTTGTTAAAGCACGAACGGCCAATAAAGGCGGAATTGGGTATAATAATGCGTCGTTGAAAATTTGTACCAACGAAAGCACAAAGTCATGGAAAAATAGATAAACTACCAATTAAAATAATTTGTTTTAGATGCTGTATCGTTAGATGAGAATTATGAGGGTATTAGGAAAAATCATAAGCAAGATTGTGGATTAATATAATTTACAATAGCTATGCATTTAAAAGGTAAACTTTAATATTTAATAAATTAAAGTATTTTTTTTGAGTTTATCATGTCGTAATGACGTTACAATATTATTCAAAGACAATGTTTTACAGTTAGCATATATTCTTTAAACATTACAATTTTTTTTAAATGCGTTTATCGCCTTAGAATGCCTGTTAATTGTACTATACCGTTGGACCGCACTTTAACAAAAACACAAGGGTCGCGGCAAATACTGTACTAGTTTCGATCAGATTATTACTCACGCTTAAAAGGCTGATAATATATGTTACTGTGAATGTGTATTTTTTAATTATATATATTTTCACTACTTTAAATATAATTTCACTGACTTTTCAGTAAAATTATACTCGAATATATTTTCACCAGTAGACATTAATATTTCTACTTGCGAAAATATGATTTAGCTATCTAAAATGTCAATAAACTCAATTTGACAGTTGCGAAATATTAACGGTTACACCCTCAACTTAACTTAATGAAAGATACATAACTATAGATAGATTAAGAAATTTTATTAGATGCAAATCCGTTTGATATGTAGTTGCTTAATTTGTTCAATTTATTGTATCGATTTTTTTAATTTGAGTAGTATCAAAGATCTAGTTGAACTCATGGGATACAAGGCACTGATTTTGGTGGATCAGATCGGACGGTTGAAATAAAAATGTTAATGTTTTTTACAATTTTCACTATAATATATATATATTAACTAGAGAAAACAATTTAGCACTTCTTATTTGTCGCTCCCTATATTTTATTATAGATAAAGTATTTTTTTAAGTATTGTATATAAAACATAGAGGAAAATATAGTCAATTTATTATGCTTTTATTATTTTTTTTCTTTGAAAATTTCTCAAACAAAGTCAAACGTTGTTAGCAACAATAGATTACTTTGCTTATATTAATGTAAGAGTTTGTGGATTTTTTTACAATTAGTGTCTTCTGATTTTTTTTAATATGTCGTCAATAAAAATAGTAAGAAGCTTAACGTTTTCTTTAGTAACACCTATCGTAAATACTATATAATTATGTTGATACTAAAAAATAACCATCCAATCTCCACTATCTTTAGTGAAACATCAAAAAGCTTGGGGAAGGGTAGTGTCTTTTTTTTAAATTGGATGAAGTTTTTTACATTTGGAAGTATATTTTAAAAATCCTACAATATAAATCGATTTTTTCGTTTCATGAAATATATTATAAAAAAAATATATGTACATATTTCAATTTTTCAATCAAGATCATTAGTGTGCTGTTTTTGCTCTATTTGGATAACAAGATATTAAAGGTTTTCCTGTGTTTTTTTTTATCCCAGCCAGATTCCCATTTTGTATTCGGATAATGTCGTCCCTTTCCGAGTATTTCCGCAACGCTCAATTATATCGTCCTGTCGTCCCTTTCTCAAATTAATTTTCCCGAAAAGCCATTGATCATTTCGGAGTTAAAAAATAAATAAAGCCAACGACACGTTTAGCAATAAGAGTGTAGCAGCGTCACTTCTCGAAAATTTCGCACAATTTTTAATATTTCAAAATAAGCAGCGCGCAGCAGATGTACGCGACCTTTTTTTGTCGAAGGCGAAAAAAATAATTAACCTAAATAAAATATACAAAAAATATATAGCACAAATGGCGCGACACAGATTTCGCATCTGTTGAAGGAAAATTTATTTAATTTTTCCGATCGGGGTGGGTTTAAATTATTCACATTGTGTAGCTGTTTGATTTAGACTTGGAAACGAGGCGGGAGACGGAAGTTCTCCGCCCACGCAGTTTTCTCGGAATTGGATAGGTTTCGTGAGAATTGCAGAGGAGTTGTGTTTTGTACGTCGCCAATTCCTGTAAAACTTATTATCGAGTCGCAACAACTGTTGCCAGCTTCCGTTGGGAAAAGTCGACTGAAAAACATTTATATGAAAAAGAAAAGTTTTGTTCTTAAAACACTTAAGGGAGACGTGTTTTTCCCACGTTGACATTGTCGTAACACAAACAAAAATATTGAGACAGGTGAGACTGTGATTCTTTATTGTAAATATATTAAGTTACTAAAAAAATAATTGAAACATAAAAGCTTGCAATATAAATATATTTTTCACCGATAATAATTACCGGTAAATATCAATTAATTACTATAAATTGTAATCTGTTATGCATGTTAAATAAATGTGCATTGTCGTTGTGTGGTAAAAAGAAACCTTTACAATTGATTAGTTAAAGGACCAGAAATTTATCTTTCGGAATAGTATTTTTTTTAATTTGTGCAGGTATTGCTTGATATTTTTTACGTGACACATTAATGTAAATAACTCATGTTTCATCCCCTGTTACCAATCTATATTTTAAAAGACTAAAAGATGGGTGACAACTGAAAAAGAGTCCAAACGTCGTTATGTAAAACTATTTTCAAGCGATGCAAATGTTTCAACACAATTACTACATAAAAATCATTTTACAAATTAATTTAAAATACCAAAAAATGTCACTTAGAAAATGCATAAAAAATATGTAGCAAAAACTCTGTTTAAGCAAGATCAGTGTGATCGTGGGATGTAACTCTATTTATGAATCAATTGGTGCTGTCATAAAGCTTTTAATGGTGTCATGGTAGTTTTAAATAAGTGTCAACTATGACTATGAACTTATTATGAATAGGTCTTAAATATAAGTATTTGGCTTATTCCCATTTTATAGAAATATATTGACATTGAAATTTCCTTTCAATATGTATGTGAGTCCAGCCACCAATAAAATTTATGACTTTTTTATCTTTAGGAAATGTCCTTGAGAATAATTACTATGTATGGATTTTTTAATAAGTTTGTTTCAATATTATAAATTATTTTACAAACGTACTAATTATTAATTATTTATCTTATTAATTAATTGAGCTTATATTATAAATGTTACTTTTTCAAACGACAAAATATAAAAACTACTATATTATTATAATTTTGTAAATTAGAAAGAAGTTTATAAAAAAAATTAAAACATAATAAAAAAAAACTACTTAAATATTATATTTTTTTTAAATTAGAAACAAATTTATTCAAAATATTTAAAACATAATATACAAAAACTACTTTAATGATATTTTTTTGGATTGTCCCAAGAATATTATTATACAAATTTACACCTCCGTACAATATTCCCCTGGCCGTACTCGTTTTATTATACCTATCTAATCTTAAATTATTTCTATGTCTTGTATTAAATTTATGTACTGCTATATTTTTATATTAAATTCTTATTAAATAACTCTCGTAACATAAGAACAGATAACGTGTTTAATGAATATCCAACCATTTCAATCTTGCAATCACACGTATACAACTAGTAAATATATTTTTATTTATAATGTCATATTTCTTAATTTTTGCAACATTTTTTTATCTAATTTAGTAAGCATATATCGTTGCACAATAATTAAAGTGAGGAAATATAATACTATTGTAGATTTTTTGTATTTATACTTAATATATTTCTTATTTTAGATATCAGGCGCGCACTGTGAGATACATACCCTTTCACTCGCTCACGTGTTAAGTGACGGGAGTGAGTGAGAAAAACTGAACGTGCGGAACGCATATAACGCACGCACAAATCACTTATCGACACTTAACTATATAAATTAAAAACATTTTTATGTATATAATTTGTGAAAATAAGAATATAAAATAAATCATTGGTGGTTATAATTAAAGGAAAAAACTAAGAAAAAAAAACATTTACAATTTGAGCGAAAGAAAATAATAAAAAAAAAAAAAAAAACTAAAGTACATTTCACTAATATGTTGTATTAAGCCTTTAAAGCAGCGGTTGGCAACCTTTGAGAGACTGGGTAAATAATTTATATTTTTAAATGTTATAGGTAGTGGGTAAAAGTTTAAATCAAAATTTTTTGTTTTAAAACAATTTTATTTTTATAAATTAAAAAAAAATATATGAAATATTTACAAATTAATTTTATTAGAAACATATAAAATAACTGTTTTAAATCATGGCTTAAAAATATATATTAAATGATAACTACTATTTATGCATGTATAACATAAAATAATATACGTTGGCACTGCAGATGTGTCAAAGGCACTTTTAAAATAAAATTATAGTTTTGTTACTATAAAACGTCTTTATGCATTTATTTGTATATATTAAATGTTATAATAATTATATTATTATACTAATCAAAAACATACATATAATATTATTAGTGGGTTCCTTTGCTTTGAATTTTTTCAATATTTGACAAATATGTATTTTATTTTAGTCGATCATAGAATCAAGGTCTAGACTAGTAATCCAGCGGCTATGGGTTCGGGCCCTAACAGCAGACTCAAATTTTTATTTATAAAAATGCGCTAATAATACAAACTGTCCCAAGCTGTAAAGTCACATCTATTAATTGTAAATAATAATACACATGAGATTTTATAGTCAATTGTTTAAATGTCACTGATTCACTAGTCATCAATTGGTACTAATTTACCTCATTGTACATTTGCCTTGACCCAAAACCATTGTCTAATATTTTTCTAAGCTTACTTATTCAATCGAATTATATAGATCATGTTATAAGCAATTGACTTATATGTTTTTATGGTGTATGGAATTAAACACAGATATTTTATCAGAATCTCATTTTTGTGCTGTTGAGTAAATTTTTACACATGTGGGTGTTGAGCCCACGCTCATACAAATTTGAATCAGCTATTACATATGGATAGCTTAGGTTTTAATGAATAAAAAGTCATTGTTTCTTGACGCATGAAGTTGAAGAAACGATAAAAAGTGTGTATGAATCACTCGAGTAAAATCACTCTCGAATTCACTTGAATAAACAAGTTAACTTCATGAAGCATTGCATGAGTATCGTGTTTTATTAGATAACTACCATTATCATTGTTTAAATAGGTTTTCAAATATGCATTTTATATAGATACACATAGATAACACTGATAGAACGACTTAAACTAATAAATCTTACAAAAATATTAAAATTTATAGATGGTTTAAATAATTCATTTAAATGGATGTTTTATAAATTATATAACAGGCACTTGCACAAAACGATAGAGCATTATTTAAAAATATGCTAGAAACCTCAAGGAATATTTTTTTAAATTTACGCGTTTTATACGAGGCGATGACGTCAAAAGGAGTCCGCTTAAAGCTAACGTCATATTCGACAAAAAAAATATTTTTACAAATTTAAATAAAAATATTAGAATAATAAAAAATGATAAAAAAATGCAACAACAAATTTGTATTACTTGTATTGCTTGTGCAGGTCGTTTATGTTTCTTTACTAAATTGATTCTTGCTTCTTGCAGTCACATTTTTTTACCCCAAAGTTGAAAATTCTCGGATTAGACTCCCTTTCTGGCCGTCCAGTCGCCTACCAAATGGCCGTTTGGCGTGTTTAGGGCCGCAAAGTCGATAAAGCCCAAGTTTGATGACTCGGGGGCCTTGGCCGCAGGCCTCGCGGTCGATACGGCCATCGCGTGCTACTAATTCTCCTTCACAGAAACGACACGCTTTCCCAACACAGAGAAAGAGAGAGATCCGCCCTCTCCGGCGGTCCCAGGTTTTCCCCTCTCGAAAATATTTCCGCCGAATTCAATATGTACCTTTGAATTCCGACCCCTGCCCAGGCGGATAGGGCAGGATCCAGCTATGAGACCGCAAACGTAATCGCATTATTGATTTAAATTCGCAGCACGCGGCGAGATAATAAATGGTGCTTTTGGAAAGGACCCAAAGGAAGAATTCTTCAGATGGGTGTTCGTCATTCCGCAGTCCGAGGCGGGATTAATATTTCCAACGTGTTTGAGAATTCTTAATTTGCCGATTGGAACGGGCAGATTGAAAAGTTTTAATTTATTTGAAGTATATCTCTTCTTTTCACTGCTTATATTATATCAAAGGCAATGTCTGTCTATCTCTTACTTTACATCGCTTCACCAAGTTGACATTTGTATCTTTATTTAGACTCGAAAGGTTATAAAATTAACTCTAGTTACATAAGTTGGCTTATTAGCTATTCAAGAAGATCAAGGGGATGATCAATTTAATTTGTGTAAGAATAATGAAGATTCAATATATAATATAAGATAATGAAATAGAATTGATTTATCAATTTTAAGACCCACATATATATACTCAAACTTTTATTAATAAAATAGTGTATATTTATGTCTAAAATATGTGAAAATCTAATCTAACCAAAATATTAGGTTAAAAAATGATTCACTGCAATGGTTAATTACCGAGTAGGGAATTTTTTTATAAGCAGAAAAAAATGTTTAATAAACAGTTTATTTAGAAAGATATAAACTATACATAAATACAGATAAAATATAGGTGTCGAATGATGAGGAGTCTATGTTGATTCATAAAAGGTTGTAACAAGTGTTTAGGATCGATATAAAATAGTACAAATGGCGTCTCTCTGGTCTCTGGTTTATTGTGGTCAATTCGTGTTGAGTCTTTTATACGTTTTTTACGAAGCTTGGACGAATGAGAGATTATATGTAGTTTAATAGTGTGTACAATCCCTTTAATGAAACAAGATATTATCTTCCGGGTGTTTTTTTTATAAGGAAACCATTGTCGTCACTTTTGTTATTTTTTTAATTTTCTGTTGTAACCTAACAGGCGTAAGCCTTAATGTAATGCGTCACAAATGGGATAAATCTGTAGCAATTATGTAAGTCATTTAGATATAATGCATACTTAAAAGTATTAACTACCAGATTTTTTATTATGAAAATCGTGATATTTATATAGATAATTATAAATGTTTTAGTGTATTAAAATGCATGATGTAATGTGAAACCATTTTTTATAAATATTATTACATTTTTATACATACAAATTTGAGTCTGCTGTTGTGACTCGAACCCGTAGTCTCTGGATTTATAGTCTAGACCCTTCAGACTAATGTGTTTATCGCGTCACGTTTTTTTTAGCATTTTTTTAGCATATTAAAAATAAAATAATGGTGTAGCAGCTAGAAGGCGACTATAATTTTTGGGTTCAACACAATGGGTGAAATGTAATTAAATGATACTGAATTTGATTTGTTTAACAATTGTACCTTTAAACCATTTTTGTATGATCAAGCGCATAACTGCCATTATATATATTTTTGTTACTTTTATAGCAATTTGCATTTCAGTACAAATAAGCAGGAGCAATAAAAAAGCACAACTAGGTTAGTTATTGACTGAGCTTTCTCGGAATATGTCTATAACAATAATTTATATTTATATGAGAAATAGCGCATTGATTTCCTACTGACATAAAAACGCGAATCCTTTTGATACATCCCCGGTGTATGTATGTATGGAATGGAAGTAATCAAACCGGGAATAAATCAAAAACCTCGAGGGCTTCTCCGTAGCGCACTATGTAAATAGACACTTATGAGAAATTTAAGATGGATGACGAGTGCTTTAAAAGCTCCAAAGGATCCAATACGCGTCAGCGAAAAAATTATCCTTCACCCAACCCCTCGTCCTTTTTCAGTGAAAGTTCTCCTTGTCCGAAGCGGCGGGGTCAAGCATGTGGGGGATCCGTACTGTGTATATTTGCCTTTGCTTATTGGTTTTTCGGCTGTGCTTTTACTTGGTTTTTATAACCAATAAGTAGATGGATCTTATGAATAAGGTACGGGTGGATTTTAGCTGTCTTTTGAGTACTGTAAGTAAAGCTTTTGCATTGATGGGGCATACAAAGTTTTCAGCTCTGTCTCTATTGCAGTTATTATTTTGTATATCAAACTTTAGTGGAAAATATTATACAACGTGCCGAAACTTCTTGTCGAGCGTTTTACTAAAGAAAATAATATTTAAGTATCATTAAAATTAAATTTAGAGCAGCTTTTCCTATGCTACGAAGCACATAAAAAAATAGACAAAATTAATCATATTTTTTTGAGCCGTTGATTATGAAAGTGGGGCAAGTCCGTATTGTTGGATAATTAACGGTTAGCGTTTGAACTGATTTAAAAATATTTTATATTTTTCGCTGTGTTTTTTCATAAAAATTTCGAATGCAATAATTATATCCACGATATTTAAGCAAAACACATGTTTGAAAGTAAGATTTTATAAAACATCTGTAAGAGTTTAATTGTAATAAGAGAGAAAAGAATAATTTATTTTATTTTAATTCAATACTTTTTTAGAATAAGGACTTAGACAACGGTGAAACTTGCTTGTAAAGGGTTACAATTAGGTATCTAAAAATCATAGATATAATAACTCTCTTTTTTTATAAGTATACAATATGATTAAAATGAATTCGGCAAAATTAATGTTTTAACCCTTTGCAGGCATATTTATTTTCAGATTATTTTATTTATCTTACACTCTGTGCTTAAAATTGAAATTAAGCTTTTTTTATTGTTTATTTAAGGAGAGGGAATAATAAAAAAATCCCAAGCATCTGCTCCATGATTCAGCCGCTTGTTTCGTGCGAAAGAACCTTTTACAAATTTTTCTCAGAAGTCATAAAATGTAGGTAAAAATGACCAGTTCCGTTATCAACGTTTGCAATGCATACATTTTTAAAATCTGTTATATTTACATTAAAAATATATTTTAAAACATTAATTTTTTCAATGTTTATATTAATTATCATAATTAAATATATTTATAATCATAATTATTTTAACTCTGAACTCATAATTCGGCATATGTGAACATATAAACACAATAATTTAATATAATACTAAATTAACGCAACGTCGTGGCTCATTTCTAACCATAGATATGTAAATTTTCGGTATGTGTGGGATTAATAATATATTAATTTTTTACAGTTTTAAATATAAAACATTAATAGTTTAATTAGCTGCAATATTATTATATTATATTCGTACTTAGCTGCCACTCGTGATAAAGTGTAGTAATCTAAAATAAATGAAGAAAAAGTCTTACCTATAACTGTACGCATTCATTGCAAGTTGGGTCGATAATTATTTATCAATTCAATGAAAAATTACAGAACAAATCGAATAATAAATTAAAAATCAGCGTTTCATTTTAGTACAAAATATATGAATATCATAAATAAATAATGTTTTCATTGACTAATCATTTTAATTGTCAATACGCTCTGGCACATAAAATATTAATTTTACCGTCTAAATTTCTTACAATTTACTTATATTTTGTATACCTAATTCTTCAAATATTAATTACTTGAATTTTTTCAAGTATTTTTGTCAAGCGCTAATATGTTCGCTATTTTGTTAAGCGCTCTTATGATGCTGCGCTCATTTGACGCACGCTCTTTTGACCGGCCGCTGTATTAAACAAAAAGCTTAATATTATTTTATAGAAAAATGAAAACAACTAAAAGGAAAATTTAATAATTATATACATACATAGCAGACAACAACATAAATACAACATAACAAAATACATAAAGGAGTAAGACTATATATTTTTTAATTAACAGTTTACCGCCCGGGGTGTTTTTTGCCGAACTTTGCTTGGTGGCTGGACGATTTCGCAGAATAATAGCAAACAATTATCTTTTTTAGTAAATTCCCTATAACTTGTAAAGCAATTAAGATATTTTATTGAAATTAAATGTGTAGCTACCTTTTGATTTGTCGCATAAATATATTGAGACATACGGGAATTCACACAGGTAAAATAATGCATTTTATATTCATAGGAATGCAGTATATTTAGTCTCATACTATCTACCGAATCGTTATCGTAAAAATTGCTCTTCTCTCAGTGATCTTTTGTGATTGTGATTTTAATTTAAAAAATATATTTTCAATCACACCAAAATGGACGATTGTGCAATGCCTCCAGTGATTATGAATATAACGATATGTGCAAAAGTGATTCTAATTCAAGTGCTCGTGAACATAGATTGTGTTTAATGAATTTACTTTCATTCAGTGATAGTGATATTATACTAAAAGTGAATTTGATTCAACAAGAGATAATCAAGATTTCGAAGGTATTCCAGGGGAACAAGTTTTTCTGAATAATAGTGAAAGCACCAATTTATTTATTAGCAATGATTTGTTTGAAATAATAGTTTCAGAAACAAATTTATATCATCGGCAAACATCTCACAAGTACAAAAATATAGAAAAAAACGCACAATGGAACGATGTGGCAGTAAATAAACTGAAAAAGTGGTTTAGTTTATTTATTATAATGGGTATGGTGCATAAGTTCAACAAACCCCATAATTGAGACTCCAATATTTCGAAAAACTATGTCAAGAATTAAATTTAGACAAATTTTATATTTTTTTGCATTTTATTAAAAATGCAACAATTTTAAATAGTACAGATTGATTGGCAAAAGTAAAACCAATAGTTGATTACTCTGTAGGCAAACAAGTGGCACTGAGTTTATGATGACAATTTTAAAAATAGCGTTTTACTAGCAAAATATTTGTGAAACAATTGTTTCAGAGTCACAAAAATATAAAATTAAGGCCCCTATATATGAAACATGGCAGAAAAGATAAAACGTTTATCAAAATTTGGAAAAAAAAATAATAAAAGTGAGTTCAGATGATAGACACAGTAAAAGCCAGAACGACCGGTCTTATAAAATGTAAACCTCAATTTATAATGGACTGTAATAAATATGAGGTTTAGACCTCGGCGATGAATACATAGTTACATAATATTTTGAAAAACAATGGAATAAACAAAAATATTTTTTTTTTATTCATTTATTTCATTGTTTTATTCGTTCAGTGTCTATCAAAATTTAAATCGTAACAGCAAAATTAAAGTCAAAGATTTTTTTTTGAGTAAGGCAGAATTCAGTGGAATCTATCGATTCTAAAGTCATTTCAACTTTTATTTCGTGTTATCGATCCACTAGAAAAGCTTTCGGATAAGCTAAAAAACCATCAGCTAATAAAAATAAAATGTGCGAAAAAATATGTGAGAGGAAAATGTCGTGTTTGTTGTGAATGTGCAGTTGTGAAATTCCTCTTCATAATAACGAATGTTTTTATACGTTTAAAAAATATTTAAATAGATAAAAAAAAAGTGTAAATAATAAAAATAAATATAAATAGTGATTTAGTGTGGTTTTTAAGTGTAATGTTTAAAATAAATGTGTCTGTG
This sequence comes from Plectrocnemia conspersa, assembly GCF_051122295.1. Lineage (NCBI taxonomy): Eukaryota > Metazoa > Arthropoda > Insecta > Trichoptera > Polycentropodidae > Plectrocnemia > Plectrocnemia conspersa. The sequence continues at coordinate 2,848,789 of NW_028277173.1, forward strand.
ACAGTTGTAAGCAGAAAAAGGACGCCGAAAAATTTGGTGAGTGCAAATTATATTATATTAAAAACGTTTTTTTTTATGAATCGCTTATACAAAAATTCATAGAAGCATTTAAGCATACATATTATTAAATTATAAATAACTGGTTCGTAACCATTGCAACTATTTTCAATTTACATAAAATATTAGGAATGAAAAATTAATATTTATTCGTTCATGATTTTATTCCCCAGAGATTTTTTAAGTGCAATAATATTATTTTTTTCAATTATTTTACAATAAACCAATACAGCACTAATTTATCCGAATTATAGCTTTTCTCCTCTGGTTTCTTAATCTTTGAATAATTGCGGTTCTCCAAATGGTGAGGAAATTTCAAAATAACAAACACATTGTAAAAATGTTTGTAAGTTAATAGAAGTTATTTGTAACGATTTTACTTTTTAATTTTGCGATAACATACAGAACCTCAGGTTGAAAAACTTTATTAATTGATGTACTATCAACCGATTTCGTTTGATTGGGTTGGTTTTGTGTTTACCTGGCCAGGCAGTTTTCCCTGAAATTTATTTCTGTTCAAGAAGTGTAACATAAATTTTATTTTTTTATAAAATACATAATTATGCTTCATGCATATCCCAAAAAAGGCGACGTCTCATTGCATTGCTTTGAAATGGGACAAAACGAATCTTTTCTCAAAAAAATAAAGTAAAATATTATTTATTTTTCATTAAATAATACGTAAAAATAGTATACTATCATCTCTGATTATCATATAGAGGTAAATTTTATAGTATCCTAGTATTTTTTTAATAAATGAAAGAGCATGACTCAAGACTCATGTCTGAGTTCACAGCCATTAAACAATGTTCTTTCAAGACTCCTATACGAGTCCTCGGGCGTTAAGCTGTTAAGATGGTGCAAAAGTACCTATGATGTATGAGTGGTATATAAGGGAATAATCCATAATATCTTTATATTTCTCTTTAGTAATAGGCCTAGTTTTTCCATTTAAAGATGGCGATGTTATTTTGTCGGCCTATTGGCGATAAAATTACTTACGATTGATGTTTTATAATACAATTTACTGATATTTTTATACACTTCTAATATAAGAGTAATCAAAGTATTTTCAAACCGAATTTTGATCAATAGGAGAGCGCAAAAACAATTATCACTTCTCAGAAGGCAAAAATTCACGTCAAAAGCAATAATATCGTGTCGGCGTCGTCGCTGTGGGAACGCTCGGTAACGAGCGTTCCCACTGCGACGGCACCGACACGATTTTATTGCTTTTGACGTGGATTTTTGACTTCTGAGAAGTGATAATTGTTTTTTGCGCTCTCCTGTTGGTCAAAATTTGGTTTAGATATGCTCTATTTGAGCAACTGCGTGATTTTATTTTTTTGACGTAGATACTTTGACAAAAATATAATAAAAGATTAAAAAATTGACACAAAATACTAGACATACATAAATATAAAAATCATTAAGAAATTTTCCAATAGGTTCAAAAATATTTACCAGTCCTTATAGTAACTTTTTAATCTTTTTCCCAAAAACTTATTTTTCTGCTATTTTTTTTGCACATCCAGCAATATTTTTAATATCCAATATCCAGCAATATTCCTCAATCATGCTCACATTGCATCTTCCTTGATATCGCATTTCCATTATCATTATGTCCCGGTGAAAACTTTTACCTTGCTCCTCGCTTACAGCACCCAAATTTTTAGGAAAGTAATCCAGATATGAATGGAGGAAATATACTTTAAAACTCACATTAAAGCTCAAGATCTTGATTTTTTTTCAACATATCTTCAACAATATACTTATAATTTGACTCTTTTTTATTTCCTAGAAAGCTAGTTACAAGTTTAAATACTTTTCACGCCTCTTTCTCACTTTTTTCATTTTTGTTTCGAAAGTTTTCTGATGTCGGGTCTAACAAAAATGTCTTCCTTTAACTTTGCCTCTGACAAACTAGAGAATTAGTCACAGATATACTTAAAACATTTTCATTTTTCTAGCAAAGATTTGACAAATAGTTTTATTAGACCAAGGTTTATGTGAAATAGTAGAAGTAGTACTTTTTTGGGAGCATTAGCTCATTCTCTCTTAGTGTTTTTGATTTTAGGCTCAAGTTGCCCAGTAAGTAGTTGTTTTTTTTAATTATTTTGATTTCATTAGGATTCATTGTATTTCAATAATTGACATGCGTTTTTCTGGCCCTGTTTAAAAGTCCAGGTAAAAATAGTAAAAACGCGCGATTATCAAACGTATAAGTGAGAATCCAATGAAGCTCATCTAAACCGAATTTTGGTCTATAGGAGAGCGAAAATAACAATTTTCACTTCTCAGAAGTCAAAAATCTACGTCAAAAATAATAAAATTGCGCCGTTGTGGTAGCAGTGGGAACGCTTGTTGCTATAAAAAGTTGATAGGAACGCTTGACAACCTAGAGTTGTCACTGCAACGGTACGATTTTATTGCTTTTGATGTGAATTCTAAGCAGGGACGTCATTTGGGGGTGGGGGGCAGGTAGGGAAGCTGAAAAATGAATGGTACTAATATATTTTAGGTCTGCACTAAAATTTTTTTTAATATTTTCTAAAATATTTATGATTATTTATATAATGTTTATTGTGATGCGTTTGGCAAACCTGCCAATTTATAAAGAACATATTTATAATTAAAATTGAAGAGAACATATACTTAATTGCTTTCGTGCTAATAAGATGTGTGGTAGATTTCTCTTTTCGTTGTTCAAGTAGTCATTATGGTGACATTTAAATTGTGACTAATAGCGCAGGCGCGTTGTCCAAATGTTTACAGCAAAAATTAAAAAAACATTTGATAATGTTGGTAATCTCCATCTGCCTCACATGCATGCACCCTAAAAGTATGGCCGAAGTATACGAAGGATGCAAATTGAATTTGAACGTTGGCAGCACTCTATCGGAATCACTTTGTCACGTCGCCACGTGTAATTGCATTAGCGACCGAGGTTCAAGTGGCTGCTAACTCGAAATTGATAGATGCCACCTACTGCCCCCTCCGCATATAAACAAGTTGACTGCATGTCCAATAGTTTTTCGAGTGGAAAATTAGCTTCAATTATAAGCGTATAATGTATTCATAGATTCCGTATGATGTGTCCGAATTGGAAATGTGGCACTGGCGTTTGGGATTGATGTGGTGGAAATTGTGACATGGCGGAAATCGGATCCAATCGTTGAAATGCGACTGATTAGACTTATCTTGTTTGGTTTATATTATATGTACATAGAAATACGCTTTTCATTTGAAATGTTAAACATACTAAATCAATATAAAAAATGATTCATGCTCTTGATAAATCACATATAATATGAATTTATATAGACATGGCGAAATGCAGATATCTTGATCACCTTGAATTGATAAAAATGAATTGGTAAAATATCAGGAATGAAATTCTATTTATGTATCTATGTTAACAATCTCAGGATTTGTGAATTCCCATCCACTCAAATGATTAGATTATGCTTGTTGTTAATTTAATAATATATTACACATAATAAAAATATGTTCCATATAATATATTAATCGTTCAGACTTAAATTTAATGACATGATACACATACATTTTTTATATATTTTAATTTAATATGGTTTACTACAATCATAGTTAAATATTATACCTCACATAAAAATGTTTTATTATACTGTTTAAAATGTGATCATTCTTATATTCATCACTACCTAAACGACGTCGTCTTATATTTTTTCATATTTCTGACGAAGAAATAATCACTTCGAGCTATCTTGGCTTTAAAGTAGATGAGTTTTTTTAATATTAAAAAAATAAAAATAATAATAATAATAATAGTAAATATATTTTAATTTTACCTCACATTAAAATATATATGTATATAAAATATTGACTTTTTCATTAAAGATTATCTGCAAAAATCCTAGAGAGGCACTCAAACTTTTTTGTTCATTACATATGTAATTATATATAGAATATTTAAGAAGTTGTCAAAATTTTATGCTACTCCACTTTGTGATAAATATCTAAGTGGAGTTGCTCGTAACTCTAATATAAAAAATTCATTTAAACGAAAACATTATTTTAAGAATGTTTTTGCTTGATCTTTCAGAATTTTTTTATAACACTTCTAATTTCATGACAAATTTAAGTTTATAGTTTTTTTAATATTTTTTGTTGATCTCTTAAGATTGATTTAAACTATTTGTGAAAACATTGCTTTTGTCATTTATTTTAAAAGCACGACACAACATATTATTTGCAAATATTTATTCTTATGGGTGGTAAAAGCTTAATTATAAAATGGTGAAGCGCAGCTTCTTTATTTTTGTATGTTTGGTGTGCTGGCAAACGTTATTGCCCAAATACACTAATTAAAGTATACATTTTAAATATATGCATTCTTCCTACATCGATTATTTTATATAAACGATTATTATAGGTTAAAAATAAAGATAAATATATACGTTATAATAAAATATTTCTAGTTCACAAGAATAATTTAAAACATAAGATAAATTAAGTAAAAATACAAAATACTGAAATGAAAATGCATATATTAAAATTAATATTATGATACATATTTATTCTACTGGGAACACAAAGCTACTTAAAATCAAATTTATGTTTATATAAATTGCATAATATTTTTATATAATTTTTTATTGTTGGTTTTTTGAAATCTACTACAAAAAATTTTGAAGTTTGAAAAGTAAAATGTTTGTATTAAAATAATTTTATCGCTTTGTTTTAAATGTAGTTTATAAAAAATGAAATTCTTGTGTAACTCCATTCCGAGCAACCATATGTTATGACTATTCATATTTTCTGCTTATGTTATAAAATCGTATTACTTTGAGTTTCGTGATATGTTTAAGTAAATTTAAGCCTGAAATCTAGATGTATATCCAAATATTTAACGTTTACCCTCTGTTTAATGCAGTATCATTGTTCACTTTTAAGAGGTTGAATCTGGGTTTTGTATTTGATAAAGACAAAGATAAATTGTTTGTTGCGCAACAATTTTCATTCAATATTCAAGTTGAATGTCTCTTAAAGTTTAGGTGCCTTGAACTCCGATGTGGATGTTTAAATATGTGTCAGGTGAAGTGTTGAAGGAAAAATCCTAAATCCAAAAAAAAAAAAAGACGAAATGTCTGAATGGAAGTAATTTATAGTTGCCAGGGTACCAGTATTTATATGCATGGCCCTTTCATGATGGATTTTGTGGTGCGCACCTTTTCTGTGGGACGACCATATAGAAAAGTGGCTAATTTCTTTGAAATAGATTTTGTTGGCCGATAAGGTAGACTAGAAACGGTCGAGCGCGTTAAGGCAAAAATTTTTAATCATATGTGATTTATCTGTTAAGTGTATGCCCACGGTGTTTCATTTTAAACGAAGAAATAATTAATGATTAATAGTATTTAATGGGTAAAACGCTTTAATTGTGAGTCGAACTAGCCCTTTTTATGAATATAATGCACGTTAATATCTTCAATTGCAAATAGGAAGTGATTCAGATGATAAACCCAACAAAGTGAAGTTGTCAAAGGTTGTCTTGCTTGTTGTAAAATTACGAGATTTAGTTTTGCAATTTTTCACTCTAGAAAAAAATATTTCGTAGTTAGATTCGTTAGATCATGGTCAACTAATAAATAATTTTTTTTTTTTTAATTTTTAGTATCAAGTTTGTTTAAGAACGGTTAAATTTGTAGCTATATTATTATACTCATATTTTTTAACTGAAGATCTTAATAATCAACTTAATATTTTTGATTGCGTTATTTTATTTGCATTTACACAGCTGCAAACATATATTTTTTATCATTCAATCTTTTGCTGTCTAACTAATATCGTGAGAATGTTTGAAATATATTTTACATTTATACATATCTTATGTATAAGCGATAACAAATATTTTTTAATCTCTTGTAGCTGTATTTTGTAAATGTTTTTTTTTTAAAACATCTAACATAAGGGTGTATTTTAATTAATTTTTAACCTCAACTTAATTTTTTTTTAGAAACAGATATTTACCATACTTTTTAGAATGACTTATGATGTTAAATCATTTCCATTTAAAATGTTTTTTTCTGACAAATTTTGCGTAACGGTATATGTTTAGGTAACGGTATATACATCCCTATTTAACCGGGATTATCCTAATTAGACTATGGGTCAAAAAGTTCTGCTTTGTGATATTTATATTGTTTTTTAATAGAGAAATAGTACCATGTCTTTTGTAAGGACATTCAGTGCATTTTTGTTATTGTTAAATTAGTCATCGCACAGCAATACATAGACGAAGTTATCGAAAAAAAATCTGTTTGCAACATTTTATTTATATCAGGATATCTAGTTTTTAATAATTAAATCCTATAATAATAAAAGGAAGATTCCTTTCAAAAATTGTCTCAACTTCACTCAAATAAAATATAATTCAATAATATGTAAAACGTTAATTTTACATATTATTAAACGAAATGAAAAACTAAAAACATCATTCCATGACACTATATATTACTATTTATTAAATAAAACCAGTTATATCATATTTACTTTGTACACGGTTAACATTTATAAAAAAACATATTTTGACCTAATTTGATCATATCTTGATCGTTTCATTTCTAGAGCTAATAATATTCATGATTATAAAAACACTTTGATTTGTTATTTGCGTTTTATTTATTTATTATTTATCTCAATTATAAACTTTGTTGCTATTAATTAGTAAATGCACTTTAACAATCACTAAAAATAAAAAATACAAAATTGTATAAATCGAATGATTTCGGATCAGATCAAACGATTAAAGCGTAAATTTATCACGGAACTTTGGTAATTGTATTAAGTTAGTTTAACCAAATATGTGATTTGTTGGAAAATTGGCTTAAAGCGACTATCCGTGCCTTTGTGTTTGCTATTACAATATTAAATCGCATAGTATATTATCGGCCGCGTTGGATATTACATATCGTCTAGAATTATCTAACGTGTACACAGATAACGAGGTGATTTTATCGACGTGTGTTGTTATGTAACACTATATAAGCCACGCAGTTAGGGCATAAATTATTATGTTTGCGCCGAAGAGACTACTAACGTTGAATATAAATTTAACCCTTTGTGGACGCCCTAAAATAAAAATGAACGCCATAATTTAGGGAGCTCACAGTTTTATGCACACATATGTACGTCGTTAAATTCAAAAATATTTTTTTGTCCTTAAAAAAATATTTTTTGCCAAGTTTTTCCAATGCGCCATGTTGGTTATTATTCAAACAATTTTTAAAATTTTAAATTAAATAAAAAAAAAATGATGAACCCCATTACATATTATTTTTTTTCATATACCGGAAACATCTACATAAATCAGAAAACGATGAAGTTTTAAGCGAGGAATTAAAAATATAATAATTAACAAACATCGAAAGTTTACCGTAGAAATGTTTTTAATCAGATTTTATCGTAAACAATCTATTTTTCACCGCTCGTTAATTAATTAATCTCTTCTTATCCATTAACTTTCAACGAATTAGACAAAGCGTTAAATTTTCAAAATGGGCAATTATCGGGTGAAATTACTTTGAAGCAAGTCGAAATTATAATTTTAAATATTATATATATATACAAGTTTGTATAATATATATATATATATTTAACCGTTTAAATTTACATATAATTAATAAGGGTTTGTAGGCACACTAAGATTTTTTTTAAATGTAAAGTGCTTTTAAGTAAAATGTAAATACATAGCTATAAATATATTTTAGGAACAAAAAAATACACACTAAAAATACGAGTAGCAGTCGTAATGAATGTTGCGATTTTTAACTTTTGTACTTTATCGTCCGTATTTCAGACCTAATCTTGTGGCGAGGTCGAAAGGGTCCGTTTCGTGGTCAAGTTACGATCGGGACGTTGAGAGTCCTCAGTACGCATAAGAACACAAAAATAAAGAGAGACCTTATCTAAAAACGCATTATAAAAATTCATATTTTGCAAATGTCATATATTAGATAATATGACAAAAAAAATAAAAATTAGTTTATTAAAGCACTAGCTCATGATTTTTCTGATAAGTTTAGGAAAATAATTTGCACTATTTATGCGTTTATATACGCTTGATCTAGATAGAGGAGATTATTTTGCACGCCCACTCTCGACACGATCACTAATCATGAAAATGAGCAGATGTAATAATATTTGTTTATTTCTAAAAGTGTTGGAGATTTGGATAAGCTGTAAGGGCTTTTAACATACATTTGAGATACCAATCTCTAGAAATATTAAATCTGTAGTCGCCATTATATAATGTTAGTTTCAAATTTTATGTATCGTGTTTAATTAAGGTCTAATCATGCCAATATAAAAACTCTGTGATATAAAAGTATCGTATTATGATCCTTCGGAATGTAATAAAAAATCTATTATGTCCTAAAATAATTTGATTTCTGTGTACTGACCATATTTCTCGGACCTTTATGGTAAAATTTTATTATATTTTGCTTATTATAAAAAAAATCTTAACATTTTTCAATGGTAAACGTAAAACACTAATTTATCTATTTTTTGTATTGAAATAATCAAATTTTAGCAAAGAAATCAATCTTTGCCACTGCCTCTTCAAAGTGAACAAAGTAGTAACGTAGAAAATTTTTTTAATATAAATTCTAATAGCCACATTTTTGAACTTCAAATTTAATAGAATGCTGCCATTGCGGCTCTTAGACCAATATTTAATTAAAAAGTGCGCATTACAAAAAATAAAATCTTAATAAACAACTTCGAGATCCATTTTTACATATGCTTGCTAGGTGTGGAGTAACACTAGTAATATCATTTTTTTTTATTAACTTTATATTAATCTTTGAAAACATTGTTATTTTCCTATTAATAAATATTATATACATATTTTTTTGTAACTACACTAGCTCGCTAATCGCATATATGGAGAAGTAAACTTGTAATATAAACACAATATCGCTTCTTCTTAATTTCTTTCACTTAAATTGTAAGCGGTTTTTAATTTTTCACTTAAATTTTAAATTAAAAACATGAACAATAATATATGTGAATCAGAAACACGTATTAAATATTTTTATATGTGAGTAAATTTTAATAAAATAAATATGTTGTTTTTAAAGCATAGAAATAATAAATATTGCTGCTAAAAAGAAAAATTTTGATATCACTGTAAAAAATGAAAAAGTTCACAGCAGCATAATAATAACTTGAAAATATGAGTAATTTCTGATTTTTTTGCAAATACAATGTTTTTAATTTATTATTTTGTTTGTCAACATTTGTGGTATCACTTGTATTCCTCAAGAGTTGTTAAAGTTTTATTTTTAACCCGATTTATTGCATCTACTTTGACATATTTTAAGTTCCGACAAGTCTATTTTTTTATTGATACTAACAAACAGACTAATAATAATTTTTTATTCGAACTAAATTTTTAACAATTTGGCATCATAATTTTTATTTATTTTTACAAAAAGCCTTTGATTTTAATGATTGGTTATAACTGGGTTTTTTTCATTTCTCGCGAATGTGAATTTTCAATTCTTGATTTTTTCAAGAATTCTAGAGAAATTTAATAAATAAGAAAGTATGTGATTTTTATAATACAGTATATATTTATAAATATCCTCACTGTTTTAATTTTTAGATTTTTTTTTTCAATATTTAAGCAAATAGATTATATTATTTTTAGTAATTAAAATATAATATAAAATTACTTTTATCATTTGATAAAACATAGTAGTAAGCACTGTATCACTCATTATTTAAAAAACATACATGCCATCCAAAATAGAATCGGCTATTTTGCTTCTTTTTTTTTTAGTAAATTATTGGTGGAAAAAAGCGATTCGTTGTGGAAAGCTCCCATACATTTTTGCAATATGCAGATTACCACGCGGAGTGGTATCTTATCTAATTAATAACGTAGTTTTAATATTACTAAAGCAAATATAGGGCTAATTGAGAGTAGTTAAGAAAATCGTAAACAATTTATTGCCATTTTAATACTTTCAATAAAGCATACATATTATCAAACATCTGGCATAGACGCGCCCTTTTTATGCATCGATATAAAAAAATGCAATGTCTGTAAAACATTTAAGAATATTCGTAAAAATTGAATTTTGTACAAAAAGAGGTTCTATAAAAATTTTCAAAAAATCGGAAAATTTTTCGAGAAATGAAAATTTTCAATTTAGCATTTTCTTAATAAATTCTCTAAAAAAAATCTAGAAAAGAAACACATATTGTATTTGTTTTGTCTATAACTTAGGCATTTTTTACTGAATAACGAAATTGTGGACTACATTTTATAAATATTTTTATTACGAAAATTTTTTGGTCCTGATGTTCAGATTTATATTAAAAAAATAAAAAAAATAATTTACCTTAACCTGGTTAATCCAAATCTACCACATTTCTTTGTATAGTTGTAAGTACTGTTTTTTTGAAACGAAATGATAGAATTTAATTTCGACTAAAATAAACGTGCTACAACTGTCATCATCGCTTGGCTCAATAAATTAATTTCATAGACATTTACATTGCCTTATTGCGCTAGATTTACATTTACAAGTCTAGTGAAAGAGCCAAACTTTGAGAAGCATAATTTAGATTGCAATATTGCCGCAGACAAACATTTAATAAACTATACGCGCTTTGATTGCAATTTCCCGCCGGCAACTTGTCGCTTTCGATCGTATCCTACCTATTTGTTTTTTTTCTAGTTTGGTCCCCAGCCACTCTAATTAAAATCCAATTTTCTGACCATCCGCTCGTTCTCGTCATAATTATAAACACGGCCACTTTTACCGCCCAATTGGGCTGTGCACGCGGGCCGCAAATATTGACCATCGCCTGCTGCTACTGCCACTGCTCGCGGCCACCGGCTACACACGCCCTTATTTGTGAATTTACGTATGTGTGTGTGTTTGTTTGTTTGTTTGTATTCAGGCGCACCCTAAACATTTCCATCCCCCACTTCTGATGAAAATCCTCCCTCTCGCCACCTCAACCCCCGGTTCTGAGTTTTACTCCTACTGGAAAATTTCTAAACACCACTTGAGCCCATTATGAGTTGTGTTTGTGCTGATTTTGAATGCGAATTATAAATAATTGCTGTAATCTGTGTAAAGTAGACGGAAAGCACGTTTGCTAATAATTTACTAATAAATAAAATTGAATTCATGCCGTGGAATAAGCGTATTATAGTATTCTGCAATAAGAGCAGACGAAGAAGATTTTCTGTGCTACATTAATTCAATTTCGCAATTGTATCGTCAATTATAATATGATATGGAAACATTCTTGAAACAGCATAATATATATTGATTTAAATGTATGATATGATACAGTTTTCCTGATATAAATTATTTTTCACAGTTTTGAAATTTTCCGACTAATATGTGCAATATTGAACATATGTATACGTGTAAGTTATCATCGTAGTCCTACCTTAATCCAAACTTTCGGGATTCAGGTGATTGCTTAGCTGGACCTGGTTTTACGGTTGAAGTGTGAAGCGGCTGCTTGGTGCCAGCTCAACCGAAGCAAAATGTTCTGACTTAAGTATATTATATTCAGTTTTATATATTAAAAAGATTTAGCTTAACATCACTTCCTGTTCTCGAGCGCTTGACCAATATTAATGATTTGGGGCGGAAGCAAACTTTTTGCTTTTTGCTAATATATATTTTATTTGTTCATCCGTGTAACGGTTGATTCGAAATCTTCCATGAAATTTGAAACCAGGGATGCTAGGAATCTGTTGGTTCAGTTTGGTACTGACTATAATAAATTACATAAGGACGGGATAGCGTAGTCCGTAACGTCTCAGACTGGTAACTCTAAGATTGCGGGTTCGAGCCCCGGCAGCTGCACTCGATTTATTATTTATAAAAAATTGCTATTATTAAAAAACCGGTCCGAACTGCAGTGACATTTATTGGTTATCAATTACATTACAGATAATAATTTATAATTATTAATATAGATGTCGCTGATTCCCAGACTTTCAGTCTGGTGGTTAATACTAGCTTGTAGGTGTTCAATATATCTTATTGGTACAGATTTTCTCCGTTGAAACGCATTGGGTTTATGCCTTTTAGGTTACAACGAAAGATTTAATGAAAAAAATGTGTAATACATAATTTTAATAATTTAAAATTTATTTTTGCTCTCCAAAACTTATTTTGCAACACAGTAAATTTTTTTTATGAAAATTTTCTAGAAAATTTACATTTTTAGAAAAAATGAAGAACCGCTTTAAATTGCATTATTGTTGATCATTATGATACTGAGTTTATTTATTTTTTCTTTATATATTTATAGTTTTGCCATTTTAATGTATATTTTTAGGACATAATAAATTTTGTTTTTGAAAATTTTCTATTAAATTCCACATTTTTTGACAATATTAATTTGACAAAATATTTTAAAATTACTTTGCATTGCATTTTTATTATTAGTTATAAAGAGTGTATTAGAAAGTTTATATTTTGAGTTCAATATGTTTAATATGCATTTTTGATAATATTAAAAAAAGTTTAATTTTGAGCCGAAACAATAAAATAAAATATTATTATTTTAGTACAAAATTAATAAAATATTATTCGTCTATGAATTAAAATGTATTTCCATTAGTATAATATGATTTATATGTCATTGCTAGCTGGTTTTTAATTAAAAGCTTATTTTTTAATATTTATATAAAAAAATTTCCGCAAAAAAAATACTTTGCTTCAGAAAAATGCCTCTAACTTATATTGTATTGCTAACTATTATATATATAGTATTTATATTAAATTTTATGTGTATTAGATTTTTAGATACAAATTTGACTGATTTATATAAAAATATATATACTTAATTTTTGTAGCGATTTATAATTCCAAAAAATATTAATAATTCATAATTATTATAACGATTACATAATTATACTTTCAATACATGATATATAAGTTATATATTAGTATAAACCATAATCAAATTATAACAATAAAAATCTTACATTAAAATTATGAAAACTTATTGTTGGGAAATTCTCGTTTCATATTGTTATATTAAAATAAAATAGTAATAAACTAGCTATCAACATAAACGTTAAAGATTTATTAAAAATAACTTTCACAGTCAAAATATAATTTATAATTAATTAATAAAATATATTGAGCTCACCAATTTAATATACAATCTCGTTTCTGTATCTAGTCACATAAATATTGTAAGTCAACGATAGGAATTAATAATAAATATATTAACAATTCCTAGCAACATTAGATTATTTGCGTAATAATATTAGAATTAATTTTAGTCAAATGGAATAATACAATTAAAAAAATATTGCAATATATCTTTCATTTTACATTTAAAAAATAAATACATGTCTGTTCATATTCAATTTATTTCTTCAAGTAAGCTTTTATATTGCTTATAATTATATTTATAGGTTCTTTGAATATTTACATTTCAGAAAATAATTAATTAGAAGAATATCAATTTAGCTAAAGTAAACCACAATATCGTTTACTTAATTACAAAATATAGTATTTATTTATAACCATTATAGGTTATTTTTTATGTATCCATTACTCACAGTGAATTATCACCGTATAGTACATATTTTTTCGATTCACTTTCTATCGTTCGGAAAGCGGCCATATTTTTCTATTACCACTTTTCTGGAACGAGGGATATTTGTTTTTAATTTCCGCTCAGAGTTTCGGTAAAGGTGGCTCGCGTGACCGGCGATGGATGTTGGGGGGCGAGTAAAATGGTTTTGCTCTTTATAACACATAATTACAGTACTTCCTTCGCCATTTTACAAACTAACGATCTAGCGTGAACGCCGCAGTTTCACCGTCACTATTTTTTTCTTTTCACTGAAGAATAATTAATTCATGAGTGAATATTTTTGTAATTTAAATTTAAAGTAAAAAAAAAAAAACATAATAATATACTAGGAAAAATGAAAAAAAATAGTCTTACATGAAATCTGATTTGTCTGACATTACATAAGCTATAGACGTTACATACTCGAATCTATTTCTAAAATAATTCACGTTTTTAAAAACAATTCCTATCTTTCTATAATTGATTAATTTTTTATATATATATGTATATCAAATGTTGAATGTTTTTATGTAAAGATCATCTCGCTTTATGGTGGTAAAATGTCTGTTATGTACTTATAAAAAATGAACATATACTACTAAAACAGTTTTAACTTAATTTTAAAGCTTTCAAGTAACTCAAACAGAGGTTCAACTTTTTTGGTGCGCTTTTAGATAAAACTTTAGGCTTAAAAGTAAGTCGATATTAGAGAAAAAGTTATTTTTACTTAACCTTTTATATAAATTATAGTGGTATATATCGAATATAAATTTGGGGAAATTTATGTAACATATTTAAATTGTATTAAGTTATTCTCAGAAATATGTACCTTTCGAGGAATAATAATGAATAATTTAAAAAGCAGAAAATAAATTAAACCACCTGGATCACGAAAGCTCGTTGTTAACATACAGCTTTAAAAATATAGATCGCGTGCCAAAAAAATTGAAAACCACTGAGATAATGTATGTACGTACCATCGCAAGCTTAAAGCCAGTCCTTAAACGTTTTCCTCGTATATTTTTTATTTGTAAATAAAATCGTGACGTACCACTTTAAACGCTCTCATGACGTCACACATTTGCAATAGAAAACACATCTCCAATACTAAGCCGCATCAGCATATGGTTAAAATTTTCTTTCCCCATTATTGTCAACTGGCTGCCACCCTTAGCTTAACATAGGTACATAATAAGTAAGCACATACACACGTACAAAACTTTCTATTTATACGCACTTCCCCCTTATATCTAAAATGATAATAGGGCGTACACGTGTACCTTAAATCTTCGTTTTTCCACGTGAAACGTAAGAAACTCCCATGTTTTGATAACGGTTTCGAATTACGGCGCTTAATTAACGCACCAGAACTCGATACCTGGAAGAGAGTAAATCTTAGTACACAGACATGACACACACACATAGCAATCTGTACAGGTAGGTACCGAAATCGCCAAGTTTCTTCTCTTAACGCTTTTACGACTCGAGTAGTTTTTCTTTTTTTATCCATTCAATGTGAAAAATTAAAAAAGTTTTTCGTAAACTTCCCTCCTGGGCACGTTTCGACGAAAGTAATAATATCAGAGGGATACGTTTTGGTAAATGTTTAACGGACGCACCCATGTATAAATGAAAGATTTTTTATTATTAATAATATTTATGCCGGACTTTATTTTGCTAGTAAAAGTTTCAATTGAAGTTTTGTAAAGCTTCATATTTATGGTTTAAAATAGTAGTACATAATGTTTTTTATGAAGTAGCCTATTTTTTTATGAAATAATAAATACTCTATTTTACTAATCAAAATATGCTCCATTTACATTATGAATTTGTCACTGGTTATTGAACTTTGTATTTCGAATTAATAAGTATAAATGTTTAATCTGTAAGGTCAGGAAAATATGAGGAATGAGGGAAAATTTACAATCTTTCATTATCATGGAGCAATATCGCTCCATAACTGTTGACCAATATCGGATGTTCAAGGGTTAATTTTTTATACATGATTTGAATTTCTCTATAATATGATTCTAGTCTCTCCTGCTTTAAAAAACGATTGATAAATAAATCTAAAAAATGTTTCGAAGCTTTTTTGCTGTCTAACTATTTTTTATTATTTTTTATGATTAAAAAAAACGTAGCTGTTTTCACTTTAAAGTTAGTTTGTGTGGTTTGTCCATTTTTTGCACATTTTCTAAGCTTTCATATGTCTTGAAATGACTATGGGAGATTTTTAAATTTTTTGCTGAATTTTTAAAATATAAATTGCTTGGGGGGATGTACGTGGGGCTCGATTTATATTGCCATTAAACTGTATATACAACTTTTATTAGATATTTAACATTTGTTTGCAACATAATTCAGCAATATGTAACATATTATTATAATAAAATACAACTGCAGTGACCAAATTTGTATCTAATTAATTATAATTTAAATAAAATATAAATTGAATTTTAATAAAAATGGATTTGTATCGCACTAGATTAAAATAAATAGAATTACATTTGATGTAAAAAATAATGTCTTGATTCTAACACATATATAGTACAATATTATTTTTAGGTAGAGAAATGCCAAAACACGTTAATAGAAAAAAACATGTAGTATACCACATGCTTTTCATAATTGCTATATTTTTTTACTTACATATTATATCCTTAATTATTGAATAGTACAATTAATTTAAGTTAGTATGTTGCTTTATATAAAAAAAGCATTATTTAAATGATGTTTTTTAACATATGACATAAATACAAGCAAAATAAATAATAAAAGTGTAATTAATATTGCTTTTTGTGTATTGTCAAAGCAAATGTATTGAATAACAAATTTCCAGGAACAGAATTATACCAGGAACAAATTTGTTTAACAGCATGATTTTGTAATGAACTTTGTCATTACATAGATATGTACATAAGAAATTATTAATACACAATACATTATTCACTGACCTAATGTGTATTTATTATTAAAATGAATAATATGCAATACTTAATTTTCAATAATATAATATAAATTCAATACTGAACTTTCACTTCATAGGAAAGAGGTAATCAACTATTCATTATGTTATTAAATCTTGATAACTGTGTTATTCAATGAAACCCTTGAGCATATAGCTATGATAATAATTAATTAATGACAGACAAAAGCAATGTGTGTGTGTGTGTGTGTGTATAATATGTAATAAATGGTATTCTTTAGTGTTGTCAGATTCACATCAACATTGTCGTGATTGATTATTCTAGCTCCGCGGTATATTTGTTAAAGAGTCCAATTCCATTAACTGGTAATTGGTTAGATGTAGTTATTTTCGGAAAATATACACATGCACGACTCTTTCCATTAGCGTTGAAATCGATAAATTCATAAATGTTTCATAACTATAACATATCAAACTTTAATTTGATATTTTCGAATAAATTTACATTTAACTATGAAAGCTTTTAAATACTGTTATCATTGATATTTTTTTAGTACTATATGCAGATGTATTTTTAATACATTTTATTTTTTTTCAAACTCACAGGCTATCGAAACTATTGTAGTTTTTTTATAAAGCATAAAATCGACTTGTTTTTTTCTCGCTCAATCCGTGTTGAATTTATATATATTGTTTCCAAGCCTTCCAATATTTTTAATGTGTATACGCACTGTTGAATTGGACTGGATTAGTATCAGGGTCAGATGATGGTGATTTTGGTGATTATCCAGGACTTTTCTTGATATCATAATTTCCTGTTTGAAATTATGTAAACCGTCTTTGACTTTAATGGATATCTAATGAATCATATACCGCTTCACATATGTTATGAATGTCCGTAGTTTCCGATTTGTTTTTGAGATATACATATAACATGCAATGTTGTATAAATTGTTCACTTCGTAAAAATTCTGCCATTGTAAATTTCGCTGCCAATTTTTTTATTAAAATAAAAATAAAATTTAACTCCATTAAAATAATGATTGAAAATGGAAAATAACTTTGAAATTCATTATTTAATTCTCTGATTTCATGTTTTGAAAAAATATTTAAAAATCGTATATTACCACTAATTAATAGTAATTGTGTAAAATAACTTTATTTTGCTTTCCCCACTTTATGCATTAATACTACTTAAGCACAACAAAGTATGGAATCAATCAATGATTCAACGAGCTCGTAATCTACATAATTTGTTGTGACAAACTCTTTCGATTGCTCTTTAAGTTGTGCTATCATTTTCTTCCCATAATTATGCCCCAAAAATAATCTAAATTTGTTTTTTAATTTTTCACATATTCTAAATTTTTTTTATTAAAATAATATTTTTTAATCTTTTAATCAAAAAAAAAATCGCTACTGAATATTTTTATTTGATGACAAGGTTTTACAATCTAAATTTGAGCTCTATAAATATGGCCCAAAGATTTTCTCATAATATTTAACTGATCGTGTTTTCTTTACTGCTCAGTGTTGCCATATAGTGAATTTCCAGTTCAGGTCAAAAGCAATAAAATCGTGCCGTCGCGGTGAAAATGTTCGATTATTAAGCGTTTATATTAAGACTTTTTATAACAATATTACGAGTGAGAATCGTATAAAGCACATTTAAACCGAATTTTGCCCAATAGAAGAGCGCAAAAACAATTATCCCTTCTCAGAAGTCAAAAATCCACGTCAAAAGCAATAAAATCGTGCCGTCGCCGTCACAGTGGGAACGCTCGTTACCGAGCGTTCCCACTGCGACGACGCCGACATGATTTTATTGCTTTTGACGTGAATTTTTTACTTCTGAGAAGTGATAATTGTTTTTTGCGCCCTCCTATTGATCAAAATTCGGTTTGAAAATACTTAGATCAGCCCTCTTATATTATAAGTTCATAGTAATATCGGTAAGGATAGCTATCATATTTTTAAAACATAGTGTAATATCGAAATGCATACAAACTGTGGAGCAATATGTGAAATGTAATTACTGTCTGTACTTATTCTTTCGCTTATTTTCCCCTGAGAGATAATTTGGCTGAGTTTGTATTTTGGACTTGACTTAATGAAAGTTTTAAAACTTTCATTAGGTTAGGTTTGGGTTTGAACAGCAAACGGACGTTTCGCAACTATCAAATTTAGTTTCATAGACATTTTAGAGCAACATATAAGCGCCTATCAGTCAAATTATATTTTCGCTAGTAGAAATATATATCACTGGTGAAAATGAATTTCGAATTTACTAGTGAAAATATAACAGAAAATAGACATTCACCGTAATATTTATATATCGGATGTAAATAAATAATGATAAGTATATAAATATATATATTACTACATATAGAAAAGTTAAAATCATATATTTCTACTGGCACCTGCCCGATATATATATATATCTACTAGTGAAAGTGTATTCTGATTTTATTTTACTGAAATGACATATTTTATTAAAATATTTTTGGGATAGATTTGAGACTAAAGCACAAAAAAGCATTGAATGATTCAACGAGCTTGTAATATAATTTATTGTGACAAACTTGTGCCATAATTTTCTTTCCATAATTATGCCCCAAAGATATTAAATTCTTATTTTATTTACTGCATTTATCAAATTATGAACAAAAAAAAACGTTACTGAATATTTTTATTTGATGACAGGGTTTTACAGTCTAAATTTGAGCTTACGTGCTTTTTTTATCGAAGGGATGAAAAAAACAGGACAGTTTTATAATCCACCGCAAGTGTGCACCTTCCATTCCGGATTATAAGACGCACCGCTAGATTATTTGACTTCTACAATCTTACACAGTTTCCTAAAGAAATTTTACGCTACTCTTTATCAAGCTAAAACAATCCATCTTTTCTGTCGATTGGCTTATTTAATGCATATTGAACGTTAGTGTTATTTTGCCAGATATACGACTGCAAATCTCCCCTTCTGTAAGTCATATATGCAGTTTATCCACATTTATTATTACCAATCAGTTAGTTATGTTTCCACTTAAAACAATATAGACAACTTTTAATAAACCCAATCAATTTATGCGTTATTTTTGCTTGCTGCTGTATATATTATAGACATATTTGTGTTTAACCTTCGAGTACTAAAATCACTAAAATTGTATTATGAATCAGAAAGTGGTCCAAGGTAACATTATTTAAACTTGAGTTTTAATTAAAAATTCATTTAAAGTCAGGTAGATACTATTCATATTTAACAAATAGTTGAAGTAACAAGAGTTTTGTGGTACAAGGATGTAAAAGTTAATTAAAGCAATGTTTATAACAAATTCATAAGAATTGCTAAACAAAATTTAATAGAAATAATAAAAATACAAGCTCTGCGGCGTCGTAATAGTGTTTCGCGAAAGTTAATGCGGGAAGTTCTCAACTTTCATCTCTTATTCAAACGGTTGTCTAGATCTTTTTTTCAAGTATTATTTTTGTTTTCTAGTATACGAGAGAATACATAAACAGGTATTTTCTTTTTGAGGAAATTCCATATATAAACAAAATATCAAAAATATGTTTTTGTTTATTTATACAATCGAGTTTGTGTGCAAAGAAAAAATACGATTTTGCTTACTTATAATAAAAGATTTTCATTCTAATTTAATGCAATTCTGCTTTTACGTTTGTTTTAAAACAATCATATTAATGTGCTTAAGATATAGTAATACATATTTTATTATATAAAATTTAATAGATTATCATGACGTGTAGAATTCACGTGTCATATTGTATATTAATCCCCTTGCAATAATGATGCGTGTCAATAACACAACAGCCTGATAATATAATTAAAGCACATCAAACATTATTTATTTTAATATAATAATAACTCTTGGAATGCTTTGACTATTTATTATATTTATATATAATATATTCTGTTTCAGTTAATCCATATTTTGTTATTAGGTTTTTAAATTAACATTGCTTTGAGCAGAATTAATTTGGCAATATACGAAAACGCGTATTAATTTGAAAACTATTTATTATTATTATTATTACAAAGGTAACAACAATATTTTATTTATTATCACGTAAATGCCTTTGTCGGTTATTCTTCTGTATTTTTGTGATTTACCTT
Source organism: Plectrocnemia conspersa (assembly GCF_051122295.1). Taxonomy (NCBI): domain Eukaryota; kingdom Metazoa; phylum Arthropoda; class Insecta; order Trichoptera; family Polycentropodidae; genus Plectrocnemia; species Plectrocnemia conspersa. Next base: position 2,869,524 of record NW_028277173.1, read on the forward strand.
AAAAGTATTTAGCTTTATTTTAAATTATTATAATTTAATTAAATGAACTTGAAATTTAATAAAATACTTATGTCGGTGACTGGAGTCGAATTTTATATGAACCTTAATAATTAATATATACCTATATTTATGTTCGATTATTACAGCTTAGATCTACCTAATTTTTTCTAGTCTCATAGATAAATTTCATTATTGATAATGCCAAAAAAAAAATTGAGCTTTTTCCTATATATATATACAATATATACGAAAATTTTATATATAATATATTAAAATAGCTGTCACTGATTTACAAATTTGTGTCTTACTTACTAGGTATGTTTTGATTGTGTTTACGAGTTGTAACACATTGGGCTAACGCCTAGCATAATACAACAATTAATTAATAAATAAAACTAGCTGTCGGTCCTTTACTATCGCGAGGTACCGCAGCTAATGAGTGTGTGTAAAAACCGGACGCTTTTTGTGCTTTAAAATTGATTATTCCGAATTTATTAATTATTTATTATATATTTTTAAAAACATAATTGTGTCATTAAGCCTCTAATTTAAGCTATATGATTAGGCTAATACATACATATGGTAAATATAACATTTAAAAACCGTTTTTTAATAACATTAAAATTGCTATAGATTTGGTAGCAAATCATAAAATGCAAAAAAGTTATGACAACGAATTCTCATATGATTACTTTTAAATTAATAAAATTTCTGTAGTTTCAGTTGTGAGTTTTGTCAAAAATGTTTTTCGACATATTCAGGAGAATAACTTTGGTGCATCTCATTTATCTTTGCACAAATAACATGTTGTCAAAATTATTTATTCAAAAACTGTGGTTTAATTAAACCTGTCTGTGCAAATAATCTGAACAAGATCGTTCAAATTTAAATTTTCACGCTGTTATATTCCTACTGCGATTGCATAAATAAATATAAATATATGTATGAATATGTTATTATATAGTATTATTTTAAAAATATAAATTTATATATTATATTATAACATTTTCTTAAATGCAGTAGTCTTAAATAATTATTTTTATAATTATGATTTTTTTTTGTGTTTAGTTGCTGTTTTAATACAACTTATTTCTAGGAGAATAACTTGAGTGCAATTTTAAAATTTACAAAAAATATTGTATTTGAAGTTTTAAAATATTTTTTGCATATATAAAAGCAATTTTTAAGCAAGCTAATTTTCTATACACGTACTGCCAGAAATGTTGTTATTTCAATCCTCAATATTTGTATTTGTTAGCCGTTTCAATATGGCAAGCAACCAAAGCTGTAATAAATAAAATCACTCTTGGCATGACATGCGCTCCAAATATTATGGCATTCCGTCGTCGTTTATATTAGCACAGACAGTATTGGATATAATTGTTAATCAGATTTAATATTAAACAAAGAGAAAGTTTTTTATAACGATGGAATAGCGTAGTCCGTAACGTCAACTTATAACTCTGAGGTTGCGGGTTCGAGCTTCGGTAGTAGCACAGTTATTTAAAAAAATATAATAATTCATAATTAATAATATAGATATCACCGATTCCCTTAGTGGGTAGTTAATACTTACTTGTAGGTATTCATTATGCCTGATTCATTTACTCAGTTGGTACAGATTTTCCCGTTGTAACGCATTGGGCTTACGCCTGGCAGGTTACAACGGAAGATTTAATGAAATAAAATAATTAAAAATTGTAGTAAAAAAATAGCTCTTTAAATTAACTTAACTATTCATGTGTTTGTTAATTAGGTTAAGTATTTTTTTGTAAAAAATATCTCTGTTAAAAAAACACGTTAATGGTTTAGTCATTAGTTTTTATGGCGATTCATATTTGATTGCGAGATCTGTAATAATTTATTGTTGGTCATAATTTATAAAAGTGAATTTATTTCTAATATTTTTTTAAAATTCACTCCGTAGCTTTTTTGTAATCGAATTCTAAAATAATTCTTCATTGAAATAAAAAATCGTAACATAAAAAAATGCTCAATAAAAAAAAAATAACTGCAAACATATTGATATTTAATAGTAAATTTATAAGAACTTTTTCTTAATTCTTATACAAAATTGAAATATAAAACAGTTAAAGAGCAAAAAAATAAGAAATTCGTACTAGATATGTATAAAATATTTTAAAAACAATTTGTATACAAATAAAAGATTTTAGATTTGCTAATGTATATCATCAGTCACTATAAACAAGCGTAGTTTAATATATAGCTTATAAAACAGGCATAAAATTTATTTTAATATGATTTGCCATTTTGATCGATCATTCGCTAACTGTAAACCACTATTGGTCGATTGGAGAGTAATTTATAGCCTACCGTTTGACCCAGTAGAACTTTTGAGCTGCCAGTCAATACAGAGAGACCGCAATAATTCTTTGGTCAATATACTCAATAGCAGCAATATTATGTTGTTATTTTGTGAAGGATTCAAGGAGAGTCTAAAGTATTCGATGAAACTCGACGACTCTTCTTTGATTCTTGCTTCAAAGTTAATCATAAAAAGATTCAAGAAGGTTATACAGCTATAAATATAAACTCTTCAGGACCTTAACTTTCAAGTTTATAAATGAACTTTATTTACACAACACAAAAAAATATTGTCGTTAAGAGCGATATATCAGTGTCTTTATGGACCGTATGGTACGGAATGTTATATGATAATGCCTCTTTAACAAAGAAAACTCCTTTATTTATAGCGGTTAGTTAATTAAAAATGAGAATAAATATGGAGACGGCATTTTTATAGTCTTTATATCTGAATACCTAAACTAATTTGTGGTATATGTATATATAAAATAAACGTTTTTAATACATTTTTTTAATAACTAATATAATTGGTTTTGTATATATAATATATAAGTGGGCCATTATTTTATTTCTATTTAATTTCTTCATTCTTAGTTTAATCCAACTTTATTATTAATTCTTCACCTAGACTTAATTTACAAGGTTTGCACCTTACTCTCTTGCGTCAGATTTCTAACGGCATAGTCTCTCTATCTTTATAGCTCTATGGAACTAATTGCAAGTTTAAAAATAGAGTGAGGTTTAATTGACACAGGGTCGCGCCGAGGGTTCGCGTCCTGGTTTTGCCGTTTAATTAAATTTTAAGTGTTATCGAATAATTTATTCATGTAAAATTTGCACTCAGGGCTCTCGCCCTTGTATAGTTCTAACGCTAAATCCGTGTTCCGTCAGCGCCGGCGTTTGACGCGTCGTTAATAAGTAATTGGCTCTGTTAAGGTGCTCAATCGGCGGTGCGGAACAATCGAGGAGAACCGACCGACCACCCTGAGACCTCAACCCCGAAAATTACATGTCGGAGCTGGGGGCTGACCAAAATTAAAAGGACCTCGCTCATTTTTCGCGCAAGTCCCTCGCGGAAAATTAATATTTAATCCCGACCCCGTGTAATTGAAAACCTCCCGCTAGCACGTATCTGACGATTTCTCATTAACGGTGTCGCGAATCGTCTGTGAATGGATGGATATTGCCTTTTTTGAAATTGTAAGTAGGTATGAGCGCGTAGATAACTGTAATCATTGCTCAGATGAATGAGTATTTTGCTCGCTTAAGAGGGTACAACGAAAGAATTTCTTTAGACTATTTTTGTTGAATAATCCTGCCATATGCTTTCTACTATTTCATTGATTTAATGATACTCATCGTGTATGGATGTCTTAATGAAAAAAGTGCATGCTTAAGAATAACTACTTTTTTTCCCGATCATCTTGGTGAGGCATTTGGATCGTATGGGAATTATTTTGCGGTATGACATTTGGACTACTCGTCAGGTGTCCGCCGTCAATCTAACGAAATAGTAGTGACTTAATTTATACACATTTTATAATATTTTTGGTTCATAATTATTTATGTTGTTCCTTATTTATAATTATTTTAAATTTTATTTAGAGTAATTTAAAAAAAAAATCAGTGATTTTTAATGTTTTATTGCTTTGATTTATTTGACTATTTTTTTGAATCAGTATGTTTTACTAATTTATTTTAGTTCAGTTTAAAATAGATATTTATTTAATATTTTTAAAATTTTATTTAATATAAATAATTTCTACCGAAAATAATACCAATAAATAAATAAACAAATTTAATAATTATCTTATAAAATATATTGAGAGCCTCTGAATTAATATAAAAAAATTCCACTGAAAAAAAATATGTAAAATAAATCGACGAAATTTAATAATAGAAAAGTGTTTAAGACTATAAAAAACGTCGATTTATTTTACATATTTTTCTTCAGTGGAATTTTTTTATATAAATTTAGAGGCTCTCAATATTTTTTATAAAATGAATAATAAATTTGTTTATTTATTTATTGGTATTATTTTCCATAGAAATTATTTATATTAAATCAAATTTAAAAAATATTAAATAAATATATATTTTAAACTAAACTATCTGGGGTACCTCAAAACAGCGAAAGATCGAGAAACCGTACATGTACGGCGATACCGCTTAAAGAGTTTTATGCTTATTTTGCTGCAAGATTTATATTAATTAGTAATTACAAAGTGTTTTACAGTAACATGACATTAAAAAGACAATGGGCTATACATAAACAAGCCCATTAATAGACCCAAAAACTAAAATTAATGCAAAAAGGCGTGCTTTATGTATTGTCTCTATGAATCTAATTCTAAATAAATTTCATTCTTAGATAATATAAATTCCAGAATTACCCAGAGGATATTGGAGACATAGTTCAGTGAATGCAGTATCAGATGTTTCTATTAATCGAAAATTGATTTTTATAGATTTGATTTTTGTCAAAGGTTAATTGTACATTTCGTACAATTGTTAAAATGGCCAAGATTAAATACTATTTTATACTGAAATTATTCATTACAACTACTAGTGTTTGTTGTTCAAGTATAAAAAAAATAGAATTTAGGTATTTGAACGGCGGACACTCTGGAGCCTGCCGAATCCTGTTCTTTAGGCAAGAACAGAGGACGCGATCGTGAACTATAACCGCTTTCCAAGGTCCTCATTTGAAGCTGGTTGAGTACTGAATGGTTGTCAATGATGCCTTTGAGCAATTTTCAATTAAATAGTTTTTTAATTAAAGAAAGACTTTTTTGATTAGATAATAAAATGTATTCCAGCATTCCTAAAATAATTTAAAATAATGAAAATTTGCAGTACTTTAAGCTGCAAATAATTAAATTTATTCATTACGCATATAATAGATCCAGATTTTAGTATGATGTGAATAAGGGCATTATAAAAAGTGCGCATATTAATCAAAATAAAAGCACACATTTTGAGTGGGGTTAAATTACTTTGCTAACGTTACACTAAGATTCTCAGTAAAGAAAGGCCTGTCTAGAATATATACACTAAGATGATAGGAGTATTTTACCGGCATCAAGGAATTTTAAAATAAAATTGTTTGTCACTAAAAAGCAATCGATTATGAAAAGCCCACTTCCATAAGTAATTGAAATCCTTCTTCAGGTCGAGGAATCCGAATATCCGTTAAGACTTAGTTGTAAAAAAATATGATGCATTCATTGTATTATATTATTCACCAGCAGATACTTTGTGGGAAACATCTCAATCTATCATGTGTTATTGAACCAGTTGTGTCAGTGGTGAATTTTCTTTGTTCTTGAGAACAGTTTCGTGATTTCTTATTTTTATTAGAGATGAATATATTTACTTTACTTTACAGAAGTTCGATTTAGTTCATTTATATTTTTCTTAGCGATAAAACCTGACCTTAGTTTTTATTATCTAATAATAAATTGATTTAAATATTTACTTTTCTGCATTTATCATGAAATTTCTTAAACGAGTTTGACTTTAAAATACAAGGAAAGTAGTGCTCATATATGAATTTCACACTGCTTTAAAAACGTACGGTTTTTCAGCAACTTGAGTCATTTAAATAAAGATATTTTTTATAGTGCTAGCAGAATGATTTTTTGTGTATTATTTAATAGTATGGCAAACATTTATTTATGAATGAATAACATAAACAGTATAGATCTTCCAAAGTGCAAAATCCTTCATGGTACCGCAATCCTCCTGCGGTATTTCGCACACGCCAAACATGCCTCAGGTTTCACTTCCAAGACAATAATAAAACGTCACCTAGGAAAGTGCACGTTACGGTGACCGAGTGCAAGGGGTAGAGAAGACGAATGCTCGAAAATGCAAAAAGGATGTTCGAGTCGGATAGGTAGTGGGTACTACATAGGTAGTCGATCACGGAAGCCCAAAAACCCACCCCTTCCCTGGGGTGCGCGAGTCCCTCCACTATTTTGCGACACGCCCCTTACAAACCAACAATGACGTGTCACATATCAGCGTGGAATTTATTTTTTCCAGATAATAGATAGTGAAACTTAATTCTGTAGCAAAAGCCCTAGAATGTTTGTAATACAAACCATGCGCGGCGCTTACACAATAAATTAAGCGGATAATTACGGGCTAAATTAACAAGTCCCGTGATAATACGTGCATGGTTGTTGTCGGTGATAAATATCACTGGCACGCAAACTAGAAACCATGTAAGTAGAACAAATTTGAGGTTGTGTTGAACAAAAATAATTCAACGTATTATACGGACGAGCTGACACAATGACGTTTCATTACGATTCTCTTTTAAAAGTGACATTCTCATCTCGAGGATGCGAATTCGCAAAGAGAAGATTGGACGAGGAATAAAATTGTGCGTATTTTCCTTTTGTTGGTATTATTATTTTTTAAGGCCCGAATAATTTAATGTCAGGCTCACAGTTGGGTGCATTTATAGCGCATGCAAACATCGAATAAAGATGTCTACTTTAGACGTCTGAAAATTACTGTAGGTATTTCGATTTATTGCAAAGTGTCCGCTTGTATAGTCTGCTATGTTTGCCAATTTTAGAATTAATATGTATGCGTTCAGTAACTACATAACCCGTATAAAATAGGGTTATTCATGATACGAATCTAGAATAGAGTTATTCATGATACAAATCTTTACGAGTCCATAAACTGATCAAAATAATATTAGCAGATAGTTAAATTAAAAAAAATATTAGACAAACATCGCTAATTTAATTAATTGTTAACGCCACACTATTAAACATATTTTAAAACGGTTCAGTAAATACGATATTATTCATTCCAGATTAGGAACTGAAATAAAACAATCGACTTTTACACAGGAAGATATGTTACATTGTGAATCCCTTGCGAATGTCTGCAAACAGTTGATTATAATGCATGGTTTTTAAGAAAAAAAAAATTAAATAGAATTAAATTAAAGTGTAGTTTTACCTTAACGGGGTCAAAATTTTTTTTAATATACATATATACATATTTTGATTTGATTTGAAAAATAATGAGACTCAAAAATTGGTAACAGATTATTTATTAGAGGTAAATTCAGAAAAATTTGCTGCTAAATATGACTCTGATAATAATAAATTTGAACCAATTTTAAGGAAACAACAGATTAGATTAGAATACAGCAGCAATTAAGAGGAATAATAATATTATTATCCTGTTATTACGTACATATTTAAAAAATGTTAGGTAATATTTTCGAGTACATATTTAGGGCTTCCAAACTGGGTAAAAACCGGAACCGGACCAGCGTGTTTTTAAAGGAACCGAGAACCGGATAATTTTTAATGGGTACCCGGCTATTTTCATTTCAATATAATGTTTAATTTTTTTTAATTAAAACTCCGTCTTTTTTTCTATTTTGCAATACCGATTTAGAGATTAGTTAAACCCTTCCGGGCAACGATATTCGGTGCTTCCAAGATGTCCGTTAAATCACAGCTGCATACAGAGTAGGTAGTGATAAGCGGGGTATCGAAAAGGTAAAATGAATTATGATTAAAATTTTAAATAATTCAAGATAAAATTCTAAATCCAAAATAAATAATATTCGTAAATTTGAACTCCGGGTCAGTATATAATAGTTGACAAAAATTACCCGGAAACGAACCTTATAAAAAATGACCGAGAACCGGGTAATACATTTGGGCGGGTATTTGGATGCCCTATAGATATTGTTATTTAATATTTTTACCTCACTGAAATTTTTTGCATTTATGTTCGAGAATTTACATTCTTCACTTTATGAAATTTTTTGTATGGAGTTTCAAGTCTTGTTTTATGCGAATTTTTATTTTTTCTGACTTATCTTTAATTTTTGTATGCGAAATCGATTTACGCGTAATTTCCTGGAACCTTTCTACCGCGAAAATCGAGGTATGACTGTAATTTATATTTCAAACTAGTAAATAGAAAAAATAAAACACAGCGACATAAATATTCATAATTGATCTACTGTCACTAACTTTGTTTCAAAATCATTGGACTTTGGTTTACAAGTGGACGTTATATATACAGATTTTGAAAAGGCGTTTGATATAGTCAAGTACGATTTACTTGCAATTTTTTTTATCTAATTTCGAATTTTTTTAAGGTCTCGCCATGTTATTCATAAATAACTTGACCTATAAATATCAATACAAGTATAAAAAAATATTTTTAGATCGATATTTTATCTCTATTTAGTTCCATTGCTGTTTCTATTGTTCATAAATTATATAGAGACGGCAATGAATAACTTATTTTTTTTATTATGCAAAGCAATAGGAACTCCACATACGGTCATTGCTCACAACTTCTTAATCCTTTGCAGACCTTTGTCCGCACGTATTGGATATTAGTATTTTACTTTCAGCTCTCTAACGTCTGTATATATTTCTCAAGTTATTTAAAATTATATATTTAAATTAGTATTGCAATACATAAATTATTATAAATTAAAAACTAACTTAATAAAACGTATTTTTATTATTTCACTTATTTTAAATATCTCTATATAATATAATAATAATAAAAATAAAATAATATAAAATTATAAAAATTTAAATTCTTGTAATAAATTACTATAATTTATTAATGAATATTTTATACTTCTCAACTTAATTCTGCCAAAATATAATTTATTTCATACAATATGGAAAGATATATAATTATCTTGTTAAACTTTGACCGTTAAAATGAGCCAGATTAAAATAGGCATCGGGCCGGATTTGGCCCGTGAGCCGTAGTTTGTCGACCAGTGGTCTTAAGTAGAAAACCTAAATAAACGTTTTATTCAACAGTTAAATGTAGCGTTATGTGTTAATGTTTGGCTCATCTGAGACGCTATATTTTTATATATTATATTATACATAATGATGTCAAGCTTCTTACACAACTTATATAATTCGTTTTTGATGTTGTTCCGTTCTCGGAAGTAAGCTTAAAAATTTTACTCAAAATCCTTATTCAAAAGACAACCGCCGCTTCGTTTCTTATAGATAAATGTCCATGCAGATCAGAAAAATACCTGTTGGACAGAAATAGTGCATTTTTATTTTTTTCTTTAAACATTATATTAGGGCTCTCAATTAATCGTACTTTTTAACTGTTATAATATTGAATAAAAAATGGATTAAGTATTCAAATATTCGAGTATTTCTCGGTTTTTTTCAATATTATTTTATTTATCTAATTATTACAAAAAGATCATTTAATTGTGTGTAAATATTATTTAATTAAAAAAAAATTTTTGTCTGCTAATAATTATTTTAAATAAGCATTAATTACTTTTATAATCGTTTGACTTTTTAATTTTATAAAATATGCATAATATAAAGCTGTATTAGCTTAATTTATTATTACATACTTTTGATCTTAGACTGTGTCTTTTATGGTTTATGGCGCTTTTAACGCGAAAGATACGCTTTGTCTGTCAGGGAGTCTCTTGATCGCTCATTTCGCTGTAACAGATAATCAATAAGTTTTTGAGGTGTAACTGTATTTATTTATGCCTGTCCAATTTCTTGTTAATACATTTGGCGTAAAGGTCTAACTCTTGACCGCTGTCTTTTATGGTTTATGGCGCTTTTAACGCGAAAGATGCGACAGGCTTTTTGTCACGATTAATATAAATTAAATTTATGAACCTTTTATTTTACCAATATAATATATTTTATTTTATTTTATAACAATATAAACATTTTTTTATTATTTTTGACTAAGAACTTAATTTTCTATCCTCTCTGCAATCTTTGTCATAGTATTATTAACAATATATAATAAATAAGTGTAAAATTAGTATTTAAATCTGAATTAAAATGGATCAATGTACGTTATTTTATTTAAGGCTCTTATTAATAGTTAAGAAATTACATCATATAACTGTATCGTTTATGTATTTAAGAACATATTGGAATAAGTTCTTTAATCAATTTTTGTAATAACATTTTCTGACCCATTTTTTTTTGATATTATAATTATTTTGATTTCAAAATATGATACATGTATAGTCAAAGCAATTTAAAATTCAACCTTGTATAATTATTTATTAATTTTTTGTCAAATATCAATATTAGAAAAAAAAAATTTTATAATTTAGAGTAATGTAAGAATTTCTTATTAAAAAATTCTTGCCAAGATAATAAAATAATATTTTATATAGAAGCATCTGTAACAAATTTTAGAAATTCCAGGATATAATCCCTAATGCTGATCTTCGTTAAAACACTATGTAGATCACTTTGTAGATAGGAGTCTACCTCACCATTAATTTTATCTTAATGTACAAGGTTTGGGACCCTTATAAATTATTGACTGCATATTGAATCGATCGAGTTTCAACGTGTTTCTTTAAGTGCAATATAAATATATGAGCACTTCAGCATCGATTGGTGATTGAATATCAAAAACAAATTAACATGAAATTTAATATGGTACCAGTAGCTTTTATTAGGCGCTTCCAAAACTATATTTATTTAAAATAAAGGTATTTGTGTTTAGTAGGATAAATATAAGCAATTAGGAAAGTTATGTAAAATTAAAATACATTGTGATTTACTTTTTGTAGTTAAGAGATTAGACGATTGATTGATTGTTTTCAAATAATAAAAACACAAAGAAAACATCAATGCCTATAAATATTGGTTACTTGCTTACAACTATTTTTTTGTGAAAATAAATTAAACGTATTTCGTTTAACAATATTTTGAATAACATTTTTTTTTATTTGTTACATAAAAATGTACCCTTTTTGCGACTTAATTGGACTTTTCCGTGCCAGCTAATTTTTTTGTGTCAACTCGTCTTACATTCAAAGAAACGCTTCATTAAATTTGAAGCCGGCAACTAATTATAAACCTAAACACTGCTTCTTAAATCACTCCATATTAAACAAGATCTTGATTGTGTGTAAACATGAGTCAGAATCTATTACGATTGTCACAATCTGCCGTCAAATATTTTTTGGAAAAATTGAGTTTATTATTATAATATTTATTTTACTGATCGACATATATTTTTTATATGTATTATTTTTATTTGATATGAGTGTTGGTATAGCAGCATATTCTTACTACAGATTTTTCCTATTCTCGAGTGCTTATCTCAACACTTCGTTAACCTCAGGCTAGCTATCTCCTTACAGTGGCTATTAAGGACCATTGTTATCCTTTTGTACCGCAACAAGCTCTCCAACGCTGAATCGATACGAGATAATTATTTGCCTGGCCTTTCACATCTACTACACATAATAGGTACGTAAAAAATCCATCGCTCCACCGATATTAGTTTTTAATTGGCCCTCTTTATGTTCGGGCGTAAATCTTATATCTCTCTGTTGTCGGGGGCTTTTTATTGCCAACTTCTTTAATGCGTGCACAAAGTATTATACGTTATAGAGGGAAATTCTACCCTCGTTCTCTGACGATCGCCCCGAAGAGGAGTCTCTCAGCATATATATGTAACAAGATATTCTTCCGTAAAAGTAGCTGGAGGCATTTCTGCGTTTTCCTTTTTGCCTCTACTGAGGATGAGCAACAGCCTTTGTTTTATTTTTCTTGAAGTCGTTAAATGTATACAAGAAAGGTTTCGATTTACTTCTTCGATATTTTATATCAAACATAGACTATAAATAACTTACATAAAGCAATATTGTAATGAAACATATCTATTGTATATTATTATATTATATCAAAATTTTGCGCGACAACTTTATATTTTTAGCTCAAACATATCATATGTGATATATTTTTTCTGATTTAAAAATATATACAAGGTAATCCCTAATAATTTTAAGTTTTAACAGTCAGTCTTGTTTCGGCCATTGATATCTGAACACGTTTTTTGTTAAATCTGTGTAAGTGATTACTATATTAAATATAGTCCTGGACGTGGATGATCAATTAAAATAGAGAAAACTTTTTATTTAAAAAAAAAGATGGCTCAAAAATTTTACAAGACATATTTTCATAAGAAGTTTTGTTACTTTGTTATTTATTTCGTCCTTAATAGCCTTCATAAATTACCAAAATATATGTATAAAAAAACGCGCTTCCATTTTATTTTAATTTCAATTTCTAAACGTTTTTTTATAATGTTTGAAGCAGCCGCCATTTTGTATACATATATACATACATAATCAACTTAACCAATATCAAAAAGTTTGTGTAAATTCAATTGAATCTGAAATTTTGATTAATGACAAAAAAAATGTCAACATTTTTTTTTAATTTTAATTTAATTTTGTCCTTAAAATAATAAAAATATATTATATACATTTACAGTTATTTTACAAAAATATATATAGTTATTTTGTCCTTAAACGCTTACATAAATGACCAAATTTCTATTTCTAAACGTTCATTACATCTTTACTTTTTTTTTATCAAATACTTTTCTAATAAAGTTGATTTTTTTAATTTTTGTAGCAGTTGCCATTTTCAAATAAGATAACATACCAGAGCCGCTGATTAAATTAACCGAGATTTTGTAAGAAGTTTATTTGGTTTCAATAAAAACTACAGCAATTTTCGTATCCTCAATTTTAACTATATCCATATAAATGACAAACATATATAAAACTCCACTTTTGATTTTTTTCAAGCGTTTTTGCTGTCGAGTATGAAACGTTTGTGATTTTTAATTAAATATAATATATATAGTTGACAATAAAATGATTATAGATTTATCTTAGTACTGTGTGTTGGCACCATACACATTACATACACTTATAACATATAACAAATATCATTATTTACACGTGTAGCACATACTGTATACGTTTAGCACATTAATCATTACGTTTTAAATAGTTAAACGAATAAAGCATCAATCAGTCGCTAAAACTACAGGATCATACAGTCGTATTATTCACGGAGCAGCCTTACTCCCTTTGTTTTGTTTCACAGTATTCGTTCATTAGAGATAGGGCGCTACATTACCAATTCCATTTTTTTAACGTAGTAATAAAATTTTATTTTTTTAAATAACCGCTGTTTTAAAAAAAAATATAGCGAAACAAACTAGTTAACGAACTTTCATAAAAATTTTTGTTACACTATTTAATTATTTAAATTTTTGTTATTAACACTACGTCATTTTTGTCATCAAAAGCTAACATAAATGAACAAAATATATATAAAAAAATCATTATTTTATTGTAAAAATGATTTCAAAACGTTTTTTTTTTTTTTTTTTTTTATTTAATACTGGCTTTCAATCTTAACCGAGATTTTTACATGGCTTATTTTTAGAAAAAGTACTTGACGATTTGATGAAAAACTACTAGATGGTTTTGTTTTAAAATTTGTTTTCAAATACTACTTGTTTCTTAATTTCTTAGGCGTGTTTTTAAAGACTATAAAATTTATTTGCGATTTTTATACATTTTTTTATTTAAAAAAAATCTACCTTAAATAAACATTGTTATGAACACTCGTTGAGAACTATGCGAACATTTGTCGCAATTACTTGTTTAAAACGTAATCTAATTGTTAAGTATTGCGACTTTCAGAACAAGTATATTCATCACGCCGCGCCGACGTGATAAAAGCGCATATGATAGATTTGGACGGATTAGGACCAATAAAATAAATTTAAACAAAATTTGTCGGTGTCTAAACAAAGTGATATTGAGTGAAATGTGGCTAGCTTATTTTTTAATTATAAATTCCTATCGACACAGTATATCCAGCTATTTTAATTATGATATAAAGCCATTTTTATAAAAACATTTCTGTTTTTTTTTTCAAAACATTGCATTGGTTTTAGAATTAAGAATAGAAATAAGCGAAAGAGTCGAGAGTATATTTAAAAGAGTATTTATGTGCAGACATTATATTTAATCAGGATCTTTCATATAGTACTTTCATTAGTAAGATCTTGACACTAGTGGAACACACAAAAGTCAGCCACTAAATACAAAATTCAATTCAATCACTGCACAAATTTTACGTGTTTTTTAAACTGTTCAGAAAATAATATAATGTTGTATTTTATAAAAATAAACGCGTGACTTTAGATATACCTGAAATCTGGGTGTAGTTTTACATATATGATACATAGGTAAAGTTATCTTCTATGTTTGGCAAAAATATTAAATTTCACTGAGAATTGGCAAATATCGCGTATGCTATTGATACGGCTATAGGTAAAAAAGGGCAAAATATTGTAGGTATTCACATCAAACGTACCATCGCGACTTTAAACGATAGGTGCAAAGCGAAGCCGGCATACTCAGACCCAAATGTAATTACATTCCATCGCGTCTGAACGGACGATCGAAGGTGATGTAGACTGAAGGTAGATGGTGAAAATTGGCGATATATCCATAGAACACGACATTATCTATCTATTTATTTGTCGCCTACTATGCGGGAAATGTGTAATAAAAAGATGACGCGATAAAATAATCCTTTGCTAATAACACTTCCTATCTTGCCCTAGTTTTCTATACACACACACACACTAGTAATTTCGGATGGTTGGATGTATAATAATTGATGACGATGTTCTCATGCTTGTGAGAATTTCTGGTCGTAAGATTGTGAGGATTGATAAGAGTTAATGGCGTTATCAATTAGTGATTCGCTGGATTTACTGGTGTCACATGTGATTAGGTTTGCGTATGGAATAAAGTCGATTGTTAAAAATGATGGAAAATATCTAGAATATACGTATATGAATCAAATTAAATTTTAGAATCGCATCTTCTACATATATATTGTCTTCATTTGGCAATAAAAATTATAGAAATAAAATCGGTTAACTTTCCATGGATTGATATTTATATCATACATTCATCTATATTTTTTATACTTATATTTATTTAAACCATTGTCGAAGAATTCCAGTTTTGAGTTCCGTAAGTTCTCGAGAGTCACGATCGCGTCCTCATTTATTGCTCGTTAGTTTTTTTTTGCTATATTATTTATTTTTATATAGATTATCATGTATACAAAATAAAACAATATGGCTCTACATATAATATATTATTTCACTCATATCGCGCCATTATCGCGTTTATCGCTTCAGAATTGTATGCGAGAGATCCAATTCAAACGGTGTTTAATGGCATGAGTTTCGCGGCGTTTACGGCTAATCCGGCCGTTTCGTTGAGTTTTATGTCGTTTTTTATGTGTTTTCCGTCAAGTCTGACAGTTTTGGATTGTTCATAAATCAATTACGCGACGATTTCTCCTTTGTGTGCAAAAAAATCATCCGCCAATTTATAATGCTCACAAATTGCCGCTAATTCCCCGTCGTTTTTATTGTTCTCGACCAGGTGTTTTTATGCGTTTCCATCGAATATGTAGAGCTTTGCATATAATAGGATTAATGTGTCATCAGTTTGATGTGTTTGAAAGTGTATTGACACTTTATGTGATGCAACGTCCATTAAACGTAGAAATCATTTGACATTGCATTGGAATTGTAATGAATGAGAAAGCTTAATTATAGCTAATTAATATCTACTTTTTTATTACATAATATAATTGTTTTTTATCTGCATGATTCTGAAGTTTTTAGTACATATAAATGTGGGGTTAATAATTAAAAAAATTGCTATGTATAATCATTAGTTAAAATTGTATTATAGTCGTATTGACTACATATGAAATTAAGATAACATTTTTTGTCATAAGCTTATTTTGCATATACTTTTTTTTGTTATGTAGAGTATGCTCGGGATAAGGATGCCGGTTTGTTATTGTGTGCGTGTACATGTATATGAGAGGGAGAAGCGATGTAACGTGTACTTCTTTGTCTCGCTGTCTCATTTAAGGACAGTCGCTGATTCGTCAACGCTGGTATACGTCATTAAAATGCAGTGTGGCACAGAAGTTCGATCTTCTCTAGTGATTTATTTTAAATAATTTTGTGTTGATATTGGTTTAACCCAGATATGCCCACTGTCCCATGGGTAGGTCACTAAACACGTGCCACTGTTTTTTATTTATAAATTAAATTTTAAGAGAACAAAATTTCTTGGGCATATCTTGGTTAATTGATATCAAGGCTTCAAATATACACTGTAAGTTATTCGTTCTCTTACCCGTAGATTAAAATATTTCAATTATTTTTCCAATAATCCGTACGTTATTGGTTTTTTTACACTAATCTCTGTAAGGCTTAAAAAAGTTATTATTCTTATCGTTGCGCCAATGATAATTTTTTAATTTATTCAATGGATTCTAATGATGTATTAGAGTCGTCGAGCCATTAAACAATCTGCGAATAATTTCTTTCCCTATTTTATATCTTTTTGCTTTTGAAGAATAGCTAAAGATTTCATTATTTTTTTTAATAGTGAAAAATTTTGAATTTTGCAAATATTTAATTAATGACATCAATGTCTGCTTTCTTCGATTATATAATATATTTTGAATTATCCGTTAAAATTTCCAACTTAGCTCAGATTTATGTATGTTAAATAAACATATATTTTCTTTTAAAATAAAAAAAATAAATATTCTGAGCGAAATTGTTTTGAGCCACATAGTTCACGCACACAATAACAAACCGGAATCCTTGTTCCGAGCGTACTCTATGACTTTATTAATTGATTAAATTATATTTTAAAGCAAATATGTAAAATATTGATGATATTAAAACATAAAAAAATTCATAATAAAAGCGTGATTTTGTGAATTGACAGTTTGTATTTCAGCAAAATGATTCAAAAGCTTGCCGTAAAAATATGTAAAAAATGTTCTTTCAGTAAATTTTATATGTCACTAAAATTGTAGATTCAAGCAAAAAATTAAACACGAGTGATATTTCACTTCGATAATATTTTTTTATTAGTCTGATTTATAAATTATATTTATCGCTTATATCAGTGTTTCCCAGCCTTTTTTGGCTCGCGTACCACTTGGTAGTACATCACGCTTAATTGTACCACTTCGTAAAAATTATTGTACTTTGATTTATTTATTCATTATTCTATTTGCATTATAAATTTTATAGTGTGACTATATTTCCCAGAACTCAATTTATTTAAGTTTAAAAAAAATACTAAAGGTTTTATTTTTTATGATAACAATGAGACATTTGAACTTTACATATCACAATGTTTTTTTTTTATTTTTAAAAGGTGCCGTAGCTCATTTCTTGTTGAAATTAAAAACCAGGACATTTAAAGAAGTATTTTTTTTAGTAACTAATTTAAAATTACAAAAAATTAAATTAAATTATTTGTATAAAAAAAATTAAATGCGCCGCAGGCAATTTTTTTCCAAAAATTACCGATATTAATAGAAAATTAATTAAACACGGTAAATGTAAAAATTCTTCTGATGAAAACGAGACAATTTACACTTTCATTTTTACAAATTTACAGCAGCGCCGCATGCGAAATTTTTGTTGTAAATAAAATAATATTAATGAAATTGTATTTAAAAATATTTTTATTACCGAAATTTTCTATTTATTATCGAAAATAATAGTCATGAAAGTGTTACTTAAGACCATTGTTATCAAGTTATAAGTTTAATTTTTAAACAAATTTTACGAAAATATAAGCACAATAATATAAGCAAAATAAATTTAATGAGATCCTTGTGCTTGTTTCGAAGAACATAATTTTTTGAAATTTGGTTCAAAAGATGTGAGATATACCCTTAAATTTACACCTGCGTCCAATTTGTTTCGATACTTATTTAAAAAAAAAACATATGAAGAAAAAGCTCTTTCTACTAATTCTGTACTAGTGAACGGTAATAAGAATTTGAGAGCTTTTTCAGAAAGTTCTTCATATTCTTTATCGATGTTTAACCAAAAATTAATTAAATTGTTTCGTTCGAATTTTACTTGTATAGTCTTGTCACTTGATAAGTCTATTAATTTATTTATCTTTTATTGATAACGATGCAGCTCTTTCTAAATTTTCTGCATAGAAGTGGTTTGAAATCAAATTATTATCTTTGTTTTCGGGTTTTGGAAAATACTCCATTAAGGACGATTTTAATCCTGTTAAATGAATTATTATTTGTTCTCGTAAATCTTGAGACAAGCTAACCCTATTTTCAACCAAAAAAGTATGTTTCGAATACTTCCGGTTGATTGTTTTCGATGCACTGTTTCCAAAAATCTAATTTCTTAATCATACTATCAATTGTATCATTAACATTAAAGATCGTCATCGAGCTTTTCTAAAAAATTACATTTAGGATAAATACAATAGCTTAAATGATATTTTTATGACCGTCATTACTGATTATTATTCACGTACCACCAACTATCCACTCGCGTAACACCGGTAGTACGCGTACCACAGGTTAGGAACCGCTGGATTATATTGTCTTTTTTTTTTGTAATAATTAATGAAATATTTATGATATAAAAAACTTTGTGGTTAAAAAATACTACATTAAAACTATAACCAAAATTGCATATCAAAGTAAAAAATTAAATACAGCAATATATAAGTAACAGGAAAAAATACTGTGTATATGTTAATGAGGCGCGTACGGTGAGATACATTCACTTTCGGTCGCTCGCGTGTTAACCTTTTAAACGCCGCAGACTATTAGCACGGCCGTTCACTACATGCCAAATTTTTTTTAGTAAAAAAAAAATCTATTAAAACTTTTATTTTCGAAAATGTATCGGTGGTATATTATGACGACATATAAAAAAATATACAACGTGCCATTTTTACTGTAATTTACTCTGAAAAACACAATATTTTTTCCCCTCCTGAGCCAGGGTTGTCACTTTACAAAATATAAAAATAAAATAATAAAAAAAAATATAAGTTTATTTATTACAGATGTAAATATGAACACAAAAATAATAAAATATATATTTTTCATAGCAAAATATGACATCTGTATTGAGTCTAGTTCTGTCTCGAAACTGAAATGGACGTTGGATTTTACCAACTTTTTCAAAGATCCAGAACTCTGCCGTACTAAATCACTATTTTTCAATAAAATCAGAAATTAATCTGAATTTTATTTTTGAAATTTAATTTTAAACTTGAGCTACTATTTTATTATTACAAAAAATAAGCGGTCTTATTCAGAGCAACGTCAATGCGGGAGTCTGTTAAAATTATATTATACAATATTTTAATATTTCGCACCCCCATTTCAATCCCAAAAAAGGCATCAACGCTCGTTTAATTAACTTTAATTAAAAATCATAACGCCGCTGTGCTTTAGCTACATCGTTTCCCCCGGTTAAATTTACATAAAGTTCGAAACGACCGTTAAAGAGTTGGTCGAGCAACTCAAAATTCATTCCACCTCCACTCAATATGACATTGTTTTCCGATATCCGAAGTTCAATTAAAACGCACATTGGATAATATTTAAGCAAATTTAATATGAAATTAAGATGTGGATGTAGTTGGATAGAGTTTTAAAGACAAGTATATTTTAAATTATACTACTTTGATATGTTAATATAAATCAAATTAGGGAAAGGGAGAAGCTCAAAGAGATGATTATAAGGCATCGCCTCTTTACATTCAATGAAGACTCACATATAATAACACGAAATGCATTCTTAGAACTCCCCTTCTAATTTCCGACTTTGCACAAGAGGGTGACCTATGCATTCATACATTTTCTAAAGAGCAAATACCCACCCTATGATAAGAGGTTTTGACGTTAGGCGGTAATTACATTCAAAACGCCTTTCTCCTACTTTAACTTGACTTGATACAAAAGCAAGTAATATTTAAAAAAATGACTTTGGTTGTTATATATATCTGGAATGTAAGTCTATTACATTATCTTAGCACTATAAAATCTACTTTAAAATATTCGATTGAATTCATTAATTATGCATTACCTTTAGTTTACTTTTCAGTAAAAAAAACTGTTCATATAAATACAATGAGAGCTGAGGATTTAGTTTTGTTTAATTTAAATAGCTAATATAAAAGGATTTTTACATATCGAAATATATGTTAGATTGTGAAATATAACATTATGAACAAATTGATACATACATAAAAAATCTAAAAATAATAACAATAGGTAAATCTTTATTGTAATCAGAGAACCCACTAAATTTTTGCTTCTGCGAATTATTTCACATTTTTTTAATAAAAACTCATACCATCTTGACAAGATAAATAAAACTAATTGTCTTTCCCGAATGATATCGGTAAAGTTAGTATTAAATATAATACAAATATAAAAATACTTACTATTTTAAATAATTTCCTGAACTCAAAATATTTAGTAAATCTATGTGACATTAATATTCTAAAATGTACGTGATCTTAACATATCGATTTTTTTTAAACTAAAAAGTTTTTAGCCTAAATTTATGAGGCAAAACGCGAATTTATGAGCTTGTAGCGCGAAATAGTCACCAGTGAGCTTAGAATTTTAGTACAGTGATATTATTATATTTTCTTTATAGATTAAAAATATATTTTAATTAATAGGCGCTGATAAAATTATATAATCCCCTAAAATGTCTATAAAATTTAATTTTAGAGTAGTGAAACGTCCATTTTCTGTTGAAACCCAAACCTTATTTAAACGAATAAAATAAATCCAGTTTGACCTTATAAATGTAAACTAACCATAGTTTTTAAGTTTTAATTAATATTATTATTTTAGATCAGGTTTGGGTTTAAACAGCAAATGGACGTTTAGCAACTATCAAATTGAGTTGCATATACTTTTTAGAGCAACATATAATTTCACTAACGTCTGTCACATAAAAAATATTTTTGCTAGTGGAATTTTTTTATTATTAAATCATACATTTTAATCTGACAGGCTTAAGCCCAATGCATTACAACGGGAAATTCTGTGCCAACTTAATAAATTAATCAGACATAATGAATACCTACAAATAAGTATTTACTACTAGACTGAAAAAGTCTGAGAAAGGGTGACTCTACATTATTAATTATAAATTATAATGTCAATATGTCACTGCAGCTAGAGCTGGTTTTTTATAAATAAAAATTTGAGTGTCACTGCCGGAGCTCGAACCCGTAACATCAGAGTTACTAGTCTGAGACGGTACGGACTACGCTATTCTGTTCTTATATATCTACCGGTGAAAATGATATTGAATCTTATTTTAATAAAACAATTAATGAAATAACATTTATTATAGATGATTCACTAATTGCAAAACTTTTTTATCTATTAATATATTTTCTTATGCTTATTGCATTATTTATATTATTAATAATAAATTCTAATGCACTTTTTCTGATTCAATAAATAATTATAGTCTTACTTATAAAAATAAACCACTAAAAACAATTTTTCGGAATATCTATTTTAGAGGTTATTTTTATTAATTTATTTTTATTACAAATTTGACTATCGTGAGTTGACAAATTTCTTAAATGCGTCATAATGACTATTATACAAAATTATTTTTTCTAGCTCCTCATAGCTATTGCCGAACTTAGTTGAAAAGTTGAATGGCTCGTAGAATCTGTAGTAATGGTCAAGAATAAAGGACGCGATCGCGACTCTCTAGAGTACTTTAAAGCTCGCATTTGAAATAATTATTTATAAATATCTTTACAATCACTTTCAGCAAGTTTTATTAGACCAACAGCACGGGTTTCGTCCTGCCCGTTCCCCTGTTACTAATCTTCTGTCGTTCACCAAAACGGTGACAACTTCTCTCGATGCCGGAATTCAAGTAGACGTCGTGTATACAGATTTTGAGAAAGCCTTTGACAAAGTTTGTCATACGTTATTATTAAAAAAATTGTCGAACCTCGGTTGCTCAGATAATTTAACTCGGTTATTTTCGAGTTATTTAAGCAATCGTAGACAGTTTGTAACCTATGGTGGCCGATTTTCAGAAGAATATTTTACCCCTTCGGGGGTTCCTCAAGGATCCAATCTGGGACCTCTGCTTTTTGTGTTATTTATTAATGACATAAATACAGCAATTAAAAATTCAAGTTTTCTTCTGTACACAGATGATTTAAAATTATATAAATGCATTCGATCTGTTGCGGACTCCTTCTCTCTACAAAGTGATTAAGACTCTCTGTGGAGATGGGCTTCCGTTAACCGTCTGCCCTTTAGTGTCGGAAAGTGCCATACTGTGTCATTTTCTCGATCCCGTTCGCCATCAGCTTATTTCTACCATCTCGGTGGTAACATTTTGACTAGAGAAACTTCCATTAAAGATCTCGGAATCACTTTCGAGAGCAAATGGAGGTTCTCTCTACACATACACGACGTCTGTGATAAATCTTCCAAGATGCTCGGCTTTGTTATGAGGAATGCCTTTCACTTTGACGATCCGTCAGTTATTCGCATCCTCTATGACACCCTTAGTTCGTAGCATTCTTGAATCGGGATCTATAATTTGGAATCCCCGAATAGCCAAATATTCCCTTTTAGTGGAAAAAATTCAAAAAAGGTATTTAAGATACCTTTACAAAAGGACATTTGGTTATTATCCGTACTTATATCCCAGCGCCTTTCTTTTAGGGGCGTTGGGATATGATTCGCTGAATTCTCGCAGAAAGCTGTAT
This sequence comes from Plectrocnemia conspersa, assembly GCF_051122295.1. Taxonomy (NCBI): domain Eukaryota; kingdom Metazoa; phylum Arthropoda; class Insecta; order Trichoptera; family Polycentropodidae; genus Plectrocnemia; species Plectrocnemia conspersa. The sequence goes on from NW_028277173.1 coordinate 2,892,361, forward strand.
GTCGCTAAGCATTTTTTCAAACTACTAAAAGGTGCTGTCGACAATCCAGCTATTCTCGAGGAATTCCAGTTTTGGGTTCCGGAACATTTTCGAGAATCACGATCGAGACCTCTTTTGATGGCAGTTAGGGCTAGGACATCCGCACTTGCCGACTCGCCTATGGCTGTGGCCATACGGCTCCTTAATACGCTTGCATTACATATTGACCTGTTTAATGTTGGCTACAAGGAGCTGATCCAGTTTGTCTCATTTAATTTTGATATTTTATAATTTTTTGTTATGTTTATTATTTTTAAGTATTGTTCTATTTATGTATATATACGTTTTTTTTTTTTTTGTTTTATAAATTTAAAATTTGTTTTCGACATCGTGGCGCATTGGGGTAACCTGTTAGGCCACGATGGTCTTAATTTAATCTAAAAATAAAAAATAAAATAAAAAAAAATAAAAAATGTGAAATCACTAACCATTGACGGATTGTCGAAACACATTAGCAGCTTTAAGTGTCTAATAATTAGACAAAAGCTATAAAGTATGTTTTTTTATATAGCGACGCACACCAAAAAGTGTGTTATTGAGCGCTGACGTTTTGGTCGCACATATTGAGAATAAAGGACACGATCGCGACTCTCTAGTGCAGGCCTAAACAACTTTTTTTCTGATACTACGCGATCAATATACTCTAATATTTGGATTTTTCTGAATTCTACAAATAATAAACTATTAAAATATTTTTAGTATAACATATATTACGTGATAAAAAAGATAATATATATATATAACAGGAAAATTTAATGGAAAGATTATATTTTTATTTATTCAGGCAAAATAAAAAAATTGGGTTATAATTAGTTAATGCTAACCTAAAAAAATCTTTCGCGTGACTATTTGTCAAACTCATCTGAATTTGATGTTTTATCATCTTAAAATTAAAAAAATCCTGATTCCCGTTAGTATGAAAATCCAAAACACAAACTCAGATATTCATAGCATCTGTATTTTTTGCTACAAATATATTTGTAAAAATATTTGTCTAATGATTTGGCTTTCAAATAATTATCACATTGTAAAGTTATAATTTCAGTTTCAAGCACTATATTATCAAAATTAAATACCTCTGCAAAATTATCTGCAACTGATTGAATATTTATGTCTTTCTCTTAAGTTACGTATTTTTCTGTGTTGAAAGGATGGCACGTAGTTATTTGTAAATAGTCCATCATATTTGGAAATCTGTCAAAACTTTTATTCCTGAGATCTTGGGTCATAACATGAGCTTGTTTTTTGAACGCAGAAATGCTATTAAATTAGAGATAGTGTAAATATAAATTCTACAGTATTAGTTTTCCTGTATTTTTATTAAGAATGCTGAATCATACAGCATATGTTGATGTTGATGGTATTAAAATATAAACTATGTGAGATGATACGCGACGTCATAATAGCATTGACTAGCATTGCACCTTTCTCCTGTTTGGTATTGAATATATTATTCATATTTTTTAGCGATGAGTAATTTTATGTATTTTGGTTCACCGTGGTTTTATGTTTAGTTTTTAGCATTTTCTAAATAATTCATAGGTTGAAACGAAAGATTTGCTCAATTACAGACGTAAAACAATCATTAGCATCGTCGATGGTTAGAAACTAATCTTGACATTGCTTCTTCTCTATGATTTTACTTTAATTGATTTTGTCACTAGTTGTCAAGTATAATATATGACATTTTGTTATTGTATTCATAGCGCTTTAAAGCTAATCTTCTCTTACAAGTGAATGCCACAGATGAAATATTTTATACGCGCATGTTAAATACACATTTGTCAGATTAGTAATTTGTACGACTTCGGTAATTAATTCACTCTCGCTTCGTTTGGTGGACGGCCATCGCAAATAATAAGCACTTTCACAATAATGTCGTCTCTCGTCTCGTTTCTGTATTAATAATTAGTAATTATTTAATCCGGAGAACTGGGGAGGTAGACAAGGGCGTAGGCGAGAGCGGCGACTCGTAACGAAGCAACTGTAAATTAACGTCCGTCTTTTTTATGGTGGCAACGCTGCGCCTAAGGGTCTTATCTTTATGAACGCATTAGCGGCCTTTCATTTCCTAAGGGGACACTTCTCGGAGGCGGGAGCAGCGGGATGAAGAAAATTTCTCGGTTTCGGACATAGTACGGTGCGTTGCCTTCTGCGTGCTGGATCTAGAAGATATGAGGGGTATAAAAGAGAAAGTCCAATAATGAGATCTTGCAGAGGAATTTTTGTCCCTTATTTATATTATAATTTATCCCCTCTACGTTAATTGGCAATGTCTGCAATTTTAATTGTGTTATATTTACTAACTATTGCACCCGGCTACATTCCTGTTTTATTCCCAGCTTCGTCGTATTATTTGCACCATTTATTTCTGAAAGTGTTTTGGATGCTTCACTAGTGATATTGCAACATTTAATTGACCGTGAAAACAGCATTCATAATATGACTCGGTTTCTGTTCCATTAAAGTATTTGTGAAGGCTTGACAAACTAATAATTAAATTCGCAAAAAAAATCAATCGATAGTAATCAATTGTATGCTGAGAATAAAGACATCACATTTAATTATTTTAATTGTCTCATTTACATATGTGTGATTAATATATGCGTTTAATATTGATATACTAAACTACTTTATGTGTAGTACGCAAATACTACAAGCTTTTTTTATGACGAGATTATTTATCTTTTTGCGAGCCCATGGTAGCACTAAAAACATTTTTGGTTTGCCTTTAAATATATTTAAAAATTAAATCGTCTATTGTTTATTACGTTATTTTAGCGTTGACATAAAGAGGGAAGCGGCTGCTTTCTCTGTCTTCTTGGCGCGAATTCAGATGAGTCGCTTGTCCCAAGTCAGAAGTAACTATTGAATGTTTTATATTGAAGTAAATTATGTGCGCTATACATGCGCTTATATATGTTGGGTCAAGTTAGAAGAGGTTTCTTGCTTTAGCTCCTTTCGTTGCGACGTTTTTAGGTCAAATTTAAATTTGTTTATATGTATCATCGTAGAGTGTCCCTTACATTTAAGATATTTTACAGGCTGTTCACCATGTCAATGCAATATTATGCTCTTGTGTTTGTAAATGTACTGAAAATCCGTTATTAATGCTTTAGGTGATGTAATTAAGGTTCGCAATAGATGTTCGATTTATTTTATCGATTTTCAACTATATGAATATTCGAATAATTGCTTAAATATTCTTGAAAAATTAGTTTATACTATCTCTAATAAAATTTAAAAAAAGTTTGTATACTTGAGCAACATAGGTAGTCGTAGCTGAATAGTTCCGCTCTAAAATTCATGGCTATTTATGCGCCTTTATTTTGTTTCGAAATGCGAGATAAGACGCTCTTCCTCAACCTAAAAAACATTTGTGAATAGAATGTTTGTTGGGCGTGTCTACTAAGACTGAAATTTGCAGAATTTGTCCGTTGAACGAAACAAAATGCTTGAAAGGCCCACAATTTATTATCGTTTAACGTTTGTCTTAAAAACAGGTGTGCGTGGGATTTTTTTTTGTGATTTTCTAGATGAAAATATTGTATTTTAATTAGTTTTAGTTATTTAATTCATATGCAAATTTACACAAAATAAACTCCGATCTGGATCCAATCTTCATGCATATAAAATGCGTTCCAAACATTATAAGCTAATATATATATATACAATAAATCGCAGCTGATCTTATTTCTGGTGATTTAAAAAATTTGAAATGTCGTCCCTGATCAAAAAGTCAATAATTCGCACAGTTTTAAAAAAATGTAAGTTTATGGTAATGTTTACAAGACAATAATATATATTTTGCACTAATGGGTTAAATAAATTAATATTGATAAAAACCGAGATTTTTATTATGTATTATTCGAATAGTTTAAAACTAACAAAAATTGGAAATACTAATAGCAATCCATCAACATATTCGATTAAAATCTTCTATCGAGTCGGGAAGATTATAGTTTATTGCGCTTTTAACGCGTATGGGCGAGAAGTGCTTTTTACATTTATTGCGCTATTTCAAAAAAAAAATATATATATTTACCTATGGGTGTGTAAAAATAAAATTTTAATTTTCTAGCATTAACATAAATTTATTGAGATTTTTAATTTATTATTATCTAGCTAAGTTTTAAACCTATTTATAAATGATATACAATATTTAGATATATCATTAAATATTTAAGTTTAAAATCTAACGTTAAATCATATGAAATGTTTTCAAATTAATTGAAAATGTTAAGTAGTTTTTTAAAGATTGCACCATTTTGACTATCATTGAAAATCCTAAATAATAATGTCTAATTTAAGCCATTAAATTAAAAAAAATGAGAACAAAGCAAAAATAATATTTAAAACTCAAAAAGAGTAGGGTCCGTTATACGCACACTCGCTGGCTTCGGTACTTCACGATAGTGAGGTACCGACAGCTAGTAAATATAAATGGGATATTTTAAAAATAAAAAAAATAAAATGGAACTTAAGAACCCCTTTACGTTTATTTTAATATTTCAATAATGTTATATTTAATATTTTACTTCCATTCGTTCTCATTATTTGCTAAGCTTGACTTTAGACCTCGTACCACCCCGTATCACATTATACACCGTATGCATTAGACACACCATATTGGACATACATTTTTTGTAAATTCCAGCAACGCCATAAATCAAACGGATACGCCAGCTTTTCCAATATATGGCCTAACGCCGTTAACGACGTAACGAATTTGATTATGGAGTCATTTTCTGGTGCTTCGGCTTCGAACGTTTATTAAAATTACCTTACTTTAGCGAAATTTTCTCGCTGAATTACCCCTCGCCTAAGTTTCACGAATAGATCAAAGCACTTCACGCTTGACACATTCCTTATTTATAAGTGCGCGTTCAATATTGAAATTACTCTCACACTACCTGTGCTTGCTACTTTATACGAGACGCACCTAAAAATTGATACTTATTACCCTTCTTGAATTAATTGCGATATTAAAATCGGTAAGTGCTCGTTTAGGGCGCTTTAAATTTAATTTAAAGCCTAATGGAATCGATATGTACCATTATGTGTGTGACCTAAAATGGTGCGCTTAAAAACATATAGTTTTAAGCAAAAGTTTGATAGGGACAAGTATATTAATATAATAAAAATAAATATTAGACTTATAGATTAAAATATAAATTCAATGGTTAAGGCTGTGAATTATGATTTTTTAATTGTCAATGAAACAGCTTTATTTTCACATGACCAGTTAAAAATTGCATATCCTATATTTATTAAACAATTATTTTAAAACAATAAATTTTGTCTGAAATTCGCACATTCGCTAGCTGCGGTACCTCACAATAGTGAGAAACCGACAGCTATATTTATATGATATTAAATATAATCTTTATATAAATAATATTATATATACGAGAAACTTATTTTATTATGACATTATATAAAATTATCATATCTAAACTTTCATCAGTAAATGATTTGTTATTATTTTCTCTGACTAGCGATAACTAAAACGAGTTATTTATTTTATTTTTATATATTATTATTTGTATAAGGCTTAATTTTTTTCTTTAATGGTTTGATTTGATGTATGATTTCTGTATGATTTTCTATGATTCATTCAACCTACAGATAACAGCTCGTATTTAAAGATTATATTTCTTATCATTAAGCGGAATATAGAGCATTAGCCTGAGCTAAGAAGTTTTAATCGCAAATGTATTATACTTCACATTTTTCGTTCTCGGAATATTATTAAAAAAATTCCAGATATCAATACAATACATTTTAATAAACTCTTCTGTATTTATTTATATTTTTTAATGAATATCGAAATGCCGGATTATTGCCATAATTTAATATATTTTACGCTTACTATATCTTTATGTATGAGAATACAAAAACTAGTAAGACTTAATTCAACTTAAGCTAAAAAAATTAAGAAAAATCAGTTATTACATTAGTAAAAAAAATCGTATGCTACTAAGACTGTTATATTTTTTATATATTTCTCTCTTTAACTTTTATTACAAAAAAATATATTTGATTAAAATATCACATTTTTGCATCAAAGAATCTTGAGTTTTACATAGTAGCAATAAAAAAGTTGTACAGAAAGGTACATAATTATCATAACAACTTATAAAAAAATATATTGATAAATTAATATAACTTTCCATTTTATTTCCTAAAATACGTAAAAAGTCAAACTTTGTCAATTTGCTGCTCCACTGAGCTTAAAAACACTTTTTTATAACATTGTAAATTAAATATTTAGATGTGTTGTTTAGCTTTGTTGTCCGTTTTAGTTTTAAATAAAGTTCAATATAAAGTACAGTTTCGAAAAGTTTGAATTACGTAGATCCACAGAAGCGGATTTCACTCTTGACTTTGTATCAAAGAGCTGTTAGATGATACTCTTTACTTACTTTTGATATACTTTCAATTAATTACTTAAAACTTCATCGTTTCATTATTTGTAGAGATGTACGAAATAAATTCGACCTACAAATGAGTTATAAATAGTATTTTGAATAATTTAGTAGTTTGAGATAAATATTTATAATCACCATCGATAGGCTGTAGTGGACCATAAACATGGTTTTGGTCTGTGTCGTTTCACCGTCACTAACTACTTTTGTCGAAGACGATAACAAAATCCCTCGATACTAAAATCTAAGCCGACGTAGTCTACACCGATTTAGACTTTTTTCAGAATGCAACTAACGCTTCTCAAACGGTCTTATTACCTTACCTCATAACATTCTTAAATATGGCTCTATTGTCTAATATCCTAACGAAGCATAGTAGTTCTTGTTATTCAAAAGAATTCAGATAGTATTACACAAAAATATTCAAACAAAAAAGTACAATATTTTTCCATATTTTTATCGTAGTGCTTGTTTGCTAAATGTCTTAGAATACAGCCCATTGTGTTTTCAATGTTGCGTTCAATAAAATAGACATATATTTTATTTAGCTAATATAGCTAATTGTTTTTGCTAAAGGGTGTCTGTAATCTGTCGATGCCCAGATATTTTTAGTTGCGTGCTGTAGATTGCCCTAAAGAGTCGCGATCGCGTCCCTCGTTCTTGAACGTTTCGAACAATCGTGAGCGCCTAATGGCGTTTTTTTTTTTATTAATGCTGGGATAGGGGGCTTGAGGCGGGCAGATTCAATTTTTCATGATTATAAATAATTTTACATATTAAGTGATTAATGTTTATAGATAATAATACACATATTAATATTGATTTCAGCGATACTAAGACTTGTCTGATTGACTTACGAAGTTGGTACAGATTTACACCGTTGTAACGCATTGGGCTTCACGCCTGCTAGGCTACATCAGAAGATGTAAAATAAAATAAAAATTTTAAATAATTTAAAAAAATATATTTTTCGGTATAAAAATTCAAAATCAGGGAATTTCCGTAATATTCTGATTTGCTTTGTTCTTTTTTGATTGTCAACATCCTCTATATTCTCTTTAATACTTATTTTAGAATCTGATTATGAACTAGCTAAATTATAAAAAAATCGTTTAAACGAAGCTCTTTCATTATTTAAATATATATGTATTCTGAGAGAAACTACAAAAATAGTTTTTATCGGCAACATAATCGGGCTTTTGTAAAAAATGGATTAAATTTTGACGAGAAAATAGGGTTAAGTGGCAATAAGACACAGATTGGGCTTTGCAGTAGTACTTATTCAAGTTTATGGGTTACATAGTTAATAAATATTATAATGAGATCAGCGGACGAGACTCCGCCAATCGTCGTCTTCAGAATAAATTATTGTCAAGTCAAAATAGTGTAGGATCTTATTTTTAAAACTCACGTTAATTTACTGTGACCAAAATGATCAACCATCAACAAGAAAACAAGACAATAGCGTAAAGGATGGGACCACAAAAGCCCTCGCTACGACCAGAAAAATCACATAAATAACTCGCAAGTGTTCTTACTGCAAATATTCTCCGTCATTGAATGAATATTTCTTTGTTATGAAACGGTAACAAAAAATCGGATGACAAATATTTCCGTTACACATACACAATTCTTCGACCTCGGAGATAGAAGTAAATACAGCGATTAGCTGGATGAACGCTGGTTGGTCGGCAAGCTTTGCATCTCTGAATACTTAAGCCTGGAATCCGATGAAGAGAGGGCAGTCACAAGCAGTCACTCGCAGAGAGGAATCGACTCTACCATACCATACACCCGCTGCCACGCCACCTCTGAAGACCTTCTACTGACATCATCCATCCGCCAGCTTCTCCACCACCGCTCAGACAAAATATCGCGCGCATCATAGTCTGTCGCAATATGAAATATAATCTAATAAATTTCTTACTAGTTTCCACCTGCGACTCACTGTCTGCGAGTCACACCTCATAGGGCTACAAAACCTTAAAATAGTAATGATTTTATTTCTATAAATGTATTTAAAATTTAAACAGGAGTACTGATAAGTATATTTAACGTACGTTCGTATCGTGTGCTTAATTATGAATAATTATTAAATGAATAGCTTTTGAACTGACTGTGTTAACGCAAATATGGTATAGCTTATTGTTAAATAAATTAGCTGCTTATTTCTTATTTTTTTTAAATATAATTTTAGCGCATAAAACGTTTCTAGTGATAAAGTAGTGTTAATTTTAATATATATTTTTAGTAGGAAATCAAAAAGAGTCACAAGATCTATTATTTCAAAGTTGCTTCGACACAGAATCCTTAATTTAAAATAACTTTTATTCAAAAGCTATCATGACGCATTAGTAAAATTAAATTCATACCAAAACTATAATTGGCTTCTAGTTGTAAATGTTTATAATAATACATTTTCACTGTAAATCTTGCTACAAATTATCGCATTTGAACCTTAATAAATATAAATTATATTTAACGATCACACCTGCAGTTGGCAAGTGAGACCACGACCTTGGGGCGTTATTACCGTAACTGCTCGGTAATACGTTGGTTAAATTTTCCAATTAAACGTTTTATCACAATACCGAGGTTACCTTTAACGAGGACGTTCGATTAGCGGAACGTACGCCTTGAAATTTGTTTACGTATACACTTAAAATAAATACATTAAAAAATTATGATATGATATTAATAAGTAAATAAATAATGTATTTACAACTCATCGCGATTAAGACTTACTGTTAGATATTCAAAGGAACTGTTTTTTTCGAATTCGTGATCATGGCAGGTGCATCACTAGCGAAATATCAAACAATAGGAAGAATTGCAAAAATAAACATAGTTTTGAATTATTATCATGTATATTATATATAATTATTATTTTTGTAAAATTATTTATATTTAAAAAAATAGGTAAGCTTTCACCCCGTTAGATTTTATTTTAATTAGTAATTGCGATATTCGTTTATAAGAAAAGGCAAATCTAAAAAAGCGTAATTAGTTTTGATTGATTGAAACTATTATTATATAATACTCGTTAATATTTTGCGATATCAGATATGATTAAGGTTCATATGGGGTTCAAACCCAAGACTATATCACTGGTATATCGTGCTGATATACGTATACACATGTATACATATACCAGAACAAGCAAATTACTTTCACAGTTAACTATCCAAAGTTTTTTTTATATGCATACACACACCGCACATAAAGTTTTATTGTTTTTATACACTCGAGTTGTAAAAGCATCATAATAGTTTTGCCACAGTATCGCTTTACTCGCGATATTTCCCCCCCTAAGCAACACAACCAGCAGTAGGGTTTATTAAAAGACTTCCGCGCCAATACATCACCATCGCGGTGTTATTAAACACGGGCTTTTAATTAATTAAATTTAGAAACGCAACGCATCGCATTATATGTAATATAACCGAGAACGTCAAACTTTCCATATGAGCGATCCTCCGACAAGCCGATCTCTAGCATTAATCACATTTACGAAATGAATCTAAAACATCAAGCAGCCGGTCTCCGTGTTTAATAATTTCTCGTGTACGTTTCCAGTATAATTAGCGTGCAAAGAGTTGATGTTGAACTTTTCTTCTTGCGCAAGAAGCACGCCGAGAGCAACTTATAACAAGGGTGTCACAACCACCCCTTCCCTTAGACGGAACTAATGAAGATTTATACCGTGGAGCGAGGAGAGGGTGGCTACAAGTTGGTCAGTGAAGAAGTGGAGCATCGACGAAAAAAGAAGATTAGAAACAGATCAGAGAACTATTTATATGACTGCAAAAATAACATATGAAAAACTAATGAAAATAAGCTACGTTCAAGATAAGGATAACATAAGTATCATAGCATAACGAGCTATGACTTTTTAAAATTAGTTTGTGACGCTTTTAACGCTTAAAAAAATATTCTTACAGACTATAATACATAATACAATAAAAATATGTAAAATGTATACAAACATTAAAGACTTTTTTATGGTCAAATATTTTATTATGCGGTATAAAAAATAGAATTACGTATTTAATTTAACCTATACCCGTTGCATGTGTTAAGACCACTACCTGGAAAACAACACCCAATAATGTTCTATAACTTGTAAATAGATTATATTTCTCTATTATAATTCACACAACACTAATGGTTCTCAATACGTTTTGAATGACGCGGAATTTATTGTTCTTTTATGATATATTTTTATATGTAAATTGAAATTACTTTAATATTTACATACTTGATGTTTGGTTACATTTATTTTTTGTCCCTGGTGATATTTTTTGAAGCAATCTTCTACATGAAGATATGATTTATAATCACATGTTTTAAAAAATCACCTCGCTGTTTTTCTTTTATCGGTTTTTTCTTAAATAATATAGATATTTACTATACATAGGAATAATACTTGATTCATGAATCACGCGTAGTGCATATTGTGACGATTTCTTGAAAGATTGTTCGTTCCACTATAAGTTACTTCTTCTTATTTGTAGCTTATTTTTTTAAGGACATTTTGAATGAATATATTCAATTAAATAATTTATTGATCATTAAATATAATAAAAATAAAAAACTAGTTTTTTTGTGTGAATATTATAGGAAATAATTTCAATTTTAGCAGTACTAAATTATATTATTATTTATTTTCTTTATAAAAATATAAAATATATTTTTTAAAATACGTTTATTTATTACGCAAGCTTTAATTTTTTTCATTGTTTTTTTTTAATAAAGAAATTTTTATAATTGAATGGAATTTAATTGATAATAATTCAATAAATGTATTATTATTAATTTTATCAAAATATAAAAGTGATTTATTATATTTAATTAATATAATTATATAATAAATTAAATATTTAAAACACATTTTATTTATTTAGTTTATTAATAATATTATTAATTTTATGATATAATTTTAAATAACTTATGGAAAGTCACTCAGGAGTATTTTAGTCATATTCGAGCTTATCGTACAGAAAGCAGATTGCCAATAAATTATTTAGATGACACGCGCTCCGCATTATGAAACCGAGCATCCTCAATGCCTTGTCGCGGTTTAAACTACAATGGTCGATATAAACTACATCTACCAAGAATTTAGAATTGAGGGATTTTATCATAGCCTTCGAAAGGCACAAGAGATTAGTGACTGGAATGACGCGGACGAAACCCTTGTCGTTGGGGTACTAGCGCTTCCAACCGCAATTATAGATATATTTGTAAATTTCTTTTATTTATAAAACATAGTTAATTCCTATATTAGTTAAACATTTTTTTAAATTAAAATAACTTTTAATATGCCACAAAATATGTTTATTGATACAGTATCTTGCGTGAAATTTGATCGACTGAAATAAATACTAAACTTATTATTTATTTATTTAATTTTATCAATTATTATAGCTAATTTTTTATACACTAAATAAATATAGTCAAAACATACATATAAACATAAACGGAAGTTCTTTTAGATAATCGTAACTAACAAAAAATTACAAGTAATATAGAAATATATTTTTTTAGAATATACAAATAAATGCACGGTAGTTCTATGCGGTACTAAAAATTTAATTTTTAATCTTTAAAACCAAGCAGTTAAGAGCGTTATCTCTTCTGAAAGTCTCAAAATGGCTTGAATGGGGATCCGATCGAACTGATACATCGCTTGTTTTGAAGCAACAAACTATTTTTTTTATATTTTATTTGGATGAAATTTAGGCTTTTAAACGTTTCATATATAGCGATCTTTTTGTTAAAATTTAAACCTACTGAGTTACGAGTGTTTGAATTTTTATACTTGTCGCCATTTTGCAAAAAATTGACACATTGGATTTTGCTGACAAACATACACAGGGTGCTTAAGAATTCTATACTGTTACAAAAATTGCAATTTAAATATGTATAAATAAGCTCATACTGACCTTAACTATATTGCAAGTCTTTTGAGCGTATGTATGGTGGGTCGATCGACTCATGTGTTTTGGAAAAAAAAACATTAAATGTGTTTTGGAAAAAAAAACATTTTTTTTTTTTTTTTATTTTTTTTAAATTTACAGTGCTTTGGCTCCTTGGTATAAAAACTTAAGAGGCTTTCAAAATCGGTCGATGAAGGACTATTCGTAGACTCTTTGTTAAAATAATGATTTGCTGTCAGCATTTTTAAAAAGTAATAAATGTGACAAATAGGTTCTTATACACATTCGTCTTATTGATTTTTATTTGTACTCATAAATAACACAATCAAGGTTCAGCGTACAATGTATTTTTAAAAGTACCTGAATGTAAAGAAGATTGTTTAAATCCTTTTTATTGTTTGAATCACGAATTATTTACAAACATAACAGACATAAATGTCGGCATTTGAAGTCGAAATTTGACTTACTTGCTTATTATATTTTTCGCCAAATTCGCAAGCATGTATTAACATTCAACAATATATTACAGCATAAACTTCGCAATTAAGCATTCAGTTTGATTTTTCATGAGTCGACATTTATCAGATTAGTTAAATTAATAACGTTTAAAACTTCTAAACACATAAAAAATCAATTTAAATTCAAATGAAAAGAACCTACGAGTCACAAATTTTAACAAAATGTATTCATTGAAAAGCAATAATTTCCGGGGTATTCGATTATTTTAGCTTTGCTAATCAATAAACATGATGATTCTTCTGAACCATCCTTGGATTATTTATTCGTTTTTTTCATCATCAATTAAATAAAATAATAATAATGTCAATTTCTGATAATACCGCAATTATTGCAATCACTTATTGTATGTAATGAAGCATATTCTTCCATATAATTCACAATTTCTTCGTTACCATATACATTTATTCAATTGCATTAAAATACTATCGTCAATAAATAAATGTCTACGATTTAGACTCACTTTCTTGATTATATTCACTAACAGAAATAATATTTTTACATTAAAGAAAATTTTTATTGTCAAATATGCTATCATCATGAATCACATTTTGATTATAAAAGTAAAAATTTTCATCATTTCATACTATTATTTAAAAGCACCGTGAATCGTAATTAAAAGCAATTATTTTATTTATTTAAAAAAAATTAAAACAAAACTTTTTAAACTGAGAACCACTGATCGTTATATGTTTGACGTTTGCGAAACAATAAGCGTGTTCTTGACGAGTGTTCGGCACAGACTGATAAAAAAAATGTTTACGAAATTCATCAATTGTTTAACAGATTTTAAGCCGAATTTTAGTAATTTGACAATTCCAGGTAAAATGATTAAGAATTATTCAATCTTTTTAACGTAATATACTAATACAAATATCCATGAGCAACTTACGAACTATACAATACTGGAAATTTAATTAACAAATTATGCTAAAAAGCTTCAGAAAATATTGCGTATGACATATGTAGATGCCTTTGGCACGGGAGCCAATTATTCCCTCATTGTAACATATGATCAAAAAGGGATACTGTTCCACAATGATATATAACGCCGAGAAGCTTTTAAGAATAGCGAATGGGAAAAATTGATTTATGAAAGAAATTGTTACTCATTTTAATAAGCATTATGAAAAATATAGAAAATTATACGCTGGAAATACGAACGCGTGGTTAGCATGGCCGCGGTTGAAAGTATAATCGCATTATGGCAACACAAAGACTGGTTGTTTTTCCATGTCCACGGACAATATTTTGCCAAAGCCAAAAGGATATTAGGTTTTGCATAAAATGCAAAACCAAAGCATATACACACAACAGGGCGCTGCGAACGAAGCATTACCAGACAATCCTCGAATGGAAATATTGTGATGCAGCGTCACACATCCAAAGCCATGGGGGTTCTTGATATACTGGAAAAAGGGTTTGTCGAGTTTTCGCCGGTTGTGGAACAATGAAAACGACTTTTTATTAAATTTTGTTACACGGGACTACCGCTGTAGAATCGTAATTTGGTGGCTGATAAAAATCTGTACATAAACAGTGTGCAAAGCTATTTACAATTGAATAAATTACGAACGTTGGCAATAAAGCCATCGGCATGCAATTATTGTATATAAATTCATATAATGGATATAAATCGAAAATAGGTGTTTTATGGAAACACCGTTTGAATGACGAAAGAACGCCGGTGTCCGCTTACGAACGACGACATGAATGCCGCTAGGACGCGGGTGTACATTTCTAGTTTTTATTTTTGTAAAATTATGAAATATTTTTTTTTTTATACTTTTTGTGTATTTATTTTTATAAAACGGATTTAATTTTGTTCCTATAATAAATAGTGGTTCATACAAAAAAAATGATTTTAAAAATATATTTATGAAATCATCTGTATTTGCAAAAAAATGCTTGACATTCTTAGCAAACACCGCCTTATTTTTCTTGGCACTAAATGGGTTAATAAACTAATCATTAATTTTTCGTTCTTAAATAGCAACGCTATACATATTTTTTGTAAGTTAATTGCTAAGGTTAAGTTAGCTGCGAATAAATTGCTTAAATGTTGACAACCCGGTAATGCTTGGTGAGTTTCGACTGCGAGCTTTAGAGTGCCCTAGAGAATCGCGATCACGTCCCTTGCTCTTGATCATTACGGCCTGAAGCTTTTTAACGTGCTTGTCTATACACAAGGTATTTTTGGCGATAGCTGTGCAAATTTATATGGGATGGTGCTCATCCATTTTAGGTGTCTTTTTTATGATTTTTTAAATGTTTTTTTAAAAGTATATTTATATAATTATTTCTTAATTATCTTATTAATATTTGAGGTACTCTCAACTCATAATAATCAGATTTGTAATAAAATATAAAATAAATAGTATAAAACTAGTTTATATCGTTGAATATAGCACAATTTATTATTATAACCCAGCAAATAATATCTTAATGTCTATAAAAGTATTTGATTTTCTGAGAGGTTGTTATTTATAATTTAAAAATGCCTGAAACGACAAGTAATTTTTAGCAATGAATAACATCTTGAAAACGACAATATGTTTGTTGTCAATACTGCACTAAGACCTAATTAAAGTGAGCTCTTCTTATTTTAAAAGAGGTTTAGAGCATCAATAGGTATTGAAATAGTGTATAACACCAATTACTGCACAATAACCGCAAACTCCGCAAAAAATGTCATGAATAAAGACACGCTAGAGCCAATATATTAAAAAATCTCACAAGATTAGTCCACAATAACGATCGAGATAAATAATAGCTAAGGACTTTCACAAATTCTATCATGGAGTAATAAATTCACTTTCAATCTGAATATTATAATATTCAAATACCAATTTTTTCTAACTATTTGTTATTCAAATATTTGTTTAACTATCCGTTTATCATAATAGTGAAATATTTTAAAAATTTAATATCAAGTCTTATATATTTCAACAACGCAGGTAGTCCTTTTTATCCAGATACACCGCTGCACTAGTTATAGCCCAATTGTGTTCTATTTTTTTATGCAAATTTATCTTTAATCATGATCGTAACAATTAACAACTTTGTAATTTCCGAAATTCTAGAAATTGCTAATTTTTATTCAAATAATGTTGTGCAACTGTATAATTTCTTAAACGTTGATATTGAATATTCTAAATTAATATTAATCATAAATCTGTCTACTATGTATTATATTATAGTAATATATTTGGGCTATACTGTGAGCTTTACAGCAAGAGGTTAAAATTCATATTAAACTATGTTTTGATTAAGAATTTAGAACACTATTTATTTCAAAATTAAAATAATTAAAATGATGTAAATATAGACGTGTATTTATTATATAAACTTAATTTTTATTTTCATCGTGACTTAATTAATATATTTTAATATTTTATCGTTAACTACTTTATATTTGAATAGTTGAAAATAACGAATATTTGCAAACTCTAATGTTAGTATCAAAATGTTATATGTGTCATTTAGTCTCATTGAATAGTAAAAAAAGCCAAATTAGATTTATCATATATAATATTAAAGTCCGTAAAATCTCAGACTTGTATCTCAGAGGTTGCGGGCTCGAGTCACGGCGGCAGACTCAAATTTTAAATTTTAACAATGTGCTATTATTAAAAATAACCGGTCCTAGATGCAAAGTGACTAAATTATATTACATACAATAATTCGTAATTAATTATATGTTTATTAGTCAACGATTTTCAGACTCAATTCAGTTAATATTAACTTTTAGGCATTCATTTTATTTGATTGACAAACGCAGTTTGTACAAATTAACCCCGTTGTAACGCATTGGGCTTACGTTTGTCTGATAACGGAAGCTTAAAAATATATAAAATAAACAGCTTTTAATGTGACTTTATCACCTATTGTTTGTTCTTATTAAATGCTACTGTGTTACATAAATATATCTTAAAAATGCAATGATGTTGTGCTAATGGCGAAAAATCCTACTGACATGTTTTTTTATTTTTGACAGTTATCCTTGCTTTTGCAATGACCATAAAAAATCTTAAATTGCTGGAATTATTTTTTAGTCACACTGCTTTTCTCATATTTAATTATATGTAATTTAACACTTTTTCATGCGGTACTTAATTTAGTCCTTTTAGATCTTTAAAATAATTCTTTAGCTGCGCACTACAATTTAAATATATATTTTCACTGTTTAAAAACGATAAAGGTATGATGATCATGATCTAAATATATAAATAATAATATGATAAAAATACAAGTATCAATGTTTTATTCGGTATATGCAATAGCGCTATTCACACATGTGAATATAGACTCACATACGCACACGTATCCATACGCAAAAACCATCGATGTTACACGTCTGAATTATTCCTGTGTCCTTTGTAAAGTGGCAACTTTTTTATGCTTATAAATATAATAAAATCATATTCAAAGATCGATTAAATCATGTATACCTTTTTTGAAGCAACTGAATTTTGTGTGCAAAATTAATGATAAACAGTATCTAATGTGTTTCTTAAAATTGCATTTGGCTTAGTTAGTACTTGAATGAGTAACATATATCAATGTAGTTTAAAGACATTTTATTTATTAATATTAATGCTTAATGACAAAATAGCGTCTCTTATTTTTACTAGTATTTTATAAATTTAATACATTTTATGGCTACCCTAAATATCTTTTTAGTCAACGCTTCGCCCATTCTTGATCTACTGGCATTAATTTTGAATAAGCAGGTTGTTTTATTCCCTCATAAAAAATAAAGTACGCCGTTCAATAATTACAACTAGCATGCGTTCGTGCGCCCCCAAATTGGAATTTAGCCCTTATCTCGCATTACTTACGGCCCGAAGGGAAGCTGTATAGCTCGTAGATGTTTGTCAAGATTCGCATGCGAGTTTTTATGGGTCGTCGCGAGTTTCCCCATGGCGTACAACCCATTTTCGCGAGGGCCCTTTTTCACGATAAACGCAGATTTACGACGAGCGCCACTTTCCTTTTCCCTTTCCCCGAATACACTACACACAACAAGATTTAGAGATACTCATATCTGAGGCCGTTTTCCGAAATTTTGACGTCGATCGTGATTGATATCCGTCCAGTTTGGGAAACGAGATACGCTCGTTATGTATCCCAGTCAAATGCCTGTTTAGCATAACACCTGTATCGAGATGTGATTTGGCTTAATGCAATAATGTATCGATCGGTGTAACATCGGATTTGGGAAATATATTATACATGTGTATATTAAAGCAGCGTCAGATAATTGAGGGTGAAGTTTTCGAAAGAAAAACTTATGCTCGTTCCGTTCAATGAGATAAGAACAGCCATAAATTATTAATTTATATATATACTTGATATAGACAATGACTTCTAGTGGGATTGGTCATAAAAATGCTGTTTATATATAATATATTATAGATATTTTTATAATATATATAATACAATCAATATTTCGCATGTTTTGTATTTTTTAAAATACGTTAAGATATAAAATCTTTTATCTGCAAGACGTAAAAAATATTAATTAGTATTAATCTGTGCTTGTTATAACAATCCCTTTTAACCTTTCAGATTATGATAATTCCCTGGAATTACTTTTTAAAGCTAATTTAAAATTCAAGCCACATAATAAGATCAATTTTCTTAATGGACAACATAAAAAATAATCGCATTAAGTAAGCTCAAAAGTTTGTGTTATATATACATACATATATAATGTGTTGAAGGTCGAACCTAATTACATTGGAGACACCGTCCACTTTATCTAATAAAATTTAATAATGAAGCTGAAGGTTCTGCTTATTCTGAAGCGAAACAATCTTCAAAGGCGCATCACTTCAAATAATGAGCGTTTCTTATGGAAAATATATTTATTTCTGTTTGGCTGGAATATTAATAGCGCTCGTTATCGAAGCCGCCATAGTGTATTTTATTGCCGGTTCGTTTTGAGTTATTAAATCGTAAAAATGCAGTGGCAGTGTGTTTTTCAACAAAATTCCTCTACATTTATGAAGCATGAATACAATTTGCGATTTTACAGAGAGAAAATGCACACGAAATTTTCAAGAGCCCATTACAATATGCACAATGGCGACGGAATGTCGCGACATTGAACAACTCTTCGCGAATTCGTCTCGACGATGAGTTGGTCGTTTGAAGATCGGCAGTTTGTAACGGAAATTAAAATAATTTATAAGTTGAAAACAATCTTAATTAGTATTTCTACTCTAAGTGTTTTCTGATGCATCTATATAATTAAATGGAATGATATTAAATCTAGTCTTATCTGAACTACACTATCTGAAAGTTGCCACAAATTTCATATGCCGTGAATGACGTCCGGAAGGTGGCTTCTGTCACGTACAGCCCGCATATTTGCGCGCGATCCAAAAATGTGCCAAATAATCGCAATTTTTAAATGGTCATTTTATTAAGTCTGTGTGGGCACTCACCAATACAATATAAATATTCAATTTACGTAAAATCTTTGTCGGCTTTTGCAAAATGCCATAATGCATAAAAATGATACTTCAGAATACGAACACCACATCTGTGACTATCCTAGAATTTGTCGCCATCGATTCTAAATAAAAATTCGTTATGGTGTGACATTTATATAAACTGATCTAGGAAAATACATAAGGATATTCGAAACGATTTTTTTTAACAAAATCAAGTACCACTAATTATTTTTAAATTATTTAATTTTATATGAAAAAAAATATAATAACGATATCTGTTAGAATAATATACTATCAAAAATATTATTACTCCCTTTTGGTGCCCTAAAATATTCAAAGATGTCAGTAAGAGTCGGTTGAAGTCCCCGATAAGCTTGTGGTATTATAACTTGACCACGTGACCACGATGTATCGCTCGACATGCGTGTTGACCATAGGACGCCTACGCGCATACTGAAATTGAACCGAGTTACTCGTTCTATCTCATTTTGCGAAAAACCATATCATTATCTTTCTCACTCTCGTCACTTAACACGCGAGAGCGAAAGCGAAAGTATCTCACCGCTCGCGCTCGAAAGAGCAGTTCCGACTTCGGTCCGTTTGCCGACAATGTTTGAAAGCGCTCGAAGCTGGCCAATTCGACTGAATTACCCCCACTTTACTTCCCGTTCTCGGTAACCTCGGACAACTTCTGAGAGATTTTAGAGTGGGCAGAACCGAACTTGACCGAAGTAACCCACTATATTCTCCGTCTTTGGCCAACCTTGGCTAACTTCTAGAGATTACATTGCAGGCATTAAAACTAGTATTTCTGATTTTTCAACACAAAAGTTTATTAATTTTTAACACATTCATACAAATGAAAAGCATATGGCAATATTCAATAGTGTTAAATAGTTATTATCATATTTTTAATCCGTCATATAAAATATTTATAAATTCAATTGTAAATCAAAACAATCTTTCTCAATATTTTCATAGTATCCCAATTCACCTCTTTTTACTTGCGACGAAAACATTTTTATTCTCTCTTTGAGAATAGTTTTATTTGAGCTATTCGTTTATATGAAAACTTAAACTTTGTATGCTTAGGAACAATTCAGGTTCATCTGTAATGAAACAAATAAGGGATAACTTTTTTATAAAAATACAGGAAAAAATTTACATAAAAAGTAAGTACAACTTGCTGATATATTACTATTTTATTGCTCACAAGATGATAACAAAAATATTAAATAAGTAAAGGATAACTAAGTAAGCCATTTTATAGATTGTTTCATATAGTCGGAATAGTGCAGTCTGTAACGTGTCAGACTAGTAACGCTCAAGTTGCGGGTTCGAGCCCCGGTGGCAGCCGACTCAAATTTTGACTTATAAAAATTCGTAAAAAACATTATAACCAGGGAAAACAATGGTTCCGGGCCTCATAAAAAATTGTCATTTTATATATTTTTAACATTATAATGTAATAATAGATACGAGCTAACCCTTTTTATGCTACAAATAAATATAAAAATTAGCCACCGTTGCGACATATTTTCTGAAATTATATATTATGCCAAATATTTTAATTAGGCAGTAAAAAGTATAATATTCACCTGATAATTAGTTGTGTTTTCTTTGCTGATCAGTGTTGCCATATTGTGAATTTCCAGTACAGGTGAAAAGCAATAAAATCGTGCTAAAACTCGGTGAAAACACTCAATTATCAAAAGTTTATATTAAGATTTTTTTATAACAATATTACGAATGAGAATCGATTAAAGCACACTAAACCGAATTTTGCCCAATAGGAGAGCGCAAAAAACAATTATCACTTCTCAGAAGTCAAAAATTCATGTCAAAAGCAATAAAATCGTGCCGTCGCCATCGCAGTGGGAACGCTCGTTACCGAGCGTTCCCACTGCGACGGCGTCGACACGATTTTATTACTTTTGACATGAATTTTTGACTTCTAAGAAGTGATAATTGTTTTTGCGCTCTCCTATTGACCAAAATTCGGTTTAAAAATACTTTGAACAGCCCTCTTATATTATAAGTCTATAGAAATATCGGTAAGGATAGCTTTTATGTGGACATCATAGGTTTAGGCATTGTTCATATCGTCAGTGCAAAATAAAATGAAACCATTGCTACACAGTTCTCTGACTAACAGTACTCTCACTAAATCTGAAATTAACATTTCTCATGACCTGCACTGCATTGTGTTACAGTTTGAACTTATTTAAAAAATATGCAATATTCTGTCGACATATATACAATGTTTTGCTTTGTGTTTCAGCTTGAAGTAATTAAAAAATATGTAAATTCTGTCGACACCATAATATATAGAAGTTAAAAATAACAAGCTTATCTGCGAATATAAATAAATAGCACTACACTTCTTAAGTGATTTTTGAAAAAAAAGTTTTTCATATGGCTAATTTTTAAAGTTAATATTAACTTTTTCGTACTGACGCATTACAGTTCTTTGACTAACAGTACCCTCGCCAAATACCAAATTTGACAGACTTCGAAACTTTGTTTTTACTTTTCGGTCAGTTCGTGCGGTACCCATTTTTTAATTTTTCGCTTATTTTAATTGGCACCTAGATAGTCCCAATTAAAATGGTTGCATGTCTTTTTATATATAATAGATAAAAGTCTTCCATTGGGGTCATTTTTAAGGTTTATCAATGCCTTACAGTTCCTTTACTAACAATAATCTTATCAAATACCAAATCTCTTGTAGCTTGAATCGCGTTGTGGTTCAGCTGGAACTCATACAAAAAAGATACGTTAATCTTTTGTCGAAATATTTATATATAATAAGGACGGAATAGCGCTGTCCGTAACGTCTCAGACTTGCATCGCTGAGGTTGCAGGTTCGAGCTCCAGCAGTGGCACTCGAATTTGTGGCATCTATGGATTATAAATTATATTGCAACTAATAATTTATAATTAATAAATAGATGTCACGGATTCCCAGTTTTTCAGTTTGGTGGTTAATAATTACTTATATGTATTTATTATATCTGATTGACTTATCTAGTTAGTACAGATTTATCCCGTTGTAACGTATTGGACTTATACTTGTTAAAATATAACGGAAGAATAAATTGTTGGTTTATTGCTATTTTATAGTTTACATAAGGAAATTAAAAATATAAAATAAATACGATTATTAAAACCTTTCATAAAATAAAATAAATAAATAACTTAAGTATTATATAGAGTTGTCAATTTTTTTAGTATGATATAAAACACTTCATATTTTTCAACTTCAATTTTATTGTATTTACATAAAACTAGATCTCCCAAAAGTGACAATAAAAATTGGCATATGGCTTTCAAATTTCCGGATTGTGAATTTATTTAACATTTATAAAACAGTTTGACATTTTACTATTTGTAAAAATCATATATGTTATTTATTTTCTTAAAAAACACAAGACTGTCTACAAATCAGATCTGTCTTATTTTAATGTAATAGTCTATCTATACTATGAAACAGAGAAAAACATGTGTCTGTCTGTTTGTTTGACTGTCAAAAAAACTCCTCCCAAACGGTGAACAAGAGCAACGTGACATTTGTACATGTCATTATGGCTGCTACTTCTAAGTCAAGTGTGCTTTTTTCAACTTATAATTTTCCACTTTTAAGTTGAAATTTGAATTAATGCGCTGACGACCGATTATGAGCTACTGTGACAATTAAACCGCTAAAGAAATTGAACAGTAACGCCCTGGTGACTGATTACGTGCTACTGCAATACGTAATGACATGATACACTAAAAGTATAGCTAAGTAGCAATTTATATTTGTAATAACAATTTTAATAAATAAAGAATAAGTCCTGATAAAACCGGATATTAAAGCTTGTAATTATCTAAATTAAATGTTACTGTTTTACAGTCTTGTTTCTCACTACTTACTAAGTAGTTATTGATTGTTTTAAATTGTTGGCTAACCTGTGTTATGTTGCAATGGAAGAGTAATTATGAATAATTAATTATTAATTGTTAAAACAATAAGTTTATCCAAAACAAAGTTTCACGATAGCTCCAATAACAGTTTTGCCCCTGAGCTTTAAAAGCACTAACCCAACCCATTGTACGCGAAATTGAAATAATATTCAATTTTCGTCAGTTTAGTCTACCTATCTATATCTATCCTGGGGGTCGTGTCAGCACATATCGGTAACAACAATGTCTATCAAACGCGGTTTAGGGGATTCGATTCCGCGGCGCGGGATTTGAATAAGTCCCAAATAGAAAACACAACGGTCGCCGCCATTGGATAGATTTTTCTTATCGCCAGTCAAGCAAGCATTAGGACCAGCTGGAAAAATCTATTATCCTCGGGATTATTCGACCCTAGCGAACGAAAGGACTACTTCGATTATAAAACGTGGACGGCATGCATGGACGTTTTGGTACCCGCCTGAGCCCACCCACTTAAGTGATGTTGTCTACTCATTGATATGTGTAGCAAATTGTCTTTTCTGTGCCTATAATTGTTAGAAGTATAATTAGAAAAGAGCGTATTAAATAGGTCAAACTTTGTCATTTCTGTCAGCAGGGGTGATTGACTTGTTTGTTGTCGGAATCGACTCATATTCCCGAAATATTTAACAAATTGAAGCTCTCTAGACAAGTTAATGACGGAACGCTTTTACAATAATAAACACTATAAATTATTAAAGGAAATTTGCTTTTGCACATCAATTCTGTGGTTAGTTTAATGGAAAATTCGTGTTTTTATTTCTTCTGCTAAATCAATAAAATCAGGAGAATAATTTGATTATGCTAACCTTTAAGAAATCTTTTCAGTGTGTATATTGGTCACACTCACCCTATTTATTTGCCGACCGGTATTTATTTGCCGAACTTTGCTTGGTGGCCGGACGATCTCACGGAAAAATGGCAAACAATTATCTTTTTCAGTAAATTCCCTATAACTTGTAAACCAATTAAGATATTGTATTCAAATTTAATATGTAGCTTCCTTATGATGTTTCGCATAAATACCTGTCAAGTACGTCATTTAACCAGTGTTTCTAAACCTGTGGGTCCAATTTGTTTGAAATAATAGTTTCAAAAACAAATTTATATCATTGGCAAACATCTTACAAATACAAAGTAAGTGAGACTCTTCAATAAATTAGTATTAATTACCTGAATTTTTATCACTTTTAAAATTTAAAAATAAAAATTTTGATTTGTTATTTCTGGGCCACCGGGTCTAACCATTTGTATGCCCATACTCACGAAATGAATTTACGGTACACTTCACTAAAAATATTTTGCTTATTGCACTTAAATAAATTAAAAGTAACATGTATGCTTTCAATATATTTTATATTCATCATTTTCATTCTTTCCATAATAATAATTTGGTATTATATAGGTGATATAAACAAAAAACCAAACATAAATTCTCAGAACAGTTTCTTTCTAATTATATTGTATGCTTTGAGCGAAGGCCAACACCCATTTCTAAAAGGTTCATTGTTGACAATTTACTACCTGCACTTGCGATAGATAGATTGGCTCTAATCTTAGGAAAGATATTTTCTAATTAATTTTGTATTGGTTATTTACATGAAACACAAGTTAGATCAGCCCACAATATTCGCATACACTACAAGGTGTTTAGCAAATCACAAAAATATTATGATAATATTTTATTTAGGAAATTATTATTAAAAAAAATAGTTTACGATTTTATCTAATGTTATTGTTAATTTATTATTCTTTATCTTATAACAGATCTAAGCACTATATTTTTTACCAGCTTAACGCCCGGTGTTTTTTGCCGAACTTTCCTTGGTGGCCGGGAGATTTCGCGGAATAATAGCAAAAAATCACCTTTTTTAGTAAATTCCCTATAAACCAAATAATATATTTTATCGAAATTTAATTTGTAGCTTCCTTATGATTTTTTGCATAAATATATTGTAATTACGTCATTTAACCAGTGTTTCTAAATCTGTAGGCCGCATAATTAAGTGATATAACGAAAAAAAACTTGTTTTCAAATATAATATTAAATATTTACTATAAATTACAATCAATGTTATTCTAAAAAGGTAAATTGCCACTACCTGTCCCGTCTTATCAGCTTACCTTGTGCATACCTTTTAAGAATTAATCTATTAGGGTATATGACACTTTTTTATTGTGGAATTCCCAAATTTGGGAATTCCACACATATAAAAAAATGCATTTTATAATCGAAGTAATGCTATTTAGTCTCCTCTAAACTATCGGTCGAAACGTATCGCGAAAATTGGTCTTCTCTCTGTGATATTTTGTGATTGTGATTTTGATTTAAAATTTTTATTTTCAATCACAGCAAAATGGACGAAAGAAATTAAACCTTTTTGGAAAAATTTTATGGCGCGTTGTCCAACGCCCCCAGTGATTGTGAACATAGTGATGTGTGCGAAAGTAATTTTAATTCAAGTGTACGTGAACATAGACCGCGTGTGACAAATTTGCACTCATCCAGTTCATTTTCTTCATAATGACAAATGTTTTTACACGTATCACTCAGTGTAATTATGAAAATAAATGTGTTCGAAACGGTTGTACGCAGAAAATGGACGCCAAAAAATTTAGTGAGTGCAAATTATTATTTATTATAAATGGATATTTTTTTATAAATCGTTTATACAAAAAAATTTAGAGGCATTTAAACATACATGTTATTAATTTAATTATCACATTTTTAAGCTAATGTGGTGTTCAAAAAAAATCGTGCACTAATCAACGTTGTCAAATTTCAAAAATTTTTTTAATGATTATTAAACTATTTTTGTAAATACGCAATTCGCTGTTTTTATTATTATTAACTAACTTTTACTATAACTTATCACTTATTAATAACAACAACAATAAATAAAAATATTATATTCCACAATGCAAAAAATATGGTCACTGTAAGTGGGAGCGGCTTGGAGAACCGTTACCAAACAACACACTAGCCCAAAAATATTAGAATATAACAAACTAAAATAGGCGACGACTCGTTGCATTGCGACGCAGTGGGATAAAACGACTCTTTTTACGAAAAATTAAAGTAAAATATAATTTATTTTATATTTTATATTAGGTAGAAATAGTATACTACCATCTTGCATTATAATATAGGGGTAAACTGTATTGTATCATAGTGTATTTTTAATAAAAGAAGACGCATAACGCAGGACGCATGGGCGAGTCCTCGGCCGCTACAGAAGGTACTCTCAGGACTCGTGGGTGAGTCCTCGGTCGTTAAGCTGTTAAGATAAGAAATTTCTGACTCATAAATATATGGACCCAAAACACAAAATATTTATTATTGCAAACATACTTGCAAAAATCAAAGTAGATTTTTGACGTTAAAAGCAAATAATTTTTTATTTGTGTATTGAATTAAAAAAAAATACAAAAAAAACATTTTCTTACACATAGGTGAGCTCCAGCTCCTTATGCTATCGGTGAAAACATTTTTATCTTTAGCACGCTTATTAAAAATCTGGATGTTTTAATAAAATAATAATATCATCAATTAATTGCTGTTTAAAAGTTTAACGATTGTTGTTATATGTAAGCACATATTACAACATTTCCACCTTTACCTGATTCATATTAACCCTTTATGTGCCAAAGTACCTTGGCGTAATATACGACTCTAATGCTAGCCATTGTTATTAAAAATTACAAAGGCACAAGTTGCTTATGTCAGACATGGCGACGCTTAAACGTTAACATTGAATTTTCACCATTTTATGAATGTAATAGGGTGGTTATAATTTTAGACGTTTTTCCATAATTGCGAATTTTTGCGAGTTTCGTAGGAAGTTCGTGGCAATACGGTTACAACTAAATTAGTCCAGTCAAATAAGGGTTTAACCTCGGAATGAAAGATAACAAGCTGAAATTTTGCACAGACCTTTATTTTGGCGTTCTAAATATATGGTGAAAAGTCTCAAAAGATATCGTGTCTGCTAATCAAGATATTAAAGGTCAAAGGTCATAAAAATCGTTTTTTTGCAAATATCTCGCCTCTTTTGCGTCGCATGTCATTAAATGTTTAACAAAACTTATAGAAAATAAAATTTTCTACAAGTTTGTTGTAATTTATTTCTTCGTATGGTTAATGGTTTTCGAGATATAGCGCATCATCATCGATAATGCAAAAAGTAATACGTATGGCCTCTGATACTTCTTGCAAAAGCGGGACCATCCAACATTTTGTCGACAGAATTCGATGCATAAATTGTACTGAGAGCTTCCTTGATTCCGCTTCCATTCATTATATACCCTATGCATCCAATAAAAGACATAATCATACGAAAGCCTCCTAGTTTCACAACTACTCTGGACAAGTCTGAGCTAGCATCTGAAGCTGCTACGATGTCACGTGCTTTTATGTACAACGGCTGATCAAAAGTTATTAAGCATGTTCTTTGTTCATGTTTCTTGGCAGTGTTTATAGCACACTGTAATGTAGTGTAAATTGTGTCCATATTACTCACAGGATGATGAATAAAAGTAAGAAACAGAATCCGAGAAGTTACAAAGTTCTCATTGTTTTTTGTAAGTTGTTCAATAAATCCATTCCACCCTGGCAACGGTGAGATATTTTTCCACTTTCCGTACTTCCACAACAAATCAACTACATTAAATATTTGTTCGGTTAGTTCTTCTACATCATTAAAATTTTGAACTTGAATCTCTTGCTCAATCCGGGTACGACATGATGTTCATACACTAGAAGGGGTATATGTGATAGTGCTGCTAACTCCTTTGCACTTGGTTTTGTTGTAAATTTCTTTATGCGGTCATCAGATATAACTTCAGATTTTGGAGTTATTATTTTCAGGGCTGTGGAGTCGGAGTCGGAGTCGGAGTTGGAGTCGTGGAGTCGTGGTGTTTTGGCCGGAGTTGGAGTCGGAGTCGGAGTCGTGAAAAATGAGCGACTCCGAGCATTTTTTAAATTATGAAATTTATGAATTTTTAATTGCGTAATAATGAATGTGTATAGCGTATGAATATTAAACGTGTAGAAAAACACCAAAAATACCTGATAAAATTAAACTTTTTTGAGTCGGAGTCGAAGTCGGAGTCGGAGTCGGAGTGGAGTCGTGTTGTTGGTAAATATCGGAATCGGAGTCGGAGTCGGAGTCGTGTTTTTTTTTAACGACTCCACAGCCCTGATTATTTTTATCATTCCCATTATATGAACAGTATTATAGCCATCAAGAGTATAAATATTTTTCTGCATTATCTGCTGCATACTGTACTAAGGCACTTGACTATGATGGTTGATTACGAGGCTGTGGGTGATAAACAGCTGAAATTTAACATTTTACAGTATCACTATATGAAGCGAAAAAACCTAAACTTGACAAAACATTGAAGTCTTTTTGGATGTTTGCTAGGCCTATTAATAACTGCGAAGAAAAGGACCGTTTTCGTATGGAAGTCATTATAGCATGACTTATAGCTGTGTATTTCGTTTTAAAATGCCCCGTCTTTCCTTTTCTGTTCTTTATAATAACTTCTTGCAGAAAATGTAATAAAGTTTTCGGAATTTCTTCATTAATATTTTACTCGGGGGCGGATAAGACTTGGTCTCAACAACAGAAGATCGAATATCTTCTCTAATAATCGCCGCAGCAGCTTCCACTACGCGCAAGTGTTCTTCTTCCGAAGTGCCTTTTTTATTTTCATACCAAGCTATGGATAAAACTTAAGCTTGAGCATCGCGAAAAGAAAAAATAGGGAATGATCCAATCTTCGTTATAACTATAATTTCAGTTAATTATTTTTCTCTTTATTTGGAAATGATCTTCTTATCATCTGGTACATACTCCGTAAGTACATCTCTCAACTCTTTCAATTTTTTCGCACAAATTTCTTGTCGAGCAATATTTCATTTTTAATTCTTAATAATACAATGAAGAAAGTAATAAAATTATGGTTCAAACGACTTGCCGAGACCACTTTATTCACGATTGTTTACTTTTTCAAAGCTTATACCAAGTTAAGCAGGTAGAAATACTCGCTGGATTCTATAAACGGATGTACGCCTCCCACTCTTCGCGCTATATCTCAAAAACGGTTAATGATACAAAATATTGTAACTAAACTTGTAGATAATTTTATGCTTTACAAGTTTTGTGAAGCATCTAATGACGTGCAACGCATAAAACGCGAGATATTTGCAAAAAAACAAATTTTGTGACCTTTGATATCTTGATTAGCAGACACGATATTTTATGAGACTTTTCACCATGTCCTTAGAACATCAAAACGAAGGTCTGTGCAAAATTTCAGCTTGGTATCTTTCATTCCGAGGTTTAGCCTTTATTTCGCCTTATTTGACTGGACTAAATAGAGTTTCTTATGGCATCCGTGGCATACAAACGGTTAACCACGTTCCTACTAAGGAGCGTAATGTTCGAAACGATAAAAAAAAAATTATCGATTAAATCGATAATGGTCGAAATTTATCGTTTGATCGATATTACCGTTCGTGTAATCGATAATGCACGTTTGTTTTCGATTAATATCGTTTAATATTAATATAAATATTGTTTAATTTTGTACAACCTCAAAAATTAACGATAAATTTTGTAACTTTCATTTGTAATAAAAAATAAAATTTGTTAACAAAATTTTGTTAAATTATTAATATTACAAAATTATCTGAAATTACCAGTTATAAATTAAAATAACCAGAACAATAATAATAAGAATATTACTTTATCTTTAAAGCCAAAAAATCACAAATATTAAAATTTCAAAAAATTCACCTTATTTTAATCACTTTTTAAGATGCATTGATGCCAGTGGCGTAGCTAGGGTATGTGCCGCCCAGGGCGATCCTTAAAATTGCCGCCCCCTCCCATACATTTTTTGCAGGGTCATAAAATCAGCATTTTTTAAATAATAAATTGGTTATTATTAAGACCTTGTTATTCGTGGACGTATATATGTTTTAGTGCATTCAGGGTTAAGAACTACACTAGACGATCCCATCGCAAATATGCCGCCCCCAAGCAAGTGCCGCCCGGGGCGGCCCGCCCCCTCCGCCCCACCATAGCTACGCCACAGATTGATGCATTCGCAGCAAGATAAGTCTTTAATCAGTTTCTGTATCTGCCTCTGATTCTGTGTAACTTGCACTGATAGTCTCTGAAGGACAAATGCTGACAACAACATCTTTTGAGTCTGAATCTGGAGTATACACAATTCTTTGTAACTTTTTTTTTTAAGTTTTTGGTAACTGTCTTGAGCTTTTCTTGAAGTCACATTCAGTGTTTCGGGAATACTTACTTTCTGCACTGGATGCAGAACTAGCACGACTTCTTGAAGTTAAAAATGATGGTCCACTCTCCTCATCATCCCTCTCTTCGACAGGTAATTCTTCAACAGTAGGAATTCCCATGTTGTATTTAGTGACGCGGACTCTACTGTCATTCACTTGTATGTAGAGAATCTTTTCAACATTTGACGGGTCAAACCTTATACTCTGAGATGTTACGAGGCTTCCTCTAGCAGAAAAAACCCGTTCCCTTTTCTGGCCATTTTCTGCAGTCTTTCCACCAGGTTAATACATAAATTTTATAAGATGAATGTCCGGGATAAATCTTAAAGGAGTCATACTACTTTTCCACTGCCGATTTTATCCGATTTAGAGTCGCATGTTGAGCTTTTACAGCCACTAACTGATCCATGAAATCCATGTGTCGATGGCCAGTCCGATATGCTGTCTTGTTGGAGTTTCCTGTTCAATCTCTTGAGACGATGGATGTGAGTCAAGAAATCTTCTTAGAGTGGACTCTTCCTTGTTGAACTGAGTAAGAGGTAATCCCTTATAATACGGGTAAAGTTGATTAGCCATACGTACATGTTGCTATTTAGTACTAGGTTTCGGCAAAACTCGTTCCATTTGTTTTTGAAATTCAGTGATGAATTCTTTCGTGAGTTGTTGTTTTAGATCAGCAGTGAGCACTTTTCCAAGATAAGAGAAATGGGAATATTTTTTGAGCGGTCAGTGAATCATCAACAGAAAGTCCCTCACTCACATCTTTAACTTTTTCTAATATCAGGACTAGTTCTGCCATAAACGCGCGCCATTGGTTAACATTATTTTATTTTGTACTTACCCGCCAAATATTGCTTAAGCAAACAATAATATAGTTCACTATTGATCATTATCGTTAGAGATCGATAGTAAAAAAATTCACTATCGTTCATTAATGATATCGAAAGATAATCGATAATGAAAAATTATCGTTGTCGTTATCGAAAATTATCGTTACTCAATCGATACGAAACGGAGACTTCGATCCTTAGTTTCTACCAGTTTTTAGCATAGAAATGTCTAAATATTTATTATTTAAGCAATTTTGTTATTTTTAATAAACAATTATCTGAATTTAAGGTGTCATTTATGTTTTAAATATTTTTTTTATTTTATTAATTTATTTAAAAATAAATTTAGATTATCGTGACATATTAGAGGGAAATCTCTTTGTAACGAATACTGAAATAACGAAATTTACAGTATAACGTAACTTCAATTTGTCCCAGAAAAACTTACGTAACGAAAACTGAACTCAGTATAACGAAATATTTTGACACAATATTTCTTCGAATTCAGTTCGTTGTTGATTTGGCGTGTGCCAGATGTGTTCAAGGTGTTTCGCCGACCATCAAACTTTTTTTTTTAATTATGTTTCGTTCATTATAATATTCTTAAAAATAGACAAAAATTTTACCATCTTCTTTACATTCAATATAACGAATTTTTTTTATTCTGTTTCATGAGCTTCGCTATACTGAGATTTCACTGTACTATTAAAATACACAACAAATATGATACGAATTCGAAAAAATAATACATCATAAAATACTGAAATCAAATTTTAAATAAAAAAATATTAATTGATGATGTTTTAGTAGAATATGACATTTTATGTTATTGGATATATTTTATTTTATTTTGTTAAAAATATAAGGGGATGATATAATAGCTTAGCTATCGAAGGGCTATGATTGATTAAGGCTATGTTATATGCATGATAATAAGTCAATCCTTAACCTTAAATTAATTCTAAAGCATTGCAACTTGCAACGATTGTATTGCGGTTAAATATATGTATATATGTAGCGTTTGTTCTACACACATTCATAAAACAAAGTTTGAATAATTGGGCGTTTAGGATCTTCAGAATATTATTAATATAGCAAGGTCCAAAGCCAATTGCGTTGATTAAAATTTGATACACCGTATTCTAGATAGCAGAGATTCCGGATAATAATAATAACTTGATCAAAACGAAGCTTCGTAACCTTATATTCACGAGAAGAAAAATAAATCGTTAATTACGAACCGACAAGTTCTGACACAGAGACTAGGTCGACTGTTTCTGGTTCCGGTGTGACGCGTCGGACAATTCCGGTAAAAGTGTCACGTCTCTTTTTCCCCACGAAAATGATAAATGAAGGTGGTTTCTTTAGAAAATTGTGTGAAAATGTTGTTTTTTATTTGGATGAAAAATCACGATAAGATAGCACACGCCTGGAAAAGTTAATTTGATAATTTATTATTATTTCAAAACCAATTAGCGGTAGCTCTGTTAGTAACGTAAAACAGATGAAACTGTTGAAGCAGATGGAACAATTAGCATACTGACGTAATCGACTGAAAATGTGCTGCGGAAAAATAAACAGTGAAAATGTATGCGAATTATATATTAATCAATATAAATAATAATGTCTGATAAAATATGTTATTAAAATATTAAAATAAAAACGTTATAAAATCATTTTTAATTACTTCATATTTTAGAGTAAAATCGCCGAAATATTGAAATATACCGATCCTTTTATCGCGCAGATTGGCGGGCGGTCTCTTTTTTACATAATATAAAGCGCAGAATTCACATCGTTAAAAAAGGGCCAGCTTCATGGGAACAATGTTTTGGTGGGTGCGATTAAAAACACACCCTTTGCGGATTAACCCCGCGTATACCACATGCAAATTTTGTATTTTCATTATTTTTATGTATCAGATTGTGGGGCCGCCGTGATGGACGTGCGAATTGATAATTAAAAAAAATATTTGTGCTTTTCGTTTGGAATTAATTTTGAAAACACGCGTAAATAGCGTGCTTTACAATGAAGTAAAAAAATCGTATCAAATGTTTTCTTTCAGCAAAGTATTAATTATTTATTTTTAATACGCTGTGAGAGAGAAATTTTCAACGTGGGTATTATTTCATTTTGATATAAAATATCGTTTACATATGAAGGTATATTATGTGTTTTTTTTGTTATTGAATTATAAAAGTAATAATAAAATAAATTATGAACGATAGAAAAGCTTTTTAGACATGAAACACATAAGCACAAAATTGATTAACTATTGCGAAACCAGACCCTTAGAAAACAATGATTCCGGGCCTTATGACAAAAATGACATTTTATATATATTTTAACGTCGTAAATAATAATAGGTACGAGTTAACCCTTTATATGCTACAAATAAATATAAAAATTAGCCACCGTTGCGACATATTTTCTGAAATCATATTTTATGCGAAATACATTAAAAAATATTTACTCATAATATTTACCTGATAATAAGTCGTGTCTTTGCTGCTCAGTGTTGCCATATAGTGAATTTTCAATTCAGGGCAAAAGCAATAAAATCATGCCATCGTGTTGAAAGCCCAATTATCATGCGTTTATAATAAAACAATATTACGAATGAGAATCGAAAAAAGCACACTAAACCAAATTTCGCTCAATAGTAGAGCGCAAAAAACAATTATCACTTCTCAGAAGGCAAAAATCCACGTCAAAAGCAATAAAATCGTGTCGGCGCCGTCGCAGTGGGAACGCTCGTTACCGAGCGTTCCCACTGCGACGGCGCCGACACGATTTTATTACTTTTGACGTGAATTTTTGCCTTCTGAGAAGTGATAATTGTTTTTGCGCTCTCCTATTGACCAAAATTCGGTTTAAAAATACTTTGATTCGCCTTTTTATGTTAGAAGTCCATATTAAAATCGGTAAGGATAGATCGTATTTTAAAACACAGTGTAATTTTGAAATGCATACAAACTGTCTCTCTTGGTTTGCCTCGAATCCGTCTCGTCTTGAAATGTTTTCTCGTTTGCCGATGTGATAAAGTGTTATATATTTAAAACGCATGATTTGTGATATCTCTGTTAAATCACAGATGCGGATGTTGGTGTGCCAATTGCATCACTTAATGATTCACCCAGTGCTCAATAGGACGGATGTTCTAGCAGGTAGTCTCGTGAATTTCTTCAAATATTACGCTATTGTTTATCAGACCTTTAGTCTGATGAGTTATTTTTTTTTATAATATTTGAAACGGTCGTATAAATGATATCGGAGCTAGCGGTGCAGCTGTTTGGACCACATCTATATACTATTTGTTTTTCTATGACTTTTTTTAGCAGAACTATGATTTTCTGATTTTTATAGTGATTATTAATAAAAAAATTATGGAAAATTAAGCTAGCTGTCAAACTCGACTTAAATTTATATAATAACCACGAATTAATTAGCTTTTTATAGTCACTAAAAATATATTTAATATTTTTTAAATATATAAATTATAGCAGCTCTATGCATTTGCAAGTGTAAATGCATAGACAAAATAACATATAGGATGTGCCTTACCTCTCAAATTACGTGACTTACTACCTACACTATTCCATCTACTTTGAAAATAACTTCGACCTGAGATTTATTATATATTAATTAATATTTTAACAGTATTAAAAAAAAAACATTTTATTTTTTACAATATTTTTGTAAATTTGATTTTAAGCTTAAAAGCGAATCGAGCGTTTATATTAAAACTTTTTATAACAATATAATCACATCTTAATAAAATTTTGCTCAATATCCCTTTAGTAAAGTCAAAAATTGACGTCAAAAGCAATAAAATCGTGTCGTAGCGGTCGCAGTGGGAACACTCGTTGCTATAAAAGTCATAATATGAACGCTTGATAACCTTGAGTTAGCTGCAACTGTACTATTTTATTGCTTTTGACGTTGATTTTAAACAGAAAAAATCAATGGTGCTAATCTATTTTAGGTGTGCAGCAAAATTGTTTTTTTTTAATATTTTTTCAAAATATTTATTAATTTTTGCATAATGGTCATCATGATGCATTAGGCAAACCTGCCAATTTATCATGATCATATTTGTAAGAAAGCATATACTAGCTTGCTTTCGTGCAACTGAAATGTGTAAAAGATTTCTCTTTTCGTTGTTCAAGCAGTTGTTATGGTGACCTATTGCGCAAATAGTTGAAAAGTAGTAGTATTTTTAAATTAAAAGTATAGGAGAAGAGCAAAAACTTTTTACTACTTCCAAAGAATAAATTTAAAATATTTTTTCCGTACAAATTTGTATGATATAGAGATGTAATGGATTGTTTGTGCTCTGGGTTTGCGTCATAAAATCACTTTTATGACGTAAAAAACCCTCAGTTATCTAGCGGTACGCGACAATTGGGCGACGGACAAGTGGGCGATTGATATAAATGAAAAACAATTTTATTTTAAAATTATTAACTCATATTATAATTATATGCAATATCACGTATTTGATATTTTCTCTATTGTACCTCAAAATTTTTATAAAAATTCTTTGGTCTATTCTTTTCATAAAGATATTCATTGCAAACATATTTTTCCTTGTCTTTTTGACTTAATATGCCTGATTTATCCATTTATGAAGAATATAAACTATGGTAACTCAAATTAGTCGTTCTCAACAATGATCTATAAAAATTAATTATTAATAAATAACACATAAAATATAACCCACATGTGAATAAAAAGATACATACTTATTTTCTTGCTGTACTGAATTTTTTACCAAAAACACAATGACACTGTGACAAAATGTTTTAAAACCACGACAAAAACACTTTTCAAAGACGCAACGAAACTTTTTGCGAACGTTTTCAGTCAAAATTAAAAAGTATACTGAGCGTTAGTTATGGGTTATTATATTTATATATAACTACCCTATCTAGTTTTAAATAGACAACTGTAAAATATGCGATTTTTGTGAATTCCCAAAGTTTATTCTCACACTAATTTCCAAGGCTCAAAAATTCGCGTTAAGAGCAAAATCCACGATAAACATTTATCAGCGCTATTTATGGGTTATTATATTTATATATAACTACCCTATCCAGTTTAAAATAGATAACGGTAAAATATGCGATTTTTGGAAATTCCAAAAGATTGTTCTCACAGTAATTTATAAGTCTCAAAATATAAAAAAAATCGTGTAAAGCGAAAAATCTACGATAAACACTTATCAGCGCTAGTTCTGTGTTATTATATTTATATATAACTATTCTATTTAATTTAAAATAAATAACTGTAAAATATGCGATTTTTGGAATTTTCAAAATTTGTTCTCACAG
This sequence comes from Plectrocnemia conspersa, assembly GCF_051122295.1. Classification (NCBI taxonomy): domain Eukaryota; kingdom Metazoa; phylum Arthropoda; class Insecta; order Trichoptera; family Polycentropodidae; genus Plectrocnemia; species Plectrocnemia conspersa. The sequence goes on from NW_028277173.1 coordinate 2,929,209, forward strand.
TAGTTTCCAAGGCTCAAAACATAAAAAAAAATTGCGTAAATTGCGTAATTGCATAAACATTTATCAGGTAGGTATTTGTAATAAAATTACCGACTTAAGCCGAAGTATTTTATGATCTCTTAAATTCTTGAATAAAAAAATCAAACTGTTTAAGTGATATTTTATGATTAAATATTCACAAATGATAAGTAAATATATACATATATTTTATATAAGTATATAGACCGAATAATGTTTTCATCTTTTAATTATTTTCTAAAAAATATTACTTATATTTTCGTATGTACGTATATGTATATATATATATATATATATATATATATATATATATATATATATATATATATATATATATATATATATATATATATATATATATATATATATATATATATATATTTTAATATGTATTAAATTATGTTAATTATTTAATTAATTATAAGATCATGATTTGCATCAAATTTATTTGTAATGCATTATTATTGTATCGCCCAAAAGACCATCGCCCATTTGACCGTCGCCCAATTGACCGTGTCCCGTTATCTAACATTCATATTAAGACACTTTTTCTAACAATATTATGAGTTACAATAACTAAGAATCAAATAAAGCACATATTAACTGAATTTTTATATAAATATTTTTTATTTAATTGAAGCCAGATATATATCTTCATTATAATTGTTAATTTTACGCAACTTTGTGTTAATAATTATACGATAGTTCTTTCAAGTTTGTTAGTAGTAAATAATAAGTTACAAAATTGAAACTGTATATAATTACTCATGCATTCTAAAAGCAAAAAAAATTGCTATGTTTTATAATACGTATACCTGGGCCTTTTTTTTAAACAAAAAAGGTGCTAGAACTCACTTCTTGTCAAGCATTTCACTAAAAAAATTTCAAAGCAGCTTTTCCTATGCCACGAAGCGCATAAAAAAATGTATATGAGAGACGTATTTATTACAAAATTTATTGTTATGAGATTCTTGTTCAAAGTGTATTTAAATCGAATTTTGACCAATAGGTGAGCGCATAAAAACAATTATCACTTCTCAGAAGGCAAAAATTCACGTCAAAAGTAATAAAATCGTGTCGGCGCCGTCGCAGTGGGAACGCTCGGTAACGAGCGTTCCCACTGCGACGGCGCCGACACGATTTTATTGCTTTTGACGTGGATTTTTGACTTCTGAGAAGTGATAATTGTTTTTATGCGCTCACCTATTGGTCAAAATACGGTTTAGATGTGCTCCATTTGATTCTCATAATATTATTATAAAAAGTCAAGTGTTTTTTTGCATCATAAAATCACTCCATTTAAGTGATTTTATGACGCAAACTCAAAGCACGATTCATTACGTATTTGTATCATATAAATAATTCAAAAAATATTTTTAATTGATTCTTTGGAAAGAGTACTCCCATAATTTTAATTTAGAAATAGTATAGACCCTGAACTTGCTACCAGCAAAGCACACAAAAATCGACATTTTTGTTTATTTAAATTAAATTAAGACCATCGTAAAATAACAGGTTAATCCAATGCGTCACGATAGTCAAAAACAATAACTGTATTATTTCAATACACAAAAAGTGTATAATTAAAATAATACATATAAAAAAGCAAACAAAATATCAAAATGAACCGGACTAGCTTCTCGTAGCTGACATTAAACAGATATTAAGGAGCAAAATGGCCATAGCCATAGGCGAGTCGGCAAGTGCGGACGTTCTAGCCCCAACGGACATTTTACATTTTTTATCCTTATTCTCATTGATAGATTATTAATTGCTAATGCTTGTCTAAAATGCATACTAATTAAGATATTTTCATCTTTATAGATACACCAGCGAGTGTAGGAACAACACTGGCAACGAGTCCAAAGTCATGCGGTGGTACAACACGATCGGTTGGAGTGTCACTTTATTATTGATCTTGATCACATACACCATCGAGTATGCTCCTGGAGTGCCATTGTTTATGCACAAACCCAATTTCGACAACAGATGCTGGTTCAAAAGTAAGTACATACCCTTCGACTAGATTTAGATGTAGTAAACTAATATAATGGCGTTGTATGATCGGGTAAATGAAAGCAATTACCGACCCTCAAAATGTCGCATAGAGGAGAGATCATGTCCGACTAATGAGCAATTAAAATTATTACTACCTGACCCGTACTACATAATGATAATTTGTGTGTGAATAGAGTTTTATTATTATTTAAATAATATATACATATATATCATTTAATATCAATTAGGACTTCTTTATAACATTGCAGTGAATTTAAATGTAATTTTGCAAAAATAAAATCGATGATATCAAAAGAAAGCTAATGTTTAATTTTACATATATATTTTCTTTGCTGCAAACGCGCCAATTTCGCTACAATTTAACCCCATTGTGCCACATCCGTGAAAGTGTTTGTACAGACGAAAGGTAAACAGAACACGACAGTAAAGTTTGTGTTGTCTGAAAATATGTCGCCGTTTTATAAGGTGTTAAATTTTGGCTTAAACCCCTTTTTCATTCTTCGCGTTCTAACGAGCGATGCAATTGTTTTACATGGACTGAAAAGGACTTTTAAGGACTAAGGCCAGGACGCGCTAGGTGCCGCCGGCGGCGACAAGATTAATGCGAACCCATTTGCATTTATATGGCCATTTTAATGCTTTACTACAAAACAAACGAGCCGTTCGAACCAAATGGAAACGAATGTTTGTGTCTTATTTCTTACTTTCTTGGGTTACTCTTTTGGCACTGTCCTTTTTTAAGTGAGAAGAACTTAATAAAGATGTCTCGTTTGGAACGTATGGCTTAACTGCTTCATTTGTGTTATATATACTCGCTAAAAATATGACAGAAAGGAACATTATTACGTATGATTACTCATATCATGATATGTTCGATAGTCATAGTCTTAAAACTTATTTTAAAGATAATTTATGATGGGTCACATTTAGAGTTTAATTCTAATTACGATGAGACTCATCGTTCATGGTCATCTTTGTTATCAATCAAAACCTTTAGTTTGGTTGATATGGAATATGGATTTAGCAGACTAAAGTCCATTTTTACCTCGGGACCAGATTTTGTTCCAGACTACATTCTGAAAGGATGCAAGTCTGGTATTTTACAGCCTCTAAAATTTATATTTAATTTAATTTTGAGATCCTCTTGTTTTCCAGAATTGTGGAAATGTTCAAAAGTCACTCCGATTCATAAAAAGGGTCCCAAATCTCAGATTGACAATTACAGGCCAATAGCTTTGATCTCATCACCTGCAACATTATTTGAAATTGTTTTGCATAAATACATTTTTAATCATTGCAGGTGTATGCTTCTCGACCAACAACACGGTTTCCGTAAATCTCGATCCACTGTCACTAATCTAATGGTTCTGTCTAACTATGTTTCAAAATCATTGGACTCTGGTGTACAAGTGGACGTCGTATACACAGATTTTGAAAAAGCATTTGATAAAGTTAACCATGCTTTACTTGTAAAAAAGTTATCTAATTTCGGGTTTTCTGAAGATCTAATAAATCTATTCTCAAATTACTTGACCAATAGATATCAATTCGTCAAGTATAATAACTCCTTTTCAGAACGATATAAGACCCCTACTGGAGTACCTCAAGGATCCAATTTGTGTCCATTGTTGTTTTTATTGTTCATTAATGACATAAAAACAGCAATAAAGCAATCAGATTTTTTATTATATGCAGATGACTTGAAAATTTACAAGAAAACGCATTATATTTCTGATTCCCTCGACCTACAGGAGGATCTCAACTCTATATGGAAATGGGCTTGCTATAACCAATTGCCTTTCAGTGTAAAGAAATGCCACACAATTTCATTTTCAAGGTCATTAACGCCGGCAAAATATTCATACCATCTAGGCGGATATTTTCTGGAAAGGTTTTCTTCAACTAAGGATTTAGGAGTGACTTTCGAAGAACGTTGGAAATTTAGCCAGCACATTGCAGAGACTCATAGCAAATCCTTAAAAATGCTCGGTTTTATCTTGAGAAATGCGCGTTACTTCAGGAATACTTTAGTATTGCGCACTCTTTATGATACTCTAGTCCGCAGCATACTAGAAACTAGCTCCATCATTTGGATCCCAGGCGTAATGAATCAATGTAATGAATTGAAGCTGTAAAATGTACAACGTAAATTTCTTCGATATTTATACTTGAAGGAATACGGGTATTATCCGTTCTTGTTTCCCAGTGCTTTTATTTTGGGAGCCCTGGGATACGTTTCTTTGTCGACTCGCAGAAGTGTTTATGTAATTAAACACTTCTGGAAATTGCTCAAGGGCATCGTAGACAATCCTTCAGTGCTCGAGCAGCTTCAAATGTGGGCTCCTGAAGGTGGTTATAGTTCTCGGCCGCGTCCACTATTCTTGCCTGTTAAGTCTAGAACTGGAGCACTTGCCAACTCTTCTCTGGCCAAGGCTATTTATCTGCTCAATTCTGTCCATAGTAATATTGACATTTTCTCTTGCACATATGGAGTTTTGGTTCAGTTCGTATGGGACAATGCACACCTGTTGAGGTGATTTGTGTCTGTTGTTTTGTCTTGTTTATATTTGTATGTATTATGATGTATTAGTACTTTTGACTATCGTGACGCATTGGGTTTGCCTGTCAGGTCACGGTGGTTTTAATTTTAATAAATAAATAAATAAATAAAGTACATGTTACTTAAGGCTACAAATCGATGAAGCTCGCAAATGTTATTATGGGTTGTAAAGGTTTAAAAAAGAGTCTGAAGTCTTCGATTAATCTTTATTTAAACGTATATTACAGTAACATAATTAATTTTATTAACATATAATATGTACAATAGACTCCCCAATAGCACGGTAAATTGTGTACGTGCTATTCGGGTGCCTGTTACATCTCATCACATGCGCCTGATATCGCAAAAAATATTTTCTAGTCCCCCAACTACACGCACCCAAATAGCACGGTCGCAATTTACTGTGTAATTTGTACTGTATATTAAATTTTACAATTTTAACGATTCAAAAATTAGGTGCATTAGCTAAATAAATTAATAAAATATTTATATACTATACAGTGGTGCAGTGACTTACGAGTTTAATTCGCTCGTAACTCAGATTACTCGTATATCAAATCAATTTTCACCATTGATATTAATTAATTAAAATTACATAATAGTAAATACATACAACTTACGCAATATTTTTGCTAAATTATTACAAAAAAATACGTAAAATAAATTAACGAATTTTATTAATAAAATAGTTTTAAGACATACTTATACAAAAAAGTAGTAAAAAAAATTGAGTCAATAAAACGTTGATAATTACTGTTTATAATTTACTTTCAATGCAATATAAAATAATATTAAATATATTTAACAGAAATATTTATATAAAAATACTTAAAATTAATTCACTAGCTACTAACAAATTAATGTGTATAAATTAACTCACTACTCAAAGGGTTAAGAGCTTTAGATTGTAATGTGTGTATTAAATAATAATAAATCACATATTTTTTTTATATTAATTTGCAAAGGTCACTTGCTCGTTTATTTATTGATAACTCACCATTGTTATATGAGGCATTATACTCCGTGCCATTTGGTCCATCAGGGCACTGATAAGATCGATCTTAATGTGATTCGCAGCAAGATAACAAATATTTTATATCATGTTAATAAGTTTATTAATAAACCTGGAAGCTAACGTTACAGAGAGTTTAATTAAAAGACTTCAAACCCTTCTCGAAACCTTCCGCGATAAACTTTGGACCTGAAAGAGTCGCCGCGTTTTATCAAAGATTTCAGACCTTTTCTCGAAACTTTTTCAACCACAATATTCATAAAAAACACGAAAAATAACAACATAAAATTTCTAGCATTGTTAACTTGCATCAAAAACAGTATTTTCGCAAAAATTTCCTAAAGATTTTAGATTTTGGCAATTTTGCCACCTTATTCTATTTATAACTGGATTAGTTAAATTAGGAATTCGATCCATATTGGCACATCTAAAAGTAACTCTTAAATATATTCATAATATGCGCGACTTCATATTAAACTGTCATCTATTTATTTTTGTCAAATGAAATGCCAATTTACTACCCTTATGAATAATTAAAAATATTCTTGAAATATAATTATATTTCTGCACGTATCATTGCTCTAAGAAATACAACATTACGAAAGATATTAAGTTGTCTCGGCTCATTAAGAAATTAATAGCGCTTCGAAACATTATCACTAAGCAAGGAACATTAAAAAGTGCTGTTAAAACAGCTGTTACCATCTGGATTTACCGAGTGCTGTTTGTGGCTTTTCGCCTAATCATTTTTTGAAAAAGCCTCTTTTATTCGCTGTCGGTCACTCGCGCGAAATACGGCTCATTAAATCTGTCAACCCTTTTTGTTTCGAAATAATCGAAAAAGTGGGACGCCCGGGGGAGCTTTTCGGCCAAACGACTACATTTAGCTAATTGAAACGGAGGCGTCGGCCATTTTGATTCGCCTAACGGCCATTTTGTTTTGAATAATTAACCCCCGAGTTAAATGTTTACGCGATAAAAAAACTCGGTCACTTTGCCTAATTGGTATTGTCGTGCCTAAAATGTTTATTTAAAATTTAATATATAAGATATTCTACTTTATTTTTATTTATTATAGTATTTTCGATATGGTTTCTAAATTGTAATATTTGTTTAATTATTTTTGCAACCAAAAGCTTCACGAACAGGTAAGCAGGCGTTATTTATTAATAATAACATAAATGAAATACTGCACATTAGCATTCAGCAAAATCATTTCATATTTTGTTCTACAAACATGGCTTAAATAATGGGGTAGTTTAGTTTTAAGTATTATTTACTACAATAACACACAGATAGATTCAATGTTGCATAATCTAATCAATCCTACATTTATTGAAATAGTATTGCAATCGTATTCCTCTGTCGGCACCATGCGTTGAGCGCGAGACTAAAATTTGTTGACGTACTGAACAAGTATATTCGTCACGCCGACGTATTTTATGATTATAAATTATGACATATTCATAACCCTTGCGATTTACATTTTAAATAGATCTAAATAATGGATAGTCAAAGTAGTGGATTGCCATAACATAGGGATGTAAAGAGATCATAACAAAACAGAGTATTTTACGCGTAGAGAGAACTTTCAATTGCTCTCAAAAGCGATTCTAATGTCTTTAATGGAAGTTTCTCCAGCTAAAGTGTTTCTACTGAGATCTCTTTTTTATTTTTATAGAAGCTTATTTATGCAATTAAAATATTATTTCTGTGATTTTGATGCAAAAATAAGAGCTTTTTATCTGTCCTTTAATATCCAAACATTGTCCTGAACAAACGATAATCAGAATGAGCAAGGTCTGGAAAGTATGGTGGATACATAATGTTAAAATTAAATTATTTTAGCTTGTGTTACATCATCGCTAAATAAAGTCGCGAATTGGCATAGTGAAAAACTAACCTCTTTCTGTTTACCAATAATTTTTTTAATTCATGATTCTATAAACTAAATTTGTTTTATATTTTTATTGTTTGATTAAATTTAATTTATAGAATTTTTGTCAAAATCTGAACTTTTATTCTACACAATATTTAAATAAACAATATTGTTCTTCTTTCATCCCGATAAAATAATATATTGGTAATTGAATAACGGAAAAGGATTTGATAAATATCTGATTACGTGAATGTAGTAATAAAATAATAATAACGATGTAAGCAACACATGTGTGTATAATCAGTGTACGAAAAAGCTACATATTACGCGATAACGTTTATAGATAAAAGCAGATCATGTAAAATTACAGGTAGTTTAAATTGATTAAGAGAGTTCTACTTTTTAAACATGATTACAAATTGTAATTTTTTAATATTTTTTTTTGTTAAAGAAAATTGTAATCCTTCATCAAATATATTTACATTTTATGTAAATTATCCATTCATTGTAATGCTTGCACTACACTCTCTGGAAGTTGTCCGAACCGAAGTTCAACTGAAGTCGGCCGAGGTCACCGACTTCCGAGTAGCGGTCACACTGCCACAAATTTCAAATGCCGTCCGAACGGCGGCATATTTGCGCGCGATCGAAAAATGTGCCGAATAATCGCAATTTTTAAATTGTCGTATTATTAAAATTTTGCTACTGATAATTATAAAAAATTGTGTGTGCAGTCACCAATACAATATCAGTGAAAACTTTTCGGTCGTAAATATTCAATTTACGCAAAATCTTTGTCGGCTTTTGCAAAATGCCATAAGGTATAAAAATGATACTTCAGAATACGAACACCACATCTGTGACTATCCTATAATTTGTCGCCATCGATTCTAAATAAGAATTCGTTATGGTGTGACATTTATATATACCAATCTAGGAAAATACATACAAATCATAAATACAAAATACAAGGATATTCGAAACGATTTTTTTAACAAAATCAAATACCACAAATTATTTTTATATTAAAAAAAATATAATAACGATATCTGTTAAGAATATACTATCAAAAATATAATTAATCAGTTTTGGTGCCCTAAAATATTAAAAGATGTCAGTAAGAGTCTGTTGAAGTCCCCGATAAGCATGTGGTATTATAACTTGACGACGTGACCACGATGCAGCGCTCGTCATGCGTGTTGACCATAGGACGCCTACGCGCATAGTGAAATTGAACCGAGTTACTCGTTCTATCTCAGTTTGCAAAAAACCATATCATTATACCTCTCACTGTTGTCACTTAACACGCGAGAGAGCGAAAGGTGAAGTATCTCACCGCTCGCGCTCATAAGAGCAGCTCCGACTTCGGTCCGTTTGCCGACAATGTTCGGAAGCACTCGAAGCTGTTCAAATCGACTGGATTACCCCCACTTTACCTCCCATTTTCGGTAACCTAGGACAACTTCCGAGAGATTTTAGAGCGGGCAGAACCGAACTCGACCGAAGTAACCCACTATATTCTCCGTCCTTGGCCAGCCTTTGCCAACTTCCAGAGAGTGTAGTACAGGCATAAGGATTTGGATATTATATTTCTAATTTGTATTTATAAATATTTTTAAATAGTAAAATATAATCTTATCTGCGCTTTCAAGTAAAAACTATTTCAAAACAATACTCTTATTATCTATTAAAATTAAAAATTGTGAAGATAATGTTAATTTTCTAGTATCTTTATAAAGTTTTTAGTTTCCTTGAAAACATGATTTTTTACTATAACATACACGCATGTGTTGCTTTGTTACTCATCGTTATTATGTATTTATATTAAGTAATTATCCCCCTTTGTTTATTTAACAATATTTTGACTCAAAATATGAACAGTATTATTTCTTGCGTATTACAAGACTTCGTTTGAAACCTTAGAAATATTTAAGAGACCCTAGAGCTTTACACAACACAAGCTGGGTAACGCTAAAGTGTTTAAACAGTTTAAAAATAATAATATGATTTACCTGAATATTTTATATATGTATATATTAATTCGTATTAATAATATGTAAAAAATATTAAAGATGCTCTAATATTTAAGCCAAAGCAATATATATTTAAAACTGCATTTAACAATTAAATGCTATTAGTTATACCTATAGTTTTAGTTGGCACGTTACACAAAATAGATACTTTCACTGCTCTACTTCCGATGTTTTCGGTAATTGCGATTCACACTACATCTATATGCAATTGCACTATATATATATATATATATATATATATATATATATATATATATATATATATATATATATATATATATATATATATATATATATATATATATATATATATATATATATATATATATATATATATATATATATATATATATATATATACATATATATATGTATTTTTTAAATTATCAAAGCTCACTTAAATATGATTTTTTGCAGGTCTACATGTGCTTTCAAAATTAAAATAATAATATTCTAGTTAAACTTTAAATTGTGTCCATCTTCATTTAAATCATCCATCATTATCAGAGAATCACATCGTCCAGTTAACTGACATTTTGATCGTCTCCGATTACCCGGCCCAGTCCGATGCATTAATCCAACCGTAAGGTTTAATTGAGGCCAAATCTTGGAGCCACAACACGCGCGTAAACGTTTAACTATTGTTTAATCGCGACGTAGACGTACACGTACATGCACAATGTACGTGCTTCGGTCCGTGTACGTCGTTAACGTTTAACAACGCAATAACGTTAAAAGCGGATTTAATCTGGTGGCGCGCAGCATCGACGCACTGAGAATATTTTCCTTTTTTTTTACACCTCTCTTATACATTTGCTCTGGTATTAAAAAGTTCTTGGACTAATATAGGGATAGTATATATGTATATATTGTAATATACCTGACACTGTTTTTTTAATTACGCATATTTTTTTTTCTCTATCTGTAACTAAATGTCAGTTTTGATGAATCGCAGATAAGGATAATTGCGGGTCAATTGCATCGCTTTTTTTTTGATTAAAAAACGTAGCGAAGTTAAGCTTGATTAACTGGAAACTATATTTTTGATCACCTTAAAATTATTTAGAAAAGTGCCTTAAGTTTTATTTTGGATAAAAAAAATGGTTAACGGACTATTGGTCACAATTCTCACACGAAAATCGATCGTTCACAAGGTGAGATTGCTCACACAGAAAATCATTCACACGGTTAAAGTTTTTAAGAAAAAATATTTAATTTCAATATGAACAGGGCACAAAATAAAAAAATCAAGGATTGAAATAAGATATTAATAAATATTCATTCACTACTTTTTAAATAATTTTATCCGGTTTTACGAAAAAAAATTTAGGCTAAATAATAGTGTGGCAATTAGGTATTTTTAATTTAAAAATCGAAAGCATATTTACCATTTTAATTATGAAAACGTTATAAAAGCTGCTGATTTGTTAAAAATAAAATATCAATGAATGGTGATATAAATATAATTATATAATAATTGCATGTTTCGAAAATTAAATAATATGGACCCCAACTTATTATTAATTTTTCGCAATTTTATTATTGTTTCATTGTTCGCATGTTCTTTATATTTTTAAATAATTATTATTTTATTCATAAATTCGTTTATATGTTTATAGACCAGGCGCGTATGGTGAGCGTGCGGAACGCATGTAACGCACGTTCTTATTTCCCACTCACTCTCGTCACTTAGCACGCGAGTAAGCGAAATGGAATGTATCTCACCGTACGCGCCTGATAAATCCTTTTTTTATATTTTAATTTAATATGTTTTTTTTAATTTAAATTAATTTTCTCACTATTATTATTATAATTACATACTGTATGTTTAGTTGTTTATTAATTCGAACTTTGATTTAATTTATTAAAATGTATTTTAATATTTTTTTCTTTACTATTTCTTGAAACGTTTGCTTTGTTGTTTATTTATGCATTTATAAATTTCAGAAAATTAATTATTTACATACGTATTTGAATATTGAGAATATAAAATTATGAGTGTAAGAAATATAGGGATTGCGCTGAAAGACTTGTTGTTAAATATTACAGTAATAATGGGAGCTGTGCTAAAAAAATATATATTTTGACATCTCACAAAATATTATTTAATAATAAAGTTTTATAAATAACCATGGAAATGTAATTAAAAAAAAATATAATCCTCACAATTTTTTTTATATAAATTTTATATAAAGCGCATTCTAAATTTTATTAACTATATAAATGTTATCCATAAATTCAAGTCTAAAATATAATATCGTAATCCTTATAATATTGTCATGAAAGAATTTTTATGTTCAGGTTTTACTAATTCGTTGAATAAAATTTGCTCAAACGATAGGTGATTTACAGCACTGGGTATGCATAATTCTATCGATTTTTTAACTGTCAAATTATTTAACTGATATAGTACCATTGCAAAAAAATATTATATATATTCTGCGCATCGTAATGCATGGAAATAAAAAAACATATAATTATAAAATACAATGCATTCATTTTTAATAAAACATTAAAAAATTAGAGCGTGAATAATTAGTTTGTATCTATACGTAAATAAATAAATAATTTTCCCAAATTTATAAATAAATATAAATCTTGATGAAAAATAATTTATAATGATATATTATAATAAATATTACCTATTTAATTATTAAATACATTTAACGATTTACTGATAAATTATGTTTAACAGGTAAGCAGTACTTATAATTAAAATTATTATAATGCTTTCGATTTATAAATAAAAAATATTTAATTGCCAATTATTATTTAAAACATAATTTCGTAAAATTATTAAAAAAATAGTGTATAAATATTTATTAGTATCTATTTTTTTATTTTAATTATCTAAAAAGGTAAAGTTGTTATATAATATAACTTATGTACAAAAACGTGCGATTAATTAGTCGTGAAAAAGATTCGTTGAGTGTATAAATGAATGAGGCTTTTTTTTAACCTTTTGAGTAGTGAGTTAATTAATACATATGTTTTAATTTGTTAGTATTCAACTAGGTGTGAGTTAATTTTATAAATCGTTCCATAATTATTTATTTATTGTTATTTTATAGTAAATTATAGAAAAAAAATCAAAGATTCCGAACTTTTTATTGCTTTGATTTATTTTACTACTTTTATTGCTTTATTTTAACACTTTTCTATTATTATATATTTTCAGAGGCTCTCAATATTTAAAAAAAAATATATAAAATATTTTTGTTTTGTTCATTTAATCTAACAAAAAGAAATAGTATATAAATATAATATTTTTTATTTATTATTTACATATGTAAATAATAAACATATATCTATCTGGGGTATATCAAAACAGTAAAAAATCGACAGTCGTACATGTATTGCGATACCGTTTAAAGGGTTAATGAGAATGTCATTGAAAACTATTATCAGATAATGGATGTCGAAACATATTTAAAATTACTAATTTGTGCTTACATTTATTGTCATGCTTAATTTATTAATATATTTAGTTCTGGCATATTCAACAAGCTAAAATATTTTCAATATGTCAGAAGACATAAAATACATCAAAATTTTATTTATATTCAGACGTTGTGTCAGCAGATACTCACAATTTGATGATTTATGTGTAGCTGAATCTTGAAGATATAGATTGTATTTTTAATTAGTTGAATTGAAAGTTGAAAAATAAAATAGGTTGATTTTAAAAATGTATTGGAAATAATTAAAAATGATCGAGTATGGAATATAAATGAGTCATAATTATCCGAAATAAATTTAAAAAATATAGTTTAAAAAATAGATTGATAGATACATTTAGTTTGGCTTGTATATTACTAAAATATAGTGAAATCTCAGTGTAGCGAAGCTCACGGGAAAAATGTTTAAGGGTCGGCGAAACACCTCGACTGTCGCTTCTGAACATCAGGCGCACGCCAAGTCAAAGACGAACTGAATTCGGAGAAATATTGTGTCAAGTTGTAACGTCATTCTTAAATTTGGATCGAAATATTTCGTTATATTGAGATCAGTCTTCGTTACAATGAAAACATTTCGTATGAAAGTTTTTCGGGGAAAATTGAAGATTCGTTATACTGGAAATTTCGTTATTTCAGTATTCGTTACAAAGGGATTTTACTGTAATATATTTTTTGAACATTGCGACGCATTGGAGTAACCTGTTAAATTGTAATTTTAAACTTTTTTTATACAATTCTGAAAAAAATAAATATATAATTTGCTTATTTAAATTGAAAAAATATTTGTAGTTCTTCTTACATAATTACGGAACAGATACCATATACGCGTACTTACTGGTCCACGAACTTGTTTACCATATCGTGTACTTTGTGTGCGTTTTTACTCAGAATTTTTCCCTCTCTCTTATAAAATTAAAACCGCGCCCTATTCGCATAGCGCGTGTGTGCAAGCCCCTCGCTTCCACGTCACATTTTCTTTTGATAAAACGGCACTTTAATTATTCGCACGTCATAACTTCATATACTAGCACACACAACCTTGTATGCATATACCCTTTTCTGTGTCAACATCAATCATTACGCATCAGCATTTTTTTTTTCATTCCAAGAAATAATTAAAAAGTTGTTCGTTTGCCTTAGGGGAACGTGACCTGGATATGCATTATACAGTCCTATGTAACTAGATTGATATATACACATAGTTTTGTTCAATTAAAAGTTTAATAATAATGAGAGATTCAATACAACATCGATCCGAACTAAACTTTGTATTATGTCCGCTATTCCTAGTGTCTAGATACTAGATAACTTTTGATTAGATCTGTTTATTATACAAACGCGGCAATATGCCACTTTAGATTAAACGTTATGATAGCACAAACTACAACTGGTCATTATACAGTGCCGTAGTTTCAGATTTATTTTAAGTATGTGCAGTTCTGAAATGCCTGCTCAACGTGCTCAAATCTTTTGTGAATTTTGATATTTATTTTAATTTTCAAAAATACGTCTCTCTAGTGAAAACATATACTTGATTTTTTTGAGATAACATTTCATCAAAGTTCGTTACTTCTATATCGTCAAAATTTATTGCAAACGGTCATATGTTAATGCTGACTTAAAATTGTAATTTTATGTACCTTATCTTTAAAAATGTATTTTTACATAAATTGATTCAAAATAAATCTCCTAGACTATGATTGTTAAAAATTGATCTATTCGTCACCCGAAAGACACATTTAAGCATGTCATCACTTTGCATGAAAGTAAATTAAAAATTGAACTGCAGTTTGAGCTTAGAATATGTATTCCCCGCAAAGCTTTGTGGGAATATAGATTTAATTTTGTGGTGAACCACACAGATAGGTTCTAGTTTGTGAGGTATCTTATTTCTTAAACTCGCGTATAAATAATCAAGCCCTCGTTACGATTAGAACTAAAGTGTCCTTTATAAATAACACACAAGGATTATCTGCTGCATTGAATGAATATTTCTTTGCTGCGAAACGATCACGGGAAACAATATATCACCGGAAGACAAATTCCCAGATTCCTATTAAAATGTATGCATATCAGGCATGAACCCACCTTAACTTATGCAGCGTTATAAAAATATTCATACAAATCTAATTTTATATAATAAAAAAACGCTTAATAAAATTTTCGATTTGATATTATTTTCCTTGAGTAATTTTATAATATAATAATTCTTAAGAGGAAGCACTAGGATTAACTTAAATAGTGTTATGCAGTATTTACGTATTTTTTAAACATATCTAAAAAATATGAGTATTATAGGAATATATTTTATTGGAATAAATTGGCTGGTGGTACTCTGGTCCCTTGGTATAAAAACTTAAGAGGCTTTCAAAAGCGGTAGATGAAGGACTTTTCCTAGACTTATATTTCAAAAGAAAAAGGATTTGCCGCCCGCATTTTAAAAATATTTTTTTCAATGTGACAATTTTTATACACATTCTTCTTATTGATTTTTATTGGTACTTGTAGATAGCACCATAAAGGCTAGCATACAAAGTATTTTTGCAACTACCTGAATGCAAGGAATGCACAAAATATGTATTAATAGAAAGATAAATGCTTTTAAATGTCAGCAACTTAAGGCAAAATTTTACTAGCTTGTTTTTTATATATAAAAAAACGATGACGACAATATTTATTAAATTTTCATGCAATATTAAAATAAAAATGTTCCGACTCTTGAATTTATAATCGTCACAAAATTTGAAAAACAACAGATTCGTTGCTACTGAACTTGATTAGCAATAAAGTATTCTTCGATATAGTTTGAAGCATACTAATTACATAATCCATAATGTAAAAATAAATCCTCTTACATATTTGAATAAAAAAATATGAACCAAACCTAAGCCTGTTCTTACATCTTCCTAATTTTGCAACACGTCCCTTTTTATTGGGCTACGTGTTTTGCCAAACAAGGGATTGCCGACATCACGTCTGCATTTAAGAATCTTTAAGGACGCGCCTGAGACGCTTAAAGTGTAGGGTGGGTTTCGTACTTACACCCTCGCCCTTCCACCTGGCGTCGTCTCGCCAATTTGCTACTTAATACCTTTCTTGTGCATACAATAATGATAATCCTCAATTTCTGCGCGTGGAAACATGAAAGAGAATTCGCCCGGACGGTCGCTAGGGGAAGTTTATTGAAATTGGAAGACTGATAAGTTGAAATTGGCTTAAGAGATGACTGCGCTTTTTGGAATATGTTAAAAATTGTACCTAATACAATATATGTAGCGAAATTGAACGGAGAAAAATGAAACGATCCCTATCTATGTTGTGTAATATAATACGCTTTATATCGCTCTTTATAAATATTTACTTACGCTTCGTGAATATCTTGTTTGATTTTTTATTATAATCCAAACAGCTTCATATTATATAAAGTTCACATATTTAACCTTTAAAAAATATTTTAATGTATTATTTTATAATTGATAATATTGATCATTAGAAAAGCGTTAACATAGCTTATTTAAAGCGAGACCACTGGTGATTTTTTCTTGACAAATTTTAAGTCTTATGCATTTCAACAACGCAGGTAGTCATTTTTATCCCAATTAACCGCTGCAGTATCTACGCCCAAATGTGTTCCTAACAAAAAATAACAACTTCGTAATTGCCGAAATTCTATAAATTGCTCATTTTTTCAGTTAATTTTGTACAACTGTGGACTTTCTCAAATGGTGGTTTTGAATATTTTAAATGATTACAAATAATGTTTTATTTTAAGTCTGATTTACTTAGGCTTACTATAAATTATAACAGTAGGTAAAAATTAAACTTTGTTTTTTAATAAAAAAATTATCATAATTAGTCTTAATATATTCAATTTTATAGTATTTAAAATAAAAAGTATGTGCGTATTGGCATGTATTTATTATACAAACCTAATTTTAATACTCATCATAACTTGACAACTATATTATCATTTAATACTTAGGAAAATGTCATTTACTTTATTTATTTAAAAGTAGAGAAAGCCCATTTAGGTTATCTATCATATTAATTATTGTGCCACAGTATTAGTTATGTTTAATAAATTAGAAAAAAATATGCTAAATATTATTTTTATTTTAATGCAAAAAACTCATTCTAAAAACGCAAAATATTCTCATTCACACTATGATACGTATATAGAACTTACATATGTAGATATATCAAAAGGGACGCGGACAATCGTCATATGCCCATACAAGGGATTAGTCAGACATTTCCCTTACATTACGGTCAAGGTATGCGAGTTTTCCCTCGTCAGAGACCGAATTCTGTCACGTTAGCTCATTGTGTCAAAATTAATCTTTCGCCATTTGCGACAAAACCCTTCGAGAGACCCGAAATCTTGTCATTTGCATCTGCTTTTCGCATTTGCTTTGGTGTACATAACGACCGCCATTACTGTGGAGCCTAAATTTTTACGCATTTGTGTCTCCAAAAGATATTCCGTTCTATTTAACCCCTCTTTTGGGTAACACCTGAGCTAGAAAAAACACAATGAAACGTCTCATTGGTAATCAGATTTATAACCAGCAATAGAGAGACTCGCTTTGATGGATTAGTCGAACTTAGAATGACATAAAAACATGTTCAGCAAAATTGAAATTGATTTATTTAAAAAGTGGTTGAAAGCTATAATTAAATTTATTACAATCAAAAGTTTAGTTACCGCTGACACTGATACAAATCACGATGTTGTATTCAGTTATTTCATTAAACCAGGAAAATTTCGTGTACAAGCTTATTTATGTACATATACATACATAAACGTGAGCTTATACAATATATTATAACCCCGCAAGGAATCTTGATGTAATCTTATTACACATTACACATCTGGCGGTTAGAAGGAAGAAAAAAATGTATAAAAATGGAACACGAGGTCATAAAACAGGGGCCTCTGTGCAATTACAATAAAAAAGTTGTAACTAAGATACCGCCAAGTTTTCTGCACGCGAGCTTTCACGAAAACTTTTATTGACTTATAGAAGGAAAATTCAATAACAACCGACATGATTCGAAGTATACTTTTACGTTAAGCTATTTGAAAATTGTCGTAAAAAAACAACTTATATATATTAATATATAACGTAAGAGTATAATATCGTAGGAATTGTAATTATTTGAAGCCCTGATAAAATTTAGTTCAAGTTGAACGTTCAAGTTAAATTGAATCCATTGAGTTTAAGCATTTGAAGTTCAACGTAATTAAATTAATGAGATAGAATATCAATTTTTATAATATATTATACAATATAAATAAAAATAATGCAAGCATAAAAAAATATATTTACATAATGCGAGGAACATTTGATTCGATTATATCCGATTCAATGATTCTCTTCAAGGGAAATTCCTATTATATAAATATAATATGAAATGCTACGTTTGCGTAATTTAATCAAATCCTCACAATGTATTGATGTGTATATATATGTATATTAAAATATGCGTATGGGATTATAATATATCCTAAAAATATTTGTTTACGTAAAATATCATAATTATAGAATTAACCACAAGGGATTGTAAAATTTCTAATTTCTATAATATAAGACCATATCCTAATCGGATTCATTTTAATTCAGTATAATTTAGGCAAGTGTTTTTGTAATATATTTTTTATTTTAATGTATTATGCTTTCTTAACAATTATATAATAATCATGATCTTAATTCGCATATCCTTTCTCTGAATTATATTATATAATAAAGCAGTGAAAATAATTATTATTCCTTAGACATTTAATTTTAAGTCGTGTTTTTTTTCTCATACAATAAAATAATATTGTAAAACACTGGCGGGCTCGCACGCTGGTGCTGGCCTGCGCCCCATTTATTTATATTAAATAAAAATTATTTGAATACAATAAAATACTATTGTAGCTGCTTAATATGTTTATGATTAGTACCGTTCATAATATAATAGTTGTTTATATATAAATATTAGAGTGTTATACTTAAAATTATTTTAACTGCATTATTACAATTGATTATCTTAGCTAAGATACATTAACCAAAACTGATTCATTACCTATATTTAATTAAAATATTTTTAAGGAAGATTACTGCTTTTTAAATCGTTAAATATATTTTCTGTATTTTAGTGAAGTATATAGTCAAAATTTTGATTATTTTTTTTGCTATCTCTTGTATATTTTTTTATAGTTATTGATGTAACATATTTTACTTTTAATTTAAATATTGCATAAAGTATTAAGAATGGCTAAAAAGAAATGGTATGAAAAATTGATAGATGAAATACAAAATGATCCAAATAAGATGTGGAAATCAATAAAACAATTAATTAATCCAACTCAGAAAAACGACATAATAAAAATGGAAATAAATGGAAATATATATCAAGATCCTTATATAATAGCAGAAAAAATGAATACATATTACATTGAGAGCATAGAAGAAATTGTGAATTCAATACCTAGGCTTAGTAATTTAGTACAATATAATAATAAAGCAATAATTGTAAAATTTAGTAAATTTAAATCAGTATCATTAGATGAAATTCATAACATAATATGTAAATTTAAAAAAGGAACTAGTACTGATGAACTGGATATAAATAGAATTAAAGAAACATGGGAAATAATAGGAACTAAATTAAATTATTTAATAAATAAAGCACTCTCCTTAGGAGAAATGCCTGAAAATTTAAAGATTGCTACTATTGTACCTATACCTAAAATAAAAAATAGTAAAAAAGTTGAAGAAATGAGACCAATCAACATGCTACCGTGTATAGAAAAAATAATAGAAGAAGTAGTAATCAAACAATTAAAGGAATTTATTACTTCTCAAAACATAATATGTGAACAACAATCGGGATTCAGAGAAAAGCATTCCACTGAAACTGCATTACAAGTAGTGATAAATGATTGGCTGTTGGCTAAGGATACAAACAAAATCATTGGAGCAGTTTTCTTGGATTTCAAGAGAGCCTTCGAAACAATAGACAGAAAAATAATGTTAAAGAAATTGGAGAGTATAGGTATAAGTGATATAGTTTTAAGATGGTTTAATAATTACTTATATAAAATAAAACAAAAAGTTAAAATAAATAATGTATATTCTGAAGAGAAATTAGTGTCTTATGGAGTACCACAAGGGTCTAAATTGGGACCATTGTTATTTGTTTTGTATATTAATGATATAGTTAATAACGTGAAAAAATGTAAAATTCATCTATTTGCGGATGACACATTAATGTATTGCATAGGTGATAACATTAAAGAAATTGTAAATAATTTAAATAATGAATTAAGTATATTAGAAATATGGTTAAAGAATAATGTACTTAAATTAAATGAGAATAAAACTAAATGTATGTTTATTAATTATAAAAATGTGTTAGATAATAGTACCAAAATAGTAATAAATAACTCTAGTATAGAAATAGTGGATAATATAAAATATTTAAGAGTAATTGTTGATACAAAATTAAATTTTAAAGAACATTGTAATGACATATTAAAAAAAATTAGTAGAAAAATAGGTTTATTATCTAGATTAAGAAATATATTAAGTATAAATACAAAAAAAAAAATTTACAGTAGTATAATATTGCCCCATTTTAATTATTGTGCAACACTATTAAATATGTTAAATAAATTAGACAAACAAATGTTGCAAAAATTATAAAATAGGGCAATGAGAGTAATCTTAAATAAAAATAGATTAACTAATTGTAAAAGTATGATTGATAGATTAGAATGGTTGAATGTTCAAGAAATATTGAGTATGAATGTTTTAGTATTTATATATAAGTTAGAAAATAATATGTTACAAGAATATTTTAATAAGTATTTAATAAGAAATAAAGATGTACATAAATATAATACTAGAAATAGAGAAAATTTAAAGATAATTAAGTATAAGATAACGAGTACGGCTAGGGGAGTTATGTACGGAGGTTTTGATTTATATAATAGTCTTCCAAGAGAAATCCGAAACAGCAAAAATATAACGGGTTTCATAAATGGAATAAAAAAACACCTTCGTACATATAGAAATAAATTTTAATAGTAAGTCTTTATTATTGTATATTTTTATTTTTTATTTCTGTTATGTATTTTTTATATATTTTTTATATATGTTTACTAAATTTGTTAGATGTAAAGATTAGCTATTAAGCTAAATAAATTAATAAAATAAATAAATAAATAATAAAACAGACATCTACGTATCAACTCTACGATTTATTGATCATTTTACTAAAAATAAATTTCTTCGAAATTGTAAATAAAATCACTATTATATATAATTAAAAAAATCTAAACCTAGAACATAAATTACAGATTGATGCTTTTAATTGAATATATTTTAACTGCATATACTAAAAATAAAGGTCAGAATATATTTTTCTGTTTATCTTCATAGTTATAAATTTGTATTGTTCTAATCAACCAAATTCATTTAGAGTAAAATCCAATAATTTAAGTTACATCTAAATATTAGATGTTGTATCGTGAGTTTATTTTAAATTACACAAAAGTTTTCAGAATTATTTAGAAGCAACTGAACAATAGTTACAGCTAAATATTTCAAGTTCTATTAAAAGCTCTATAAATTGCACACACGCGAACATAAAATGTTAACTATCCAGTTAATTGCGGCCTAATCTCACGGAATTTCACCTTTTTGCCTAAGTACTTATATGTTCGTGTGTATGTGTATGTATTTTTATTTAATATTTGCCTTGAGACACGCTACCCACTTTGTTTCTAAAGATATTACATCATTGATAAACAGAGCTGTGGAATTTACTAAAAAATATTGACCTACAAAAATGGCTGAGAATTCATGTTTTTCACACAAAGTTTTCAAGATATTGATATATAGGGGATTGTAGCAGAATTCTCGCGAGCGGTTATCCATCAATGGTATATAACTTGTAGATGTTTTATATTCATGTTTATAAATTGGTATATTATTTTTGAATCATATTTATCAAAAGTTTAAAAAATATGAAGAAGCAATAACAGCTTAAAAAATAATTGTGTTGTGCACAGATTCAAGGAAAGGCATAAGAAAATTATCAATAGTCTATGTTGTATAAAATTTAACATCTCTTATTTCTCGGTTCACGACAAAGCGTTGCACATCCATTTATTGGCCGGAGGAAATTAATTCGTATACCGGCTGAAAACTCAAGGAACGGGATTTGTCATATCCATCGTTTGCGTCTAATTATTGCATTTAATTAGCATTAAATCCATCTTTCTGAATTTATTTATTTAAGATTTAATTGTATTTAATTTTCAATTTAAGCAAGAATTATTAGTTATTTTTAAATTAAAAAAACGGCCGCTTATTTTAAATTAATTTTAACCCTAAACAATTTTTTATGAGTAAATTTAATATTAATCACATATTAATTGTTTAGCTGTCGGCCCCTCACTGCCGTGAGGTACCGCAGCTATCTGATTTATTACTTGTCTCTGTATCAAATCAGAAAGAATCTATGAATTATTTTTCACATAGTCCTAATTAAAATAAGTGTTTACCTAGTATTCGAATGTATATAAATGTTGCCAGGCACGTTAGCAATAACGCCATCGAAAAATTTAATATAAAAGGACTTTTTACGGACAACGACGTGTTCGGAAGCACATGCTCCGGGCGAATTTCCCAAATGGAAAAAAATAATAAACGACCTCCAATCGTACAACATCTGCTTCCAGGACCTCTGGTGACCTAACCCAACGCAAGCAAATATTGTATCAGAGGCGAAACATATCAAGTTTCGAAAGTTGGAACCCTATCTCTGATACCTTTGACCCCTCTGTGATGAACTGAGCCCCGGAGGATTCCGTTTCGCCCCATCAATCAATGACCGTGCCGCGCTTTCGAACAACTGACCTTCGCGTTGGATATATAATAAAACCACTATCGCTGCAATCCCATTACCATAATACTCAGTAATAATCGGTAGATCTGGGAAATTCAGGCGGTGAAATTGTGTACTATGATGTTGTAGATATGGCAAATTCACGTCAAATAAAAAATGGTGATTTCTAAGCTCTGGCACTTATATTTATTAATATCTAGATATAAATCAACAATGAAACTGATTTGATTGACAATATAAGTTGAAAATAAAAAATACATAATAATTTAATAAACTTAAATAATTGCACATAAAAATTAAATTTATTAAAATTAAAATTTACAGGACATTGTTTCATAGTCTAAATATACGTAAGATTTAAACGTACGTGTTGAAAGTTTATATAGTTATTATCTTCGCATTTGATCGTCTGCCGTCTCGGCTTGTCTCTGATTTTTTTTATCTCAAATGAGTTAATTGACTAAACATATTGTCTCAAATCGTTTGATCGTCCGCTAATGCGATAAAGTGTCACATATTTTATACGCTTGATTCTAGATGCGGTTGATGGCGGGCCAATTTCATCACTTAATTATTCAATCAACAAAATATGTTCACG
The DNA here is from genome assembly GCF_051122295.1 of Plectrocnemia conspersa. Taxonomy (NCBI): domain Eukaryota; kingdom Metazoa; phylum Arthropoda; class Insecta; order Trichoptera; family Polycentropodidae; genus Plectrocnemia; species Plectrocnemia conspersa. The sequence continues at coordinate 2,952,686 of NW_028277173.1, forward strand.
CTTTGAAGTAAAACTGTCAGGTTAAACTTTCAAATACCGTTAATGACAAAATCGGTTTTTATGCAAGATAGACGCATTGTCTATCTCGTATTTGTACGCACAAACAAATATACGCATTAACAAGTGTGTGTGAAATATAAAATTATTGCTCAATTGTAAAATTGAATATTCTCTTCTATTATTGCCCTTTTGTCTAGCGAGTTCATTTTTTGATAATATTTGAAATGGTCGTTTGAATGACCACACCGTTACCGAAAAGTCGATAAATGAAATAAAAAAAGACCAGAATAAGATGTAGAAAACAATAAAAATTAATGGAAATAAATATAATTTAGATTTAGGGTTTGAGAATCCTAAGGGTGTGACTTCGTAGCCAGTAAAATTCAGGGTGGAATCTAGTTAGAGTTATGACATTATATTTACATATATTGCGACAGACGATTAATGGCGAAATGTTTTGTCTGAGCGGTGGTGGAGAAGCTGACGCCGGGATGATGTCCGTGGGTGGTTCTCCTAGATCTTGTAGGTACCTGCAGCGAGCGTGTCTGGAGGCAGTTCACCTTACTGCGATGATCGTTTTCGGGAGTCTCAGGTCATATCTTTGCGTCTGTCGGTGAGGAGAATCTGCTGGTCTCTCCGAGTGTCTGCCTGAGTCTTCGAGTTCCTTTGGAATGTGCATTACTTACTAAATAATATAATTTAGTTCCTAGTATTTCCCATGTTTCTTAAATTATATTTGAGTGATCATCACTACTGGTTCCTGTTTTTAATTTACAATTTATATTGTGAATTTTTTCTAAAAATACTGATTTAAATTAACTAAATCTTACATTTAATGTTTCAATATTGCATTACACTAAATTATTAAACTTAGGTATTGAATTCACAAGACATGAATGATTTAGACCACATAAATAACACGAGTTTCCCCATTGTAATGCAATACGACCTTGAACAATGCCTATCGAGCGAATGTCGCTTTCTAAAAGCGTATACCTATTTCTATGTTCTAAGAAATGAGTACATCTATTGGCTGAATAATTTCTGCATGATTGTGATTAGTCAGCAAGCCAGGATACTTAAGCCTGTACTTCGATGAGGAAAAGGCAGTCATAAGCAGTTACTCGCAGACTTCGGCAGATACTCGAAGAGAGATTCAGATTCACCCCGCCTGACAGACACGAAGATACGACCTAAGATTCCCGAACACGATCATTGCAGCAAGAAACTTTCGCTGCAGGTACCTACAAGACCTTTGAGGATCTCCCACGGACATCATCCCGCTGCCAGCTTCTCCGCCACACCGAGAGAAAACGTCCCACAATTTTTCGTCTATGACAAAATATTTATTTATTATTTTATTAATTTATTTAGCTTAATAGCTAATCTTTACATCTAACAAATTTAGTAAACATATATAAAAATATATAAAAAATACATAACAGAAAGAAAAAATATACAATAATAAAGACTTAATATTATAATATTTTATTTCTATATGTACGAAGGTGTTTTTTTATTCCATTTATAAAACCCGTTATATTTTTGCTGTTTCGGATTTCTCTTGGAAGACTATTATATAAATTAAAACCTCCGTACATAATTCCCCTAGCCGTACTCGTTTTCTTATACTTAATTATTTTTAAATTTTCTTTATTTCTAGTATTATATTTATGTACATCTTTATTTCTTATTAAATACTTATTAAAATAGTGTGGTAACATATTATTTTCTAACTTATATATAAATACTAATAAATTCATACTCAATATTTCTTGAACATTCAACCATTCTAATCTATCAATCATACTTTTACAATTAGTTAATCTATTTTTATTTAAGATTACTCTCATTGCCCTATTTTGTAATTTTTGCAACATTTGTTTATCTAATTTATTCAACATATTTAAAAGTGTTGCACAATAATTAAAATGGGGCAATATTATACTATTGTAAATTAATTTTTTTGTATTTATACTTAATATATTTCTTAATCTAGATAATAAACCTATTTTTCTACTAATTTTTTTTAATATGTCATTACAATGTTCTTTAAAATTTAATTTTGTATCAACAATTACTCTTAAATATTTTATATTATCCACTATTTCTATACTAGAGTTATTTATTACTATTTTGGTACTATTATCTAACACATTTTTATAATTAATAAACATACATTTAGTTTTATTCTCATTTAATTTAAGTACATTATTCTTTAACCATATTTCTAATATACTTAATTCATTATTTAAATTATTTACAATTTCTTTAATGTTATCACCTATGCAATACATTAATGTGTCATCCGCAAATAGATGAATTTTACATTTTTTCACGTTATTAACTATATCATTAATATACAAAACAAATAACAATGGTCCCAATTTAGACCCTTGTGGTACTCCATAAGACACTAATTTCTCTTCAGAATATACATTATTTATTTTAACTTTTTGTTTTATTTTATATAAGTAATTATTAAACCATCTTAAAACTATATCACTTATACCTATACTCTCCAATTTCTTTAACATTATTTTTCTGTCTATTGTTTCGAAGGCTCTCTTGAAATCCAAGAAAACTGCTCCAATGATTTTGTTTGTATCCTTAGCCAACAGCCAATCATTTATCACTACTTGTAATGCAGTTTCAGTGGAATGCTTTTCTCTGAATCCCGATTGTTGTTCACATATTATGTTTTGAGAAGTAATAAATTCCTTTAATTGTTTGATTACTACTTCTTCTATTATTTTTTCTATACACGGTAGCATGTTGATTGGTCTCATTTCTTCAACTTTTTTACTATTTTTTATTTTAGGTATAGGTACAATAGTAGCAATCTTTAAATTTTCAGGCATTTCTCCTAATGAGAGTGCTTTATTTATTAAATAATTTAATTTAGTTCCTATTATTTCCCATGTTTCTTTAATTATATTTATATCTAGTTCATCAGTACTAGTTCCTTTTTTAAATTTACATATTATGTTATGAATTTCATCTAATGATACTGATTTAAATTTACTAAATTTTACAATTAATGTTTTATTATTATATTGTACTAAATTACTAATCCTTGGTATTGAATTTACAATTTCTTCTATGCTCTCAATGTAATATGTATTCATCTTTTCTGCCATTATATAAGGATCTTGATATATATTTCCATTAATTTCCATTTTTATTATGTCGTTTTTCTGAGTTGGATTAATTAATTGTTTTATTGATTTCCACATCTTATTTGGATCATTTTGTATTTCATCTATCAATTTTTCATACCATTTCTTTTTAGCCATTCTTAATACTTTGACTGCCATATTTCTACATTGTGTGTATGTTTTCCATTTTTCATTAAAGACTTTATATTCTATTTGTTCTGTTTTTAATATTTGAAAAATTTTGTATGACTCATCTCTTTTCTTTATAGCATTTTTAACATCATCATTAAACCACGGTTTTGGGTTGTAACGATATTCCTTTTTAAAATTATATTGACTTTTTGTTTTACAATCTACTATATTCTTATAAATTTTGTTCCATATCCTATTAACATCCATATTATCTACATTCCAGTCACATTTTTGTAATTCTAATCTTAATTTATTAAAATTAATTTTTTTAATTATATCAATTTTTTTTGTTTTTTTAAACTTAAGTTCATTATGTTTTTCTATATAAATATATACAATTGAATGGTCAGTTATTCTTGGAGTTGATTTTACTTCACAATAAATTTTTTTGTTGTTGGTAAATACTAAATCTATTAATGTGCTCGATCTATTATTAGTCCTTGTATTTTCTTTGACACATTGTCTTAAACCAAATATATTTGATATTTTTTCTAATTTTGCTGTGTAAAAATCTTCACATTTGTTCCAATTAAAATTCCAATCTCCAATTAAAACAGTATCCAAAATTTGATCAAAACTCCATTCTGCAATATTATTTATAAATTCTATGAACAAATTCGGATTACTATTTGGAGATCTGTATGCTATACATAATATTATGGGAATTTTTTCAATAAAAATCTTAACTGTGATAGACCAGTATGTCTTATCTTGATTATTTTTAAATATAGTATTGAATTTTATATCATTTCTAATATACAGTATAACACCTCCTGTATGTCTGGAATTAGAATCACATCTAATTATATTATAATTGCCAATATTTAGTTCAAATTCTTCAATGTCATTTGTGATATGGGCTTCAGTTAACCCTAAAAATATTGGATATTCCTTTTCAGTAATTAATTCTATTTCCTCTTTATGTTTTAAATAACCTTGTGCATTGATTAATATCCCAGTTACTGATTCTTGTTTCCCATATGAACTTGATTTTTTTAATTGCTATACTATATTATATTGTATTTTATTATAGTAATTTTGCTCGTATCTTTTATAAATTGAACAATTTCTATCCATGGAGTTGTGTTCCACATTCAAATTAAGATTTAGTAATTTATTTGCTCTACAGCAATTCACACAGTTTTCTTTTTTGTTGCATTGATTTATTAAATGTTCTTCCGAACCACATTTTATACAATTTTTTTTATTTTTACATTCACTGGCTTTGTGATTATAACCATAACAGTTATAACAACGGTATATGAATATGTCTTCATATACTTTACACCTATCCCATTCAATATTTAATTTGCCTACATCCATTATATTTTTAAATGTCGTAACATCTACTTCAATAATAGCATCATACTTATTAAATTTGTTTTTTTTAATATGTTTTACTTCTAAATAGCATTTGTTTTCTTCTACACATGTGTTTTGTTTCATTATACACTTTTTTAGTTGATCATATTTTAATTCTTCAGAAATTCCAATTATTTTTATTTTTGGTTTCTTTAAATTTCCTACTTTTATATTATATTTATCTCCTAGTTTTTTTACTGCATCTGTCGTAATTTTCGATGCATCTTCTTTACTATCACATGTAATTATTATACCTCCTTTGCTTATTGGTCTTATATTTTGTATTCCAACTTCTAATTCTGTTGGTTTAATTACATTTTTACAATCCTTTTTTGTCTGCTCTATATTTTGCAAATTTTTAGGTATAATTATCGCAATATCTTTTCCTTTTTTTACGATTTCCGAATAATGTTTCTTTTGCATTTTATTTTTAATAATGTTGTTATTTAAATTTAGTTTATCCTTTATATTATAAACATCTTTTCTAACTTCATTTAATAACTCAAATATTGAGTTATTATTTTCATTTTTATTATTTACATCGTCCCTATTATTTTTTAACACATCTAATAAATGTTTATACATAATATCAAATGTATTAGTTATAATGGTTTTTTTTTCTTTTGATAGAATATTACCATTTGATAATAATACATTTAATTTTGTTTTTAATTCATCCATTTCTTTTATTCTGTTTTCTGGCGTAATTACGCCCGCTATATTCACGCCGCTATCGGCCATTTTTTTTTTATGTAACAATACTAATTATTTCTATCTTATACTATTTATATATTATATTAATCAATCTATTTATACTATTTATTAAATTGTGCTACTTACGCGCAAATATCTGCCGGTTTTCACCTCCAAAGGGGTTGGTTACCACAATCTTGGCTAATTGCACGGCAGACACATGCACATACGATGAACACAAACACTAAAAACAAACTGTATATAATAATATAATGTAATAAAACTGCTACTAGGTTCGATCAAGCGTCTCACTGGCTACGAAGTAACACCCCTAGGGTTGTATTATATTTCCCTACTTCAAAGAAAAGACAATGTTGCAAAAAATACAAAATAGGGCGATGAGAGTATCAGATGAGCATAGATTTAATACTAAAAATAGAGATAATTTAAAGATATATAGGTATAAGAAAATGAGTACGGCCAGGGGAATATTGTACGGAGGTGTGAATTTATATGAAGTAGTTATGTTTATGTTATATGTTATATTTGTTTATTGTACAAATAAATAGCTGTATTAGTTAAATAAATTTTTGTAACCGTGACTACTGAACTATGAGGTCTTGCATTATCATTAAAAAATATTTTCCTGGGTATGTTTACCAACATCGGATGTTTTATCGTTATTTGTTATATTCAGTTTATATTTTCCTTATTTGTAATGGCCGACGATCAACAATTAATTCCCAAAGAATACCTCCATACTGTCACCATATCATTTTCAAGTGCAGATTTAGTTTCTAAGCATATTTTCTCATTATTTTTCTGAAATCTATTTATCTTTGCAAGTTATGGTTCTTTTAAATAACGTTTTGCTATTTTTTTTAAGATTGCTGAAATGCTGTTTTTGTCTTACATTCAGTTCGTGCGGTACCTATTTTATCATTTTTTTAGATTTCACCTATACCATAAAGATGTAAAACGGTTGAATAAAAAAAACTTTTAATTCTGCTCTTTTATAGAAACAGCAGATCGAGGATTTCAAAATTTAATATCACAATTCTAAAAAAATTCAAACCAGTTCTCTGACTAACAGTACTCTCGTCAAATATAAAATTTGTTAGTTTGAACTCGTACAAAAAATAATATGTCAATCTTTTGTGACGTATTTATATCATAAGTAATTAGTACACTTAACTGCATAAGCCTAGATCTCCTAAAAACACAGATAAAAAATAATTTATTAAATCATATTTTTAATAAAAATTTACGTATGCGTTTCTGTGTTGTATTTTAATATCTTAAGATTTATTTGGCATTTTTATAACAGTTTAATATTCGTAAAAATGTTGCGTCTGTTATTTATTTTCTAAAACAACATACAGCATGTCGTCTACAAATCAGATCTGTCTTATCATGAGACGGTAAAATCATAATAATATTGTAATTAATATACGTATGTTATAACAATGGATTATTTGTATAATTGACGTATATGTAGAAAGCAGAAAATAGTGATAATACATAATTAATAATATAATACCTGTATTTAAATACTGAATCTTCTATACCAATTAATATTAATAAAAAAAAACACGCATTTGTCAGTGTTATAAATTTATAAATTACTGTATTTTTAATCTCAATATTAATATTCATTTGTTGATTGTTAATATTTTATTGCAACGTGACAAGCATTATCAGTGTGAAAACAATTTAACAACTCCTAAATAATTAGTAAGACACTAGACTAAAATTAAGGTTTGTAAATCAATCACATATATACTATTACTATAGCTTAAAATCAATTTAATTTTAATTACTTTTCATGAGGTTAAAAAATCTAGTTTTTTGATGATCAATCAGAATTATAATTAAATAATAAATTAAAAAACAATAGGGTTCAGATGAGATTCGAACCCAGATCTTTCAAATATTATTCACTGACTAATATAATACTTAAAAATATTTTGTAAAAATCTGTATGATTATAATTATTTTAAATACAATATTGTATTACTAGAAAAAATACTTTGAATAGAGTTATGATTTTAACTTTATGCTCTATTATTAACTATAGAAATTGCTCTATTTTTTATAGTAAAAGTCAAGTTTACTCAAGTGTAAATAATATATAATCTGTAATAGTTAATTTGTAGCTCCATTTATGTTTATGAAATACGCAAGTTTCGGGTTTTACTCGTTACACGTCCGACAGACAATCACTCGAATAGTGAAATTCCATCTAAACGAAACGTTTTGTAGACTAGTCATGGTTAACCGCCGACTGCCGAACGACGGCTAACGATCAAACTTAACTTACCTCAGTGACCTTTTCAATTCGGACCGACTGCGGGGTCATTATTGGCCCCGAGCGACTAACGAACGTACTTCCGTTTAATACGATTTTCTCTTATTTTCACTCCAGATTATATCTATAATCTTTTATTTTTTATTGTTACAGACGATACCTCGACGCTGATTTATTTCTATGGACCAGTTGCAATTTTGCTGGCGAGCAACTTTGTCTTTTTCGGCATGACATTCTGGATCATCAAGAAAAGCAACAACGTGGACGCTAACATGAACGGAAACACTACTTTTATCCCCAACTCATCTTCGACTGATTTGCGCACTGGCTATAGAGATAGAACGCTTAAGCTTAAAAGACTGTAAGTATTGTTAAATTTATTATTAAAATAATTATAAAAAAATCTGTAACAAAAAAATATTTTTTGATGACCTTGTCTATGTACTGTCTGTTGATGACTGAATTAACAATATCAAAAATGCACAATTTCTTATGATCTGAATTTTTTTGTTTTTTTTTTATCAAAATTTGTATTTGAAAGATTATTTTTTTTATAATTATAATATCATAATGTATATTTTTACATGTGTACTAATGATATTTTAGCTTGCTCAATTACGGCTTCAAATAATAAATATCACCATCATCGATTGCTTTAGTATTAACTATATAACTACTAGGCGTAACTCGACAATACTCTCGAAACCCTTCCAATCATCATTATTATAGTCAGAGACAATCTTGAGTATAACTTCGATCTTGTCCTTCGATGTAAAAAAACACATAAAGAAGATCTGATGGTAAAGCTTAAATGCATTCCACATATTATATTATTAGCATTAGCCTAAATTAATATATAAAACTGGCGGTATCATTCGGCTGGTAGTGCAAAGCGTTTGTGATTTCAATAAATTTAAAATCATGTTTGTGACGTATAAATAGTTAAAAACTGTCATCCAAGATATAGTTACACTGATACAATTCCAATGCATGTATCTAGGGTTGAGATTTCAGGTATAAATTACCGTTTTCTAAGTCCATACATAGCTTCAAGATCGCAACGGGATAACTTACATCCATGGTTATTATACCCTGCGATGATTAGTATCTATTTTTAGGGTAAATTTGCTTTGTAGCGGATTCTAGTGTTTTAGTGACTATGATTAATCAATTACTTCTTCAGTTTTTTATTGGATTCCATAAAAAAAATATGGCAATGTAAGTTATCATCATGGCGATTTCCTTTGATTCGAATCACCGCCTGCAAATGTCTGCAGTGGACATGGTATCTGAGGAAGGCTCTTCAGGCTATCTGTACTACATAATCCATTTTTCGAATCTTATTCCTATTAACATTATTTCTTCGAGAGCAATGTTGTGATCTTTTCTGGTAAGGTGTTTTTTTATGGTAGAAAATAGAAGCGGCAAAAAGCCATCTAACATATATAATACAAGTAAAACACACAAACGCACAATATAGCGTCTCATAAAAAATCGAGAGAGCAGAATTTGCATTGATGCACTAATCCATACCTGAAAATACATTATTTAATAAATTTAAATCGAATATAAAGTATTAAAAATGCATGTTTTTATTACATAAAATATAAATTAAGATAACGGATCAGTATTTCATCTGATCCTTTCAATGTATTTTTTTTGCTCGCATTATAACAAGTGCTATGGATATGTATTAATAAATTCTGTATCACATTATATAGCATAAAATATATTATATAAGTAAAAGGGAGCTTACGTCTATTATTATACTAAGCTTAGATATAATAATAACATGTGATTTATTTTGCATTATACATAGTATAAAAGCACATTTAATACGATTGCCTAAAATTACATTGAATATATTGTTTTAACTAACAAAAACAGATTAACCTCGATAGATCAACCCAAAAAGGGCATAGCAATTCATCATCAGAGATAAGTGCACAAACCATCGCGGTAATTCCAAACTTTTTCTTTGCCCCGAATCGATTTTATCAATCGGTACAATTGCGTGATGTTATCTTATATCATGATGGTTTTCCATTAAAACTTCTCCCAAGTTCGCGGGACAGGACCCTAAGGGGAAAATCTACCCCAACCCCTCCGACAAAGGCCACCTGCCCACGGACGACCCTTTCATGCATGACCTATATACATACAAAAAAGCGAAAAATGTCGAGCGTGTATGGGGCGCTTCATACACATTAAAAAATGAGAGACAGCGTATGAGCGGTAAATATTTTATATTTGCACGGAAAATATTTCATTCTTTCGATTTTGAGAATTTAGTATTGTAACGTGTATGCAATATGAGGCACTGAATTTTTAATTTAATTTTAATACGCTGTGTTATGTATATGTATCATATGATATAAATTGCATTCCTTAATAAATATTTGTAAGAAAATATTAATTTTATTTATTATATAAAATCGTAAAGTCTATTAAATTTAAGCTCGACATACTTAGAAAGTATATTGGGGGTATTTCATTGATGTGTGGGGGCCGATTTATTTGGCCACAAAATAGGCGGCAACTCTGACAACGTGGCGGTTGCGGGAGCAAATCATTTCTCTTGTGACCGCAACGAGAGTATGACGGCCGTAAGGGTTTTGTTCATGAGCTTTTATATTATTCGAGATAATAGTAATGTAACTATCACTTATATCATTCAATAAACAATTACTGCAGCTGCCCAAATGTGTCTAATCAACACTCGTCCATCAAAAATTAAAAGTTATAGTTAATGAAATATAAACCAATTAAAAAAATACAGATGCCTTGAAGTTTTACTCTACATCATTTTTATTAGGAACAAAATAACTAAAAAGTTTAATTGCCAAAGTTAATTATAAATTTTTGTATAGCAGCTATAAGTTTTATTTTATTAAAATATAGTGACCTAATTATGAAAATGAGAACACTTTTACATTTATTATGGAAAGTTGCTTTGATATTGTTTTCGCTTGTAATTTAAATGTAATATAAACTTGTATAGTATAAATTAAAATATATAATTAAAACAAACAAAGTTATTCCATAACATTATATTATTTTATTAAACAATATTTATTATACGAAAAGTTCAAAGTCTAATTCATAAATAAAATTTGATAATCTAAATAATTGTGTTATAATATTTTTTAATTTATTAATATAAAGAAGTTTTGTTTTAAAATACACTTTTGTTGAATGAGTAAATTGGGAATAAAACAGTATTATTTATTATATTAAATTAATTATTTAGTCCGATAGACCGGTGATATAGTAGGTGACTTAAATCTGAAAGACCTGGGTTTAAATTGCATATGAAACTTTGTGTTTTTTAATTTTGATTACACCTGAGAGATCATAATTAGTGATGATAATTATAGTAATATATAATTTTAATTTCGATCAATTATTACAGATTACGTTTTCATAGATTTTGCTAATTTCATGTCGAACATCTTAGGTAAAAAAAACTGTATTTGTTCACAAAGATGCACAGAATTGTGATATTACATTGTTTGACAAAATACTACAATATTTTTTAAATAAATTAAGCCCAGTCTTAATCTAACCCAATGCAACTTAAAAGGTTAAGGTTAGTACTACTTATTCTATTTTCTGTTTAAAAATCCAAACGTAGTCAAAATAAATTAAGCAAAATTAATTTGTGTATTATGCAAACACCAATTTTAATGGTTATTGTAAACCGATGAATTTACGGATTAATCTTATATAACACACGATCTATCATTTTTGACTTTAAGGAAATTATTTTCCGTAATTTTTAATTTAATAAGTAGCTACGTATATGCATTATATATGTATGTATTCAGTCCTCAATTCTCATATGTACACATTAAGTGGACCTTATCTCACGGTGTATAATGTAGGATTAATTTTAATTGAACTGTCAAAGGACCATTTTGCCCCAGGACACGTACGCTACATTTTCAATCACGTTTTCAATTTTGAATCTATTTAATATTTTTATTATTATTCAATATTATACAGTAGCACTCTAATAACACAAAAACGTGTCGTGTACGCTTTATCTAAAGCTTCAATATATTTTTTTTCCAACCGTACTATGAACATCAATCAAACTATGACGAGGGTCGAACAGTAAGACAATGGAAAAATCGAGACCTACATCCAATCATACCATCACACAAAACCTTAAATTGGAAGACACTAAAAAAACGTTGATCAATCAATAGTTAGCTTTCAAAATAAAGTAATATGCGGAAATGTGGCTTCTCCTCAAATGTAGCGTTAATAGGAAGGAAAACAGGAAGACAGGGAAAGGAAACGTAATTGTCAGGAAGCATTAGCCTTAGAGCCACCGAGAGCCGGAATCTAGTGCTATTACAAGCCCACTTGCTGGATTTATAGTTTTCTCGGGATTTAACTATTATTATATTTCTGCAAAAGGGACATGTGAAATATTAACATATTATCGTCAGATTATAATGTATGTAACGGTATTGCTGTGATAAATTTACTATCATTATTAATTAGTAGTTGAAAATCTATACCGTAATTATTGATTATTCATTGCACGGTCAGGACTACTCATGATCGTTGCAAATAAATTTGTCATAGGAATTTGCTAAAAATTTGTGATTTTTAAATTAAAAAAAACACTATTTAAATGATTTAAAAGCACGTACTAAATACAATACAAAATAAGATAAAATACAACTGCAATCAATTTACTTTTATCCAAAACTTTTGCAAAAAAAAATATCTTTTAGGAATTGAGACGCAAACTTTCGACTCAAAATTTGCATTGAGTATTGACCTAGAGTCTAAGTCAATACATTGTGCAAATTGTCTAAGTCCTAGACAATTGTTTCAAATTCGAGAAAGCAGCTGCTTCCCACTTTGCTTATCAGACCAAGTCCAGCTAAGAAGTCACCTGAACCCCAAGAGTTAAACTCGATCTTTTAGATGACTGAGACGCAAATTTTATTGCTAATATTAACTGTTGTGTATTTTAAAATAATTCATAATTAAAAAATCACATAGCTGGCGTAAGTTCAATGCGATACAGTGGGATAAATCTGCACTAATTGGGTTAGTGAGCCTACAAGTCAATATTAACCACCTGATTCTTTAGTCTGAGAATCTGTGACGTCCATATAATTGATTTTTAATTATTATGTGTATCATAATTTATATTCGATAAATACCACTTTGCAGCTTATGCCAGTTTTTATTAATAACGAAATTTTTTAAACGCAAATTTAGGTCTGCTGATGTGGCTCGAACCCGCGGCTTCTGGATTACTAGTCTAGACCTGACGGACCTTAAATGTCAGAATAAAATCATGTCAATAAATTCTATAACTTCTGTTTGAAAATCATTGCTGCAATTATATTTAAACATTGTAGAAATAATAAATTCATGTACAATAAGTTTTTATGAAAAAAGTTCACATAAAATCCCAATTTTCATGAAAAAAATTTCTTAGCTATTCATAATATTTTTCTAAAAGTACAAGAAAAAATATTAGGAGTAAAAAATATAGGTGATTGTAATAAATAATTACATTTTAAAGGCTTAGCTCTCAGATTTTGATCATTAATAATTAAATTAAAACCATTGTACCCCAATAAATTTGTCCCAACGTGTCTTTTTTGAATGGTACTGAATCAAATTTATTTCCTGGATAAATAAAATGAACTTATTAAGCCGAAATTGTTTAATAAAATCCAGACATTTATAATTAATAAAATAAAAATTCCGCATACCCTTTTTTGCTATCGTCTAAGGAGCCAATTATAGAGTAGAGGGCGTCAATAAATAATATTGTACATATCATTGTATTGTATTAAAACATTTTTTTGTGCTGCAAACGAATAATATAATAATATATAATAAATAATATTATTAATAATTAATGACTATCATAAAAAAATTTAATAAGCAGTTTATAAAAAACAAAAAAAAATTGGTAAATGGCTTTATGCTAATAAACTGGTACATTAAATTTTGGTCACTTGATACTTTAACAGCAGTAGTGATATTTTATTTGACTATTGTATTAATAGAAGAATTTTAGTTTTGGTATCCTTTTTTTTATGTTACCAACAAAATAATATTTTTTGTGTGCAGCTGTGGCTTTGAAATTCTCTGTTTTTTATCTTTTGAATATTTTCGAAACCTTGGTGAATTTTTTTGCATATTGTTAAACAATTACGACATATGTTGAAAACGTTTTTCATATATTGACAGCATTTCATTCTAAATTTGACGAAAAAATCATTTTACGACTAGTGTTTCTTCTCGAGAATTATTTTGCAAAAATTTCTCATAAAAATGACAAATCGAAAATTTAAAATTTTCGATAAATTTGCCGATTTCTCAAAAATGATCATAGAACTTTTTTGTTGAAAAATAAGTATTTTTCCACATTTTTTAACCGCTAATTTTTTATATCACTGAATAAAAGGGGTGGATCTGTGCCAGATGTTCGAAAATATGCTTGTTATCTTGTTCAAGATATTCTCAACTACTCTAATCAGTCTTATCTGTGCTTTGGTAATGTAATAAATACAATAACCTTTTGTATTCCAAAGTTATTTAATAAGTGTTGCTCCAAGACAATTAAATAATTTCAAGACTAATTTAATTTTTTTTTTTTTATATAAAAATAATTTATTTATTTACTTCTAAATTTTTAATTGATTTTTTTTTTATTAAATTAAAATTTAATTTTTATTATTTATTGGATATTAATTTAAGAAATGTTAAAAAAATTCTCATTAATTAATTTTTGAATTAAATTACATAATAATATTTATTTAGTTCTTTTATTTATTTTATTTAAAATATTATTAATTTTGAGATATAATTTTAAACAACTTTAAAATATAAAACAAATGTCCAATACGTGTAAATAAAGAACTCCAGATAAAAAACCGCTTCACATAGGAATCAGCAGATTGCAAAAATGTATGGGGGAGTCATGGCATAAAATTTGCTTATCGGGAATTTTTTTAATATCTTTATCTCGTAATTATTAACAATTTTATTTATGATTTGGGTATAAACAAATCATTATCATATATTTATAAATAATATAAAAATATTTTATATTAACAATAAAATGAGAGTTGACATAATTACATTTTAACACTATCTGATCGACACGTAGAAATGTTGAGCGATAAATAATGCATTATAAAAAACCCAAACTTTTGATGAATCAATTCAAACTTTCGAGACTCCCCAGCGTATTTTGTGCGAGCTTTCAAAGGACCTCAAAAAAAACCCCAACGCTCTAGATTATATACCATACAATATAGTACAACCGCTGAGCTTATAAAAGCGGCTCCTTATCACAGGCATCTGGTCCCGCAAGACATAGGTGAGAATTTATCTATCCAGTGCGAAAGGATGTCCGTGACGTCTAGGGTCGAGGAACACTTCCTTCATCGCCAAACATTCGAGCCAGGGGGGTTGTTTTTTATGGGCCATTATCATAATGGGGTCCCGAAAGGAACCCAGCGCGAGTTTTATCATCCAAGTTCGGCTCGAAATTGATTCCTTAAATAACAAACTTCCTATAATATTTTGCTGTGTATTGCACATGTACCATTATCGAGTATGATGAACTTAAATCATTTTAAATACTGATAAAAGAAATGTTGAGGAATTAAACGTGACTATATTATCATTATATATTACACTCATCCATATTAAAATCGCATTAAATAAACCAGAATTTATAGAAAAAGTCCATTTCGATATTAGCCACGCACGACACTGGGGCAATAATTGTCCCATTACCGAAATGCGTATTTACGAGACGGCTTCCAAAAATCACAATTCACACTTAATCGCGTCATAAACATTTTTCGTATTCCACAGTAAAAAAATAAGTACATCGCACCATACAGTACGCCCTTAACGAGATTTACCGCTCGACTGTCTCCACTCTGACCGCAATTTTCAACGCGACCGCAAAATGATATATTTCCCGAAATAAAACCGTTAACCGAAAGTTTCGCGGGAAAGTTAGCGGCAGATAAGGGCGTTTAAGCTACACAGAATAACATTTTCATATAATTTAATCGAGTAAAAGCGCGGCCGAGGCGTGAACGGTGTTTATTTTTTCAACCCTGTTAAAATTAGGTTCAAAGCTTAATCTGATGTAGTAATTAGATAAGACTTTTAAGATAGATCAATCAGAAGTAATTTTATTTGTAAAATATAGTTTTTTTATTATAGAGTTATCTACAAATAATTGTATATTCTTATCCAACACCAGGGGCGTATATTCAGGGTGTGCTAGGTGTGCGGCGCACACCCGCAAAACCATCTAAAATATAAATTTAGAAAATTTAGGGCATAAAGCCACATCATTTTGCATACAGTAGTATGCAAAATTATAAAATTTTAATATGCAGTGTATAGTATGCATTGGTATTTGTCATTCGCTCTGAACGTTTTCGCGCGAGCGATCGGTTTGGAACAACACATATGGCGCGCCGACCTTGAGCGCGGCCGCTGACTAAAGTAAATTGTTCCGAGATTTAACGGCTGAAGTCGATCTGTCGGCTGGCAGCGCTCAGTAGTAAAATTGGTCTCGAATTTGGTGCGCGTACTTCAAAAACTCTTGCGTCCGTCGCTGCTTTTTTATTACATTATATCACAATAACAGGTCACTCATTTTTTATATTTTGGCGTAAAATAGTTTATTATCTTATTTACATATGATCAATACTTAATTTTCTATTCTAGATTATATTTTTTTATTTACCCCAATAATGATGAAGAATACTGTTGAAGATATTTTGAATAATCCATTCTCAAAAAGAAGTTATGAAATTAAATTGAAGATCATCAAAATTGGCAAACCACGTCCACCTCTTCCCAATTTATTTATGAAGCATAAAGACAATAAATGTGAATATACAAGACATTTTTCATTTTCATCATATGAACGAACTGAGTGGTTAACAGGCTGCGAACTTCGATCTAGATTGTTCTATTGGCCATGTTTATTGTTTTCCAAAGAAAGAAGCGTGTGGAATAAAAGTGGATTTGCTGACCTTAGTCATCTGATAACGGCACTGAAATAACACAAAAGAGCGCAGTCACACGTTCAATCATTTTTTTCTCTCAAAATGTTTGGAAAACAACGAATTGAAGTCATGATTGACGCTCAACGTAAAGCTAATATAAGTCAACATAATGAACAAGTTCATAAAAATAGAGAAATATTAAAACGAATGATTGACGCAGTAGTATATCTAGGAAAACAAGAACAACCTTTTCGAGGCCACGATAAGTCCTGTAATTCACTAAACAAAGGAAATTACCTTGAATTTTTAAATGCACTTCGAGAATACGATTCTGTTTTGGATACTCATTTAAATACTGCAACGGTGTTTCGTGGTACTTCCGCATCCATACAGAATGACATAATTGAAGCAATTGGTGATGTTATTAAAGATCATATTAAGGAAGAAGTAAATTCAGCAAATTTTGTCGCTATTATTCTTGACGAAACTTCAGATATAATGACGAACTCACAGCTCTCGACAGTTTTGCGTTTTGTTTATGAAGGTAAAGTTTACGAGCGGTTTATTGGCTTTACAGACGTTAGCTCTGATAAAACAGCCGATGGCTTATTTTGCCACGTTGTAAATATAATTGAAGAATTTCAAATTCAAGAAAAATTAGTTGGACAGACTTATGATGGGGCGAGTGTAATGAGTGGGCATATTAATGGTTTGCAAGCCAAAATACTCGAAGTTTATCCATTGGCCATTTTTACACACTGCTATGCTCATATGTTAAATTTAACATTACAACAAGGTCTTTCCAATATAAAAGTGTGCAAATCATTCATTCAAACTTTAAATGGATTGTCTGCATTCTTTTCGAAATCTTCCAAACGAATAAATGCTTTACAAAAGTTTGTAGGTAGAAGACTTCCTTCTGTTACACCTACAAGATGGAATTACACATCACGGTTAAGTAACACAGTGCAAAAATACAGAAATGAATTTACGGACTTTTTTCGAGACGTCGTGAAAAATTGTAAACTATGGGACCCCGACACTGTAATAAAAGCACGAGGTTTTCTTAGCTTTTTGGAAGATTTTGAAACAAGAAAACTTCTCCACATATTTTCAAACCTTTTTGGAAAAACTGATGTGTTATACAACGTTTTACAATCCAAATCTTTTGACATATTATATTGCTGTAAGAAAGTTACCGAAATTTTGCAACAACTCAGACATGAACAGGAAAATAATTATGAAACATTATGGGATTCTTATGTAACGGAAGAAAATTATCCAAGACTGAGTAATGATTTGCTTGTTGAATAAAAGCACGCGTTTTGCCAACTATTTAATACAATAGTTGATAATATATGTAAGCAAATTGAATACCGTTTTTTTTCAATGTCCAAATTGGAATATTTTCACCTTCCGGAGAAAGAAAAATATGAGCAATATAAAGGAAAATTTCCAAATGAATTACTTACCAAACTGCAACAATTCTATGGAACATTATTTGATTATATAAGTTTAAAAAATGAGCTTGCTGTTCTTTATCATTTGCCTGAATTTGCAGAGAAATCTGTTCATGAGCTTGTACAATTTATGAACACAAATAATCTTGAGTCAGGTTTTCAGGAAATAGATAAATTAGGCAAACTAATATTAACTCTTCCAAGCAGTACTGCTTCAGCAGAACGTTCATTTTCTGCTCTGAAACGAATTAATAATTGTTATCGAAGTACCCAAGGCCAAGAAAGGCTATGTGGCCTTAGCTTTATTTCTATAGAAAAAGGGATCCTTATGGACATTAAAAAGAAGAGCACTTTTTATGACAGCGTGATAGAAAAATTTATGAATAAAGAAAGAAGATTAGATTTTATATATAAATAATTATAATTTTATGTTTATTGGAAATTTGATATTTTTATATAATTATATTTTAGATTAGGTTTGATGTTTATTTATTTATTTATATATGGGAAACAGCTGTAAGACAGTTTAGGCATGCCAAAACCTCGGCTAATAAAAATGAAAAAATGTACGTTTTTTTTTATTTTTTATAGCACACCCAATATTGACACCCACCGTACGCCACTGTCCAACACATCTTTTTTTATTATTATATTATTTATTTACAATCTGTCTATACATAAACAATTTTTTTTTCGATTATGATATTGACATGTAAAGAAAACATCTCTCCATATTTATTATTACAAAATCTAATTTATTTTATATAATATTATTTATTTATTTATACTTATTTACTATTTTACATTATGTCTGTCAGGTATGTCAGATGATCTAAATCATTTAAGTCGTTTGGTGTCGTCATATGAATAAAAAATATATGTTAAAAGCAAATACTTGAAGCAATATTAAAAATAATAATTAACATGGCTTAATAAAAAAATGTTTTAAGTAATTTTAACCTTAAATATTGATGCAAAATTTATATGTCAAAATAAATTATAAGTCTATCAAATTATATAAATTTGAAAACATAGTGTTGCGTAAAAAAAACAATTTTTCGATTAATTCAGACGCAAACCTTTAAACATCCCAAAAGGAAAGAAACATGACTTAGTCCACTTTCATAAATATGGGCTCAATTATACTTGGACTTTTATGTTTTTATTTGCTTAGACCAGTGCATTACATAATTGATTACAATTTTAAATTTTGCTGTGTAGCATAAATATAAAAATATTATTATTAACCTAATTTATACGCGACAAAAAAATCATAATTCTGACCTTATAACGCAAACATAAAAAAATATTGCATAAATAGTGTTTGTTTATCGCAGAAATATTTAGCATTTTTGCGTGTATTTCTCGGGAGTTTCAAAGCGTACGCTTCGCGTTTAGCATTTTCAACGCTGCACAAAAAGAAGCGTCTCAAATAAGCGGCACAAAGGAAAGTTTGAAGCTCGAAGCTCCAGCTATAGAGTGTACCTACACATATACGTAATGGGGTTAACAAGGGACTCAAAGGGCGACTGAGGTAATAATTTCCATTCATGCCTTTGGACGTTATTTAAAATTTAGGTCCGTCAATAGCCTGCCTATAAGTCGGAGACTGTCGAAACCGGCCTTGGCCGACCAAGGGCCGCAAAGTGACCTACTGTGGCCGCAAAGTGCTCATTCATCATTCGGCTCAAAGTGTAGGAAAAAGGTAAGGGCGAATTTGAATGTGACCGAGGAAAAAATGACTTAATGTGATTTTATTCACGCTGCCCTAATGTGTGGGTGACACGTAGTACATCATTTTATGCTTGCTGTCTCATTAATATTCTCATTTTAACCAGAATACTACCACATAAAATAATATAATAATTTTGCAGGATTTTAACCCTTAACATGCGGTCCAGTAACGCGTGTTTAAGATCTACAGATTTTTTTTAAATTGCTTATTACAATCAGGGCCGCCAAGAGTAAACCCAGGCCTTGGAAAAACCATAAATCCGGGCCTCATGTCTAAAAAGGCTTTATATGTATAATTTCTAGAATATATAATAATAGGTGTAGAATATATAATAATAGTCAACCTTTGCTATGTTACAAATTAATATAAAAATAAGCCAACGTTGCTACATGTTTTCTAAAATCATATTTTAATTAGGCAATCAAAACATTGACCTGATAATTAGTCGTGTTTTTTTTGCTGCTCAGTGTTGCCATATAGTGAATTTCCAGTTCAGGTCAAAAGTAATAAAATCATGCCATCGCATTTAAAGCTCAATTATCATGCGCAATATTACGAATGAGAATCGAATAAAGCACACTAAACCGAATTTCGCCCAATAGTAGAGCGCAAAAAAACAATTATCACTTCTCAGAAGTCAAAAATCCACGTCAAAAGCAATAAAATCGTGTCATCGCCGTCGCAGTGAGAACGCTCGTTACCGAGCGTTCCCACTGCGACGGCGCCGACACGATTTTATTGCTTTTGACGTGAATTTTTGCCTTCTGAGAAGTGATAATTGTTTTTTGCGCTCTCCTATTGACCAAAATTCGGTTTAAAAATACTTTGATCCGCCTTTTTATGTTAGAAGTCCATATTAAAATCGGTAAGGATAGATCATATTTTAAAACACAGTGTAATTTTGAAATGCATACAAACTATTTCTCTTGGTTTGCCTCGAATCGTTTGCTCGTTTGCTGATGTGACAAAATGTCACATATTTAAAACGCATGATTTGAGACGTTTCTGTCAAATCACAGATGCGGATTTTGGTGTGCCAATTCACCCAACGAAACATGTTAACGCTTTGAAGTGGAACTGCGAGGTGAAACTTCAGAAAATCGTTAACATAGTGGTTTGTATGCAGAATAGACGCATTGTCTATCGTCATGTTTACGCACAAAATGTAGTTTTTATGGCTCAATGGTCAATAGGACGGATGTTCTAGCAGGTAGTCTCGTAAATTCCTCCAACTATTACGCGATTGTTTATCAGGCTTTTAATCTGGTGAGTTATTTTTTTTTCATTATATTAGAAACGCTCGTATGAATGTCATTGGAGTTATTGGTGCAGCTGTTTGGACCACATCTATATATTATTTGTTTTTCTATGACTTTTTTAAGCAGAACTATGATTTTCTGATTTTTATAGTAACTATTAATATGGCAGAATAAGCTAGCTGTCAAATTTGACTTAAATTTATATAATAACCACAAATTAATTAGCGTTTCATAGTCACTAAAAAATATATTTAATATTTTTTAAATATATAAATTATAGCAGCCCTATGCATTTGCAAGTGTAAATGCATAGACAAAATAACATATAGGATGCGCCTTACCACTCAAAATTGCGTGACTTACTACCTACACTATTCCGTCAACTTTGAAAGTAACTTCGACCCGAGATTTATTATATATTAATTAATATTTTAACAGTATTAAAAAAACAAATTTATTTTTTACAATATTTTTGTAAATGTAATTTTAAACTTTACTTAAAATTCATTCATTTAATATTATAATTAAACATAATTCATATTATTTCTCTAATATCAATCGATTAATACAAATTATGTTGACTTTGATTTTCCTAATCTCACGGATGAATATCGTAATGATTAACTAAAATCAAAGTCGTACATATTAGATATTGAAAAGTTTTTAATAAATGTCTGCTTTAACTAATTGAGAATGTATTATATATTAAAATTAAAATTAAAAATGAACAAAAATAATCCAATCATGCAGTTTATAAAATCAGTTATATTCATTCATTAGAACTAAATTCATCTGATCTTTGTGGTCAGAGTTAATTAAATTTAATTTAATTTTAAAACACACTTTAACATAAATATATTGATTAGCACAACTTTTAAATTGTACATTGTAAGCAACTCAATTTAATGATAATTAATAATTATGCATGATTATGCCATAGAGATACAATAATTTATATATAAAATTATATACTTTTGTCGTTTGATTTCCCTATTAGTACTGTTTTTATTCGTCAATTTCACAATTAAAAATACAGATTTCTTAACACTTTTTCATTCAAAATATTTAAAAACTAACTTTATTACATTTACATTAATATGATTATTAAATACATATTTTTTTAGCTCTGAATTAAAATTTTCGTTTTTCATAAATTATAAAACGACGCTTTTTTAATAAAAATATTGACAAAACTTTTTTTTTATATTTTAAATATTGAGCCTTTAATTTATTTTTGCAATGGCTTCGATTTATTTTTTACGTTATATGTTTTTTTTTTTACAGTTAAATAGATATTTTAAAGCTTCATTGCTCGTGATGAAGTAACGCGGTGCATTGAAAACAGTTTCTTTGAAATTTAAATTCCAGATAGAATATAATATACAAATTTCATGCTGCCAGAAACCATTTTGAAAAAAAAAATATATATATATTTTATACGAAACGTATAGGGGGGTGCATGGTAGTTCTATACGATACTAAAAATTTAATTTTTAATCTTTAAAACCAAGCAGTTAAGAGCGTTAACTCTTCTGAAAGTCTCAAAATGGCTAGTATGGGGGTCCGATCAAACTGATACATCGCTTGTTTTGAAGCAAAAAACTATTTTTTTATATTTTATTCAGATGTAGTTTAGGCTTCTAAACGTTTCATGTATAGCGATCTTTTTGTTAAAATTTAAACCTACTGAGTTATGAGTGTTTGAATTTTTATACTTGTCGCCATTTTGCAAAAAATTAACACATTGTATTTTGCTAACAAACATACACAGAGTGCTTACGAATTCTATACTGTCACAAAAATTGCAATTTAAACATGTATATATAAGCTCACACTGACCTTAACTATATTGCAAGTCTTACGAGCGTATGTATGGTGGGTCGATCGACTCATAACACTAAACGTGTTTTGGAAAAAAAAAACTTTTTTTTTATTTTGAATTTTTTTAAACGGTATCGTAAGTATATTCAAAAGCTCTATTTCATATCAAAAATTCAAGTATATATCATTAATAGGAACCAAATACGAGCGTTAACTATATGCCGAGTAGCATAAAAGCTCGTTCGGGGGCCCGGTCAATATACCGTAAGACTCGTTTTTTATTAAAAAAAAATTGTTTTTAAATGAAAATTAAGTTTCTTAACACTTTTTGCATACGACATTTTTCAGTAGCATTTCATTTTGCAAAGTTATGACACTTTAAATTTTTACATTGGCCGCCATTTTCAAAAAAAAATTATATATTTTTTTCATAGGAAACGTATAGGGGGTGCACGGTAGTTCTTTACGATACTAAAAATTTAATTTTTAATTTTTAAAACCAAGCAGTTAAGAGCGTTAACTCTTCTGAAAGTCTCAAAATGGCCAGTATGGGGGTCCGATCGAACTGATACATCGCTTGTTTTGAAGCAAAAAACTATTTTTTTTATATTTTATTTGGCTGTAGTTTAGGCTACTAAACGTTTCATTTATAGCGATTTTTTGTTAAAATATAAACCTACTGAGTTATGAGTGTTTGAATTTTTATACTTGTCACCATTTTGCAAAAAATTGACACATTGGATTTTGCTAACAAACATACACAGTTTTTTTCTATCTAACCCGATTTTTTATTTATCTATCTAATGAATTTTATTCATGTATTTAGTAATCACATTTTATTTAAACTGCTTTGGATATAAAATTACAAAAGAACTAAAAATTAAAAAAAGGCACGCTTGCTATAATTTTCTTTTAAACTAAAAATATTTTGTACGCGATGTAAAATTCTGGCTTTAAAAAAATACCTTGCTTCCGATACTTATTCTTTCTTTCACATATTAAATATATGCGATATTTTTTTTAGTTACGGAGATTCTTAATATATTCTTTCTTCATTGAATAAATGCTTTACTTGAGATTTATATATTTTATTATTCAATCTAAAATTTGAATTAATATAATTATTAAATCGTTGAATAATAAGTCCTACTCCCTTGTTTAATTAAAAAACATACGGTTTTATGAGCTTATTATATGATGTGCTTCGCACTGGTGATTCAGTTCGTCTGCTCGTCATATTATATGCATTGCGTGAAAAGGGTTAAATATTTCAGATGTGAAATTAAATTTTAAATTCACTTTATATATTTAAGCGTTATAATTAAAACATAATATGCAATTACAAGAAGCATATGATGAGAAATTTCGCGTTATTATCTTTTTATAAATCGTTTATTAGCACCGATAAAACCGCAGTTATTCCTCCTTACCCGAACTAATTGAAAAAATAAAACCAAGGAAGAGATATCGCAATTGAAAGTTATTACGACTCGAATCGCTTTTCAAATATAGGTAACCGCTTTTATCGGCGTCGGTGGTATGTATAAAACGAGAGGTGCAATTCCGACTCGGGTTGGATGGGATTTTATCTACAGTCCTGTGCACTTCATCTTTATGTGGTTCCATTTCGCTTCATGGCCCTCTAGACATTTTTAATCCGGGGAATCAAACAATCGGTTCGGCGTTAGACAGGCTCAAGTCGAGGATTTATCGAGAGGGAATCCTGGAAACCGGGAAATCGACGAAATCCACTAATGGGATTACTGATAGACTCTTCTTGCTCCTCTTCTTTTCCTTTCGAATTTTCTTTACTTTCGTTTCGTGGCGGACGAAATTGAGGCGGTCGAGAGCACTCGATTGTCGGTTTTTGTTACCGAGCATACGAACAAAAACGTTAATGGAGAATGATCAATGCGACTTGCGTAATTGTGAGTAATCTTCGCTGATTCTAATTCTCTGGGAAATTGAAAAAAAAAAAACAATCTCACAGATATATTTTTTAAGCACTATAACTTCGAAGCGTCGTGTAACAGTATCTATGATTAAACTACATGTGATGAATAAAAATAAAATATAATAATTGTTCAACCACAGTATTATTACATTATTTGTATTTTAGAGTACATATATATATATTTAGAAATCTCTTCATTTCTCTGTCAAACAAAGAAAGCAAAAATTCTTTAACAGAAACCCCAAACATCAGATCAATCGATTGAGTAGTAGAAAGCCACATATGGAATGTCGAGAGAGCATATCGGTGACTCCGCGACGCGGAAAAGATTCTTTGTGCTGCCAAAATTGGCTTTTCCAATCTGCATATCTGATTCGTTGCCGAATTAATCTGGCTTCGGAATAAATAAATAATAGCGAGGCAACAAACCGGGCAACGAGTCGAGCGTGAAGTGTTGTCTGATATTTATTACGCCCCATTAGCCTTCGTCTACCTCTTTCTCTCCGACCAACCAACCCCATTACGAGCCGCTTCAATCAAACAACCCCTGGAAAGACGAAGGGGATGCGCCGAGATTCGAACGATTTTATGGGGTATTGCATTAATGTGCGAGGCGGCGAAAATCAGTTCCCTTTGTAAAGGTAAGAAATCGATGAGCGCATAACAATCGAAACCGAGGGTTATAACGACTTTGTGTATTATGGTAGATACCGGAAAGAAATCCTCTTTTGAATCGAGAGTACTTGTTAAGAGTATTATGGAAAATGTATAGTATAATCCACCGATTGGAATATCACGTTCAGGAAACTAATCCGAAACAGCGCCATTGTTGATTAAAAACGAATACAAGATTATATGTATCATACGTATATTTTATTTGTATAAAAACATACCAAAATAATAATAAAGCATGAATAAAAAACAGTCGCTGGAAAGCCGAGCTAAATAAAATATCCAGTCCCATAAAACGTATATCATTTATACTCCATGATCAAAATCCTTTTTCATAGAATATGAAAATTTATTTGTAGTGTGTTAAGCTAATACATAGTTTTGAATTAAGCCTACAGATTTTGTAGAAGATCAATTGGGTAACTGCTTTAACTGGACTATATCAAAATCTGATATTTTTGTAAGGGTCGTTTCGGTTCTTCTTTCGTTATTATAAGTCAGAAGTGAAGTGGTGATACTGGATGAAATTTTATTTTATTTTTATTTTTTTAGATTAAATTAAGACCATCGTGGCCTAACAGGTTACCCCAATGCGCCACGATGGTCGAAAACAAATTTTAAATTTATAAAACATAAAAAACGTATATACACATAAATAAAACAATACTTAAAAATAATAAACATAACAAAAAATTATAAAATATCAAAATTAAATGATATAAACTGGATCAGATCCTCGTAGCTAACATTAAATAAGTCAATATGTAATGCCAGCGTATTAAGGAGCCGGATGGCCACAGCTATAGGCGAGTCGGCAAGTGCGGATGTCCTTGCCCTAACGGCCATCAAAAGAGGTCTCGATCGTGATTCTCGAAAATGTTCCGGAACCCAAAACTGGAATTCCTCGAGAATAGCTGGATTGTCGACAGCACCTTTTAGTAATTTAAAAAAATGCTTAGCGACATACAGCTTTCTGCGAGAAATCAGCGAATCATATCCCAACGCTCCTAAAAGAAAGGCGCTGGGATATAAGTACGGATAATAACCAAATGTCCTTTTGTAAAGGTATCTTAAATACCTTTTTTGAATTTTTTCCACTAAAAGGGAATATTTGGCTATTCGGGGATTCCAAATTATAGATCCCGATTCAAGAATGCTACGAACTAAGGTGTCATAGAGGATGCGAATAACTGACGGATCGGCAAAGTGAAAGGCATTACTCATGACAAAGCCGAGCATCTTGGAAGATTTATCACAGACGTCGTGTATGTGTAGAGAGAACCTCCATTTGCTCTCGAAAGTGATTCCGAGATCTTTAGTGGAAGTTTCTCTAGTCAAAATGTTACCACCGAGATGGTAGAAATAAGCTGATGGCGAACGGGATCGAGAAAATGACACAGAATGGCACTTTCCGACACTAAAGGGCAGACGGTTAACGGAAGCCCATCTCCACAGAGAGTCTAAATCACTTTGTAGAGAGAATGAGTCCGCAACAGATCGAATGCATTTATATAATTTTAAATCATCTGCGTACAGAAGAAAACTTGAATTTTTAATTGCTGTATTTATGTCATTAATAAATAACACAAAAAGCAGAGGTCCCAGATTGGATCCTTGAGGAATCCCCGAAGGGGTAAAATATTATTTTGACAATCGGCCACCATAGGTTACAAACTGTCTACGATTGCTTAAATAACTCGAAAATAACCGAGTTAAATTATCTGAGCAACCGAGGTTCGACAATTTTTTTAATAATAACGTATGACAAACTTTGTCAAAGGCTTTCTCAAAATCTGTATACACGACGTCTACTTGAATTCCGGCATCGAGAGAAGTTGTCACCGTTTTGGTGAACGACAGAAGATTAGTAACAGTGGAACGGGCAGGACGAAACCCGTGCTGTTGGTCTAATAAAACTTGCTGAAAGTGATTGTAGAGATATTTATGAATAATTATTTCAAATAATTTAGCAGGAACTGACAACACTGCTACTGGTCTATAATTCTTTATATATAATTTGTCACCCTTTTTATGAATAGGGGTGACTTTTGTGCATTTCCATAGATCAGGAAATGATGATGTTTTGAGAATCAGATCATAAATACATTTTAGAGGAGCAGCGAGACTTACTTCGCAACCCTTCAAAATAAAATCGGGAATTAAATCAGGTCCAGAAGAACGCCCTGTCTTTAATTTATTAAATCCGTATTTAAGATCTGAGTGTTCAATTTCTTTGATGGTCAGTACTGAAGACCAAGAACATGAAGAAGGAAGCAACTGAGCAGAAGGCGTAAAATATTCCTCGAAAACAGAACGAAAATATTGCGCAAAACCGTCAGCTATATTTTGTGAACCGTCCAATGTTTTATCGTCGAGGTTCATCACTTTCGATGTCGACTGAGTAGCGCGTTTAGTGCTAATGAATTTCCAGAACGCTTTGGGATCATTAATTATTTGTTTTTGGCAATTTTTGTAATGATTGCGATGACAGGAAATTATCAAACACTTAACGCGTGCTCTTAATGAACGAAATTCCTCGAGAGCAGATGGATGTCCCGATCTCTTCCATAACTTATGAAAGGCGTGCTTTCTTTTTAGCAATGAGATGATCTCATGAGAAAACCATCTAGGATATGACACGTTAAGCACTTGAGGGCGCTTTCGAATAAAGAGCTGGTCGAATGCACAATAAAGAACCTCATAGAAGGCCGCCAGGGAAGATTTAACATCAACGCACCTGCCAACTCGGCTCCAGTCCATACCTAAAAGTAAATTATTTGATAAACCAAAATCTACACAATTTCCAAACGACCATCCGAAATCATTCCGATCGCTCACGCATTCCAACTCATTCGTAGTTATGCCATTTTTATTTATATTTAATTTTATCATTAGCGCCGGGTGATAATTATCTTCCGACACCAATACGAATTCGCTCTTAATTACTATGCAATTATTTACATTTGTATAAATTAGATCTAATTTGTCACCAAAATTATTATTGACACAATTTATTTGATTTAAATTTAAAATATTACTTATTAAACTTATGTCAATATTGGCACCAATGTTCGTAGGTAAATTAAAATCACCTAAGATGATACATTTTTTCTTCAAAAAATATTCAGATTCCGATTGAATCTTATGAAAAATGACGAAAGTATGTTCGTAACTGAAGTGTAGACAAAATGGCAATGTTCTGGCTCATGTAATTACATAGTTTTGGGTAGTAATTATTTATTTTTTACATTTTTTTAATACTGCCCTCAAACTACTACTTATTTGATTAACCAGCACAATAACCAAGTAGTGTAAGTCTCTGACTAATAACCTGGTGTCTGGGAGATTGGAATAAGTGAATACAATATTATTTTAATTCCGATTGATCATCCCAGATTAGATTTACCTACATTTTCCTAGTCTCACAGATAAATATCGTTATGATTAATTAAAGTCAAGCTAAATCTTATATAAGGACAGAATAGCGTATTCCGTAACGTCTCAGACTAGTAACTCTGAGGTTGCGGGTTCGAGCCCCGGCAGCGGCACTCGAATTTTTATTTATAAAAATGCGCCATTAATAAAAAAAAACGGCCCTAGCTGCAGTGACATCTATTGATTATAAATTGTATGGTACATAATAATTTATAATTAACAATATAGATGTCACCGATTCCTGGACTTATTTGTAGGTATTCCTCATGTCTGATTGACTTACTGAGCTGGTACAGATTTGCCCGTTGTAATACATTGGTCTTACTCCTGTCAGGCTACAACGGAAGTTTAATATAAATAAATAAATAAATTTTATGTAATAAAAACTTCCTTTATTCATAGATAATATTTTATAATAATTAAATATTTTTCAAATACTTTTTCAGAAACATAACATTTATTTATAAAATAGTTATTTTAAAGTAAACCCAAAAACCAATTTATGAAAAAAACATTTTAACGATATATTTGGCTTTTATAAAATCTTTTTTACTTGCTAGTTTTATGTATTATATTTTTTTTATGCAATGTTTTTGCGCTTTAATTTCAAATATTAAGTCTAATGTAAAATATAACTATTTTGTGATAAATATGTAGGTCATCTCGAAGACCAGGCTAACTGATTAAGCGGTCGAAGTAAAGCTCCTGCTTCCTTGAAATTTTGTGTTTACAATAAGTTTATTTATTACAATCGTATTTTGGTTTATATCCTAAAATTTCTAAATTTTCTTAAAGTTGTAAATTTTGGCCAATAAATATACTTAGGGGAAGAAACAGACTATTTGTTATTGTCTAATAAAAATCTTATTAGACTAACTTACATACCAGTGATTTTGAAATCTGTGATTCTGATTTCTGAAATCTGTCATTCTGTGGAATGTGAACCATATAATACTTTTTGTCTTATATTAAACTTGTTCTGTAAGATATGCACTTACTCTCAGATTTGCTTACAGTCTTTTAAAACTGTTAATGGATACCGTTCAATGTATATCCGCTCAGATACACCGAAGGAAAAAAATTGTGACACTCAGTTTAGAGTAAGTCTTTGCGACTTATTTTATCACAACTTTTACAAAAGGTTTCAAAAAAAATTATTAAAAGTTTGGTTTTTTATCACTTTTAATGTGAAATAATAATAAAAATACGTTTATTTAGAAGTATGTAATTTTAAATAATTAACTATGAGCTATGTAATTCCAAATAATAAATTATTATAAATCTGACCATCATAACAGGTTGCCCCAATGCGTCATAATGAGCTAAAAGAAGAAAATATTTATTTATATTTAGCTCATAATTTTACATATAAATCAGATTAATTAATAAAAAGAGCAAAAGGTAAAAAACATATTAATTAGAACTAAACGTAGTTTTAAATATAAAAATTAAAATGTTTAGAAAAATATCTGCAATTTTATTTATTATCAAAAATATTTTATTGTATTTTTTATAGATATAAAAGCTTCAACTTAATACAAAACTACAGCTTAATTATTTTGTATTGCTTATAATTAAATGGTAGCTAAAGAAATTTTTAAAAACACAAATAAATATCAAATACCAAATTTTATAGGTGAAATAGTTTTTAATGATAAATGATAATAATATACTAATTTTATATATTTTATAATAAAATAATACACTAAATTTTCATGGATTTAAAATTACTTCTAAATTTATATACTGCTAATTTTACTTATTTTTTGGTATAACATATCTGTATTTTTATAAACTAAAACAATATTTGGCAGTGCACAAATATTTAAGATAAGAGTAATCAATTTGAATATATATAAAAAAAAGTAAATAGAACAAGCCTGAATTTTGATTAATAGAAGAGAGAAAAATAACTATCACTTCTCAGAAGTCAAAACTTCACGTCAAAATCAATAAATTGTGCAGTCGCCGTCGCAGTGGGAATGCTCGTTGCCGATCGTTCCCACTACGACGTTGCCGGTACTATTTTATTGCTTTTAAAGCAAATTTTTAACTTCTGATAAGTAATAATTATTATTTTTCCCTCTTCCATTAATCAAATTTTTTTTAGCATATTTATAAATTGTCAGCTTTAAAACTCAATTTCATACACTTACTTATTTATGAAATTTTATCACTTACAAATTATGTTTATGCTTAATTTGTCTTAACGAATTTGTTTATATATTTAAAATAACTAAAATTATATTTAATTCATATTCAAGACTCAAAACTCAAATAAGTTTAAAATGTACTTAATTCAATTACATGTAAAGCTAATACCTTTGATTTAAAATATATTATTAAAATTCTATGTATATATAATGAATCTTAATTATTTTTATATTCATATATTTAAACAAAAATAAAAAAAAAATAAAAAAAATACTTTTTTTTTTTTTAAAAAAACTACAAAGCTAAATTTTACGTTTAATTAACTTCTTCTGTGAGAAAATTTATATTAAACTTTACACACAAAGAAATGACAATTTTATTAATAGTGCATTTTTTTTATTTTAAATTTGAATTTTTTTTTTTTAGTTACATACTATGAAATTAAATTATTTTTTTTATTTATAAAATGTAATTCGTATGATATATTCAAAAAATACAACTAAAAGTTAAAATTACATCAAAAACTACTTTTATTGCTTGCGTCCCATAATGAGGTGTGACGATTGGCAAAGTTGAGCCAATCGACAATACCTGCAAAAGACCAGCAACATCAACGTATCTGCCAATATTCACTACAATATTACATGAACGTGCTTCTGAGGCACATGACAATAACAAACCCCGGAGCTGCGTGTAATTCCTATCCATGCCATTATGATATGACGTCAGTGGGTGCGTAGGAACCCGGCTAATGTTTCCGCCGCCCGGGGCGTAGTGCTTCGAAACGAATAGTTCGGCAAAAGCGTAATGTATACAGCAGAAACGATACGCGACACGTAACGCACGAGGGAACGTGACGCGAATGTGACAATCGTTACGCCAAAGTGTCATTAGAAATATTGGGCTAACGACTGCTGGGTTTGGCTAAGTGAGAAAAGTTTTGAAGTGCGAGTGCTAAACACGCTCGTCTACAGAACACTTTAAAATTGCGGATGGGAGCGCTTAACCTTTTGTACTTTTGGTGGTTGAAAAGAGAGATGCGTATTTTATTCGGTTCTCATGTTAGCAGGATTTAGGAGGCCAGCGACACGGTTTTCGTTCGCGTCATTTGAGCATCTTGAATACACTGACTTATAGGTACACAAAACCGCTATAAAAGCATGATTAATTTATTAATTTTAATACTTTAAATTAAATAATACAAAGAGTGTTATTCTAAAGGCGCCTTCTTTAACTTTTCCAAGCCACAATCGCACTTGAGTCTTCCCTCGCTAAGAATTAATTAGTTCGATGGTCTTCGAGTGTGCAGGAGCGGCGCTTTGAACTGCGAATTGTTGTTTCATACCTGAAGTGTTCTTGAAATGTTATTTCATTAAAGCAACCAACGGTTACAATTTTACAAATTAAAAACGAACTATAAGTTTCCAGACAAACAGAAGTGGCTGCCGTTATTTAGCTTGCCATAAATCGATCATTTCAAGGGTGAAATAATTATTTCGACCCTCAATATAAAGATCTCAAAAGGACATTTATCAACTAGAAGCATCTAAATCGTAATAGTAATCTAGTGGCATAGTTTTGCTGACAAAGGGTCCTTAAATCAATCCACAAAGGAATTTATTGACAAATTATGTAAAGCTTGGCTTTAACACAGATTATAGAATCGTAGTATAATTAAGTGTTGAGACAATATTTTTGCAATCCATCGTGATAGTCTTAGAAATAAAAAGGTTATGAAATCAAAATATGTGTAATACGGTCTGTTCAACAATAAAATTAATCTCTACATTTTTAAAGTATAATATAATACAAGAAAATAATTTAAGATTGCGCCTTATTATATTTTATTTTGACTGATTTGTCATATAAAATTACACGCTAAATGTATTTTTAGCTATATTTTATTTTTGTGGTATGTCTTAAAAAAAGGCTTATCTTCTCAATTAATCTCTCTTACTGTGAAAAATAATTTAAAATATATTTTTATTGCATCTCAATAGTAATTGTATAATATTTTAATTTAGCAAGTGCTGTACGTGTGTAATTATTATATAATATCAGCAGTACAGCAATATTTTCCACAATAGAAATAAAATTCATAGATTAATATTTTAATATCTTAAGGCAATGTATAAAATTATACACTGCCTTTACTCATAATATTATCAATAATCGACACCTTTCTGGCAAAATATTCAATATATGCTTTCATTTCAATATATGTATTATATATTGCAATCTACATTTTGAGCTCAGCAAAATCTATGCTTTTTGAACTATAGTTTATATTACATAATATAAACTATAGTTCAAAAAGTTTATATTTTTATAGTTTATTTGCTTTTATTACATGATTTTGTCGGATTTAATCGGCAGATATAGAAACGGTCAAAACGCTTTTAGTTATATTGAATAAATAATAAATTAGTCAGTTGTTGTTGTTTAAATAAGACACCGCCGTGAGAACATTTTTTGCATAGTAAATGAAAGTACCAACTATAAATCAAACATGTGTATTCGAAAATGTCCCAAATGGATGTTTGTAATTTTATTTTAGAACCATATGTATAAAAAAACTACATACCACATTTTAATAATTAACCGTTCTACCGAAAGATGTGAAAAACAAAATTTTTCATGGAGGAGACCATACACAAACGCCGACAACAAACTACCACTTCTTCAGAGACTTTCTACTTACATTCAAGCAATAAAATCGTGTCAGTGCCGTTGCAGTGTGAACACTTGTACCGAGCATTCCTACCGCAACGGCGTCGAAACGATTCTTTTGCTTTTGACGTGAATTTTTGACTTCTAAGAAGTAATAATTGTTTTTGCGCCCTCCTATTGACCGAAATTCGGTTTGAATACACTTTGGTCAATACTATAATATAAAAAA
Organism: Plectrocnemia conspersa; assembly: GCF_051122295.1. Classification (NCBI taxonomy): domain Eukaryota; kingdom Metazoa; phylum Arthropoda; class Insecta; order Trichoptera; family Polycentropodidae; genus Plectrocnemia; species Plectrocnemia conspersa. The sequence continues at coordinate 2,986,814 of NW_028277173.1, forward strand.
GAAGTGTGTAGTAATATCGGCAATGAAGCAATATGCAAAATGTGACGTCTGTCTGTAATTCTTCTTCTACGTATTAGCTTTGTTTGTAATTTGGACTTGACCTAATGAAAGTTCTAAAACTTTAATTAGCTTTAGAACTTACAGTAGGTCAAGTTGATTTGATTAATTCGTGTTGGTTTAGTTTGGGTTTGAATAGCAAATATACGTTTCGAAACTATTAAATTGAGTTTTATGGATATTTTATAGCAGCATATAATTTCAGATAAATTATATTTTACTGGTAAAAATATATATCTACTGGTGAAAATGTATTCTGATATGATTTTACTGAAGTGACATATTTTTTTAAATATTTTCGGGATAGATTCGAGACTGTTTTTTGCTGCGGTAACAATTGCTCTCGGGACAATTGGTTCTACGACAATTGCTCTCAGGACAGTTACTCTCACGGACAATTGCACTCAGGGACTATTGCTCTCACGGTCAATTTTTCTCATGTTTTTTTAATCTTTTGCATGTTCATCAGGAGTAAAATTGTTCGTTTCAATATTTTTTTAGTAAAGATAATTAATTTTAAAATCCAAAAATTAAGAAATGTTAAATTTGCGCATATTTGCGATTAAGTGCCACACAAACCATCCGCCAATAAAGTGTTTATGTTTATATCATATTGGTCTTTCACATGTCTATTCTGGTGAAATTTCAGTCGTCTATGTGGTAAACAAGCATTTATTTGAAAATTTAAAAATATGTGTCCAGGTGTTTACGCGAAACATCGATTTAAAATATTTGTTTTAAATCCATAGATCTTGGTTGTCGTTGTTTGAATTCCGACACGCTAATTTAGTTTGAAATTTATACTTCTGATGCAGCAAATTAAGAAAACACGAGAGCAATTGTCCTGAGAGCAGTGTCCGTGAAAGCAATTGTCGTATGAGCAAAAGTCCATTTATTGTTTTTTTTTTTAGATTTTTTTGAGGGATTACCTGAAAATATTTGCTCTAGATTCAGGGATATCATCAAGAGTGGGGGGGGAAGTTGGCCAGTCGGTGATCGTTTTTTTTAAATATTACGATTTCATTAATATTCCTAATAATTCAATATATGACATGAATTTTTCTGGACAAATTTAAGGGGGGGCAAATGCTCTCATCTCTCCCCCCCCCCATCAAATACTTCCCGGAAGACTAAGTGAGCAGCCGGTTTCTACTTCATGTCAATCATGTTTCAGCAACGAAGAATACTTGGACATCAAGTATCTATATAAATTAGACAGTTTATATGAAATTTATAAAAAGTAATAATAATAATAAATTTGACCATCGTAATCTGACAGGTTACCCCAATGCGTAACGATGGTCGAAACAAAAATATTATTATTTCAATACACAAAAAATATATATAAATAAATCACAAAAAAATATACATAAAATATCGAAATTAAATGTTACAAACCGGACCAGCTCCTCGTAGCTGACATTAAACAGCGCAATGCTAGCATAATAATGAGCCAGATGGCCACAGCCATAAACGAGTCGGTAAGTATGGACGTCCTAGCCCCAACGGACATCAAAAGAGGACGTGATCGTGTTTTTCGAAGACGTTCTAGAACCCAAAACTAGATTCCCTCGAGAATAGATGAATGACAGCACCATTCAGTAATTTAAAGGAATGCTTTGCGATATACAACTTTCTGCGAATCGTGTCCTAACGCTCCTAAAAGAAAGGCTCTAGGATATAAAAACGGATAATAACCGTATGTTATTTTATAAAGGTATCTTTAATAGCTTTTTTTAATCTTTTCTACTATATTTATTCGGGGATTCAAATTATCGATCCAGATTCAAGAATGCTACAAACTAATGTGTAATGGATCGGCAAATTGAAAGGCGTTCCTCATAACAAAGCCGAGCATCTTATTACAGAAGTCGTGTATGTATAGAGAGAACCTCCAGTTGCTCTGAAAAGTGATTCCTAGATATTTAGTGCAAAATGTTCCTACCGAGTTCGTGGGAATAAACTGATGGTGGACGGGATTGATAAAATGACACACGTGTCACTTCCTGACACTAAAGGGCAGACGAGCAGACATCTCCATAGGAGTCCGCGATATTTATTAAATTTTAAATCATCTGCGTACAGAAGATAATTTGAATTTGTAACTGCCGTATTTATGTCATTAATAAATAACATAAAAGCAGAAGGCCCAGGTTAGTTTGTTCTATATTTAAACCTAATCCTTTACCATTAACACACTCCAACTCTATGCAAATGTCAACAAACCCTTAACACACCGATTATCGCCCACTTTTCACGAATGTATCCCAAAGATCACGACCGAATTTAGGTATTCTACAATCGAGCGTCGCACAACACTCCAAATAAATTTCCAAATGGCAATCACGCTGAATTATGGCTGGCAATTAGGGTGTGTGCAGCTTGTGAATTGTGCGTCGGGAAATATGCAAATTCGTCGCCCGGGTATCCGGATTACGCATTATTCTCATAATTTTTACGCGAAGCCATCGAAATTCGTGCGTTTATGGTTTCGGTTTGTACGTGCTCCGAATCCGGATTTCACACAATACATATCTGGATTATATGGGATACTAATGAACTAAGATATATTGTAGTATGTGCGCTATATAGCCATAGAGCGCGTGGCTTTTGTGCTCGGTTGATACAGTGAAAATTAATTACGGGCGGAACATGATCGAACGGGTGTCTGATGGAGACGTGATGTTGTTTGTGGTCAGGACGTAAAAAACACACTGATAAAATAGGTAATGTCCTTCGAAAGTTTTCCAACACCTGATCTAGATATATTAGTATAAACTTGTATAGTATATACAAATATTATAAATTTAATAACAGTTATGAATTTACATTAAAAATTTTACACAAAACCATCACTTAATAAAATTCTCAACAGAAATGGAAAAATAAATATGTGCTGAAAATCATCATGAAGAAGGTATCAAACCAAATAAAATTGAAATACTGCAAAATGACACATAAAGTAAAATAAAATAGCAAGAAAATAATTATGTAACATCAACATGAGTACAATAGGCCCTCGACTTTCGAACGTTCGACTTTCGCACAATTCGCTATTTCGCACATTTAAAAAAAAACAATTTTTTTCAATTCATTTTTTTTTTAAAAAACGTTTTGATAGCGGTGAATCTTTTGCTTCAATCGGACGTTCGTATGATACAAACAGGTCTACGATATGTTCAATTTTGCAAAATAAAAATATAATTAAAGAATACATTCAAAATTGTTGAAAATAAAGATATACTTCCACACTCTTTAATTATATGTTTCCAAAAAACAATGACCAGCATCAAAAAGATGTCCCTCTGAGTATTTCAATTATTCAAGCAAAAGCTCTTAGTTTGCACAAAGATTGGAAGGACAGATTAAAAAAATATTTTAACATGGTTTTTCAAGCAAGTAACGGTTGGTTTTACAATTTTAAAATGAGGTATTCTTTTCATAATATTAAATTTACTGGAGAATCGGCTGATGCGGATAAAGATGCTGCAAAAGAATTTATTTCATAATTATCCAAAATTATTAAAGCTGGAGAATATATTTCTAGACAAATATTTAATGTAGATGAGACAGGTTTATTTTGGAAAACTCTTTAACAATGAAAAATATGAATGAAGCTTTCACGCACCTTGACAAATTTTTAAATATTATGGAAGATTGTGATCCCAATGGAGAACGCATATCTCAAGTGCGTAGGGCGATCAATAAAGACATAGCATGTTATAAAATACTATATGAAGAAAAGAAAAAGAATAGTGGAAAACAATTAACTCTTGATAACTTTTCAAAGGAAACACCCGCAAACCCCACTTAAACGTGTCTCTTAAACATCTTATATTTACTTGATAAATAAATATTTTAAAATACACACAATTTCAATTTTTTTTACTTCCCTCGACTTTCGTACATTAAACATTCGCACACATTTTCAGGAACCAATTATGTGCGAAAGTCGAGGGCCACCTGAAGTCATAAAAATAATATCTCATAATAATGTAAATAAAGCATCCAGATTTGACCCCATTAAAATTATGGCAAAAGTAGCTTCTAAAAAAAGCAATAGTCAAACATACATAATAAACGCAGTATTTAAATTAAAACATGTGCTTTGCAGAAATAACACTGATTCCCAATCCAAAAAAAAACATTACTACCCCTTACCGCTTCATATAACGAAGTTTACAGTGTGTTCAATCAATGTTTCCATAGGAAAATAATTTTCTTTACAATAAAATATATAAACTATATATTATTTTTTTTCTTTAATGTCTAATTTTTCAAGACTATTGCTATTTATAAGCTATTTTAACTTTACCACCTGATAACGGAAGATACATTTTCATATATATGTGCTATTTTATTTGCCTAATAAAATAAGCTGCTTTTATGGCATCCATTTAGGCTGCAAAATCAAACCCTTCTGGTCTCAAAACAATATAATGCTAATAATAATATACAAATAAAGACCCACAACATTTTTTAATAATTAGGTATTACATAAATTAGTAAAAAATATTTAACAACGAGTGTTATAACAATAGCAAGAACTTTTCTTTGTTGTCTTGTAAATGAATCGAAATTAAGCAAATATATTTATATTATAAACAATGCAAACGATTAAATTATAAGAAAAAAAATATACAGCCATTTAGCTTTCTTAAAATTTGAAGACGTATTACTATATTTTATTGACAGCTTTATTTAAATGTTTACTGTTTGGAATCGATAACTAATTTATTTTAATACTAACTTATACAATTGAAACACAATACTTGTATAGTATATATATACTGTGTAGTAGATGAACTTTTAATTTTGCTACACCCTTTTTAAAACAAATTGTGTTAACCCTTTCGTGACAGGCAAATGATTAAACGCTTAAAAAGCGTACTTTTCTAAATTAAAAAGCTCCCTACAAAATCTTGATGTATTAAAAGCAATATATAAAACCCTTACTCTTGTATAAATAAACATAGTATATATATATTTTTATCAAATACACATTACATTAATTTGTAACGAGTGATATTGGCGTGTGTGTAATTCGCAAATCCATGCTGAAAATATTCTATTCGTGTAAATGTCTCACAACCCTAAACTTTATCAAAGTATTCTGATACTTTGAATGTTGTTCTAGCACATTTTGCAAAACTGCTATCGTAAATTTTGCATTAACTTGTATCGGGAAAATGTGTGAGGCCTTTATTAAATTTTCGCTGTCAGAAATTTATTTACGAAAGGTTTGACTTTTTGCGTTATATGTATAATAACGTGCTGAAACGTTTGTTATAATATTACATGTAATATAAGCTATTATTATTGTATAATTTTATTTAATGTTTTTGATACGTTGAAAATTAACGCAACTCTCGTAGATTTTTATATGTGAAACATTTATTAAAATTCTAGAAATTTAATTTACATTATTATAAAACACATCTTTGCGTTAATTATTATTATTTTTCAACGTAATAAATTAAAATATAAATATACTCATATTTAAAATAGTTACATAATATATAACTAAATGTCGGTTTCTCGCTTTCATGAGGTACCGCAGCTAACGAGTGTGTGAATACCGGACTTCGATTTTTTCGAATATATTTTTAATAACATAAGATATTTAAACTTATATGTAACTGTTCTCAATATGGTTTATCATCCATATGACATGTTTACATATTTTTATTGATATTTACCGTTTTGATTAGCTGATATTTTGGTATAAAATCTCGTCATTTTACTATCAAATTAGACGCTGTGATTAACAAGGATGCATTTAATCACATTTGATTTTTAGCACGTACTATAAATCAATATTTTAATAAGTTGTAGCTAAGAGCGATCTGGCGATACTGATGAATAATAAACCAATATATAACATTAGGTTTGCGGATGATACAGTAATACTTGCAGACTTTTTTTAAACCAAAAAAACGCTGGAACTTACTTCCTGTAAAGCTTTTTAATAAAGAAACTTCTATTCAAATATGATTTAAATTAAATTTTAAGCTGTTTTTTTATGCCACGAAGCGCATAAAAAATTAAACAAACTTTATCATAACATAAGTTTAACAAACAAATACAACTGAATACTAAATGTAAAATAAAATTGTAAAACATCATATATTTGAATAAAAGTTTATAGTGATGTCCAAAGTTTTGTCCAATTCTCGTCTAATAAATATTTTGAAAGATCTAAAAGTGGCAAAGGTGGTCCAATGATTTTGATGAACAAAAGTGTCGAAACTGTATTGATCTTAAAAGCTGCAGCATATTTAAAATAGGGTCCAAAATCAAGGACGTGATTTGCTTCTCCTTGAATTTGGCTAAAAAAAATGCATTAATTACTATGAATTTTAATAAAATCAAATAATTAAAAAATTAACACTGACCGACTAGTGGTCGCTAGAAATATCAGGGATGACGTCCCTGATTATAAACCAGAAATTCATGGGTTATCCCTTAAAGAAAATTTAAAAAAACTGTCTCGAATCTATCAAAAAAATATTTTTTAAATATTTAATTTCAGTGAAATCATATAGGAATTTATTTTCACAGGTAAATATATATTTTTACCAGTAAAAATTTAATTTATCTTACAGGTGCTAGTAAAATTATATGATTTCAACTTCTCCATACGTAATTACATACATATAATTATTTATTTACATGCAATGTATAAATAGTTGTATTTTTCAGTGAAAGTATATTTTCACTAATGAAGTTCAAATACATTTTCTTAAGTAGTTATATATTTCTACTAAAGAAAATATAATTTAATTAATAGGCACTAGTGAAACTATATGCTGTGATGTATCTATATACTGATGTATTTTATGTATAATTTCCTTGAGCTTTTTTTTACATATTATACAAGAAATAAAAGGAGAGGAACCATTGCCTTCAAAAGCACCTACTACAAAATCGAGAAAAAACAGTATCGAATATATCCCAAAAATATTTTTTTAAATATGTTATTTTAGTAAAATAAAATCGAAATACATTTTCACTAGTAGATGTATATTTTTAGCAGTACAAACATAAATTATCTGGTAATAACTATGTACATATATTTATCATAATTTATGTACATCCGATATATAAATGTTACAGCGAATGTATTTCTTTTTGGTAAAGTTATATTTTCACTAGTCAAGTCCAAATACATTTTCACCAGTAGATATATATTTCTATTAGCGAAAATATCATTTAACTGATAGGTGCTAAAATGCTGCTCTCAATTTGACAGTTGCGAAACGTAAATTTTCTGTTCAAACCCAAACCTAACCAACACGAATTAATCAAACTAAACTTGACCCAATGAGTTCTAAAACTTATTACAAACTTTTATTAAGTCAAGTCTAAAAAACTAGGTCAACTCAACTCTCAGGGGGAAATAAACAGAAGAATAAGTACAGACAGATATTGCATCTCACATATTGCTCCATAGTTTGTCTGCATTTCGATATTACACTATATTTTAAAATAGTATTGCTATCCTTACTAATATTACTATGGACTTCTAATATAAGATGACTGATCAAAGTATTTTTAAACCGAATTTTGGTCAATAGGAGAGCGTAAAAAACAATTATCACTTCTCAGAAGGCAAAAATTCACGTCAAAAGTAATAAAATCGTGTCGGTGCCGTCGCAGTGGGAACGCTCGGTAACGAGCGTTCCCACTGCGACGGTGACGGCACGATTTTATTGCTTTTGACGTGAATTTTTGACTTCTGAGAAGTGAAAATTGTTTTTTATGCTCTCCTATTGGTCAAAATTTGGTTTAGTATGCTTCATTTTATTTTCACTTATTGTAAGTCATAATATTGCTACCAAAACGCTATATAACCTATCGTTGGCACTGCGACGGTATGTTTTCATTTATTTTAATTTGGATTCTAAGCAGGTGTGTTATAAATTTTTATACAAAACCTATTAAGGTTGTTTAAAATGTTTATTCTAAGCTTATTTTTAATATTTAGTAGGCCCACTCTTAGCTCTATAATTACATCTGCAACCCTTTTAGGCATACTGTCAACTAATGACTTGCAGATGGACTGAGACAATTTTTACATTCCATCTGAAATTTTTCTCACAGCTCAATTTTGGATTTGAAAGTATGTTGGACAACTCTTTCTTTTAATTTTGACTATAAATTTGGTGACTGTATAGGTCAGTCTAAAAGCATCAAATCCTTTGCCGCAAACGGAGCGCTTTTTTCTGGAATCGTGGATTCTAAAATTGAAACATAAATGTCACTATTCATACTATATTCGCAAGTGTAAAGATTTCCTACCTTTGCTATCATGTCCTAACCCTAAATTATAACGCTTCCGCCACTATATTTGACTTTGCGTGCTACGTAATCAGCATTATATTCTTCTCCGTATAAGACTACACACATATACTACACCAAGGGTTTAAAAAACTTGAAAAAAATATTAAAAAGAGTATGATTACTTTAAAAAATTTAATATTTTTTTATATTAACCGATTTTAGTTTAAATTTAACTTAAAGTTGAATTCATCGGACCAAATAACTTTCACCCAATCTCGGACCCATTCTAACCTTTGAGTTATATATATGCAATTTGAGAGTATAGTTTTGGTGTAATTCTAATTCCATTGAAATATTCCATGCAGCAGTGAACAAAATCAAAATCGCCAATATTTAATTATACGATAAATTGTAATTAATTGTTAAATTAAATCCAATGATTAAAAGTTTCAAACTTAATCATCTACCAATACGGAGCATGTTTCTTAGTTCATATTGCAGTGGCATAATTGAGTTATCAAGCATATCGTCTCGAACTGGTGGGTCCCCGCAATCAGATTTATCAAGTTACACGAAATCCCCAACAAAGTTCCATCGGTCCATGATCTCAAGTACCGGCACTAACTCGAGACGCAATCGTCGGAAACCGCCAAGTACCTTTATCCAAGGGCCCGCAGTGAGTAATCGAGCGTGGTTATGTCCGACTGGCTTGATGGAAGGGAATTGTGTCCTCTACCATCCATCTTCGAAGGGAATTTTCGAAACACTTGATTACTCTCTTCGCAATGTGGCATTTCAGGGGGAGACTTTATCATCGCTTTGAAAAATGACGTGTGTTTAAGGGCTCGGGCGCGAATTCGTATGATGTATCGAACGCAACGCGGGGGATAAATCACCAGTGGCATACGAGCGAATTTATCAGACAATATAACAACAGAAAGAATAATTTTCGAACACGTTTTATAGAGATATAGGTGTGTGATAAAGATATCAATGAGATGGTGGAGGATGTGTTGATTCATTGTGGGTAGAACTAATAGAATTATCTGTACTTATCTGGTATCATCAGAATCATGATACATTAAGGCAACAAGTTGGTACAATAAAACCAGATTATAAATAAATAAATATATAGTTGATATGTATAATCCACTACAACGATAGTCGACTAAAAAAATAAGCATTGAATATCAATTGTAAAATTAAATCATAAAAATAAGAATAAATATTTGATTTTTTCCAGGCAATTTTTTTAATTTTCGAAATAAATATTAATAGCTTTCCGTTGATGTTGGCTAAATTTTGAAAAAATCTTCTGGTGTTTTGTTATTTGCTTGTTTAATTATTTTTTGATTGTCGTCGTTATATTAATTAAAACCTCGTCAGTATTCTATATATCAATTATTTCAGTATCAGATTCAAAACTATCTAACTAAAAAAAATCAATGTAAGCCTCAATTTTTTTTAGATGTACTACTAACAAATTACGTTACTTTTAAAATTGAATTTTATAATGTCTGGGATCTTATTCTTAAAACTCGCGCAGTAATTACCGTAACCAATGATAATCTTCCGTAATAATAAAAATTAACTAGATAATATAATGTAAAGGATGAGAAAAAAGGGCTTCACATAAATAACACGCAATTATTCTCTGATGCATTGAAAAAATATTTTTTGCTGCGAAATGGACACGAAAAACAACGTAAAGTCACAATATTTCCGTTGCACCATTCGTCCATTCAGCAAATGTCACTTTCTAGAGGCGTACATATTTCGTCGGTTGAAGAAATGAGCGGAACAATTGCCTAGATGGTCGCTGCATGGTTGTGATTAGGGCTTTCAAGCCAAATAAGAACCGGGTAATTTAACGGGTACCCGGTTCTTTATAAAATGTCTAAAGAATATGAAAAAAATATGCAACAATCGTGAACCAAGATATTTAAATTGAATTAAAGACAATTACAAAATATAATAAAATCTTTTAATTTTAGATTATTAGAAAATGTTAATCAAGACTTTTAATTATTTAATAAATAAAATTTAAACCGCTGCAAGTAAAAGTAGATATGAAACCTTGGCAAAAAGTTCAGATAATCGAAATATATGCAACGTTTCATGGTTTAATGAACATCTAAATATTTGTCATCACAAATAGAAGCTAGAACTTATATGTATTATATTTATAATAATTTTAATGTATCAAATTGTAGTCACAGAATGAGCTATTTCTCACTTTTGCATTATTACGTAAATAAAATAAAAGCATACAAACGCGAGACTTAATGCCTTACTCTCACTTTATGCACTTCACCTATATATGGAACTTCTCCCACTGCCCATGCAGTGTGCTTTAGTTGCTTTTTTGGATGCCCGCGTGTCGTTTATGATTCTGAATATTAATTCATAATTTAAAGTACAGGCGACCCTCAACTTTCGCACAATTTGCTATTTCGCACATTAAAAAAACATTTTTTTTAAATTAAATTTTTTTTTTTAACGTTTTGATAGCCGTGAATCTTTTGCTTCAATCGGACGTTTGTATGATACAAACAGGTCTAAGATATGTTCAATTTTGCAAAATAAAAATATAATTAAAGAATACGTTCAAAATTGTGGAAAATAAAAATATATTTCCAGAATCTTTAATGATATGTTTCCAAAAAAAAAACACAGTAAAAAAAACATGGATGAAATGGAAAATCTTTGTCATAGTAGATCGATGACCAACATCAAAAAGATGTCCCTCTGAGTATTTCAATTATTCAAGCAAAAGCTCTTAGTTTGCACAAAGATTGGAAGAATAGATTAAAAAAATATTTTAACACGGTTTTTCAAGCAAGTAACGGTTGGTTTTACAATTTTTAAATGAGATATTTTTTTATAATATTAAATTTACTGGAGAATCGGCTGATGCGGATAAAGATGCTGCAAAAGAATTTATTGCCTAATTATCCAAAATTATTAAAGATGGAGAATATTTTTCTAGCCAAATATTTAATGTAGATGAGACAGGCTTATTTTGGAAAACTCTTTAACAATGAAAAATATTAATGAAGCCTTCACGCATCATGACAAATTTTTAAATATTATGGAAGATTGTGATCCCAATGGAGAACGCATATCTCAAGTGCGTGGGGCGATCAATAAAAACATAGCATGTTATAAAATACTATATGAAGAAAAGAAAAAGAATAGTGGAAAACAGTTAACTCTTGATAACTTTTCAAAGGAAACACCCGCAAACCCCACTTAAACATGTCTCTTAAACGCCTCTTAAACATCTTATATTTACTTGATAAATAAATATTTTAAAAAACACACAATTTCAATTTTTTCACTTCCCTCGACTTTCGTACATTCAACATTTGCACACATTTTCAGGAACCAATTATGTGCCTGTAACTTTAAAAAGTACACATGAAAACTATTCGATCGTTCTATGACTCGATTTCCTGGAACGTATGTACCACATAAATCGAAGGATGGTGAAGATCAGAACCTATAAAGTTCATACTCTGTAGTTTGAATCACACAAAAGCGGTTCTTGATCAATTTTTTTGTGAACATCCCTCGTAAGAAAAACTAATTTTATTTCATTCACTATAAATGTATTGAATACTTTTTTTTCGAATATAATATCGAGTCGCAATGGGGTCGCATTAAACCCCCCTGCGGCGTGAAAATCTCCTCAGACTAAAACCTGGGCTTTTTGCGGATAGATTACCCCAAAAAGACCACCCCCAGTCTTGCCACTTTGACAGGTTCTATTCGAACAGCGGATTCATTTCAACTATTAGCATCGTTGCGCGCGTAATCGTCCGGGCTTAGTCCGCGATTACGCAAATGAACCATTTTCAAAATGGCGGGCGTCGACGCCATACTGTGTGTGCTTAATCGTCGCTGAAAGGTGCGTGCGCAATATGGCCGTGACGGCTGTAATTTTTCGGTATTTAATTCTCAATGTTGGATATAGTTTAAAAAACACATTTACACTTTATCGTATCCACACATTATGTCACACTACCTTCGCACAGCTTCCGTCTCATACATATTCCGAGGCCTAAGTTCTCTCTTAAGCCCAGGCGCGAAAGATTTAGTGAAATCTCTAGATAAGGGCCGCCAAATCCCGATTTCAATTACAGATTCACACAAACATGCGCGCCCTTTCTTCCGCAACGAGAAGAAAAAACCCTGCCATTATACGCACATACATATGTATAACTCTATGGGCTTCAGAGAAAATTACTCGGACCGAGTTACATCCAATCACAAGTCTGAAAATTAGATCCGGAGCGATATTGCCGCTATAACCGGTGTCCACTATAAATCTCGTCGGCAATGTAAACGAGCCCGAATCGAAATTACTTTTTTTTTCTGCTACCCCCCAGTTCGCTTTGAGGTGGTCTATAATGTGATGCCATAACGAATGCTCACGAAAAGTTTAGAGCAATGCTTCGAGTGGGTGCGCAATGTAGACGTCGCAACGCTCTTTATTATTGTAAGTGTGTCAAGCTTGTGGTAGCAAATAAAATCTCAAGCATACATCATCTTTTATTGCTTTAATCTAATTAGTCATTATTAAGTAAATATAAATTTTAAATTATTAAAAAAAAATATTATCTATACATTAACTATTTTACTTATTGGCTCAGATTTGATAAAACACAAATTTAATATAAATATATACTACTGATAAAAATAAAATATTTATCTCATTATTTATTTTACAAAAACGTTTCTTCTCGAGAAATTTTCAAGAAAAGTGTCAAACCGAGAATTCTCATTTCTCGAAAAAATGTATAATTTCTCAAAAAAAATATAATTTAAAATTAAATTTGTACAAATATTTTTAAAATATATATTTCATGAGAAATAGCTCATATTTCTTGGAAGGTTTTAATAAGGGTTTAGGAATGACAAAAAAATTGTTTACAAATTTTTTGCTGAAGTAAAATATAAATAAGAAACCTTTCCGAAGAAGTTTGTGCCTGATGTTTTGATATTTGAATAACCAACATTTGTTTTGCGATGTTCTATTACTCAAACCGGCCGGCGGTTTTATCTTTGCTTTGGTGATCTAAAAACACGCTTCAATAAAAAGAAATTACGCATGGAAATTGACAGATTGCATTTGACCATTTATCGATAGCTCAAAAATGTTATTTTTATATCGTTTTTGTAAAGTAACAGTTGTTATTGACAATTGTCTCATGCTTGTTATTGACAGCCGAAAGGGTCTTGAAATTTTTGTTAAAACAATTGGAAAATATCAATTTTGAGCGAATATTGAAATTTCATTTCAACGGGCAATCAAAGATAAATTATTTAATCAAGAAACCAACAAAACATAAAACGATAAGAATTTTTCCATGGCCAAAATTTTTTTAACAAAAAAAACAAGGATGTTTGAATCTGTTTTAGATGGCATGTGTTTTTTAAAGGGTTATTTTAAGAATAATATGTAATAATGTATCTGCAATACTTTACTGTATTACATACATTTTTTCTAGAATTCTCATTTCTCGAGAAATAAAAATCATCGAGAAATCAGAATGCATAAAAACATACATATATATAAATACATTTTAAATATTTAAGTAAATAAGTCTTTAAATATTTAAAAAATCGAAAATCAGACTACAATTGAAGGCTTTATATGAAAAAGTACTAATGTCCATTTTTTCGATATTTGTTTTATTTTCGAAATCGATTACAAGATTCGTTAAAGAAAAAAATCGTAATACCACCATCAAACATTTTGTATGAAGAACTAATAATGTCCTGAACATTGGTCGTTCTTCACATTAAACTGACCAAACAATGCATGTAAAAAAAAATACTTATTTACGTATATATAAGGTTCTTTATCATTATTAGTACTTTTTCCTTCATTTAAAAAATATTCATGCTAAATTCTATAGATTTAAATGAAAAAGTGAGTTAATAAATTTCAATACGAGGCCCTTTAGCGCGCATATTAATTATTATGAAATTAAGGGTTGAAAATTACTTTTTAAAGCCCTTATTGTATATAAAAAGTAATTTTGATAAAAAAAAATTTTTGGAAATTTCGAAATTTCTGTCGGTTAATATATCGACCATTGACCACTTATGGTCATATTTTAAGAATATATTTATTATATAATAAATGATCAAATAGTGGCACAAGAATATAATTTATTTTTTGAAATGTATTACATATAAACATATAAAGAAATAATTCTTTGAGATCGTTTTAATTTTTTGATTTTATCGTTTTTCGGCCGATAGCAACAACTTTATTTCATATGGTCGATATATCAACCAAAGAGCTTCCTCGACGACATATTGATTTTATTATGGACAGGTATTGAATTATAGACCGTAATGTCGTTGGTCGATATATTGACCGATATCGGCCTTTGCGCGCTAAAGGGCTAACTCATATTTTTAGTATTTATCCGAATAAGTTTCTATAGCATTTTATAAATTATTCTTCATAGTACATAGTTAGAATTATATTTTTTTGTATTTGTAATTTAATTATAACAGATGGCTAATTATATATTATTTATTTTTTTATCACAAATCTTAAAATTAAAGATCTTATATGAAAAAGTGAAAATGTCTACTGTTTTCAAAATATGTTTTAAAGCCGAAATAGATAGTGCTGGTATTATTTTATAATACAAGTTCTGCTAAATTAAAAAAAATCTTAAAAGCACCATTGTCACGAAAAAATATAAGTCATCTTAGAAAAACAACTGTGATTCTTCTCATTAAACTGACTAAACAATTCATTTATAAATTTAAGACGAAATGATAATTTACGTAAGTCTTATTTCTTAAAATTAAAAAAAAATTAAAATAATCGATAAAATATTTTTACTCATATTTCGTGTAAATATAAATAATTTTGTATAAAAAAATTATATTCCTCGTTTTTATTAAATGCGAGCTATTCACAGACACAATAGTGGAATTAAGAAAAAAATAAAATGTGATGATATATTGATGTATAGTTCTAGAAACTGTCGAGTTTAGCGAAAAATATTTTTACAAAGGAGCAACTCATATTACTAAAACGCCACAAAAACACAAGAGCAAACAATTTTTTTTATTTTAAAAGAAAACAAATGTTTATTTAACATACATACATCTGAGCTAAGTTGGAAATTTCAACGGACAATTAAAAATATATTATATAATCGAAGAAACCAGACATTGATGTCATTAATTAAATATTTGCAAAATTCAAAATCTTTCACTATTAAAAAAATAATGAAGTCTTTAGCTATTCTTCAAAAGCAAAAAGATATAAAATGGGGAAAGAAATTATTCGCAGATTGTTTAATGGCTCGACGACTCTATTAAATCATTAGAATCCATTGAATAAATTAAAAAATTATTATTGGCGCAACGATAAGAATAATAACTTTTTTAAGCCTTACAGAGAATAGTGTAAAAAAACCAACAGCGTACGGATTAATAGAAAAATAATTAAAATATTTTAATCCACGGGTAAGAGAACGAATAACTTACAGTGTATATTTGAAGCCTTGATATTAATTAACCCAGAAATGCCCAAGAAATTTTGTTCTCTTAAAATTTCATTTATAAATAAAAAACAGTGGCACGAGTTTAGTGACCTACCCATGGGACAGTGGGCATATCTGGGTTAAACCAATATCAACACAAAATTATTTAAAATAAATCACTAGAGAAGATCGAACTTCTGTGCCACACTGCACTTTAATGACGAATACCAGCGTTGACGAATCAGCGACTGTCCTTAAAAGAGAATGCGAGACAACGAAGTACACGCTACATCGCTTCTCCCTCTCATATACATGTACACGCACACAATAACAAACCAGCATCCTTATCCCGAGCGTACTCTACCAAAGTTTTTAAAAAAAAATACTTTTACTTCCCAAAAATAGATTTTTATTAAATTTCAGATCAGGTAGCTGGTTATTGATACTTTATTAAACTATTTTTTAATAAGAAAAAAGTTTTTCTCAAAAATATTAAATATTCATAAAATTTTAAACCATATAATATTCCTAAGAAGATTACCAAATATTGATATATTTTTTTAATTATTCAACAGTAAATTCTCCCAAAAATACTAAATTGTTGCGTCAATTTAAAATATATCGCAATTAAAAATTTTATTACTGTTTATTTGTAAGATATAAATTATCCATTAAAAAAACTGTCGAGCTTTAGCGAAACTTTTTTGCAAAGGAGCAACTCATATTACTAAAACGCCGCAAAAACACAAGAGATATATGTTCTAGTCTGTGTGTGCAGTTCCTATTTCTTTTACAGAGAAATTGTTGCGTCAATCTAGCTTAAAGAAAATACTAATAATTCGCAATTACAAATTATTTACTGTTTATTTGTAAGATATAAAATTATCCATTAAAAACAGTTTATATAGACTAACTCTTAATAAAATACAGAAATAATCTCAAATTAAAATTTTACTCAAATCTAAACGACATACACACACGTTTATATGATACGAATTCTTATTACGTTTTGAGTGGTATCAGCTTTTCCAAGTCTATCATCCTTTTCGAATTTCCTGCCGGAGAACAGTGCCTTCCGCGCAATTCTTTCCATCCGATCGGCCACGTATCTCAGTACGTTGTTATATATTTCTCCGAAAATTTCCCTCGATTTTTTTGCCTCTCCACTTTTATTTCTCAACGTATGCTTCAAGCCTCATATTCGAACACGGCATAAACGGTACAAAGCGCATTGTCGCCAAATTGGTATCGATTCCGCACAGAGAGACGTGCTTCAAATCTGCCTCCAAAGTCCGTCCAAATGAAATATTCGCTGTCGTACATTTGCGAATAATATGACACGTTTTTCATTTTGCATTTATTTATCTGAGATGTCCTTGAGAATGTAATATACAATTCCGTGAAAAAGAAAAGAAACAAGATCCATATCTGCAAATAACACACGCGCTATAAAAAAGTTCATTTGCGCCTATGCTCTGTTTTTTCATCTTCTTTTAATATATTATAATAATAACGTCACATATCATAAAAACAGCATTTTCTATTGTCAAAGCTTTATGATATTCATGCGATATTATATCATAATATTTCTTACTAATTAATACATTCGTCTAAAGCGGTTCAGAATTAATTTGAAAATACAATAGAAATTACTATTGTATTTACGAATCTCCACACCTTCGTTTGTACAATAATATGTTAGCAAGAGAAGGAATGTGTGTGCATAATCCATTACCTAATTTGAAGCTCCCAGGTTCTATCTACGTTATACACGTAAAGTTTTCAGCTCGTTTACAATTTAAATTAAGCCGCGTTGTCGAGTTGTTTTAGCCCAAAGTGTCCCAAAAGAGTGCCCAATTTGGGCACAACAACTATACAATCACACAGGGCCGCATTGGGCGTTGATTCGATTGAGTGCGCTTTTGTGGGTAAGAAACTGCGCCTTGACAAGTGACTTGGTATTAAGCTTTGTTTCTGACGCGATTCACTTAATCAAGGAACTGTCAGTATGCTCATAAAATCTAAAGATTATACACAATAGACGTATGGTACACTTGAGCTTTTAAGTGTGTCTATTATATTATATATGAAACCTGGCGAGGTTCGCTCCTTTTTTACTTTTGCATATGGCAACCCTACATTTGCCGCTAAAGCAGGTCAGAAACGGTCGCTTTGAGGATATACCCAAATGTTCTCAATGTTACCGATAAATTAATCCTTTACGCTTTATGTTGCGTACACATTGAATACCGGACATTATTCCTAAAAATGTGAAAATTAGGATATAAACTTATTTTTTTTAAAACATCGTAACTCTTTAATTAGTCAACGTTTTAACGTCAAATTTTAAAAACAGATTCATGATGATCATTTTTGTATTCGCAATGATAAAATCAGTGAACTTTAAACTGTGGATCGCGTACTAATAAAATAAAATATAATTTTTTGTATAGATAACCAAACATATTTATTTTTGAATAAAAACAATAAAGATGATAAAATACAGTTGTTTATAATAAAAATCAAAAATATCTAATTTTGTGACCTATACGATCAATTCCAAATTTTCAACACTTGACGGTCAAGTTACGCGGCGATATTTGCACGACACCCAACCGTCCAATTTCGAACAAACGTAACGTTTGCCTTTGGCTAAATGCAATCTTTTATTAATTATGTATTATTATTCTATATTGTATATTTATTAAAATTAAAAAATATCAGTGATTCTGAACATTTTATTGCGTTAATATTATATATTTATCAATTTTTGTATTTTTAGCACACGGTACGCAATGTGTTAAAATAATGAAAAACGCAGACTTACTGTATACTTCGCATCCAATAAAGATGCACACTCAAACCACCAATGTGCTTGGATAGCTACACAAATTAATTAAAGTTTTAGGAATAATGCCCAGTATTCAATGTGTTGGCAATTGAAAACATGTTGAGAACAGCTTATTTACTTTGAACAGATCGGGATCATTTCAGGTCTAAATATTTTAATACTATAAAACATCACATTAGGGATTGATGAATCTGCGTTTAAATTCCCACGATACCTCAACTACCGATTTATTAGAAAATTAAAATGTACATACATATATAATAGAAAATAATAATAAAAAAAACATTATATTTAATATTATAAAATTTTGAATTTGATTTACTGTAATTTATTTCTTAGAAAATAGTATCAATAAACGAAGGAGTACTAAATAAATAAACTTAACAAAAATTTATTGTAAATCTAACAAAATACAATAATGCAAAAAAGTTGTAAAATAAATTAACGCAATTAAACGTTGAGAATCACTGATTATTTTGTTATAAAGCTATGGGTTGATAATATGTACTAAGATATTAGGTCTGGGTCAACATTTCGTTTTTTTTAATGCGGTTACCTTTGAATAATTTGTTTTTTTTTGTAATTTTGTAGATAGGAATTTCAAGAAACATATCTTTAAAAAAATTACCATCTTTACCTGAATCAAACCGATAAGGTGGGGTTTTTCGGTGACTTTTTTTATAACAGCGTGCGCTTAGCCTAACGGAAACGTTACATTTGTTCGAAATTGGACTGTTGGGTGTCTTGTTAATATCGCCGCGTAAATCGACCGTTAAGTGTTAAAAATTAATTAAATACATTTATTGACTGATTTCACTATTTCTAATAAATAATATGTGAGATAATTCCATAGAAAAAAAATTGTATATATATATATGTAAACATACATCTTGAAACGAATTTTTTTTACCTGAGTTTTGAGCCTCTGTAATTTAGAATTTCTACTTTTTTGAACTATTTTTAGATAATATGATATAAGTAACGTCTGTAGGTAAATTCCAAAATAAATACGTTACAGTAAATACGTAGTCAACGTGGGGTTTTTTCGTATGAAGTTAAAATGACGAAACGCACAATTATGTGCACACGGACGCAACGCTTTTTTGCAACGTTAAGCCGCAAAAAAGCTTCCCACGGTGTTTCATTTTAACGAAAAATCTCATTTTATGTTAAACGGTTAAATCTAACTAGGCTTTTTATGATTAATATAATAATATAAGTCAGTACTTTCAATTGTAAATAAAGAAGTAGATCAATTGATGAATCCGACAAAGGCAAAAGCGAAGTGATAGTTATATATGAAGTGGTAAAATAAGGTCCTGATTGAAGTGTCTGAAAGAAGTGATTCAGAATGGAAGTGTTCTGTATTATATTCGTAGAAATTGTGTAGATTGATTGTCTAAGTAGATTAGACGCAACAGTCAAAAATAAAGTGGAAGTAAGTTCCTGACTAAAGTGTTCAAAAAAAAGTTATTTATTACTGTAGCATTTTGGCATATATTCTTAAAATATTATTATTAATAAATAAATAGATAGATCGTCTTGTTAGAATAAGAGTATTTCCATTTGACTGATCTTTTATTTATTCCAAATCGAAAGCGAAGTGAGTTCAATAAGTAAGTTATTGAATAAATTGTATGATATATAAGAAGTGTTTTAGTATGGCAATTTTCTGGTTTAGATTATTAATAGATTTGTTACAGTAAATTAAAATATATGTTATCTTGCTATAATTTCAGTAATTCGTTTATTCCAAATCAAAAGCGAAGTGGTGATTAAAGTGTCAAAAAAAAAATTCAGTACGACAGTGTTTTGGATGAAATTTATTTTGGAAATAAGTTTCTGCCTGAACTGTCTAAAAAAAGTGACTAGAGTAAACCAATATCGTTGATTCATTAAACTGTTCATATATCATTATACTGTTTAACTGCGTAACAGTATATTCGAAATTATTAATAATTGACACTTGCTCAGAAAAATATTCGGACAACGACCCTATTTTTTGTATTAATTTTGTATTAAAATTCCACGATATTTATACAAGGGCTTTTTACACTGTTAATGATACGCAATTTCGTTTATTTATGCCGACGAATTTTTTTTTTAGTAAAATATAGATTGTAGGTAGTTCTAACATATGCATTAAATATTTAAAACACAAAAGAATAAAAACCACAGATCTTTCCACATTCAATTTGAAAACCACGGATATTATATGTTTCCTGTTTTGTTAAGGGAAAATGTTTTTTTCTTGTCGTATGTGGTATTCGAATATGTATTCCTAAAAAGAGTCCCGAATTCCACGGTTGAATCTCTTTTATTGCGGAAGCGACGTTCAAAAGGTTTCAATAATAAATAGGCAATAACTAAAGATTAGTTTTTCAAGACGGAAAATCGTTTAAAATAGATAATTCCAAACAAATTTAAGTCTATGTGTGAATATTATACATATCTGTGTATTTATATAAGTAAGATTAAAAAAGAGCAGAAGAAACTTGTCTGAAATTACATTAAAACAAGAAAGCGAATAAATAAAGTTATAATATTTTTCATGTACACTTTGCTATAAATATTATGGAATTAAATGTTAAATATAATATATTTATCATAATATTAAATCAAATTCAGCTCTAAAAATACCTTATAATTTTCTAGATTATATTAAAATGTGTAACATAATTTATGCATAGAGTTGAATAAAAGTTTGGAATTTTTAATGTTGCCTATTTTCGAACCCTAGTTTAACGTTAATATACATATATTCAACGTATTTTCTATGTACATATATTTTGAATATATATACAATTTACTGAGGCATATTATAGAATAATATTATACAAGACTGAATATACACACGTCGATCAAATGTCAAATTCATGATGGTGATACAAGCGTATTATAAACAAACATACCTCATTAGACATTAGAATTATAATTTGACATACCTAATTGTAAATAGATCAACTAAGTAATGTGATAATTGATATAACTGTGTAGTTACGTTTACGTTACACTGAACAGATTTATATTTTAAACAATATATAGTATAAAGCTGGACCAAAAATATTTATGTATATAAGCAGCTTATTATTGTAATTAATAAATATGTTAATTGCTGTTAATTTTCTATATCTTATTTTTAATTTTATTTTGTAGGGTATTACCCTCAGTTAAAAGCCTAAGTTATATCTAAGAATAAGACTGAAAACTATTTTTTTATTGATATAGTTTGCCATATTGTGTTTTTATTAATAGTATAGGCAAATTTATGATTTAGTAAGAGATTAAGTTCCTCTATTATCAGTTTGTTTCTTTATAATTTTTCTAATTTTTTTACATAAGATCGGTCTGTATGAGACAATATCGTCTGATTCTATTTGAGAAACATTTCATTTCAAGTTGAAAAGTAGCTTAATCAGAAAATATAATTTATATGTCTTGAATGACAATTTAGTGTTATCTAAAATGCCACTGCAAATATTTTTTATATTGTTAAAATTAATTATTATATAATAATTTTTCATTGTTTCAGATTAAAAAAGAGCATCATCTTATCAGCCATGATGGGCCTCAACTGGTTTTTGGAAATAATAACATGGGCCATCAAAGGATCCGAATGGAAGTGGATCTTATTCGATCTGATAAACGCTGGCCAGGGCTTCATAATATTTTCCCTGTTTATGAAGAAGGAGCAGAGGCAATATTTTTTCCGCTGGCTGAGAAATCGGGTAAATAATAATTTTTATCTAATTCTCCTCGTAGAGCATTACGCTTTGTGATACTACATAAATTATAATGTATAAGTGCCTTGAGCTTGAAAATAACTCGATAATCCAATTTGGCGAAATTTCTTAACTTGATTCTTTATTTACATTTATTTTTTGGGCGCGTTTCTGAAATGGACGCCGAGGAAAAAAGATTCGACAAAAACACGCAAAAGATTTTATGCCCATAGAATTTCTAACTTATTTTTGCGAAGAGGTAAGATGGAAGACGATTTACGATATACCTACCTACAAATCGTATCATATTAATGTGTTTTAATACATTTATAAGTACAAATATATATTTGAAACGTTTCATTAATTTGATGAAAAAGTTGTCGCATTTTTTTTGTAATATAATATAAAGAACCACAATTTTTAATTTATTAAATGCAAATCTTTCTGTACAACAATTCAATGCGTTACATCGAAGTAAATACAACAAACAACTACTAATTAAGAGAGACAGCAAACTGAATCAGTGAACAGCAACGAATCACTCATTTTTTTTATATGCAGACGACTTGAAAATTGGATCTCAATTCCTTATGAAAGAGGGCTATCTATAACCAATTACCTTCACACAATTTATTTTTTAAGATCTTTAATGCCGGCAAAGTACTTTTATTATCTTGTTAGATATATTCTAGATAAGCTTTCTTTACTAAGGATTTTAGTGTGACGTTTGAGATGTCATCAGAAGTAAGGCATACTTTACTGAGGATCTTTGTGTGATTTTTTGTATAGTACTAGAAATTGAACTTATACATTACAGAGACTCACAGCAAATCGATAAATATTGAGAAATGCGCGTTTTTTCAAGCATATTTTGCGCACTCTTTATGATGCCCTAGACCGCAGAACAATTGCTATATTATATAGATTCCTCGCTCTCTATTATATGTATTTTACCATAATTTAAAAATATTTTTTTAAGCTTTCGAAATCAATTTACAAAAAAAAAATTTTTTTTATAACAGAAAGACCTACAGAAAATTAATATTTTTACTTAAAACACTTTTTATCAATATTGGGTTATGTTTTCAAGATTATGATGTTTTAAATACTAATTTTATATGCTTATTTTTAATCTCGACTTGTGTGAAGTCATATTTTTAATCTCGAATGTATTTAAAATATATATAAACTACTAAACATCACTATATTTTTTCTGCAAATTTACGTATTTTAATAAAATAATCTGGTACATACAAATAAAAATATAAAAACATACCATTATATCGACATGCATACATAATTATAAATGCTTAACTATATAGACATAAAGACCTTTTCTAAAGATCTATAATAGATCAAGAAATGGAATCTTTTGTGTAAAAGAAGCACAGAATAAACTTCGTGAAGGCGATTTTTTAATTCGTGCGGTACCCATTTTTTTCTAGTGTTAAACTGTTATGCCTGCACTACACTCTCTGGAAGTTGTCCGAACCGAAGTTACAACTGAAATCGGCCGAGACCTACGACTTCGAGTAAGCGACCCACTGCCGCAAATATCATATGCCGTCCGGACGGTGGCCGGGAATGACGTCCAGACGGCGGCTTCTGTCACGTACAGCTGGCATATTTGCGCGCGATCAAAAAATGTGCCAAATAATCGCAATTTTTAAATTGTCATATTATTAAAATTACACTACTGATATTATTAAAAGTTTGTGTGGGCACTCACCAATACAATATCAGTGAAAACTTTTCGGTCGTAAATATTCAATTTACGCAAAATCTTTGTCGGCTTTTGCAAAATGCCATAAGGCATAAAAATGATACTTTAGAATACGAACACCACATCTGTGACTATCCTAGAATTTGTCGCCATCGATTCTAAATAAGAATTCGTTATGGTGTGACATTTATATTAACTAATCTAGGAAAATTCATAAGGATATTCGAAACGATTTTTTTTAACAAAATCAAGTACCACTAATTATTTTTTAATTATTTAATTGTATATGAAGAAAAAATAAAATAACGATATTTGTTATAAGAATATACTATCAAAAATATAATTAATCCCTTTTGGTGCCCTAAAATATTCAAAGATGTCAGTAAGAGTCTGTTGAAGTCCCCGATAAGCATGTGGTATTATAACTTTACAACGTGACATGCGTGTTAACCATAGGACGCCTACGCGCATACTGAAATTGCGCCGAGTTACTCGTTCTATCTCAGTTTGCGAAACACCATATCATTATCTCTCTCACTCTCGTCACTTAACACGCGAGAGAGCGAAAGGGAAGTATCTCACCGCTCGCGCTCGAAAGAGCAGCTCCTACTTCGGTCTCTGACTCTGGTTCGGAAGCGCTCGAAGCTGGCCAAGTCGACTGAATTACCCCCATTTTACCTCCTATTCTCGGTAACCTCGAACAACTTCCGAGAGATTATAGAACGGACAGAACCGCACTCGACCGAAGTAACCCTGAAGTAACCCAACTTCCAGAGAGTATAGTACAGGCATTATATTTTATGTTGTGGGTGATTTTGATTTAACTATCGCCTTTAGTAGTTCGTTATCAATTTAAGGCTTAATAACTGTCGCCTCCATCATTTTTAAGAAGCACCATTACACTCCACGTTTATTAACAATCAAAACCATTGCTTAGTTTTTTTATTTTGGGTCCTTATTTTATATCAAAGCAAAAATAATATCTACGTGATTTTTATTAAGCTAAAATTAAAATGGTAAAACTAGCAATTATTTACCTAGCAATCCAATAGATTATTTGTAATTTTTATTACATAAAAAAATAAATAATATCTTAATTTATTAAACAGAATCATACACATATTTTTTTAGCGAAAAGATCCTTCTGAATATAATCTATAGTTATAAGAACAATATATGTTTTTTAACGTTACCTAAATAATTCATAATAATGAAAAGTTAATATTGACTATTTAATGAACTTCGGAGGTCCAGAATTAAATAGTAAATTATTGGAAAAATAATCTATGAATATAATTTCACGATCAAACTTATTTAAATTGTAAAATGATATTCAGTGAATCAAAACTGTTTATTTAGCAAGACTAAAAATATTTTCATGATAATTTTCGTATCGATATAAAATAAATTATTAATTTCTATAACCGTCGTCTTTGATGGAAGGTTAAAGCGTAGGTTGCGAGAATTTAAACAGCAATGATAATGTTTTTTCGTTGATACTTATAACATAACAATTGTAAGCTGAAAATAACGTGAGCACACTTAAAAAAATATCTCTCTGTTTAGATTCATAATACGCCCAGTGTCATTTCAGACCAAAACTCAAGATATTCGAGTGGCTTCTAGTGGGTTTTGAAGACTCGCCACCGCAAAATTCAATAAAGACCTTTCGTCCTTGTTTGGGCAGGTCCTTCCCCACGCTCCCGTTTAAAATCGATTAACCGGATCATAAACGGAGAGATTACAATATGCGAAACAGCTTCTGTTTAAACCAATGATTAACGCTGAAACTTCACGTTTTGATTCAAGCCATACCTTACGCAAAGTATAAAGTTTAATGAAAAGAAGCCCACACGCTTTCAAGAATAAATTTTCAATTGTGTGCAAACTTTGATAGTATAAGCCTCGTAACTTTCAAACTAAACGCCACAATAAGTTACCTAACCGACCGTACGTAACACAATATGTGCTTTATAATACACTGTATATGCTCGAATTGCCAACAATCTCAATTATCCCCCGTATAGAATGGTCAAGTTTAATATTTCATTTATAAATTACATCCGCGGCCATATTTTATTAGATGTCGCGAAAGGTCGCTCTCGGACAGAGTCGTAACGAGACATCTTTTTACGACCGTCAAAATCCGTCGTAAAATGACGAAAAGCACTCGAAATGACACAAGTTTAGCCATCGTTGTGACATTGTTCCCAAAGGATTACAGGCAGTTGAAAAGTGTAGTTCTAAAGGAATATGTTTGGTGTGACAAATACTTTCACAGTTAATTTATTTTACATTTTGCATTACAAATCCCGAAACGAGTGTCGTTTTTTTCAATTAAAATTTTAACAGTCAATTTTGCTTTAGCCCATGATACCTGAGTACGTATTTTATAATATCTATATTGGTGCACATCTGGAATCTACAATTTAATAATTTAAAAAAAATTGGTTCGCAAAATTTACGATGGCAGAATTTATTCGACAGACCTTGCTCCTTTCGACTACTTTTATTAAGATTAAAGTAAAAAGCTCCTGGTGATTCAAGGTGACTAAAACAAATTAGACGATCAAAGTGAAAAGTTGCTACAGACTTTTGTCTGAATTTCGATGGTGTCGGCTTACTGGTTCATCTGTATCAATTTAGCGTAAGCTTCACTGGTGACAAACTCAAGGCTAACAATGAAGAAGTCATATGTAAATTTAATTAAAAATATAAAGATAGGTTACCAATCTTAATGTACGCTCGGGATAAGGATTCCGGTTTGTTATTGTGTGCGTGAACTGTGTGGCTCAAAACAATTTCGCTCAGAATATTTATTTTTTTTATTTTAAAAGAAAATATATGTTTATTTAACATACATACATCTGAGCTAAGTTGGAAATTTCAACGGACAATTAAAAATATATTATATAATCGAAGAAACCAGACATTGATGTCATTAATTAAATATTTGCAAAATTCAAAATCTTTCACTAGTCAAAAAAATAATGAAGTCTTTAGCTATTCTTCAAAAGCAAAAAGATATAAAATGTGGAAAGAAATTATTCGCAGATTGTTTAATGGCTCGACGACTCTATTAAATCATTAGAATCCATTAAATAAATTAAAAAATTATCATTGGCGCAACGATAAGAATAATAACTTTTTTAAGCCTTACAGAGAATAGGGTAAAAAAACCAACAACGTACGGATTACTGGAAAAATAATTAAAATATTTTAATCCACGGGTAAGAGAACGAATAACTTACAATGTATATTTGAAGCCTTGATATCAATTAACCCAGATATGCCCAAGAAATTTTGTTCTCTTAAAATTTCATTTATAAATAAAAAACAGTGGCACGAGTTTAGTTACCTACTTATGGGACAGTGGGCATATCTGGGTTAAACCAATATCAACACAAAATTATTTAAAATAAATCACTAGAGAAGATCGAACTTCTATGCCACACTGCACTTTAATGACAAATACAGCGTTGACGAATCAGCGACTGTCCTTAAAAGAAAAAGAGAGACAACGAAGTACACGCTACATCGCTTCTCCCTCTCATATACATGTACACGCACACAATAACCAACCGGCATCCTTATCCCGAGCGTACTCTACCGGCTGGCATCTTTTTGTATACAAATAATTATTTGCATTTTAATTTTGATGTGGTCAGGTGTAGGGAGCCTTAAGAACGGTCCTCAAAAATCATGTCATAAATAAAAAATTAGCACCTTGTACTATGTTATTAAACCGTAATTTGGGAAAATCGTAAAAAATATATTCAACATGATTTACTAAAAATTAGTATTTAATAATTATTATGTATGTAATATTTATGCGACTAAATTTAATTCATATATTTTCTACGAAGATAAAACGAAGTTTGATTATTTTTTAATTAACAGATTAATTTCAATTGTACCCTTTTTTCAATTTTGTTTTTACGAAATCGTTGCTTTTCTTTTCACATATTTTTGTAAACGTTTGTTTTGACAAAATATGTTTTTATCCACAGTTATGATTTCAAGTATCTATTTATTATGTTATCGCTCGTCATTATCGGACGTCTACTTACATTAGCTCCAGTAATGGACATAATTAATATTATTGTTGAAAAAATGGACGCAAAATTCGCTGCACAAGCGAAGTTGATTGCGGAACAGCAATCTCTAATTGCGCAACTAAAAAGTCTGCTAAAAATTCAAGCTGCAACCCAGCAGCAACAGCTCACAAAGAGAAGAAAAAATAAAAAAATAATCGCAAAATCCATGGACTCTAGGCCAAGCAATGAGATGGTGATAGGCTCAATTTCGTCGTCACCAATTCAACCCGCAGTCTCACCGACTCGTCGACGACACGCGTCAGCTCCTTCGGTTGCAGAGAAAACCCCAACGCCTGTGCCCGATGTCTCGCCATTTGCCTGGACCGAAGTCAGGAAGAAGAATAAACAAGCGCGCAATCAGCTTCTTCGCGGGTCTGGACAGCAGGATGGGTTAATAAAAGCAGCTTTAAAAATGAGACATCTACACGTGCTCTACTTGCACCGGGATACAACCGCGGATGCAATTATGGTATATCTAAAAGAAAAACTAAAATCATGTGATGTGTCGGTCTCGAAAATCATTACAAAGGGCACAAGTTATGCATCATTCAAAATTGCAGTTCCTGATGCCAAACTAAATGAGGTTATGTGTCCAGAGTTATGGCCATCTGGATGCTCATTTAAAGAATGGAGATTTCGGAAAGGCGTTAAACCTTCCTAGGAAGAGTTCGATGGATCCCCTTTCGATTTTTTATCAAAACGTAAGGGGATTAAATTCCAAGACCGTCGACTTTCTTTCCGCTATCTACGCACAGGAGCATGACATCATCGCTATAACGGAAACGTGGCTGACTGATTCCGTGCTGAACGCTGAGCTCTTCGACGATCGTTACACCGTGTTTAGAAGAGATCGATGCAGCAGAGGCGGAGGTGTGCTCTTAGCTGTCCGCAGAGATTCAATTCATGCGCGAAGGCTTGCGCATCTCGAAGCTGACGGAGAACATCTCTGGATCCTCGTCGAGACGAAACGAGCTTCAATCGTTATATGCGTGTTATATTTTCCGCCAAATCAATTAAAAGACGTTACTGCTGCATTTTTTCGTAAGATTCAGTCGGAATCTGAATATTTTTTGAAGAAAAAATGTATCATCTTGGGTGATTTTAATTTACCTACGAACATTAGTGCCAATATTGACATAAGTTTAATAAGTAATATTTTTAATTTAAATCAAATAAATTGTGTCAATAATAATTTTGGTGACAAATTAGATCTAATTTATACAAATGTAAATAATTGCATAGTAATTAAGAGCGAATTCGTATTGGTGTCGGAAGATAATTATCACCCGGCGCTAATGATAAAATTAAATATAAATAAAAATGGCATAACTACGAATGAGTTGGAATGTGTGAGCGATCGGAATGATCTCGGATGGTCGTTTGGAAATTGTGTAGATTTTGGTTTATTAAATAATTTACTTTTAGGTATGGACTGGAGCCGAGTTGGCGGGTGCGTTGATGTTGAATCTTCCCTGGCGGCCTTCTATGAGGTTCTTTATCGTGCATTCGACCAGCTCTTTATTAGAAAGCGCCCTCGAGTGCTTAACGTGTCATATCCTAGATGGTTTTCTCATGAGATCATCTCATTGCTAAAAAGAAAGCACGCCTTTCATAAGTTATGGAAGAGATCGGGACATCCATCTGCTCTAGAGGAATTTCGTTCATTAAGAGCACGCGTTAAGTGTTTGATAATTTCCTGTCATCGCAATCATTACAAAAATTGCCAAAAACAAATAATTAATGATCCCAAAGCTTTCTGGAAATTCATTAGCACTAAACGCGCTACTCAGTCTACGTTGAAAGTGATGAACCTCGACGATAAAACATTGGACGGTTCACAAAATATTGCTGACGGTTTTGCGCAATATTTTCGTTCTGTTTTCGAGGAATATTTTTCGCCTTCTGCTCAGTCGCTTCCTTCTTCATGTTCTTGGTCTTCAGTACTGACCATCAGAGAAACTGAGCACTCAGATCTTAAATACGGATTTAATAAATTAAAGACAGGGCGTTCTTCTGGACCTGATTTAATTCCCGATTTTATTTTGAAGGGTTGCGAAGTAAGTCTCGCTGCTCCTCTAAAATGTATTTATGATCTGATACTCAAAACATCATCATTTCCTGATTTATGGAAATGCACAAAAGTCACCCCTATTCATAAAAAGGGTGACAAATTATATATAAAGAATTATAGACCAGTAGCAGTGTTGTCAGCTCCTGCTAAATTATTTGAAATAATTATTCATAAATATCTTTACAATCACTTTCAGCAAGTTTTATTAGACCAACAGCACGGGTTTCGTCCTGCCCGTTCCACTGTTACTAATCTTCTGTCGTTCACCAAAACGGTGACAACTTCTCTCGATGCCGGAATTCAAGTAGACGTCGTGTATACAGATTTTGAGAAAGCCTTTGACAAAGTTTGTCATACGTTATTATTAAAAAAATTGTCGAACCTCGGTTGCTCAGATAATTTAACTCGGTTATTTTCAAGTTATTTGAGCGATCGTAGACAGTTTGTAACGTATGGTGGCCGATTGTCAAAGGAATATTTTACCCCTTCGGGGGTTCCTCAAGGATCCAATCTGGGACCTCTGCTTTTTGTGTTATTTATTAATGACATAAATACTGCAATTAAACATTCAAGTTTTCTTCTGTACGCAGATGATTTAAAATTATATAAATGCATTCGATCTGTTGCGGACTCCTTCTCTCTACAAAGTGATTTAGACTCTCTGTGGAGATGGGCTTCCGTTAACCGTCTGCCCTTTAGTGTCGGAAAGTGCCATACTGTGTCATTTTCTCGATCCCGTTCGCCATCAGCTTATTTCTACCATCTCGGTGGTAACATTTTGACTAGAGAAACTTCCATTAAAGATCTCGGAATCACTTTCGAGAGCAAATGGAGGTTCTCTCTACACATACACGACGTCTGTGATAAATCTTCCAAGATGCTCGGCTTTGTTATGAGGAATGCCTTTCACTTTGACGATCCGTCAGTTATTCGCATCCTCTATGACACCTTAGTTCGTAGCATTCTTGAATCGGGATCTATAATTTGGAATCCCCGAATAGCCAAATATTCCCTTTTAGTGGAAAAAATTCAAAAAAGGTATTTAAGATACCTTTACAAAAGGACATTTGGTTATTATCCGTACTTATATCCCAGCGCCTTTCTTTTAGGAGCGTTGGGATATGATTCGCTGAGTTCTCGCAGAAAGCTGTATATCGCTAAGCATTTTTTTAAATTACTAAAAGGTGCTGTCGACAATCCAGCTATTCTCGAGGAATTCCAGTTTTGGGTTCCTGAACATTTTCGAGAATCACGATCGAGACCTCTTTTGATGACCGTTAGGGCTAGGACATCCGCACTTGCCGACTCGCCTATGGCTGTGGCCATCCGGCTCCTTAATACTCTGGCATTACATATTGACCTATTTAATGTCAGCTACGAGGAGCTGATCCGGTTTATTTCATTCAATTTTAATATTTTATAATTTTTTTGTTATGTTTAAGTATTTTTATATTTATGTATATATACTTTTTTTTTATGTTTTATAAATTTAAAATTTGTTTTCGACCATCGTGGCGCATTGGGGTAACCTGTTAGGCCACGATGGTCTTAATTTAATCTAAAATAAATAAATTATTAAAACCAAGATTTTTGGAGTTAAAAATTACTAAAAAAATTATTCACTTAAATAGGGTAAGAGCAAATTTTTAAATACATTGCTCCTACACAAAAAAAAAATATATATATATATATATATATATATATATATATATATATATATATATATATATATATATATATATATATATATATATATATATATATATATATATATATATATATATATATATATATATTGTATATATGTGGTTGAATGGTATATATATATATACATACCATTAAGGAAATATAAGTTTGAAACTATTTTACACATATTTTTATTTAAAAACTACAAATATAAATAATTATTTTGTGTGTCTATACTTAATTAAATAAATTATTTTCCTAAATTTATAAATAAATAAATAAACAAACCTTTCAAGATCTCGTAAAGAAAAAAATTGTAAACATATGTTATAATAAATAAAAATTACATTAAATCAAAGTACAATCGAATAATGTATATGGTTATATAATAATAATTATAAGCAAATTAATTAAAATTAAAATAATATATAAAAAGCATATCTATAGACTTTCTAAAGAAACAATTAAGGAAAATATGAATTTGACTGAATTTTTTGGCATAAAATAGCTTCAAAATCGCTTTTTAACTTTTGTGGTAATTTATAAATTATAAAATAAATTTAATGTATTTACGCACTGTTTTTAAAAAATTGTGCGCTTGACAGTAAATTTGTATTTGTGTAAAAAATTTTCTATATTGTGTGATTTTATATTGTTATCAAAATTAACAAGAAACTATAAATATGCAGGTGTTATAAAAAAAAAACATATTTTACAAAAAAAATAATCTAAAAACACAAACATATTTTCTCAGTTATATTTATATACTTTTTCTATACTATTTTTAATGAAATATCAATATAATTAACATATGCCTAATTATTTTACTTTTCAGTCTCAAAAATAAAAAATCTCTAACAGTCAATACACAAAACTTTATAGCAATTTTAAAATAAAATATGCAACAAACTTATAACTTATAAATGCAATTTATGCAATGAAATATAATAAATATATCATATACAATTATTTTATAAAAACAAAACTTTTGATTGTTTTCAAACAAACCCTTTTTAAATTAATACATGGTGTATAAGAAATCTATATAATTCTTAATGCAAAATTTATATAATTATCTTGTCGAAACTACCCATAATCGTGGCCAAATAATTAGTTAGCAAAACTTGTTAAAATAGTCATAAAACCATTTTATGTGTGTTTCTAGAATTTGCTAAGAATCTAAATTTTGTCAGCAAACCAAAAAAGTAGTTAATGCATATACAATATTTGTAAACAAATATAATTAAATCCATTAAATAGCATTAAAAACAGGGATTAAATGCAAATATTTTAAGTACAGCTTCCCCGAATTACAGAATTTAAGTGTACCGATTTCAAATCTACTGTCACACGTGCTTAAAAATCTAATAAGATCTGACTTAGATAAAAAAAAGTCTGATTCTGCCTTGAATCATCTGTGTTGGTCAAAAGGTCTAGAACTGGAAAGGTCATTACATTTTATTATACTCAAGGATCAGAACAGAACTATTATTTCAGCCTCTAAACAGAGCTACGCTGAATTGATCGAAACGACCCTGAAAAACAGCATCTTATATTTTGATTGTCTGATCAGGTCCAACTAAGCAATTACACCAAATTTCGCAGAGGTTCATCTGATCTTTGATACGACTTTGGGCATGACATACATGCCTCTGGATTTTCAAAAGTTAAAACCAATAAAGCTTAAAAAACTGGGATCAATAATAAATATTTTACCATATAAGTAACGCGTCCCAGATTGCACAATGCAGATGCTGCTATCATTGCTAAATGTTGCGATTTTTAATCTACCGTCACGCGTGTTTAAAAATCTAAAAATATCAGAATTAAATAATAAAAAAACATCTAGTTCTTCCTTGAATCATTGGTGTTAGTCAAAAAGTATAGAACTGGAATGGACGTTACTCAGAACACTTTCAGGACTAAAACTACTATTTCAGCTGAACTCGCATCAAATAGAGCTACGCTGAATCGACCGAAACGAACCTTATAAACTTGATAAAATTAGCGTATTTTATTTTGATTGTCTGATCAGATCCCGCTAAGCAGTTACACAAAGTTTCTAAGAGACTTCGTGGCACAGTCATACAACAAGAAAATATACATTCAAAACATGTGAGTTCATCATTGCACAAACTGTATGGAAATATTTTACTATTGTGATTTAAAAATATTTTTTTAATATTCACTTTCGATTTTTATATTCCTTGTGTTCGCCACCAGTGAAGCTCGCTCAAAATCAACACAGACATTCATATGAGTATTGACTTATTTATATATTTAAATACAATATATTTCTACTAGTATTTATGAATATAAATAATTGAAGAAGCTTTAAGGATTAATAGTCAGTGCACCCAAAAAAATATTCTATGAATAAATAAATACATAGTACATACTTAAAATCATATTTAAATATTAATTTACAGATAAAAACATATTTTTTAATAATAAAAATACATAAATAGAAATTTTTGGACCATTTACAAATTAAATTTTCGTGTTATTTTTAAAATATAAAAAATAACTATAAATGCAATTTAATATTTATATTGCTTACAAATTACTAAAATAGTAAAATTAATTTTTGTAGTAATTTTTAACGCAAAAAACATTGTCGAAACAAAAATATGTGAAAAGAAAAGGACCGATATCATAAAAACAAGATTGAAGCTTGTGTTCGTCACCAGTGGAGCTCGCGCCAAATCGACACAGACTTTACATTCATGTCAACGCCATATTTTATTAACAGTTCATTCACCTCTGGGTCGTTCAAGTCGATTTAAAAATTTCACAACGTAGAGCCAGTGAGCCAGGCATTTGTATCGCGCAACGATAAAATTGTATTAATAATAATATGAAACATCCGAGCTTTTCAAAGTCATATAAATTTCACTGTAATTATTATTACGTTATTTAGTTAAGGTTATACGCTACCAGAAGCAAATCAGACCATCATTTTACGACCTCCAAAATCCGTCGTAAAATGATGAAAAGCTCTCGAAACGACACAAGTTTCGCTCGGCATTGTTGTAGCATTGTCCCCGGCGGGATTAGAGCCAGTCGAGCATAGTTGTCCGCAAGGACAATAATATGAATGTTTCGCATACGCGGAATAAACCGGGGGTTGGTTATTGGCGAAAGTTGAACCGGGCCCGCTTTGTCTACGCGGGTATAATTTTGGTAGTCTGAGCGGGCCCGGACCCGGGGCGGCGACGACACGGAAGGGGCGGATCGAAATTAATAAACTTTGACCCGGGATTTTCGACGGACAACTTTGGTGCGGAAGCGTCAGCCAGCACCACGTCCGGGCCCGGACCGTGTATGATCCGGCTAATCGACTTTAATCGCGAGCGTGTTAGCAAATACGGCGAGCCGGGATGGGGTGAGTGGGGGCGAACGGTCCTTATATTGGATTTTGCGGTGGATGTCCTTAAAAAGTAACTCAAGTTGTGTTGGAAAATGTTCTAGGGTTAATATTAATATTTGATAATTTTCAAGAGAAAATATTTAATGATTAACCACAATTTGAAACCAGGTTGTACATTACGTACAAATATATAATTGTATAAATTTGGTAAAAATAGTTAGATATAGGTTTGAACCTCTATTATAACAAAGAGAAAAAGAAAAACTGTTGTTCGCTGATCTCATTGTAGTTGCTTTAGTTCTGTGCAGTTCGGCGGGTCAGGTCGGAGAAGGACTACATGCCGGCTGACCCTTTGGGTCGATTAGACTCACATATTCACGAATCAAACTTTTTATTTAGATATATAAAAGAGCTTTTAAATATCATAGACCAGTGATGTCGAATCTTTTTACGTGCGCGTGTCAAAATTTCCCAAATATTTATCGACTGTCTGACGTGTCGAGCATTTTTAATGGAGAAAATGAAAGAAAAGAGTTTTTCAGAATTGTAATAAAAAAGTTCAAAAATGACACTAAAGTTATTTATTAAAGAGATTTTTGATTCCGTACGTTCGATGCCAAATGCTTTATATCTGGTTCATATTTATTTTTTTAGTTCATCCTTGCTTTTCTCAAGAAGTGATTTATGTATTATTTTACTGAGAAGATTATGCATACAACTTTCCAGAATATATTATTCAACTTTAGTTGACATTTGATTCGAAATTGGATGTAATTTTCAGTTTTAAAAAAAATATTTAAAGTGAAGACTAATTTTCGATTTTTTTTTTCGATACACGAAAATTCAATTGAATATGAATCCAATAGGATTTATAAGCGAATGGAGCACAAAATATATAAAGTTAGAATGGTATATGTATTTTAAATAAAATAATGCTAAATGAACATGTTACATTTTTGAAGTAATTTTCAATAATGAGTCAACTCTCAATAAGTTATGGAAATTCCCATGTTTAAAATTAGCATATCGGGTTATGGAATTATAAAAAAAAACTGTAAAAATACTGAATTATAAGGAAAACTCTTCAATATAAACTTTGTTGAACAAGTCAAATTTAACATATTATTTCTGTATGTTTATTCTAGATTTCTTGCGTTTATCTCATAAATGCCCATGCATTTAATATATTTCAAATATTTTATTTTATTTATATTGATTCAATGCACTGTAAAATTTATTTTTACTATCACAAGATGACAACATCGCAGCTCCGGAATACGCACACATAAATTAATTGATTAATTAAAGCGATAACTAATGCTTGCCGACTTCCAAGTAGCGGCCACACTGCCACAAATTTCATATGCCGTCTGGGTGGTGGGCGTGAATGACGTGCGCACGGCGGCTGCTGTCATATTTGCGCGCGATCGAAAAATGTGCCAAATAATCGCAATTTTTAAATTGACATAATATTAAAATTACACTACTGATAATTATAAAAGTTTGTGTGGGCACTCACCAATACAATATCAATGAAAACTTTTCAGTCGTAAATATTCAATTTACGCAAAATCTTTGTCGGCTTTTGCAAAATGCCATAAGGCATAAAAATGATACTTCAGAATACGAACACATCTGTGACTATCCTAGAATTTGTCGCCATCGATTCTAAATAAAAATTCGTTATAGTGTGACATTTATATAAACCGATCTAGGAAAATACATAAGGATATTCGAAACTACTTTTTTAACAAAATCAAGTACCACAAATTATTTTTTAATTATTTAATTTCATATGAAAAAAAATATAATAACGATATCTTTTAGAAGAATATACAATCAAAAATATAAATAATTCCTTTTGGTGCCCTAAAATATTCAAAGATGTCAGTAAGAGTCTGTTGAAGTCCCCGATAAGCATGTGGTATTATAAATTTACCACGTGACCACGATGCATCGCTCGACATGCGTGTTGACCATAGGACGCCTACGCGCATACTGAAATTGAACCGAGCTACTCGTTCTATCTCAGTTTGCGAAAAACCATATCATTATCTCTCTCACTCTTGTCACTTAACACGCGAGAGAGCGAAAAGGGAAGTATCTCGCCGCTCGGGCTCGAAAGAGCAGCTCTGACTTATTAATTAATTAAAAACCTTTTTTTAATTGACAGTGGTGGGTTTTTTATAATATGTAATTATTTCAAACATTTTTGATTTTTGGAACTTTTTATAATTTTCCTATGTTTGGCTTAGCAATGAACCAATTAAATTATTCGTTTTATAATACAAATTGTAAACAATTTCTTAAAAGAAATTCAAGAACAAAAATTGTTTAAAGAAGAGTTTTTTAAGTAAATTTTTAACCAAACATATAATTTCACAAAATTGAACTCATAATTACTTTCTGTAAAAATTATTATACTTTTATTTAAAACTGAATTTTTTGCTGTTAGATATTATATGAGTGATGTTTTTCATCTGAATTATATGACTTAACTATCGATATGATACACGCTAAGCTATCTTAAATTTCATAAGATTTTTTTTATAAAATTAATAAAAATAATAAGAAAGTAAATATTCGATAAGCAACTAAGTTGCAAATAGTGTTGTTTTTTTAATTTGTTGTAAAAAGTGATGTTTTTGCGTCATTTCTTAAGTATTAAAAACAATTTCAAATAGCTATTGAAAAAGTAGCTTTAAAATCAATTTAATTCATAGATACATATAGTTGTAATCTCAGCAAAATAATTCATATATTATATAAAATTACACTCAAAAAAAATTACAACTACGAAATTTTGAACCTGAATATCTGGGCTGTGAAGTTGGAGTTGGAGTTGGAGCATTTCAAGCAGAGTCGGAGTCGTCAAAAATCAACCGACTTTGACTCCTTTTTAACCCTTTCCACCCCGACCAATATTTTTTTTAATTGTTCGTCGTGCGCCATGTGATTTAAGTCGGTAAATAAAGTGAACAAAAGTTATTATGTACTTAATCAAATACCCGACAACAGCCAACCGGCCACATGTAGACACATAAAGTGGCACGGCACTAATCCAACCGAATGACATCCAGTGTTTTATTTAAATTAATGATTATAATATAAATATAATTTTGATGGATCATCAAATAATTAAAATATTATGTTACAACGAAAGATTTATATTAAATAAATAAATAAATATAAAAAAATATTTTTTTCTATTTCTAAGATTAACAGTACAAATAAAATGTTTTAAACAATATTTTCCTTTATATTTACAGTTCGAGTGGATGACATGTCTACCAATTAGTCCCATTACAACAGAACTACCAAGAGAAGCAACATCCATAGAATTGAACGGCGTAGGAGTTAGGAACGCGGTTAACTTGTAAACAACGAAAATGTAACTACATAATAAAACTATAGTGTATATCTTCATATAATATTTAACCAATGACAGTGAACTTGAAATGTGATATTTAACTGTGGAATTGTATAAGAATATATAAGACACATATATTATAAAGCATAAAACTATATATGTAATATATACATATACTACTATATAATCTTACACAAAAAAGTGTGTATAGGATTTATACATAATATTTACTAGGTATTAAATTCCTAATGCGGTCTTTTTTCAATTGATTATTTAATCCCACCATTTCTAATTTTGTACTTATTTTATAAACAGGGTGTATCATTGTTTAATTATAAAATGTTATTTTGTTGTTTATATAAGTTTTATACAATAGATATCAAAAATAGTATTCGAGTTCAATATGCGGCATAAGAAATCGGCTTAAGTTCTCGTATAATATAATACGTCTAAAAGCTTATACACAATTATACCATGTATTGTGTTTTATAGAAATATATATATATATATTTATATATATAATAAAAAAAAATTTAGTTTATTTAAAAACATAGTCTAGTCAGATCCATGCGTTAGAAAATGACTAGTCAATTTTTTTTATTTGTAATATTAAACAAATAAGCTTTTATTATTCAAAATATTGTATTTTATTAATAATTGTTTTTATATAAAAGCTTTTAAATATTCGTGAGGGTGGCTCAGTATTTTTTTTAATTATTGTTAATACAATATAAGTTATGACATAATTATAACTACTGGTTACTTTCTCGGGATTCTCGAATGTTTATAGATATAATTGTTGTGTAATTATTAATATGTATCATTATTATATTAATGTTTAATGTATAAATAATATGCTTATAAATATAATGTAATATTATATCGACGTAACAAATATCGTAAGGGAAAAAATAATAATTTTTCTACATGAAGCGCGTATTTTTACAAAATTGAATATTATAAATTAATAAGGTGAATAAATTGAATTGTTTATCAAGTATTAATTATTATTATAATTAGCTTTTCGTTTATTATTATTATCAAATATTATAAAATAAATAATGTTTTTTATATGTTTTACGCACGATGTTAAAAAATCGAATGGTTCTCATTTAATAAAAAAATATAAAATTTCATTAACATTATGTCTTTTTCTGCTTATAATATTTTTTTTAATTACGATATTGACATGTAAAGAAAACATCCCATTGTATTCCTCTCCATATTAATTAATACAAAAAATAATTTATTGATTTATTTATATAAATTTAATAAACCTAATTAATTAATATTTCATTGGTTTTTGCAGTACCTTTTACTCTTAGAATCATTGCTGTTTTTTTGTAATCAAAATTTTTTTCTCTTTAATTATCAGTTTTATTTGTGTGTGTACTGAAATAATTAAATAAGATTCAGATATAATATA
This sequence comes from Plectrocnemia conspersa, assembly GCF_051122295.1. Taxonomy (NCBI): domain Eukaryota; kingdom Metazoa; phylum Arthropoda; class Insecta; order Trichoptera; family Polycentropodidae; genus Plectrocnemia; species Plectrocnemia conspersa. Next base: position 3,026,990 of record NW_028277173.1, read on the forward strand.
AACTTAATATAACAAAGGACCTGAGATTGAATGAGGCTCGTTTAAGATAATATCAGATTTAACTAAATGGAAGAGATTAAGATTGACATAGAAAGGAACTGCTAGATAATATATTATTTATCATGAAATAGTTCACTAATCAGGATAAGCGAGAGTTCGACGTACTTTATAATTTATACTTAATTATTTTTAAAACTCTTTCACCCACCCTTACATGCTTAAAATCAGGTACGGAATTGTTCCAAAAAACGACCCTCTTCCACCGTTATAATTGACGTTGATCGGCTGACAAGGGTTGGAAATATTTAACGGGGTTAATTAAAGGTAAATTTTACGACAAAAGACGGGGAGGTAAATATGAAGCCTGTCATTAGCAAACGAGAGAGAGAGAGAGAGAGAGAGTCCCCTTTTTGCCCAGCCTTATTATTATTACATTCACATACATAGAATACTAACATCTACCATGTGGAGATATAAAAATATTTCTATGCATCTTCGAGTGTTTCATTTGTGCCAGAAGCCATTTGGTAATTGCTGCCGCAGAACAGATCGGCGATATCGAGAAGATTACGAAAAGGGAATCGAAGGGATGGACCCTTTGGAGATTTTCCAAGAGGTGGGCTTTATGTAGCGGACGGGTACGTAGAATGCGAAGGGATTTTGTGCTTTTGTGAGGAATCGCAGAGGTTTTCCAGCTTGGATGTGTGTGCTTCCGATGTTAATTTACATGTATTTCAATAATTTGAAGCAATGGATCGTAGACATTCTAGGGGTGGTTTTCGATGACCAAACAGAAAAGGAAAATCGTTTTAGGCAAAGGTTTTTTTGGTATATATATAAATACTGAAAAGCATTATATAAATTGATAACACACGTATGTATATATTCCTATACTTTTAAAATGCTTAAGTCAGGTAACAAACTTTTATAATTAATACTCAAAATATTGACAAGGTTTTTCATTAATCAGTATTTAGGATTTACCTGGCATGAAAATTCGTGATGTAAAAATAAAAAAAAAACTTTTTTTGTATTACAAATTTATCCAAATTAGAATGCGTATTTTTTTATTAAGTCTTTCGTTGTAACAATGCGTTACAACGGGGTAAATCTGTATCATATTTTAAAGTCAGAATACATCTCTGGGATATGACTAAAAAGCGATGCAATTAGCTCGCTAATATAATCATCTGCAATTCCCTAGAGCTGTCTCAAACCAGTATTATAAATTATGTGATTTTTGGTCACAGTTTAGAAGACGTCACGAAGGGACAACAGAGGATACAAGCTAGGAGACTGCATCGACACAAGATAACAACAACGGATCATCCAGAGAGCATCGCGAAAACACATCGACGACAGATCACAGCTATTCCACCGAAATCACCCCCGACAATAATACTACTCGACGTGCTCGCAAAGCCTCTTTGACTTTTAAGACCTACTATTTTCAATATACCGCCTGATGGTTATTTATAAATATAAAATTACAAAATAAATTATTGGTTTTTAGCCAAGTATAAGAACTAAATCATTGGAGTAGTTTTCTTAGATTTCAAGAGAGCTTTGTATGTTTTGAATACATTTGTTTAGTTTATAAACAAATAACTATATCAGCATAATAAAAAAATTACTGTTACTAATTTTACCGGCAGCAATTTTGCCGAATTTTTTTTTCTTTTTGCCTCAAAACCGAAATATTGCACAGCTTGTTTTGTTTGGAATTTAAATTAATTTATGTGTGCTCCTAGAATTCACTAAAATTATTCATATCCGCAACGATGTCTACTAACGGTGATTTTTTTTTCAAAACCATTGGACCGTACTTCTACTAACAAAAAATATCTACACTAACATATGCCACTATTGCCAATTTACATATTTTCAAATATATCGTTTCGCAATCACACACGTAAAAAGGACAAAAGCAAATAATCTGGTTCCACCCCTTAATATCTGCATTAGTCAAAGGATTGAATACTGGAAAGGACGATTGACTTACCCACGTTTCTCAAGAGTATCTAAGTCAGAACACTGCCGCAAATAATAACTTTCGTTAAACACTTCCCTTCGCCACTTTATTCAGAAACTTGTAGCAAAACTGCAACTTAGGTGAACTAGTACTAAGCGGAGATATCCTGAATTGACCGAAACAGACCTTAAAAGCACTTTTCACTTCGACTATCTGACCACATTACAAAAAACAATCACAGCAAAATTTTTAATTATCAAGAGTTCGACTAGATCTTTAATACGACTTGTAGACTATATACCGCAGTACTATGAAAAAATATTTACAATACATAATTTTTTGTATAAAATGTAGAACTATATTTATAACTAATTTATTAATAACTATAAATATAAGTACAGGATAATTTGATTTCACATATTTTACTACACTAAACATTAAATTGTGGTGACAACCATAATAAATTCATAATTAAATCCTACATGAAGCAGCACTAAATAAATACATGAATAAGTAATGTATTTTAGGGACTGAATAGCATAGTCAATAACGTCTCAGACTAATAACTCAAAGGTTACGGGTTCGAGCCCCGGCAGCGGCATTCGAATTATTATTAAAAAAAATGCGTTATTAAAAAAACGGATCAGCTTTAGTGACATCTATTGATTATAAATTATATTACACATAATAATTTATAATTACTAATATAGCTATCACTGATTCGCAGACTTTCAGTCTTGGTAATTAATACTTACTTACAGATATTCATTATATCTGACTAATTTACTCAGTTGTAACGCATTGGGCTTACGCTTGTCAGGTTACAACGGAATATTAAATAAAAATATTACTACAAAGAAAGTAGTTTTTTATTTATACATTATTCAGTAGGTATTGGTACAGTTTATCCGCTGTAACGCATTGGGCTTACGCCTGTCAAGATACAACAGAAGATTTATTGAATATTTTTTTATCTATACACTTGTAATAAATCAACGCATTAAGCTTACGGTCTAGCAATATGTTTTTTCTGTCGAAATTAACTTTTACATAGTAGATATTTATTATTGGCCTAACAGTGTTGCAAAGTAAAAAATAAAAAAATGCGTTCTTATAAGACTGCCAACAATTTTTTTTTTTAAATAATTATTTATTTTATTTTATTCCTTCGTTGTAACCTCACATCTTAAGCCCAATGCATTACAACGGAGTGAATCTGTACCAACTGACATAATGTAGCTACCTTTAATTAAGATCTTTCAATCTGTGAATCGGTAACATGTATATAAATACTCGTGAATTATTATGTGTTTTAATTAATAATCAAAAATTAAAAATTGAGTTACCGTGGCTGGAACCCGCGATCTCTAAGTTTATCAATCTATATCTTACGCACTACGCTATTTCAACCCGAGATAATAAATAGCATTTAATTATCTACTCTTGGATAAATGGATGTCTTTATTTTTAGACAGAAATCAGCTCAAACCATTTATTTTTCAACAATACAAGTTAACGCAAATATTCGTGATAGAACTATAGAACAGCAAGCCCAGTTACTACCAAAATATTTTATTTAAAATATATAACTAAAATAAAATATATGATTCCTTACTCCATTTCACTTTCTACTTGGACTACAATACTCGCTAAATCAACAGAGACGACCCAGTAAGAGCCTGAAATATCAGTTCCACTTCAATCGTTTCTATTTGGTTCAACCTAGCTGTCACGTTAAAGTCGCCAGGAGTTTACAATGCAAATCTAAGATACGAACGACACATTTTGTATATATAAATCTAGCTATTTAATCACTTATACTGCTTCTAAAAATAATAATAAAAACCTGAATAAACACAAAATCTAGTCGTGAATTTACATTAACATTTTTTTAATACAAAGGTTAAATGATAATAAACATATACTGTAACATATGAGCACTGTAAAAAGCAACAACCACATCAGACTGTTTTCAGGATGTGAAAAACAACCATGACACCAAACCACTGTAAACACCGACATAATAAATCTCTGACTGTTTTTTTATAATTATAAAAACAACGGTGACCTAAAAATACTTGAACCTTTACAGGTATTACCTATTATACATTTGCGTTACACAATATATACAATAGTTTACATCGTTTTTCACTCACATAATGTAGTCAAAAACCGAGAATCACTATTCATAGACAATATATGTAAAATACATACATATATCCCTAATTTGAATATCGGTAAAGAAATGTTTATTGAAAAATTGAGTGCTGCTTTTTGAAAGAGTACTGAAAATTCGAATGCCTTTTAACATTCAAATATTGTTATTCAGGTCGATTTGTGCGCCACGAAAAGTTTACGCATCACTGCACTTTGCGGAAAGCACGGAAAAGAGCAGTGGACCTCCTTTTACAAAGTTGCGCACTCTAAAGTGTACCTGAGCAAATAAGCACACGCCGTTTGAGTTACTAATTAATAAATAAACTAAATATGAATGTATTATATATTGTATATATATTCACTGAGCATTTAATAAACACAAATGTATATTTTAAATACACGCTTGTGAATCAAATTAATTAATTACAATATTTGCATAGAATTTACTTATAAGATGAAAGCTCAAGATGCTATGATTTTATTAATGAAATAATAATTCATTACTATTTATTGCTTTTATAGTTATTTAATTCCAAAAATAAAAATTAACTAGAAACTTATTAAACAAGTACATATGCGATTGTGTATAAGAATAATTAATTAGATAATGTAAAAGTCCATGGCAGGTCTCCCGTCACTCATTTTCTACTTTCCAATTACTTCTGTCGAAGCATTTTAATCGAAACTTGACACCTTGTTACTCGAGCTAGAATCATCAGAAATTTTCTGACGTCTATTTTTTTCGTCTGTTCTCTGCGAAATCAGAGGTGCAAAAACATATTTATCGGAAAACGAGATTACTTTGCGTGGCAGTTTTGGTCTTGGAAAGCGGAAATTGAGATCGAGCAGCATCCTGCTCTCTAGAACAAAGATTTGATAAAACGCGCTCCCTCCGTTAATAACAAGGGAGTGCTCTTGAATGGAATTTGTCGATACCTTTAACCAAAAGGGCAAAACACCATTGCCGAAGCTACATAAATCAACCACGAAGGGCTCGCTATGGGAAAAGTGTCTGTAAAGTTCGCGGCCCTGTGTGAAAAACAACAAATTATTTCGTGATAAAGTATTTTTGGACCCACCTCGTAGACCAATAATTCACAAAATGTTTCTATCGCTGCAATAACATTCCCATTTGGGAAAAATAAATGTTTCCGGTGTATTGTATGATACTAATAACAGTATCTTATAAAATAACAATATAATGATCAATAAAAAAACAGTGTATGCTTAAAAAAAGCATCGACTCATTTAAGTATAATTGCTTAAAAAATACATTAAAAATAATATGTATAACAGAAGCATTAATAATTTTTACAAATGCTCTACATTATTTTTAATCAGCTTAAAGCCATATTTACGTCATGAAGATTAGAGACATTCAAAAAAAACATGCCAGTTAAATTTAACTGTTCGTGTAACAAGTTAATTCCCTTGATGTCCTTATTTGATTTTAACATTATTTTGTACTACGTACATTAATTTACATTATAAAAAGCTACATAAAAAATGAATATGTAATTTTATGTTATTTATACTTTAACTGTCAAAATGACATTTGAAAGGAGCACAAGATATATTTTACTCGCAAAATAATAAACCTAATAATTTATTTATCTACATATAATATTAAATTTTTGTTTTTTAAATTTATATAAATAATAATATGATTTCTAGTTTTGCCATAAAGATTTGTTTAAATACATTCTGTATATTTTTTTGATGTAGTCAATAATTTTAAATTAATTGTTTTTTTAGTTTTGACTAATTGTTTAATTGCAATTGTAATATATATATATATTAATGTCGATAATACAGATTTTTATTATTTCGTCAAAATTAGTTGATAGCAATTTATTGGTCACAAAAATTTGTAAAAACCCAGTAGAAAGCGACAATCGAACAAAGGTGCTTTATCAAACAAAAACACGAGAGAAACCATTTTATTCAGAATTTTAAAAGTAACTGAAAACATTAGAAACCTGTAGCGTTAATTAGCGTAATCATAACTACTTAGCCGTTTGTTAATCATGTATACAATTTATATATACACATATATTTTAAAATAACCCTAAACAATTTTTAGTTTTACCACAAAGATAAGATAAGACAATTTGTTTAATTTTTTTAGTGTCCGAATTATGCTTACAATTTCTATGTAAATAACTATTTTTTTTTGTATAATATTTTTAAAATATGTCAATAGAATATATTTTCTGAAATAATTTATGCGTTGTACAAAAAGACTATATTTTTTGTTTAATTTATTAAAAATTTATTTTACTTTAATTTTAAACTTTCTTGTATTTCTTGATTTACATTTAAATATTTTTTTATAATTATAAAAAAAGAGTATCATATTGATGTAAATTACTAATTAAATTGTAAAATATTTTTATTAAATAAAAATCATATTGCCATATGTGATATATATACTGACCTTATTTTATTATATTTATTGACATATTCTTAAATATTTACATATTTATGTGTATATTGCTCATCTATGATCGTAATTTTTAATTTGTGAAATATTCGCTCTGCGCAATTTTTGTTTGCGTAATAATCACTGAACCATTTTTTTATATCGTAAATTATTTTGTATGAAATCCATTTTTTAATTTTATTGTAATATGATTTTAGTACATTTAAGATTTTAATGTAAAAGTAAACATTTTAATATAAAAAATATTAGAAAATAATGCAAATTATTTATATCATTTTAGTATTATAATAGTAATTATTTATGTGATAAAATTATCTTTCCGACTCTATTTTATTAAATTGTAATATTTATATATGCTGTAAATTTATATATATAAATGACAATTTACAATGTTTAGTTTGACCACAGAAGCAAGATAACTTTTTTTTGTATTGTCCATGATTTTCAATTAATCGATTTTTTAGAACCAATTGATTAACTGTGCAGTATTTAATGTAATATACTATAATACAAAGCACATATTACATGAAAGTTGAATTTCATATACTAAATACACTTTTTTTATTGTAGAAATAAAATTCTTACAAAAAGAGTACAAAAAAGCTTAAATTTACATTAAAACTTAAAATTTTAATGGCCAGTTTGTTGATTGTGATTGACCAATCGATCGCGATGCTATTTTCAATCGCCCGCGTTTTGATATGATAAACATAGTATCTAGTGCTAAAACGTCTGCTTAAACAAAATAATGTATTATCCACTGAAAAATATATTTTTCTACATTACATATTATACAATAGCTATAAAGCTTAATTAATTCATAAAATAAATAATTTATATATATTATAAGAAAATGGTTCTAATTTGGATACCTGTGTTACACAGTATTTATTTTTGATTTTTGATTTATATTTTTTTAATAAATATCAAACCAATGTAAGACAAATTTACTTGACAATATAAATAAATGTTTACGGTTTCAAAAAATGCTTAAAATAGTGCTTTAATATTTTTATTTACAAACTTTGTGAAAAAAATGTTCTTTTTATTCCAAATGTTCGTCACTAAAATATTTTGTGAATAATTAAATACGTACAGACGTTTTATATTTTTTATACCACTTCTTCAAATATGACAACATTCTAATCTTTCCCTATTTTAAAATTACTTTTTAATATTTTTATCTCAGATAAAGCTTTAATTATTTTTTTCAGAGAGCTTTATTTACTTAATAAAAAAATAATAATCTTAATCTATTGTTTATGAACTATGTTTTTGTCAGTATTAGTTTATTACTAATATTTCTAAATGAGGTTATTATTTTCTAATGATACAGAGTTAAATATTCCTAATTTTATGTAAATGGTTTCGATTGTTATTAAATTAAATGAACAATCTTCTAAATATTTATTGTCATACGATAATGTTAAAATAAATTATTTTAAGAAGACTTTAATTATTATATTTTTATTTAATTAATAATAAAGTGAACATTCAGAAAAAGTATATGATAAAAATAGCATTATCCAGGTGTGGATCATATTTTTGCAAAAATTGTTCAAATCTGGACCTCAAATTTGTGAAAATTAATTTCTCGTCTAAATGATATTCCATGGCCTCCCAGGAGTCCTGGCTCAACTTCTCCTGACTTTTTTCCTGGATATACTTAAAGAGTTAAGTTTACAAAATCAAGCCAGCTATGACAGTCCAATTAAAGGCAAATATTAAAAAAAATGGCTGCTATTCCACCCGCAATATGAGTGAGTGAGTTTTCACAAATTTAAGGTCCAAATTAAAAAAATATTTGCAGCTCAATAATGCACACCTGGATAATAATATTTTAATGAATGTTTACAAATATGAATTAAGAAAAAATCGATTGGATTTTTAGTTTTTTTTAAATAATTTATTCTAAACCGCTCATTTTTTTGCCCCACCTTTTATATAATTTTAATCTAGACCGCAAATCCTGAATGGGAATTTATGGGGGGCAATATAAATTGAGTAACCATAACTAGACAAAAATATTATTATACCATATTACTAGCGTATAAATAGCTATCTCTCGCTGGAAATAACATTGAGATTTAAGTCCGCAAACTCTTTGAGAGGTGTATGTGTATTCTTCCGGGCTTTTTCATGGAGAAACTCCGCCGGGAGGAGGTGTTTTTAACGCACGCAATACGTTACGTCTTCTCGTTTATTTATGTGAAAATTTTCCGCGGCGGTTTGCATGTTTTGAGCGCAAAGTTGCCGGCGACTTTTGCCACTCGCAGTGGCGAAAGATGGGGTTGGGGTGGTCTGGGGTACGTCTGGCGCCGGCGGCCGGACGTCTGCCGGACTACCACACCCATCGGAGGATGTGGACACCCTCGAATCACGTACCCCAAAACGGGCGGTAAATGCATTTAGGTAATGAGCCATATTTGCCGAAGCCACCATAAAAATTAAGTAAGTATCTGGTCGCTTGGTTTATTTGCGGTCAGCGTGCCAGACTGCGCTTAAAAGCCATTGTGGGGCGAAATGTATTATTATATTCTCGGAATTCATGGTTATGCAATATCTCATTGGTCAGCGTAGCATAAAGCAGAAGCGTATAACTTAAAAACGAGATGAATTTTTATGTGAAACAGCTACCTAAGTTTAGAAGAGCCTTGTAAAAAGATACAACTACTAAAATAAATATTTTATTTAATTAAGATCCATATATGACGTTTTCGAGACCCTCCGAAATACATTTATCACAGAAGTCAATATTTTTATAACCGTTTGTTACACCTGAATAATTTATTAAATAAATTCAACGACATTGTCCTGAAAAAATTACTGTAAAATCACCAGATAATAGACTTTATGTTTCAACTAAGCTTTGTAATACAAAATCGAACACGGACTTCGGTCTAATTTGTTGAAATAAACCTGTTTACCATTTGTCAAAGCCGCTCTTTTCAAATAATCATCAAACCACTTTAAAATTATTTTTAAATATAAATAAATATCAACCAGTACATCAATATTTATAACGAAATAAATTTTTGATGACTCGACAGTTTTGATTTGGAAAAATTGTAATAAACTTGCAATATAAATATATGACAATTATTTAATATAAATAACATACCCACAAAAAGAGTTTTACAAACATTTCCTTTTAAATAAAGTCATAAATAGTTAACCAATTTTTTTTTCATAATTGTAAACACAGATTATAATTTGGGTTAGGAAATACTTGATCATTAAATTGTCGCCACAGAAACTAAACTTAAATCCCTATAGGAAAAAAATGTAAAAATAATAATACAAATAAAACATCGACAACGCAATTTTTTGTAAGACCAGTAATTAAATATGAGAACTTGTAACACTAAACCAGTAACTGCTGAACCGATCACGTATAATACAACAGCAATTAAGAATAAAATTATAATTGCTAAAATAATATAAATCAGGCAGCAAACAGAGCTTTATATTATTTACTTACAGCTCATTTCTTACTAATAATGTGAATTACTATTATTATTAATTTTAACCCGCGCGTGGTGAATTAAAATATTATATTGGAACGCAAGTGGACTGCGAGAAAAGAAATCAGAATTTTTTAATTAACGAATATTTAATTGCTTAGAACCATAAAATGTACGAATTGTGTTTAAATTATTATTTTATTAAGGTTGGATTAAGTAATGACGGGTGATATTTAAAAATATATGTTCTAATGCTCAAAAGTATTTTACACTTCTTTTAAAAAGTTCTTATGAAGCTTATAATGTACAATATTTTTTTTATTTTTTCCTTCAAAAATATAATGAGCAGTCTATCTACACTATCGCATATGCAACAAAATTTTATATCATTATTTCCATGTTTAATCAAATTTTAAATATAGTTTTTAAAACGATGTGTGTATAAAGTCTATTTGTACATAAAATTTATATTAATGAATTTATGTATGCAATATAATAGGCCTAAAACATATGTTTTAGACTAGCTTCTAGAGTTTATTTTATTAATAGACCGCTAGTATTAAATAAATGTATAATAATTTATAGACAAAAACAGAAACATACGCTGTTGTATCAAAGATACAACACTGCATCAAATACTTTATTAGAAAAAATAAAAAAATAATTGATATTTATTGCAGATCTAAAATTATTAATTAACTGCCGGATTTTATTTAATACAACATTATTATTTTCAAGCAAAAAATCAGTATTTTGTTGTAAAAATATATTAAAATTAGATTTTTATATATTTATGTAATACATTATAGTGGCAATAGTGATTTAAAAAAATCGGATAATATAAAAGTAATTTAAGAGAAATAATAATCATATTGCATACTTCACTTTGTTGATTTTCGTTTTTTTTTCCACTCGCAAATTTAAGTCAAATATTTCACCCTAGATATATTGCCACGTGGAAAGTCAGTAAATATTTAAATTAGCCGAAACGACTAAATATTTAAATTGGTCCGTGGACCCGGAACCGGAGGATTCATCTTTTAAATCTCTCTCTCTCTCTCTCTCTCTGAAATCCAGGCAGGGGTATCCAACCATTGAAAAGTTTCGCAAGTAACTGGGAAGATATTTACGTTCGCGCGTCGTCTTTGGCGGCCGCTTTGCAATCTTAACATTTGACGATACTCATTTCCTCTCCAGTTTCAGAAACTTTAAGATGAAAACTCATATTCAGATGGCTTATCCCCACGCTTGATATTAACAAACTTTGGAATTCTCTCTCGCTCGCTCTTTCTATGAGCATTGCTTTCTTACGTCTGATGCGAGGTGACAGTGGCTCAATAAGTAGATTGAAATGTTTATTTCGTTTGTATACTATATAGAGACCAACATTTTATATATAAATACTAAGGCTAATGAATATTAGGAAACAAACATGTAAGGGTATAATTTTGAAACATGGTATATTGATCTGTTCAATGTCAATCAAGAGTATCTAAATATGCTTGTATTTTATACAGTAAGCATTAAAATAATAGATTAATACTGCTTTTCCACATAAAAATAATAACCAGATTATTACTTTTATTACAATTTTATCTACAGTACTGCAAAGTTTGTCGTTAAATAAAATCTCCGATAAAAAAATAAAATTGTATTAAAAATAAGTTGGGATTTGTATAAGAGCGTATTTGTCTATGAAATACAGGTTTCCAAATAATATTGTTAAAATACGTAGATACTAACTAATGGGTTAGCTTGAAAATTTCAATATTTGGGTAAAAATAAAGTCTCGGGTCCTGGGAATTCCCGGAACTTTGATAAAATATGTCACGTCTTCGGGGAAATATTTTAATAATTTCTAAATAAGAGGTAAATTTCGGCAATAGAAAAGGATCAATCGATCCAAAGGTTTAAATTAAAATTGCGGCTTCAAACATAAATTGACCTGTGTAATGAAAATATAATAATGGATAATTTATGTTTTGATTGTTTCCTCAATACGATTAAATTCCTCGTTGGTGTCTCACTCTGATGAAAATCCGTTAATTTACCCCCCCAGATTCCGTTAACGATCTCGTAAAGAGTTGGTAAAATGTGTAAGCTGCCAGAAGAGCACCAAATTACACGTTCCATTTGGATGTCTGCCGCAGAAACTCGTTTTCTTCCGTAACCATTTTTTTCCGAGATTCTAATGGAAATTACATCCGAATAAGGACTTTTCACTGCGATACTGTCAGATGCTCTTAACGTCCGGACACTTTCATAGGTCTTAAAAACACGAGGGATGTTGTAAAAGGATAGAAGAATCTGTCTCTGTTCGTATCGCGTGTCGTTCCATTATGATTTATTTTTATATTTATTATCCTTTTCGTCCGCGAAGGACATCATAAATAAAGTGGCATTACTCTTGGAATCTTGTATATAAATGCACGTTCGCCAAAGAATTTTTATTCATACACATAAAAGAGCACACGCATCTATATGAGAACGTATAAATATTTTACATAGGGACGCAAAAAGAGTGTGTTGTTTTTTTTCCTTAACACACAATCGAAATGAATAAAGAAGGATTCTTTAAAAAGGATGGTATTCTCGGGACCAACGTACGGCTTAAAGTTTCAAGACTTGTTTCGGACTAAAATGCAGTTCATATAAGCCGTATCAATTCGTATTCGTTTTATATGCACAATTATCATAAAATTGTACATATACATACATATACATATATATAAAGGAATAGAAAGAGATTGCCTTTACTTGTGTAGTTGGATATATTATTAAATAAAAATGCAAAACAATTGTATGATTACATTTCTGCTTACGTTTTAAACTCCAATTTCATTATTTTCATAATAATATAACCTAGCAACAAATCTGTTATTAAGAGCAAAAGTTAATTTGTTTTTCAGTAAAACTATCTCTGTATTACACAGTCTCTAGAAAAATATATTTTTTACTTTGTAAAAAGTTATTCCTTAAAATTTATTTAACCTAACTGACCGTAATAAAATCATTAAACATTAAAAAAATATATATGAGAATCTCTAAAATTGCAAAATAAAATTGTGTTAAATATTTAACACTTTGACCGCGGATGATATCTATAGAAGTCATCAATAAATCGCCAGTATGCATTGGGCACCTAAAGGTGTCATGAACCTTTGAGCCTTGTAATATGTTTATTTTTTGTATAATTTAAAGTTGAAAAAAAAATATTTAAATAACTTATGGCATAAATTGGTACTCCCTCACAAATTTGCAAATTTCGAAATAGCGCGCCAAAAAAAGGGTTGAAATAAAACATTAAAAATTCTTCATAATATCTATCTTCATAATGCTATCATAGTGTAATAAAATAATAAGTATTTAAAAAAAATAATAAAAATACGATAATCGTTAAGGAAAATAATGTTTCATTCTTCAACTCTTTGTTTAAATTAAATTATATTTAAAATTAACCCTTAAGCTGCCGGATCTTTTTTGAATTGTATTTTAATATCAATATATAACATAAGAAAAATGTTTCGTTCAAAATATATTCAAGAATAACGCCGGATCTAGAAATTAAATTGCCTTTAAATAAGCAAAAAATATATTTAATTTTTCCTTCTAAATGATTTAAAATAGCAAACTAGTGCAAAAAATGTTTTTTATAAAAATAAAAAAAGAATAGTGGATATTTACAATGTTTCTAAAATTTGAATATTTTCAAAAATTAATTTTGGTAACTAAAAGGTTAAAATAAACCATTATCATATCATATTTTCTATTTCATGTATTATTTAATATAAATCGTAATTCAATTTCGTCATATTTTTAGAACTATTTCAACCAATTGCATACGAGACAGTAAATTATCAAACGATACACATTGGTGTCTACCCTATTAAAATAAAAACTAACTATGTAAATCAAATTTATGACATATATAATGTATAAGTATTAAATCAGAAGGGTTCACTAATTTTTTGCTCGAGTCTGCAATGTTTATTTTTGTTTTCAACACATTACGGTCCATTGACGCGTTTTCGCGTGATAATGAAAAATTGCGGTTAATCCGTTCACGCGTTTTTAAGGGTTAAAAATAATGTTACTTAAGTAATGAAGATTTAAACTTGTATTAATATATGGCACTATACACATTTATAGTAATTTGTAGCATGAAAAAAATGTTAAATTTCGGCAAAAAAAAAAATTTATTCGATGTAAAAACATTGAAATATATTCAAAATATAAAAAAAATATAAATATATTTCGCCAAATTATAGTAATTTATTCATTCAAAATTCAGCGAAAATAGCGGACGGTACAATGTTAAGATAAGCTTGTTACTTAATAATTTTTATGTTGATTATAAGTGAATTTTTTCGTAGATTCTAAGCGTCTTTGAAGCACATTCGACGCTAGACTAGAGGATGCGAAGAGAGAAGCGGCTGCATATGCAGTCTTTGATGGTCTGAATTTGCCTTCGCCTCCTCTTAGTTGAAGTTTGTACAAACTTTGTGAGTGGATATGAATATCACTAGAGGTATCAGAGAAAGTGATGGCTGGTTGCCCGCGTTTCATTATTTATACCCTTGACTTTTTTATATTATTTCGTGGGGACTTCCTATGCGTCTCGAGAGAGCAATAAAAACTAGATTTTGAATTTCAAGCAAGGGATGCGAAGAGAAAAAAGGCTGCTATTGGTCTGAAGTTAGATTGGTTTCATACGAATTTAGTGATTCCGCGTTCGAGAGCTTTTGAATTTCTAAAAAATTAAGCTCCAAAATTAATGTTTAAGAGTAAATGTTAGTAGAAGTGTTAGTGACCTTTTTACTTTTAAAAATAAAGTTTTATCGGAAAAACAGTCAATGTGAAAAAATTAAAGTTGGTTTTTATTTTTTATCTTTTTTTGTGTGTATCATTTTATTTCTTATTTATTATGTTTTATTATTTATATTTATGGCGATCACACACAGATGCTCATGTTTGAAAGGGTCTTATTCTGAAAACTTGCGTTAATTTTCTGTGACCAAAATGATCGTCCATCAATAAGGAAACGAGACAATAGCGTAAAGGATGGACCACATAAAAGCCCTCGTTACGACCAGAAAATCACATAAATAACACGTCATTGTGAAACGGTCGCCGATATAATAAATCATCGGATCCACAAGATTCCTGCTGCAATGCAATACGACCTTGGACCAATACCCATCAAGCGAATGTCACTTTTTAAAATAAATGAGTACAACTATTGGCTGGATGATCGCTGCATGATTGTGATTGGTCAGCAAGCTTTGAAGCCTAAGCTCCGATAAAAAAAAGGCAGTCACAACCAGCCATTCGGAGTCACAAGCAGTCACTCGCAGACTCTTAAAGATACTCGAAGAGACTAGCAGATTTACCCCACCCGGCAGATGAACTGAAACTCCCGAACATGATAATCGCAGCAAGAGGAACTGTCTCTAGAGACTCTCGCTAGAGGCACGTCAAAGGATCCTCCACGGACATCATCCTTGCGCCAGCTTCTCCACCACCACTCGGAGAAAACATTGTAATAAAATAGATTTACCTGCGTCTCACTAGCTACAAAGTCACACCCCTAAGGTTCCCAAATCTCAAATATTAAAAGCGTATTAAATAAAGTATTTCCTTGTAATCAAAGAAAAATATTTTAGAAACATTGAGCATGAAAAATTGGATAATTATCATGTATGAATTCAACAGCAGCACGCGTAAAATTTGCTCGTGGTTTTTTTTTAAACCGCTAACCCCAAACGTCGACCAGAGAACAATTCATCGGCGTTTTGAACCCCAAGTGAAAAAATCCCTTTTAATTGAATGGTCAGGCGGGAACATTTGTCCGGCGGAATAATAGCCGCTGTTGTTGCGGGCGTAAAAATCGAGCCGTAAATCGGTTTGATTTAGATGTTTGTAAATAAAAAGCGAACCTCGTGGGGGTTCGGGGTGAAGCCGACCCCAACCCTCGTCGTCAGGGGGTTTGTGCGGAAGTTGCGCCGGGCGAACTTCGCCAGTGGAGGCCGATAGCAGCGACGCCGACTATATTTTGTATTTTCAAATCCACTTTGGGAAAATACAATTTATTCGTTCTTTGTGGAGAATCACACTTCAGTCACACACGGACCGTTTTCATAATGGGATGGGTAACTTTACGCACGCACACATTACGCGCGGAGGCGAGCGCCTTTAGAAGTTGTAATGTGTATTTTTTTAGAATCTTGTTTAGTACATGATGGAATAAAATTAACTTATGAATGTTATAAGAATTATTATCTTAGCATTTTTTAATTATAAATATATTTGATCTATTAAAATATGAAACACATAAATAAAGAATCCATTATTATTTGTCATTCAATAAAATTTTAATTATTTACGATAGAAATATATGTAAAAAAATTCTAATGGAAATTAAAATAACTGTACATTTCAAAGATAAAAAATATATAACACACACTAAGTAAATTCAAAGTCCAAAAAATTGTACTTTTGCCAATTTCATAGTGATTGCATTATGAGAAAAAAAGCATTGAAATAACATGAGCATTTCATGGTTGGCAAAAGATGATTTTGTTCTTTAATTTATAACAATTTAATTCATAAAAATATGTATTATATCATAGAAAATTATTAACCTAACAAAAAAATTAGGCATTACATAAAATAAATTGTAAAAATAATACGAATCAATATTCTTAGCGATCTTAATATAAAAATAATTTCTATAATTTTTAATCTTTTTTATCAGACATAAAAATAAATAAAAATAACTGAATTAAGAAGAATCTTGAAGAAACACAATATTTTTTCAAAACATATAATTTTTATAAATATCAAAATGTTATGGTTAATGTGATATTTTTTAGCATCACTTCTATTTTTTTGGATGTCTGTGGTAAATTTTGTTGTTGAAATTCTCAACACTGCTTTTCAATGTTTATCACTAATACACATTCTAAATCAGATTTTGTTACAATTTAATATTAAAAATGTTTGTTTGTAAATGTACATCGCTCCAAAAATAACAGATATTTATAGAGCAAAAGCTATCCGAGTCCAATGATTAATAAAATGAGCATATTTCCTTATAACGATGTAAATATTTTAATTTATTATTACACTAGGTACACAATTTCAAGTTAAAATTCTCTGAAAATGGTTGATAAACAATCTACAACTGATTTTATATTTTGCGTAAATCAGAAAATCTTCTAGAAAATGCACTTAATCTGATAATAATATTTGTTTAAGTAACTTGAGTTTCAACTGAAATTCTTTTATGTTCAATAATAAATTATATGCATATTATTTTTTTCCAGCAACGCCTCGTTAAGGACATTTAAATGAGTGATTATGTTCAGGACAAAAGCAAAAAATCAAAGCCAGCAAAATTTAATATATGTTTCATATCTAAAAATAGAATTATATCACTTTTCAATTTCCACATCCGCAGAAAAACTTTCCCCAAAATCAAGCAACGAATTTGGTTGTGGTATAGAATATCTAAATATTCGGAAACGAGATAATGAAGAAAACTAATAAATTATCTATGATTCAGACCCTTTGATCTAATAAAATTAACTTATTTAACAATTTTTACAATTTGTGACGTGTTTAACCTGTAGCATGTTTATTGATATAAAATACAATAAATTGTATTTAGTTGCTATATTCCTCACTAATCTTGTCCCTTATTTTCTTTAGAACTCCAGATTTTTTACGGGTTAAACTTGGTGCTCTATTAATAGTCACACACACGAGTTTTTTCCATGAAAATATATTTGATTAGGAAATTATTTATTTAAACATATAATTTATAGTTGTCTGATCCTTCAAAGACTTCATTGATAAAAATACCTTGAATATATGCTCTTATAAAAATAAATAATGATGAGACGGCTCATGAATACGTGTAATAGATATTTATCAGATTTTTTCTGTGTGTAATGGCGTAACGATGGATTCGAAATCTCTATATTTAGCAATATAACTACCATTTGGAAGCTGCTTTGCGAAGATATTCGGCACTGACTTATTTAAACGGCTATAAAAAATACTAGTTGGAATTTATTAATGGATACCGTTAAATGACATCCGGGCGGATATGCATAAGTGTTTGCTTTACGCCGTCAAAACGCTGATCCTCAATTAATTCGCGGTACACAAATTTATTATTTTTATGACCCTTTTAAAAAATTAACAAACTTATTTTGACGCAACAATTGTAAGTATATATCTAGTATAACAAATACACATATATTTTTTACTACATAAGCTATTTTTCATAAATAAATTAAAAAGTACGAATTAAACTCACATAATACTACAATATAAAAAAATATTTAAAGCCTCTGTAGTGATATAAAAAAAAACACAACAGACGAATAATATATAATTAATATGAAAAATAAATTAATGAGAGTTAATAATAAAACATAAATCAAAGCAATAAAAGATTGTAAAATACTGATTATTATAATGAATTAGCAGTAAGTGTGTTATGAAAGTATTTTACAGTGGAAATTTCTATTTCGTTTCTGACTTTAAATACACTAGAGCTCAAACCTGAACTCGAATCTAGTGGAGCATACTCCGAATCAACACACACGATGTCTTCGATGCTCATTAAAAAAACAGTCGATTCATAGCATAGTGCGAATATATCATAATATCCATTATAAATGCAATAATACATAATAATAAACCAAGAACAAAAATAATTATGGAGAAATACGTAAAGTTAGCTAACTCACATACAAATGTTTATAAATTAACTCGCTACTTAAAAGGTTAAAACATATAGTCCAGAACTGCCATAATAATAAAACTTACCTAACATTATTATTTTTAATTGTTTTTATTACTCAAAATCTTAATAGTCAAATATAAATATGAAAATGCTTATGTGATCAAAAATGTATTTGAAAACAAATTTTAAAATAAAATTCATTGCATCTAATTATTGGAAATAAACACTGCTTTTCAGGTTTCAGTTTAAACCATAAAAATCAATACATTATTTTTATTTTAATTAAATACTGAAAAGTTAAAATAAAGAGTCACAAATAATCAATGATTTGTAGTGTTTTAAAATAATTTAATTTAGGAAAGAAGATCATTCAGATGACTTGAGGAGAATTTTTTAAGAACATGGTTGTTTTAGTTTTTTACGATATGTCACAGCATATACATATATGAGATAAATGAAAATCACAACCCTAGTTAAGGAAAATACAGCGAGCCATTGATCGTTTGATTACAGATAATTTTTATATGTGTAATGAAACTATCATAGACTTTAAATGAAATGTAAAAGCCAACTTATATTTGCGTTTTAAGTTTATTAAGTTTTAAGTTATCCATTTGAATGTTAAAGACGACGTTACTAGTGTCTTACATTATGGTCCTGAAAATAAAATAAAAGAGAATGTTCCTTTTATGACATTTCCTCTAGCGCACCCTAAAAGATTTCTTTGTAATACGCTTCCGACGTATATAAATATACCTACATACATACACATATATATATATATATATTTATTAAAGCATATTCGTATTCTATTGAAAATCACAATATTTACCAAAACCACCAGTGGAAACGCATCTGGCTCAATGCCAATAGGGTTCAATAACTGAATGAAATCGGAACACTAGACATAATACGAAAACACACATGAACACATTGTCTAAATTTCATGTCGTTATCATGTACTGTAATTCCCCAAAACTATGGTCCAAAGCAAGTTTTGCATAGCAATCAACACAATAATCACGGAATTAAATACCACGGATATAGTTTTTTTAAATATGATTTTAAATTTAATATATATATGTTACAGTGAAAATATATTTTCACTGACATTCCAGTTGAATCATAGCGCTTGTAGATATTTATAATAATGAAAATATTATTAGTAAAATTAAATACTGTCATTTAACAGGCGTAAAATGTTCATATTTGCAAGCTTTTTATAAAAACGTTATTATTTTTTTATATTATATTTTATATATTTTTTCTAAATAATATATGGATAATACATTTTTTCCCATGTGCTTTAAAATTAAAATTTTGAATAAAAAAATGTTTCAGGAAAATAAAACCTATTATTTTTTTAATGTTTAAGCCCAAACCTAACCTAAGCATATTAATAAAACCCAATTCAACATAATGAAATATCAAGAGATTCAAGATTTAAATAGACAAGAATCGTAAAAATAATTCACATTGATTCTTATGTATCTTGTTTCTGTCTACGAACAATTTTAAAGAACGATATAAGTTCGTAGCATCTGCTAATTTTTGTGTACAGGCCTATTCAATAATTTATTTCATATTAGCTAATATTACAAATCATGTAAATTGTAGCAAAATCTTTATGTAAAACCTGACATATTTTTCTGTTTCCAACGACTAATTTTTAGCTTATTGACGTTTCACTTCTAGATTTGTTTCGCAACGGTGCTCAATTGTTGATGCTTTTTCTTTCGGGGAGTCTCCAAGGATACGTGCTCCCCTACATGTGCCACCCGATTTTTTAATAAAGTCACCCGCCCAAGGTTCCTATTCATTTTTGAGGATTCCGTCATTATGCTGTAAATCCTGGAAACGTGATGTTTGCGTCTCGACGCGATTATTTTAATTACGACGCACTAGAAGATAAAATCGACTTGTGGAAAAAATACCCATAGAAAGGTAATTGATAAACCTAAATTAAATTCATTTAGCTTCCAGGAAATAAGAATACATATACCACAATTCCTATGCAAAATTTCGGTACAAGAAAAATATTAACCCTGAAATAATATATGAAGCATATTGTCCACACCTTTCACTAATTTTGTGCATAATTATAAACCTAATGTAAAATAATTCAGTCAATCAAAGCATTTAAGCAAAAGCGAAGAGTGCCATAAAAAATAAGATGTACACTTTAAATATTAATAAAAATTGAATATATTTTAAATGTATTGTATAATGGAAAGAAATATTTTTTACACTTATACGTCGAGTTTATCCTTCTGTTCGGGGCAGATTCCGGCTCTCTAATGGCTGCTTTGACTGTGTCTGATATTTGCGTAGGTATAAAAGGCTTCTTTGGTGTTTACTTATGTGTGATCAAAGCAATTATTCTGTCGTTTTGTCAATACAATACGTTCAGTAGTGCCTCCTACTCCCACACCCACTTAAATATCAAATATAAAACAATAAAAAATCCATCCCTCTTTGCGTCTTTAGAGAATCCGTCTTTAGAGAATAAAATAGTTTTTTATAATGCTTGTATTGACGCCTTTTATATATTCGTTTGTGAGTTGTATGGCAAAATACATATTTCTTATATTGATAATATTTGCTAAATGATAACATTTTTCAATAGTAAAAGTAGTGTATTGATTTGGGAGCTCGGAAATTATTGCATAAACAAAAATTGCGCACAGCAAAAATTCTGATCATAGATTATCATTATACACACATATACATTACATTAATATATAAACATAAATAATAAAAAAATAATGTTTATATATATATAAATATTTTATAATAATATTAGTAATTTACATTGGTATGATACACCTTTCTAAACTTTACTTAAAAATAAAAAAAAATATAAAGCAGTTGGAATTAAAAGTAAAATATATTTGACAATCAATTTTTTTCTGTATGAAATTTTCGTTTGCGCAATAACCCATTTTTAAAAATGAATCAATAAACTGAAACGCTTAGCACATCAAATTTAAATTGTTAAATACTATGCGGGTATCACCTAGTCAAGTAAAAAAACACTTATCAAGCATACGCGTTAAAAGCGCAATAAATAAAAACATTTTTACGTGACAATTGCAGACTTCTATGGACTAGCATCACCAAATGCTTCAACAACGACCATTTGGTGCCTTTACAAATACAGAAGCATAATAAAGACGGACGGACAACCAATGAAATGTGTCAAATCTCCATTTGTTCAAACCCAACGATTATTATATGAATGATGACGTTAATGGACAAATCTAACTCCGAAGCTAGAGGCTACAAATAGCCTCTTTTATAAGCATATAAATAGCGCATATCATTCACTTCTGTTTGTAATAAATTTCAGTAATAACATCCATTAGCGAGCTTCGCATCGACCGAAAAGCAGCTGCTTCCCTTTTCACGTCAACCCTGAACTAGCTAAAAAATCTACACTCAACCCGATCTAAAGCCTTTTGATCGCAAGTGGTATTTATAAATTCCTTCAATAAAATCGCTAGTATCTACTGGGAACCTAAATGGTTATTTTAAATAATTCAAGGCAATGACTTATTCGTACGTATTCGAAAAATTGTTGCACAATTTGCTATTAATTTGGATATAAATTTTGTTTTTGATATATAAATAAACAACTGATCATCAGATCAGGACAATTATTAGTAATTATATTTTTTTTTGCCAAAGTGACAATAAACATAAATCGAATGAAGAAGAAGCGTAAAGGCAGTTATTAAAGTTGAGTCTCTCTGGTCTCTAATTCTTTGCGATCAATTAGGTCGAATTGACCGAGTTGTCTTATGTCGCGAATCAATACGCGAGAGTAGCTGTGATAGGATGGAATAGTGTCTCATACTAGAAACTCGGAGGTTCGAGCCCCAGCAACGGCACTCCAATTTTTATTTATAAAAAATGTGCTTTTATTAAAAAAAATAGCCACAACTGCAGTGGCATCTATTGGTTGTAAATTATATTACACATAATAATTTATATTTAATAATATATATGTCACTGATTCTCAGACTTTCAATCTGGTGGTTAATATTTATTTGTAGGTATTAATTATTATATCTAATTGACTTACTCAGTTGGTACAGATTCACCCCGTTGTAACGCATTGGACTTGTTTAGCCCCGCCCTCAGTTATTTATGGGTAAGCATCGAAAAATTACAAAGTTGAAAAATAACAACAATATTTTTTTTAAAAATAGTAATATGTTGTGGTAATTGATATTTAATAACTTTTGAAAATCTGTGTGTTTCTTAATTACGATTTTACTCGTGTTAAGTATTTGATTTTATTACTTTTGCCAGTTAATTTTTTTTAGAGAAATAGATTATTTTCTTGCGTTATTTTATTTAATATATTTAATTTTAATGTCGTTTCACAGGTCAAATTGTCAAAAAACAAGTGTTTTAGGAAATTTTTGGTTTTATCCTGACAACAATTTACCTGTCAAAATTTTTTTATATATGTAGTACACACACAATATATTTATTATTCTCTATAAGTACTACTTTACTCGATTCTATTTTAATCATTACGATTAAAATAAAGATCCGTAAGATCAGAAAAATCTATAAAAATTATATTTATATACTAAACACTAATTTCAATCACCAAGATGTGATATAAATTGAGAAACCTAAATTTTAATATGGGATTTGAACCTAGGTCTTTAAGGTTTTAGTCATTGAACATTCCACTGGTTTATTGATCTGATAAATTTCTTCAAATAAAAATAAAAAATAACAACTTGAAAAAAACATTTGTTATTGTTTGCATTTTATAGTACGAAAAATAGTAAATTTTACTAAAAATATGTATATTTAATAAACAAATACAATAAATATATAAATATTATATATTAAAATTTATTATATTGTACGGAAATAAACAATAATTAATTATTCAATAGGCCCGCTGCACGTGTACAATTTTGGTGATCCAATTTCAGTACCAAGATTTTTTGATTCACGTTTGAATTGAACAATTGGAAATATGAGAGATTGATAAAATATCATTATCTTATTTACACTTATTTAATATTTGTTTATAAATATATACTGTTTATTTTCATCTAAATCTATATATTTTACTTGTCTATCTATATATCGTTCAAATCCATATATTTTATCTCTTATTTTTACCACCATCATTAAACCATTGATATATTCAATTACTTACATCCTAAAGAACTATATAAACCTTTGTTTATTTTAATGAGGAGTAATTAAATGATTCGCCATTTAAATATTGGGTTAGAAAAAACAACTATTAAAGCATTTGAACATCATACTTTGTTTTTGTCAGCAGTGAACAAATATCAAGCTAAACTAACTAAATATATCAACAAGTAAAGGCTTCTTTAATTACTTTAATATTTATGTGTATTTAAAATAAATATTAAGTATAATATTTACACTGCAGAGTGAGGCTGAGGTTATCCATAAAATTATCTTTAATAAAACTGATAATTTTATGGATAACCTCAGCCTCAGTATATTGGAAGGGTTTCAAGAGTATTGTCGAGTCACATATAAACGACAAAACTTTGCATCAACGGACACTAAAACAATCGAAAATGATATTAATTACTTACCAACTGTAATCGATCAAGCTAAAATATCATCAATACCGACGCGTAAAAATTTCATAATCATATCTTACTTACTCCGTTGATTATTAAATTTATATAGCAAAAAAAATCTCCAAATAAAATCATTATTAAACAAACTGACGACACTCGCGATAAAATTTTACATGGTCACGTACACTTGAAAAGCTAAAACCAGCAAATAATTCATTATGAAAAGTATCTGCAAATATCATAGTTAGAGTAAGGTAAGCTGACGCTTTTTCTGTATCATATAAGTTCACTAAAACTGAAGACTAAGGAAATTGATAAATTATAAAAATAGAAGCATCCGCTGTAGATACGTATTTAATTCACAAAATAATCTCATGGAAAATTTTAAATTTTAAAAATAAAAAAGCCCTAGAATGAACAGATTAAATAACACCTTCATATCATTTGCATTCATTACATAGCAAACATAAAATTTATCAAAAAAAACGTCAAGGATCCCAATAATCTAATTAGCTATGGTTCGATCAGTTACTTATCGTCATTCAGTAAAATATTTAAAAAAAAATAATCCTTATGCATTTAAAAAAATCTTTGGGAATAAAATTATTAAGAAGGTACAGTTTGATTTCTGCGATAATTACTTGAAAATATGGCAATTTAATAGACTAACAGATGTTTTAATGTTAGATATAGAAAAAGCTTTTGACACAGCGTGGCATGACGGTTTGATTCATAAAATATACAAAAACAAAACCCCTGATTATCTAATACTCTTAATACGCTTATACCTAAAAATTAAAAGCTACGTTGTTCCACTAAATAATGAACATTCGATACCGCGTAAAATTCAAGCTGGAATTCCTCAGATTTACTTGGGCCATTCCTCTTTATCTTGTACACGTACGAAAAAATACTGCTTACGGTCTTAAACCAATCGCGAATGGATTACAAAAATAAATATTTTAAGCGATGGAAAATTAATTAAAACAGAAGCAATTATGTTTACAAAACGTAGACAAAAACTGCTACCACCTTTTTCAAATGAAGAGGGTAAATGGAAAACAAGCCCTAAATACATGGGCTTACATCTGGACTCCAAGCTTAAATTTAATAAACATGGGCTTGCTGCTATTGCGGCCCTTAGACCGTACTCAATAGAAAGAGCGCGTTAACTATAAAAAATAAGATTTCATTCTATAAACAAAGAATGAGACCCATTTTAATAAATACGAGTAACACTATTTTTTTCTAAATTACTAAGATTAGTATAAAAAAAAATATACTAATCTTAAAAAAAATGCATATTAAATTTCAAAATCCAACAATTAAAAAACACGGTTATTTTCATATCAGAAAATTTTAGAAAAATACCTCGCAACATAATTTAAATATAAGCACAAAATACAAAAGCACTAAAGATAATATAGCAATAATTCCAGTTCTTTGGTGAAATTTTTTTTTGTTTTCTGTATTTTTTTTCTTTCGCTTAAATTGTAAAAAATATTTAAATTTTTTTCTCTTAAATTATAACTACAAACGTTTTGTTTCCTATTTTTCTTTATATCAAATTGTAAAAATTAAAATAGTTATAAACCAGTTATGTTTATAATATATAATTAAAATAAACGTATTTAAGAAAAACTGACAGCTTTTGCCGGCAGAGAACATTTTAAATCTGACCAAAACTTAAATATTAATCTCACGGATAAATACCACGATGATTAATTTAAATCAAAGTATAAAAATGTCATCAATAATCACAGAGAATATCATATATGTATTAAAAAAATCGTTTTTTATATCTGTTTCCGAACAGCGGTGTTATCTCATTTGGCGTAACAACGGTCGCCGTAATTTTCCTACTTTATCATTATTTAAAAATTCACCTACGATATTTTAGTATTGACTTTTAAAAGTAATAAATCAGGGAATTAAAATCGTGATATACATCTATGTATGTTTTATACAAAAAGTCCGGGTGCAATAAAACACGTCAGAACAGATATCTAATTTTAAGTGACGTGCAAATCAAATACCTTTTTTGTCATTATATTTAAAAAAAAAACAAGTTTTAGCATCATACAGTATTTAAAGCTCTAAATAATTCTAACAATCAAAATATAAATATAATATGATATATGCTTTACATCCCATTACACTGATTCTATTACAAAGATAAAAACACTCATATATCCACCATTATATTGCAATACATTGCCATTACGACCAATATTACAAAAAACAGATAATTTCCCCTTCACAAACCAAACCCTTCGTCCGCCCGACACACATCAAAACTTATCGGAGCGTCATAAAAAAAGTAAAATTGATAACGGCGTCTTCGGAAATTAGTTCTTATATTAAACGTCTCAGCGTCATCCATCTTCCGTTTTGGGTCCGGTGGACATCCACTGGCTCCAATCCGACCACGCAAGCTCTGGAAAGCTCCTCTTGGGATTGGACGCGCAGGGTGAGTTTTTTGGGGTCAGAGGTGGTTGTGTGGTCATAATACCTGTCACGTGTCAAACTGCCCAAAAAAAAAACCTCCCACAAAAATGCCTTCTTTCATAACCGTCGTCCGACTTTTGGTAGGAAAAGCCGGTATGGACGCGCAAATCTCTATTCGATTGAGTTTGACACAAACGGTTGACGAGGGATGAATGCATGAACACTTATAAATAAGGGTTGGTGTTGTATGGTGAAAAAGTACTATATAAAATTGTTATGATAATACAGTTTTTACATTATATTACGAATAACCCAAGCTGAAACAAATTATTCATTTTTTTGTAAGAATAAATTTCATAAAATGAAATTTTGAAGAAAAAAATAATAAAAATATAAGCAATAAATTTTAAATATATCCAGAAATATTTGTAAATGTTCAGAAGATTTACCTTATATTTAAAATATGCAGCTTGAAAACATGTAGACATACATCTAATCGATTATTTCCTAATATTGCTCTGATATTCATATTAACACTATATTGTTTTAAGAATTATTAAAAAATATTTGAAAAATATAAAATTGTAAAAAAGATTGATGATCCCCGAATTCATAATATTTGGGTTGTGACATAGGCTAATAATTATAATATATTGTATCACCGGACAGTATCTGTTAATGAAAACATGGTACACATGCTGTGCCATCGGCATGTATAACAATTCTAGAAACCTCCCTATTACAATATACCATGTAAAAATAAATCAGCTTTATTTTATTTTATTTCTAGCAATATCAGTTTGTGATATTTTGGACTTTTATTTTTATATTTTACTTTAAAAAAAAATTATAAATAATTAGTTATTTATTAAAATGTACTCTGATTTAATTTAATTATTAATTATTATAATTTAACTTTGCAAATTATTTTTTTTTACGATATTTTTATGCATTTGCTCCGTTCTTTATTTATTGATAAATTTGCGAAAATTAATTATATATTTCCACTCTTATTTTTTAATAAATTTAATTTAATGCCATATTGCAAATTAATGCAATTTATTTCATTATTATATCAGAAATATTTTTTTTTATCTCTACGCATTTCCAGGATCAAAAGAGCGAACGATTCACAGCATCCTTTTTTCAAGGGCACTTGATAATTTTTGAAGAATTTGATAGTTAAAAATATCAACAGAATTATTTATACATACAAGGAGCTGTAAATTATCCATATTTTGGGCAAATTCTATGTAAGAATTGGTAAAGCCTAAACATTAAAATTCTCCCATTATTATATTTAAAAATTGTAAAATATAATCCTGAACGTGCATTCTAGTATTGAATATTATTATAAAATATATGCATTAATTTGTAATATAATATATTAAATTTAAGTATTAAAAAAATATAAGCGTAAATAATTATTTTGTATCTATAAGTAATTAAATAAATAATTTTCGTTTTAATCATTCTAATCTGGTAATTAAAAAGCTTTATAAAAATTACAACAAAAATAAACATTAAATAATATAAAAATCGCTAGTTAAAGATTGAAACGCGGTTTTTTTTCCCTCAAAAAAATTAATTAAATAGTTATCCAGATTAATGACTCATGTCAGTGAAATAGAACGTCTATACGGTTCAAGTCACACAATTAAAAGCGTTCTGTGAATATTTTATTTTTATTTTTATTAAATCTTCCGTTGTAACCTGTTAGGCTTAAGCCCAATGCGTTACAACGGGCAAAATCTGTACCAACTAAGTAAGTTAATCAGATATAACGAATACAAACAAGTAAGTATTAACCACTAAACTGAAAGTTTGAGAATCAGTGACATATATAATAATAATTATAAATTATTATGTGTAATATAATTTATAGCCAATAGATGTCACTGCAGCTAGCGTATTTATTTTATAAATAAAAATTCGAGTGCTGCTGCCGGGGCTCGAACCAGTAACCTCAGAGTTACTGAGACGTTACCGACTACGCTATTCCATCATTATATGTAGATGTATAGTTTATTTAACATGAAAACACCCGTTTTTTCCACTATTTCCTGCTATAGATCGAATACTTGAAATCTTTGAGGGACTGAGATCATATTTTATTATACAATAACACTATTCACTAATAATAAAATGATTGTGGTAAAATTTATTTGTGGTTTGTGCAAAGGCAACTCAAATTATATAGCAAGTCCATTTTAAATACGGAAAATACAAAAACGAGTGCTGCTAATATTGGCAATGAAATTTAAAAAAATCTTGAAGAAAAATGTGATACTAAATTTATACCACAAGAAGCAAAAAAGTATTATTAATAATAATTACATTAAGGAATTAACAAAATTTTATGACCGATATATTTCTTACATTGAGCTATCGAAAAACAGTTTTGGTGGAACAGAATATTTTACTTGGATACACAACAATGAATTGAGTTGGTCTAAAATTAAAGCTTCAGAAAAAAATGAAGTGATAATTGCAAAAAAAAAATTTTCGGAAAAATATGACACAAGTTACTAAGTAAAATAAATACAACTATTCAGACATTTCAAAGAAAATATCATTTCATTGTCCAAATTAGATAATGTATTTTCAGCCTGCCAGACACATCTGCACCTGTTGTAGGATATTCTCAATAATGAATTACATATACTCTGAAGAAAAAGGTTGAATGAGTGAATCAATAGTAATAATAGTAGCTTTATTGAGCTGCAAACTTAATAGTGAAATTGTAGGAAATTTTTCGACGCGATAAAAAATATCTAAAGATTTTTTTTTTTTAATTGAAGCTAGTAAATAATTATGGTATGCTCAGAGTAATTACAAATTATTACTACATAATTATTATTTTTATTAATTACTCTACTATTTAGCGTTTTCAATCATAAATACTTAAATAAACGTTAATTTCTGATTAGAGAAAATTCTTAAAATTGTCTTGGTTTCGGAAAAAAACATGATAAGTTCATGCATACTTATTCTTTAGAATATTGGAACTAGCATATAAATTTAATTAAATATAGAAATATTTGTCATCACAAATAAAAACTATCTTAGCCCAGAAAAAAATCTAGATAGAAACGCTGTAACTGATTATCGAAGAAAAATAAAAATAGATTAATGATGCTTATAACAACCAATTTAAAATATGTAAAAATATCATATAAAAAACAAGTATTAAAAATACTTTTAGAAAAATAAATTCTAGATATTAATGAAGATTTAACTTCAGATCAAAACAAAATAGCAGATTAATTCAATAAACACTTCATCTAAATTGGATCATTTCTATCAGATCAAATACAAACTAACCTTAATAATATAAACACTATGGCTCAAGTTCATAGATTTACAAATAAATTAAAAGTATACAAATACAAGGTATACAAATAAATTAAAAAATAATTTAGCGCCTGGTACAGCTAAAACAATCAAATCAATTTACAGTTTAATTGCTCCTATTTTAGTAAAATTATTTAATAAATCTTTGAAAAGGGAATTGCCTAAAAATATTTAAAAAAAAAACAATATTATTGCGCTTAAAATAATTTCTGAGGAATAAAATCACGAACGAATAAATATGTTATTTTTTCACTCCTAATTTTTAACTTTTTAATTTTTTGGGTAGAACGATTTATAATATAATATAATTTGCACTCACCAAATTTTTCAGCCTCCGTTTTCTGCGTACAACTGCCACTAACGCGTATTTTTATAATAATACACTACACTGTATCCATATTACACTATATACACATATAAACTGCACTATATCCTTATATTTATTTATTTTTATTATTAACACTTTTTTATCTATTGCAATATATATTGTATAAAAACACGAGTGATACGTATTAAAACATTCGTCAATACGAAGAGGTATTTCACAACTTCTGGAAATGTACGCTGTACCTTTCCTTACTGCACATATAGAACAATCACGACATTTTCTTCCCACATATTTCTCCCCATTTTTATTTTTATTGGCTAATGATTTTTCAGCTTATCCGAAAGCCTTTCTGGTGGATCGATAGCCTGGACACGGCAAGATGTGGTAAATGTCTTCAGAACGATAGATTCTACCGAACTCTGCATCCATCCTTTAGCATGACTCAAAAGAAAATCTTTGATTTTAATTTTACTGTAAGGATTCAGATTTTGATAGACACGGAACGAATTAAACAACGCGCATTGAAATAAATAAAAAACTACCATTTTTATCCATTCCATTGTTTTTTGAAATATTGTGTAACTAGTTAACGATATTGTGTAACTAAGTAACAACAACTTTCATATATTTATTATAGTCCACTAGCTGTCGGTACCTCACTGCCGTGAGGTACCGAAGCTAATGAGCGTGCGGTTGCCAGACCCTTAACTTTTTGAGTTTTAAATATTATTTTTGACTATTTAACTATTTCTTAATTTAATGACAACTCTTCCGTCATCTGTCAGTCACGCGCTGATACACAGTTTAGTGCAATTAAATAAACAGTGAAATATGTTTTAATCACAGCATTTTTCTTACAAATGGTAATTGAAAATTATTTAAAATGCTGTAGCATTGAAATTATAGATAATATGAACAAAACTTTAAATTATAAGTGTGCCAGTAAGTGTTTACTTATATGAATCATATATCACGGTTATTCTAACCAAATTACTATTGACTTTCTAGGATCAAATATTAAAAGACAAACAGCAGTGATTTGGCAATTAAAGATATACATACTAAAATTAATTAAATATATTACAATGGTAGTAATAATGAAAAATCTCATATTTGTGTAAATAAAAAGCTACATTTTCCCACTATATACAATAGTACTGTTTACAGTACAATTTTCAGAATCAATGAAAGATCTAATAAAATTTACGTTTGGCAAACAATCAAAATATGACAAAAATTTATACATATTTAGCCAATTTACTAAAAAAGATAATTATTTGCCATTATTCCATGAAATAGCCCGACCACTAAGCTAAATTCGATAAAAAAAAACACGAGCTTGGCTCTCAATTGACCTCATATTTGTCCAAGCTTCCTTGAAGGACCATTATAAAAGATATATACTCGGTAATATCATCAATCACTTACAACCCCCCAATGGACACGAATCACCCACCAAGCTCTCGAAAAATCACCAATCGAATCATCGACGACCACTCGACAGACTCTCAATTCGACATAATCACCGAAAATTATCAAATACATGTTATGGTAATTTATATATTTTATACAATAACTGCTCTGTAGCAATTAATTAGCTGCAATTGTCAAAAAATACAGCTTTTTATAAATATATTGTATAATGCACTAAAAATATATAATATTCATTTCCCTAAACCTCAAACTGTTGAGATGCAAAATTTTACGTTCAGAAAGAACAAGCATTGTCGGTAGCAAGCGGAGCGCGAGAGATTAAACATCCAACATTCGCAAGCGCCCCACAGCCCACACACGTTCGACATCGGCAACACTTTGCCACTATTAAAAAAGCCCCGAACACGGTAATATTTTATACGTTCTACTAGCGATGGATGAAAAAAGAGAAGAGAACTTAAACGGCCACCGGCCCCGGGATCTGACGGGCGATCAATCAACCCTTGTTCGTTCGCCAAATGAAACGAACATTATTTCAAGCCAAGATAAAAGAGAATCGCATTCCGGAAGGGCTCCGGTGCACCCTTCCAGATCCTGGCTCCGCCCCAATGCGAGTTTTTTCCTTCTTCCTTTATGATAGCAACGATGCGTCCTTCCCTTGAATAAATCGATTTCCGGCTTGATGTGCCAAAGAGGAGACTATGGTCATTTCCGAGTGGAAATCAAAACTCACTTTCTCCAGTCTGCGAGATAATTAAATATGGAATCTGATTCAGATGAAATATTTTAACCCTTAAGTGAAGCCGTAAGACTCAAATGGCTTCATAAATTTTAGCTACCTTCTTATCGTACATCTCTTCAATAACTTACTTAATTAAAATTATCTTTAACTTTGGTTGTATTAAATTCTGAAATGTTTTATTTCAAATAATTTTAAATACTTAAATAATTTATGAAAATATGTATATAAATATTTTTTCTTTTCCTTAAAGTTTTGTGCGTGTTTTATAAGTATTTTTTTAAATTATTTTACTCGATTTACCATGCTTTTTCTGTGATGTATAGCGAGTGTACATATATTTTTATTACAAAAATGTTTTTATAATCAAATCAATTCAATTTTTATAACTTATATATTCTTCCGCGATACGCCTATATTTAAATTTAAATAATTACAATATGTTAGTCATTAACAGAAGTGACAAAAATTAATAATTTGTGAACAGTCAATCAAACTTATGAGTGTTGCCAATCGTATATTTTACCTAACACGAGTGATGTTCACATAAAAAAGTTTTCAACTTCAATTTTAAACATTATACTTGTAAAAACATATTCGAGAAATTTACTTTTCGTACTTAAATTTCTGCATTTATATAGAATAATTTCAGTTTTCAATGCATTTTCTCGTTTTCAGTACTTATGTATATCACTTGGTACATGTCGACTTTCACAATTTATATAATAATTATTTCATGATAATATTAGTATTTTATCATTTTTAAATCACTATTTTGCATATGTACACTGAGTATACATCACCGGAATTCATAGATATTTTTTAGTTTCAAGACTTTTCATCCATTAAATATATTTTTTTAATTACTTCAAAAGAGCACGCGTTAATTTTTAATTAAAATTATTTTTAAATCACACATTTTCATAAAAATATTTTTTAATCGAAACAATTTGAAATTTGACTGTCTTAGTTGTATAATTATGTGCTACTTCTTAGGGTTCCTGCATGTTGAACTCTTGAAAATTTAGGGCGACTGCTTGGCTGGACCAAATCACACAATCTGTCAAATATGGCTGTTTTTCTGATTTTTTAAGTTTTGTCTGAATCGATTCATATCTATTTTTACATATGTCTGCAATTATTTGAAAGTATAAATAATTTAAAAGTGTATTAATTTAAAACAATAATTAATTTAAAAGTGAAAACACATATAAAGTGTATATATATATATAAAGTATATAAAAACTAGCTGTCGGTCCCACACTACCGTGAGGTACCGCAGCTAGTCTACAAATAATTGAATAGTGTGTGTAACAATTATGTAAAAATTACATTTTTCTTCAGCTCACAACTCTAATTACGACACCTAGAGTATAAATATATAAATTATATTATAATTTATTTAATAAATATAGAAAAGTCCTATGCATATAGATCTATATTTCATGGGCAAGTTGCCTTGTGATCAACATCGACGCTGCAGCGGTCAGTCGCTCGTAATGAAGAAGGACTAAGGTCTAATTAAGTAATTAGACCCGAACACTTACTATAGGATTTCGAATTACAGTCGGTCTATAATTAGTATGTGAATCAAACACTATGATTTCCACAGCTAGCGATACATTAGCTTAATTAATCAATGGACTTACATTGCCTAAATATATACTAAGACAACTATAATTACAAAAGAAAGAAAAAATGTAAATAAATACATATAAAAAATTAGTGCAACATATTTATTGAATATATATAACATATTTATTGAACATATTTACAAATAATTTACAGGTTACTATTATCTTGATATTTAACACTGAAGGATCTGTCGCTTGAATATGGTTCAAATATGAAGTAGATATTATAATAAAGTGCTTTCTAATATTAAAATTGTAATTCTGTGTGCCACACTTTGTCGAAAGCTTTACTGATATCTAATAATGCCGCTGAAAAGAATTTATATTTGTGAGCTATGGTTTATTTTATTGACAATATCTTATGACCAAATAATTGTGTAATAATTATAAATTTTATACGAATCATCCGTATTTAATTTTAATTAACCCATAAGTACCCCTAAAAAACTACACATTGTTTGTAAACAACGCACACTAGACAATAAATTCTACCCTGCACACATTGATATTGCTCTTAACTGCTTAGTAGCCGATTGCCTAAGTGGTCAAGAGGGGTATCTGAGAAGCGATGCAATTGACTCGCAGACATCCTCATCTGCGATTCGCCAAAGCTATCTCAAACCAACATTAAACCGACAAGAATACAACGACATGAATGTATGGTTTTTTAACGCATTATGAAGTATCTTTACGAATGTTAAATTTAATTAAAATGAATTGAAGCTATTTTCTTAAACTAAACAATGTGATACATTTAATATATAAGAAAAATATTAAAAATTAAAATGGGATTTGATATTTGTATTTAGTAACATACATATGTATCTCATATTGCATATATTGCCAACCTACGATATAAATAGCATTTCATGTATAACCATAATAAGCTTGACAGCTAGTAAAAAGTGCAAAAGAACATCCTCGACTAAAATCCATCAAAAGTCGTCACAAATGATTTAAGATGAGTGTCCAGAGTCTGAGCCAAAAACAACATAAATCTCCGGTTGCATGGCAGTATCACGTGACTAATGTCAGCAGTCAGTGCAATATAGCCACAGTCTCCCTCATAAAGTGTCCCGTTGTCACCGTGCCCCCACCGCCCCAAACCAGTCCCTGTCCGCTATTTATGGGGCAATATCGCAGATTTTTATGTGGTATCTTTTATTAGATTTTGTGACTCGTCCGCCGCGTGCGACGAATAGCGGGGTGTTTTTCACCCCGTACCTCCTTAGTTACCGAGAGAAGGCGTCATAGATTGACTGATAAAAAATCGGATGACCAAATTTGTTTGAAAAATAGAACTGCCATCGCTTTTTAATGACGGCCTATAAACGCCGCTGAAACTTTTTGTATTCACGATTTATTGAGGACAGTACAATTTATGCTCAATAAATTATAAATAAAAATTTGGAAGTTGAATTAATGTAATATACTAAATATGTCTATTTTTATAAACCATTGTGAATTCGCTGATACTTTAAAAACACTATATATAGTACATAAAAATTAAATTTTAAAATCAATTAAATTTTGCGCTTAGTTCGTTAATAAATTACTTTTTCAGTGACCCATTTATATATAAGGTATAACACATCAAGTTAATTTGAGGTCAATTAGAATGTCATCGCATCAACTATATTGATCGCACATACACACCTAATTGAATTATTTAATGTGAACTTACGAGGCAGTCATTCTAAACATTTTTATTGTGTATAATTGTTACAGTGAATGTGTATTACCAGTGAAGTTATATTTTCACTAGCGTTTCAATGAAAGCATATCAGTAATTCAAGTAATGTTTTTGGCAACGTATTATCAAAGAAATAGAAGCATATTAAAAAATATTTGTATAGAAAAATAATATTTTTTCAAATATTTTTTTATTACTGTAATTACACACGTGTAAAGAATATATTAGTATACAGCCACAATAAAATACGTTACATAAATAGATAACAAAATGATAATTTGGCAAATAAGTAAAAAAAAAATATTAAAAATCTGCTCTGACGAATCACATATGCGAATGTTATTGGGCCAATTGCAACGCTTGATTATTCAAACAGCAAAATTTCATCAAACTTTGAAGTAAAACTTTCAGAGATCACTAATGCAAGGGTAGATGACTATGGCGGTTTTTACGCAGGATAGATGCATTGTCTATCGCACATACCTTACGCACAAAAGGGTACTTTTTTGGTGCTACGAGTGGGTAACGGGACGAATGTGCTAGCAAATAGTTATTTTGTGAAATCTCGAATTTTTACATAATTATGATATTAAATATTTTTCTTATTGCTAGGCTTTTTATCTGACGATTTTTCTATTTTTTATTATATATATATATATATATATATATATATATATATATATAT
Organism: Plectrocnemia conspersa; assembly: GCF_051122295.1. Taxonomy (NCBI): domain Eukaryota; kingdom Metazoa; phylum Arthropoda; class Insecta; order Trichoptera; family Polycentropodidae; genus Plectrocnemia; species Plectrocnemia conspersa. The sequence goes on from NW_028277173.1 coordinate 3,063,687, forward strand.
ATATATATATATATATATATTACCGAAATTATATATATATATATATATATATATATATATTTACCGAAATTCATTAGAAAAGTATACTCATCTCGCACGTTGGAAGGGGTAGTGTGAATGCGGCGTTCTTCTGAATAACTGCCAGGTTCGTGGGCACAGTTCGCTGGACTTGAGATGAGCATGTAACGTGTCTCTTGATTCTGTAATCATTTACAAATATCGACTTAATTATATGCAATTTGCTTTCTTGCATTGTTTTCTTTTAATGTGTGTTTCTTAATTTATTAAACCACAAGTTTAACCCGACAGTTGCGCGAAATCACGGGGTATATAATTAAATAAACGTTTGTTTGCTTCGCGCGCGAGGGTGATTAAAAATGCAATTCGCGTGGGACTATGCGGCCGCGCTTTTAATTCATTATATGTAAATGTCTCGATGAATTTATGGCCATACTCGTATATTCCATGAAGAGCCAACTGAAAAAAAAACTGCCTCCGCGACGTGTTTCTGTCTATCGTTATGCAAACTTATGCAAATTCCCGCTGTGGGCCGGCGTAATAAAATTAATTTGCTTTTCAGCACGCGCATAATAAACAAAGTGCAGGGATTTCGTCGCTGCGAGGGATTCACATTAAGGATGCGCCTCCTTTTTGCACCTTGCTTTTTGTACGCCACTTCAATAGAAATGGAGCGCGAGGACTGATACATTAAAGTGTCAGTCTTGATTTGGCAATGTGAGCCTAAATAATTCAAGCTTAATTCTATATTCATTCTAGGAATCCATCAAACTTTTGTTGAGTTAAAAATAGCTTATCTGATTCATAGATAATAGATTTATTTTAAATATGTCAATCGCCACCTAACAGTTTATTATATAACACCGTGGTAGCATAAATAAATACGTTTGGGTATTGGTAGACTTTATTGCTTATTAAGCCATACAAAGTATTGACTCTTTTAGATAATAGATAAACTAACTCCCGTGGTTTAATTCAATTGCATCTGAAAAGAGCAAACTGTAAAACTAAATTATTTTTAAAGATAAATAACTAATGAATTTCTTTGGTTTAGTGATATTTATAAATAAAATGCTTTTTTGCATTGCACCCATAATATTTTTCTATCTGATCTTTCAAATAACAGCGTTTTTTTACAAATAAATCCGCTGAGGAATGCGCACTTGTTGAGTCACAGTAACTTTTTTGACATTAGCCATCAGTTTTTTTCCCCTGCGCTTTTTTTATATTTTCTTATGTTGTCGATACATATTTCATGTTAATAAAGACTTTTCTATGGATAATGGCAATTTAAGGTAATTTTAATAATGTTTTAATGATATAATATTTTAATTAAATGATTTTTTCGATTTTTTTTCCCAATATTGATATTACCAGTAAGTAAAAATCTAGCCTAACAGGATACCTCAGTGAAACAAGATGCTCAAAAAACAATACATAGTGTAATTTTAGTACATAAAAATAATATAATATAAGTAAGATTAAAAATATTACTCGAAAAAATGGATACATGTGTAGTTAAAAAGAAAAAATATAAAAAACATGAAATATTAAATTTAAATAAGTCGGACCAGCTCCTCGTAGCTGACATTCAACATGTTAAGGAGCCGGATGGTGACATTGTAAGCGAGTCTGCTAATGCGCGTCCTCTTTTGATGGCCCTAACATCAAAAGAGGACGCGATCATAATTTTCGAAGACGTTCCGAAACCAATATCATTTTAATAAATATTGTAATTAATTTATAAATAACAATAAAAATAATATCATAAGCTCGCAATGATTGAATTTCAATTTACATTCAGGAAAACCATAATTAGACAATAAAAAATACTACTCTGCACATAATTTACTACTTTTTTGATCAACCTGGACTCTTCCGCATTCAACGCCGCCATCCAATTCTGACACCTAAATTACATCTCTGTATTATATATTAACAAAATATTCTGTTACTGCGATAAAATTATTTGTTCATTCTTGTACAAAAAATATTTTGAAAAAAATGTTTTATTTTATTTTGAGAACTCCTATATTAAAGGCAAATTGCCATTTGGCTTTCCAGTCTACTACTTTGAATTATTATGCATCTTCAAGGTTCATTCAACTTTTATTTAACAACTGGACTGTTTATAGAATTATTGTACTGGCAACAGATGGATCAAATTGTTTGTATGCTTGTCATGCCAACGAACAATATTTGACAAATACAGCAAATGCATGAATATGAGTCGAAAGTGTGAATGAATTTACTTTCTTTTCTTAAAAAATATAGGTTTAAAAAGGGTTGAAAATAGCATAATAAAACCAGACTCAAAAGTTTGCTTACAAAAAATGATTATAATATTTTCCTTCTACACATAATTTTTTTTTAATAATAATACTAATATTTCAGTATTATGATTAAATCATTACCGGTATTTAATACCTATTTATAGCCTTTTCGCCTGACCCACCTAAACTCGGTGTGCGAAAAACCCTTTCAAAACATTTTAATTTAAAATTGAAATCAAAGCGTCGCATTTGCGGTCCCGCCACCGCCCTTTTCAGGTTTTCACCGTTGAAGTTTTGATGTTCCTCTGATGCTGAAGCGGCACCAAACCTGACAGCGTTTTCCGACAGGAAGTTATTGTTGGAAACTTTTAGCGTACCTCACATTTATATTTATTGCCAGACTATGAATAAAAAAATAGCTTGAAATTGTGGACGTTTCGATTTTGAACACATAATAGTTTTGGATAAAAAAAAATATATACAATCGTTTGCAAATAAATAAAATACAGTTATACCTAGAAATGTTTGTTTGAATTTTTAACAAGCTTAGTATTATATTTTCCCATCGTCAGACAGACGGGTTATTCGAAAAAACGTGGCAGTTAAATTTAACTGCTTGTGTAACAAGTTAATTCCCTAGATGTCCGTATTAGATTTAAGCGATATTTTGCTTTACATTAAATTTATATTACAAAATAATATATAAACATATAAATTGCTTGTTAATACTATTTTATTTTGGATGCCCGGGTCATAAAATATTTCACATTTCAATTTAAAAAAAAAAATTATGTGTCGTAAATTTACTTATAATTACTTATATTGGTGAAGAATTTAATTTTTGCCACAAATATGCCATATATAAATTCTTAATCTGTGTTAAAATCAATGTATTAATATATTTTTTAATATAAGTGTATCATCAATCTTCAAGACTTTCTTTTTAACATAATAAAATAACATTAATAATGGCAATTATATTATTAAATGTGATGCATCGTTTATATTTATATATTATAAAAATATTGTATGTGCAATAATGCTAATTTTTTTTTATGTGTGAAAAAAAAATTTTCGACTTAAAAATAGCTACAAGAAAATACTCAATAGTTGTAATTATATTTTTTTTCAATTTGTATGCTTTTTGTTAAAATAGATTTTTCACCTAGCAATATACATATATATTTTTTATAATGATTCTATAATCTAATCTATAGGTTGATGCATAAGTAACGTCGTATTTTTACATCGACTATCATACATTTTTTGTAACCAACTGTTTTAATATCTGTGCTTAATGTTGTATTTGTATTATATAAAGGAGGGTTTCTTCTAACATTTTTTTAGTCTAATGTCAGCGGTTGAGTTATACAGAGCCCTTGTGATTTTTTTAAAATGTCAGAGAAAAAAGTCCATATTCGACATTTTTTACTTTTATTTTTTTTAAAGGCCATAATGCAACATTTGCAACCAAAAACATACGTGATGTGTACGGCAGGCATCAAAAGATTCCCTATCGAGCTCGACGGTTTACCGTTACATTCTAATTAGAATCCACTACTATTTGCCTCTCAGCCATACACCGTGGGGGTGTTACCCTGCGCTTCTAAAGAAATATTTACCATTTGATTTTTATTATATAATAATGCTCTTTTCTTATAATAAATATAAATAATTTATTGCTTTTGGAAACAAAAATAGTAGGAATACATTTAATAATGATTATAATAATTATATTTATTTAAAATATCGTTAAAATTCTGCACAAAATTTAAAAAAATCAGATACATAAGTAGTAAAATTATAAAATGAAGTAGGTGGTATTGTAGGCTAATCAAATTTATTCATTTAACAATCCAGAACTGACGCCGATCCCCTAGAAATAAAAGTGGGAGTGGTGTCGCATGCAACGAAAAAAGAGATAAAGCATGCTCTTTCGTGTAACGGTACTTCGTCCAGATGACATGAGAATCTTATGAAGCGTACGGCAGAAGTGCTATCGATGTTCGAAACAGTCAACGATGGTTTGCTAAATTCAGATCTGGGAATTCATCAACAGCTGATGAAGAAAGAGTGGGGCGCCCTTCAACCACCGATAATGATGTTCTGAATGACATACTTGAAACTGATCTTCGTCAAAATACCAGGGACATCGCAATGAAGATGGGTATAATTCAATCTACGGTGGTGAGGCATCAGAATCACAGTGGAATGGTTTCCAAGTACAACGTTTGGGTCCCGCACAACTGCTGGACCGAGTTGTCACATGTGTTTCTTCGTGTGCGAGACAAAAGCATGAACTTTTTTGCTTCGACTGACTGGGGATGAAAAATTGGTTGTCTATAACAATAAAACTAGGAAGCGACACTGGGCCAAGCCAAGACAAGTCCCATTAACCACTCCAAAGGCAGAACATCATTAAAAAAATAATGCTTTGTGTTTGATGGGATATGAAGGGTATTATTTTTTACGAGTTATTGCAACATAACCATACAATTAATGCTGTTAGATATTGCGAACAGCTGCAAAAATTAAACTCGGCACTCGTAAGAAAACGACCTGAACTTAGCAATCGCAAGGGTGTCATCTTTCATCATGACAATGCGCGGCCTCATTCTGCAATTATGACACAGCATAAATTAAAGGAGCTCAATTGGGATGTTTTAAAGAATCCACCTTATTTTCCTGACTTAGCTTCTTCTGATTTTCACTTGTTTTTATCTGTACAAAATTATTTAAATGCAAAAAAAATAATACAACCGATGAGGTAAAAACAGCACTAGATTCGTTCCTTGCATCGAAACTTGAAAGTTTTTATTTTAATAAGATTAAAAAGTTGACAGAAAGATGGGAGACATTCATTAGCAGTAATGGAAGATATGTAGTTGATTGATTTAATTAAATTTTTCTGAAAATATTAATTATTGTTTTTTTAAAAAAATACGACGTTACATATGCATCAACCTAAATATACATATATTTAAATTATGTGTTTTTAAGTTTTTAGCATAGCTATTTTAATATTAAAAAAATTATTAAGCCCACAAACCGTATGAATTTTCATACGATGACAATATACACAACCATCATAAAAAAAATAAAGTATTAAATGGTCCATCATTTTTTGCCAAATTTGCGGCTTTAATAGAAAAAAAGTACAAAGTGAAGAAATTCTCCATGACTTTGTCAGATAAAACTTTTTTCTATTCATTATTATCACAAAAAAAAAATTTAAAAATTTAATAAATATCTCACTTCATCTAAAAATAGTATAGATAAAAAATCTATAGCTAATTAAAAAATAGTCTTATTTTCTTATCTTAATCAAATAGATTTTTTTTTTAATATTTGCTTTACGTTTAATTTACTTATTTTTGCTTCTAAAATATTCAAATTAAATACGCTTTGCTTACTAACTTGTATTATATAATATATATTCCATATTTGGTTTACTAAGCTCCTAAAACTAATATTATTAATATGAGCTTTATTTCTCGGAAGTAAATACTTAATATTGACTGCAACATAAACACTTTACAACGGCTTATAAAGGCGAACCCTGATATTCAAATTCAACATACCAAATTTTTATACGAGCCCACAACAAAACGTTAAACAAACCAAAACCGTACCAGTTCCACATTTTTATTATCGTAGGTGTCATAAAACACGCATTATAAATAACCCGAATAAGAACACGCAATCGAATATGTTATGTGTGAGAGTGTGACGAAACAGTCGGATGTTTGGGGGCATCCCCGTTTTACCTGTTCGATAAAAAGTGACTCGTCTTATAAAATCTGAGGTCCCAGATAATATGAAAACCTGTTTGACAGACGTGTCGTTAAACTCGTTCTGGTGCATCTTCACATCTACCTCGGTACACCTACTCGCAAACAATTAAGGCGTTTCGAATTCAACACCGCTGGGACATTCCCGAATGATGCTTTGATAATGAGACAGTTGTACGGTTCAAATTGGAGGTTAATTGATGGAAATGGAGATTATCAATAAGAATTTGATTCGTATAAATTGTCTTTTTTTAATGCAGTATATTAGATAATACAGTTGATTATTATCATAGTCAGTAACTAGATTTATGTTCGGAAGCAAATAAAGATCAACTGACATTCTTATTAGCATATCTTAGGGGAGAATCCTTTTTAATATCATAAAAATGTATTTGTGTTGGGACATATATTTTTATTTAAAATAAATGAAGACCATCGGGACCTAACAGGTTAGCTCAATACATCACGATGGTTAAAAAAGAATGCACAGTATTATTACAATACACAAATATATAGTAAGAAAGTAAAAATTAAAAAATATTAAAATTAAATATGCAAAAGGAGCCAGATGGCGTTAACTATATTAATTTATGCATAAAATAAATATTTATTATCAATTTCTATTTAATATATCCACAACTTTGAAAATAAGCTAATCCAAATATACCTCCAGACCGTCATAATTGGATGTGGTGGCAATGAGTGGGCGAGCACTAAGCCTCCCTCACGACAAAACAAGTACCAGTTTATATTTAGAATGTTACTTTTATTAAAAAAAAGCATTGTTGCTTTTGACAGTTATACGACTGTATACACCGCCTTCCATAAGCCACATATAAATCTTGTTTAAAACTAATTAGTAATATTTAAAAAAAGCTGAGCATTTTGGAATATTTATCGCAAACGTCGTTAAGGTGTAAACAGAACCTCCACTTGTTCTTAAAAGTGATTCTGATATATGTAGTGAAAGTTTCTTTAGACAATATGTTTGCACTGAGGTTGCAGGAATAATCTGAGCGCAAACGGGAGCGAAAAAATGACACAATGTGGTACTTTCCGATACTAAATGGCAGACGAAAACCCATCTCCATAAAGAATCTAATAAGCAATTTTAAATCATTGACTACTTAAATTTGTAACTGCCGTATTTATGTCATTAATAAATAACAATGAAATATTCTTTAGACAATCGGCCGCCATAGGTACTCGAGAATAACTGAGTTAAATCATCCGAGCAACTGAGGTAAGACAATTTTTTTACTAATAATTTATGACAAACTTTGTCGAATGTCTTCTCACAATATATATGACATCTAATATATGTTTGATTTAATATCAGATCCTATATTTTAATACACTTTAGATCACAGCAAAGTAATCTCTAAATTGATGCTTCATATATAATTCAATACTCATTCGAACAAGATAACCAAGCAGGACGTTTTCGATTCACAAAAAGGCACTTGATTCAAATTCACCTCGACGTTAAACATCGCGTGATGTATTGTAAACGGACCGTTTGCGACGTAACAATCAGACAACAATGTTCACGTATACACGGGGCCCGTAAAATTGTTTTTTTTTTCTCCGTGTTTACTTTTGCCCGTGAAAATTATTGTATTGTCCCGTTCCAGCGAACGAACAATAAAGTCCCGTCGCCCACTTTATTAATGGAAACGGTTAACTGCGGTCCGCGTCGGTGTCCGAGGTCCAGCGGACCCCTGAGGAGACTCGGATTAATGACGGGAGCCCGGGGGGCGGATTCGAACCCCGGCACACCGGACAAAGTATGATTCATAGCGTCGACGACGTGGACCGATGTTTCGGCTGAACGTTAAGAATTTAATTAATTTCCCTGCCGGTGACCGGCTGTTGTTTTAATTTGTTTTGTTGTCATAATGGATGCTTTCACACTAATTGTGACCTTGGATTAAAAAAAATCGCTAGCCCTTTGTAAAGGAAGTTGAAAAAAATTTAATTTAATAAAAAACGTTGATGAGTATTCAGCCGTGTAGCGTGAAATTTATTGTTTTGACTAACACACTTCCATTCAATTTAAAAAAAAAATATTATATAATTATAATGTATGTATGTAAATATATAGGGAACCATAAAACAGTGAAAAATCGACCGCCGTACATGTACGGCGATACTCTTCAAAGGGTTAAGTTGTCATTAATTACCAGAATAAAATTAATTTATCTCAAAAACAGTGCATAACAGAAAATATAAACGTTTTCAGCCATCAGATGTATTGAATCATATAAGAAAAAAACTCCCGGAATGTCGATTTAGAAATGAAATAAAATTTATTTATTTATGCCGATTGTCGTTTATTCTTTGCTCTTTTGTAATATTATAGAAAAAAACTACATTTCCTATCTAGCTGTATTATTTTTACCCTGCTAAGCTAATAAATTGACCGTTAATTTGTAATCTAGCTGACAAATTTCAATAAATGTATTGAGTTGGCCAAATGCAATTTTTAATATATGTTTATTGTTAAATACCACCACACACTTGCGTTAATTTACTAAGACCGAAATGATCATTCATCAACAAGGAAACAAGAAAATAGCGTAAATATTGGGACCACACAGCCCTCATTACGACCAGAAAAAATTTTGTTCTTACGGTAAATATTCTCCGTCATTGAAAGAATATTTTTCTGTTGCGAAACGGTCTCGGATATAATAAATCACCAGATCCACAAATTCCCGTTGCAATGTAATATGACCTTGGACAATGCCCATCAAGCGAATGTCGCTTTCTAAAAACGTATACCTATTTCACCGTTCTAAGAAGCGACTGCAGTGGATGATCACAGGCAGCAAGCTTTGCAGCTCTGAATACTTAAGCCTGGACTTTCATGAGGAGAAGGCAGTCACCAGCAGAATCCCGCCGCCCGCGGACAACATACTGTCATCACGAGAGGAACTGATCCATACGAGCACCACCGTAGCAGAGAAGGATCAAATCCCACGGACATCATCCTTGCGCCAGCTTCTCCGCCACTGCTCGAAAAAAACATCTCGCCATTTATCATCTGTCGCAATTGTAATATTATAATAAATTAAAACTCTAACAAGATTCCACTAAACATCACACTGGCTACGAAATCACACCCCTAGGGTTCTCAAACCTTAAATCTTGTTTAGTTTTAAATAAAATTATAGCAACCGTATTTGTATTGTTGATATTTATTATTTTAGATAATCTTTTCCAATTTTAATACCTTGTCTAATTTTATTTTCAGAGCAGTGAAAATAAATTGTATTTACTGAAAACACGAATTGGATAATTTTATTCAGAGGACGATTTAAATGAGCAATTTATAAAATTATTTGTTTATGAATTAAAATAATAAGAAATGAGCATTAAATAAGTTCATAGATTAAGCAACATTTTATTTGTAGTGTGCATTCAAATACATAAACTGCGCATTAGCGTTTCGTTTGTGAAGCGAATCTGGAATAGTTTTGTATGTTTTGAGTTTATTATAATAAAATAGAGTACAATTTAAATGAGCAGTATATAAAATAATATGCGCATTTATTGTAAGCATATTATAAAATATCTATGAATTAAAAATATAGGGAATTTTCTACCGTTACCCTTTGGATTTGCGCCTGCGATATGCAATATGTTTTGTGCTTCGATCGTGTTAATTACTTATAATAATATTTACAGGAAAATTACATAATGGTATTAGTCGAGAGCGTTTATTAAAAACACAATAATAATTGTAAGCTATAGAAAACCCATTTTTAATAACTTGTGGGAGCAAGAACTCATTTTCCTGAAGTACTTTTAAGAAGAACGATACAATAAAAACAGAAAATAGTATGAGGGTACTTCTCTATGAATGATATAAAAAATGGAAAGATGTTCTTTTAAATTACTACGTGAGTAAACATTTATTACCATAACTTCTAAACACGAAGAATCTGGAAATTGGTACAAAACGAAAGCACAGGCAACCATTGGAGTTATTTGTACAATAAAATTATATGTTGAACGGACTATTACTCACATAGCAATTAGTCACACGAACATTAGTAACAGGACGATTGCTCACGTGTTCTATTGCTCACATGCACATCATTCAAGCAGCTAAGTTCATTGCGTACAAATTGAGACATTGCGAATATTTATTAATTTCTTATTTCAATCAATTGAATTTTTTTCAATTTGTGTCTTGTTAATTTAAATATTGAATTACTTAAAAAACATGTTTTTTATTTTAATAACAATTTAGTTATTAATATTGAATATCTTCTAAAATCTCAATACGCAGGATTAAATTAATCCATAATTAAAATAACGATAAATAAGATAAAGTATAATTTTAATATCAGCTATTTGAGATATTTTTATGAATTAATTTCATACATATTTTATTTTAAATTAATTTAATATATCCTTACAATTTTTTTTACGATATTTTGAAACATTTGATCTGTTGTTTATTTATTGATTTATTTATAAATTTGGGAAAAATAGAACAATATCGCTGAAACACTGTTCAAAGTAGTTGCGAATTATGGCAGAAGTTAAAGAAACATATATCCTATATAATAATTAAATACTTTGTATCAATTTGCTTTTATTTATTTTATCACCTATAATACAATTATTATCTATCACGGTTCATTGATTTATTTTATTAAACAAATCAGCAGCTTTCCTAATTTAATTATCCATATTCTTTCGATTTTAAATCAAAAATACCTAATTGTCAAACGTAAAATCGGACGAAATTATTTAAAAAAAAGTGTATGAATATTTATTAATATATTATAACAATCAATTGTTTTTTTCGCTTTGTGTCATGGTAATAGTGAAATTAAAAAAACTTACAGTTCTTTACACAATGTGAGTGATGTTCCGTGTGAGCGATATTCGTATGAGTAATCGCCTTGTGAGCGATCGACTGTGATGTGTGAGCAAGCTGCCTTGTGACTAGGGTTAAGTAAAGCCCAAATCTTCTGGACCCGACGGTTCCTGGCGTAAAAAACTAACTCCTTTTTTATGTATTTTTTTCTATATTATTTCATTAATGAAACAAGTGCATATTCAGTAAGTTATTTAATTTTATAGATAGTTATATATATGTATGTGTATGTATACACAATTTTTATCGTTAAAATATTTTCAGAAATATACAAAAAAATATTGTGTGTATATAAAACTTACAAAATTAGCTTCAATAAAGTAATACACAGTTTTAATAAATGTAAAATAATAAATTTAAATTTTTGCGGCAGTAAAAAAGACATATTATTTAAATATATTTACAAAAATAATTACATTTCTACTGGTTATTAAAGAATGAATTAAAGCAAAAATGATTTTATAATTATTTATAAAAAAAATACGTATGAAAAAATCAATTTTATTTTTTTTATATATAAAATAAAATTTTATAAAAACCAGTGCATTAAACGATGTGTAAAATATTCTCGAACGGATTTTAGTCAGGCACGCACGGTGAGATATATTCCTTTTCGCTCGCTCGCGTATTAAATGACGAGAATGAGTGAGAAGAAATGGGCTTGCGGAACGCATGTAACGCACGCCCTTATCTCTCACTCACTCTCGTCAATTAACACGCGAGCGAGCGAAATGGAATGTATCACACCGTACGCAAAAATCTTATACTTCTTTTTGCATTTGTTGACATTCATTTTTTATTATATACATATGTCTTATTATCTCTATTAAGTTATTCCATGCTTACTTTTTAAATGTTTAATTATTAATTATGTATTTCCATACTTCTTGGTTAGTATTGATTAGCATAAATTATATTTACAGCAGTTTTCTGAAGCTTTTCATGTAATAATCCCACACTTTTAATTTTTTTGGCATTTAGATTAATTTTAATAACAAATTTTATCCGAAAATATTCAATCTTTTATTATACCTTTCGAATACCAGCGCCTCGTTTAAGTAGCGCGCGTGAAGTGTTAACACTTTTCTACACGAAAATGTTTTTATATGTAAAATATCTTATCGCAAATAAATTTTTTTTTTATAAAATCTGCCATATTTCATACAAAATATTTTCATTGTAACGAAGACCGATCTCAGTATTACGAAATATTTTGATCCGAATTAAAGAATGACGTTACAACTTGATACAGTTCCTCCTTGACTTGGCGTATGCCGACATTCAATGTGTTTCGCTGACCCTCAAACTTTTTTTATAAAACATTTTATTAACAAATTTTATTGTGTTCATTGCAGTATCCTTAAACATGGACAAACAACGATCTGCAATCTTGTAAGAGCTTATTATGATGCTGTTTTAATATGGTAATTAAAAATAAAATAAAAACATATCATCTTCCTTACATTCAATATAACGAATTTTTATTCGGTCCCGTGAGCTTCGCTATACTGAGATTTTACTGTAAATCACAAAAGCTGCAAAGTTTGATTTTTCAGTAAGTTTAAAAAACAGTTCTTTTTAATTATTTACTTAGCTAATTTTTACACTAAACATACATATAAACATAAACATAAACAGAAAATATTAAATCTATGTACATCTTTATTTGTAATTAAATACTCTGGTAACATAGTATTTTCTAACTTATATATAAATGCTAAAACCATTTCAATCCATCAATCATACTTCTATTTTTATTTAAGTAATTTTTACAACATCATTTTATTTAGTTTACTAAACATATCTAATATTATTACACAATAATTAAAATGATGCAATATTGATTATTTTTATACTTAGCATATTTTTCATTCTGGATAATGATCCTATTTTTTATTATGTAATTACAATGTTCTTTAAAATTTATGTTTTATCTACAATTACTTCTAAATATTTTATATTATCAACTATTTCTATAATAGAGTTATTTATAACTATTTTTATATTATTAACCAGCATATTTTTATAATTAATAAACACACATTTAGTATATTACTTTTTTACCACAATTTAATTATACTTAATTAATTATTTAAATCATCTACAATTTCTTAAACAGTATCAATAGAATGTACAATATAAACACCAATGGTCCTAATTTAGACCCCTGTGGTACCCCGTGAGATATTATTTTGTCTTTGAAATATTCATAATTTATTTGAACTTCTTGCTTTATTTTTTTTAAATAATTATTTAACCATCTTAAACTCTCATTCATTGAAATTTAAAAGTTCAAAATACATGCCAAAAGTAATAAGTCGTCGTCGTAGTACAAACATTCTATATTCTAGATGAGTCTAGGAAAAGTTATTGCCCACAATTCACCGCTAGCAACTAATCACTAGCAGTTTAGCACCGCCTAAATTAATCGTATAAACAGTTTATAGCCTACAAATTATCGCTAGCATTTTTTATCACCAGGAAATACATATGTATATGTTATATAAATGTTACGTCATTTTAAATTGAAAATAAGGTTTTTCTTAATAAGAATATATATTAATAATATTCAGACTATTAAAAATATAACTTTATTGTAGTAGTTGCAAAACGTTCATTTGCTGTTGAAACCCAAACCTAACCTCATAAAAGTTCTAAAGCTAATTGTAGATGTGAAATAATTCGTTTAATTTCAATATACCATATTCTGTATAATTATAGTTTTTATACAAAAAAACATATTTATTGTTGATAATAATATTTTTTATTACATTTAACAAACCTCATAAAAATATAAAAAAATAGTATACATTATTAATACAACACAAATATGACAAAAGTTATAGAAAATAAATATGCAAAATATGGTATTTTATAATAAAAAAATATATATAATAGCAAATCACACTACTAATATAAATTTAAATATCTAGTACTATAAAACATATACACTTAGAAATATAGCATCTTATAAAATAAATATGAAATATTTATATAAACGTACTATAAAACTACAAATAGCACGACTAATGTATATAGTACATATTTATAATATTATGATACTACACAAGACAAAAGTTGTATAAAATGAATAAACTCTTAAATAAAGTACTTTTTCAGTGGGACAACTTTTTACAGAAGGGTGGCGAGTTTTTTTAATACGAATAGCCGTTGACCGCTAAGGGAGATTAAAGTAACTTAATTGATTAACAGTCGTTCTAAGGGTAAACCCAATTCTCAAGGCGGCAGATATTTAAACCTTTCTAATTTATCTGATATTTCTGATTCAATCCGGAGATTTCCCACGATGTTCTATTAAACCATTTTTTCTACAATGGTTAATACGCTATTTTTATGATTAATATTATGAGTTACTCCCTCCAAATGTAAATAGAATATCATCCTAAGTAAAAAATCACAAAGACACTAAAACACTAAAATTAAGTTTAAAAAAATATATTTTCTTGCCAAAAACGCCTTTATAAAGTAATCTAAAATATAAAGTACAAAGCAATTTATAACAATATATAAATGTTTTTTCTAAAATAATATTTCGTTTGCCATATGTATCGTGTATGTGCACCATTATGGGTATTTAATTCTCAGAAATGATCAGCATGAGTGATCTAGGTAGAGGTGAATTATTATGTAACTTTTTGTGTATGTATTTATTTACAAAAGCAGTGACATGCATTTTTCTGACCAAATTCAATGGAAATCCTGTTTAGAATCCATATCAAAAGCAATAAAATAGTGCCACTGCATTCGCAGTGGAAACACTCGGTTATTTAGCCTTCATATTATATTAAGACTTTTTATAATAATACTATATAGTGATAAATTCACATCAAAAGCAAAAAATGAGGTGATAAATGTTTTTGCGATCCTTAATTGTCCAAAATTAAGTTTAAATATACTTTGATCAGCCCTCTTATATTTCTAAAACTGTAACTAGTTTTAGAACTTTTATTAAGTTAGGTTAGGTTAGGTTAGGTAACATTTATACTACTTATCATATAACTTTACTAACACCTGACAGATGTTGTTTGTTTTTTTGAATTTCTGGTATAGAATCAGGAACGTCATTTCATATTTTATTCTATTTTTATTTCCTTAAGACCCATAGTATTTTACTAAAAAATATGCATTTTTATGCCTAAATTCAAGTTTATTAAGCAAAGCAAATTAGTAGGATATTACACAATGTGTTATTTTTTATAAATTTCACCTTGATATTTTATTTAATATACATATACAATATTACAATACATACATAAAATATAATATAGATAACATGATATCGTTAATATGTGTCTATAATAAATTGTTATTTTTTATGGATGTACATAATATTACATTCTTAAGGTTTTTTAATATTTCTGATATTTGTTTTGCATTTATTTTTTATATATAATTAAAAAAACTATTTAAAAAATTTGTTTTTTTAATGGGAGGTGGCTTTATAATTATTTTTGCGGTGGGGCCAAAATTTGAAGTTCTGCCACTGCATGTGAGCAATGATCACCTGTATTTTGCTGTTTTGATAAAAACCTTAACGATTTTTTTCTTTTTTGTCAGTGTGGCCCTTAGACAAAAAAGCTTAGAAATCCCTGATCTAGAATATAATAGTATATATTTAAATAATGCAGGAATTATTATAATTGCAAGAAAATATTTCATAATTATTTTTATTTTGTATTCATGTCAGCCAGCTCTGACATGAATGGTTTAAAACTTAGATGTAGGTTAACAATTTGATACAATCTCTGCATCTGTGAGCTTACTGTCACCTAGCGGCGAAATATAATATTTTGTTACACTACACTCAATACGGTTTAATACTTTGCTTATTTAAAGCTGAAAATAAACACCAAAAATAGATAAATTTTATTAATGAAATATATTTTTTACGATTTATTGTTTTGGTAAAAATATTTTATCTTGGGTACAATTATTTAATTATTTAATGTGAAAATATTATTATATCACATTTTACGTCTAAATTATTTTTAAATATTTTTTATAGTTTACTTAAAAAAAATATAGAATATGTAAGACTAATATTTGTTTAAATTATATCAAAAAATAAACGAGATTAATATTTATTTTTATTATTTGCGCCTTTTCAAGCTCATGGGAAAAACAATAGCGCAGTTTAAGGAAAAGCGGGGGCGAACTAGCATTATCGGGGTTGGCGGCCTTCTTGTTTACAAACACGGCCTTCTTCCGCATGAGGCGCTCGATTCTGTTTTTTTTTAATGTGAGGAAATCGCATGGAATATCTCGATTCTGATATTCGAGCTTAGGAAAAACGTTTCGGAAGGAAGGACGAGGGCCTCGCTCTCCGGGAAGAGCGGCAACCGGGCGCTGACCCCGCACGGGGTGGGGAGCGCCGTTCGCCTGCGAAACGTCGCAAGCGCCGCATTCGGCGAACCGAAGTCCGCCCAGCGAGACGGCGAGTGACGCGTAAAAAACGAACAGTGCGAGTGATCGCGCGCTCGATTCTCGACGCCGGTGTCGTTCGATCGTTCGGCGCGTCGCGAATAGTGAAAGTGTCGAAAAGTTTCCGACCCTTTGAATTTTACGTGCGAATCCGCTCCGGAAAAGCTCGAGAGGCGGCCGCCGGTCGGAGAGGCGGTTTCGGCGCGCTCTCGTCGGCGGGGAGATAGGCGGCGCCCGGGTCGGAGGCGGGGCCTTCGCGCGCCCGCGCGGGCTCAGTCGCGCTGCTGCGGCGCTCGGCAGACGTGGTCTGCGCGAGCTCGTGCCGCGGGCTTCGCAGAGCTGCCGGCCGGCGCCGCCGCCGCCGTAACTGCGAGCGCGCCCCTGCCGTCGCCGCCGCCCAAGCGGCGGTCGCGCGAACACGGCGCGGCGCGGGCGCGTCGCTCCCGGAGCGATGCGGGCGTGAAGAAGCGCGCGGGGCGGGCGAAGGGGCCTCGCATGGCCCGCAAGAAAGCGTCGCCCGCTCCCGTCCCTTCTCTGCGCCCCATCTTCGTCTGGGTCCGACAGCAGGAATCCGACATCGGAGAAGTTCACTGCGAGGACTACGACGATCACAATCGCCTCAGATTCATGCGCACGCCACTGGGCTGGAAAGTTCTGCCGTGCACCCCGTGCTTCAGAGCGCTGAGTCTACCCTTGCTCAACGAGGAGGCTCGGGCGGAGCGCCGGAAGCGTCGAAAACGTCGCCGGAAGGAACGAGCGAAATTGGCCGCGAGGATCGCGGCACTGCTGGAGGCTACGTCGTCTCCTTTCGCCTTTGACGCCTACGCTAACGCTGAAGCCGACGCCGACGACAACCCTGACGTCGACGACAACCCTGACGCCGACGTCAACCTCGACACCGACGTCAACCCCGACGCCGACGTAAACCTCGACACCGACGTCAACCCCGACGCCGACGTCAACCTCGACACCGACGTCAACCCCGAAGCCGAGGTCAACACCGAAGCCCACGTCAACACCGAGGCCGACGTCAGCACTGAAGCCGAAGTCAACACCGAAGCAGACGTCAACTCCGAAGCAGACGTCAACTCCGAAGCAGACGTCAACCCCGAAGCTGACGTCAACCCTGACGCCGACCTCAACCCTATCGCCGACATCAACCCTGACGCCGACGTCGACGCCTGGAACGTTCCTGACATCGAAGCTACCATCCCGTCGCACACTATCCGTATCCCGCCGCGCGAAGAGGAAGCGCCTCAGGTCCCATCGGCGCTCCAGAGTCTCCTGGCGGTCGCCGAACTCGAGTTCGAGCGCGGCACCGAGGAAGGACCGCCGCCGGAGTTCGACGTCGACGAAGCTTTCGTCGCCAGCGCCTCCGCCGAGGGCCTGTTCGACGACTCCGGCGCGATCGACGCTGACGAGCTGCTCGAGTCGCTCGTCGAGAAGGGCTGCGAAGACCACGCCGTTACCGAGGCGACGTTTCGGCCGGAACGAAACGTCGGCGAAAACCACGACGAAAAGATCGCCGACGACGACGCTCCCGCTTGTGACGCGGGTCACAGGCTAGAGCGCTCCCTGGGCTCGCCGGGCCGAGTCGACGACTTGGCGGCGGCGACGAGCGGACTGCTGCGTTTGAGCGGGGGTCCGACGGAGCTCTCCGCGGAGAGCGCCGTCGTCCAGACGATCGTCTCGGAGATCGACGTCTGCGACCGAGGCGCGGCGGCTTCGGAGGAGGTCTACGAGACCGGCACAATCGTCTCGGAGGAAGTTTTCGAGCAAGAGCTACTCGGCCAGCAGGACGAACCTTTCGACGGCGAATACGACGAGGAAGTCATGCTGGAATCGGAACAGACGGAAGACATCGCGCCGACTGACCTGAGCCTGAAAACACTCACCGTCGTAGTCGACGAGATGCCGAAAGACCTGAGCTGTCGGCGAAGACCCGCGACACCGTCGCCGAAGCGCGTTCAGACGCCGCGACCGCCATCGCGCGGCTCGGATGCGGCGCAATCCCCGCAACCTAGCGGAATCCCCGCGTTGCCTTCGTCCCCAGATCTCCTAGTCCCCGAGGCGCCGTCGCCGAGGATTCGCTTGCCGATCGCGTCCGAGCACCAGAGCGAACCGCTCGACCTGGGAAAGAGCAGAAAGTCGGCGAGTCCGACGGTGAGCAGCTGCTCCGAAGACGCCAGAAGAGCGCGGAAAGAGTACGACCCGCCAGATAAGAACCAGCCCAAAGCGTCTTCGGGGATAAAAGAAGAGGAAAGCTTGACCAACGTGACGGAGGTGCTGCCCGATCCTCTGACACAGTTTCACAACCTGATCAACGGATCGGCGATCGAGGTACCCGATCCGCTCGTCGTGCCCGTGGGGAAGCTCTACGCAGTCGTGGGAGCGCCGTCATATGAGATTCCCAAGCTACTGAAAGAGAGGCCGGACCTGCTTCCGTCTAAAATCAGCAAAGACAGAGCCACTTTGGAAAATCCCGATCTCGTCGTCATCAAGCTGAAGGACCTCGAGGTCGCCATCAGAAAAGTGGCACTGGCCAAGACACAAGCGCAGGCGAAGGCGAACGAGGATAGGAAGCGCCGGAGGAGCGCACGATCGCCTTCGCCGACTCCCGAAGAATTCGCAAGAATGGTGCTCGCTCCTCGCGCGCCTCCCACAGCGACGCCTCCGACGATCTCGGCTTCGACGACTCCGGCGAGGACGACGCCACTCGGAATTTCACCGCGCGTGAACCCAAACTTGATTCCGACCCCAAATCCGCCCTTGAACTTCGCGGAACCTGAACCGACGCAGCCAATTTGGCCTTCGCAGCATTTCCCGATTGATCTAATGAACGCGCTTTTCTCCGGATATCCCGCGGGCGCGGATCTTACGCAGATTTTTGCGATGCAGTCGAGATACGAAACCGCGAGTCGCATGGCTATGTGGCACATGCAAGAGACTCCGCAGAGAGTCGAGGCTCAAAGGAAGACGCCCGAGGCGCAGCATTCGTTCAAACACTCGAGAGGACACTCGGCCGCGAGGACGAGCCCGATAGCTCGCGGGTACCACCAGCAAACGAACACCAGAACCGCAGTGACCCCCTACCGCTGGGCCGGATACCCCGGAGGCGTCCCACCGCAACCGGAGTGCCTCCCCGGATCTTCCCGATCAGCTCGATACCAGCGCCGGTCCCCGCAGTCGCCGTACCTTATGGGCGAAGAGTGTCTCGGAGCTCCAAAGCCACCGAGCGGACCGCGAGCCTGCCCGGCGCCCGGCGGCTCCCGCGTCGCCGCCCCGCTGGATTATAGACCCAGGATAACGGTCAAGCCTCTCGAGAACCTGTGCGAGCCTTCAACGCTAGGAGTCGCGGGCCCGGTCCCCGGCCCCGCGCTTCGAGCGATCGAACCCGAAATCGGAAGCTCGACTCACCTCATCGACGACATAATAGGACACGACGGACAGCAGTATCTATGGTCTCCGATGGTCACTAGGTGAGTTTTCTTCTATTTATCGGTTCAATTCGTAACGCATACGAGCGAGCGGCGCGCCCGCTTGCATAATATCTCATCCGACCGGTCGTGATATATTGTATCGGCGCACATGCTAATGGCTTGCGTCTGGGTCGAAGCGAGTTTCCCGCGAAAACAAGCGCGCGCATTCTCATTTAATTTCCGCGCGAAAACGTAAAACTCTATTTATGTATAAATAGGTAGCAAAAAAAATTTAAATGCGAACTTTATCATAATGATATAAATATGTGCGCCTATTGCTCATTCCCCAACCCCAAGCTCACGCAGACATCAGTAAAGAATATCAATAATCATCGTCAATTTATATATAACCAGCACGATAGACCAGTGGTATAAATCGGTAACTAATACCTATAAAAAATGGATTTAAACATCATTTTTTTCCTTTCTAGAAAATCGGAATTAGTAATTACTGATTTTCAGACTTATATCAGTCTGATGTCTCACTACTTATTTCATAGTTGTTGATTGCGTTTACCCCGTTGTTACTCATTGGGCTAACGCCTGTCTTGTTGCAACGGAATACTCACACATGAATCAACACGTCACTATTCTCATCACAAAATAATGGTGCTGAGGTGCTTTTTGTAGGTAATAAATAATATGCAGAAGCGTGGGGTTGATATATGGGCATCCATAGGAAGTTTGATTTTGATTAGTTTTTAAATTTTGCAAAAATTTTCAATTTTATTTCAGAATTAAAAATAACTAATAAATAAATCATAGAAATAGTTATTTACTATTCATAAATTGTAAAACAAAAAAATTTTATATCAAACAGAATATTGGTTTAATGGAAAATATCGAAAAATATTGCACTGCGCAACCTAATATCCTTCTATTGTTTCTTTAAGTAAATATCAATTTATATATTATTGAGTAAAGCGAGAAAAATGTGTTTTTTAATGAGAACATTATTTACAAAAAATAGACAATATTTATTCCGAAAGATAATCTTCATTGTTATTTATTATATTTTGCCACAATTGAAGTAATTTTTGTATGTCTCTTGTAAAATTCTTGCGGTTTTGATTTAACATCAACTGTTAAATTGAAATTTTCTTTTTGAAGCGAATGTTCCATAGACCGTATAAATGATAATCCGACGGTGCTATGTCAGTAGAATAAGTCAGATGTGATTTCAGTTTTAGATTCAATTCCTCTATTTTATCCTGTGATTAGGATTATTAGAACTGATCGTTTTTTTAATAATTCTTCCATTAATTTCTTCAATTGAGTACAATAAAGTTCGGCTGTGATGGTCTGACTAGGTTTTAATAATTCATAATGAACACCCAAAATAAAATATTCCACCATTTCAAAACTAGATCAGACTAGACTATTTATACACAACGTCTAAAAAAAAGTTAAATGTCGATACGATTAAAACTACTGCAGTAGTAATCTAACCAAAACACTAATTGAGAATAAAGCACTTGGTTTTAGTATTAGTATACATATAAGCAATCCAGTTTTATTTTTGCTGACAGTAACAATGTTTTAATATATTTATTATACGAGTATAACACATTTAATCATAAAAAGTGTATTTAACAGATGATATATTGTTCCATGGAATCTTGAATTCAAAATGGTATGATTACTGAAAAACTTGACTGTCAATTAAAATTAAGATTTTTCTAATAATAGCATAGGTGTATGTATGTTATATTTTACAAATAGTATTTTATTTAATCTGTAAACCATGTACATATGATACCATCATGCTTCATAGCTAAAAGTGTCAAGTACCGAGGCTTTTACTTTAATTAAATCGAACCACGTTGCTTAATTAGCGTCTCTAGTGCACCAATTAAGGAAATCGTGAGCGAAATGGAGACTACCGTGAAGAAATGTGAATTGTAGATCCATTCTAGATTGCACTCTAAGGCCTCGATTATTTAAATACATAAAATAGTCTGTGCATATCTCGTTTTCATTAACCAGCCCACAACTCATGTGTCAACAATATGTTATCCTCCGAGAAAAAGTAGTATCGTGAATCTTGAAAAAATAAAATATATTTCAAAAAATCCAAATTTTGCTTTGGTAGTTATTAATATAAGCATGAAAGAAGAATATCTGCTATTTAAAACTTTTTGAAAACTAAATATTTTTTTTTTAGTGTTTTGCTTTTATTGTAATATAAATATTTTTTAATAGTTTCTCGTTAATAAAAAATCTTTCAAATATAAATTATCACATTACAGACCTTTGTTGCATTCATGCGATATTTAAAAAAAAAATATCGTTAAGAGCCGTTGACTCACTTATGCGTCATTTGTAATTTAGGTGCCATTTGCTACGTACGAAACATTTTGTACGAAGTATAGATTATCAGCAACAAAAAGTGTTATAAACTAATGTCTTATATCTCTAAATGATATTATAAGCAGATGCAAAATGGCGTAGATTTTCTCGTTCCCCGTTCTTTATTTATAACAGTTATATCTCGCTCAGACAAAAGGCGCATCTTTTTTTAGCTAATGGATAATTTACTGATAGCGAATAAAAATTATGATTCTGTTCCGAATTTTTCCGAAAATGAGTTTTACTATTTAAATTATTGTTAAATATAGTGTATTGTTTTTTTACTATAAAATACTATATTTTAATTGATTTATAGACTATACTTTTTAAATTTAAAAATGCAAATGCGCAAAATTGAGCTTTATGTAAATTTAACCCTTTTATTGCCAGGCGATTTTAGTTGTATTTTTATACATTTTTGTAATTCCCACTTTTTTGTGGATTATATCTATATTTAACAAATATAAAACAATAATAAATCATTTATGAAAAAATGAAAATAAAAAATAAATAAATATATTTTATACATCTGTTATAATCTATTATAAACAGTGCTAAAAATGTATTGAAAAAAATGCAATTCTGAAATTAAAAAGGTTAATATATAACTGCAACTTTCTTTGGGAGCCAAATAAATTTATTACTATATGGGTATGATATTCTTTCTATAGATGTGTTTAACATTTAGTTCTATAGATTATCGAAAATGACCTTAGGATGAGAAAATATGTTGTTCTGTTTCATGAATCGATTAAAAAATTAGGTCATTGAATATTATCTTAATGAATGCATATGATAAAGTTATGTCATAATATTGCTTAGTTATTTCTGAATGATTAATCTGCCTTAAAATAAATAAAATAATAATTCCAATATAAAACATTATAATAAAATTGTTAAACCTCTAAAAACTGATGAAAAACCTAATGCTTTACGTGTTATTAAAAATCAGCACAACCGTCAATTTTTATTATGTTTCTGTATGTCTCTTTTAAAAAAAAGTATTTATACATTTTTTTTGCCGATCAGATTTAAATCAATACGCGGCACCACTAGTATATAGTTATATAAAAATAACTACACATTAGTTTTTATAGAATACACTTAAAATTTGTATACATGTATAGTGAAATTACAGCTTCTAGAAAATGGCAAGAATCACAAAAGAATATGTCTATTGTTGCTTTGTATTATACATCGAATCAGTTGGCAACGTCGGTTCATTTATAACGGCAACGTAGCATCCTTTAGCCGGAAGAGGGGTGCGGGAGGGCCGGATCCTTCGTGCTTTACTGACGCTTCTCTCGATTCTTGCGCTATCTCTCAGCTGAGAAGAGCAACTTGACTCTAGGGCTTTCGTCCACTAGTCTTAAATATCTCGACTGGTTGTATCCTTTATTTCATCTAGTAATAAAAACTTTGAAAATCCCTAAAATTGGCATACCAATGAATTATCAACGTCACATTATTTATATTAATTCATGAATCAACAATATATTTATTGATTTTTTAAAAATTGCTGATTTAATTGAATATAACCATGCGGCCATTTGACCGCGTAGCGCAAAATTTGCTTTCGTGCTCTAACTTTTTAATACACTGCTTAAAGAAAACGCGACACTTATTCAAAAAAATAAATCGTTGCACAGATCGTTTGTACAGAAACGTTTTGAATATAGTAGTATGTTATTTAAACTCAACATTTTGTCTTAATAGAATCATAGGTTTATTTGGCGTGCAGCGCTAAAATTGTATACATTTTACTTTAAAAATGTTATGGCAGGTATAATCTGACTGAAACTGAAAATAAAACATATAGTAATTTTTAAATATATGATTGATAATTTGGGATTTAACTCATAAAAAGCCGCGCAGGGCAAATTTCTTTAAAAAGATGTGGCAAAAACGCGATTTTCCTTTGAACGCACATTGCAAGAAAATGAGATATTTTTACTGCTCAGCTCTTATTTTGAATAAATATTTTCCTAACAAGTTTCTATTCTACTCTTTTTATCTATTTATGTCGGATTTAACGGTTTTGATGACATGTTAACTACTGTAGTTTTAATAATATTAACATGAAACTCAATCTAAAAATAGGTTGACTTGTAAATATCTCAGTTGATATCATTATTTAACATTTAAGGACGGAATAGCGTAGTCCGTAACGTCTCAGACTAGTTACTCTAAAGTTGCGGGCTCGAGCCCCGGCAGCAACACTCGAATTTTATTTATTTTATTTTTCGAACTATTGATTAAAAATTGTATTGCATATATTCATAATTAATAATATAGTCAGCAAGTCTGATTTATTTACTCAGTACAGATTTGCCCGTTGTAGCGCATTGAGCTTACGCCTGTCATGTTACAACGGAAGATTTAATAAAAATTAATAAATAAATAAATTAGTCAGCCTAATCCGCCATCTTGTTTAAAAATTGATACTAATAGAAAAATGTTTAGAGTCGTTAACATAATAAAAAATAAATTCAAATGTCATTTATCTAGAATTTCATGAATTTTAAAATCACGGTAATTTTCGTAGTTTTAATTATATCGACATAAACTTTCCTTAAAATATATCTTGTTGAGTTCCTTAGATAACCTGATCCGCCATATTGTTTAAAAATGACTACTAATAGAAAAAAGTAGAGATAAAAAATGTTTTAAAATTAATGTTTTTTTTTCTTAATATTTTTACCATCTTTGTGAGATTTCATGAATTGAGAATACGATAACTTTCGTAGTTTTATTTATATCGACATAAACTTGTCTTAAAATATATTTAGCTAGCCTGATCCGCCATCTTGTTTAAAAATGGCGACTAATTAAAAAAATTTAAAATTCATAGCTTTGTTAAAAAATCTAGAAGAAAAATAAAATTAAATCTAAATTTAAAAAATCAAATAGTTACACAAAAATCTGAAAAAAATAGTTTTATTAAAAAAATATTAAAAATTTTTTTTAATTATTTCAAATCGCTTATAATAAAACCATAAAAAAACTTTTTTTACACTTCTTTTCACACAAATGTATCTAATTATTGTTTTGTTTTTAAAATAAATGTAAAATTGCTAGTTATTATATAATATATATTTAATTTATAAACCGGTGTTTTAATTTAAAAATATATTACACGCAAATTTTACTAAAGAAGTTCAATATAATTCATTAAACAATGAAAATGTAGAACAAGCCATACAATTTTTTTATGTGATAAATTGCTATTTTATTTTAATGCTTTGCTTAAATAAGTTGCTATTTCACTTCAATAAAATATAAAGACATAACTCACTAGAAACAATCCCAGGTTTATTTAACCGCTCAGCATGAAATTTTTACATATTTTACTACATACCTGAAGTTCATATCATACGCAGTGCAATATTTAGATATTTTACTTATAAACTATTATTTAATTCTAAAAGTGTGATACTTTTAGATATTCAACTGATAAATTGTAGTTCTATTTAACCCTTTAGTTGCCGAAATCCTAATAAATAATGTTTTTTTTATATGTAATTCATCGGTATTAAGGACTAGGCAAACAAAGGGTTAAGATAGTTTTGAGGTGCTTTTAACAACGCAGCCCAAGTTATTTCACAAAAAAAAAAAAAAAACATAAAAAGAGCAAAAGTTATTTTGCTGATGAACTACAATTTTATTTTATTATGTCGGCTTAGTTTGGCCGCGCAGTGCAAACTTTTATTTTAAAATGCTCATTTTCAATATTTTTGCTATAATATCTGGCGGATAACTTTCAATTGTGATGAAAATAAAAAACTTTACAGATCAGCGTTTCCCAACTGGGGTACCAAGAGGTAAAATGAGGGATTCCGTACAAGAATAAAATAAAACTACATTAGCTACACGCGGTTAATGAGATAGTTTTTTATTTTTAAACTGTTTCTTCTGTTGACTTGATCTCGATAGTCCGTGTCAAATTAGTGGCGCTGAGATGCAAGATGCAACATACAAAGTGCTTTTTCGGAGGGTATGCGCACAAAATATAAAACGGATCCATGTCAAAATTTTATTGGGAAACGCTACTGTATATGTTTTGAGTGTTTAACTTTTTACGATAATTAATACTAAAACTTTTTTTTTGAAAAAAATGGTTTTAGATTGTTTATCATATTTATGTTTGTTTTTGTGAGTTCAGTGCACCGACGGACACGGCTTCTACTAACGTGTCTCAACCCAACCCCATGGACGTGGAACCCATGGAGACCTTGGATTTGACGATTCCTGAGAACAATTCGACAGAAAACAAGGACGCCTTAACTGTCCCAAATCTGTGCGAAGTTCTGCGTGACCCGTTGACGCAGTTTAGAAATTTGGTGAACGGCTCAGCGATCACTGTTCCGGATCCAATTCTAATCCCTCGTCATCAAATCGTCGAAGTCTTGGGAGCGCCGTCGGTTGAGATCCCCAAACTGCTGGGGAAAAAGTTCAAAACGGACGATCCGCAAATTTTATATTTAAAACATGAGGATATTGAAAATTATCTGATGAAGTGCGGCAAGAACACGAGTGACGCAGGCTAATCTAAAGGTTGGTTTTGCGTTTTTTAAGGGTTTTTACTTTGGGTCATTGAAAGTATAACTGCATGTATAATATTATACAATTCGAACTTCTTCATTAGAAAAAATCAATTATGGTAAAAAAAATGCTTTGCTATAACTGTACCTATGATATGGATATAAGGAGAGAGAGCGTCTCCGTTATGATGTTGCTTTATACAAGTGATATCCCTGATAATAAAAATTGGAGAGCATGTTAAATATTTTCTTTAGCTGTTTGAGTAATTGGATGGGGGCATTCCGGACCTTCACACAATCGACATTGACCCCATTCAAAATATTGCATAATACATTATACGTTCACGGTAACAGCACCCTAATTGGTTCTTTGCATGCATGGATCAAAAGTGTGAAACGTATTGTGTGTACCAAAATTATTTACAAATGTGTTAATACAATGAAAAAATGACATTCATAAAAACCTAATATATTATATAAATGTTTTTAAAATACTAACAAAATATTGATGCAATCAACTAAGTGCGAAATTGAGAAATCGATGTCACAATTCCACTGGGTACTATTTATAAAGTATACTAACTCAAAATGCTATTGTTTTGAAAACTTTTAATGCTAAAAAAAATATTAAAACACGAGTATATTACAAAAAAGCTCTCTCTCTCTCTCTTTCCCAAAAAAAAAAACTATATTAGGGGTGTATTAAATATGTTAAAATATATTTAACGTGTTATTTATTTGAGTATGAATTGATGTTTTGATATTTATTTATATTATGTGTATCATTAATGTTTCACGAGATATTGTGTTTTATTATTTTTATAACATTAATTGTTCAAGATATGTAAAGCATTTCTGACCGTTTTTTTTTTTATATAATGACAAACTTTATAATCTGAATTTTCGTATTGGGTCTTTCATGACTGAAAAACACTATGCAAAGATATTCAAATGTAAAATTAAATGTTTCACGAGATATCAGCAATGTTATTTGCTAGAATTTTTTATGCAAAAACTGAATCTTCTTAGCCTTGATGTCTTTGACAATGACTTAATAACAGTATGCAACAATATTTTCACCCAAAACATTTTTATTTTGATAATTTTCTTCATGTAAACGCTAAATTTTCATAATCTGAATATGATTATTTGTTTGTTAATAGTATGCAACAATATTTTACTAAAAGATACGATAATGTATAATTTATATTTCGCGAGATATTAGCAATATTATTTCTTTAACTTTTATAGAAACACTGCATTTTTATAATCTGATTATAATTATCAAGTCATTGGCAATTATTTAATAACAGAATGCAAATATATTTTTAGCAAAAATATAAGAAAATGTTTCGCGTGATTTCTTTAAAGTTTATTTTTATTTTGCGATATGCATGTCTGGATGATCAAAAATGACATTTTTTGCCACAAAGAAAATATATCTTATTTTAGCTGCATCTTTAGTTTTCTTTATATATTTCAATATCAGCAATTTATTTTTTACCAATTTTTAGTGATAAAATACTCAAAAGTAATTAATTTTTATACTTTATAAATGATGTTAAATTTTTTTTTTAATATTGAAGAAATAAAAGATAATATACAAAATCATATTTTTAGCTATTGCTTAACTATTAACATTTTTATAATTATATTAAAATCGGAGTATAACTTATTAGTGTGGCAAAAAATGCAACTTGACAAAAAATAATAATTATTCAATACTGATATTGTCCCTTTTAAAGTTTCTTTCATTACTTAAAACATTTTTGTAATGGACAATTTTTCAATGTCTTTCTTATCTCTGAGAACAAAAACATGATGCATACCCGGTGTATCAAAAAATAACAAATTTGACCTGTGCGTTATCGTGGTGTAAAATCCAAGAATTAATAGCCCACAATTTTGATAGTTTTTTTTCGAATTGCATCACACAAACAGCGTAAAACTGCAAGAAAATACTTCTCACTTATTTCAAAACCTTGTGTTGTAATAAGAAGAACCTTTACATTCGACTGAACTTGTCATACTTTTTCTGATTTTGGCTTTTCATTACGCTTTTATTAAAATACCCGTATGAGGCGTTGAATCCTAAATTTCAACACAGAATTTCAGTTAAAGTTATTTGAATGAATTGTAGCAACTATATAGTACTAATATTTTTCATTTTGATCAAAATTTTTGTACCCTCATTTTCAAAATAAAAATATCACAGAGCGTGATAAATTGCGTCGTCAATATTTGACTATTAAACACAAACTAAGCATCAAATATGACACTTCGTATGTAGCTATGCTAAAAAAACATCAAATAAACCAGTTTCACAATTAATTTTTGCTTCATAAATACAAAATTAATAATTTTGTTAAAAAATATAGGATCCTATGCTACTATCACAAAAGTAAGTAGCCTATCTCCTCGTGACTGGTGACCTTTTACCATAAATTTTAATCAATAGTAGACTGCATACCGTGCTACGCTTCCGTTGATTTTTCGCCATCTCCGAATCACGACTCTTGTATACCATTATGTCATTGAGATTGTTGACCTCCTGACGTGCGGCCTTGGATGCGTTCGTCGATTTTTTTGTCCAACAGTTTCGTACGGCCATGCTCTGACGAATGAAGGTCGGATTCGGTCATAGCATAGCAGAAGGAGAGAGTGAACCTTGCTTTTCTCCCACCGCACACTCACCGCTAGACTGTCGAAACTTTTACCATTTGGAAGCTCATCTGAAACCATCTCCTCTCGCTCTGCATACTATGGGAAATCAGTAGTGGGAGAGAGATGGAGAACGTCTGCTGTAGACGGATATCTCGCGATGGGTTTTGAGGGCGACGAACTCGCACTCTTCCCACCATGCCTTGCGACCTCGAGCGCCCTAGTCCCTTATGGATGGAATCTGTCACTTAAGCTCCTTAAAAACATCATAAGTATCCCATTTAAGTTGTAGAGTTAAAGTTATAATCAAACTATATGCTTCAAGTAGTTGGAGCTTTTATGCAAATACTTCATCAAAACTTTTAATGGCTGTCTGTTATCTCATGTTAAAAAATCAACGCACTTCAATGGTCTACGTCTTTAGAATAACTTTATGCGTAATTGCTTTCTCTTATATATTAATGAGCCTTTAAATTTTGATTTCGAGCCTACATTTTTATTAATTTCATAAGCATATATTTTCATACATATATTATATTTTATCATCTAATTTTACCGAAACGTTATGTCACGCCCTTTTTAATTAAATATATTTTACAAATGTCCAGGATCTTATCTTTGTGGCAAAAAGTGAAAAGTTGTGAGCAAAATAGATCACATAATTGTTGTTCGTAAATTAGACTTAATTTTCTTACAATTTTTTTTTAAACATTAGCATACACACTTTGAAACTTTATGTTACTGATATAAATCATAATAATACAGATAAATTTTAAAATAATTAAATATCCCAATTTGTGGCATTTATATTGAAATTGATGGTGACTCATTATGAACGAAACCATTGCGGTCGCCTCAAAATAATTCACATAATATATTCGGTTCATGAAACAATACTAATTGTATGAACTGTGTACGTAGGAAGACCTACACCATTTTCTGCCCGTTTTAAATAATTTTTAATGAATTAAATGTATGTCACCGATTTTATTTTAGTGTCTTACTACTTAGTAGTTTTTTACTGTGTGACCACGATTGATTTATGATAAATAAATTGAAACAAATACATAATTATTTGACTGCTTAAAAACTCGTGCACATGTGTGAACATACCCAACACCATTAAAATTGATTTGCTTTTTTTTTAATTTATGTAATGGTTTAATTTTAATATACGTAAATGTTGTAATTATATAATGAAAAAACGAGTGAATCGACTCATATATGGAATCACTATCATGTTTTTGCTGATTAAAATTATAGACAAGTTTGTATCAATATACAGATTTGTTACTATAGTTTAATTATTAGATTCAATACTTCGAAAATAAAAATAACAGAAAGCTTCACTTGCCAGAATAGAATAATTAAATTATATTTATACTTAAATATGTAATTTAATAATAAAAAATAACGATATCTCGTGAAATAATTAATGTTACTGAAAAAATAATATGTTTAAAAGTAACCTTATTAAAACAAACTGCTTATGAAGTTTGTTGTTGTATTTTATTATAACAGATGCATGAAATAATTATGTAATGATTTTATGCTAATGTACTGTTGCTTATGGGGGAAAATAATTACATTGAACTATTTATTATTATATTGCAATATCATTTCTTACGTACATTATATTCTACTAAACCTGACTAACATGACTAAAAAAACTGCTAAATAATTCTTATACCAGTCCATAAGTCGCTTTACCATAGAATTAAATAATTTTATTTATATACATACATGAATTTATTCTTTTAATATATAGATTTAAATGGCGAAGAGACTTATGGACTACCTTGTAACAAATAAATCTTTACTTGTTTCAAAACTTTCATGTGTTCTTCCAGTTATGTTTTAACAAGGCATCCGACATCAAGAGTAACATCACAACACTATTATATTTAAGGCTTATGGACATGATCGATGGAAAATGTAATGTTTCAATGTATGTACATTTTTATTCTTACTTCTTTACTTTCTTTATCTTTTGTTGTACAACGTGCGCGAGCGATCGAGAGCAGGGTTCGCGGGCATTTGCCAACTAAAAAAATATTCACCAACAAACATATTTTCTCCGCGATCTACACAACAGCAATTCGAATCGTTAAATTGCTGTTGCTATCTGTTTAATAATTAAAAATGCATATATTAAAAAATAATTAACAATATATGTAGAACATCAGTTTTATTTGAATTTCAAAACAATGACTTGCAAAATAATTACTGATTCACTTTACTAGGAATCATTTTGTCAATTTTGAAATAGTGAATTAAAAAATAATTGCTGAATGATATTGCATTTAATTACGAACTATAAAACGGAAATGCGCAATTTTGCGTTATAAAAAAAGTTTTAACAATGGCAGTCGTTAGATCGAATTGAAATAAACTTTTAATTGGTAGTAGAACTTGATGATGGTAATTTTAAGTGTTATTTATGTATATTTGATCTTACATCTGCGCTCGTTCTTGAAGCATTTTAATATCATATCTTTATAATCCGTTTATCCATATACCATCTTTATATAATACTTCGCGTGCAAAAGTAAATATTTAATATTCCACTCAAGAATAGGCTATTAAAGTTTATAAGTGTAGTAATAAACTGGGCTTTCACAGTATTTAAAAAAAAAATATATGAAAAATTAATTTTTATTTTATCGTCATTCAACAAAAATTAAATTTTACCTAACACAGTTGTGGAAGCTTTGGTTCGACGGTTGCGCCCAGTCATGAATTTTTCCAATACATAATTAATTTTAATGGCCTTTCGGTAAAAATATAAAAGTAACTTTGTTACAATGGCAGTTGAAAAAATAACACCACATAGCAACAGTGCGATTCTGTCGTTATGTATTGTTGATGATTTTTTGATTTTAAAATTTGACGAGTTCCGTTCGACGACCCGGTTGTTGTAGCTATATAGTGGCTATAAAATGGTGTCGGTACGTAACACTTGCAAAGAATGCAATTCCAGTAGTTGAAGTAGCGAGGGGAGATAATTGGGTCAGTGCTTGAAGAATGTCACAGATTTACAGAAGCGCTGCTTTAATTAAATAACGCGCCTTGTCTGTACAGATTTAATGATACAACTATATGCATATATGACTCATTATGTCATGCTCTAATGACTTGTTTTATTACTCTTAGTACTTCTGCATATCATTTCAATTATTAAAAATCATATGTCATGTAAGAGTGATTAATAGTCAAGTATCATAATATATTAGGCAATTGGTTATTCTTAATCTTATCAAAATAAAAATTTAGCTTTGATAAGTTTTTTATAGAATAAACTAAAATAAATATAGAAATGTGATAGGCGTGAATAACTTAACAAGTCAAAAATATACATTTTTAAGGTTTGTTATTTTGTTCAAAATACATTTATTTCTTTTGTGATCTGGAAGCATTCCATAAATTTAAGAATACATCTTGTACTTAATGGGAATGTTGGTTACACCAAGAAATGCAGAGAATATATCTCATGTCAATGCATCTGTTTTTCTGTTTGCTCAGGGATGTACATAAATCTGCAATTAATTTTTTTTTTTGATTCAAGATAATCAGTATTCTTTTCTTTCAATTAATTTTTGTTGTAGCAATGTTTCCAAAAAGAATTTTGAATAACCATTGCGACTCCTTTCAGTTGCCAGTTTTAAAGTTTCAGCGAAGGTTTAAGATATTCTAATTACAATTATTAATTCAAGCTTTAAGTGTGTTATAGCTTCGATGCGGGTGAAGATTATAATATCAATGTACTGACGGACCGCATGATACGGAATTAGGCACTCTGATTTCTCGAGTATTGAGAATTCCCGAAAAATGTTGATAAATAAAAATATGAATTACATGTGATTATAAAAATACAGTGTATTATTGTAGATATGTTATTAGTTTTACAGTATTTTTTTGCAAATTTTTAATCATGTAAATAATTTTATTCATAGTAATTATCACACATTATTCTTAAAATAACTTTTTTTTAAAGTACTTACTATCTAAAGTGCAATCGGCTTTCCTTTTTTATTTTTTGTTATGAAATATTCGGTAAAAAAAATTGATAAGCCCCCATACATTTTCTCAATCTGCCGATTTCCATACAGAGCGATTTCTTTTTATAAGAATATTAATTTATTTCTTCGAATATCCAGACAAAGATATGCCAGATTCAAGCAATTAATAAAATCGTAAATCATTTTTTGAAATTCTATACTTCCAACCTATACAAAAAAACTTTCAAAAAAGCATTTATAATATTAAATATCTGGCATGGACTCACCCTTTCTTATGCAGCAATTATAAAACGACACAAAATATTCATAGAAATTTAATTGTTTACAAAAAAAAGCTCTGTAAAGATTCTCAAAATTTTTTATGAAGCACTAATGGAGTAGTCTATGGAATATTGGCGCATATTGAAGCATATTTTGAAGCTGCTAAAATGTAATGTCGGCAATCCGTATATGCTCGATATGGAAGTCGCGATCGCTTCCGTTATTCTTGTGCGTCGCGGCCAGCGTTTGAGAACGCTCCTGTTGCACTATCCATATCCACTTATATATCTTCTAGATAAGCTCTTAAAACTTTTTCAACAAAATATCATCAATTAAGTAAGCTGACAAATTAAAGACACAACATTTTCGTACAGTAGTGTATAAAAAAAGAAATTTAAATTTTATGTGATTCATATTTTTTATCAACGAATCAAGTACGAATTTTACTGACAAGATTTTAATATCGATTTTACTTGTTTTTGCATAATTTTTATACATAACCTTACAAACTGCACAATTTTTTTAACTTTAGTCCTTCATAATATATTCGTAAGTTTGGTATACAAATACGAGGAATGACTTTTGTTACTCCTTATGACATTACTTTTGTTATACGGAGCATTTTTATATATCAATATGTACCGTTCTGTCCCTCAGAACACATATAATATCGATCTTGACCCGAGTCACAACTAGCCCGTAGAAAATATAACTATTTTTGTCGTTTACGTTTATCATTAAATCTATAAGTTTAAATTACCGAGACTTCATTAAAACATCAAACCTTCACTGAAAATAATAACAATAAATTAGTAGCATCTTCAAAAAGACCCGTCAATTT
Source organism: Plectrocnemia conspersa (assembly GCF_051122295.1). NCBI lineage: Eukaryota > Metazoa > Arthropoda > Insecta > Trichoptera > Polycentropodidae > Plectrocnemia > Plectrocnemia conspersa. The sequence continues at coordinate 3,098,256 of NW_028277173.1, forward strand.
AAATCAGTACTTTTAAGTGCACTATAAAATAATAACTTTTTCGTGTAATCTGAATGAATATATTTCACGAAGATAATCAACTTGAAACATGAGATTTAGCTTTTGTATTCAGTCTATGAATACGAAGAATGTCTCCTTTTACATCTTATAACAGAATCTTTGTTATTCCCAGCACTGTTTATATATCAATATGTACCATATGGTCCCTCGGAATACATATAATATCGATCTTTACCCGAATCACAACTAGCCTGTAGAAAATATAACTAGTTTTGTCGTTTATGTTTATCAATAAATCTATAAGTTTAAATTACAGAGAGCTTAATAAAATATCAAACCTTCACCTAATGTTTTTGAACAGAATAGAACGCAATAAACGTATAATTTCAATGCATCTCGAGTTGTCAACTTATTCACGCCCACAATATTTTTATTAAAATGCTAGATTACTGCTATTGTTTTTAAACTCGTTAGAAATACATACAAAAAAAAGTATAGCTACAGCATCTGAATAACAGTATGTATATATTCTTTAAAAAAATATTGCCTATTCCAAGAACAGACTTCTTTATTCTCAGAATACGATTTATATACATACATACATGCAGAGATTATCTGTTTCTTTATCTGCCCGCTAGCCTTGACCGCCTGCTGAGCAAGATAAAAGAGACCAGCGCTTTTATTAATCCGCTCTGTGCTTATGTATGTATGTAGTGCATTTACGCATACATGATTCACCATAGATTGTATTTATAGCGTCGCAGTTCAAGGCCAGCTAATTCAGGCGAGAGCGCCAGGAATGGTTCTATGTACGGTGCGGGGATGTTGGGGCAACGTACTACCGTACGTCCTTCGCTCGCTTTTCGGGGGAGAGGGGTGAACTGCGGGGCGGGGAGGGACGGCACGAGGCTTATTGATTTCCTGGAGAAGAGTACGGAAGAGACGTGTTGTATGTATTATTCTGGGTGTGAATTTGAGAGATGGGTTGGATGGTGGCGAAATTTGAGCTGAAGATATGTGGAGTGATGATGACGTGTAAAGACCTCCCTATGTTCGCTTCGTTATCTTCGACCTACACCAATTATCATGACCATATTGACCACATATTTCACTCGTTTTCTTATACTTAACTATCCTTAACTTGTTAAAGTTCGGACTGATTTAGATCATTTAAGTTGAAGAGCTCTTAAAGTTCTGAAGTGAATGTGTTAGATAAAATCTCTAAGGAAATACATGTTGGTTGTTAGTGTTGTATTATTCGGTGAAACGGCCAATCACAAGTTGATGGTTTTAATGACGATTTAAAAAACCAATCCATATATGTTATGAACAGAGTAAATACTAGTACATGTTATCATTTTTATTATAACATAAATTCCTGTTCAATGTTAGATTAGTTAAATGAGTTAAAAATTAAAACGTTTTTGTAAAAAAAAAAATTTTTAATTAAAAATGTTGTAAGGATTTAAATAAATAATAGTCGTTTGGAGTAATGTCCGAATAATACGGTGGGTGAGAAAGGAGTTTTCAAAAATATCCATTGCTTTTTTATGTCGTCTTCTTGGAGCGAGTACTTTATCTTTGCTTAAAATTTTTTTCTCATGGTGGTGTCCTATTAGTAAAGAAGCTCATTTTTTCATAGACACTTAAAACTCGTCTTTGTATATCACATGCTGACACTGGCTTTGTCGCAGGATTTATGATTTAATAGCAATTCGGATACTCACGTCTATAAATTTGGCTTCGTTTTTAGACCTGGCGATTGGGTGGTCCAATTGCTGAATTGAAAGGTTTGATAAACCCGACAAATGCATTGTTTTCCTGTGCATTTTTATTACTGTATCTTGTTCTCAAAAGTTTAAAACATACATGACTTATTGTAATTATTGCAAACTGGAAATTGTAGTTGTAGTGATAAGAATTTTTAAAATATTTGTATTAAAATTTCTCATATTGTTTTGCTTATCATACCAAATGGTTCATATTTTTTGTTTATCGATCTTATATTACAAATATACGTTCATAAGTATCTTGACTTGTAAGGTAAATTAGAGAGATGCATTATAAATATTTTTGTATATGTTTAACTATTGTATATAGACAAAAAATATATAGCGCTTTACTGACAGTGATTTCTTAATTGAGTATAGCTGTCGGTCTCTCACTGGCGTGAGGTACCATAGATAGCGTGCGTGTGAGCGTATGGATAACCATTTTTTTTTTAATCTTTTGTGTTGAAATTTAATATTAAAGCTAGTATGGAGCTAAACGCTTCATATTTAATATTTTATTTATCTAATATAGCTCATTTTTACACTAAACAGAAAATAAAATTCATAGGACCGAAATTTGATCTATCTGTTACTATAAAATTATGCATGGTACGCGTTAGTCTTAACAAAGATTTGCATAGAAACAGTGTGTGAGATCATAATGTATGAACGTGTTTCAATGTAAAAAACTGTAATTAATATTACGTGATGCTTTATAGAAATGTTTACTTACGTTAATATTTCTCAGTGAATCATATCCAAGTGAACTAATATATACTTAATTTATAATGCTTGTATTTTTTTGTGTAAGTAATGATTTTTTCATTTCCACCTGAACATATTTTATAACGTTCAATATCCGTTCTCTATTTTATTTTATCATTTGCAAACATCCTCGCCTCGTGATATAAAAATGGCGTTAAACTAGCGATGTGTGGATGTAGCATAGTGCTTTTACGATTTAAAAAGCAATCCACCCTTCTAGGTATGATTTTGTATATAAAAATACAAAAAAATGTTTGCAACTTTGTAGAAAGTTAATCGAAATTTTAATTGCATTGCCAATCTCACACGCCACCCTTAATGAAAAAATGCATACTTTTATTTTATTATGATTTTGCATGAATTAATTCTGCAAACAATATAAAATATGTATACGATGAATTAGTTTAATAATAAAATAATGTTTTATTACATTGTAGATAAAAGTTTAATACATTCATTAAAAACGTATTAATAAATTGATTTTGGTAGATTATTAAAAGTTCCCAAATAACTTTTGAGGAGTATGTACAAATTGGTTATTAAATATTTTAATCAATGCGTAAAATTTTCGAATTTTATTTGTATCATGAGGATCTTTCAATATTTTCATTTTAAAAAGTATGGTAAGAACTTGCGTTAGATGCGTCTTTGTCTGCCTACAAATCTGATATAAAGTAGTTTTATTGATAACATTAATAGCCTAAAGATCATAAATGTGTTTTTCCGCTCTTGATGTGGTAGTTTCAAACATAATTTTTTATGTATTTTTTTTTTATATACGTCATGCCGTAAAAGCGTAATGAATTTTAGTGTTTTATGTGCTCTTTTTCGTCTGTTTATCTTGTTTTTATGACATTTTTTTCACTCGAGTTCGGCGTCTCATGTCTGACATTAACAGAAAAACTCAAATCCTTTGCCGAAAAAAATGGCTTTGTCTTGTCTGTGTCTGAGTTTTATACATGTAGCTCCATATCCTGAGGCATTGACCGTAACACGCCAATTATGGCATGTCACTATGGCGTAACGTTGACAATGACTACAAAAAATATCCTCTTTTTACGGACACAATATAGACGAAAAGGGCTGACAGGCATCGACGATCTCGAAAAAATACTGAAAATAATCGTGACACGTAACGTGTAAAATAATACTGATAAAATATTATATATTATATATAAAAGGATTGACTTAATATTATTTTTTTATTATATTAACCTCATTCTTTAACGATTCATCTTCAATTTTCTTAAAACATTAGTGATTGTAACATTCTTTATTTGGTCCATCAATTTTAAAGATAACATTCTCTTTTACGTAGTTTCTGTGTTAAATCTTTATAAATGTTACTCTTCTATTTTTATAAATCTCAGTATAGCGAAGCTTACGGGACCGATGAAAAAAATTCGTTATACTGAATTTTTAATTTTATTACTACCGCAACAAAATAACCTCTCACAAGATTGACAGATCGTTTTTTGTTCATTTTAAGGATACTGTAATGAACACAATTTGTTAAAAAAAAGTTTGAGGGTCGGCTAAACACATCCGGTACAAGTCAAGAACGAACTGAATTCGGAGAAATATTGTTTCAAGTTGTAACATCATTCTTAAATTCGGATCAAAATAATTCGTCATACTGAGATCAGTCTTGGTTACAATGAAAAAAAATGTATGAAATCTTTTCGGAAACAAAATTCGTTATACTGGGAATTTCGCGTTACAAAGACATTTATCTGTATACAACGAAAAAAATAGAGAATCATATTGTTAATATAAAAATAGAGAATCATAGTTTTTTTGCCACAATTATAATTGGCAAACGACAAGTTATGAATTATTATTATTTATGCAATCGCGTATGATTTGTTTTCGTGGTCTTGTCTGCGTCGTGACTTTAATTGATTTGATGTGCAATTATTAGCGGCTGCTTCCTCGGCCTTCTTGGTCGATACTCGGCGTATCTCAAGTTCTTGTTGAAAAAACTTCCCGTTAGAAGTATCTAATTGAAGTGTCGTTAGTAAGCTTTGTTCGCGCTTCTTGCTTCCATACTATGTCACTGTCAATTACAGTATAAGAATGACCATTTGTCTGTCATAATGTTTGAAATTTGGCAACGCTGTCACTGAGCGCTTGTAATTCGGTCACCTATGCTGTTATTCTAATCCGCCTAAATATCCAATCGACACGCGCGCTTGTATAATTATGAAAAAACACACTTAGTAAGTAAGAAATAGCTATAAAAACAAGTTTTATTTAACTCATTGCGATCAAATTTATTCTCATATTTGAGATTTTAATCCTATTTTTACTTTTAATGAAATTTAAATAATTGAAACCGTACATATTTAATTTACTTAAAGCTGAGTTTTGGAGTGTTTTAACAAAAGCCTTTCAGTAAAATGTATAATAGAAAAAATGCTTTGTATTTTTATTAGCGATTCAAAACCACAAAGGTATAATAACTCGATTGAAATGTACGGTTTCTTTCTAACAATTAATAAATCGTTTGTTATAAAAATTTTTTCAAGAATATAATATAATTGTTTTCAATTACAAAAAAAGTTTAAATCAAGTCGAGGATTATGAAGAAGATTATAATGAATAGAACAGGTTTTTATGACAAGTGATTATAACCTGATTCATGTATATAAATATTATGCGATGGTTTCAAATATAATAATAGATTTTTTCATTGCTAATTCGGGCAGCTTATATGCTATTATTCTAATCCGCCCAAATATCCGATCGACACGCGCGCTAAGTAAGTCGAAAATAACTATAAAAACAAGTTTTTTAATATGCATTGAATTCATTGTGACAAAATTTATTCTCACGCTTAAGAGATTTTAATCCTATTTTTTCCTTTAATGACATTATAATAATTGAAACCATATATATTTAATTTACTTAAAAGCTGAGTTTTGGAGTGTAAAAAACAAATGCTTTGTATTTTTATTAGCGATTCAAAACCACAAAGGTAAAATAAATCAATTGAAGTGTACGGTTTCTTTCTAACGATTAATAAATCGTTTATTATTAATTCTTTTTCAAGATTATAATATTAAAATTATGCGTTCTAGGTGAAAATACACATTCACTGTAACAGTTGCGAAACGTCGATTTGCTATTCAATCACAAACCTAAACAAACTTTCATTAGAGTTGGATTTGGTTAATGCGCTTGGGTTATGTTTGGGTTTGAACAGAAAATTAACGTTTCGCAACTGTCCAATTGCGCTTCATAAACAATTTATTGCAGTATAGAAGTGCAACGTATAATTTCAATTAATTTAAATTTTCACTAATAGAAATATATATGTTTCTACTGGTGAAAATGTATTTTAATATGAGTTAGTGAATTTATATTTTTACTAGTGAAAATATAACGCCACTAAAAAAAATACACATTCACCGTAACATACACACTATGTATATACTAATATAAATAACTCAAATGTTTTTTTATGAATTTGTAAAAATAATTTCGTAAAATTAACTTTTTTACTTTCAAAACCCTAAATAAATCTGCCATAATGCCTTAAAACTTTAGGCATAATAGCATTTTATTTTTAAGGCTTTATAAATTACATATGTGCAATGTGTTATAATTAGTAATTTTAATTGTTTTTGAAACGTTTTTTACATTTAAAAATAATACTATATTAGAAAAAAAAATTTGCTACAGCTTTTGGCAAAAATCTTGCACTATACTGCTATATAAATCAATATTATAAGCACTACATATTTCAATAGATTATTTAATTAAATTTTTAAAAACTTATTAATCAGCCAAAAATAATAAAACCCTTTTTAAATGTACAAAACACGACGTCCGATATCGATTCTTATATAGCATATTTTTTATCGAATTATTATCTTATCATAATTCATATCAAATAAAATTTCTGATTTCTTAAAACACCCCAACTTTAAAACACAGTTGCGTATAAACCTTTACGTATTAAAACTTCGATGTACCACTTCATTAACTACAGCTCAATTACGCCCTTTTTCTAAAATTTACTTTCTTATCATTATGTTATGTATAATGAATTAAAAAATTGTAACTGCCGAAATTTCAGAAATTACTCATATTTCCGAGTTAATATTGTGCTGCTGTGGACTTTCTCAATGGCTTGTAGTAAATATTTTATCTCTTTTAAATCAATACTAGTAATTCTGTCAAAAATTATTTATTATGATAATATATTTTGAGCAAACCGAATGAATTTAGATTATAACGATAAATATACCACTTATTTAATCAGATATAAATTATTGCCTTACTATTCTATATTCCAATAGTTGATAATAAAAAATATTTATAAACTCTAATTGCAAACTGCTTTTTTGCAACGACTATCTAATTTCAGTTTTAAACAGCATTAAGTAGTTTTTTTATAGTTAAGTTGAGAGTTTTTACAAATGCATCTAATATTACTTCAGAAAAAATATTATGTTTTAAAAAACGCGTATATTATATGATCAGAGCGAATACTAGTACATGTTTTAATTTTTGTAATACAATAATATAAATTCCTTTTCAATATCAGGTTGTTCCAAGCCATTGCGTTTATTAAGGTACGGGCTAAATGAGTTAATAATTAAAACGAGTAATAATTTTACTAAATTATATACTCTCCATTTTTTTCTACAATTATTTTTCATATGGTAATCTATTTTTTATATCTGATTCGAAAAAAGTTGTACTTTTAAACGCAATTAATTTTTTAATGTCGTTTTTTATATTTGTTTTTCTAAAATATTTTTTCCACCAAAAAAATATTGTAAGGATCTAAATAGATAATAGTCGTTTGGAGTAATGACTGAAAGGAGTTCCTAAAAAAATCCATTCATTTTTATATGTTCTTCTTTATCTTTGCGAAAAAGTTTTCTCACGGTGGTGTCCCGTGTACAAAGAAGCTCATTTTTTTCTTATACATACACTTTAAACCCGTCTTTGTATATCACATGCTGACACTGGCTTTGTTACAGGATTTATGATTTAATAGCATATTATTCAGATACTCACGCTTGTAAATTTGGCTTCGATTTTAAACCTCCTGATTTAATCGCTCCACTGGGTGCTCCAATTGCTAAACAGAAAAGTAATTAAATTGATGAACCTTCCAAATGCATCGTTTCCATGTGTATTTTATGTGTCTTGTTATGGTCTGAATCGCTTTTAAATGAATTTGCTGAGCACATTATGTGTTTGTCGTAATTTTCTGCCTATAATCCATTTTCTCATAATGAATTATGCCCTTAATATACCACCAAATGCATAACATTATCTGTTTTAGGGTAGATTGTCATCCAACCGCTGCCTTTTACGTCGCTTGTTAAATTTGACTCAAAAATAAATATTTCTGCTCTAGAATCATTAATTATTGCCATATTGAGATACGCAGCGCGAGGTTTTCCTAAGAGGATTTATGATAAATTCTGCAAATTTACACCGTTTCTAAATTTTTAAATGTCTGTGAACTGATGTAGCTTCTGTACCGGTAATCTCGGATCTGATTTGATGGCAGCCCTAATATCCTCACTAACAACCCCTAAGGACTACGCTTTTACGTAGATATTTATTTTCAAAATTGCCGGAACGAATTTTTTAGAATCACATTTGACTCTATCTAAATTTAATGGCATCCCTGCACCATTGCTTTACAGATTTTTTAACTGCTATTGAAGCATTATGACCGAGTTGAAACTCATAAAGCATATCAGCAGTTATTATTATCTCTGCTGCCATTGTTGATTTATGGTTGAAAATATCGAAACAAAAAATATCCCGTTACTAAATAGCATCATTGATACAACCAATGTTAATAAATACCAAAAGAATAGTGAAATTATCATTTATTTATAAAAAGTTATACATTTTTGCAAATGTAATTTCGATCAAAATAATCAAATCAACATTTTTATACGCGTTTTATAAATAGTATGAGCTTCACGTGCAAGTGCTATAATATAGTTTATTTGTTTCCATTTAGCTATCTGACATTATTTTGATAAAGATGGGTTTAAAACTGTCGTATTTCCTTTATGTATTGCTAAACTTCGTGCGGTACCCTAATTTTTTTTAGTGAAATCCTATACTATGAACCCTAAATTATATATTCTACTCCGTATTTTTACGATATTCAACATAATTTCATTCAAAATAATTGCCATATGATTCTAGTGCCACCATCGAAATTTACTTACACTTAGCTTAATTAGTTTTTATGGTTAAGTTCTTGGCGGGAAATATTTACGCCGATAACAAGCTTCAGCCTTCGCGTCATGAACTCGAAAGCAAAGCAAAGGGCGAACGAGCAAAGAGAGCAAAAGGATTCGCATCGTGAATCTCGACCGGTCCTTGTTCTCGGCCAGTCCGCACACATACCAAGCTACTTACTTGCCCACCTACTGCCCGTTTTAACCGCGCCGGTTTACCTGGTTAACTTTTGCGTGCGCGCATCGCATTCGTTATTCAACAAAAACGTTTGTTGTGTTGTGTACGTGACGAGCAAATTAGCATAGTGGGACACTCTTCTCGTGTCTTGTGGGACACTAATTAGATATGGGGCGATGGAAACGCTAATGGGCAAAAGCATGGCGGAAGATTGAGCCGACCTAATTGAGTTTCGGTGTGATGTAAACGTTGACAAGCGCTAACTGGACGGTTAGTCGACGAGTGACATTCTAAAGTGTGGCATATTCTAAAAAAGTTCTTGCATCTACAATAGAATTAGATTAAACAATAATTTCAAGAACATAATCAACATATTATATTTCATGTAATAGAAGTAAGTAAGTAAAATTACGCGAAGTAAGTAAAATAAAAGGGAGCTTTTTAGAACAATGATTATATCTTTGTACAGTGGTGGATTAAGCACTTGGGAGAACCCAGGCGCAACATGATTTTAGAGATCCTCTTTTTCAAATGATAAATAAGCGCCACAAAATTTATTAGAATTTTTATATTACTTAGTCTTGTTTCTGAACAACAATTACTAATACATTGATGATAACTAGACCAGTTCAAAGGGCTTAGTTCTCTTCAGCCATTTTTTCAAATTGTCTACATCAATGAGTTTGCTGCCTCGATGTTGATGTGCTGTTGGAGTCTCACTTCATGTTTAGCATCAAAACGATTTATAGCACTGGCGACGTCTTAGACCCCTAGGTCACGATATACATATGTCTCTATCGCGAACATACCACGGAGCATTCACAATGTTTCGTAGCACTTGATTTTGAAACTTTTTAATCATTTTAACATGGCACTGTTTGGCACATCCGCAGAGTTGTATGCCGTAGACCCAAACTAGTTTCAGTTTGATAGTTTGGAGTTTCTTCCCACAAGCTAATATAGCTTTCTATATTTTATTTCAAGTTCTTCTTTTTTATACGTTCCTTCCACCGCAGTTTGGTGTCCATGATCATGCCAAGGTATTTAGCTATATTTTCAAATAGGATAGTGTTGCCGTTTATAAAAATTTGCAATTGATTAGTTGTATTTCTATTGGTGAAGTGAAGTATGATATGTACCGATTTTAATTCATTCAACTATATTTCATTTTTTGCTCCAATTGGTGATCCCATCAGCGGCTTCTTGAAGTTTTTCGATAGTATTCGCTATTTCTCTTCCCAATGCCAGGATTGCTGTATCACCTGCGAATGTTGTAATTGTGACATGACTCTATTTGTGGCAAATCATACGTGTACAACAAATATAGTATCGGCCCTAGGACACTTCCTTGTGGGACTCCAGCTCTTATTTCTTTTAATTCAGAATATTCTAAATAATTTGTTGGAAATGTAACATTCAAGTAATTCTACATACTGTTAGTTTTTGAATTAAGCCTCAGAAGCTTGAGCAACATCTAAGATGATTGTCAGGAATCGCTTTTTTCTTCTCTATTATGGCTTTCATTCTTTTTAACAGTGGTTTTTCGAATACTTTAGATATTATTGGTAGCAATGATATAGGTTTGTACGATTTTACTTCTAACAATCTTCGTGGCTTAGGAATCATTATTACTTCTGCTATCTTCCAGGCATTGGGCATATGTTCTAATCTAAACACTGCATTAATTAAATATGTTAGTTTCACTATTACCTTTTTTGAAAGCCCCTATTTGACCCCCCCCCCCAATGACGTCCCTGATTAGTATTCACGTCAAAAGCAAAAAAATCGTGTCGTCGCCTTCGCAATAATGTTCTTACTAAAACTTTTTATAGCAATATTACGACTTACAATAAGTGAAAATCGAATGAAGCATATCTAAACCGAATTTTGACCAATAGGAGAGCGCAAATAACAATTATCCTTCTCAGAAGTCAAAAATTCACGTCAAAAGCAATAAAATCGTGCCGTCGCCGTCGCAGTGGAAACGCTCGGTAACGCCTTATAAATAATTGACATATTCTTTGCTTAGAAAAAACAGCTTTTTGCGAAACTTGGGATAGTAAACCTGGACTTTTTGTATTAAGTCGGGGATTGTCTTGTAAAACACCATGCAATGAAACACTCAAATTATATTTTTTCGTGTCTATTCAATTCATTACATATTTATTTCACTAAAACATTTTTTTTAAAGAGAAGTATGTTGTATTTTTATATAGTTCATTTAAACTATATTAAAGTGTTTTATGGTTTATTTTTTTTAAATGCATTAAGTTGGCATTATGCACATAAAAAAAATTTTGCCGCGTAGCGCAATTTTATTAAAATATCTTTATTTGGCCGAAGTACCTAAACATTTTAGATTTTTCTGATAACCTAGCATTTGAATAACCTGTATTGTGCGAGTAATTTAGCTAAATTTTAATCAGAAATTTATATAGTGTTATTATTTTAAACAAATAATAAGTTGAACTTTCAGTATTTTTAATACATAATCAGTGATTATATGAAAGACTGTTTTCATATGAAAAGTTTTAAAACGTTAAACATGTGCTTATTAATTTCCCCGGGAACGTGTATATCTGCGCGTTATGGTCTTGCTTTTAAAATATTTAAATGATATTCCTCGAATATTAAAAAATTAATTCTGTATTGACAAAAAGTTTTTTCAACTTAACCAAAAAAAAATTAAATGTATATATTGCTATCCCTAGATAAAAGTTCTAATCTTTATTACGTTCCCACGATATTTTTACAAGCCAAAATCAAATTGTTTTTAACCCCTGAAAACGCGTGAATAGACTGGCGACAAAGTTTTGCTGTCACACAAAACTGCGTGAACGGACCGTAATGCTTCCACTTCACTCTCCGAAAGTAGGCGACAGTTGGCCAAGGACGGGAAATATAATGTGAAAATTCGGGCTTACTTCGGTCGAGCTCGGTTGTCCCCGCGCTAAAATCTCTCGCAAGTTCTCCGAGGTCACCGCGAACGGGAGGTAAACTGGGGGTAATTTTGGTCGAGGCGGCCGACTTCGTCGCCTCCGAAAATTCCCTCGCTTTCCGAAAGTAATACCCGAAGACGCTTCGAGCGCGAGCGGCGAGATACTTCCCCTTTCGCTCTCTCGCGTGACGAGAGAGAGAGATAGAGATGGTTTATCGCAAACTGAGATAGAACGATTCAATTTTAATATGGGCGTCTTCACGATCGCGCCACTGTTTGGTATTTTTGCCCGATCTGGACGGCCAAAATTATTTCACCACTTTAGTTGATTCCATAAGTGCTCTTAGTCAAATATATAATATTATAAGTGCTAAAAAATACAATTATTTAAAGTATTTCTTTAATTGTAGGCCCGAGGAATAGGAATTCCGTGTTGAACGGTCGTGCGAATTTCGCCGCGTAGCGTAAAAAAAAAATTTGTATATGTCACAAATTTGCTGTTTTTTATTAAGAAAAAGTATTTGACTAGCATTTTACCATACTCGGTATCGTTTTTTTAAATATGTATATATTTAGTCATTCCAAACAAATTTTTATTTTATTTCATTAGTACGCGATCCACAATTTGACGTTTACTGATTTTACCACGGTAACCATATTATTAAAAAATTACAATCATTACAAAACTGTATTTTAAATTTGACGTTAACATTTCTTTAATTGTAGGCCCGAGGAAGAGGAATTCCGTGTTTAACGGCCGTGCGTAGCGTAATAAAAAAATTTAGCCGCGTAGCGTAAAAAAAAAAAATTGTATATGTCACAAATTTGCTGTTTTATATTAAGAAAAAGTATTTGACTAGCATTTTATCATACCCGGTATCGTTTTTTTTTAAATATGTGTATATTTGGTGATTCTGAACAAATTTTTAGGTCGTAACTTTCGCGACTAAGCCCCGTCCCATTTTTAAGAATAATACATTTTTAAGGTATGCAATGTGTTAAAAACCGCAAAAATCCGCAGTCAATTTTGCATGTATCATAAAGAGAAAGACCTAAGCTATATATTGTATATAAAATCTCAATTCAGCAAATTGACTTTCCATACTTTTCCTTAAAAAATAATAGAAATTATTCATTAGTTGCACACTTGAACGTTTCCTGTTTATTATTTATTAGTGACAGTGAAGCCTCGATTCAACATAAAATGTCTTATTTACTAACATTGATCTATTCCGGTGCATTGCAATCATCCACCATCTCCTTTTTCTCCATTTGGCTTTAATTTTTTTTGTGTTTAAAACACGCACGTAGTTATAATACGCGAGGTTGAGAAGCGTGCACGCGTATGAAATTCCCGGCTGTGCGAACGCTATTCGAAAAACTGCGACCTTGACCGACTTCGGTCGAACTTCCACTAGGACAACTTTCGGAGAGTGAAGTGCGGGTATAATGTAATAAGATTTTTTTGTTTGATTTCTAGACCAAGGTACAATAACCATATCTTTACTATTGGAAACACACATAGAATATGTTACTTTTAACCCTCTAAATCGACGGTTTTCAACATAAATATAGCATATTTATGTTAAAATCATAAATAAATACATTTTATCTATTTTTAATTTTTATAAAAGACAAGCTTTATTTAGACAGTTTGCCCGGAATAGATTCAAACTCATTCTTTATTCATCCTGTTACTACAAATTTGTTGCCATATATTTTATCTTCGCGTATTGCAGTAGCACGTAATCGGTAGTCAGTTACATTTTTAACTTTTAATTTAAAAATGGACGTTTTAAATAGCACAGTTGACCCTAACGTCAGAATGACACGTGCAAATGTCACGTCGCTATTATTGTCCGTTTGAGACGAGTTCTTGTAACAGATAAAAAAAGAGACAGACCCATGTAATTTATTTTTAATGGTACAGATATTTTTTTTACATGATTTTCTTACAAAATTTGTTTGCATAACCGTTGAAGTTTAAACAAGTAGATATTCTATCAACGGTCTGCATTAGTCAATGCAATATTATTATTTTGTATCAAGGCACCGAACAGCGATTATGCATTTTTCTTTATTGCACTTTTAACGCGTATTTGCGTTAAAAGCACAATAAATAAAAGCGCAATTGGCTAATACAGTAATTACTCCACAATATTTTGCGGCACACTTTATCAAACTCAAAGGTTAAATATCAAACTATAAGAATATTGTTAATACTATATTATATTTTGAACATAATTCATCAAAGTTTTAAATTTTTTTTTTTTGTAAAAGGTCAAGGGTGTTATATTCAGGAAGTTGACATTCGTGCATTGTATTGTACGTCACCGAAAAGAGTAAAGTTCGCTTCATTGTATGAAGAGCAGAACATAACCAGAGAATGGTATGTACATACATACTTATTACTTACATATATTCCTATATATAGTGCTTTGAACGCACCCACCCCACCACAATCGCGTCATTCCGTTGCATCTCGCTCAAAGCGCATGCGCCGACCCAGCAAAGGTCAGACTGTGCTGCCGGTCGAACTCGTACACAGTGTCACATCACATGATATTATATGACGAAATGTATTTTGCATTAGCTTTCAACTATGGTATGCAAATGTTTTTAAGGGCGGCGCGCGCATTCCGGTCAATAACCGATCGCTCAAATGGGTCGAAAGTCTGGAAGGTCTTTTGGACCCTGCCCTCTGGATTGATGGATTTGCGGCTGGGACGCCATTTAGGTAGCTGGCGAATTCATTAGCGGTGTCACGGATCATTTGCTTCGCCATCTTGCGGAACAAAGTGGTCACGGTTGGCCGTATTTGTACCTGGAACCCTTTATGTAGAAGTTATGATTTCGTTGGTACTGTTACTTCGTTATAATAAAAAAATGTACAACAGCATTAACCCTTTTAATGCCAGATGATTTTGTCTTATATATGCAAAAACTGCCAAGCGATTTTAATAGAAAAAATCATCTATTAACATTTTTCAAAAAATGCTTATAAATATTATTTTTAATTAAAAAATCCGAGGTTTTTTCAATTTTCAGTTTTCAATTTGAAGAATAAACACTTAAAATAACATAACACGAGTAATAAATCTGGTAATCGGTTATGCAAAATCCGCAAAAAAATCCATGGAATGCTAGTCTCCCACCTGCAAAAAATACCACAATAGCACGCGCCTGAAGGTCGCACATAACCCAAACAAAGGGCGTCAGCCCAATTAATCCACGTGCTGCTACCATTTCCAGATGTTCTCTTTACAGCCTTACAACATGTGTGGGTGATTTGTGGTCGGGTTCTGTTTTTTGCTCTCGCTCCGATCCAATATTCCGACAAAAAACGGTACTGTTCTCTTTGGCCACGTGCCGCCATACCCTTCCCTTTCACTCTCGACGCCGTTGTCTGCCTTCCTTCTCTATCTCTCTCCCTCTCGCTACCTCGTTTGGATGCACCCGAGTGCAACTCCCTAATTATGCGCCTGCTCAATGGAAATTTCTTGCTCGCGTATTACGTCAAGTCTGGCGGCCTTGACGACGTGTCTGTCATTCCAAAGCTATTTTTTGTAATAACACCTTTTGTGGGATGATTTTGTGGAATACTTGTGACTCGTCTTCCGCGACTATTTACTTTGGAAAATAAGTACGCTGTGATGCATGATTTATACATTATCTATAATAATAATATGATCGCAAAACGTTCTTTCAATATATTTTTATTAAAAGAACAACAAAATTGGATTAGGTAAAAGTCTCAGGAAGGCAGTTGCGGCATCACAATGTTGTCGTTTTTTTGATAATACCTTGACATTCGATCGAACTTGACATGATTATTTTATTATTGAGCGCAATAGGAACTTTTACTGTCATAAACATACATAACATTGAAGAAATTCTGGATAGTAAACGATTTCTTTAAAACAACTGCTCAGTAATCTCGGTTTTGAACGATGCTGTTTTTTGGTAAAAATTTAAAAATAGTCTCAGATTAAATTTTGCTGCATCTAATTTCATGCACAAAATATCATTAAAAAATTGTTACGTATGAAACGTCAAAGATGCCAATTTCTATAATATGCTTTCTTATAATAATTATAAGAAAGCATTACGATTATTATTTAAACAGCTGGAGATCTTGCAACGCCGTCATTTGAAACTTGTAATTAAGGTTTTTGCTGTGCGCATTCCACCGATTTTGTCGATACTTGTATTTGTTTCATTTGACAAAGCGCCTAATATGTTTGGATAGACACCGACTATCTTTTGTTTAGGTCTTTTTGAAAAATGCATCCGCAAGTGGCCAATAATTATCGAACGTCAATTTTGAAGCGCATTGATTGAAGACTGGCACTTAAAATAAATTTATTATTATTATACATTTATTTATTTATGTATTTCGTACATTTTCAAACAATATTATTAAAAGTTAACTTTACTAGTTCTAAGCCGCTTTTATCAATCCATAATTTTGAAAAGTCTGTTTTTCATTTTTCCTTTTTTTGTAGTATTATAAAAACACTAGTTTTATCATTCGGCTTTGTCCGAGATAGATTCATCCTGTTTATTTTAATACTTTTCATTTACATTTCAATACTATATTGACTTGACATATTGCAGTAGCACGTAATCGGTCGTCAGCACGTTGCTGTTCAGCTCAACTTTCAATTTTACCTTCTTTTGAGCGGTATCGCCGTACATGTAGGTGGTTGATATTTTACAGTTTTAATGTACTCCAGATAGTTATATATTTACATATTTTTTAAATTTGATTTAATGTAAATGATTTTCATATAAAATAATATCAATAAATTATAGAGTACGAAATAAAAATATTTCATATTAATTTTATAAAAAATATTAAGAGCCTCTGAATTGATATAAAAAATATCCATTAAAGTTAAATATTATATATAAAAAATTTGTAAAAAAAAAGTAGTAAAATAAATCACTAAGAATCACCGATTTTTTTTTAAATATAATTTACTATAAATGCACTACAAATTAATAATAAATAAATAACGTAAAATTAACTCACTCCAGGTGTTTACTAACAAATTAAAAATGTGTATAAATTAACTAACTATTTAAAGCATTAAAAGTTTAAAGTTGAAAATATTTTAATCGACCTAAAAATGTCAGTCAAAATGACATGTGCAAATGTCCCGTTGCTACTATTCACCGTTTGGGAGGAGTTCTCGTAATAGACGGACAGACATATGTATTTTATATTATAGATTAGCATCTCTCGGTCTTTTTCATGTCAATATTATTCAAAAGTTATAAACATTAATATCAAAACATATCTTTCAAGCGATTAACTACTGGCTATTAGTAATTGCAACCGCGATTCTAACATCATAAATGCCATTTTCCTAATTTTGTATCATTATCTCCATACAATAGCTCGTCTGCGGTTTTGCCATAAAAAATATGCTCATTTGGTTGCTTTTGTTCTGGTGTTTTTTATGAACAGGATTTTGCTGCAAAAAACTTGGATCATTTATGTAATAAAACTATATGCTATTTATATATGACATAACCTGTTTAAACGGAACAAATTTAGTGTAATCAATCAAAATTCACGTGGAAAAAAATAGCGTTAGAATGATACATATTATGTACATATATTTTATGGCAACGTGACACGTTACAAATGATTAATGTCGTGCTTGGCACGAAATGTAGAGATATTTTCTTCTCGTCATGATGATGATGATGATTTTTTTTATTCTTTTGCAAGACTTTTATTATTAACACGTTTAACCTATTTAACTTCTACACAACATAATAAAATTTATAATATTCTACACCCAATAAATACGCTGTTAGTTTATTAAATTTGTGACAACATGCTTATTTTCTACGATTCTTGTTATATTATATGTTTTTTATAATTGTGTTGAATCTGTCGGTGTTTATTTTTTTGTGATGCAATTATATGTACATTATATTCAACAATTGCATTATTATGAATCGTTCTTGTGCGACTCTTTAAATTTAGTTACATAGTTATCCTTGAGATTAGTGAAAACTATTTTGTTGGAACGGATACTAATTTTATGTTGTTATTTTGCATATAATTGATAAATCATGAGGTTATGAAAGTTTCCATGCGACTCAAACTCAGCAACTCGCTATCGCAAAAGGTTTCAAAAATCTCTCAGTAACTCTAGATTTCGTTTTTATTACTACGACATAAAATAATTATCGGTACGAGTTAGATTCGACCTTCGATATTACCGGTATTACAAAACGAAATACCGGTAGTACCGAAAAAATATTTTTTTTTCAAAACCGTACAATTTATTACTTGCAAACGATATTTCTTTTGTCTTTTATCCACACGTATTGGACATATGCTTATTACTGACAGCTCCAATATCCATAACGTCTAGTCATTTTTAGCAAATTATTTAAAATTATATCCTAAAATGAATACGGAAACTACATAAATAAAATTTATATTATGTAACTGTCGCTTTATAATATTCTTGAATTAGTATCAATTAAATTTCATTTAATTACAAAAATTAAATTTCAATAAAAAAAAATTAAAATTAATACTAATTATATTATTAATACAAATTTTAACTTCTAAAGTTAATTCTGCCAAAATAAAATTTATTTCATATAATAAACACCTACAAAGATAGGCTCTCTATGAGTCCGGCCTTTTGTATCGTAGATTGGGAAGGTCTCCAGCGAATCACAACCCCTGTTGCGCTCATATATTCGACCAACTAAAATAAACGGTTTTTTGCTTTTTATTATACATAACAATCATTAAAAATTTAAATAAATATATCCATTCAAAATTGCTTGGACTTGGGGCAACAAAAAAAACTTTGTTAATGTAGGGGATTTATCTAGGTAATGTTATCGGCGTAGGTACTACTCCGTAGGATATGAAAGTAGAATAATATTATGCAATATTTACATATTTTTTTATTCTACAATATTCACCTAAACATTTATAGTTAAAATTAAAATTAAAATAAATAAGTATGAGAAAGATAAATCTTTCGAAAATAAATATTATTGAGATATTCTGAAATAAATATTAAATGTGCAATAAATAAAATTAAAATATATAAATATTGCAATCATCAGTTTTCTAGAAAAAAATATTTAGGAATATATTTTATTGCAATAAATTTGTTAGTTGTGCTCTGACCCTTGATATTAAAACTCAGGAGGCATCCAAAATTGGTCGATAAAAGACGATATTTTATCAAAGATTGTGTTTTCCTAGATTTATTCTTCCTAAAGATGAAAGATTTGCTGTCCGCATTTTTAAAACTGTTTTTTTTAAATGAATGGAAGTGAAGAAATAAGTGTGACAATAAGGTTTTTATACACAGTCGTCTTATTGGTTATATTGGTACTCATAAATAACACAATAAAGGATCAGCATATAAAGTATTTTTAGAAGTACCTGAATGTAAGGAAGATTGTTTGAACGATTCTTATTGCTTGACGCACAAAATATTCATAAATAGTCAGACGGATAATTGGTCATAAACGCCAAAGTCGAAATTTTACCTGCTTGTTTATATATATTTCCAAAAAAAAACTTTTTTAACGGGTTTGAAAAAATAATCCGATATTTCATTTTGTAATACAAGTAGTATCGAAGGTCGATTTTTGACCAAATACCTGCGACACTAATATGACCAAAACACACATTTTTCAATATGTATAACATAAGTTAAAAAAATATTGATAACTACATTAAAATTTATTTAATTATATTAAAAAATATTATGAAATCTCTAAAATTTTTATCTGGGCATTATGGTGTGTATATATTTTTTTAATATTCAAACATCAACCCCTATGACACAAAATATTGAGTACCGACGCGTGTTTTGCGCTTAGGGCGAGCGGCACGTGTCTACCTATGGGATTTGAGTCAGAACACGTGTGGTCCTGAACCCGCAGGTTCATAGCACGTGCCACTGTTACCATATATTTTTTTCTCATTCAAGAGCAGCTACCGAAAGCCTACGAAGGCAAAAAACCTCATAAATAACCCATTAGGGTCAGATGCCCAGCAGCTACCTACAAGAAATATGTTGAAATAGCACTACAAAATTAAAGATTCCATATCGTGGATGACTCACGGCGTTACTTTAAAAAGAGGGTTACTATGTTATGACTAGTATTAGGTATTAAATCAGTACAACTTGGGGTAGCTCATGGTATTTGATTGACGATTTAGGGTGTCGCGAAAATATGACGTCAAACAGTTTTAATCTAATTGCGAAGCTCCCCGGTGAGTTTTTTTATTGGATTAATAACATGGAATTGAGTGTTTACCCAAAAAACAAGGCACATGAGTGGCTCGTTCAAATATTATCGACTGGAATGATGTTTGAATGCCGCCCTCTCCCTATTTAGCGTGGAACACTTATGAAACTCCCGGGGGATGCCTGTTTATGAATGGTACCTATCCTGCCCCTAATAACGATAATACACACATACGCATGGCCGATTGTTTAGGGGGTTGCAAGGTGGCGCCTCGGGTAAAAAAATGATACCCACCCCTGTGTAAGAGTGTGGGGTTGATTTCGATCCAAGGCTGCGGCGCTAATGTGGATTAAATGCGTATGATTGTGACCCTTAATTGATATCCTTGGGGGTTCGTTGCTGGGTGACTGTGTATTCCGAAAGATATTTTTAGAGTCGTATTTTTCTTATGGCTTATATAAAGATAAAATGTATAAACCTAATATTTATTTTGTAGCTGTTTTAATGAAATATAAAATATGATTTCTGCATCCAATTGTTTGCTGGAAGATAAGGCATATTAATATCCAATCGCATTAGTGTTTGGCTCCACTTACAAATCAACTCCTTTTAAAATATCAATAATTACTAAAAATAATTCGATGCATGACCTTTATTTTATTAAAGGTCTGGATCTGGTAACCTTAGATGTGCCATCATTAAGCGTTGCCTATCTGACCTTACCCAAATTCTCAACATACCTCAATATCGAAATGCAGACCTTGAATTGCAAATTCTTTGTCAATTTGGGTCACATCCGTCAGTCGGATCCATTCCGCAATTAGCAAAAATGGTATGCGGAAAGTTTTGAAGGCACTCACTGGGTCGCGCCAAGGGGACTTTTGCCGGCAGCTGATCGCTAACCGGAAATGGGGGATAAGGGTGGGTTAGTGCCCCGCGTCTGGGGCAGTCCCACCCCCATGGCCCCCGTTACCTTGAACGCGTAAGCGCCTCGGGGATGCCCGAAATCAATAGGACCTGCCAGGAGCAAAACCGCACACAGCCCCTTTGAATGGATAACGTACACGCGCTGGGTGTAGTACACGCTTTATTCAAATTGGACACCATTCATTACCGAGCCAATAGAGATTCGTAACTTTTTTGGGGGGTTTTGTATAATATGTTTTCATCATATTCGGAATCAAATTAAATTTTTGTTACCAAAACATTCTGCAGAATCTATGGGATTTAAGAGATTTCGAAACTATGTAAAAATATTCTGATTAAGACGCAATTTACCTGCCTGTATTATAAATTATTTCAATATAAAGGCCGGCTGATTAAAGAATTCGGTCCAGATTATACACATGACCTGACTAAAGCATATGGTTAGATCTGACCGTGGTAGTGTTACAGCTTTCTTGGCGGCGCAGCGCCTTACTGGTCCTTAACTATCGCCCTCGATGGCTTGTGTGCTCATGTTTCGTGCACGTGATTGACTTTCTAAGAAACTTTTATATCTTATCTACTGAGATAAGTTCAATATTGTGACCCACTAGGGGTAAAACCCCTTCTAATAAGAATTAGATCTGAAAAATCCGAGGTTGAAATTCTACATAAGTAGTTTACATTCCCTGACCTCTCAAATTTAAGTTTTAAAAATTTTATATAGTGCAAAATACATAAAACCACCCGAAAAAAAAAACTTTTTAGAATTATTAGACCCTATGAGGTGTGACTTCGCAGCGGAAAAGCTAGTAACAATTTATTTAGTATTACATATATCAAAACAAACTGTTTTAGAAGTGTGTTGCTTTTATTTGAGCACTGATGGAGAAACTGGCGAAGAAATTATGTCCTCGGGATGGTCATCGAGGTCTCTTGTTGCTCGACATCGTTTGTCGTATGTCAGCTGATGTCTGCAAAATGTCTCTCGTTGTCTTTTGGAGACCGGCCTTTTGTATCGTAGGTTGGGAAGGTCTCCAGCGAATCACAACCATACATAGATCATTCAATTAATTGTTGCACTCGTATACTAGACCAACGAAATATGTCCACGCCTTTTGAGAGTAAAAATTTTTTTGATGTACATTTTTGTAGGTCATATAATGCAAAGAGTTTAATATTAGCTGTCTTTTTTCTGTCACCTAATGGCATATTGTTTGCGCAACCATAATGCACAAAATGGTATAGATTCTCTATATTTCTAGATAAGTAATAACGTCATGCTTTGATACATATCTATGTGTACCTTTATGCCCAAAGGAACACTTTTTCCTCTGGACATTACGAGGATTCGTTCAGTGGCATTCTATTGCAAAAAACAATTATAAAATACAGTTTCCTCACTAAAAATAAACGCATTTTTAAAGAAATTTAGACATTAATCTAACGTATGTCTTCACGCCTGCACCACTTCGCGTTTCAAATCGAAGTATTAATGAAAAATTGTCGCAAATTTAACAAAAATGTGTTTTTATATCAGCTTTAAACAAATATTATTTATGGTACTTATTATAAGGATGTCTTCACGCCGCTTAGAATAAATACCATAAATTATACTGAAGTCAAAGTGATCTATTTTGTAATAAGCGTTAAAAGACCAACCACTCCGGCAGTTTAATGTGTTTGTTTAATGTGAAAACGCTCTTTCAAAAATAATTTAAAGGTGTAAAATTCAGGAAAAATTATCCGTTATATTCTCAACGTTCGCAACATTTCATAAAATTGACCAAAACACAAGTTTTGTGGCATTGTGTTTCCAAATATTGTACTGGAACGAATTTTAACTTATTTCTCATTTACTTTTACCCTTAATTAAATTATATATTTCTGTGATAGAGCAGTGGTTCTTAAACATAAGTAGAACGTGGATCTCTTCTTGGACCACATTTTTTTTGCGGACCCCAATTTTTTTATCTCGACATGAGACTTAATTTCTGGCTTAATTTAATAAATATTAGTATTTAGATTTATGGTCTTGCGCATTTATAGAAATGAACATTTTTATTAGCATATAGAATAAAAAAAAATATAATGAATACAAAAGCTATGAATTATAATATAATACAATAAACATTTCTTAAACAAATATTGGTCAAAATAGTTATTATTAAAATATGTTTTCTGCAAATATTTTTAATTTAATGAGATGGAGTAGTTGTTTCCTTGAAATCAGAACCACAATGTTGGAAAGTTTTATTCTTAGGTCCATTTCTACATTGAGTTTGTTTCTATGTGTTGATTCCATAGATACCGAAATATAATTATAATTTTTATAAATTAAAATTTTCCTTATTTCATGAATGAAAATGATGAATAATAAAATATATAGCTTATAAATAATATTTTAATAAATGTCACTGATTCTCAGACTTTAATTTCAGTCTGGTGCCCCACTTAATTCTTAGTGGTTGTTGATTATATTAACCCCGTTGTAATGAATTAGGCCAATCAATGTCTACCATGCTGCAATTGAAGATTTATTGAAAAAAAAAATATTATTAAATATTAAACATAGAAATTTTTTATTTACATAAGGGTTTTCACTCTTTGATTTCTGTAATCTGATCTATCGATTTTTATTACTTTAGCTAGAATTACCGTATGATATACATTTTTATTAGACTGTAGGGTATTTGCTTTAGAGGAAAATAAGTTTCTTTGTAATACATGGATCTAAAAAGGAAACGGCAACGAAAGTGTTAATTTTTACTTTGTAACTAGATATTGCTCGTTTTAAAAATAAGTGGTGCTAATGAACTTTCTCTCAGTTAAAAAAACATTTATTTACGACAACAACCATCCGAAAACCATCAAAAATAAATCCTTTACTAAGTCATCATACCTTAGTGTAAATAATCATATATTTGTTATGTCTTTATATTTTATTTACTTTATATTAACAGTTAATAAATTATGCAGTGCTATGAAAGTCTTTAGAAACGATGTAAATATTATTTTTTTTATATTTTATATAAAAATATTTTTATTGTTTCTTTTTCACACTAAAATAACTATTTTTTTGTTTAAATTTGATAATTTTAACCCTTTAATTGCCTAAATCTCGGATCATTATTTTTAAGAGAATTTTTAGATTCGACGTAATGTTTATAAAAATAATCCAATACATTTATAATCGGTTTTATTATCTGGTACATTGATATTTAGATAATAATCTTTCAAGGCTCGACACAACCAAAGGGTTAATTTAATTTTTTTTAAATTCATTAGTGTATTTAATACCAAAAACTGTATATAGTTATTCTGACAAAATGTAATTTTCGCACTGTACCGCAAAAAGCATAGTGTAATCTAGCTGTTTAACCGCAAAGGGCTGCAAAAACAAGGGACAAAAACATTCAGCTAAACACTTAATATCCCTACTACAGCACACCCACCCTACGTCCATCGATTCTCAGCTGTTGAATGTCTAGAACGTAATATGAAAATTCGCGTGCCCGCGGCCCATTCACGCTACTATATAGTAGCCACGTGCTTTTCGCTAAAGCGTCGGTCGCCATGGCAACATCTCGTTTATCACGTCATCGTACTCTTATCGGGGAACTTCACTCGCCCTCTTGGCTTTCCGTTAAACGGCCACAAGTGGAATAAAGGGTGGGGGGTCCTTGTACAAGTTACCCAATTATCTGAATCCCCCCAAGGAGAAATGCATTGGGGGCAGTTTTCAAGTTCTCAAATTTCTAGGTTGAAATTTCGGAATGAAAATTGCTAGTGTGTATGTCAAGTTATCTATCAATACTTTTATTAGTAACAAGCTTGCGAATTTGGATTTTTCATTGTAATTTTGTTCTTAGATATATTGTATAAAAGATACAAATCAACTTTATTGAACCCTTTTAGCGAGTCTTTTGCCACTTATTCCGTCGCAACGATTATGGGTGATAACGAAAAATGTGACTTTTTTAATTATTTAAATTTGTAATATACTAAGTTGTTATAAATGTATATGTTTGTTTGTGATGTCTTTGGATTTTAAAATAAAGTAAACACAGTGACACTAACTACTTGAAACCGCACAAGTTAGTGTTAAATTGTTTTTTATAAACGATTAGATTTACAGTTCGTCACTGTTTTTAGAATATATGAATCGAAATTATTTATATATGTAATGTTTTAAAATATAATTATAATAATATTGTATTTTTTTTCTTTCTAGGTAAGTTTGCTATCAATATTTACTGCTCATATCCAGCGATAGTTAAGTGCATCTTTTAGTAATTTACAATATTATGATCGTTACTGTGTATGCACATTTATATAATTCAATGATAGTGCACCACAAATGGATACTTAGCACCCTACCCTATATTTTAACACCCTGCACCCTACATCAATTCACTATTTACAATAAAAAAAATTCAACATATTATTTTGTCATTCTTAAAATACACCTACTTTGAATTATCTGATGCATGACAAACTCCTGCATTTTTAAACCTCATTAAAAATATATATTCTGAGCTAAAAGCTTTGATAAGCGTCACAGTCGAGCTACCCTCTCCCTCTTTCAATTGTGTGGGAAACAGTGGTGT
Source organism: Plectrocnemia conspersa (assembly GCF_051122295.1). Classification (NCBI taxonomy): domain Eukaryota; kingdom Metazoa; phylum Arthropoda; class Insecta; order Trichoptera; family Polycentropodidae; genus Plectrocnemia; species Plectrocnemia conspersa. The sequence continues at coordinate 3,123,917 of NW_028277173.1, forward strand.
GCAATGCAATAAGAAAGCTCATTGAAAGCAATCACCATAAACATCGAAAGCACAACAAACTTCCATGGGGTGTAATATCTGGTTGCATATTGTATGTACGAATTGGCAATTTAATATCTTGAGATAAATTCGATACAATGCAAACGTCTCAAATATATCTGACTCATGGATGAATCATTTTTCTGTGATTCATATTTTAGTTAAATTAGATTCTCATAGACAACTTGCCCATTGTATTATTCGCTTTGGTGTTATCTGTTGTTTTGTGATTAAATATTTATTTTATGAACTATATGTTTCTCTTTGTGTTCTTTTCTATGGCCTTACGATTTTCATATTAGAATCGTCTTCTTCCTATCTAACAATGAGTCATCTCCTTCATGTCTGTCTCAATCTATTTTTATGTTGTTGTCCCATGAGCTATATTTAATTTAAAAACGAAGAGAGTAAGCTTTATATAATGCTTTTCGCCATTATTCGTGTGATTTGCATTGTCGTGGTTCTGAAAGTCTTTTTGAAAGACTAAATGTTTACAATATTTTTAAGTCTATGAAAAATTATTAAATAAAAAATAACCAGTTAAATCTAATACAGTTTTTTGTTTGTTATGGAGTGAACCAATTTACACTCAATCAATATGTTATTCATAATTTCAAAGAATTGTTTTCTTGGTCTTGCGTCATAAAATACGTTAAATAATGTTCATTGTACTATAAATATATAGTAGTAAATTATAAAGCGTATTTGAGGCTTGTATTTTAACTTTATAAATACTACATTGTTGTCCTTGAACTCAAAAGGTCGCTTTGTGTTATCTTAACGAACAAGCGGGCAAGTCTATAGCACTGAAAATTTATTTTTGTCCTCCGGCCTAATTCATCTGTAACAATATAAACCTACTTTATATTTAATATTCGTGGCCTTGTCATGTGAAAATATTTATATTTAAAACATATTTTTAAATTACATTTGATCCTAAACTATACATTGCTAAAATAAATTCAGCAAATTCATCTAATCACTTACATCGTAACTAAAGCTATCTATATTACATATAGGAATGGTGTGGTCCGTAACGCTCAGATTACTAACTGAGGTTGCGGGTTCGAGCCCTGGCAGCAAACCTCGAATTTTTATTTTTTTAAAAATGCGCTAATAATAAAAAACCGGCCCCAGCTGCAGTCACATATATTGGTTATAAATTATATTACAAATAAAAAATTATAATTACCGATTCCCAGACTTTTAGTCTGGTGGTTACTTACTTGTAGATATTCATTATATCTGATTGACTTACTCATAAGATACAGATTTTCTCCATTGTAACGCATTGGGCTTATGTCTGTTACGTTACAATGGAAGATTTAATAATAATACATAAATATATAAATCTATTATTTTTCTTCAAGAGTTATAGGTTATTCGATTTAAATTTTTTTAGCATGTTTTCATATTTTAAATTGTCCTACTAGTTTTGAACACATGCGTCTAGTTAGGTTTTTAGAATTTAGCTACGTATCGAAATTTTCTTGCTAAACCCTATAAGTGTATTCCATGCATACATTACCTTCAAAATTAATTTATATACTAGCCGTTTTATTTCAATTTTCATGGAAGATTCTTATCCAAGTTCTCTTTGAAGCATACACTTCGTAGTCGCTTCGTTAATATGTGTTAAATTGCGTCTATATGTATTATTCTTAAAGTCATCTGTACTTTGAGTAATGCCAAACAAGAGGCGAGACCAAAGTATGTGGTTTAATAAATCTTTGAATCAAAATTGTGAAGTCAATTGCTTCGAGTCTGGTTTTATACATGGACGTCGAATCCCCACCACGTACGCTAGTAGGAATAAAAAATAGCGGCTATCAGGCGCGGGTCTTGTGAGTGAGTTAATTTATAAAAGGTTAACTCCTAATAATTGCCGATGATACAATGACAAAAATGCCTGATGTTAGCATATACAATACAAATTATTAATTTGAAATCATATCACCGTTTGATATATATTTTTAAGTACAATTTTATGCTGCTCTTGCCTGTTAACTAACAGCTTTGTGCGCTACTTCTTAAATTTTGTACGCCACCAGCGAATTTTGTTTTAAAAAATAATTATATAGAACGTACGTGTATCGAATCATTCATGCAGTAGATAAATTCAATTTCACTGATATTGCCCATATAAATTATGTTTGATACATTTTAATTGGCCTATACTACATTTGCGTTAACACAGTCAGTTCGAGAGTTTGCGTTAACAGAGTCAGTTTAATTTCATCATTTTTCATAATTGAGAAAGAGATGGCAAGTTTGGGATTACGCCCCTACTATTAGCTCTGAAGCATGAGATATGGATATACTTATCATTACTCCTATTTATATTGTGAACAAATTTATAGGAATAAAAATCATTACTATATTTTTATATTTATCAATCAATCGGAGTAATGATAAGTATGTCGAACGTACTTTATAGCTTATATAACTGTGTTAACGCAAATATAGTAAGTGAAATTATGTTTATTCTAGTGAAAATATAATTCACTTTAAAAGTTGCAGAACGTCCTTTTGTTGTCAAACCCAAAGCTAACCTAACTTGACATTATGAAAGTTATGATAGTTTTTTAGCTTTAATTAGATTTGGGTTTGAACAGTAAATAGACGTTTCGTAACCGAGTTTCAAAGACATTTTAGAGACATTTTTTCACTAATTATCAGTTAAAAAATCACTAATAAAATTTGGTAAAATATGTCACTGATTTATACTTCTGTATAATGTTTCACTACTTATTTAATGGTTATTGACTGTGTTTGCCTTGTCGTATCGTATTAGGTTACCGCCTGTTAATGCTGCAATGGAATAATAACAATAAAAATTTTAATATCGCCGCGGAATGCATTTTTATCACTTGTGTAACATAAAGCATGAAAAAATAATGGTGTTAAGTTCATGCTTCTTCAAAATATCAATTTACGAATCTAATACATATTATATATTTAGCATATATTATAAATCTATCTAATCGTGTGTGCGTCAAATAAATGTGTTAATATATATCAACTAATTAGATATAAACGAGTAGATAACGCGAAACCCTAAATTAATTACAACGATTTCGTGAAACGTGTTCGTGCTATTAACGCGATACGTTTTAAACTGCGCTTTTGCTTCAAAAAACTAATTAATTAAATTTGTACAGTGTGAAACATATTAAATTTTCGTTGTGCCACTTTTCAATGCTGATTTTTTATATTGAAAATATTATAAACAAAAACATTGGACTTGAAAAAATAACATAATATATTGATATAATTATAATATGCTAATGTTAACTCTATAAACTATGAGGTTTTTTTCATTTTAATCATGAAACCAATTTGGAACTTCTATGAGATGTGTTTTCGTTTTTTTTATACCATATCTCTCTTATTTGCAATTCATATGGCGTAAAAAGAATCAGCATAATTATTTGCACGAACATACATTACATATATTGTGTATTCGATTTAATAATGTCGTGTCGTTACGTCATGACAAATGGCCATGACATTTCCTTTTGTGAGGATTCCCTCACGTGGTATCTTGTCATTAGTGTGGGTGGAAAATCTGCTTATAAGAACGAAAAAAATAACATTGTGTTGTTAATGCCATTTTGTATGGTTGTGAACAAAAGGAAAAAAAACTTGCCAACGACCTATCGATGACATCTAAATTTAGTATTATAAAAACATTGCCTTACACACACAAACATATTATTATAATTACAAATAACTGTTTATATTACGTCTAGCCAATGTAGTGTATCCTCTGTTTACCCTTGATTTTATCATAGATCATATTCCCAAGGAAAAACACATCACAACAAAGGCTTCAATTTCCTCGAGTGCTCTGTCTACACTTAAGTGTATAGGAAAATAACGATCGATATGAAAGCTTCAACTAAGTACAGTCTGTCATTAAGGCTTTTAATGGAAAGCCTTCAACTTTTGACATTTTACGGTACACGACAATCATGTGTCACTTTACAGCAATTTCGCCCCAATTCCGAGTCGTAAAATATTCATTGGTTCACAATTTAACATCGGCTGGCTTGCTAGAAAATTAAAAATGTACCAGGTAAAGCAATTTTAGAAAGCCATATTTAGTATCTTTCTGCATACATATTTTATAAGTTAAATGGCTGCTTGTATCTTTGTACTTTCATAATTTATACGGCTTATATTTAGAAAAAAATTGAAAAGTCTCACTCTTCTCTATATATGTATTTGTTCAGAAACAGATGATCTGGTGCCTAAAACTATAATTAAGTTTGGGATATATTTTCACTACAAAAATTATATTTATAGTAGTGAAAATGTATCTTACGATTTATACTTGAATATCTTCTGCGCTACGCGTTCATAAATTCGCGTTGTTAATTGCATTTTACGCTCAAAAACTAATGTTTTTATAAATCATTTAAATATATGTCTGCTAGTTATTATTTCACGCTACCTGCTCATAAATTAGCGCTTGTTAGTGTAACTCATGTATTTTCAAAATTCAGATTAAAATTGTGATAATATATGAAACACAAAAACAATGATAGGCGTCGTGTTTCGTACGTTTTAAATTATTATTTTTAGATTAACTATTTATTTTGTTTATACGCATTTTATTATTTTTTCCTATAAAGTATTGCTATATAAAACTATGCACTAATTCAGTGGTTCTTAAAGTGTGGGTCGCTACTACAAAACTTTATTAATTTTATTTTTTATTTTATAAAATGTGCTTGTTAAATATTGACATAGAGCAATTTAAAAAATCTTGAATTAAGCAAAGCGCCGATAATTAAAAAAAATAAAAATGAATGAAAAATATAAAAACGGATTAGATAACATTTTTAGAAACAAAAGTTAAAAATTTAAAAATCGTTAGTAAATTATTTTTACAGAAAGACAACTCGCATTATTACTTTTTTACAATTAGCTATAGAAATATAATAAATCAACTACTAGAAGAAATGCATATATTTTTTTTAATATTTTTAAAAAGTAAACATGGTTATTTTTTGCCACTAAGATTCAGTAAACTGATAATATATGTTAAATGATGTGCTGGTTAATCTTCCTATCATTGTTTATATAATCAAATATTATTATTAACTATAAAATTGCATCAAACCTATTTATAATATTAAATAATATTTATACTAAAAAAATAATATTATAAATAATTTCAATGTAGAACATTAAGTATTTTTGAAGTAATTAAATAAGTAGCATAGTAAATTGTAATCGATCATAAAAATGCAATTAATAATGATTTATGAGTATTTTGCTAAAACAAGTTTCAATAATACTTTTTTTTAAATACTGCATTAAAAAAATACTAATAATATAACGTAGTATGTAGTTTTTTTTTAGGAATATGTATATGGGATAAATTCTATCTAATTTTATTTAAAAATAGATCTTGTAGATATTCAAAATAATAAAAAAAATCGTGGTTTTGCCAAAATAAATCTTAGAGATAAACGTAAAAAAATGAAATAGACGTTCTAAATTAAAGATTAAAATAAAATTAAAATAAATTTAAAATTATTTGTCTTTATATTTTTTTGTAATTTATTTGCCGTTGTACTTTTAAACATACTGCTAAAAAAAAGATCTTCCCTACCCTTTCATTAATAAGTTAACTTATACACATTTGTTAATTTATTAGTATACACCTGGGAGTAAGTTAATTATTATTAATAAATAGGAACAATAATAATTATTTATGTTGCTATTTATTTATTATTATTTTATATTGCAAAAAAATCAAAGATTTTCAACGTTTTATTGTTTTTATTTATATTACTACTTTTTTGTATTGGTATGTTTTAACAATTTATTTTAAAACTTTTCTATTATAAAATTTCATAAATTTATTTTATATATTATTCGGTTTTTGTCAATTTTTTAAATATTAATTCAGAGGCTCTTAATATTTTTTATTAAATTAATATAAAATATTTTTTTGCTACGTTTATTTTCTCGTACTCTTTAAATTATTAGTATTATTTTCTATATAAATATTTATTAAGATAGTTATGTATGTAAATACATAACTATCTGGGGTACATCAAAACAATGAACCAACCGCCGTACATGTACGGCGATACCACTCAAAGGAATAATATTATATCCGCTATCTGCTGTTGGAATGGCAGCTATTTTAAAAATTAAAAAATCATTACTTCGTTTAAAAATAAATTTGAGAAAAAAGTATTTGCAAAATATAGATTTTAATTTAAAAAAAAATTTTCATTTATTTTTGTCATTCATATTGGTTTTTAGAATACAATAATTTGTATCATACAAAATGCTCTAAAAATAGATATTGATAATACATCAGCTGCTTAGCTAGCTGGATTCACTATTTTAAAATGGTGGCTATTTAAAACACTAAAAATTAGTAGCTCCGTTAAAATAAATCTTAGAAACAAAAGTAAAGAGTTAAATTTAAAAAAAAAAAATTTCCAGTTTTATTTTCCCATATTTAATTTATTTTATAAATATAAATAAAATCAAATATTTTTATACATGATATTTTTAAATTGACTTAATTTACCAATATTATCTGTATTACTTCAACGTTTATAGTTTTGAATATTTTTATTATTGCATATTAAATATTTTTTATTTCGCATATTATAGGACTTTTAAGGGAGGAAATAGCGTAGTCCGTAACGTCTCAGACTAATAACTCTGAAGTTGCGGGTTCGTGCCCCGGTAGCGGCACTTGAATTTTTATTTTAAGAAAATGCGCTAGTACAGCTGCAGTGACATTTGTTGATTATAAATTATATTACACACAATAATTCATAATTATTAATGTAGATGTCACCGATTTGCAGACTTTCAGTCTGGTTGTTAATACTTGGTATTCATTATATCTGATTGACTTACTCAGTTGGTACAGATTTACCCCGTTGAAACGCATTGGTCATATGGCTTTCAGGTTACAATCGAAGATTTAATAAAAATAAATAAATAATAATACGAAACTCTGCTTATAATATACACCTGAAAGGCAACTAAAATAATGTTAACATACAAAAAAATGCTTTTTTTCTGTTGCGAATATATGTACCTACATATGTCGTAACAACTGATAATCTTTGCGTAGAAATTAGTTGCGAAAGACTCGCTAAAATGGCCGTAAAACTAACAATTACTTTTAATTTGTTTTATTATACAAGATCGTTTTTTTTCTTAATGAAATATAACAATAAACCATAACTGGTCTGCGTACATTATCATAAAGATAAGGGTCATTACCAAATATATTTGTCTAACAAGTACCAGACACTTCATCCCAAGATTTCATAATATTGAGATATCGTCAAATGTACCGATTTTGCTCTATATCGAATTATCGAAATTTGTCAGATTGACATTGGACTTTTTATTTTAATGTATATGAACCCATATCACTTTTTTTATACACTTCGGCCCACCACTTCGCTTCCGAAGTTCAACCGAACTCTCACAGGTGGAGCTACACCGAATCGACCGAGACTATACTAATGAAAATTAAAGCGTTCAATACCATGTATAGCTCCAACATAATAAATAGTCAATTTAAAAACTCATTGTATAATGTATTTGTAGATATATGAGTTTGATCATATATCACACCACATTTTCGTTCTCAGTGTTATTAAATCACAAAATATGCCAAGTCATTAATTGCGCATTTCCTGTTATGGTTAGGGGATATTTGTGTTGTTATAATAAATTCATTATTTATATTGGTAATACGAACTTCAAGTCGGGGTCACCAGTTAAGGAATATATTTTGCACTGTTCTTGACTTTGAACCGTTCACTTTAAATTATTTTAAACTGAACACGCCTGCCATACTTTTACAATACATTTTTCTACACATACTAATATTCACTCGCTTTATCGCGGCTAACATTCCAGCTTATGTTTACATTAGCATTTTCTTCCAACGTTAAACAATGACACACTCAAATACATATTGTATAATAGGAGTTGCTCAAATATCAAATAATACGGCTCGTGAATCGTTTGACACAAATATTCTCGAAGCGAATTACAAGACAAACATCATTATAGGCTCTTACGACCTTTTCATCGTGCATTCTCAAATATCTAGTATCTTGTCCGCTTTTCCCCAGACGCAGTTTTCGGGAATCGATAGCCGAGCTATTGTAGCGCCTCTGTCGGCCAGACGCGGAAACGAACCGCAATTAAATACCGATTACGTGACACGCCATACTACAATTTGGATTTCCTGTACTGTATTCCGATGGACGATGGGTGTTTCTGTTATTCTTTGCATTGTCTTTCTTGTATTAGTGAACTACTGGTCATAAGAAGAAAATTTCTCGTTTGAATGGACCACCTATCGTTTCTTATTACCTCTTGCCAATGTATTGAATTAATATTTCAGTGTATTTATTAGGCCAGTATTACTTAAACTTTGAAAAAATAAAAATTGCAATAATTTAGGTTTTATTTAAAATTTTAATTATTGCTTAACAGCCAAATTACGCAGTTTATATTTAAACGCAATTTAATATTCCATGAGATGAAATCTTTTTTTTTTCGATAAATCCTAACTGGGATAGATAAGGCTTTATGTATATATTTTTACACATATTTCGCAGACCAATATATGATGAGTAGCACTGCATTAAGCGTAGTACGCATTTGCGTAGTACGTCGGACGTTACAAAAATCAACATGTTTTGTGCAAGGAAAATAAGATAAATTTTTGTAAAATTACACACAAATAGATCATTTGCATTTATGATAGTGTTGATTGTGTTTCTGAAAATTTTGTTTATTGCTTTACTTTTGATTAAACAAAATATTTTTTTCGTATATTAAAATCTTACCTTTGTTGTAACTATTTGTTTATACCGTAAATGAACAATAATAATATGTATTATTATTTATAATCAATAGATGTGTCTTTACAAATATGTCGTTTTAATAAATAAAAATTAGAGTCTGCTGCGGGAATTCGAACCCGTGGATTCTGGGTTGTCTGTCTAGTGCCTTACTGACTACAATATTAAAACATTGTTTTTTTATCAAAAAGTTTATATTTCAAAACCATACAATTGTATTGTTTTGTAAATAAAATATTGTATTCACATAACAAAAAATAATTGAATTGATTATAATAGCTTTTAAAATAAGAATCGTAAATATTAGACAAATAAATTTAAAATATAAAAAAATATTATATTGATTGTATATACGTGTAAAGGTGTAACATACATATTTACATCTCTTTCTTACTTATATATATTAATGAAAGACATAGCGCTTCACTAACTGTGATTTCTAAATCGAGTATTGCTGTCGGTTTCTCACTGTCGCGAGGTACCGCAGCTAGCTTCTGATTCGAATATAGGTGCTACGTTTTTTTTTTTTATCAAATCTTCCTTTGTAACAGGCGTAAGCCCAATGCGTTACAACGGGATAAGATATAATGAATACCTACAAATAAGTATTAACCACCAGACTTTTCAACCTGGTGGTTAATTCATCGGTGATATCTATATAAATAACTATAATTAGTTATCAAAAATCTAAAATATATGTTACATAATATTTATAACTCATTTGTAAAAATGTTAATGCTACAGATGTTTTTAACTTTTTGGAAAAATTCGTTAGTTAAACATTCATTATTTTCATTAATTATTAAATAAACACTAAAAAAATAAAAAACATGTGTTTTTTAAAAAAGCACTTGCTCTTAATGTTTAAATTATGTGTATCACAAGTTTTCAATAAAAATTTGGCCTCTTTTAGTTTATATTATAAGCAATTATTCTATGAGATGGAATAACATTTTTTCGATATTTTTTTTCCAAAATCTATGGCTTAAAAAATATCAACTACTTTCACGCCAAATTAAATTTTTCTATAAAATTATATGGATCTTGTTTTTTTAGATTTTTAATTGCACCTTAGCAGCTCTCAACAATTCCGCAGCTCAAAGCTACGCATCAACGGCTCTTAAAGTAAATCAAATTGATACTATTAAATATAGTAAAAAAAAGTTATGCTAATTTATATTATATCAAAATAATGCACACAGGCACGTGTCATGACGCATATGCGCAATAAAGCTCACATTATTTTTTTAATGACGCATATATGCGTCAACGGCTCTTAACGGTAATAAACTGTTAAAATAGTGTAAAATAGATATATATTATATCATCAAACGCATATGCGCATTAAAAGCTCACAACATTATTTTTTTAATGACGCGTATATGCGTCAACGGCTCTTAACAATAAAAAGTAATCTGCCCATATAGTGTAAAGTAGACATAAAATATATTATCAAATATAGTGAAAAACAAATTGTTTTTGCTTACTCCCATCAAAATAATGCACATAGCTACGTGTCATACCGTAAAAAATATACTAATAACTAAAAAAAATAATTTACTATAGCAGAATTCTTGTACAATGTAGTTGGCAGTTTAACATTATTATTGTACGATAAATCTTGGGTTAAAAAAATACCAGCGTTGCCATAAAATCATAAAATAATTTCGCGTTATGTGGCTAAATTAATTCTAAAATAGACATCATCAAAACTTTTCCTAGATAACATTATTTATATGGATCTATTTTTTAGATTTTTGAAATGATAAAAGTGAACTTTTATATTAAATAATGCTACGGAAACTACTAAAAATTCAAGTTTTTCCCATGAAAATTATATAGTTTTAACTCATTCGTAAAATTTCTAACAAAAATGCTTAAAATTCAAGATTTTGCGATTAACTTGAAACAACTATATATTAGGCAAATGTTTTTAACATTCGTTAAAAAAATCGTTTTTAAAAAAAAAACAAAAAAATTAAAACATGTGTTTTTAAAAAAGTGCAGTAGTCGAAAAATGTAGATCACAAGATTATGCTGTTAAAATATATGTGAAATTCTCTAAATCGTATTTCTCAATTTTAAACGACGCATATGCGCCTTAGTAGCTCTCAACAATCCGGCAAGCAAAATAACGCATAAATGCGTCAACGGCTCTTAACGTAGATACAATTGATATTATTAAATATTGTAAAAAACAAATTGTTTATGCTAAATCTCATCAAAATAATGCACATAGGCACGTGTCATGACGCATATGCGCATTAACAGCTCACAACAATAAAAATGTAATGACGCATATATGCGTCAACGGCTTTTAACGGTAATAAACTGTTCAAATAGTGTAAAATAGATATATAGTATATCATCAAACATTGATTTTATTCATAGATATCTATTAAATGAACTTTAGGTACTTTAATAAATCAGAAATATTTAAGATTTAATCAACATACAATAATTTGAACACATAAAATGCGCGGCTAAAAAATCTTGCCATATTTTAATCATTCTAATTAAATTTAATAAGCCTTTGCTCACCAACTCTCTTATGATCATTATCTATAAATCGATGTTAGAAAAAATGTTATTTACTCCCTGAAGCAAATACTATAGATCTTATAAAAAATATACTGTTTCCCATCTTAGTGATAACGGTCCGGCAATTATTGCCAAGGCAGAAAAAGCCGATATATCTGATGTTGGCAATCAAAGTGTTACTTTGTACTGCGGGACTAGGATATACAAGTAAAATAATAAATCTTTTAATAATTAAATTATATATTATACGAGCACTTATTTGCTAATAATATATTTTATTTAAATATGTAATATATAGTTTATAAATATGAACAGTAAATTTAGATTATTTTATTTCCATAATATAGCAATTCATCATTGATATGTATCGTTGAATAATTTACACATACGACTTTGCCAACCGTATCTAGATTTGCTATACCGTGACTATTTTATTTAATTAAAATGATCGATCGATCAATTAATTGAATTACTTACAATGGCCATAAATCATAATCCATAACTAATGAATCTTGAATAATGTGGGTCACATTATTTTTATATATATAACATTTATATATAATAATTATAGTGTGTAGAATATTACACCAATATAATCGGTGCAAAAAAATATGTTTTTAAAACCATAAAAAAATGACCATTGTAATTTTTAGTACTATAAAAAACATGATTTATATATTTAGAGAAGCAGTGGATGCTTCATAAAAGAAATACATTAGCAGCTTTTAAAAATAGATTTGTTTTGCCTTCCTGTATATTTTAATGGTTTGGGATGATAAATTAAAAATTAACATATATGACACTTTACAAAAACTCATTAGCAGCAGTCGCTTAACTAATGGTGCGTCATATTATTTGTATATTTTTAATATTTTTTAATTAATATGTTTCATAATAATATTTCGTAAAAAGAAATACCATAATAAAAAAAGCAATTGTATCGAATTAAATTGCTGTTTTAAAATTCAAAAATATTGTACTTTTGTACACATCCGTTTCCAAAATCGTGTTGAGGTCAAATTGAACACTTGCAAGTCTCACGTGCCAATTCTAATTGTTCGACACAATATTTTAGAATTGACCCCGATTTCGAGGCTGAACTTTGGAATTTCATATAGCGACTGGTATAAACTAAATGTTATTCGAATAAACATGATACAATTTTAATTAAACTTTAATTAAATCTTACAACCGGGTCAACACAATCAACAACCACTAAATAAAAAGTGAGATACAGACTGAATCAAAGGCTGTAAATTAGTGGTAGTTATTTAATTAATTATATACTAATATTATAACACAAATGATTGATTGTAATAATATAATACAAGACAAGATCATTTTATTTAATTATGTGCTTTATATGGAATTCATTAGTCACTGGCTTATCGTGCTTGCACTTATGATAAATTAAACCAATATATAAATGTGATGACATGCAGCCGTTCAATATTATGAATTAAAACAAGGCATTATTCACAAAATGCAGATGAAAGTAATTATTGAAACTATGTATAAAGAAGTCTGTATTTATGTCTCGACAGTTGTTTAAATTTCAGTCAGACATAAGCTACCATACATATTTTTATAATCTACAAGCAAAATATTTATTTAATATAGAATAGAGCACATAAACGACGCAAAGTTAATGGGTGGGCAAAAGTGCATGCATGCAAAACAAAGGTAGTGCTTAAATGGCGAGATAACAGGAGTGCTATTACTGTTGACTTTCAAAAACACGCGATAAGGGCTTACAATTGTTTGCTTTCTCTTTCATATTTTATTTGTGTAAGTTATTTAGGGATCGCCATTAGTTCGTGAGTTATAATAACCACCAGTCGAAGAAGTAGTTCTATCTTGGGACCACTGTTGTTTCTAATATTCATAAAGATAGACATGGCCATTATAAATTATAATTTTATATACATACCGATGACTTAAAGATGTTTAAAAGCGTCCGAACTATTTCTGACTCAAATATCTATATCCTGTCTTTTTCTAGATCTTAATTGCAAGTAAAGTTTTCTTGGAATTGCGTTAGAAAGGAAGTGAAAAGTCTTTTAAGACGTATTTATGTTTCACTTGGATTATCTTGATACAGTATCCTTAATTTAGAACCCTAACAAGGTCAAACATTATCTCATTATTGAGTTGCTACTATATGTGGGAGTTCACTCACTATACTTTATTCTATCCTAGCGCCTTTTTATTAGGATTTGTTGTGCTCTAGTAAGCTTTTCTTAGTTCTTATAATCTATAAATATACCTAAGTATGTACATTACAAGAAGAGGTTCGTTTGAAATGCGATATTCGATTTGACCGATATACATCAGAGATAAAATGTGTCAGCTCCTATTACTGCTTCAAAGAGATTTGAACGCTTTTGACCTCAGCGCTAAGCGTATTCTCATCCATGGAGATGAAAAGATGTTATCTTAATTGTTGTAGAAGTTTATATATACTTTTTAATTGAATTTTAATATCAATGGGATGTATTTATTAAAATATTATGTTAATTTTAACTTTAAAATAGTTGGCTTTAATATTTTCTATAATATTACATTTAATTGACAATATAATAGAGATCAATTCAGTTTAATTGGCAAACTATTATTGAGATTGCTAGATGGTGCTGATTGAATTATTGCCTATCACAGTATTATAAATGTAAATACTCGCAGAAAAGCTCAAAAAGTCATAGCTGCTGCTGAGCGTTGTCGTGCAGCAATCAGAAATTTTATCTGACGGTGCACGCTTTATATGTTTATAATAAACTTTATTATATAAATTATTTTAAATATGGTTTGTCTAATAATGTAAATAATATTCGTATCTATTATCGACGTAGTACTGCATTTTTGTACTCTTAAAGTCGTATTAAAAACCATATTCCGCGTAGCTCTGCTTATTTTGACTATGAATTATGAAGAAGTGTAGCATTCCTTCCAGCTGTCTGATCAATGTCGATAATTCGGGGTGGAATCAGACTTTTTGTTATAGTCTAAAACAGGCTTTATAACGGTTTGCATAACATCAGGTACTGTGGGATCATGTTTTTTGGTACTTTGCTGTTTTGATATTTTAGTGCATTTATTCGGCGAAGATATTTAACACCGACCGTTACTTTTGTTAAAGCTCTGTGTTTTAATGCATATAACTTTTGACGAATTCTGTTTAATAAAAGTTCGCTCGGATACGCAACATCGTTTGTTTATGCCGACGAAAAATAAAAAAATCATAATTATAATAAATTAAATATTTTTTATTTTTTATATAATTAAAATATGTTGTTTCATATTCTATCTTAATCAATAATTAACTTGTAATTTAGAAATTATTTTGAGTAATTTGTCAAACCAAAAGTATTAAAAAATATAATTGACAATGTCTAAAAAATTAACCTACTTTTCTTAAGAGATTCATAATTTTATCCTGTACTCGTGGCAAAATGTTAAAAATTGCTATACATGCATATGTTGCTACGGTGTAATAGTAAGACCTTAGCATAATAGCAATTAACGATTTGAAACGCAAAATGCCTCACGATTCAGACAGTCTATGTTTTTAATAATTATGCAGTTCTGACATCCGTCAATTTAATTTCAGTAATTTCAACTACATATAAAGTCGTTTATTATCGACAATCGATAAGTCTTCAACTCAAACCCTCAGTCACACAATGGTATATATAATAAACTCACGTGAAACATCAGCTTTCTGTTTTCAAACCATCAACTTTTATTCCATATATCATTTATGACATTTCTGTCTTTCATAAATTATATATTTTGGCATGACTTGAGCGAAAATATATTAAATTTTAATGAGTGCTATATTCTTATCATTGATGCAAATAACTTTCCTTTACATAATATAGTTATACTATACGCAAAATTTCATTATTTCGCAATATATATTATATATCTATTAAGTGTATTTTTAAAATTAACCAGACGGTTAATCATCTATTCAAAATCCCTTGAGAATTTACGTTAACGTCTTTACTGTGCCTAACGAATTCCTACGCTTACCTCAAATTAATTCTGAAAATATTAAAGTCACCTCTAACAATTAAAGCCACCTCTATAACACTAACGTTGTTTAGTATGCCTGCTATTATATAATTTCTCGGTGTAATGTTTGCGTTTATCCCTTCCCTTTTGAGGTTAACGTCTCGAAGTATACTTGACCCACATAAACTTCAACTTACAATGTTTACTTTATCGTAGCGGCTGAAAATATATCAGTTTATGTAAATTAGCACAAGTTAACTTGTATGTAATGTTAATAAGCTGCATCAGTCAACTTTACTAATTGAATAATTTTAAGCTTAAATCTCACATTAGTCAGGGATTCTCTATATTCTAGATTGATAGCTGATTCATCAGTATCAATACAAATTTCTGAACAAACAACAAAAAAATCGCATCAACAAAAGTTGATGTATAATCATATCTAATGTTACTATTAATTTCTGGGAAAAATAAGGTCAGCATCTTTTTTTATAAAAAACTAATGATTGATTTATTTTTGCTATTATTGTAAAATTAAATTTATTCAATATGTGTGTTTTTTTAATGTAATTAACATAGTTTTAAAAAAACAATTATGAATGTGTATTGCATTAAATGTTAAAAGTAAAGTAACTACATGTCCATATTTAAAGGCTACTGTCCGATTTTATTGCTCTTGATGTGAATTTTTGACTTGTGTAAAATGTTAATTCTATTTGCGCTCTTTTAATGAACAAAATTCGTTTTTAAAGTATATATTCCGATATATTTTAACTACTCGAAAGTTTAGAATCGCACGGTCATAGTGTGAATGCTCAAATATACCTCTTACCAATCGTTCACATTACAACGGCGACGGCGTGATTTTCTTTCTTTTGACAAGAATTTTTGCTCTCTTTTTGACTTCTCAAAAGTCGTAAAATCATGCCGTTGCTGTCGTAGTGTGAACGACCGGTAAGAGGTATACCAAGCGTTCCCACAATTGTATTCCTTTTAGCATAAACTATTGACTTTTGTGACGCAAAAATAGTATTTATGCTCTCCCATTGGTTTAGTGTGTATTGTCTAATTCTCACATTAGAAATCGTAAAATCATGCCGTTGCTGTCGTAGTGTGAACACTCAGTTGTCCGGATTATATACGTACATTTTCCGGACTCAAAAACTGACTGATGTGTACTAAAATTGAATTCTTGCCATTTTAAACTTCCAGTTTGAATACATGCTTTTTATTAAACCGAAACATTTTATTTTATAATCTTATGAAGCTTTTTTTAATACTAGAAAATATTTACAATTTTGCATTCTTACACACCGGAAACGGGTCAATATATATTATAATAATTAAAATTGCATGATTTTTGCCACTAAAATGAACGATTCTATTTATATGAATAGATTGACGCGATGTTCATTATTTTTTTTATTTTTTTTTCAATAATATATTTTTTTCAAAATCGTTAATTCTGTTTTGTAGTGTATTAAAAAAATATTATTCATTAAAATATGCAATAATAAAAATCAATTTTTCGCGCTACGTATTAATAAATTTGAGTTTTGCGCTCTAACCCCCTATTTTTTGTTGGTGCAACTCACAACTCTTTTACTAAATTATTTTCAATAATAAATTTTAAGCGATTTAAAAAATCGTAAATATTTATCCTCAACATAAGATATATATTTTTTGCTATTGTATAATTTATATTACTATCTCTATACTTTTATAATTCGGTCACACTATTTTTTTTTATTGCGAAAATATTCACAATTCTGCATTTTTACACACAGGAAACGGGTCAATTTATATTACAGTACTAAAATTTACATTAACACGATTGCTAGTTACATTTTTAAATTGCATGACTTTTGCTATAAAGAGTAATGGTTATATATATATAAAATTATGCGCTGTTTAGTAACTTTTTTTCATTAAATAGTTTTTTCAGATATTGCCAATTCTGTTTTTATAAAATCTGCAAAATTACGTTTTTCAATACATTTGCTTGAACATAATATTCTAAATCGTTTATGATTTATTTTAATATACAATAATAAAAATACATGTTGCACGCTATTCACTCATAAATCTGATCTTTTCGCTCTGGGCTTCATTTTTTATTTATTATAACTTTCAATTCTTTATTTTGCTTAGTTATTTTTATTTATTGATATTTCATTAGTGAATTTTAAAAACACTAATTTTTTCTTTTGTATAATAAATAATTTATAATAAAAAAGTGTATTTGTAACACGTATTTGTGACACGTATATATTTTATTTATCTTAATAGTAATAAACCTAATATTCTTTTGGCCCAAAGATTTATGTTTTTTTACATACATATATAGTATTATAAACTTAAATTAATAAAATTGTTACAATATTTATAACAATAAAAAACTAATAAAACATTTTAATCAATGCTTATATTTACATATTATCAGTGTGATAAAATGTAATCCATGCGAATTTATTCATTGATAAAACTGCACGTCATGTAAAGTCGTAAAAAGATAACATCTATTATAAAAAAATCATATACATACAGCATTATATTATCTAATTTTGTTCTCAATGAAAAGCATATTTTATTCTTAATCAAAATGTCAATGTTTATAAAACGTAGGTTTTAATATAATATATAAGTAATAGATACTTGTTGATCAGACACGCGAAATCGCGGTAGCGGACCGTAATGTGTTTAAAGTATGTTTCTTGATTATATTGAAGATATAGTATAACTTTAGCTTACTTGTTACATTGTTACTGGACATTTTATCTAAAAATAAACAAAGCGGTACTCGAGAAGCTTCAATTGCTTTTACATGCCATAAAATTCCACATCAAAGCAATGAAATGAGGAGTATGCAATTAGGCGAAGGCGAGAGTGCCCAAACACTTACCCACCTACCGATAAAACGTCTTCGTGAAATTTTTGTCGGACCTCCTTCAGTTTGATAATGAAGTGGAAAAGAGCCGAGGTTCATGAACCGAAAACTAATTTACGACTGTGGTGTGTATGTGTAGCTCCATCTTCATTTGCGGCTTCCCAAAATGGAAAGATGGAGGGAAAAAATGAACAAAGGCGTTCGAGAGAAGATGACGAATGGGGTCATTCGAATGTCCGTATATCATGGAAGAGACCACCTTGGATACCTATTTTTTTAAGGTTCGAGGAATACCTTGGGAACTAAATGGATTGCTATTGATGTTACTACATTCCAACACGTGTTAATATGTTTGATATTACATATTTTTTATATCAAAAACGAACGACTTGAAAATATTTACCCTGAGCCGCAAGTGAAAAATATTTTCTCAGCTGCTGTCTAGCAAACGGGTGTTGTATTATAAAAGATGTTACAATATAAATTGATTTTTTTATCGTGATTACAAATATTTTCTTATGAACCAATAAATATTTGCTCATCGTTATAACATGCTTATTAAATTTAATATTGCATATAGTGGATTACCATTTAAGTAAAGAAAAAATATTGCTCTTTTAGGAGTAATAATATAGGATCATAGAAAGAGAGCCATCAGATTGAATGTGCTCCTCTGAAACATCCAAAAACTTGGTACAAAGTGCACGTCGAAGCGAAGTCCAGAATTGTCCGATTCAAATTTACTATTGCATTGTCTTTGTTGTGAACAATGGCATGAATAATCCACTTTGTTGCCGTAAAGTTGCTATGGCACTCCCACGCCAGTTCGGGATAACCATATAAAGCGAACTGGAAATTAATCTGGTCCTCGAGATGAAAATGAACAATGCTCTTAAAACGTTTTAAATTCGTTACGACCGCTTCTTTGTTCGGTCACGTAGAACGAGTTAACTCGTTGCCGATATGTGCACATCAAGTATGCGTTACCTATACGAATGTTTACCTGCTTTAACCGTGACCCATTTTATGAGGAAGCGTAAAGGAAAACGAGAGTGAAGAAAAGAAGCACAACTTCGTCCGGAATAAATTCTTCGTATTCATCATATTCGTGACAGGATCATGATTTATATTATATTATCCTGACCTCTTCGAATGTTTCTCGGAATTATAATATCTAGATTAAGTTTTCCTAAATTTTCTCAATCTCACGGATGAATATCATAATGATTAATTACACTTATCCCTCGATTTACACGGTTAAGATTTTTTAACGCATGTAGCGCAGCGATGTTAATAGCTTATTATAACTACTAGTACTTGACTTACATCTTAAACTTCTCTCACTGCCCATGCAGTGTATCATTCATGCAATACCGACTACCCAATTGAGCGCCCGGGAGAAAAATCTTCAATAACATATTTAGTACTACGGGGGATAGGGGACCGCACACCCGGCCGTTACAAGCTGGGTGCCCACCCGAAGGGTTGGACTTTGATGTGATTGTACATGTACTTATACCTCTTATCTTGGATTGCTTTTTGAAATTCACTCGTGTCGCAGAAGATATTTCTCGTTTACTTTAAACGTTAAAAATTACACGTGAATATTATTTACACAATATTTACTGGAACGTATCTTCTGCGTAAATCGAAAAATGAACATACTTCGAATAGCTAAAACAATGCTCCTATTATGTATTATGATATATTCCAGCTACAATAAAACAATAACAAGATCCAACCGAGCGTTTGTTTACGACTTCCTAGAAATGAGAATTAATCGAAATATATTGAATACATATTTCGTCCAGCGAAAGCACAAAAACAAACCACTTCTTAATTCATGTCATAAGCAATAAAATCACACTTACGCCTAATCGAATTCAATACTTAACAACCTTGTTATTAAATCGTGTATTTTGTCAGTCAGGAAAATTATTTCTATCGAACGAAAAAATAGACTACAAATAGATAAATTAATATTTCCTTTGTAGTTATGATATTGAAGTTTTATGGTATAATTCTTTATCATAGCTACGATTATGTAGAACAATTTTAATTTCACTTATTTTAATAAAGAGAAAATAAACTAAATCAATATTTATCAATTGTTTCACGTTATTTTATATTCGCCTATTCAATTTTTGCTATCTTTCATGTAGTAGATACGTTTTTATTACTTAAGAAAGAAAATTAAAAATCTCTAACTGGCTGTCTATTAACTAATTTTTTAAATTCCTGTTTTAAAAATTAAATTGAATAAAAAATAACTAAAAAAAAAGTAATCTGTATCCAAATAAAAACGTCTGAGGTGACCTTTTTTTACCAAACAATTTGCGACGCACGACAGTTTTGGAAATAACGTTTACCGATAATAAATGGTGGGCCTTTCCATCATTTTCTTTCGTTTAACGAACGAATTCTGTGAATTTCGGTCTTAGTATACACCGCCGAAATTTTTTTTAGAATACGTAAAAGCATTTTTTTGTTGTGAAGATGCGTCTTATTGTCTCGTATTTCAAAACAAAATAAAGGCGGATTTTGGAGCTGTGTTGCTTAAGTATACAAATTGTCTTACGAATATTTGGGCAAAAATTAGAATATTCATATAGTTGAAAATAAACTTACTGCGCCATAATTAGATACTTTTTAAAAACTATTTTTACCGAATGGTACAGATTTTAACTTTATACATTATATAAAAATGCTCAGCTGATTTATTCTAAAATGTTGATAACATGGATATAAAAGCACAAATATTTCCAAACTTTTTATTTTAAAAATAATTTAATTCATGTGTGAGTTTATTATAATAACTAATAAGTAATGCTTTGCATGTCACATACCAATGAATTTCATGGCGTATTTTATATGTGTCAATTCTATTTTATTCTCATCATATATTAAATATATAAAAGAAAGATTTTTTAATTTGTATTTTGTGGTTACATCTTTAAATGTATTTTATTTAATGTATTAAGAAACGTTTTTAATTATCTGCTCACAAATTGAAACAATTGCAATAATTGACAGATTAGTTATTTTTTATGCGCAGTGTATGCAAATCATTATCTTATCTTTTTAATTAATATTGAATTTATTGAATTTTACAAAAATAAAACGCCCGATTACTAGTGGGTCGATGACCAACAATAAAGTGTTTTTTTTTTTAATTCACTCATGTCTGTGAGATCAGAATTTTAAAACTCATTTTTATTATTTTTACGTATTCGTGAAATGCTGCAAACTTAGAAAAAGAAATGGACCATTTTTGCCTAAATTTGAATTGACCGTATTATTTTTAAATTTCTATTCTTTTAAGAGGATCAGATTTGGTGATTTTTTTATAATTATAATTGCTGTCGATCAATACAGATTATATTTTCCCAGATTTTTCCAGTTCTTATAATTAAAATAGAAGCAAACTAGGTCGTGCTTTGTGATATCTGTTGATTTTTAATGGAAGTATTATAACAATTTATTAATGGAGGTCCCTGCTTTACATATCCTATTTTAATGTGTTGGACTTACCGCCAAAAATTTATAATAAATAAATTAAAGACCAAACGCCGTGAATGACATATTTTATATTGTATTATTTATAAATTTAAGTTTTGAAAATAAAAATATATGTTTATAGATAGGCACATTATATTTTCTAGTTTTTTCTTTTGCAAGATGTTTATAACTGGTTGCTATTAAAAATATAATAAATTGCTATATTCTAACGCACATTTTATACTCCGATTAAACATTGAGGATGTCATACCAGGAAATGCTCGACGATTAAGACAAATAGTCCGTTATTCTATTAGATAGATATGTGAGAATTTCTCAACTATTAAAGTATACTAATCTTTATATGTAATAAGGAATTAAATAGTACCATTATTTCACTAATACTAAATGTACTCTTTTGTACATATCTTTCTGTGACTAACCCTTTGCTTGCCGAGCGTTTTGCTATTACAGAAATCGATGTATTACATATTGCAAAAAAAATATTTTCTCCTGAAGAAAATATTCTATATATTCCATAAAAAAAATGTTCGATTATGTTTTTCAATAATGGCGTCAAATCTGGCGGTTCTCTTCAAAATAATAAAACCTAGTAAATCAGATTTTGGCAACGCAAGGGTTAAAATACATTTATTCAAATATTTTAGATGCGATAAAAATTTTAAAAAAATAATTCTGTAAACAGTGATAAAATTTTAAATCGTGTCTAAAAAAAACTATATTCACTATATGTCCCCTTTTTAAATCCTGCAAAAATCCAATATTTTCTCACCTCTGAATTTCCATACATGCATGCCACTATTTCACCGAGTACTCGTCGAGTGTTCACTAGTCCTTGCATAATTCACAGCGTGAAAACGCATAGGGGAGATAATCCGAAGCGCATTGCTTTTAAAGGGTTGTTATGGCATTCTTCCCAGGGGAATTTGGACGCTGGGGCTCAGTACAAATCGCTTTATACGCACATATATACCTAGGTATACCGATATATTCTGCCAAACGTAATTACGCTCATGTCTGACGCTCCACCTTTGTGTATATAACGTTGTGCCGGGCATTAATTAATCAACGCTAGCAGGTGGTATGACGCAATGGTTCTAACAAGATCAAAATGTATACTCATTGTATGTATTATATGTATGCTATAATATATAATATACTATAGAATTAGCGCAGTGTTTAAATTTACAACATGAAACTATGGAACCATAATCCATTTACCATTTTATGGGTAATACTAAGATATTTTCTTTAACTGGAATTATTCTAATCAAATAGCTAGGCTTTGTATTTTGCGTTTTCATTGAGGGTAGCTGATGGCCATCTATTGAACGCTTCCCACTCCGACGGTGACGGCACGATTTTATTGCTTTTGGCGTGGATTGTTGACTTCTGCGAAGGGATAAAATTGTTTTTTGTGCTCTCCTATTGATAAAAATTCTGTTTAGATCTGCTTCATTTGATTCTCATTTATTATATAAGTTGCAATATTTTTATAATTTATTTTAATATGAATGCGACGGCACGATTTTATTGCTTTTGACGTGGATTCTAAACAGGGACGCCCTTGAATTTGCCAAAAAATATGCATGTCTTTTAATGAAATACTATGAACCTAAATAAAGTCGAAATATTGACATACTTTTTAATCAGGGACGGATTTCCAAGAATATCAAAAGTAAATTCACCGCGGATATACTAGGAGTGACTTTCGGCAAATAAAAAGAATGCCGTTTATATTTTGGTTTATTGCCCAATTATTAGAAAGGATAATAAATACAATATTTTTTAAATAATACAAAGGCGATAAGATATAATCTCTTAATTTGTTTTAACCAAAGTTTAATTTCAATCTTGTGCCAAAAAGGAAACATAAAACCCAAAATATGTACTGAATAAAATCGATCAAAATTAGAGAAATAGGACGACTCCTTGTCGTGTCCATTGATAAGGGTTAAAGACATGTCCTCGTTAGGATCCGTTGATCCGTTTCCGATTACTCCTCCCAAACTGTCAGTTCAGAGCGCCTAAGATGCAAATCTGCCCAGAAGAGCGTCTTGTAGACTCGTGGGAATATACAGAAATTTCCATAGTCGACTAGCAGCCAGCTAGCTTTATTTGTAGAACAGCCAGGGAACGTCAATCAGGCGTCGCTTGTTTTAGGCACATGCGATCGATAAACGTAACATGACAGTTTTATATAAATATGATTTTATTAATAAATACAATTTATTTTTTAATGCAATATTTTAAATTCAAAGACAATGTGTGAAGTAACAGCAGATGGTCCCCTGTTTTTAAACAGTACCTACTACAAATAAGGTAAAGCTTTTAAATTCAGGCAATAAATTTGCTTTCAAAGGGGACTTTCCCTGAAGGAAATTCCCATTTCCGACCCTTGTTTTTTTTATACTTTTGGTTTCACATTTTCCATCGTTTTAACGTGTCTAGTAAAATTGGGTGAATTATATACATATAATAATGTTTTAGATATAATATACGCTATTATCGTATTCATTTTCTAAAGATTTTTATGTTATTAAAATACATTCAATTGATTTACATAACACGAAATCCACCGCCAGCAATTAATCGGTAGCAGTTACCGCCACATCAATTGATCGCATAACCCTTTGAGTAATGAGTTAATTTATACACATGGGAGTGAGTGAATTTTACGTATTATTCCATAATTATTTTACATTGCGTTTATAGAAAACTTATATTTTAGAATTGATTTATTTTACTATTATACTTTTTTGTATTATTGTGTTTAAACATTTTATTTTATATATTTTAAATATAATATTCGGCTAATGTGGATTTTTTAATATCAATTCAGAGGCTCTCAATAGTTTTTTCTAAATTAATATAAATTATTTATTGTTATTTTAATTTATTTTATACTCTCGAATTTATTAGTATCATTTTCTACATAAATCATTCACGATCAATTAGCTTCAAAAAATATTATATAAATATGATGTTTTTTATTTATTATTTATTCAGTTATATATTTAAAAATCTATTTGGGATACTGCAATACAGTGAAAGATCGACATCCGTACATGTACGGCGATATAGCTTAAAGGCGTAACAATTTACATCTTACAAATGATCGCTAGCATATTTTATCGCCAGGCATATAATTCATATAAATTTATTTATATCAGTTTAAATTAAAAATAATGTGTTATTTTTATCATCTGCTCAGTGAATGAATACAGTTTCACTGATTTTTTTCATGCTTTTTAACTGGCTTAGGGAGTAAAATTATATTAATACTATTGAAAACATAACTTCCCTGTAACATTTGGTATCAAACTCAAACCTAACCTAAAAAAAATTCTAAAACTAAATATGGTTTCTGTACCTTCGGTTAGGTTTATATATTTATTAGTTTCATAGACATTTTAGAACAGCATATAATTAAACCCTCTTGATTAAAAATTTTTTTTTAGACTTGCTCCACCGTCAATTAATTAATAACTAAGCGATTTTGTATTTACATATATCATTGCTTTTAAACGATGATATATGCTAGCGATCATTTGACGCGGCGCGGCGGTAAAATGCTAGCGATTAATGGCTGGTGGTGAATTGTGAGTGATGCACGTTTTTTTATGAAGTAGTAAAAATTGTATATACAAGTAATTGAATTTAATATATTATTTAAATATGTAATTTACATACTGAGATATTCAATTTATTACACGTTTATATGGGGGAGTGGCAATTTAAGTATGTATACAGTGTCCTAATGAGTAACTATGAAAAATTATAATTAAATCGATTAAAATGTGTTTAATTGAATAGAAAGTTACACACAAATAGACATAATTAATAATGTATCGAAGTTTGATTTAGGAAACAATGCATTCTATAAAAAATATGTTTAACTGAAATGTGTTGAATTCATTAATCAAACTATATCATTGAATGAATTCAATAAAGTTGACATACTTAACCAATACTAATCCCCATCTATAATACTTGATTGACGTCATCCCTATGTTGGCACTATAAATTTATAATATTAAATCGATAATTTTCTAACTCCTGGATTGCAGTATGTTGTGCCGAGAAGCAGATATGCAAAATATGTTTATGTATACATATACACCCAGTAGCTGGTGCATTAACTGATACAACGAAAATATATGTATATATATATACATATATTGCTGGAGCACAGAAGTTGCACTTTATCTCTGTTTACTCTGCTCGACATATACATGTATTGGCAGACGAATTATATACAACGTTTTGTTAGTTGTGTTTCTCAAATAGTTTATTGTTGGCAAAAATTTCTAATTTTCATCTAGGTTACTTAGTTATGGTAGTAGTACTGCACGCAGGTATGCTGCGTCACGAGATTCTTTGAGATTGAGTCAACCTCTTGACCCATCACGCCCACTCTCTTATAACGACCTCAATAGATCGTCAAATATGATTTAATCGCGGATCTAGTTGAAACCTTTATGAGAAAATTGAAATTTGACGCTCATTTTCTAATTAATTAGAAATGTATTAGTTTTTCCTGATATAGATATCAATTCTTTTTAAGATGCATGAGTGCTTTATTTCGTACGGGAGTACTGCAAGGGCTAAACTTAGGTCCACTATTGTTCTTTTTAGACTAGCAGTTGCTCTGAATTATATGTACTTAGATAGAACAGAAGGCGACTCTTTAAAAATAGTAGACGAATACAATTATACTCAACTTGAAAGTGCTTTGATTTTTTTCTAAGATACTTTTTTGATAGATAATAAAATTTTGATGAAATTTCATTGCTGCTGGTGCTCGCTAGATACAAATACGTCTACCGCGATAGCTTCGAGGAGCTAGTCCGATATGCGCCACATGATTCATTGGTTTATATTTTATATATACAGTAAGTTCTCGACTTACGCGGTTAATTCGTTCCAGAAAAATTCGCGTAAGTCGAAAATCGCGTAAGTAGAGGAATACTCATCCGATATGTATTAAATATTAATACATTCCCCCAATCATCCGAACGATACTTAAAAGAACTAAATGCCGTCTTTTTGTATGTATACATTAGGTTAAAATGAAAATAAAAGCATCATAAAAATTTATTCTATGTGTAAAATGTCTACATACATTATAATCTTAACTTTTTTAACAAAATAAAATGAGAAACATAAAAATAATATTTATACATAAATATTCATTAAAATATCATGTCATAATGTCTATACTATTCCATTTCAATATTTTTAGGTGTTGGATTTCTTTTATCTAATAAGAAACCGTATTTATCCAGTGAAGATTGTACACTAGATCTTTTTTCTCATAATAGATATTTTTATAACAGGAAATAGCGTCCTAAACTGCTTTATTGGCTTTCTCAAACCGATAAATGTCGGGATCTTGTACTTTTAAACCAGCCATTCCTTGGTCTATCAAATTGAGGCATTCTTTCATTTTTTGTACTCAAATTCTTTTGTTTCTTTGACTTCCTCCTCTGAATCACCGCCGTTGTTTCTATATTCTTCAAGTTCTATCAAATCTTCATTGTTTAATTCCACTCTATGACTTTCTAACAATTCAATGAAATCATTTTTATTTAGATTTAAATTTAATTGGTTTGTCATTTTAACAAGATCATTAATTATGTTATCTTCCTGCATGGGGTCTTCAACAACTTCAAAAAATTGAGGAGTAAGCTTCTTCCAAACGTTTTTCATGGTAGACTTTACAATTTCATTCCAGGCAACACCAATATTTTTAACAGCTTCATAAATATAGTGCTCTTTCAAAAACTGTATGAGTGATATACTGTTTGCCCTTCAGTTAGCTTTATGGCATTTCTAAAAATTGTCCTTAAGTTATATTTTTTAAAGCTTTGTATAAGACCTTGATCCATAGGTTGTATAATATTATAGAGGTCGTATTTGGGGGCAAAAATGCTATTTTGATATGTTCGTGATCACACGGTGGATGTCCCGGTGCATTATCAACCAGGAACAAAAATTTACGCGCAAATCTATATCAACATCGATATTATAACAAATTTTAAATTTTCGAAATTTTTAACCGCGTAACTACGAATCCGCGTAAGTAGAAACCGCGTAACTCGAGAACCTACTGTATAATGCTTACAATTTATTGTTATTGCGATAGATACATTTATGCACACAAAAGCATAATTATTTTAATTGTGGACGAGTTCAAAATGTTAATTTGCGGTTATTAACTTGATACATTATATATGGTTCGAACTGTAAAGAAAATATATAATGCTGTATAGATAAAATATAATCATATAAAAATAACAAGCACATTGCGAATTGTTTGTTTCTATAAATTTAACGATAATATTACTATAATATATAATTTTAATTAGTATAATTTTAACTAGTTGAAATAAAACTAAAAATATTATAATATTTATTTACGTAAAGTTATTTTTTTTTATTTATACTATAAAACATCTAACTGTTTGTATTGAGTCGCAAACTGATGTAATCTCTGGAATGTGGAATTCATACGGTAATTGCAATTATTACTATCAATATAAATTAAATTTTACTGACGCGTGTCTATAGTTACTACCTTAAAATTGCTCAATTAGTTTTATAGCTGTTTAATAATAGTATGTATAGAATTCATATATCTAAGGAATTTATTTTTTACGCGTTCTAGTAATTGATGTTACATGTAATAAGTTGGTGAACAGATAAGAAAAATAATATTACATTTGACTCTTAACCAGTGCTATTTATAGTAATCTAATTGTTTTTTACATTAACACAGTTACAAAAAAAATATTTTGAGTTAATTTTAAGTATTTAAGATTGACTATAAAATAATTTTATAAAATTAGATCATGACTCTTGTGTAATTAAACCACCTTACATTTATTGCTATTTAAGTGGAGACAATTAATTACACTAATTTGTTATTAATATTTATTATTTTTATTTTTTATTACAAATCTGACGACCGTGACTTGACATGTTTCTCCAAAGCACCATGTTAGCTATTATATAACATTTAAAAAAATATGATGCACACCTAAAATAGCACCATCCGTGACGATCAAGAACAAGGGTCGCGATTGCGACTATCCAGGGCACTCTAAAGCTCGCAACTAAATTGTCTGAGCATTGACAGATTAGCTACTTCACTGAGGGCTAGCAAAAAGGCACTAGGATACCCGCACCCCTTCTTCTAAATATATCTGAGAATTCTTTCTAACAACAAGTAATTCGCTTCACTTAGATTCCATACAATGGAACCATATTTGAAAACGCTACGAATTAGAATATGGTACAAAATGCGAATCGGCAATAAATTACTATATTAAATGTTGGAGTAGCGTAATCCGTAACGTCTCAGACTAGTAATCTTGATGTTGGGGGTTCGAGCCCCAGTGGCAGCAGACTCGATTTTGTATTTATAAAAAATTGTTTTTATTAAATCCATATATTGAGTATAAAATATATTACATATAATAATTTATAATTAATAATATATATGCCACCGATTCCCAGACTTCTTCACTCTGGTGGTTAATACTTATTTATTATGTCTGATTAACTTACCCCGTTGTAACGCATTAGACTTACGCTTGTCAGGTTGCATTACAAAATTTATTAAAAAAATAAAATTAAAGTGACACGCGCTCCGTATAACGAAACCGAGCATTTTCGACGCCTCAGTGAGCTGCCTTCTAAATCAGATTACGAACGACTGTTAGGATGGCAATCCCGAATGCACGTGGTATTTTTTCTCAAAGCGTTTGTGACGAATGCCTTTGATCTTTCTAATTCGTGGCGAGTATCTGCAAAAACATTTTCTAACGTTATTGTCCCATTTTAACATATCCGTTTGTATATCACATGCCGACTAGCACACGCGTGTAATTTTTTCCTTAAACCTGCAGATTTACTCCCTCCATTGTAGGTGGTCCAATTGTTTGATGATGCACCCGACATATTATTTTCTATTATTAAATAACTTTCGTATTGCATCTGATTTTTAAAAAATCAGATAGATCGAACCTACTTGCATTTGTTGATTTGCCACAATTACTTATTCAATCACAACTATATTGATATATAAATAAACATATATTTTAATAACACCCTGTACAAAAACCCAACACACAACACACACTTGATCCCCATTACCATATGTTTATTTATTCAATAGAGGTTAGGTCGCCATTGTCTCTCCCCATTTTTGTTTACCTTTTGTGTTATATACCATAAAGACATCACGACACGCTCCAACAGTGAACTCCCCCCGTCTCTAATTTTGACCAAATACTGTCCAAAATTTGTCAATTTTGACGAATTATTCCCTAGGATGGTATTACGCATGGTTGCAAATTAAAATATTAAGTAACAGGAAACTCGGTGCACTGCCGGGGAGTAATTTTATCATGAATGCGCAATGGAGGTCATTAATCATGCTGTTTTGTACAGTGCCGGGGTCAATGAGGCCACGGCCTAGGGCCAACATTCGCCAAGATTCCCCGAGGGGCCGGTTCGTTTGTGAACTTTGCCTGTTGTGGATAGGTACGCAAGAGTTTATTCACTTTGTAATGTAGTATTAGTAGGGAAAAATGCTCTATTTTGTGGGGTTGTATCTCTATCTTACGTTGTTATTTTTTAATGCTAGTTTAGTCCCCTTCAAAGTAGTCTCCATCAAATATAATACACTTAAGGCAACGACTATTGTCGCAAAACATTGCCCTTTCAACATCTTCTTTATCTACGGTCACATAAAAAAGTCGCAGTGGGCAATTATGTTCAATACGGCATCACGACGGTGTCGTTTTTGGCCAAATTTGAGCCAACGCTTTATCGTGATACAAAATCTAAAATATTTTTATTAACAATTCTGGTCCTTTTCCTCGAATTGCTTCACGTAAACACCATAAAACTGCAAGAAAACTTTAATATTCGATCAAACTTGGCGTGCTTTTTAACCTTGGCTTTTCAGATCGCTTATATTTGTTAATGTCATAACCATACTTTAATGATGCATTGCCTTTTATGTCAGAGACTTTATTTAAAACATACAAGTTGTACGTACAACAGTTTTAAAACAAATAATGTGATGTGAACTTTTTCGGTAATTCCCCTAATATTGATTCAGTGATTTACTAAACACAATTTCCTTATTTTTTATCTATGTGCTGTCATCTTCTACTTATTCGTAGCACTCTTAAAAACATTTGTACTAGACATAAACCCTTTGTTTCGTCATAACAATCCCCTTAAAAGCACTATTTAACAGTTTAATGTCCGTTATTCGCACACTCGTTAGCTTCGGTACCTCACGACAGTAAGGTATCGACGGCTGGTTAATATAAAATTGTGTTAATATTTCCTTTGAAATATTAATTTGTCTACAATATTCTTCATAAACCAAGAAAAAAAATTATACCAAATCGAAAGTCCTGTAAAAATATTTGTAATAATGTATCTTATAGTCTCCAAGTCGTATCATAGATTGAGTTGCACTCTTTGGATTCAAGCGACTGCTTCAGCTGGATCAAACATCCAAAGATCAGCTGCTTTTCTCGATATTTTAAGAGTCGTCTCGGTCGATTCGTCGCAGCTCCGCTTGGTGCGAGTTCAGTTGAATTCTCATTCATTCATTCAAAGTGCTAGTTCTGGATTAAGTAGCGCACTGTTTTGGCTTATATACTCTCAAGAATTAGGGGAAGTTTAATGTCCCTTTCGGTCCCAGCGTGTCTCAAACTACGTTCCGTATAAATTGAATTAATGTTATATGTATCTAAAATATTTCTGTTTTTCATATGACAGAATTTAAATATAATAAAATTACCAATGGATTCTTGATTAGAAAATTTGAACAAGTGCTATTGCTGACAAATCTATTATTTTATTATTCTTCAAAATCTAATATTAATGAACAAGAATCACATAAAAACAGAAAAAATACAATGATTTAGGTTTCTTGACAATACTTCTGGTGATGTGTGTGTGTTTTGTAGAATAAAATACTAGTTATTAACTTAAATAATAACAGTACTAATCGATATACATTAATTATAAAAGAAAATATTAATAACAATTCATTAACCTCAATTGATTATAATTAATGATAAAGCTCATCGAGTGTATGTATGTATATAAAAAACAGTGTATTTAACAATTAGGGTGTTAAAAAATAGATTCAGTACAATATAACATTGATATTTTATAATGTACGAAAAACGATGACGATCGCATACCGCGCGAAGAGTGCTTTTATATAAACAATTTTATTTATTTAAAATAAAATATTGCGATCGAATGATTCTATCTACTTTACAAAGTAATTTTGAATGTTCCGTTAAAATTTCAGGATTTGTTCCATTATAGAATAAGCTTGGGAGAACCTGCTCTAACCAATCAATGTATATGATTCGAGAACTAGATTCTTTGTTTTTGTCAAATACAAATCTCAACTCTTATGTGTATATAAAATTTAAAATTGACATCGTCGTCATTCTATGAAATGCTGAGTCCGGTATTTCTGGGTTTAGTACATGTTCGGCGGAGTCACAGACATTTATTTTTAATCAAATAAGAACCATAGTTTTTATGCAAATGTTTTGGAACTTTTATGAGCGCCCGTTCTGATACGCAATATTTATTGTTAATGCCTACAAAAAACACTTTTTTTTATAAAATCAAAGGATTACAACTCAATTAGTTTTATGACTTTTTAGTGACGCGACTATTATGGGTCATCCCGACATAAAAACTTATTTCGGGATTTTATTAATATTATAAATAAAATATTTTATATACATATATAATTTATTAAATAAATATTAATATCTCTATATAAGTTAATAAAACAATTAAAAATTGAATTAATATCAATGAAATTTTTGTATTTATAAAAATTAAATATCAATAAAAAAAAATCCAATTAAAAGTTTTGTAATTAATAAATAAATAATTATAATTTAATAAAAATATTTTAATTTATTTAAATGAATATAAATCTGTTTATAATTTTATTATATAATTTGACTTCCAAAGTTATTTCTGCAAAAATTAAATTTATTTTATATAATATACACCTAGAAAGATATTTTTATTAAATCTTCCATTGTAACCTGATAGGCATGAGCCCAATGCGTTACAACGGGCAAATCTGTACCAACTGAGTAAGTCAATCAGACATAATGAATACTTACAACTAAGTATTAACCGCAAGACTGAAATTCTGGGAATCAGTGACATTAATATTAATATTAAATATAAATTATTATGTGCTATACAATTTATAATCAATA
This sequence comes from Plectrocnemia conspersa, assembly GCF_051122295.1. Classification (NCBI taxonomy): domain Eukaryota; kingdom Metazoa; phylum Arthropoda; class Insecta; order Trichoptera; family Polycentropodidae; genus Plectrocnemia; species Plectrocnemia conspersa. Next base: position 3,157,084 of record NW_028277173.1, read on the forward strand.
GATGTCATTGCAGCAATAGCGCATTTTCATAAATAAAAATGTCGCTGCTGGAGCTCGAACCCGCAACCTCAAAGTTACTAGTCTGAGACGTTACGGACTACGCTATTCCGTCTCTAATATAGCTTGGGGCAACAGTGGACTACAAAGGTTAAACTTCTAAATCTAACTTAAAACAGTTTTACTTAATCATATATATAAGCAGTAACAAACAACAAATAAAATGTAATCAATAATATTTTTTGTCCTCTCCTCTCCCCTTGTTTTGTTTTTTATTGAGGTCACCACGATCGATTACATTTATATATTGTTTTTCATATGCTGATAAACCTACATATGTACATGCTTTCAATGAACTTTTGAAGTATGACTGCTTTGATCAAACGCTTATGATATTATGTTCCTATATTTTTTTTAATATATATATATATATTATGTAATCTTTTTACATATTTTATTATTATTTATAATATCTCACGACTTATTTAGATACCAATGACCTTAAAGAATAATGAATTATTGAAATGATATAAACACAATATACTGAGCAATAATGAAACTTTATAGAGTTGTTGTATTATTTTGTAAAGTATCAATTAAAATTTTATATTGTGCGTGTTCATTACTAATAATTATAATTTTTTGCTATAAAAGAAGAAGCTAACACTAAGCGCTAATATATTTTTATTGATTTAAATAGCACGATAGACCAATGGTGTACGTCGCTGACTAACTTCTAAAATATTTAAGTTCGAATCTCATGTGAACATTTTTTTTCATTTTATCGATACTTAGTGATTATTATATATTGTAATTATAAACCCGATCGATCATCACAGATACGGTTTTCCTAGATTTTTCTAATCTCATGGATGAATATCGTGATGAATAAATAAATTAAAATTAGTATAGGTCATGGATAGTGATTTGTAATAATAAATATCACTGATTTCAGTACACTGTGTTATTACTTACTTTGTAGTTGTTGATTGTGTTGACTCCGTTGCGTTTAATTTTTAATAAATAAATAAATTTTATCACATCCCATACAACGCCACTGATTAGTATCATCAAAAAAATACAGCAGTAATTGTTTGCCTTTGATACATGACATTCTGTCAGTGTTCTTTAATATTTCCTTCACAGTTACGCAATAAGCTTATATAATTATATGCCTTGACAGTTCATACTTGAAGCTGAATCATAATGTTTCCACTACACTTAACTATATTCAGAATCAATAATTTGTCATATATTGTCAAATGCGTGGTTACCATGCAAACACAGCGAGAAAGTTGAAGTGGAATGTTGAACCATACAAAGAGTACCTATTCAATAGATTCAATGGTCTTACGGTAAATCCGCGATGAACTCTCAAGTTATATATACTATATGCTCATCTCAAGTATATTTTTACTATTGTTGTTACGAGTACTCAACGATGATTTATTTTATTAGTTAATTGACAGCGAAGCATTAATCTCAATTAACCCAACGACCTTAACGAATTAACCGAGCGGTCCTTGGGCATTTGTTATAGTTTTTCGTGTCAAATGTCAATCTTTGTTGGCAACTGATATTACGCTCTAAGTGCAATCTATGGTCTACTGATCTAAATAAGTGCATCTATTTCCAACGCCTGACCCAGTGATGTACGTCTGGCTGGATCCTCAAATAGACACCTCCGTTTTGACTAATGTTTCAATAATTCATAGGTGTGCTCCATTAGAACTTGACTAAAGCTTCCAGTACACTTTATTATGCACCCTTGTCCGAATCTAACCTGAACATTCTGATCGAATAATGGTTGCGGATTATTTCCCATTGCTTTCAAATTTAAAATAGTGAACGCGAAACTCGAAATAATGAGCGTACATAATATTTTTTAAATAATAAATTAATCTTAAATATAATATGCTTGTTTATTATATCGTCAATGTTTACTTTTGATTAAAATGCTGCCGTTGAATATTTATTATCTGTGTTTATGTAACTTATTCAAAGCACTTGATATTTTATTGTTTTGGTTTCAGTAGAGGAAATAATATCTATTAACATTTGATTTATGATCCCATTTCATATAGATCTTAAAAATTCCATTCCTGTATTTATTTTCTTTAGAAAACGTTCTTAAATACCACCCGTTCTTCATCGTCTTGTGATACTGGTGATGACATCGCCACTTCAACGAGAACGTTAGACTCAAATTTAGCACCCCTGAATGTGGATGTTGATATCAGTTGGTGAGATAACGAAAATTGATGTTTCCGGTGTTGAATTTAATGATTTTCGTATTACCCACGAGAGTTACGCTATATGGAAAGGGTTTTAATGACGTTACCGCAGTGCATAATTTGCTCTAAATCTATTTATATGGTGATTCTAAATTTGCTCGTTCAATGATTACTGATTTAATTTATAATTTAATCGCTTTAATTCATTAATGGCCAACAATTTGTTTATTACTCTTAATTTCCAGTTCAGAAATCACGATTATCGTATGTCTTACCATTTAATGCATTGCTTCCATATGAATTTGTAAGAAAATAGTTTGTATAAAACTGACAATGCCTTATGTGTACTGACAAGAAGTATTAAAAATAGTACTGCTTTTTATTATTTTATATTAATTATAGACATAAAATAATTACTGATCTGTACCCTTTCACACAAATTAGATTAAAATAAGTATTTTCATTATATGCATATGCATAACTTTTTGATAAATTAAAAGCTTCTAATAACTGGATCATGTATGTATATAATACCGATAACTTTTATTTCATAATAATATTTATTATATTAAGTGTTTTGCATTGCGTTATAGATTTTTTGCTTTTGAACATTAAAAAAAAGTGATCCAAACTGTGATTTCTGAATTGAGTATATTTGATGTCGGTCTCTCGCTGTTGTGAGGTACCGCAGCTAGCGGTGGTGCGGTTACGGGACTTTTTGCACCTTCAATTAAATTTTTGTTTAATTTATTTTTTAAATACATTATATAAATATTGCAATGCGATATCTGAATTATGATGTAGCTCTGCGTTATATGACTGCTTAAAATATCATTAATTAAATATAATGTTAATAAAAAGCGTCATATTATTTATGATATGACACTTTTCGATATTGTGTCAATACGTAAAATCTTGCTTAAAAAAACTCGAATATTTATTATGTGAGAAATAACCATATCCGCGTAAAACACTAAAGTTAGTTGCAAGTTATAAAATATATACATTTTAAAAATATGATAATATGACTTGTAAGAAATATAAAAATCTGTTATTAGTAACTAATAAATAAATCTGTTATTAGTAACTAATAAATAAGTAAGAAATCTGTTATTAGTAACTAATAAATAAATCTGTTATTAGTAACTAATAAATAAGTAAGAAATCTGTTATTAGTAACTAATAAATAAGCAAGGTATTTATTATGTTAAATTGTTTCTTATGTGATATTTGCAAAGCGTGAAAAACAACTTAAATTTTAATTTAACATAAATAATATTTATTTGCATCTTAATTTCTCGCATCAATTCGATTTTTAAAACAAGATAACGGAGCACAGTGACAAAAAGTATTTTTCTTAATCTGATTACAAGTAAGAGAAACAATGTGAAAAAAAATAATTTAGCTTTTTTTGGCAAAAAATTTAAATATTTAATTCAAAAAATCTAAAAAGTTGTACTATATTTTTTACTTGCAAAAAATCAAGTTCATTAGAAGTGGATTGCATTATTAAAAAATATGTTATTTAAATTAAAATGATAGATCAGTAGTGAAGAATGATCCAACTTTTTTTAATTTAATGTTAGATTAATCATAATAAATCAGAAGATTAATTTGTGTTTTTTTTTAATTATAAATAAAATCCTAACTTTTTTTAAAAAAACACAAATTTTAGGATATCTTAAAATTTATTTATTAATCGAACATTTTCTTTAAAAAAAGTTCAGAAACTTAATTTGACTCGTCCTTTATAAGTCAATGACTAATTCCTGAAATACATACAAATTTTCATTTCAATTACACTTGTGCTTAAAATCTTATATTATTATAATTTCGACCAATTATCACAAATTAGATTCCTAGATTTTCTCAACCTTACAAATAAATATCCATAAATTTCACGCTGCGCTACCTAAGAAGCTCAGATACATTTTAAAATAAAATTAAAGTGTTCTTGTTTTTTATAAACTAAAAGCAGTATATCACTTTAACATGAATTACAAAATAAAAAGAGCAGAGTTTAAGATAATAATTACTATAACATACTTAACTATGGTTTAAAGTTTAAAAAGTAAATGAGTCGTCTATTGCTATTCCAAAATCTTCATATAGTGCATTTGAGATTAACTATGTATTTATTTAAATACAGATGCATTTAAGAGACATAAATTCATGTCGATGATCATGTGACTGAAAGCAGTATAAATTAAAGGCAATTTCAATAATATTTTAATTTATAGAAAGACACTATTTTCAACAAAAATAATTGAGACCTACAATATTGATGTGATTTGCTGGGTTTTTTAATGAACAATTGCAAATGGTATTAGTTGAAACAGTATAAGAAGTGCACAATAAAAGGAAAAGAGTATACGTCAATTACTAATAGTATAGTAAAATAACAATTTTTGCGCTGCGCGGTCTAATGAATCTTAGATTTCATGTTCACACTACTTTTAGATTTTTTTATATATTAATACTTAAAATGCGTAGGTTTTTACGTGAAATTTTTGTTAAAAAATTTTCACAGAAGAAGTGAAATTAAAAAAAAATGAGCTGAAAAAAAGTCAGCTCAAACATTTTTAGCTCTTATCAGCATTCATAAACGAACAAAAATGTCCGAGGTGTTTTTTATTAGCTTTTACCAGCAAAAGATTTTCCCTCCGACTAAGATAAGTTAGACAGCGCTGCTTTATGTTATAATTTGCACTATTATCATCAAAAGTAGTCAACATATGATAGAAAAATGACAACATAAAAAAATATTTTTGGTAAAAATAAAATGTTTTATGTTATTGCTTTGCTATTATTATTATTTATTTTAGTATTAAACTTGATTTTTTAAATGCATGTGGGGGAAAAAAACTATTTTACAACAAATATTGCAAGTAGTTAATGTTAAATTTCGAAAGAAACTATGCGCAATGGTTTTAGTACAGGATTTTTAAGCTGCGGCTAACAAAATTAATAGTATTTTGCAGGTAGTTGCCGCGCGTATTACGTTCGTCCGTAGGCATAGCTCGGTTAAAAGTATTTTTTTAACCGATAGATTACTGCTTCATATTTTTATTAATTGAGAAACTAATAGTCTTTCTTTCCTTGTCCACAGCCAAATGAGCAGAGCGCCCAGCCATTGGAAGTGGAACTCAGTGGCCGTCAACGGAGACTGACCCTACGAACCGCCCCCGCGTCGCTGGTAGGCGAGGGCGGGGGCGGAGACACACCTGCAAGCCGGGGATGTGCCAGGGGCGATGCTTCCGCACTTTGATCTACCATATTAGCAGACTTTAACTTTAAAAAACTGTTTGTGATGTGATAAATCTATTGAAGGATAAGTGAGAGTGGAAACAGCAGTGACAACGACGCGTCAAGATTGGTCCTAATTGTTAAGAAAGTTATACGCTTCATTTGTATTAATCCTTAACTGTATTCGCGTACTGTGCGAAATATTACTGGATGCAATAAATATCAAGAAAAAAAAATTGTTTGTTTAAAACGCGCTGGTTGTAGACGGTCGCTTTCAATGTGAGCATGCGCCGTTTTGAAAGCCGCGCGCGAGCGAAAGCGACTGGAAGCTTTTTTTTTTAAAAAAAATTGTAATTTGGATCAATTTTTTTTTTTTAATAAACTGATACAACTAGCGCCAGTTTTAAACTCAAATTTTCTCATTACATATTATTCATAGTATGTATATTATATTTTTTTATACCCGCTGATTATTTGTTGTTTATTAATCAATTAATAAGACGGTTATTTGGGTCAGATAAGTGCAATTTTAAATTGTTAACCATGTAAATTGTGTACAAAAATTAAACAACTGCCACATCAGGTCATCGTAGAGAGAAATTTTTCATTTGTAAAAAAATTGTATGCGATTTAGTAAAATGGTGAACCTTTTTTGTATTTTTAATCCTGTTTCGTATTTGTACAAATTATTATGTAATGTATGATAATATTACGGCTTTGTTGTACACATTGTTTGTGTTTTGTTGTAGTGTTGAAGACGTTGCCAATTTCTCGGTGGGAAAAGCTATTTTCGCGACTGTCATTGTTAATTTATGCAGCGGTTTATTATGCGCGCCGCGCACGTTTCGTATTATTTGCATTTACTGAATATGCGCATATTCGACGTTATTAATTGTCTTAAATTTTGACACATATATGATTTATTTAAAAGCAGTGGTGGCTCGTATATAATTTTTTTCGACTGAAGAGTTGTTTCGAATCGTAGCTAAAGTACGCACGAGCACAACTTCCATGTCGATAGATTCGCGCGGCTATATGCGCGCGCATCTATGTCATATATGGATCTGCGTGCTATTTATTTTATCTTGGGAAGCTGTAATACATTGAAACAAGCTGCCACTGCTAGTTAAAAACCGACATTTCTAGCGTCATTCAGGCGTGACATAATGAAAGTTTATACGTACATCTTCACGCTGTGCATTTTCGTGTGCTAGATTTTCAAGTATGCCACCAATGCACGTTTTGGCGTTATTAAAATATCCAAGCGCAAGAAATGCGAGATTGTATGCATACTTCAATATAATAGTATCAAGACGAGGGTCGAGATGAAAAAATGGGACCCAAATTGAATTTCTTTGCAATTCTTATTTTGCGGGCCGACACGCAGATATTGCTCGGGTCTAATTATGAGTGGCGTGTGGGGTAAAACCTGTGCCACTGAAATTTAATTTCGACGCCAACGAATCTAACGTCACTCATAATTTTTGGGAAAACATCAGAGAGCATTTTGTGCGTGGCGTCTAGACCACGAGCTTTCCTAGACTCAGATAATTCACCGGAAAGCCGTCGCCCTCCCTCAGCCCTCCTCTTCACCGTTTTTCATCCCCCACTACCCGACAACATTCCTCCGTTCCTCTTCGCCCCTCGCCTCCAAGTGCTCCAAGAAAATCAATAACTGCTGATATTCCAGCTGCACACGCCCACACTTGCATAGTACGCCACAAATATACGTGTAGATACATATACACGTACGCACAGACACTGAAACAGTGCCACTAGTGCCATTTTGAAATGTCGGTCGGTGAATTTTTATATGAAATTCTAGTAGAATTTAATTTTTTAATCCATCGCAAAGATGCATTTATAGTTTTTTAAAGATCTATAATGATGATAATAATCGAAAGTCTTGCTATATAAAGCAGCACTATGCTCCGTGAACACGCTCCGAAGGAGTATCGATTCTCTCTTCTCGTAGCATTTATATATTATATATGTGTACGTGATGCGAGACGTGAGCGTGCACCATAAGACAGCTCGTAGATAATTTTGTTATTTAGAAAATTAGCTCACATTCCTGTATTAAGAAAATCCGATAAAATCGGCACACATCCAAATTTCAATTTTATATTATTATTGTATTATGTTTAAGCACATTTAAAACAGCTCCATCATTTCTATCGTTTTATGTCATATTACTCTATTCAAGTTTTATTTATTTTGTTTATTCTATTTTAATATTTAATTGATGTGAAGGCGTCGCGTTTCGGTATACTATACAAAGACTGTAAAAAAGATCGTGCAATAAAATGTAGTTGTGCATAATTTTTAAAATATTTTTAAAACTTCTATCGAGACAATTGAGGCAATCAATGATTCGGAACCATCTCGCTTGGTTGAACCAGATAAAGAGCGGACATCTGCCGCATAAAATTTAAAACTTCACGCTTCAGTTCTTAAAAAATCTAGTCCTGATAAAATATTTATTTACATACATTGAATTGCCTCTTTTGCTCCGTCTAATCTAAAAGGGTAATGCGCCGTCGATTGCAACGTTGGTACGCGTGGAGTAGCTCGAGATAAATGTTGCCATGTCTCCGAGTCTAGAATAAATAACAATTTTCAAATATTCTTTGCACACAAACGCACCTTAGCTCGGAGCTAATAATTTATTAAATCGTTATTATTATTATTTATGATTTAAATTAATATTAGAAACAGGGAGCGTTACAGCAATACGCAAAATTTGCTGTATAGTACGTTGTTGAATATTTTAATGTTTATTAAGTATTAAAAAATTATTAAGAATTTTAATTTCTATCCTAGAAAAACGTCTGAAAATTGCGGAAATAAAATATTATTATCTAAAAGTCGTGCCGCCATCTTATTCTAATTTTATTTTTTTATATTTCTTTTCTCTATACATGTATATCGTTTAAATTCACTAGTCTTTGTAAATACATAGATATACATACATTTAATAACATATACTTATAATTATCATGGTAGTATTAATAATAATCGACTCGTTGATTTTTATTAAAATATCAAAATTGTATTTTACCATGGGTATTTTATATAATTACATAAGATGATTCAATGGATACATCAATTCTTAATGTTTGATCTATCTATTAAGAAAATGTAACTATGTGTTAATTTACGAGTTAGACTTTGATGTTTGAATCAATCAGATTAGTACAGATATATACATACATAAATAAAATCTACCCACGCTTTCAGATCTTTTTTTCATTCGATATTTTTTGGATCTGATCGATGCAGTGTGGTGTAGCTGTACAGCCATCGTAGCTAGACAAATTATTGACAGATCACATGTAGATACGAAAAAGATGGTTATCTGCCTCCATATGTAAATGTTCTCGTGTGTTTTGAAAAATCACAACGTTTATAAACACGCGACTTATTGAATTGTAATTATATACATATATACCTTGTAACAGTTAGTTATTTCCTATGTAATTTAAAATTAAGTTAAATAAAAAACAATGAAAAACCGAGAAAAGAAATAAAGAAAGATAAACCCATATTTATATACATTTACTTTTTTCATTTGTAAAAATATAAATGTAGTTCGGAGGCGACTGATCGCTAAAATACTTCCTTATAGAGTTGTCATATTCATCGGAAGAGTACTCTTATGTGATATCAATAAATACTAATTTAAGTTCAAGCAACAATCTGTATTTTGATTTGCTCAGTTTCCATCGATTTTTCCCATCCCGACCTTTTCCACTCCCGTGACTCAGATTACGTCATAGTCATGGGGAGATCCCCTGATACTACCTGGGGTATTTTCTATACCCCATGCGTGCAATTTTAATGAGATTTCACAGAGGGATGCTGCAGAGGGGTGCTTATTCGTTTCATCGTAGCAATCACGGCCAATATATGGGCAGCGATAAAAAGTCAAATGCAAATCACTGAATTTACAGGACTAAAAATGTAATAGAGTTGGAAGAAGTTACAAATTACCAAAACTTGAAAGAGTAAGTATTATAAAAATACGGCAAAAAAGTAGTAACTATATATATTTATTTGTTTAAGATCGATGAAATTGCAAATTACCAAAACTTAAGAGAGTAAGTATAATAAAAATACGGCAAAGGTATGTAAACTATGTTAATAAATAGTATTCTAATTGAACTTCAGCTTACATGATTTTTAATAAACTATAGAAACGACATTAAAAAAAAAATTAATAAACTCCACCAGCTAACTGCGAATATGTATAACATATTATCGGTGTCCTGACGGGACGTGTGGTACGGAAGCAATATTTATTTATTTATTTAAATGAAATTAAGTCCATCGTAACATTACGATCCGCTGATATCTCTCGTGTGACCGTTTTTTTTCCTCAACCAGAATGTGAATCGATCTTTGTCTGCAAAAGTTAGGATACAAATATGTATTTTTTATATTTAAGAGTCCGAACATTTATTAAAATCCAAGAGTTGCACTTGCTCTTCGCTACGATTTGAAAACTAAAAACGCCATACTAAAACAATACATATATACATGAGTGTATACACACACATATATATTCATTTCCGCACAATGCCTAACAAGAAAAATTTCCTGGATATTTATCATTGTCAGAAAGTTACGAATGCCATCTTTCCTAATTTCATTAGTACACAAGAAGACATACATATACACACAAGAACGGTTTGACACACTAATAACACGACATTCGTTAGATCTCATTATTAACATCAATTATATTTCCGCTTCGTAAAGTAAGAATACATTTACATCTATTTATGTACCGATATGTTTTGAGACCATTTTTATTATAATTAATACTTTGAAAGTTGCAATTATACGAAACATGTTTCTCAAACAAAATTCGTATTAATTTACGCAACTATTCATTAAACTTACAATTGTATCATAATTATCATTTTTTTGTACAACTATACAAAAAATAAATTCGTTAAAAAAATTGCAAACATACGATTAACTTCCTAAAAGATGATAAAAGTTCAATACGTGCATTAAAAAGTACTTATTAATATTAATAAGTAATATATTAAGATGTACATAGATTTAATACTAGAAATAGAAATAATGTATGGATAGATAGGTACGAGAAAACGAGTACGGCCAGGGGAATATTTTACGGAGGTGTGTATTTGTATAATAATATTCTTAGGACAACCAGTGGCGTAGCTAGGGCATGTGCAGCCCCCCTCCTATACATTTTTGCAGGGTCATAAAATCAGCATTTTTTTAAATAATAAATTGGTTAATATTAAGCTCTTGTTATTCGTGAATGTGGATCTATATATGTTTTGTTGCATTCAGGGTTAAGAACCACACTAGATGATCCCATCGCGAATATGCCGCCCCCAAGCAAGTGCCGCCCGGGGCGGCCCGCCCCCTACGCTACGCCACTGAGGACAACCCACAAAAATAAAAATATAGCGAGTTTCCTCAATGGATGTAAAAGAAGACGATCTTAATATAAAAATTAAATAAATATAAACCGAAAAGGGTTTATAATACCAAACTTGCATCCTTTTATTATATAGTCTGAGATGAAATCTAAAACAAAAGCAGAAATTTACTTTAGTCTTAAAAACAATTGTTTAACGCTTATCTCAAAATATTCATGCGTCATATGAAGTGGTGCAAGTGTGAAGACCTCTGATCTTTTGTTATGAATCTCAGTAAATTGCTTGTCAGTCAGACGTGATGATGTTTGGTAAGTACACCTTAATTTATATTTGAGTTCCGGTAAGATATTTATTCATTTCATTATGCAAATAAACATATTATATAATGATATGTGATCTTGACAACTTCGTAAATTAATAAAATGTTTCTGATACAGAGTTATCTGTATATATTGTAGTAATAAAACATAATTGCCACAATTATCAACATATGTGAAATAATTAATTAGTTGAGTGTCGCGTGCGAATACTTATATTATTGATATTGTTGTTATTGATACTATGTATATACTTAATATAGATTTAGACTTCAGTTATAATATTACTAGCGAATATATTTTTTTTATTAACGTTTATTATAATTTAAATAAAATATAGTTACTGGTTTATAAATATTTTCTAGTTCCCAAGATGATACACTTACAACCGAAATAATTATTATAATAGTAGTGATAGGCAAAACATGATAAATATTTTTTTGCTCTATCCCCTTGTCAACCTTCATTTTCTGTGTCGACCGCACCTTGTGATTTTTTTATGGTTTAAAATAATCTCGGTTTTTTTGTCTTAGCTTGTTAACAGCAACACTGCTTTATTGTCAATGAAGCACGCAAAGACGGTGTCAACAATCGGCTGCAAGCTTTAAAGAGCCTTGATGGGCCGCGATCGCATCCTTTATTCTTCCCAGTCGAGGCCGGGACTTATTTTTTTTTTTTTTTAATTATAATTAGTTGATCATGTATAATATGTAGCTAATTTGTTTGTTGTCACGATCGATTTTTTATATAAAAAATAGTCACAAAGTACCTATCAAATTCCCGAAATATTAAATATATTAAAACCCTCTGTGCTAATTGATAACAAAAAGAGAGGGCGGGGGTTAGAAATGGATTCATAATAAAATTAACGAAATTCAATTTTGATGATTTTGATCTTTATATCGATTCAGTTTTTAAATCAATAGAATTGGAAGATTTATTCTCAACAATTATTTTTTAGTAAAAAAAATCTGAAAAAAACAATCTAATAAAAACTATTTATTAATTAATATCACCGATGATTAATCCAATTGTAAGGGAAATAAAACACATCGATAATTATTTTTCTTAAGTCTTATAACAGTATTTTGAAATATATATTGAATAGTTTTTTTACTCTCCTTCGGTTTTTGAAGTTTGCAAATAGTGAATTAAAGAGGTTTTCTTAAAAATTTGGTCATCAGAAAACGATTTGCATTTGTTCGATTAGCTTTAAAAAAATTGTGGCGTAATTAATCTAGATTTTAGTTATTCAACTGTTTTTTCTTCTTTTGTTACTATTAATAAGAAAATCAGATTGATGTTGTTGGTTACTGCGAAGAAAACACTACATATTAAATTGACTTATTCTTCATGAAATAGGTACGTATTTGCAAATGTATTAATAATGTATTAAAATAAATTATTTCCAGTTTCTCGTGGAAATGATTTTTAGATTAATCATAATCTACAATAAATTATTATTAATAAAAAATGCTGTTTGATAAAAAAAACACTAAATATCTGTCAATATAATGTTAATACGCTATATGCAAATTCAACCGCGACGAAATAATAATTTATATAGATGATTAATGCGATTATCAACTGTGAATATTTTGATACGTTGTTTCGCCATCAATTTACGGGCCGGGCCTGGTATATAACAATAAAGAAAAAATAGTAAATAATTACTAACAAAAATAATATTAAAAACGTCTGGCAACATTTATACATTTGACTGTATTAGTGAATTAATATCCAATTTTTTGATAAAATATTTTTTTGTCACACTTGATGTTGTAATTATAAAATTTAATTACGGAAAAATAACTAAAACATTTGAATTTTTATTCAACATATTTATAGAGCAGCGGTCGTCAACCTTTCGGACCTCATGTAACACTAAACTCAAACTTCTGAATCCCGCGGACCACAACCATGACTTTTTCATAAAAGAAACATTATAAATATGAAATGGTACTTGTTTTTCTGTAAGGGAGACTTAGTGCTCGCCCACGTCTTGCAACTTTTTTGCAATTTATCGTTGACTTAATCTTTCTATATGGTTGTTTATTACTTGGCATCTTTTGGAATATCAAATTACTCCCATTTTTCTGAAAAAAATAAATATAAAATAATTTTTGTCAAAATGTCATACCTTAATTTTCTATAATTTCAGCGATTAAAAAATATATTATTTTCTCCATATATTGTTAAATATACATGGATACAAACACAAATGAATTTTTATTTTTTAATAGCAAGCAATTAAAAGTTTGGGATCGGCCGCTCGTAAAATGCATTTTTTCGAATAACTTCGAAGAAAGTCTCCTAGCTCATATAAAACATAAATAATCACCGTACTTACATATGTTTGAAACAGATGTTGTTCGACAACAAAAAAAACGTTTGTTAATAAAAGCTGGAGACGCTCTGATAATATTATTCAAATAATGTTACTGAATCGAGTGGCCCAAAACCTTTGCACAGTACCGTGGCTCACATAAGTACAGTGAATTATTGATTCACTTGTTTTATGTAATCCAGAAATGCAAATAAGTCAAATTGAAATTGCATGATCTAGTTGGTACTATGATTACATTTTTCCAAAAACTTCAGTTAATAGGTTTTTAGTGGTGTTGACGCTCATCTTGCATGTTGTTTGCGTTTGCGAACGCCGTCTCAGTTCAATATTTCAGAACGCGTTCGGAAATATTGAAAGTTTGACAGTGAGTCGGCTCCGACCGAACTTACGCAACGGTCGGAATGTACCAAACTGAATAAATATTTGAACACAAGTACACACGTTGTTGGATTTATTCCTCAGTACTAACCATTCCGTGTACCACAATACTCAATATGGGGTCTCAATAAAACGATGTTTGGTGAAAATCACAAGAATATAAAATACTTCCGTGGAAATTGTAAAGAATACGGTTCGTCCCATAAAGGTCCCTGGCGCAGTCCTTTCGGGGCTCGTTGAGATAGCTTTTCTATAAAATCGATTGCCAACTAAAACGTCTGGAAACAGCGTTAAAAGGTAAGATTCGTTCGTATCTAAGCACACCCACCTATAATTCGTATCATGATAGATATATGTCAGACTGTCGGAAGAGCCCCTGAAGGACATTGCCCCGGGCGATCGCAGGGGAGCCTTGGGCGGTCCTGGTGCGCCCCCGAGGGTTGGGCTCGGCGGAGGCTGCCCCGGGGGGACAGCCGTGACCCGATGCGACCTCAGCGAGCATCCGGGGAAACTTTACTCCGCCACACGGATGGATACGTCGCATGACACCTGTCACGTTTTCCTTCCCGGAAAATCCAAGTAACGAAAAACATTACCTGTTCGTATACGAATATTGAAAATGTATATTAGTAATAAAGGAAAACTATTTGCGTATCAAGGGTTGAATCCAGACGAGCCATATATGACCCGACCTTCACCTGGTCGCGGTTAGAACCCCAGAAATTATTGGAAAACGATACTCGTGCATTTTCAGGATTCGGTTGCGCAGCTCGTAATTGTTCATCCGATGCGCGGTGGGTAAATCTATTGTTAGAATTGTATATTTGGCTTCGGGAAATTTTATAAGGGCATCGATTTAAACCATCATATAAAACGGGTTTAAATAATAAAATATCTTGCACGGTATTTATTTTGTCAAATTTTGCCAAATATTGTAAACTTTTTTGGTCTGATCACATAACAAAAATCATTTTGTAATAATAATAATAATATACATATATACAATCCGAAGCTTCTGTAAGAACTTTGTTTTCAGGACAAGTAATTACAAAAGAGTGACGTATTTCTTAAGCAAGTTGTCGTTGGCCGCTAGAACAGATTAGGAACGGTCGTTTCAAAGGCAACCCCGAATGCGCGCGTTATCTTTTTTCAATGTAGAGAATGTTTTTAAATTTGTTCTGGTTTATGGCAGATATTTTGTGACTTAATATGTTAAAAGGTTTCTCACGGTGGTGTCCCATTTCAACGAAAAAACACAGTATTTCTTAGACGGTTAAAACGCTTTATCATAGTAGCAAGACAGCTATTTCCTCAGTTAAATACCATAAATGCTGGCTAAACTTCTTTAAGGCTGCTTTTGAGTTGATTTTGCCAACATTTTTTTGTCCATATGCCTTCATCGACTTTAGGAAGCACAGATCTTGGTAAGAAGCTTTTAGTGCTGAAATACATTGCATCCATGGTTTAACATAGGATGTCACAATAAACAAGCACACATTCTTGGTTAATTTGAACTGAGAGCTGAGTAACGATATTTTCAGAGAGTAAATTTCTCTCACCTTCCAACGAGTTTAGTGCATGGCACCTTTTAGTCTAATTTTCAATCCACACCGAGCAACATCACCACATAAAAATAAGATAGGGAGCTCTATTAACTTTTATATTTTCTTGTAGTTTAGCTCCACACAATTGTAGCAACGCCTCGATTTGGAAATTCAGAATGAAAATTACGTCTCTTAAATTCAACCAGGGATGTCTGGCCAAATTCAAGGGGATCTCTGTTTAGAATCCACGTCTAAAACAGTAAAATCGTGCTGTCGTCGGAACAGTGGATACGCTCATTTATGTGGCGTCTATAATAAGACTTTTTATAACAATATTACGACTTACAATAAGTAAGAATTGAATGAAGCACATCTAAATCGAATTTCAACCAAAAAAAGAGCGCAAAAAACAATTATCACTTCTCAGAAGTCAAAAATTCACGTCAAAAGCAATAAAATCGTGCCGTCGCCGTCACAGTAGGAACGCTCGTTACCGAGCGTTCCCACTGCGACGTCTCTAACACGATTTTATTGCTTTTGACGTGAATTTTTGACTTCTGAGTAGTGATAATTGTTTTTGCGCACTCCTATTGACCAAAATTCGGTTTGAATACATTTGGACCAATAATCTAATATCAAAAGTCTGTAGTAATATAGGTAAGGATAGCTATTATATTTTAAAACATAGTGTAATATCGTGCAGATGAACCATAGAGCTATATGCGAGATGAGACATCTGTCTGTACTTCTTCTTCCGCAGATTTACTGCTGTAAAATTAATTAGTATTGCAAATTTTACTTTATCCGCCATATATCATTCATAGAGGTAAACACAAGTAACAACTACTAAGTAGTGGCACACCAGACTGAAATCAATAAATGAATCATAACTATGCATTGATTATAAACTATTATTTTAGCTTACATTCAATATATGGACAAAGCACGTCCTAACTCAATTATATTTTAATTATTTTTTATGATATTTATCCATGAGATTAGGAATATCTAGGGAAGCCTATTCTATGATGATCGATCTAAATTATGTTTATATACCTAATAATCACTAATTCTAATCTCTTAGAAACGATTTATAAACACACTACAGTCCCAATTATAGTCTAGACATAAAATTAGTTAAACTGAACAATTAGAAATTCGCAGAAACTGTCACCTAGCAGCATGACTAGATCTTTCTCACCCTCTTGGTATTTATGGTGTTTCGAGTTTATTTTTAAACAAACAGTGTCTCCCTAAAGTTACATCTTAAGATTGCAGTAAATAAGCCATGTGTTTTTTATCCTTTGCTCTATTTAATAAAATCATTTAGAATTTTTAAAATTGTTAAAAAGCTATTAAGTATTAAATAATTATCATATAAATATTTGTAAAAGGTTTGCCAAAACCGAGTGACTAATACCTGAAAGGCCTGGGTGCAAAATCTTTTCGGTCGAAAATATTCTATTTACGCAAAATCTTTGTCGGCTTTTGAAAAATGCCATAAGGCATAATAATGATACTTCAGAATATGAACGCCACATCTGTGACTATCCTAGAATTTGTCGCCATCGATTCTAAATAAGAATTCGTAATGGTGTGACATTTATATAAACCGATCTAAGAAAACACATAAGAAAATTCGAAACGATTTTTTTTAACAAAATCAAGTATCACTAATTATTTTTTAATTATTTAATTTATATGAAAAAAATATAATAACGATATCTGTTAAAAGAATATACTATCAAAAATATAATTAATCTCTTTTGGTGCCCTAAAATATTCAAAGATGTCAGTAAGAGTCTGTTAAAGTCCCCGATAAGTATGTGGTATTATAGCTTGAACACGTGACCACGATGCAGCGCTCGACATGCGTGTTGACCATAGAATACCTACGCGCATACTGAAATTGAACCGAGCTACTCGTTCTATAGCAGTTTGCGAAAAACCATATCATTATCTCTCTCACTCTCGTCACTTAAGGGGAAGTATCTCACCGCTCGCGCTCGAAAAAGCAGCTCCGACTTCGGTCCATTTGCCGACAATGTTCAGAAGCGCTCGAAGCTGGCCAAGTCGACTGAATTACCCCCGCTTTACCTCCCGTTCTCGGTAACCTCGGACAACTTCCGAGAGATTTTAGAGCGGGCGGAACCGAACTCGTCCGAAGTAACCCACTATATTCTCCGTCCTTGGCCAACCTTGGCCAACTTCCAGAGAGTGTAGTTCAGGCATTATAGCTTACAAACATCTGGTTATTTATATTTCTAAAAGCATAAAATCACAAGTGAGCTTAATTTATAAGCCAAGCAATGAGTAATACTGTCTCCAATATCAAATATATATAAAACATGTAAGCTCGCAGATGTTTGATTCATTGAGAGCTTATTGAATTTATCCAGACTAACGATCTGCAATATCTGGCCATCAACCCCAATTTATAATAAGACCCGAGGGTTGTACAATCACAAAAGCATTCCATGCAGGTAATGCCATGTCATTGAGGATGACACGCGACTTGGCAACAGGTTCCAATCGCAATGGTTTCAAACTCTGGGAGGCATTTAATTTCAATTGAAAAGTGGAATATGCGGGATTTAAACGCGTGACCTCACCCGTATGTATTCGACGATCTTGTCCATTAATCTAAGTGTCTAATTCAGAGAACACAAACTAGTGGTGAACGAACCGAGTGAACGAAGATTTACATAATGACTCTCCAGGCGGACATTGTGAGGTTTTACTGTCCTATACATGTGTGAATAACATATCTATAAAATTTTGTATTGCGTTAAAATATATTGGAATTCTTTTCTATTGGAGTACAACCATAAATTTAATAGCCGTTCAATGTGTTATTAATATGTATAAAGACTTGCATGAAGTATATTTACATATTTTATTGAACATACTATGAATCCCCAAAGGGGATATGCATATACAATTTCAGCTACAAATACTGTTTTAGAAAGAAGTTTATTTTAAATATTTAATTCACATATACGACAGAGGAAAGGTTAGAGTTTTGCTCTAGTAGCTTTTAGCCTTTAAACTGACTTGTCTATATGTTATTTTTATAAGTTTGAATTCTAATGTAAGTCCAATATGTATTTCAACTTTACATGGTTTGACTTTACATTTATAATTTTGGTTAATGCTTGATAGCATAAGTGTTTTAGTGAATTTGCTGTTACTGACCATTTAACAAACGATGTGGATTTGTATAAGCACATAATAATATCACATCATCAGTAACAAAAAGCGATGATCTCATTCCTCTTAGGTTTTGATAGAAAATGGGTTGTAAATACAGTAAATAAAAACGGCCTTAGAATCCCCCGTTGCGAAAATTAGTTTATTAAAATAATTGAGATGCTTATATAAATCTCTTGCTGAGTGGGAATAAAACCAAATTAATTATAATCATGTCTTAGATCGTTGTTACAGTGCTTACGTAATCATTTTAAGTGATTTCATAATGAATTATGTTTGATTCAATAAGATAACCGTTCCGATATGATCTATATTCAGCAAATTTGCTTTTTAAATGTGTTTCAGAGATCTACTAAGAATTGATAAAGCTCATACTTTACTCTCGTGATTAATTTCATTGCTTTTGGCAATCGATAATCCTTCTGATTTGATTTGGGCTGATGTGATACTTTATTCTTGAATATTATTGAAGAATAGTATTGTCTCCATCAGATAAAATAAGCTTCCAATTCGTAAAACATTTGTGGAATGCACTATTTATTCTATTCTACAGCACTCAGCGATCACAAATTCATCTACTCTATAATGAGAAAACATTGTATTTTAACCCTTTAAGCGCCAACAGCTGTTTAGTGAGTCAGCTGTTATTTCTCTTCACGCGTCAGCATCTATTTCTAAAAATAATGAAAAATAAATGAAGCTAGTACAATTATATATAATATTTTTTTTTAAATATAAATAATTCGTTATCTTGTTTTAAAAAAATAATCAATAATTATAAGTGACTCGTCTGTGAGTCGCTGATGTTTAAGTAGTAACAGTAAAATGTTGCAGGGGATCATATCTATTGGATACAGACATTATCACACGGTCGCTACGACTTAACAACGGTGTCGTTTTTAGCCAAATAATCGAGTGTGAGCCTGTTTTTCATATTGGTGCAATACTGAGAGAGTTGCTTGCATATGTTTCTGGTCGTTTTATCTGGATCGTCACAAGCAAACGGCGTAAAACTGCAAATGATACTTTTTTTTATTGAGAATAAGAATTTGTAATGGATAATATCGTTATAATTAAAGAAAACAGTAGGGAGAACTTTGACATTCGATCGAACTTGACGTGCTTTCTGTTATAATAGCAATTCTATGTCGTAAGCGACTTTGTTCAACAATTTCTTACCAACATCTTCAAGATTATATTTTTGTTGAAAATTCAATAGTTTTTGAGGAAAATTGTCAGCTACTCGTTATATACTTTAAATAAAAATTTTCATTTTTCTTTGAAATATATTATTTTAATTATTTGTGCGAAAATATAATAAAATGTTCACTTAAATTAGTCTCCTAAAGATGCTGAATTTTTTTAGGCGAAACGTTAAGTGGTAAAATCGTAAATTTAAAAATAATTTATGCATTAAAAAATAATACTTTATAACATTTTTAATCAAAAAATATAACTGCATAAAAATTATAAATCAATCGGAACAATTTTAGTGCACACAAAATTAGATTACCAGCCTAATAGATGTGCTCTGACTTATTTGAGACATGCCCAATATTGTTATTCTTTGACCAAACCGAGCATGCGCAAATGAACGTTCTTATACCGTTGGCGTTCGTGAAGTACAGTTGTTGTTGAACGTATTTCGCTGGTCCTTCGTCTCTAAATATTTACCTTTTATGCTCCGATTAAAACAAAAACAATACGAGTTACTTTGAAATGCTTTGCAATCTTCTGTCAACGAGAGACAAAAAACTGAAACGTGATAATGAAAGGACGAGTCAGTAAAATATTGTTTATATTCTGAAAGGAAAATATATTTTTCAATAGCATACGATATTAATAATCCATTCAGTACAACTATAAAGTATTAACGACATTAAAATGAAAATTGATATAACAAAGTTATAATAATACAAAAACATATTTAATGAAATCTGGAAACATCATAAAAAGCTGCTTCTTATTATATTTTTTGTTGATTTAAACATTTAAATAAATTAAAAATATAAATATTAAATTGGCTTGAAACAATGGGAAACTAATTAAATATATTCCGTATATAAATATAATTATTTGATAATATATTACTTATTCCCGATTGTTACAAAGTAAATTAAAAATTGTTCCCAATGCAGTGTGTTTAAGTGATATAAATATAAATAGATTGATTTATTAACATAAACGACAATTAAGCTGTATAAATATTATTTAGTTAAATACAAAAATATTGATTAGGCGTAAATTTTAAACTTTTGTTAACCTTCTGGTTGGAATTTGATTAAATAAATATTTATAAAAATACATAATAATCGCCAAAAACTATGACAACGTAATGTGTATATTAATTAAATAAATTAAAGTAATATTTTTTAATATCACAAAAAATATGGACGACCATTTACATTAGTAAAAGTATGGTTGCTTGTTAGAAATACATAAAGAGAGTGATAGTCTATTGATAAAAAATACATTGGATATTTTGTGTTCTTATTAGATGTATTTATAGTATGTGCATTATTTATTTATTAACATTTATTATGTAATATTATTGTATCTCAATAGTGAATTAAAAAATCATAGCAAATAATTTATATAAAATATTAAACTTGTTAAAAAATAGATAGGGTGACCATTCGATTGAAAAGATCACTGATTTTTAATTATAACTAACTACATACATTATTTTTTACATAAGTTTTTTTACTATATCTTGGCATAGAATTCGATACTTTATTATAACGAGAAGATGGATACATAAACTTTTTTTCAACCATATTGTAATGGTTTTCTCTTCGTTATTGATTAATCTAAAACTGTCAACAAACATCGTATTTGTAGAGTAGGGTAAAAGTACATATAATACATTATAGTATGCCGTGAAGAAGTAGTTTATTAATAATAATTTAATATCGGTCACCCTATGTACGTACATGGAAGATTTTAGTAGTATACAAGCAAATAAATATTAGAATATTGCTATCATATAAAACAAAAATAAATTGTTTTATCAGTCATATTTTTAAACACAAATCAAAAAAATCATATCACAATATTAAAATGCTAATAAATGTATAATGATCGTAGACAATTTATAAATAGATTATTTTCAGTATATATATGTACATATAAAATGAAACTATTTTATAATTCATTAAAGTAAGATAGATTATTTTTCGAGGAGGGACAATCGCAATATTTCGGCTAACTCCGCTTCTTCTCTGATCCTCTCTCGCTCTTCTCGCTGCCTCTCTTCTTCGCTGAGAAGCAGCGCTGCCATTAGGTCGGCGTCGGGGCTTGGCGATGAAGATGTGTGTAGAGGCAGTGGCGAAGATGGACTACTTCCCGGCTGTTCGGCCATTCTTTCCCGATAGCTCATAATGCTGGCTTGGATCGCCCTATTGCAAATACACACAAACAAGCTTACAAAGCGGTGATACTAGCGCACAAGTAAAAGATAACAACATTAATTTATTAAGTCGATGTTAATCAAGTATCAGATTTATATTTAGAAACACTAAAGATTTATTTGTCAAATCACTATCTTCGTGTAATTAAAATCATAGTTTTTATCAAAATGTTGGCAAAAGAACTTATATTCTATTTATTTTTAACTCGCTCCGTATATTAACTATTTTTTATAATTCTCCAGCGTTAAAAAAAACAAAGTTAAATCAGAACCAAGAAAGATCTTAAGAAAAATAGCAAAGTATTTTATTTTTTAATCAAAGATAAGATAATTTGATTCATATACTGATTCACGCTTTTTTTATTTTATGCAAAATTCATTCAAAATCTGATAAAATAATCGAATAATTATGATATACTATGATATTTGCGTTGAAATTATCAATTTTTAGTATTAACCCTTTAGTTGCCAA
The DNA here is from genome assembly GCF_051122295.1 of Plectrocnemia conspersa. Lineage (NCBI taxonomy): Eukaryota > Metazoa > Arthropoda > Insecta > Trichoptera > Polycentropodidae > Plectrocnemia > Plectrocnemia conspersa. The sequence continues at coordinate 3,179,658 of NW_028277173.1, forward strand.
GCTTTTTAGAATTACTATCTAAATATTGATGTATACTTTACAGCACATTAAAAATGTATCTTTCTTCAATGATGATATCGGATCGGTCAAATCTCTTCAAAGTAACAAAAGCTGATATATCCGGTTTGGCAAAATAAAATGATTATTATTGTGTGCTTGTAGTTAGTTTTTGATAACATATTAATTATTTTGTTATCATTTATGATAAAATAAATTATTTTGTAGAGCTGTAAGTACATATTGTAACATTACGAGCGTGAACCCAATATGTTACAATAGGTTAACAAACATTGGGACACGCCAGACTAAAAGTGAAGTCCGGAATCAGTGACATATATTTTATTAATTATGAAACAATGCCTTACATTATTAGTATACAGAAAAAAAAAAGATTTGGTATTGAGATAACAGAAGTATGGTCAGAGTTTTAAACAAACTTCGGTAAGTGGGCTATCGGGAACACAATATGTAGAAAGTCTCTTTTGTGATAACAAAAATACAGTACCGGCTCACATAACAGAGAGCATGCGACACTAACAAAATGGCGAATGTTAATAAAAAGTATATCTGTATAAAACAGATTTGATAAAATTATAAAAATTAATTTGTTTTATTAGTTTAAATGCTCATTTAATAATTTTTAAATTTCATTTTATTTTTTAACCACCATGATAGACCAGTGGTATAGGTCGGTGACTAATTCTTAAAAAACCTGAGTTTAAATAAAATATGAACCCTACATTTTTTATCATGTCTGGAAGATTAAAATTAGTGATTATTGTAATTATAATTCCGGTTGATCGTCATAGATTTGGTTTTCTTAGATTTTCCTAATCTCACTTATTGACTTTGATTTCAGTCTGGTGCCTCACTACTTAGTATTTTAATGTCTGTCATGTTGCAAAAAATAATTTTGTATGATTTAATAGTTGAAAATTACGAATAATTGAGAATGCTAGCTAACACCTGTTATGTTACAAAGGATAATTTACAATAAATATATAAAAAAAAATATGTGTTCCATAGCATAGCCTATCATAAAAATGTAATTAATTTTTTTTCAAAAATATAATCGACAATATGAAATCAAAACGAGACCTATAAAAATTCAGTGTAATAATTTTTTCACTTTGCCAAATCCAAAAATGTTATCATCTTTACGATTATATCTCTAGTTGATATATTAAAAAGTTAAATCTGATACTTGTTTCTTGAACACCAAATTAAAAATAACAGATAATGTGCAAATTATTATATAATAATATAAGGCATATTTTCAATTATTTGGTGTGCTGGGTCGCTTGGTATATTTAGAGAGAGCTCTTTTGCCTGATTTTATATAAGCTTTTACGTGACTGTAAGGAGTAGGAGACGGAGAAGGAGTAATGTTTGGAGACAAAGTGTTATTGTAAATGTTTGGAGCCGTTGAACGCCGTGATTGAAAATCACTCAATAAAGGACTAGCTCTGAAAACGTATTTAACATATTAACACACAATATTCAATCATTCAACGCTCTATTGATATGTTTTTAGCATAGCAATATAACGTCGTATTACCTCTGTATTTGTCTCTCCTCTTCGCTCAAAAAGTTCGGAGTAGATGGACGTGAAGGTCTTTGAGCTCGTAATGCTTCCCATATATCAACCTTCAATAATAATAAAAATGGTTTATTAAACAATTAAAATTTAGATTCAACAACATTATTAATACTTCTTCTTTTTCGCTGCCCGCTTCGATGAGGCTCTGTTGTATTGCATATTGTAAAAGATCATCTTCGTTTTCAAAGCTAAACTGTCGTCTATCCTCAGTGCCTGCAAAAATATTATAAAATATCAATATTGTGCATATATGCTTAAAACATATATATTTTTCAACTTACCTAATTGCTTATATTCAGATGGAATTTGGAAGATTTCTTCGTCCAAAATACAAGTGTGGCGATCACCTTCGTCTATGTAAGATACGTATGGAACTTTCTCCTCCATTCCGAATATGTTACCAAATGTTATACGTGCGTTCAATATATGAAAAAGTGGGATTTCTAAAAGGTGTTGCAGAAATATTAATTTAAAATGAATTGTGTCACAGAACATTTTTTTTAAACATACCTATCTTAACTGGAAAACCTGCTGGAAGTTGCATTTGAATAAAGTCTTTTAATTTGGCAAAATGTGGCGAAGACATGGAAGCCATTAGATCTAATATCGGTACAATTTGTTCTTGCAACTGAAATAAGATAAAATAGCATTACGTCATAAATTTAAATATTAGGTTGTTTCATATCAAGTGGCTGATTTTTACTTAGTGGTTCATAAATGAAGTTTGTAGTAAATTTCATGAGGGGTTGTATATTATGATGTCACAGAATATTTACATATATTTTTTTAATGAGTTCAAACTGAAACACAATGCGGCACAAGCCATGAGAAATATCAATTTGACACTTAACGCGACCGTATCCGATTAAGTGGCTTTTGCGTTCGCCTCTTCTTACAGCCGAGAGCCACTTAAGATGCTTTTCCAAAACTCAACTTTAAACGAATTGTTGGTGACATCTCTTAACCTTTTAGGTTACCAAAGTTGAATTGATATATTACTGAAGATTTATTCTTCCAAGAGATGTAGTTATTTCAATATAGTTTCATACAAAATTAGTGGTAAATAATTTTAAAAATAAATATTAAATAATTGGGTTTTTTTGATAATAATTGATAAATAATAAAAAAAATAAAACCCATAATAAGCAATAATTTTATGTTTTCTGTGTCTGTGTTTCGATTTTTTTTGTGCCAAACTCAAAAAGTTGATAACCCCTGCTGAATACAAGGAAAATGAACAATATGATTTGGTGAGTGTCCAGATTAAATATTATAATTATTGATCGCGTAGTTTTAGAATTTTTTACAATTTTTTCGGTGGCGCGGAAATGTGACAGCTTGACCTGTAATTTGACCGCACGAGTGTGTGGCATATTAGATGTTAAGATTTGGTGAGGGTACTGTTAGTCAGAGAACTATAAGGCATTGGTTCTAAAAATTTCGCACTGCCAATATTAACAGTAATCCACAAACTGTTCGGACACTCGCAACAAATTTCGAGGTTTTTCTTGCAACCATTTCACATCTGGATGGCATAGAAAAGGTTAAAAAAAATGGACAAAGAGATACCACACAAACTGATCGAAAGGCAAACACTGCAACTTTTCAGTCTGTTTTTCATTAGTTTTCAGAAACATTAGTGAACCATTATTGAAGAGAATCATTACCTGCGATGATAAATGGATTATCTACGATAACCAACAGAAATCAGGACATTGGTAAGACAATAAAGAAGCTCCAAAACTGAATTTGTACACAAAATTATATTGCAATATTTATTTCTTCTAAGACCAGCAAAAACATATTGTATGAAAATTAAAATCATACACATAAAATTAACAATAAATCATCTGATCTTGGTAAATAGACTTGGAGCGATATTGTTCCACGATAATACGAGACCTCATGTTACAGAATCAAACGAATTAGGATTAAAATTTTTGCATCATCCCCCATATTCCCCTGACCTTTACCACAGGGAAAGGTTAGCGGGGGGAAAAAGTTAGCCAGTTCCTGCGTTATACATTTAAACTTATTTCTTCGAAATACAAATTCAATAATTAAAGTGACATTATAAAAGATTTTTCAATCGTTTCTGTAAATGGAGCATATTTTAATTATTAAAATTGTATTTATTTGGTTTTAATATCTTACCTAAAAAAATGGCAATATGTGAAATAACCTAATAGATACGTACTTGTAAAGGATATGTCTCGCACAACCACAAAGTAGCGTGGAACTTTTTTATTTTTGTATTAATCTCTTTCGGACGTCCAATATCACGATCTTCCAAATCCAAATCAGAGAAATACTCTTCAGATGTAATATTGCAAGGATTGCTTATAGAATTATATTCTTGCTATAAAAAATCATAAATAAAAATATTATAAGCATATTAATATATTGTATATAAAATATTATTGATTTAAAAAAATAAAATAATAAAACATAAATCATACCACTTTACTCTGCACAGCGCATAAAATAAAACAAAATTATTTAAAATAAATAATAATAAATAAAAAAAAAATAATAAATACATAAGAGGTATTTACATCACTGCTAATCGCTCTATCTTCACTATCTGCAATTCCTAGGAACGAATGCAAAGGAGTCCTAGGACCTCTAGCCTTCGCTTTATCGACTTCCGATAGATGCTCAGTTCGAGTGCGCGTCACAAATTCAACGTTCGAGGCACCGAATACCTTGCACTCTCGCCCGTTCACAACTTCTGCTTTATCCGATCTCCATCCCCATATTCCAGTTTTGTTTCTAAAATATATGCAACATAAATTAACACTTTACAGGCCGATGAATTAAATATGTCATTTGTAAAATTATCGTTAAGAGCTGAAGACGCAAATGTGCGTCTTCAGCCGTTAAAGCTGAACGTTACAGGTTGAAAATACTTGTCTCATATATAAAATTGTAATTATTGACTTATAATTTAAAACAGAATTAAAAATGTGATTTTTTCATAAAATATAATGCGTTCAGTCAAAAAAACTTTTAGACAAATTAATGAAAAACAACATAAGAGCGTCGAATACAATTAATTTTCAAAAAATAAATACATAATATATTTATCAAATAAAGAAAATAAATTTAAAAATATAGTTTTTGTTTCCCCCCCCCTAACCGCATGCTCTGTTTCATTAGTCACCGTACGCCACTGGTATAGTGTTATGAAATAAAAATACAAGTAGCATAAATAGCATAATACAAACCTTTCAAAGCTTATTTTATCAGTATCCACATAATTTGTACTGATCGGAGCTGTGAGACGATGTGAGATTTGTTCTTCGGACACTGGAGGAGGCGTTTTGGGACCAGAGGCTTCAAATTTCTCAGCCCACACTTGACGAGTCTCGTGATCCAACTCGAGAAGAGTAGCATTTGTACCTGTAATTTATAGTTATTATAATAGACACAAAGATCTGTGTATATCAAATGAAGCTAATATGTCTATATTGTTTATGAGTGATTACGTTGCTACAGATTTTGTGTTGAAAATATTTATAAAAATAATATTGCCAAATCGTCCACAATTTAGTTTATTTGATTTTATATTGTATTTGTAAATTAGGTTATATATTAAATTAAAAGCAATCATCAGTTTAAAAAATGTGGAAATGAGAATATTATAAAGATTATTTTTTATATTATTATTTTATTCTTTCGTTGCTGAGCCTTTTGGAATTACTGCCTAAATATTGATACATTACAATTTTTCCTTTTATTTTGCAATCTATCCAAGGATAATAAGCAATTCTTGTAATAATTATTTTCCCTTTCCTCAGTAGCTAGGTATTTGGGGAAAGAAAAATTAAATATACAAAGTCTCCCAAATTACATAATTTTTAAAACGTTCAGAATACATGTTATTAAATCATATATCAAAAATCCAACAACCCATTAAAAATGTATCTAATTCAATCTTCAACAATGAATTCAGATCCGGCAATACTCACCAAATTAGCGATCTATCTGATGCAACCGAAAGGTTAATAATTTTGACAATAATAGATAAATACCTTGTCCTCTAAATATACAAGTCCTGTTGCCTCTCTGCCAATTTCCATTATCAAATCCCAAGAGTGTAGTATCCACTCTTACGCTAGCTCCACGTTTATAGACACGATACGTATCAGACGGACACATGCGAGACACTAGTGGCACTGGAATCAATAACAAATAGTATGAATGCAAGTATATAGAATTAAGACTCAATCGATGATATTACTCACTCCAACTGGTGAATTCCCATTTCATTTCTACATAAAAATCCGGAGCGGTGTACAATCGGGAAAGTAGCAAAGGAACTGCTTGAGCTCGAGCTAGTTGTCGTGAATAGTCACGACGTTCTAATACCAAAGCGACCATGGGCGGATCACCTGCTGCAACAGCTTCTTGGACAACTATAAAAAAAACATATGTATCAAAAATGTATAAGAAACATTCACTTATCTTCTCATGTAGTATAAGAAAAAAAATGTAATTAAATGCATTTCTTATATCATTATTGATATATTTTAATGATAATAAAAATCGAATATATTCATATTTGTGGCAAGTTACTTCATATGCAAAAAAGTTAAATAATAATAATATATACAGGTCCATCACGGTAAAGATTTTCGTGGAAGAATATCCCATATTATTATGTTAGATAAAAAATTAAAGGTCTGATAAAATTATTTTAATTGAAATAAATGTGAGAAATTTATACTTCAAAATTAGAAAATACAAGTATTTAGAATTTACCAATAGTAAAAGAGTACAGTGTAAAGTGAAAATAACTCTAAGGATTAAATGATGATGTTAAAAATGCTTTGAAGAAAAGAGATGAATCATACAAAATATTTCAAATAATTTGTGGGGGAACCTATTCTTGAAAGTCGTGTTAATCTGTGACCAAAAGTGATCATCTATCAATAAGAATAAACTAGACAATAGTGGGATCACACAAAGGCCCTCGTTATGACTAGAAAAAATAGTTCTCCCATAAATAACACGCAAGGATTCTCTGGTGCATTGAATGAATGTTTCTTTGTTATGAAACGATCAAGGGAAACAATATATCACCGAAAGACAAAAAGCACTGTAAGGCCACAATATTCCCGTTACACAATTCGACCTCAGAGATTGTTTTGAATTTATATATTTCCAATTTAAAAAAAAAATATAAAGAATCCACCTAAGATGAGATTGTCGTGTAATAATATTTGGGTAGAAAACTATTTTTAAAAATGATTAGCAATGGTTTTACACGTGCACATAGCTGACCTGTATCATGGCATAATTAAAGATAGCTAATTCAATCAATACAAACCTGACCAGCCTTCTTTATTCTCAAAATTAACATCCGCTCCATTGTCCAATAGAACTTTCGCCGCTTCTATATGTCCTAGCGTCACGGCTAAAATCAGCGGCGTCCTCCCCCTCGGATCCAATGCTTCAATATTATGCTGAAAATCATCAAAATCAATAAATTCAACAATCCAATTAATGAAATGTCACACAAAACGCAAACAGCGAGGCCACTATCGAATGCGAAAACATAAGAAGCCATACACGTCAAAAGAAGATTAAGCGTCACGTTACAATATTCAGTATTATATTAAATATGTTGTGTAACAAACAAGTTTTAGTGCATTTAAAGTGTGAAATGTGTCATCAAGTTGCAAAACTTTTAATTTCATAACGAAGTTTGAGTAACATTTTTGTGGTTCGGATTACTTTTGTAACACAATTTAATCGAAATAAAAGCAATATATTTGTATATAAATGGTTTTTCTACGATCTATCGAAGCAGCTTTTGAAAGCCAGCGATTAACATATAAAATACGAATTTGAATGGTTCAGTTTACCGGTCTGGTGGTCAGCTCTTGTTGCAGCATCACGTGTCGATTGTCCCACACTAGTCGGTGCAGAGGGTATCCGATGCCTTGATTGGTGGACATTTTAATTGTATTGCGAATATTTTTTATGTAAAATTATTAATGGCGGGGGTAAGAAAACGAAAGCGCCAGGGGGGTAGTCCGTCGAAAGCGAGATAAGGGTTGGAAATAAACCTATATTGCGTCCGCACTACTAACAAACCACCCCACCCCCCGCCCTACAACCCAACCGGCAGAACTCGTCACACTGACAGTGACAGGTCGAGAGAATAGACAAGCAGCGTTTGCTGCGCATTATCTATGATAGACCTTTATATTTTTATCAATTTTAAATAATCTTATGTTATTAATTTAAATTAATTTTACAATACTCTAGTATATCAAAAATAGTCTTTAATTTTTTAAATGTGCAATTAATATATTTATTTATTTTAAAATCGGATATAGTAAAAACTAAAAATAAATAGCACCATTGACTAACTACTATCTATTAAATATAATCCATTCTTTTTCTTTTTATTCCAATGCTAGATAAAACAGTAAATTTTTCATAGTCGCGTTTTAATGAGGCTACAATACTTGAATGTAGTACAAATTATTATCAATATATGTAGTAAAAATTAAAAATCATATTATGTATACATGCTATACCGCTTTGCAGAGAATTTTGCAAAAGAAAAATGGGTGATTATATCGGACGGTGAGTATATCCACTTTTCTCTCGCATGCATTTACTTGTACGTGTGCGAGCGAGAGTAACATCGTAGCGCAGAATATTCCTGTACTTCTCAAATATTTTTCGACTTAACTGTCAAGAGACCGAAATATTTTTAAGCGAACGTAGAACCAGACCACGCTATACCTTTTTTTAATTGTTTATCCACGCACAAAGACGCATTTCCAACTCAAAACTGATTACGTCAAACACGCGCGGCTTATCAAACGTTCGCAATAAAACACAACATATTTTTTTACATTTTTTCCTTGCAAATAATAATATAAAAAATTAAAGAAAAAAAACATATCTATTAAAATTAAAGCATAATTACTTAAAATAAAACATACATCTATAAACATATAACATATAAAAATTACTTTATGCATTTGACACACGGTTCTGTGAAAAACAAAACATGATACATGCGTAATTTTATTACCAGAACAATAGTTATACGTACGTCTTTGTCCAATATTAAGAGTACTACTAGGCGAAGAAGATGAAAGAAGATATTGGTGTGACAAAAGTCTTCACGAATAATTCTATCGCTTACTTTTACGATTTGTGCAAATAAACGTTCTCCTGTCGTTTAATTAGTTTTTTTTACTAAATCTACCGATAGAAGGCGTATGAAAAATTTTCGACGGCATCAATCGTTGATTCGCCACTCAGAATATTTATGGATGCATATCTTATGGGCATTGATAGCCATAATATCAATGAGTTGTACATAAATATCCACTTAAAAATTACAGCAAAATAAATAACACATAAAATAGCGAAACATCAATAAGCAAATACGCTAAGACTAACACTAACTAATTTGAGAAAAAAACATTTTTTAAAGAAAAAATGAATACACAGTTAATAATATATTATTTTTTCCTGATTTTGATGCTGCAAACTTATCAATCACATAATCGATATATTTTTTTTCTTATGCAACCTTTTTGCATACTATTAACTAATGAATTGCAGGTGGACGGAAATATGTTTTTCTATTCCATCTGAAATTTTTCTCGCAGCGCAATTTTGGATTTGCTTTTATTTTTTTGCCCATAAATGCTCTATAGGATTTAGGTCTTGTGACTGCAGACTACTCTAAAAGTGTCAAACTTTTTTATGCAAACCAACCCCAGCTTTTTCGCGAAGTATGCCACAGAGCGATGTCTTGCTGAAATCGGATGGTAGCATGGAATTATTTCCCTATAAGAATCCATTAAAAGTGAATTCCAATATTAAAATATAAATATCAATATTCATACTACCCTTGCAAGTGTACAGGTATCCTACTCCTGCTGCTGTCATACAACCCCAGATCATAACGTTTCCGCCAAATATTTTACTTTGGGTTATCAGTTATATTTTCCTCTCCGACTCTTCGACGCACGTGTACACCAGGGGTTCTAAAATTTGCAAAAATGTTAAAAAAAATATTTATTTAAAAAATGTATTGCTTTTGAAATTTAAAAATTAATTGAGTATTTATTATTTTTTTATATTAACTAATATTAGTTTAAAATTACCTCATTGTTGGATTTATCGGACCAAATGACTTTCGCTTAATCTTCAGATCAGCGTTTCCAGGCCCATTCTAACCTTCAAGATTTATTTAATTCTGAAAGCCACAGCATGTGTCGGGTCACATCTTTGAGCATTCTTTTCCCCATCTGCGAAAATATGGAAGAAATGGAAATGGTGCCCCAGAATTATGGCCAAGTAGGTATTAAACAAAACAATGAAATTCAAATTCAAAATAGTTTATAGCAATTGTGTTGCATCGCTTTTTGTTTCAAACGTCATATTTGGATCTTTTGACAAATTTTCTAAAAGTTCGACTAACATGTCCTCGATGAATAGCTGTGACAGCTTTTATTCTTGTGCTCCAGTGTGTTTCTAAATCGATTTTAATGTTAATTGTAAAGCTTTTTTTAATTCTTCCTAGCCAACACTAGAACGAGAAAAAACTCGTTATTGCTTTCAACTGTTCCGAAAAAATGCCTATCACTGGATTTTGCTTGAGTTAGTGTTTAAGCAAAATTGAAACTATGTTTATCACGGTTTTCAAATTATGCCGTATGATTCCTGACAAAATCAAATATTTATTACCAACTTCGTTTTGGCGTCCCCCTCAAACTCACGCCCGTGGATATATGCCATCCTTATACTCACCGTCTAACATTATCTTTAAAGCATAAACTATACAATTGTAATGCCTATTACGACTTTTTCCTGTTTCCGTAGATAAAAAGAATATTTAAACCGTAGAAAAAAAGAGGCAATACCAATACCAAAATAGTTTTGACGTTGGTATGGGTGTATTGTATATGATTGGAACAATATCAATGGATTTTTTGTTATAAAATAAAATAAAGCAACTGAAAGCGTATTGTTATAAAAATTAAATACGTCGTAAAATTGAATTTAACATGCGTATTTGAAAGCATTGGGACTGTTTTTAAAATGTGATTTTGCTGTACGTTTTGTTGAATGGCAACACTGACCCGGCGTGCTCGTCGTAAAAATAGTAGTTGGCCGTCGTCGGTTGCCTCGCGCGGCTCTCGGACTGACAGCGGTGTTAGCGAGCGCGGGTGTGCGGGGTGCGGGTGTGCGCGCCTGTCATGGCGCAAGGTGTTCAGGGGGGCTCGGCCCCCGCCGCCGGCCACCTGTCAACGACGCACGCGCTCATGAAGCGCGGCAAGCGGGCGGCCGCCGAGCAGGTGGGCGCCGACTGCGCCGGGGGCGACAAGTCCACCCTCGACGATCTGCTCGACGCCCTTCTCCATCCGGAGAAGCCCATCGACGACTGGGAGACGCTCGACTGGTGCCGCTGGCTCATCGCCGGTGGCCGTCTGCCCGACGAGTTCGCCTCCATCGGTACGACCCCTTCAGTGCAGTGCCCCCTACCTGTTCCAGCTCCTGCTCCTACCCCTCGTCGGTTATTGTTACAAACGATGGTAAGATCGTAAAGGTCATGACACGCGGGGAAGTGGGGAAATGTACAAACTAAAACTAGTGTTTAGGTCACGTACAATTTGCAATTTTTACCTTTTTTTCTTGATGACAATTTCAAATAGTCACTTATAAATTGATTAAATTGCTTTCTTCTCGATATTTACTATTTTTAAAGACCTTCAAATTTGTTATTTCACTTTCCTTCAAAATTATATCATGTGTTTTTAAAAAAAACGTGTACAGTATTCTTGATTTATTGCTGAAATAACTCTCCAGACTGTGATTTATTTCAGCAATGAAAAGTTACATCTAGGGGTAATTTTTTTATATACAAGTCAGTTACTTGTTTTTAATATGCTTTCTTTTGGATGAGAAGGAACATTTTATCTGCTTTCTGTACTCTACCTTATTGGGGTTAAAATTTATTATAAAAAAATATTTATTTATATATATACAATTACAAATGTCACTTTTATTGTTAGGGTGTTCACTGTTCCGACCAACGCTCACTAGCTGCCGCTCGTTCGCACCTAACCTAATATAATAAAAATATTGTATTTGGTACTTTCCTCTTATCGGGGATCAAATATATTCCAAAAAAATAATTATTCTTTTGTTAACATATTTTATTTATTTATATACAATCATATTTTCATTGAAAATTAACGTGTTCAAACTGCCTAGTACCGAAATATAAGCCATACAATTCCTACAAAAACCTGCTTTGTTGTGTTAATGTTCTGGCATAAATACGTTTTAAAATTTTAACAGGTCAGTACAGTGAACACTCCATGAACAACTCTGCAACAAATCTATTTAAAAAAATTAATTGTGCTTCGGCCTTCGATTTGTTGCTTTTTTATTTTATTTTATGAGTTCCATATGTGTTTTTGCTCAATGTTGACAGGTACTTTCAATATTCTCACCCTGGGCAAAAAAATATTTTTGCCGCTCTATATATTTTATTATTTTATAGATATTTCTAAAAAGTAAAAACCTTATCATACAAAAAATACAATGCGCTTTTAAAAATTTAATTTTTAAAAAGCAAAAAAGGCTATATTTTTAAAAATCAATAGAATAATATAAACACAAAATTAATTAAAAAATTAAAAACTAATAACAAAAAAGTACAATATCTATTCACCGTTTTACCACTGCTGATTCATGGCATATTTTAAAAAATATTATAGTTCAATAAATTTAAGTGATTTACAGTCTTAACCCCTTTGGTGCCAAGCGAAATTATGCGGTGTATGCTAAGAGTTTCAAATCATGGACGTCATTTCAGTGCTTGTTTTTTTAATATTTCGGCTTCCGATGATAAGGATTTTTCTGGTCAAATTCAAGGGGGAGCAAATGCCCTCTAAATGACCTCCCTATTTAATAGAAATTCACCCTTAGCAGTTTATATATTTACAAAATACTGCATAATCTACTCTGAAAACATAATGCTATAAATCTCGTATACGATTATGTTTTTGTCATTTATTTACTATATCCATAATAAATAATAACCATAGATACCTAATGAAACGAAAAAGAATGCCGAGCAAGTGTGAAACTGATTGAATGATATTTGCATTCTCAATAAACATTTTTTGGCACTTATTATTGGTGGTCAAATTTATTCTAAAAAAATATTTATACATTTTATTTTTTTATATACAATTATAAATGACATTTTTTAAGTAGATTCATTGCAGAGAGTTATTAATGGGGTGCTCACTGTTCTGACCGACGCTCATTCGCTCCTAACTTGTCTAAATTTTAAAACATATTTATGTAGCAAAACGAGTGATCGTTGGTCAGAATAGTGAACACTCCATGAACACAATAAAATAGGTTCTTGCAGGAATTTTATGGCTTCTGTTTCAGTACGAAGATATTTTAGAATAAATTTTAACCTGATAACAGGTAGTAAGTACCTATTTTTGCACTTTCGAATCATTATTTTCTATGATTAGTGAATATTTAGAATCCTGTGCTGCTTTATCAGCAAAAAATATATTTAAGACTTAATTAAAAAACAACATTTTCACATTTTAAATGATTAGGTTGAATAGGAATTACAAGAAGCAAACTCAAATCTTAAAAGAGCATTAATATTCTTGACAACAGTAACCACAACCGAACGAAATTTGAGTAAATTATATAAAAGCCGTAATAATAGTGCAAACCGAGGACTTAAATACATTTTTAAGTATCCTGTAGTTCTTTCCTTGGCTAACAAAAATCTGAAATTCATTAGAGATATATTTTTTCTATTTAAAAATATATAAATTAATTAATATAATTGGTCATTAACTGTGTTGCTGTGTTTTTCACATTTTGTCTATATTTATCCACAAGTTTTAATTGTATATTTATATTTAGCATTCACACATGAATGTTCGGATCCAGTCAGGCAGTCTTTCGACAGAAGACGCTCCGCTTCACCCTTCGCTTAATATAAGGCTTCTGGCTTCAAGTTTCACATTTTGGCATGAATGTTTTGCTTGCTGAAATGTTTGAGGCTTATTGACATACGCCAACCCTCTCGAGTAGCCCCACAAAAAGATGTTCAAGAGCCAAGCAAAATCACATTTTTTTTAGAATTAGTTGCTCACTATAGTGGCTCCTTTCTGCTGGTACAGTACTTTAGTACTATTTTCCACATCGGTAATTATTGTTCATTATAAGGTTGCAGTTAATATATTAGCATTAGGGGTAAAAGTTTCTGCGTCGTTTGTATTTTATATGGAAACATTTCAAAAGTCATAGCAATGTTCTAAAAATACGAGTAGAGACAATTGGAATATCATTAACATTGCCATACAACCTCTGCACCTGCTTCAATGAGCACCTCTTCATGGAGGATCTGCCACTTGGCACTAACGCTATAGCGCTAAAACTCGCTATAACGCTACTCTGCCACTGGGAGGTGTTCTGTCATTAAAATACGACTATAACCGCTACAATTTACTAGTAAAACCTGCTATTATTAGCAACATGTATCTCGTAGATGTGTTTTCACATCAGAAGATTAATCTTATAGCCACAATTAAATCAATACACAAGTTGTACACATATTGATATGTTTTACTCACAAAGGTGGTCAGTTAAAATCGATATTTTACATGAGATATTCTTGATAGACTTAGCAAGTTTTACTTCAGTAGACTTACTACGTGGAGAACTTAATAAAAATACAATGGCTGGAGTACTAATAAAATACAATAACGAGTGCCATTGTGGCCGTATTATGTTACTTCTAAAAATAGTCGTTTACTTCAGCTAATTTGTCTTCAGCTCATTTGTCTTAAATAAGGAATCGGTAAATGAGCTGGAACATTGTTATGATAGAATAGGATTTGTGTTTGTTTATCAATGACGGCTCTTAATTTGTTCAAAATAGCACAGTCCTAGATTTTTTGTTTTGACTTGTGTCGTAATTGTAAGTCACATCGACGATAATGACCTTAGAATGAAATCAGGGGTCTTCTCGCAGCTGTTCTTTCAAATCCTGGCACACATTCAAGCGGGTGTTTCTATATAATACTTTTCATGTTGAAATATTGGCATAAACTATTTGATTTTCAAAGATCGCTTAATGATTTTATGCACATTTTCATTGATTAAGGGTCATTACTCGGTGCTTTTTGAAGCATTATGAAAGTTTTCATTGCAGAATTATACACTGTTTATTTCTTGTTATCCCTCATCACAATACGGCACGTCTGATGGAAGATGCTCGTCACAATAGAAACAGCCTTCTCATGACAAGCGGTCCGCTGTCCAATTCAAAAATGTCCCCCCATTTATTTTGGATTTAATGTACCCTCGATATACTTTTTTATTTTTTAGTATAAAACAGCTTGACACCAATGTGCCTTACATATGAAAATAATATTTTATAACTAATAAATTATAATATTTATATATATATATATATATATATATATATATATATATATATATATATATATATATATATATATATATATATATATATATATATATATATATATATATATATATATATATATATATATATATGTATAAAAACATACTATATGACGTGTCGGTACTGAGGCTCAGGATATCATCTGCAGATATTTATATTTTACTGGTTAAATTACATAATATGGAATGTTATGGTTACAGTGCTTACCGGCGGAAGTAGTTCTTTCGTCTATTACTCCACCTCGGTGTTGCCATCACAGCTCCACGTTTGCTAACTATATGGGCTCTAATAACAGTAACTGCTTTTCTTGCAATTTAATACTGCGAATTAGCATTCACTTGAGAATCCTGTTCAATCACACAGACTATTATATAAATATCAGATTAAAAAGCTCTCTAGTTGTCCTTGTATTAAATAAGGAAGATATCTATTTATGCAGATACTTTATTCAGTATTTGGATAGCATAAATTAATAACTTTTCTTAATGTTGTGTGAAAGATAATACATATGTGATTTGCTTACGAATAAAGTGAACGAAATTTAGCCATAGAATTTTATTCTTAGATTTTTTTCAATATTGGTAATAATTACTTTGTATTCCCTTTCGGATATACCTCACCCTTCAGTCAATATGTTTTATTTGTAAAATCAATCAATTTTATCGTATCAAGTTGTCAATTTGCTTATAAGTCTGCATGTTACAAATTCAATATTTCTAGTAGAGTAGTAAATTCAGAGGGAACTCTGTAGCAATCTTACTACTAGTGACATGTGTAAGCATTTAATATTATTTGTGCGTTGCACTTAATGTAGATTGGTACGAAGAGTTCCATTTTTCAACATTAAATATGTTAAAAACATGAAAGAATGTGAATTATGTAGATATCAGATAAGAAAGTAAACCTAGGCTAGCGGATATTACAACTTCAAAGGTCGGAATAGCTTATTCTGTAAGATCTAGACTGGTAACCCAGAGGTAACCCAGAGGTCTCGGGTTCGAAATTTGTATTTGTAAGAGTGTGCTATTATTAAAAACCGATCCCAGTTGCAAAGTGACAACTAATGATTTTAAATTAAAATATACATAATAATTATTTAAAAATCTGGTTGTTAATACCTATATGTATTCTTTATATCCGATTGACTTACCTAGTTGGTACAGATTTACTCTCTTATAATGCATTGGGCTTACGCCTGCCATGTTACAACGGCATGTTAAAAATACAAATTTTATTTTAAATTGATTTTAGACAATAATGTCAATTGACATATTCCTACCTAAAGTCTTTGTAGATTAGTAATATCATATTTCTATATTCATCATTCAAGTTATTTTACCCCTTTATCTTTAGTTGTAGAAATATGTTTTTTACTCTCCACATTTTCCTTAAACTAACTTTACATATTGCTTAATACAATCAATATGGAATACTGATCCCAAATTAATTACGTTACTCTGTGCTTATTTTTCAACCAACTTATACGATTAACATTATATTAAATAAATGTCCTTTAATTAATATTTTACTTGTTACTCAAACAATTAACTTTTATTAGGTTATTATTTCAATTGTGTCTTTGACATGTTTTTGTGTTTGTATACCATAATTAATATACAAATACTAATTTGTTGTATTGTGAATGTAATGAATGTCAACAAAGGGACATTTTCTTATATGGCCATTAATTCTACCCCAGTTCTTGAAATATGTTTGTTATTTTGGCATAATAATGTGTTTTATAAATAGCAGTCTTAACAAATTATCCCCCATATATTCATATAAACGACCTTAGAATTTTTATTTTGGACTTTGAATCATTGTACCTTTACAAAACAGAATTTAAATTCATACATTTTAAACAGTCTCAATTAGGCACAACGAAGATTATGTCAGTATACCTAAAGATGCTTCGTTATTATACAAAGCTAGTTTTAAGCAGTCTTGATTGAATAGATTTTCTTAGATAAAAATTAGAGCATAGGATAAGAAGAATATTTGTTAATGTGGCACTGGTTATTTTTGACAAGTATCAATCGGAGTTTACCTTTTCTCAAACTCACAATTTTACTAAATGTATTGAGTATGGTTCTGAAGATTTACTTTACAAAATTTTATTTAGATTTGTCAAATGGTGTAGGATTATATTGATAATATATGCATAGACTTATATATAATATATAAATGGATTTAACAAAACCCAAGGATATGTTTTCAATGATAGATGAGAGCTTATCAGACGTAAAAAATAATCTGGCCAACAACGTCAAGGGTTTATTTCCTCATTACATAAGTTATTATTAGTTCATGTAGGTTTGTTGTTTAAAACGCTTTCTTTTTAAATATTCTTGCTTGGTGATTATCTTATCTCAACCTTCATTATGTTATTATATATTCAAATGCATGTATATTTATTATAGTTTTGTGTCGATAATCAAGTTATTCGTGGATAAAAAAGCACTATAGAAGTTCACTTCAGTTTTAATTATGAATAAGTATGATGTATGTGTGACTCGGATAAAACTGAATATGTAAATTATAACTAAACTATACTTTTATCAGATAATTGTTTATTTCTCAGATTTTATTTTTATTGTTATTTTTTTATCAATGTTTTTCATAAACAAGAACACAAGATCATTGTTTAAAAATTAAGAAAATTAAATACTATCTGAAATATACATTTGTATTGTAATTGATTTGATTTATAGTTATAGTGTAACGCATATTTATATTTGGAACTCTAAAAATTCTACAAGTTTTAATATATTTTTCTCTTCAAAGTCAATTAAGTCCTAATTGACATTCATTTCAGTGAGAAGCTCGCATGCTTTGTGAAATTTTCTCCCTATAATTGCCTTGGGATGCTCTAAATAATAATATAATTGCATAATATGTCAGACATTTTATAATTGAAATCGAAAAGTAATAAATCATTATTACTAAACGTATCGATTCTTTGAAATTGGTAATTAAAAAGTCTGTTTAACACTTGCATATTGACGATTGATGTCAATGAATTTTTTGTATACATTTAAAATAATTTACCATGAAATTTAAATGTGCAACCAAAATAAAGTTTTATATATGTTAATCAAGGGATATTGTATATGTTATTTTGCTTATGCCCGTGTTTTACTTAAAATATCTTATTTGTTTGAACCTGGTTTTGTTCGCTTCTCGTTAAATTATTTTAATCTATTGAATATAGGTATTATAGATGCTCCGCTGATGGAATTGTGACATAAAATTTACCACGAGTGTAGCATTCATTTCTGTTGTTAATTATTTATCGTGTTAAATCAGTTACCATTTTTTTTAGTTAATTTGTGACGTTGTGAATTCTGGGAAATATAAGAACTTACCTGGTTAACTAATAGTTTCTACTTCATCCATTATCTTGCCAATTTAGTAAAATAAACATGCTCCAACCGTCATCATATCTTGATTCGAGAAATTTTATTAATTTAGGGGATAAATAAGAAAGTAAAAATAATTTAAATAGAACGGTAAAGTTTGAGAATTATATTAAAGATTCTAATGTTTAGAAACATATTGTTTAATTTAAATTATTTGATAACATACACATGGTATGTTCGATAAAATATATAAGTATGTCAAGGTATGCTATTGCGAATATAACATTGCGTGCATATATACATGTATTTTAGATTACTATAATTTAATTTTAGCTGCCATTTTTATTTAAATGACTGAATCGACTAGCATAGTTGATATTTTCAGCTTGTTGTGAAATATGAAGTGTTAATTGTAGATGAGCGATACGAATATATGAGTTTAGCTTGTCGATTACGTCATCACAGTCGATTGACCACTCACATTTTACGAGTCGATTTGAGCGTGCGGCTAATAATTCATTCTTAGAGTATGTATATAACATATGCATTTTCTTTACATGTATGAATCGTTCCGTATGATCGTTTATTGAGATGTAGTTTTAAGCAATGTAGCTTTGTTGCATTTTGGGATTACTGTTTAAATATCTACATATTCATATTTCATAATAAAAAATTATATTTACCTCTGAAGAAAACGTCCAGTAAAATGTATCTGATTCATTTTATTAAAGTAGTAAAAGCAGATTTCAGCAACGAAAGGGTTAATCTATCGAAATTAAAATTTGTTCAATGCTTTTTTTTAATTATATATTTTATAATTAGTATAGTATGTGACCGTGCGGCAACGAAAAAGTTAATTCGATTTCAAAACCATCCAATTAACAACGTTCCACCGTAGGTATTTACTTACACAGCAAGATCGTTTTTACGCCATCTCGAATTTATTAATGCTGTTTTTATACATCTCTCTTTTCGCCGCGTCATGTTTCGTTTGCGGTCGCAGCTTCTCAATTTTATTTTTTTCTTCTCAAATTGGTAATTATCATTTCGCCGACCCATCCGTGCCGTGTCTGTGCGCAACGGTGCTTAGCCCTGTTTGGTTTTGTTGCATCGCGTGCCGAACTGCTGCGCGATCGATATCATGGTGACCTGATTGCTCTAGGTCACTTGCATTTTGCCGATGCCAGGCAACCGGTAAAATTTGACAGAGTGCCGATTCAAGGCGGGTAAGAGCGATTATTAGAGATTCGTCTCGTACGCAATTTGCAGATTGTTCTTAGATTTTCAATATAACGTCGGTACTCTTAAGTGGATATTATTGGAGTAAGAATAGCTTTGAATCGTACATTTTTAATATAATGCAAGTAAGAATGGCATGGTAAAAAATTAGAACTTAACGTGGTATCGAAAAATAATAATATATATATATATATATATATATATATATATATATATATATATATATATATATATATATATATATATATATATATATATATATATATATATATATATATATATATATATATATATATATATATATATATATATATGTTTAATCGTTTCATATTGGAAAAACAGAAAATCTGATTAAAATGTACGTATATGACGGAGAAAATCTAGAGAAATTTCCATCGATGAGTCATCCCTTATCACTTTTTTTTCTGAAAACGTTGTGATCGCCACAATATAAACAATAATTATATTTTTTGAATGCCTGTCAAATAAACATGTTGCTTGATTTAAAACGCTGCTGTAGTATTTACACTGGCAAAAAAAAATATTGGCAGATTATAATAATCCGGATCAAATTCATACGTTTGGCAACCCTTGGTAAACTTATCACAAGTGTCTTAGTTTTTATATAATTATTATATTTTATTTACTGCTTATTAATCTTAATTTTCGTCTCTACCATAAGTTTAATTAAAAATGATTAATGGTCTGGGGACCCGTCTTATTTTGCCATAAAACATAAGCAATTTTACAGAGTGACGATGCAAATTTGTATCGCTTGTTTTATGGAAGCGTATGATAAATAAACAAGGTCATCTCTTAAGTTTAATTTCATAGTCAAATTTAGTTTAGATATTGACTTCAAGTCTAAAGATTTCCAATGCGTATTCATGCTGTAAAAGAGTTAACGAACTCGATCTACCGCTTCCGCCGCTCGGTTATATAATAATCAATTTAATTTCTGGAACGACCCGCGCTCTTTATCGGCGTATGAAAATAACTGGACGGTTTTATATAATAATGATAATCTTAATCGGTAATCGGGCTGCACGCCGATGGCGCTGACAGCTTCATTATTGGCCGTGAAAGGCTGCTATTGACAACGCACAACACTTTTATAAACACACACCCACAGACCGACCACGGTCGAGAAAGTAGAGGGTTATGAACTGCTGCTGCCGGTGGTTAACTGACCGTGTGGTCTATCGCGGTTAAGCGCGGTGTTACTCTTTTAATTTAAACTAAACGAGTGGTTTATATCGTGATATAATCTAGACTGGGTTTGAGACTCATCGAATGCGATCACAGAAAGTGGACTGTGTTAGAGATAAATTGTATTTGCATATATGGGTCGTGGGCACCTCTGAAAAACGAAATCGAGTTTTATTGCAATTTAGATTCGCTCCGATCTACCTCTCTGCTGCGAGATAGCATCGCTAAATGTCGGCACATTAATTTTCCACTCGAAATATGTGTATGATTGACGGTTTAGAAGTATTTAAATGATCTATTTGCTCATCATATTTTTTACAAAAATTTACAAATAATCTCTGGAATTCGAAAATTTTGGTGTATTGCTTAAAGTTGCAAATATCAAATTGTGCCACTATAAGGTTATTACCATCACAGCTGTGATATATGCCATATATTTCTTGTCTAGTAATTTTCCTCTATTATTTTAGAGGAAATATTCACAAAACGCTGCAAATCCCAAAAACAATAATATTCGCTTATCACAAAATCAAAGCATATAATGTCATTTGTGAATAATACACATAGGTACTTGGTATAATTTGTACACTAAATATGTAGATAGGCGCTGCATCGTAAATACTTTAAATCGTCTCGAAATCGAGTTAAATTCTTGCCGATTAACCCTTTAAACGCCAGCGACAAATAGTGAATCATCTGTTATTTCTCTTCACGTGTCAATATCTGTTTCTAAAAATAAATATAAAATACATGATGCTAGTACAATAATTTTGATGAATTAAACAAAATTGCAAATAATTAATTAATTATTTTTCAAAGAAAATTATCAAGTTTTAAGTGGCGTTTAAGACACTTTATCTTGAGTTAAACGATACCGTCTGTGTCAGTTCGGCGTAAGCTCCACTGGATGCAAGTTCGGGGTCGAAGTAGTGATTTTTCTATGGCGGCGTTTTGGCTTATATACTACCGGAAAAAAGAGATTATGGCTGCTCTTATCAACTCTTTAAATATCTTATTAGAATATTCTAGACGTGCTTGCTTACTAGCACGATGATAGGCCAGTGGTTCGAGTCTTATATTTTTTTTAAAATGTATACATTTCTAATATGTACGATTTAGCTCGATTTTAATCAATCATAGAGATATTCATCTGTGAGATCAGGAAAATTATTATTTATTTAGCTAATTGCTTATACACTAAACACATTTAATTAAAACATAATATAAAAAAGACTAACTTTTCAAAACATTTTCAGCGAATTTGTCAATAGTTATGTTTAAAGTAATACAAAGCAGAAAAGTTTTGCTATATATACGTAGATATAAAAGGGGGTATGAATTATGATGACTCTTTTATGTATATATTACACATTTATTTAATAAATTATTTTTTAAATTTAGTGTGATTCTTTTTTAAAACAATCCTTTGAAATATAGCTAGATATTTTTTTACAAGTTTCGCAATAATATGTCTTTTCTTATTTTCTTTTGCGAATCTGTTCCTCAAAATCTGTTTTTTTTATAAATCCCAATAACACGGTAAATTTGGAACATGCTATTTGGGTGCCCGTTACTTTATATGTGAGCGAGCCAAAGGGAGAATATCTCACCATAAAAAGCTGTATGATTATTTTTCTAGTCTCCAAATACCACGTTCCCAATTTATCGTGTTATTGGGGGGTCTACCGTATATTCTAAATAATATATACAGAATACTTATTTAAAAAAATCCTTTACAAGAATAAAATATTTTATCAAAATGCATTCTGTAATGAAAGATAATAAGGCTTTCACATTCGGAACATAAATAATATCCCTATTTATGATTAAAGCTTTATCTAAAATATACATCGTCTTCAGTACATTCAAATTAATTTTCACTAGTTTGAGACATCTGGACTATCAATTAAAGCACTGTAGGTTGAATCAACTTCCTGTAAAAGCGCGGAAAATTCTCGCTTTTGAAGAACTAGCAGTACAGTACATCATTTAATTATGTGAATCCTGCCTTAGCACACAACACGTTCTAATGGATAATGCAATAAAAAGGAACAAGTGGTCGTTTAATAGCTTCCATTAACATTTTCACAAATCCCACATTTTTTCCCCTGATACAACTTTTAGTATATCAATGCTTAAGTTACGGAATGTTTTTAAAACAACCTTCCCTGATGTATTTATTGGCACCGATTCTAACCCTTCTTAACAAATCTTATCTCATATCACTTCGGTCTTCACCCAAGAACAGTCGTGTTCTTGTGCTAAAAAAGTCCGTAAACGATGCATGGCATCTATAATTTCTCGGCGTGTCGTACTATGTCGTATTTATCGTATTTAGATTTACATTTTTTAAAACTAATTTCGCCCAATAGACCGATTTTCCTTTTAGGCATGCCGCTAAAACGCCGTTGATTTGCACGTACCTCGGACAAAAAAATCACTAGTTTTTATTATTTGAGTAAATTAAAATGCATACAACCATTTAATATGATCTATATATTTTTTGTATATGATTCACTGAGTTTCCTTATAAATATTTATTTAAGCAGACGTTTCTATAATTTACTAAAGGGCATCACGCTTTGTTTTTCTATATGTATTTTGCCCCTTTATGTTTGTTTTATATGTTCATAAGTCAATTACTCCCTAATAAAATTTAAGAGCATAACCCAAGTGTCGATGTTTGGCCTTCGTCCAATTATATTATGAAATATAACTTCCACGGTTTGACAGTTATATTAAGCGTTTGACAACAACCAAAATATATCTGTAACTCTATTTTCTTAGTGAAATATAATTTTCTCGAATCTTTAGTATTGATGATAAAATATCCAGTCATTTTATGACAGTTTTTGTCAACTGTGTGTAAAGTGGAGTCTGATAATATAACTAGAATAATACTTACCCTTATAGATGAATCCATCTTTACAAAGTCATAGCTGAATTATAAAATATTGAAAGCAATACTACGCAGACAATTTTCTTCGATTTCTTAGAAACTATCGAATCTCCGTGAGCACACATTGCTGTTGTTTTTTTCACTGCAAAAATTCTGGCCACACCTACAAGGCCGACCATTACTCTCCTATGTATATTTCATTAATAGCGCTCGCCTATTAATAACCATCCTATTAAAATGCAACAGTATGTGGACCCCACACTCGTTCGATATCGACAAACACAAACATCGCGTTTTGCGACACGTTCTCCGATTGATTGTATTTGTAGGCGTCGTTCGGCCAATATCGAATCTGGCCACAGAATCTAATCTGTTTGAGCTCCAGATGCCGTCACCGTTGCGTGGGTGTGGTCTGCCGCCCGCTCAGATTCTACCACAGAAGGAACAACACCACTATTAAAGGAATCCCCCCAATATCTATACTCCTTGGCTTTCACAGCATTTCTTTGTTCGCTTTTTACAAATAATAATCAAAATAAAGAGCAATTCCTTCTTGGGTGTCCTAGGTGAGATTGTTGATTTTATGACTATTTGCTTGCCTTTTACTGCCTATCTGGCTAGTCGTTAACTCGTCGTAAAGCTGCTATTTGTCTTCATTGTTTTAACGACGTTGACCTCTAGTTTCGTGATGATAGAACTGAGCATCTGAGATGCTATTTTGAACTAGAGTTAAAATATTATTGTAGCACTTTTGGTCAATACAATCCAATGACACATTTTTATTTAAGAAATACATTGCTCAGACATTGCGTTCTTTCTTCGAAACTCTTCGAACATTTATTCAGAAGTATATAATAGTAAAGACAATACGATAGTTTAAAGGAATTGCAATGATACCTGGAACAATATTTTCCTGTTAGGGTGTATAGTAATATTCTAAAACAATAGATAATAAATGTTCAAAAAGTATCCGACCATATTATTTCTGCCAGCAACTGACAGCTTCCGCAGGCAGGAAAAAATTCAAGCATGCGCATAAGAATCACCTACATATGTGCACCAAACCACGCCTCTCTAGCTTTATTTGTTTACGCACGAAAAATGATGGTCTGCTACTTTTTGAAGAAACCTCGTATATAATGATCCCTTATTATTATTTTTATGTTTTAAATTTTAGACCCGGTGGGCTAGAAAGCAAAATTTAACTGAGCTTCAAAATTTTTTTGCATAATTTGTCTATTCGAATCTATTATACATTTTGGCATCTATCGCAAATTGTTTAAAATACGTGTCTAGAAATAAGCTTTACTTATGAAAATAATGTATTCCTTTTTTTGAGATAATCAAACTGGGGTAACGAAGTTCGTCACTTCCAATCGTCAAAATTTATTGCAAATGGTCATCTGTTTATTATGACCTGATTTTTTTTATGTGCTGCCAAATACAAATCCCCAAGCATATGATCTTAATTGAACATATTCGTCACCTGAAAAACACCCTTAGTTTATTTTATTGGAATTTACCTTTTATCTTGTCATCACTACAGATTAATCACTTCCAAATGAAGGTAGAGTGAAAGTTTCTCAATTCTACAGTCGAATAGATTTGTAAAAATCGATATTTATTCTGCACTAGCATCAATATTTGATACTTGCAATTCACTCTTACAATTTTTACCTAACTTTTTTATTATACAAAATTGTTATAATTTGAGATAGAACGCCTTGGGAAAACTTGAATTTATTAGCAAGGCCGTTGAGAGCGAAAAAGCTTAGGAACCACTGGGTAAAGCCAAAAAATCTTTCAAAATCATTTGCTTTGCTATTAAATTGCCTCTTGATGTCACTCACAATGTGCCTAGCAATTATTCTCACCGAAAGCCTGATAGATTGAAATAAGGCTGCAATCATCATACACGACTTTATTAATTCACCATCAGTAAATGGCTTTATTTTAAAAGTTAATAAATGACTGTAGTTATAGCTATTTTTATTTTCGCGAAAAACTTTTCTGCTTGTTGCTTTTCTGCAATTTCTGAATATTGTATCGAGTGCTTAGTCTGGTAATGATTACATATATTGTATTATTTTACTACAAACAATGTCATCGCATCGATAACAAAATAAATTACACTACACTCTGCTTTAAAATCATGAAGTCCATCAGTTTCTTTTCTTCTGGCTTTGATAAT
Organism: Plectrocnemia conspersa; assembly: GCF_051122295.1. Lineage (NCBI taxonomy): Eukaryota > Metazoa > Arthropoda > Insecta > Trichoptera > Polycentropodidae > Plectrocnemia > Plectrocnemia conspersa. The sequence continues at coordinate 3,205,674 of NW_028277173.1, forward strand.
GACAAGACGAATATCCACGGGTAATAAAATGAGAGCATAATATCACTGGGAACTAAAGCCCCTGTCGCATTATACTGTTTAACACCACAGCGAAATGCGAAGCAATAGGAGCACCACATACAGTCATATCTCGCAACTCAGTTCCGTTAAAATGTATATTTTGAAATTTTAAAGAGTTTTCATCCTTGGAATTAGGAAAATCTGCGATCATCGATCGGAATTATAATAATATAATAATCACTGATTCTGATCTCCCAGACATGATTTAAATTTAAAAACACTAATTCCGTATTGGATTCGAAACCAGGTCTTTCAAGTCAATAGTCATAAACCTATACCACTCGTCTTTCGTGCTGGTACAAAAATCTTCACTTTTATAAAAAAGCAAGCTCCTATATCCATAACGTCTGGACATTTTTAGTTATATAATTTATTATATAAATATCTCTATATAATATAATAAAACAATTCTTAAAAATAATAAACTTTTATAATCTGATGAGATTAATATTAATACATTTCTTGAATTAATAGCAATTAAATTCCACTCAATTGTAAAATTTTTTTCAATAAAAAATAATTCTACTAATAAATAAATAAATTAATGCAATTTAAAAAAATATATTTTTTAAATTAATATTTATATTATAAATATACAATTTAACTTCTAAAGGTAATTCTGCCAAAAAATAGTTATTTGATATGATATAAAATAAATAGTAATTAAATATATTCATTCAAAGTGCCTTGGACTTAGCAATACTTATTAAAAAAACTTTGGACTACAAAGGGTTAAGTTTAGAAATACTTTGAATCGTTTCTTAATACTATATTTAAATTGTAAATACTATTAATTCTTAAAACAAAAAAATATTTTCTAATAAAAAATCCTTATTATTTGAGGTTACGTTTTAATATGGTCCAGATTAATTATCTGGATTTCAAAACAAACCCATTTCTACGATTACCTATTTTCATAACGTACGAAAAATATTAATAGAAATAAATAGGCAAACCAGAATTTATGAAACTATTTATTTATGCAATTTGATTTTTTTTTATAAAGTAGCTTTAAGACTTTGAGGCTCTTCTTTTGGTTATAGCTTAAGGTAGTAAAAAGGTGTGAAATAGTTATTATAGATATCAATACCCGAAAATGGTGTACAAAATTACAATATGATTTGATGCAGTGTTTTAAACATATATTATATGATATATTGTCTTAAATTATTAGCTAATTAAATAAAAACAATCTTCTAGCTTTAAGAAGCTTGTTGGACTTATAATGGCCATCTCGATCTTTAATCAGCGTAGCTCCGCTTCGTGCGAGTGCGGCTGGTCTCAAAATCTCCTAAGGAAAGTACATATATTCTTTATGGAAGTTCCCTGTGAATTGGGAGAAGTGAATTTTCCTTACAATTTTCGATCATCTGGCCAATGCGCTGCTTTAGGGCGAAAACAGACTATTTGTTATTACATACGGGATTCTAAAATCGGTAAAATTGGCAATTCTGCGGAATGTGCGGAATTGGCAATTCTGCGGAATGAACAACACATTCCATCGCATTATGCACCGACCTCTTTTGAGTTGGTGTTTTTTGTTAATGTACATTGATTTCATAAATGTCTTGAATCATTTGATTAACGCCAATGAGAAAAATATAAAAAATCTGTTCTTCCAAAAAAAAAAATTAAGCGAACAATCACGGATGGTCCCGACATTTATTTTTTTAATAATATTTATCAAACATTTAGAAAAGCTGAGGGGAAAGATTTAACCATCTCAATTTTTATATTATCCACGTTTTATATAAAATGTATAGTGGCGTAACTACGAATTGAAGACCTCTGATCTAATTTACATACTTAAATAAATACATTTTAGTTGCAATTTCAGATATGCAATGAGGTTTTTCGCATAAAAATGTGCATAAATGCATTTGTTAACTTTTATTGGCGCGCTCACGTGCCGCATATGTATTTATGTATGTACGTATTGTGCCTTCTTGTATATATTTTGCTTTTCATAATGTATTGCGTGTGACGCACGAATGAACGTGTGCTATCGAAGAGTTTTTTAAAAATTGATTAACTCAAAGCCCAACAATTCTAAATACATTTTTTTATGCGTTGGTTAATGTTCGAATTGTTATTTTCTTTCAAAGTTGCTTATGTCGCATTGCGTACATTTGTTGTGAAGATAAACATGTAATTGTTACGCCTGTGTCGGTCGCACTGTGTTAACTTTATTGCGTGTTTCGTTTACGATCCGAGATTACATTGGCCGATTGCTTTTTTATGATTTGATGTGTCTTAATCAGTGTTTTTTTCTTTAATCCATTACTTCAATGCTTTTATATCAGACTTAACGCCCATTCCAATCTACTGTTCAAGATTCAAACTAAATGTCTAAAAAGCTGCGTCATCCACTCTGCACCGTGATTATGTCATAGCTTCGTCGATATAAAGATGCATATAAAAAGTCGAATACATACGAAAATCCGATCAACATTTTCATTAATTGGTTCAGATTAACGCCGGCTCAACGCGTGCTTCTCCGCAAGGAAACCGGTTAGAAGCATTTTTCGTCTTCCTCTTCTTCTATATTATTGTATGTATATGGCAACCGGTTGGTTAGGAGAATCGCAAAGCGTTGACAAGTCCATATGGATTCATATATATTTATCTACAAAATACAGCACGCGCTCCCATGGTTGGCAATTTCATTGTACGTGGTTGCACAACTCTGAGTTATCGTTTATTCACGTGAACGATTTGCTTTTCAAACCGTCAATTATGAACCATAGAACTGCCCAGACGCTCTGGAAGATTAATCTCAAAATGAGTTTTGGTATACGAGCGGGTTATGTCTTAATTTGTCAACAGATTTTTCATGTACCACGTGAAAAGTCATTGCACTCGGAAAATGCAGATAAGTGAGGTGGTTTATTACGTTTTTATCAGTAGAAATAATGACTCGAGTCATTAATTTTGTTGATAATAATTAGCTTGACTCTTCTGTATCTAGTCTTGTTTATTGCTCAGTGTCCTGAATGGAAATCTATTTGTATCAAATTACTCTAATTGAGGTGATTTCAGATACAAGAACGTTCATTACTGCTTCGAAATATGTATGATATATCTTCAGAAACAATTCGATAGCTTCATATAAGTCACTAGTTGGATAAAATATACTATAATAAAATATTATTCCTATTAACGAATGGTAATAGACAATGTCATGTCGAAAAGTTCAGGGTTATGATTTCAGATCATTAAAAAAATGCAGTTATTACAGTTATAAACAAAAACATATATAAATCAATACCAAGTCCTCGAATTAACCGACTTGTAATTTATTTATAGTAGAGAGCCCATCGATACTATGAGCACTATATAATTTACAATTTACGTATATCATTGTCCTTGGGCGCTAATTTTGAATTTCATTTAATAAAAAACATATTTTGCAATTATTGAATGAATTTATTATGCGAATTATCATTGAGCGCTTATTTTTATGGACACTAAGTATTGCAAAACATTTTTGATATTCATAGACTGCGTATGATCGTTTCGTTCGATACTCGGCGCTGCTCCGCATGGTGCGAATTCAGCTCTTCTTTATTCCAATTAGGAAGCGAAGTGGTGGTGGTGTCATTAATTCGCCACGCTCGAGTTTAAATACTAGAGATTCAAATAGTTAATTTTCATATCTTAGAAACTATTATATTAATTAAAATTTATAATATATAACAAACTACATTTATTGTGATTTTAAAAATAGATTTTTTGGTCGTTTCATATTTTTTAATTGGTTTGTTTCGATTGTTTCTGCAGTATTTAATAGTTCGTCCAATGTTTCTGTTACTTTTTGGTTATCATCCTAATATCTAAGAATTACTAATTGTTTGATCAGAATTATAAACTGTGATGACATTTCATCATAATACTTACTGCCAAAAATATACCTTATTTTTTAGTCGAGTATTGAAAATGTTCATTAGAACTGGAAAGTTTCCAGCAAGCGATCCTTTGCCCACTTCGCCAACCCCCTTAAAATTATCTAATATAAAATCTGTAACTTGAAACATGTTTTCAATGTGCCAAAACTTTCCAGGGCAGGCGCTCCTTCCCCCCCCCCCTCCCAGCTACGCTACATACCCTTCACATATTATATGCATATAAAAAATACGCAAAACAATTTTCAAATTAGATGAAATATTTTAATGTTTATCAGGCATTTCATTATTTCGCAAACAAAAAAATGGAAACATCATATGTAACTTCGACTTTTACCGATTCTAAGAAACTCAGCATTTCCTAAACTATTGTTTTCACATATTCAAATTAACTCTTAGATATATATATATATATATATATATATATATATATATATATATATATATATATATATATATATATATATATATATATATATATATATATATATATATATATATATATATATATATATATATATATATATATTTTAGCGCATTCAGCCACATTACACAAACAGTCCATCCATCGCGAAAATCCCGCCCCCAAGCTTGTGCCGCCCGGGGCGGTCCGCCCCGCCTTCTAGCTACGCTAGCTAAATATTCGATTATCGAATATATTCGAATATTAATAATTCCTATCAGTAAAAGCCGCGTGAATTATTTTTTATTTTATTTTATTCCCTTTCATTTTAATATCCCTTTACTTTTTACAAAGTTTTTTTTAATTTAAATTTATATTTCCAAACTTTAACTTATTTTTTAACGGAGTTATTTGAATAGCCGCCATTTTTAACAAGTTGGTGGATTAGGCTAACTAACATTACAAATGCATCGACGAATATTACAAGTAAAATTGTATATAGAAAATATAATATTTATTGTAGCGCTGTCAAATCTTTCACAAACTTCCTCTATAAACAAAAATCTGAACAGCGTATTTCCAGCAGCCAAATATAAAGGTTTAAACATAATATTAATAAACTTAGGTTAGGTGTTTCATGTATTTTTATTAAATAAGTGTAAAATAATGTACAATTTAAAACCAAATTGAATATTGTCTTTTCTTCTCAATGTATACGAACCCTTCCAAGTGACATTTGGGGGAAATACACTGTCCTATTTTCCATGAATGAATAAAGCATCGACTTCCATGATATTCAATTCCTTGCTGAACACCGACGAAAGGTCAACGTCTGGCATTCTATTCGCCATTTATATCAAAGCCTTGTAAATTTCAGTATCAATCTTCTAGCTAATAACATCCAGGAACCCATTAATTATGAATAATTAATTAGTTATGCATACAGTTATTCAGCGTAAATTACAGCGCCGCCAGCCTACGGACATCAAAGGGTTAAAATTGGGCGCATCGCATGCCGCAGGACCGTCTGTACACATGCACACTCGTTGCGCCTTTTAATTGTTTCCCGTTTCGTGTTGTCTGAGACTGGCTCTCGCCTCCACGTGCCGGTCTGTGTCCAATTTTCCGGTTACTGGAACGATTAATAAACATAAGGCACTCGCTCGGGGAGTTGAGGAGGAGCGTAGAAGCAAGCAGCAGGGAGGTAACCTGTTTGGCGCCTGAGCCCGACGTCGTCACGGACGTTGGGAACGCGCGCGCGAAACACGCGTTTCCCACATTCTGGCGAGTCACCAACCTCTGTGTCTGCGGATGTCTGTGCATGCGACAGATATCTTAAAGTTATGGCGCAGGTAGCAATTTGTGGTCTTAATGACGTGTACTCGGACCGAATTGGATGCGGTATTGCGGCTTGATTTCGAGATATGGAAGTCGGCATTCAAATGTGCACAGTGGCTCAGCTCGAAAGATATTTTTAAACATCTCTTCTGATCAATTTGCTTAGTGTTATTTTCGCAAATTTACTCAAAAATATAACAATCTGAGAATCGATATACAGGCGGCTCTCGACTTTTGCACATAATTGGTTCCTGAAAATGTGTGCGAATGTTGAATGTTCGAAATTAGAGGGAAGTAAAAAAATTGAAATTGTGTGTGTATTTTAAAATATTTATTTATCAAGTAAATATAAGTTGTTTAAGAGGCGTTTAAGAGACATGTTTAAGTGTGGTTTGCGGGTGTTTCCTTTGGCAAGTTATCAAAAGTTAACTGTTTTCCACTATACTTTTTTTTTTCTTATTATAGTATTTTATAACATGCTATGTCTTTATTGATCGCCCTACGCACTTGAGATATGCGTTCTCCATTGGGATCACAATCTTCCATAATATTTAAAAATTTGTTAAGATGCGTGAAGGCTTCATTCATATTTTTCATTGTTAAAGAGTATTCCAAAATAAACCTGTATCATCTACATTAAATATTTGGCTAGAAAAATATTCTCCATCTTTAATAATTTTGGATAATTAGGAAAAAAATTCTTTTGCAGCATCTTTATCCGCATCAGCCGATTCTCCAGTAAATTTAATATTATGAAAAGAATACCTCATTTTAAAGTTGTAAAACCAACCATTATAAATTCTTTTTTTAATCTATTCTTCCAATCTTTGTGCAAACTAAGAGCTTTTGCTTGAATATTTGAAATACTCAGAGGGACATCTTTTTGATGTTGGTCATCGATCCATGATGACAAAGATTTTTCCATTTCATCCATGTTTTTTTTTTGCCGTATTTTTTGGAAAAAATATCTTTAAAGATTGTGGAAATATATCTTAAATTTCCACAATCTTGAACGTATTCCTTAATTATATTTTTATTTTGCAAAATTGAACATATCGTAGACCTGTTTGTATCATACGAACGTCCGATTGAAGCACGAAGAGTCCTTGATTTCTCTTTGTTCGTATCAACACTGAAGTTTTTCCGTTACTCACTCAAGTTTATAATTTTTTTTAAAAAAAAAATTAAATTAAAAAAAATGTTTTTTTTTTAAAAATGTGCGAATTTTGCGAAAGTCGAACGTTCGAAAGTCGAGGGCCGCCTGTATGAAGATTGTCGAAAAGGGCTAGGCAGTAATTTGCTAAATGTTGTTTGCAAAACAAAACGATTGACTCAACCATGCGACCTTGTCCACTGAGATAAATCTGCACGTGTTCGAGGGTCATCTATATATGACCTTTTCATAACAATTAGCTGGTATTTGTGGAAAAACTAATGATCGTTACAAATTTATTTTTGTAGTAAAAAAGGTAACGATATAATATATGTATACCATATGTAAACCCCCTAAGGGATCCACGCGCATTGACGTGCTGGTTAGTAATGCATGTGCCAAAATTGATACAAGGATTGCAATATCGATATTGGGACAAAAATTGCCCTTCGGTACTACGGTATGAAAAACCGGTAATACCGATAAAAAATTATATTTTTGTTATCTCCATTGCTTAGAACTACGAATACCACGATGCCCTATTGTTTGAAAGCAAAAGCACAGAAAATTATGCTCAATGTAGGGGATCAACCTAAGTAGTTTTATCTGAGTAGGTTATCAAAGTAGAATAATATTATTCTTTTTAGTCAAGGTGGGCCGAAATATCGGCCCACTACATCATTGCGAAAAACCGCACCGGCCAATGTTTCGGCGCAATTTTTAAAATTTAATTCAACAGGCTCGATATTTTTGTACATGCGCGACGTGTCAATATAAAAGGAATACATTTGCTTCATCTCAGGCAAATCTAACGATACTTAGCAGTTCCTAGTAATTTCGTTATGTAACAGAGAAATGACAACGTCCTTTTTTATGATAGGGGTGGCTGGCGAAGTGAAAACAAAAGCAAGTATTGCATATACGAAATTCTTTCTACTAATTGTACATTTTTTCTCCATTCAAACATATGTTTAACCAAATAGTCCGCGAAATATGATTCACTAAATATTAGCAATAAATAAGTTTGAATAATTATATTTAAATGAAAAAAATGCGCGAAATATTTTTTTAAATACCCTTTTCATTGGAAAATAATGAAATGTTATTTTTTCTGTTATCAGCTAAAGATAGGTTGTATAATTAAAATGTTGCCGGGTGTTTTATTTAAGTTACTAAATATGTTGTTGTAGTTGTGACAACTAAATATTGTTGCTTTTTATTACCTCACATCATTGAGAATACATACTTTTTTCAATCAATGATTTTTCAGGAAAAAAATCGCATATGTTAGGCAAATTTTCTGGGACTAAAAGGTCTATGCAGTATTTGCATATTTTTTATTCTATAATATTTATAACTCAAATTTAATTAATGTGAATAACATGATTAGAAGTAAATAAGTATATGAGAGATAAATTTTTCGAAAATAAATATTATTGCTATATTCTAAAATTAATATTAAATGTGCATTAATTAAAATAAAATAATATATATAAATCACATCTCAATCACAAAAATATGACAATCCTCAATCATATAAACACTCACAAGGTTATTATAAGATTCTTTCGGATAATCGTAACTGGCAAAAAATAATGAGTGATATATTTTATTGGAATAAATCAGACAGTAGTGCTCTGGCCCCTGGTATACAAACCAAAAGGAAAGTGGACATGCAACATCTGTGCACTTAGCCATCGTATATGATATGCTAGCTATTGATAAATACAACCCGGCGTTGTATTTATCCCAATATTTTATTAGACAGGAAAGGGAATCAAAAATGTAAGGCTTAAATGTCATCTGGACCATCAACTATTGATTCGACACTCGGTTATTTTTGCCAGTTTGTTTTTCCCCTTCTCACCTCCATGCCGATGGGGGGTTAACTTGCATTTAAACGGCTTCCGGAGTGATACTATTCATCTCAGCGACGACGTAAACTATGGATTCGACACCAATGTCGGTGTTTACGTGTCAACACCCCCCCCCCCCCCACCCGTTGTCATACGCACACCAAATTTTGTTGAAATTGCTCCGGGCATATACAAAATATTTCACTTCTGTAATTAAGCATAAGTATTTCTCCCCGGTGGCCTTCTATGAACGAACTCATTATGGTAGATTTCACAATTCTTTCATTATATTACTAATATTCGGATTTTGAGGCTAAAGTGGTGTCTTTGCAGCCAAAGTAGACGCCGAAAACAGTTTATTTTATGAACCGTGGTCATTTTCTCTCTGGCTCTTTTACCTCAAATCGCAAGTTCGTCTGTCCTGTGTGACAAAGAATCAGACCTTTTATATTTTTGATTCGAGACATCTCCGACGAATCACAAAAATGGAGAAATCTATTAGCCAACTACATCGCTTGTGTATTTGACCAACGAAATATGTTCACGCCTTGAATAAGTGAAATTTGCAAGATTAACACATTCCAAAAAGTTAATGCAAAAGGGTATATCTCAATGGTGGTTTTTATGCTGGATAGATACATTGTTTTTTGCATTATTATGCACAAAATGGTAGTTTTTCCGTTACACAATTGTGTGATTTAATATGGCGGAAAATCTTTTCGTGAAAATGGCGGCTCTTCAAATAATAAATCGTAACTCAAATTTAAAAAGGCTAAAGGATTAAAAAAAATAAACTCTGTTTATAAAATCTTAGGATAAAAGGTGAGGGGATATTAAAATGCTTACCATTTACCGGACAGAATTTTTAATATTCGAATATATTCGTACTGGAAACCAGTGGCGTGGCTAGAGGGGGGGGGGGGTATACGAGAATTTGTTTTTAAGTGTTATTGCTTAAAATGTATGTATGGGGATTATGTATGATTCCATAAATACAAAAATGGACGCTTTTAGTTAGTTGTTAATGAGTACATTATTTTTTTGAAAACACGATTTATGATTTTTTTTATTAAGCACACGCAACCAAATATCCAACTATTCCCTAATTTATGTATTTCAATTAAAACTATTGTATATATTTAATTAATTGTTTAAAATATGGATATTAAACCTATAGCTTTAAAATCTATTACGTGAATGAACTGAACCATTTTATGAATTAGGGAGCGTAGTGTTTTTGTATACTTTATTTAAAAATCGCTAATTACTAATTACGAAAAATGATATGGACTTTAGGCTGTGTTGAGAAAATGTAAATAAACTACACAATTTTATATGTAGAACCATTAAATTTTCTGTTTTTAATACCACCGGCTAAGTTTCACCTATTTCTCATTACATGGTATATATTTTTTTGCAGAACCCTTAGTTAAAAAAACAAAATAATTGGGGCTACATAATGAAATTACATGGAAAAAAATACACGCGCAATAAATTTCACTCGAATAAGTTCACATTCTCCCGTAATATGTCTAACCCTTTCTTTGTTTTTTCCACTTTAACTGTAATGAATTTTACTTTTATTTCGAACTCACCTTATTTTTTGGTATCATAATATAGTGTTATCATAGTAATGTAAATTACTAATATAATTGATTTTATTTAAAATATTTTTTTATCTCCAATATAAAATATTTATGAAAAAATAACATATGTCGTTAGAACTTTAGATAATGCCAAATCGATAATTGATTTCTTGAATCCCTTTTTATAATAGAATGAAAGTTAAGTAACATTGAAATTACCAAAGACAGGTGCTATAAGACGATTGCTTAAACTATGTAGAAGCAAGATTATTCAGGTTTTAAATTATAGTTTATACTTAACGCTCTTAACTTATTGTATATCGGCATTTGTGTTATGTAAAGTTTTTCTATTACGATAAGTCTTATCAACGACTCGTTCTGATTTCTGCCATTGATTTGGTTGGTATGAATGGTTGATATTCACCACAATTTATAATCATATGATCATTATTTTTAAATGAAGGTAAAACTATTCCGAGTCGTCACCTTTGTTGTTCCAAAACACATGACCTCATCCGATTTGCATCTTCACTTCATGACCGACCATTGAACCGCACCATCTTAGGCGCGACAAAGATCGTTTTCCATACCCACACCCTTACACACACGCATAGTAATCGAAACCTCACGACTCAATAATTCCATCATTACAATCCCAGGGGTGTGTCTACCGCTTCTACAAATACATATACCGCCGACATAGGTACATATCGCATTCGATCATTCCAATTCCCGAGCACAGGTGAGCCCGCTAGTTTGCTGAACTCTTGCCAATTACGATTTTTTCCTCACGAGAGAGCAAACGCCTCGGAGCAGCACAGCTCCGAGGCACGTCAACTCTAGCGAGCGGGGCAGGTTTGACCCTTGAGACTGAAGTTGGTCATACGTATTTCGGTTTTTGCCCGGTCCACGCCCGAAATGTGCGAAAAAACTTGTTTCGCATGGCTCTCTGACTTTGTTTACTGAATTCGGTTGAATATAAACGATCTGGTAGATGACCAGAGAGGACATTATGGATTTGTAAATGGCATTTTTATCTAACAAATTTATTCTACAGTGTTTTTCGTTGATAGTTTGGTTCATCAGCAAGTTTTTGATCCTTCGTTTATAAAAAAAATTGGATTTAGACGCAAAATACTCTGCTATGATCGTTTATATTACAATAATATTATTAAAAAAAATCATCTCAATACTGCCACCAACCGGTATTTTTACGTCTCTGAGAAATCAATTATTCCACGAATGTTCTATCAAATACGATATGTTTTAAGTATTGCTTGGTTTTGGTGTTTTTGCTACCTGCTTCGTTGATGAAATATTTATTTTTGTTGCTATCTTACAATATTCATTTTCGTTCTCAATTACCATATGATACAAAAAGGCGTATTTGTTTCTTGTATCACATTTAAGGTCGGAATAAGGTTGTTCGTGTGGTCTAGACTGGTAATCCAGAGGCCACGGGCTCGCGCAACGGTATCAGATTCGAATGCTAGTATTAAAAACTAATTTTAATTTGGTACAGAATTACCCCGTTGTAACGCATTGGGCCTACGCCTGTCAAGTTACAACAGAAGATTAAAAAAAAACATTCATACGCGCGTCGTTTTGTTATCATTACTTAATACTCGTGATACACATATTTTTTAATGCCCCTTTGGATACTTAACCATTAGAATATCTGATCTTGTCCGCTATTTTTTAAATTTATATCTTTTTATTGACCTTAATTTTAACAACTATACGATCTTTTGGGTTCTTCTTTTTTAATCAACGCAAAATTCCTCCGATTTGAATTGCTCAACCCTTTGGATGCTAAACAGCGATATATCGTTGTTTGTCATTATATAAAATAAATGTTAAAAAGATCGCTGTTGATTTTAAGAGGCTCGAAAAAGTAAATTAATTTGTGAACTTTTTACCCCTTTAGTATGACAATGTCAAGAAACAGCTTTTAAATGCATTAATTGTAATAATGTATAGGAAGAACTGATGTGTAAAAGAACGTAGTATCCAAAGGGTTAAACCATTTTTGGCATTGGCGAACATGCAATACATGGTTGCCAAATGTTTTAAGTAAAACGCGTGAATAATACAATGAATAAATTCCTCGATTGTATGGTTAAATGCGATTTTTTTTATTTATCGTGCTTGGAGTATATTTTAAAAGTCAGTGCACAAAAACAAAAACGCATAATTCACGGATCTTAGAATACAGTGTTGATTTATAAGAAATTAGAGCAAAATTTTATAATTAATAAAACAATAATCGTAAAGATGAGAACAAAAATCTAACATTGCTCTGTGTACTTACACATACTGATACCGCCCTTCAAGGCGACCGATCAATTACATGGCAGAATTTTAAGAGCACGTGTTGATTTTTGTGCATGACTATTAAAAAAAATAGACAGGTTAAAAAACATTTTTTTTTGTATCCCTAATATAATATATAATGGTATACTGCATCTACAATTTAGTGATATGATATGCTTATATTTTAGATGATGATATTTTTCTAATTTAGTAAAAAAATCTTCAGTGCATAGAATAATCTCAGAAAAAAAAAGTGTGTCACTCTTAATACAACATCATAATTAATAGTAGCAAGGATTCCCTTTCTGTATTATTGTATCTGTATAGTTCACCGAACATTGTACTAAGTTTACAAAAATATGCTCACTGCAGTCTGGTGTATTTTTGCATTTTATAAATACGACCAATTATCTCATGTCATTAGCGTTTTTTTAATCAAACTACATCTGTGATCCATGAGTGAAAAGTTGTGTGTGTATTAATGATCATATTTATATATTGTAAATGTTTGTTATTTCTCATTATTTTTGAGGTGCAAAATTCTAGTTCCACCATTTAGTATATGTATATGTTAGTGATATTATGTTTTCACTAGTATAAATATAATTCCGCTAACTTAGCCGGTTAAAGTGTATGTCAAAATTTTATTTTTTATCCCTTGATTTTTTTTAAGTTGGAATTCTGAAAAATTCATTCCGAAATTCTGTTTTATCTTCAATTCAGCTTCCTTTTTTTATAATCAACTTATTTATATATTTACGCCAAGCACTCCTAATTAGTCTAAAAATTATTTCAGGTGTTGCATTTGCGTGTGGAATAGGGAAAATGTATTCGATGATTTTTTAAATTTTAACTTTTATCACACGGTAATTTCCTTTCATTATATTTACCATAACTCTTTGTAGGAAGATGTATATTTTAAACATTAAATAATAATCCACTTATATTTTAATTGCGTTAGTTATTTGTACGATTTCTGTTAGAGATAATTTTATATTTGTGGCCATTGAAACTAATCCATTTCCCTATATATATTTTATAACCGTATCAAATAAATTGTTTGCTTCCATTTTATAGCTAAAGTATCAAAAGCTAATATTTCGGAGTTCGGCAATCAAATGGTTAAATATCGTCCGCAATCCTCAAGTTTAGCCATTCATTCTTGCTATATATAATTTACAACGTGTATGATTAGCTCCACCTTTTGTGAATAAAATAGGACATATCCTCAAATAATCGCAAAACTGGAACGAATGTGTAAAATCATAAAAGGCGTCCAGAGACGCCCTATAAACTAGGGATGTATGATAAACCCTACTAATCAATTCCCGTAGGGTCACCCCATCAGAGACGCATCACTCGCTGCTCCACGTTGTTACACAATCCACAATCTTGTCACCAAGTTGGCATGTCAGAATGTCGGTCAGCGCTGCGTTGCGCGGTCTATTTGCGTCTGCTCTCAGGCTCATGCCAGAGGAGGAGTAGGCCGTCGCTCTGATGTAAGCCGCTAGTGCGCGAGTCAGCTGAGCGTCCCATGACCTGGGCGACCGTGAAATCGCACTTTGCTCAATCCGCGAGCCGGTGTAGGCTGATGACGCCGCGGTGACGTCACTGCGAGTCACACCGGGCGCCGCCTGGCGGCCAGATACTGTCTTGCTATCAATGACGAGGAAGGCTGACTGATAGTACTTATCGAGTGTCATTCAAGAACTTCAAGAAACAATTTTATTTTAAAATATACATTGTAAATTCAAATTCATGACGTAGTCTCAGTGGCGCAGCGTGTTGGAGACTGTGGTCTCTGGTGGCGGCGCCTCCGTCCACCTTTAGACCAATTATCTGTTAAAATTCTTAACTTGTCTAACAACGATTTTGGAATTAAATTCGACCGTTGAATGGATTCTAATAATATTTCGATTTCGACATATTTTAACGAGATTCTAATCCTTTTATCGGCTTAAGTTATGTTGTGGATTTGGCATTTTTTTTAAATCAGAGGCTCTCAGTATTTTTTATATAATTAATATAACATATTTTTTGTTATGTTCATTTACGTGCTATTTTATTTATAAAACATATATAAACATAATGTTTTTTATTTATTATTTTTTATTTTTTTAGTTATATATGTAAAAATATAACTATCGGAGGTACCTCAAAACAGTGAAATATCGACCGCCGTACATGTACGGCGATACCGCTCAAAGAGCTAATGGCTTCGATGATCTTGGTCCTGTAATTGCAAATCTTCTTCAAATCGTGTTTCTGTTTTGGTCTGTTCATATATGAAATTTGTTTTTTAATATTAGATTTTGATTAAACCACAGTTTGTCCTTTTCTTCTTTGGTTGTAGATGTATTAGTCGAATTATCACGCTTTTTTCTGTTTAAATTCCTTTTTTTACCCAAATAATCATAAACATTTTTTTGTAATTTTATATTTTTACGAAAATTAAAATATAAATATATTATATTTTCAAAAGTATCATATGTAAATTAACAGATTTATTATAATTAACTTGTTAATGCGATTTTGTTCTCTTGATATATTATCATTCTGAAGAGGCAATACTTTTTTTTGGGGATTTTAAAGCATTTTTGGTCAAAAAGCATGTCACTACCATTCTTACTGGGGAATATATTTATGACGACTATAGAAATGATTATTCTGAAGTGGGTACTATTTTTTCGCTTTGACGGCATTTTTCGTCATGCTTATTACAATTATCGTTATTACTGAATAAGTCGTTATACATCATTTGAATTGCAAAAATGTTGTATGTAAATAATTATAATTAAATAAATAAAAATTACAAAAAATATATTCCAAAACAGTGGTTCTTAGATTTTAAAAACGTGAAAACGTTTCAAATCTAGACTGATTACATCATCACAAGTATCAGTAAGAGTTTCTTTTAGGGTCCAATTTAACAGGGATATGTGCATTAAAATAAATACGTTGTTCAATAAAACGATTGCTTGTGCATTTATGTAAGGAAAATCTTCGGATTTTTTTCCTCGGAAAATGATTCGTTGCAGAGAATTATTTATAAGGTGTTCACTGTTCTGACCAATGTTCGCTCGCTTCCGCTCGCTCGTAATCTGTCCAACAGTAATACACAAAGAATTCGTTTTATGGAACAATTATTTTATATATTACTTATTTAAATTGACCGCTTTTTATTATGTTATCCTCACTAAAAAGATGTTTTGACATTTTTAGGTATGAATAACAAAGAAAATTATATTATTATCTTGCAATATTACAAATTAAAATAGTTTTGCGGGAATATCTAATACGTCAACAAAAAATTCTCCACTGAAACAAGCATGAAAATGTCTCGCATATTGCACGATAATCGATCGCGTCGCGCCCGCTCTAGATTAGTTTTTAAAAGTCAATGACGAGTTAACTCGTCATGCTCATTTAACTTCTATGGCGAATATATTTTTCATATCCAGTTGAAAGATCAAGTGGTTAATGTGTATCTCCTTATTTTTTCATTATATAAATTATATTTCATAAGGATGATTTATTTGTAGACAATACACAGATTGAGCTATGAGACGATGTTCGATAATTCAGACCGATTTTTTTCTGATCTAGCGTTTACCTTAGTTGCTACTTATCTTTTTGAACCGCTTATTTGTATGTATGTAACAAAATAACATTAAATAAATTATACACTTGAACATTTCGCACTGCGCCCATGAATGCAGCTTGACTTGCGTCAGTTTATATGCGGCACGTGAGTGTATAATATAAATAAATTATAAAATGCAATCATGTCCATTTCGTACTTAGTGCAAATCAGTGTTCGTTTTTGACGCATTATGCTTCACCGTCCACCAGCTTATTAGTACATTATCTACCAAGATAATTGAGTTTTCGATGGATATCTAAAAAAAAAGTTACCACAGAATTGATAGTGCAGGTTTCAGGGTCAAAAGTTGTCACTTAATGATGAGGGTTAATTGAAGTCGATGCGGTGTATTGAATTTGTGATTTGTCATGTCAAGTGAAGTCGTCACGAACGATCCGCTCTGGTGTCTTTGACTCTTGCGCAATCGGGATGACATCTCAACTTCTTCAACACGTCATCGGAAGAAATTGAGAGTGAGTCACGCGAGAAAGGCGGCGGAGCTCATCTACTGTGTGTCTTCCTTTTATTTTCTTCAGTCTTGGCATTGTGCGCCCGACGACCGTCAATACACGGTAATGAACTCTGAATCGCTTACCGGTCTTATTAAAAATCGCGTGGCCATTATCGCTCCTCTCTGAAGCGGCAAGTTAGCTAGAGCAGCGCTTGTGAAACATTGGGAGATTAACAATGTTTTGCACCACTTGATTATATTAAGCCAATACAATATTTCAACAATTAAGGTTTAGATTCGACACTCTTAAATCAAATTATGTACCATGAGAAAATTATATTTTTCATGGGTTACGTAGAAAATCAAGATTTTTTTAATTATAGATTAGATCCTTAGATATTATCCGACCAGTTGAAGCAGGTTTTTGCTATTTTGTTCCGAATATCTTGTTCAACTCTTAAAAGATTCAGGATCGCGGTTGGAAGCCAGTGGTTGCGCCACTGCCGTTACCAGTACTTAGGCCCTACAAGTCCAACCCTATGGGCGGGCACCCAGCTTTTGACGCCTAGATGAGCGGAACCCACCCCCCGTAGTACTGCATATTTTATTGGAGTTTCATTAGTATTTCTCCCGAGCGGCGGTTCATTTGAGGAGGTGGACTTCGTTTGAGATTGTGTAAATCTGGCAACAATAGTTACGATCTGGAATGTTGACAATTCGGTGACATTATGGAGCTGCCCGTTTTTTATCGGTTTTAGGTGCACATTCTTTTTGTTATTGACGTCGGCACTATTGATTCCATTAATTGCTTTCGGCGCAGATTGTGCACAAATGATAATAAACTTCCATTTATTATACAAAACAAATTGGCGCGCTCCGGTGAAGTACACTCAGTGTACATGTAAAATTTTTACTGAATTATCTATTTAAAATTTGGAAAACGCGAAATGTCATTACGAAATAATTACTATTTAATGACAATTGGTTCGATCCTGTTCCCTGATAATTAATTAGTCTTGGATTTTGATGTATAATATTATTTTCTCTCTTGAGGATATTATAACCCAGACTTCATCAGACTGCAATACCTTCATTTATTTCGAATTTGGCACCACCATCACATTTATCTTCATTCGTTGAACTTATTAGCCATAATTATATTCATCTCATTAGTGCTTGATAAAATACAGCAATAAAAAAATGATTTAACTAAATAGTTATTATCATTAATAATATTTAAAAATTTAAGTGGAAAACCATTGTGCGGAAAGATTTTCTTTAGGTTACATCTAAACTATGTGTTTATTGTAATTAAGTGTTTTTGAAAGAATTTCTAAAATATTAATTTTATTTTTATTTATATAATTGAAATATTCGCATAATAAGATCCCATGTACACTCGGTTTACATCACAGGAAGGCAAATGTTAGTCGCCTATATAATATGTATTTAATAGCTTAAACGCACATATAGTCATTTAATTCTTTGTTAGAAACCCTATAAATAATTAAAAGTTTGAGGAGCTCTGTCGATTGTTACCAAACTGATGCAAGCTAATTAATAGGCGTGGCGCACTTCATTATCGGTACACACGGTAGCAATGCTTAAATTATTGAAATGTCACGTCATGCGAATTCGCCCTCTTCGCCCATAAGTCATTATTCTACAAGTTAAAAGCATATTTTCTAAAAAATATACCTCGGAATTTCGATGATGTAATCAAAATTAGTAACTCGTGTCCGAAAATCTCGAGATGGATTATTTATGTTATGTCATAAGTTAGCAGATAACTAATTGAAGATTCTCTCGATGACGTAGTTGCTTAAGCGTTTTTGCATCTGGCACACCTGTTGTTTTAAATTTTAAACCAAGATTTCAAAAAGGTGATTTATATGTTTAATTTTGCTTACGCTAATGTCACGTGTACTTGGATTAAACCAACCCAGCGGTGTTCAAACTGTCCAAACAAAATTTATTACAGCGAGATTGATTCGGCTGTAACTGAGCGTTGTCGGTCGTAAATAACAGTGTACATTAAATCACATCAGCGGCTCTAAAGCATTTTTAAAATTAATTAATGAGGATCAAAATCATCGTCGCGTTCTAAATTATTCAATCCAGTCATAAATATAGTAAATACATACAACACGCGGTTGTTGTTATAACCGAGGTCATTATAGTCGAGTTCGAGTCTCCAAGTTCGAAGCCCCGGCCGAGTTCATGCATAATGTTACGCTGCTTAGATAGATGTCTTCTGTTCTTCTCTCTCTACTCTAAGCGCTCGCCGCTGCCGAATTCTGAAGCATATCTTTATTATGTCATTACGACTAACGATCGATTAATCAGGATTCGACGCGGGCGTTCCCTAGCGCCAGCAGCTAGAAACAGTTTTTTTAACTTGAAGAACATCTTAAAAATGTCTTCAAAGACGTGAATCTTAAAATTAATACTTTGCCTAAATAGTTCCAATATGTTTATACGGGTTAGAGTTAATATCATACATAGGGTTGTTCTAGCATTTGAATATATTTTTTGAATCGAGGAAACCATAATGTAATTATATTTTTATTAAGTTGGTGCATGATATAACTTCATGTTGTACCTAATTCTTACACAGATTCATCAAACAGAGCAACATTTTGTTAACTTCATAGAACCAAATTTTGAATATATTATTATAAATTTGTTGCAAAGACTTCGAGGAGGATCTGAAGTAGGGTTCTCAAATATTCACATATTGAATACAAGTATTTGAACATATTCGATATTTTTTCTCGGTTTTTACCGATATTAATTTATTTAACTAATAAAATGCTTGTAAAATTTTTCTTTCCTTTCCAACATTTTGTTTCGTTCAACGAATGATTTCTGCGAATTTCGGCCATAGTAGATACCGCCGATAAACATTATATTCATAAATGTTTTTCGAATACGTAAAATCATATTTTCATTCGAGATAGTATAAATAACTATTTTACGAATATTCTTATAGTTGAAAATCTGGTGAATAATTCGAATAAACGAATATTCTACTGAAAACCCTAATCTGAAATTTTCGATGAAACTCGGCGACTCACCGCTTAGTTTCGAGGAGGGTTTTGAGGTTTTCTAATCTAAACTCGGAACTCCAGTTTTATTGATTAACTACTATTAGCTACTGCCATCGATATTATCAGTGTCCTAATGGACCGTATGGTACTGTATGCTTATGATGCTCCCACCCCCAAAAAAAGACTCCTATTTCTAATGTAATCTTAATTAAAATGTGAAAAAATCAAGGATAAAAATAACTATACAATGTTCGTTATCGTTTCCCAAATTACGAGCGAGTGACCTCCGCTTAAGCCCAAATACAGTAGCGTGTATAAAACCTTGAAAAATCATCATGACTGAAACAATCGTAAAAATAAAATTAAAACCCACAATAAATACATGATAAACTGTGAACTTTAATCAGAAATTTAAAGAAATTAAATATCCTTATTAAATTCTTAAACATAAAAATCGTATATTATCACTAATAAACGATAATTACGTGAATTAATACTATTTGGTTGCACCTCCTTTAGCCTTCAATACCACTAAAATACGGAATTAATCAACTATTTAACGAATTTGTGGTCTATTACTTTTTGTTTGTTCGTTGATTTGTGCAATCGGATTTTTTTATTATTAATTATAATCCAAAGATACATTGGTTTAATTAGGAATTATTCCATCGTCAGTCCAAGATTTGACCGATGACTGGTTGCAGAAACATCAAATTCAGCCCACGAAAAATAAAATCTAGACGGTTTAATAATCATTGTTCCATAGATGAAATGTATAGCTTCCATTCCGGAATATAAGAAGCACCCCCCAGATCATTTGAATCTCTGAATTTCACATGGAGTCATTTATCGCCTCTTTAACAATGAACATGGTGCATCACATTATAACTCATCAAAGAGCATCATTCCTTTTCAATCCAAAAGTTTTTTGTTGATTGGCTTATTTCAAGCGTGTTAAACGCATTTCTTCAATCAATTACGGGTTTTGGCAGGTATACGACTGCATACACCACTTTCCCTAAGTCATGTATGTATTTATCAAATGCTCACTGGTGGAATCACATTTGTAAGATCATTTTTTATAAATATTTTCAGCAAAAAAGCTGATGGTAAATTCGCTAAGTAACTAATTTAAAACGATAGATACATAATGAGGGATAAAATTTAAATAGCAAAAAATATTTTCTTTCTTTGATATTAGTCAATAATATTGGGGAAAATCTTGTGTAAAAGTGTGCCTTTTTATTTTATTTTATTAAATAATTTTAATTTTAAATTGTTTTATTTTTAAAAAACTTGCTATTTGAAATTATAAAATTTAAATATTTTGGTGAATTTTAATTTAAATTTATTGCTACGTTTTACAATTTATTATTAAATGAGAGAGTATTCCAAAGGTGGATGATGAAAAATTTTGTTATTGAAAAATGGCCGCTGAAATATTTTTTCGTTGAAAAGTGGGCGATGAATCAATTAATGTTGAGATTCCCTGCCGTAAATCATTCCACAGAAATGTCAATTATCAAGTTCTTGCTTTGGGTAAAGTTTTTTGATGTCAAAACTACTGCCTTTCATCTTAGCATGGTCCTTAAATTTATTAGGTGGACTATTTAAAAGAGCAATATATAAAATAATCCTTTCATTAAAAACAATTTATTGTGCATTACTTACTGTTGGACAGATTATGGTCAGAACAATGAACACTTTATAAATAACTATCTACAACAAATCCTTTTTCAATGAAAAAATCCGAAGACTCACCTTAAATAAATGCACAAAAATTTCGTTTTATGGAACAGAGTATTTATTTTAATGCACACATCTCTCAAAATAATTCTCTGTTAAATTGAACCCGTTTCTCAAGTCGATAAGTTGAGATTTTTGAGTTCTGGAACAGACTCAAGTTATGTTGACACCCATTTCTATATAATCAATAAGCAAAATCTCATCATTATCATGGAACATCATGATAATGATCTCTTCAGATGACGCTACAACTTCTCAAATGTGTAATGCTCATGGTTCTACTTCAAATGATTAGGGAATGCAATACCGGTATTGGGGTAAAAATTGACCTTCGGTACTACCGGTATTACAAAATGAAATACCGGTAGTACTGAAAAAAAAAACTTCGCCCGTATTTTCAAAAATATTTTTCCGACAATAGCAAAAGAAATAAATAGGACAAAAATGTTATTATCTTATTGCTTTTCATTGGTATTCATAGATAATACAATAAAATATCAGCGTATAAAGTATTTTTAGAAGTACCTGAGTTCAAGGAAGATTGTTAAAATAAATCTTATTGCTTGAAACGTGAAATATTCATAAATAAAATTCCAGCAACTCAAGTTGCAATTTGCCTTGCAATATTATTATTTTTCTAAAAAAATATATGAACATGACAATAGTTCAAATGTTCCGGCGAAAATTCGCAAGCATGTATTATGTTAACATTTAACAATAAACACATAAATTTAGGATTGAAGCATTCAGTTGGGCTTGAAAAGAATAGTCGTTATTTTTCGATCTTTCTTTTATTATGATTTTAATACCGATATTAAATGATTTTTCTCTCTTGGTTTTGAAAATCCCGGTATTATTACAATCCCTAACTGTGATAAATCTACGTTTCAACACACATATTGATTTTGCCTGAAAGACATCCAGAGTTTCTAAACTTCAGTACAACCCAACGACTGTCTTCTAAAGATTGCCGCCTATGCTAAAACAGAGAATGTTCTCCGTATTCAGCTGATATCTGGGATGGTTTGAGGGTTTATCTGACGGCTCTCAATTAAATTTTATCCACGAAACACTCGTTTTATTGAAAACTACTGTTTAATATAGTATAAACAAACAACACTCGAGATTAGTGGGTTCTTCCTAAATTATAAATTTTCAAATTTATAAATCCAGAATCCCAGGATTCACGTTTTAAAAACTGGGACGAAAAAATATTAAAATGTCCGAGATGACTTTTTTAACTTCCTCAAGCTTCTGTAAACGTGCAAAAATGTTTGATGAAATTACATTCTTTTTTTAGTGCGCTCCTAATATATTTTAAAAATACCAGGATTCTATGAATTTTCAATCCCGACTCCCGAGATTGAAAAAATCCTCAGGAACAGCACCCACTACTCGAGACGAAGAAAGCATTCGAGTAAAAACTTTCTAAAGCACAAATACATTCCAAAGCCAGATCTCAAAGGGTTGTTGTATCATTTTTTAACAATTGTAATAATGTGACATCACGCCACACTCACGTGAGCCAGTTTTGTTAAGATGATATAATAATATTGGACCATTCAACATAACCAACTTGTCATAAATTGTCCGAGCAACTGTCCATTGACAGTTAATCAACTTTTATGAACGTTCGTTCTGCCTATTAAATCGTCCGAATTATTATTTCTATCCATCTTCATTATTGGAATTCGCTGTTTTTTACCCATCCGTTTAATTTTAAAGCTCGCTCTTCGACTATCGATGGTTTTTAATCGTTAACAGCATCGATAATGTGTCTCAAATCGCATTTTAATGTAAAACTGGCGATGTCCAAGGTTCTTTTGTGTGTGTGTGGTTGGTAAAAACGCCAAGGTTTTGCTGTGCGTTTTTTGCGACCAAAAAAGTTTTGGAACTCGCTCTGGATGCTGTTAAATCTACTACCACTCACATTGTATCGCGTCTTGGACGCGTTAAACTATCGTTAAAATCAATTGGCGTGATCTCGATGAATTTAAAACATTTTATTGAAAAAATGATACTCTTTCTAGTAGCCTGGCAGAAATAGATTAATCGAACCGCAGAGCTAAATATGTAACAGAATTATGTTCGTAAAAAAATAATTGCGAGTTAGCAACTGCTTGCGAGTAAGCTCGCGAAATCGATTCAAGCTGAATGGAAGTGTTCTGGTTGAAGAACGTGAGATACCTGAATTATCATTGAATTTGATTATCTATTCACCGATCCAGTGTTTTGATTTAAGCGATGCTTCCTGTTTGGCATGTCAGAAGTAAAATTAATCAGATACATTATGAAGATAAATTCTTACTGCACGGCCTAGTTTATCATTTATTTAAAATTGTGACTAGGGTCATGTATATTTTAACTTTTATCGGACATAAACTATTTCTTATTGAATCGTAACAATTAAGCTTCTTATCTATTATTTATTTAGGGTGTACCCTGAGAAGTGAAGTCAATAAATGAGAATTCTTGACTTCACTTCTCAAATTTCTCGAGAAATTTTGATGAATGAAAAAATGTATGTAATACAGTAAAGTATTGCAGATATATTGTTTTTAAAATTAGCCTTTAAAACACATGCCATCTATAGTTAAATTAAAAATCCTCCTTTTTTTGTTAAAAAAATTTCAGCCGTGGAAAAATTCCACTCGTTTTGTGTTGATGTTGGTTTAATCTACAACAAGGCTTCAAACAGGCACTGTAAATTATTTGTTATCTTGCCTGTAGATTAAAATATTTTGAATTCTTTCTCCATTAATCTGTAACATGTTGAATTTCTAACACTATTCTCTGTAAGGTTGAAAGAAATTTCTTTCTCTAATTGTTGCGCCAATGATAAATTTTCAATTTCTCTAATGGATTCTAATGATTTAATAGAGTCGCGAGGGTCCTTAGAATTCGTCGAGCCATTAAATAATCTCTAAATAATTTCTTTCCCTATTTTACATATTTCTGCTTTTGAAGAATAAATAAAGAAGTCATTCTATTTTTTGCCTGGTGAAAGATTCTGGAATTTGCAAATATTTAATTAATGACTTCAATGTCTGGTTTCTTCGATTATATAATTTCTCTTTAATTTCCGAATTGTTTTAACAAAAGTTTGAGGGCCCCTTTGGTTGTCAATAATAATCGCGAGACAATTGTCAATAACAGCTGTTGCTGCTTTATAAAAAGAGTATAAAAAAACCTTTTTGGATAATCAAAAAATAAAAATAGCCCTTAATCCTTTTGCATTATGCCGATTTCCATGCGTAATTTCTTCTTATCGGAGCTGGTTCTTAGATCACCAAAGCAAAGATAATGCCGCCGGCCGGTTAGAGTAATAGAAAATCGCAAAAAAATGTTGATCATTCAAATTCTTTCGATCTTCCGAGAAAGTATGCATATTTTCAAACATCTGTCACGAACACATTCGGAAAGGTTTCTTATCTGAATGTTTTATTTTATTACTTGAGCAAAAATAAGGCGAGTTCGAGTGTTAAAAATTGTCATTCCCAGACCCCTATTAAAACCTTCCAAGAAGTATGCATATTAAACATGAACCCGCCTTTACTTATGCGACGTTATAAAAAGGGCTGTGGTTGTAAACCTTTGTGGTTGTAATGAGAATTCTCAATTTGACATTTTTCTCGAAAAAATCCTCGAGAAGAAACACTACATGTACCAGTTTCAGATGTTGGGACCACTACCTGAAAATAAAACTACCCAAGAATACAACGACGAAAGAAATAATGTTTAGCTCTATCCTTGTAAATAGTTTTTAGTTGATTACTCACTATTGTAATTTACATAACACCATTGGTTCTCAACATATTTTTAATTGCACGGAATTTATTATTGTTTTTTATTACTTTAATATATGAAGTATTAAATATACTTATGTATCTATATTACAATTACTGACATATTTATATACTTGATGTTTGATTATATTTGTCCATAGTATGTTATGTCTCGAACCAATCTTCCATATAAAGATATGGTTTTGAATTACGTTTTTAAAATCTCTTTTGTTTTTCCGCGCCGTTGCCAAAGCTTTCCAACTGCGACGGCGCTGGTACGATTTTATTGCTTTTGACATGAATTTTTGACTTCTGAGAAGTGATAATTGTTTTTGCGCCTTCCTATTGACCAAAATTAGATTTCAATACACTTTGACCAATACTCGCATATCATAAATTCGTAGTAATATCGGTAAGGATAGCTCTCATATTTTCAAAACATAGTGTAATATCGAAGTGCAGACAAACTATATAGCAATATGCGAGATGTCTGTGCTTCTTGAGAGAAATATTTTGGATTTGACCTAATGAAAGTTCTACAATTACAATTATTTTTTAAACTTTCATTAGGCTAGGTTTGGATTTGAACAGAAAATGGATGTTTCGTAACTCGTAGACATTTTAGAGCAGCATGTAATTTCATTAGCGCCTATCAGTTAAATTATATTTTCACTAGTTAAAATATATAAATGTATTTGGACTGAAAAATACACATTCAATGTAACATTTATATTATACATCATATGTGAATAAATTATGCATAACTTTTCATTAAATGATATGCATTTTTCTGACCAAATTCAACTGGTCGCTAAGTTGGGAGCACCTAAGGTTATAGCTGAGAATCCGAAGATATCTTTAAATTTGTGGAGGGGTTAATGTTCGGAAACTGAAGTTGTATTACCCTTTCTATATGATATCCTTCAGCGTGAACAATGCATCGTAAAAATCTATCTTACAACTGAAGGACTACTAAATATTAAGTCTATTCCTTACGTTATAGACCTATAATAGTGCACAAAATAATAAATATATGATAATTGATTCGTCAAAATGAACTTCACGATTTAATGCTCTCAAAATATATTGTCTAAATATTGAGTTGAATTAATAACAGTAATTAAATTTATTTTAAGAAAATATGTACGTAAATGCAAAAACTATTTTTTGGACTGGTCAAAAAATTATTTCCAAAATCCGTCGATGGATTAACAGATTTTACGACGAATTTTAATAATTTTTCAATACCAGGTAAAATGGTTATGAATTACCTTTAACGATAATATATTGATAGAAGTATTTATGAGTAACTAGTGAAATAAAATACCGGAAATTGTAGCATCAAATCATTCAAAATGGCTTTAGAAAATATATTGGGTATGATGACATAGATGCTTTTGGACTGCAATGGTAAAACCATTTTGGGCATTTTGGACATGTCTTTGTATTTGCAGTTATTAATAAACGTCTTTACAAAAAATTATAAATGAAAGGTAAATAAAATTAGTTTATTTTCTAAAATCATGTATTATGATTATTGTGTAATTAAATTACAAATATGCTTCTTCGATTTCTAACACTCCATTCTACCTGTCAATTGAATGCGACTTCTTGGGTGCAATGCCTCTTTGGATCGAGATTCACGCTTGTATTGATCTCGAGGGTCTTAAAGATGGTTTTTAATTGGCATTTTGTCAGTTTATTAGGATGTATCATTCCTGCAGAAAGCTAGTTTTGGTCAGTTTGACGTTTCCGTCACGCAGTCGAATCTGACGACATTCCTCTCGCGGGATGGATGGACCGCGTGGCCCAGTGTCGTCCACCGCGGCCGAACCTGTTTTCTCAGTCTGCAGTCGGACCACAGAATTGGAAAAGCATGACTTGAAAATAGAAGAAGGGAGTCACCAAACAATTTCAGACTCGAGAATGTGTCGCCTCCTCACCTGGAGAGGAGACCTGCGACTTCTTGACGAGGAGAAAAAGGAGGCATCGGCCGGCCTTGGCGGGTACCGACATCGAGTCCGCCGGTTCTCAAACTCGCGCGGTCGCTGACCCTCCCACGTTGTTTTTTCCTGTCTCTCTCTCACTCCGACTTCTCATTTTAGGATCATCTCGATAATTGATACGTGGCCAAAGGAACGTTTAGCGATCGCGGATTCCGCGCGAGTTTTTGCAAGAGTTGTGCGAACACCAAAATAATGGGCGGTGTGTCCAAATGATTGGATAAGGCGTAGCGGAATTATTGAAATTTATCGTAAAGGAATTAAAAATATGTACTCTGATGGAAAGTCGAATTCATCAATGTAATAGATGTAGATAAGTGATCATGTTTAGATCTAGGATTTGATGATTGAGAGCCTCATCTTCGCGTAATTGCATAAACCCTAGAGCGTTTCTAGCTGTTCTTTCTTGTCTACTGACGACTGGATTATATTTTTGCCAGTTTTATAAGCTGACCGCCGAAGAAACCGCGCAAAACGTTTCGGAAGGGTTCATGACCGCCGTAACAGTTCGGTTTTATAGCGCTTCCGCCAACACCAGTTCTTACTGTGCTCGCTAGATGTCTCCATAAGCTCCACCAGTCAGTTTTGATTGAAATGTGAATGACTTGCTTTTAAATTTGATTGAGGTACTCTCAAATATGTGATAGGTCTTCCAAGAGACATATAATGTATTAAAAGCATAGAAACGCTCAGACAACTCAATGCAAACAAACGATTTTCCTTCATTGTATCAGTTTTTAGTCGTTCAATTGTACGCCTCTTTATTTTACATGGGCTTAAAAAAGGTTGTTTCGGAAATTTAATCAAAGGCTAACTCGGAAATTTTTGTTCGAGAAGGGTTGCTACAGGAGCTCAAAAATTTTTTGTTTAAGGATGACGTTCTGGTCACCTTACCTTATTTAAATATTATTTGTGCTTTTACGCATTTAAATTTACCATCTATAAACATAGATGGTAAATTTAAAAAAATCGGTACAAGTTGGTTTTATCACCGCCACTTTTGCACAAGTATACAAGCACATATACAATGAAACAATTTAGCACAGGCGCAAAAGTCGTCTTAATACTCGACTGATGGGTCATTTTTATAAATATTTTGCAACTCAATGTAAATAAAATTAAATAAAAATTCCGTTTTTGAGGATTAGTTGACGAAATTGATTTTGTTTGCTACTTGTTTATTATCACAGCTCCATGCTTAAATTTAACAATTGCAAAACTATTTGCTGATCAAAGCATTTAAAATTTCACCGACTCCGATTTTACCATTTTAATAAGATTATTTTTTGTCAGCATAATATTTATTGCAATAAAAATAATGTCGACGTTTATCAAATTATAAACAAAGAGAAGGATTTAAAAAAAATCAATAAGCAAAAAAATACAATGTCTACCACATTCACCTTAAATTTAATATAAACATTCACTGACATAATTTAATAATTATACATGCAATTGAAAAAGTTTGTTTCGTTCGTTTTATTTCGCCAGGTTGCCTAAATCTAATCTTAAATCTTTAATAATACTAAATCTAAATTTAATCTTTTCCATCCCTGGTTTAAACTAAATTATATACATATATATATTAAATAAATATTTACTTCTAGTAAGTCATTGTTTATGGAAACTCTTAAATAAAAATTGATTACTTTATGCGCACAAAATAAATGCTCTTCAGCGCATTCAACGTGTTAAAGAAAATTATAAAAAGGAGTCGGAGTCGTTCGATTTTATATTGTACTTATCTTTTTAACACAACTCTTAATCCTTAACGCAATTTGTAACGATTGGATAAGGGAAGGGGTTAAGATTTCCGTTGTCTGCATTATTCTAGCTAAAACCCATTATTTTGCTCTCTACCGTTGATATGTGATAAATATTAGTTTTTGTGGTACAAGTTGGTTTTATCACTGCCACCGCGTTTTTATCATTTGTGCGCATGTGCAAAGTCGTATTAATACTCGACTGACAGGTTGTTTTTTCGTTATAAGTGATTAAAAACCATTTTTTACATATGTTAAAATTATTTTATCAGTGGGTCGCACATGATTTAAAATAAAATAAACCTACATTTTTATTTGTTGATCATATTTGAAATTTTCTATTTTGCTATTCGCTGACGACATCACGTTCTTCATATTTCTCAGCCTTTGATAGTCTCTGGTCCATGTTTCCAATCCATATGTCAGCACCAGTTTAATCAAGGTCTTATATATTCTAATTTTCGTTTGTCTTTACAGACATTTAGACCTTAGATGCTGGTGGAGTCTAAAGAAACATCTGTTGCTGGAATAACAAACATACATTTTATAGAACAAAGTATTAAATTTGTCCAATCTTTGAATAAATTTATTCTGGGATCAGGAGAAATGGCCGATACGTGATCGGATAATAGCTAGTATGATAATGAAATCAAGTCTTTGCTTTGCAATGGAATTAAAGAAAAAACTGTACTTCGTTTGTAACAATAACCGAGTGATTAATATATTCTTTCGATTAATATGTGAATTTTTATTCCAGCGATGCGTTAGTTATTCCATATTAACTTTGTCGTCAATTTTTGTTGCAGTCCGTAGCTACGACAATCATGCAAAATGCGGATTAGTGTGGATACCTCATGTGGTAGCTTACCGCTGTCGGACGTGTGGCATATCACCTTGCATGAGCATATGCCGCGATTGCTTTCGTCGCGGGGACCATTCTACGCACGACTTCAACATGTTCCTATCGCAAGCTGGCGGCGCTTGCGACTGCGGCGACACCTCCGTTATGAAGGAAGAGGGGTACGTGCTAGATTTTATTTTTTTTATACACTATCTATAATACGGTTTTTGCAGGTTTTGTAGTAACCATGGCATCAAGAACTGCGCCAATAAAAGCCCGGCTCCGATCGATCTGATGTGTGTAGCCGAAGCGATGATGCCCCGCGTCATTCTTCGCCTGTTGCAGTACTTCAGAGAGAATAGGTTTGTTTGTGTAATGTTACGTGGTTAATTCGCATATCCATCGTTATTACGGTCTTCCTAATGATCCCTCCGTGTACTTTTTATTCATGTTTTTTCTTCCAGCTGGGAGGCGAACGCTAACACCACAGAAAATTATCGATTAGCCGTACAGGAGAGCGAAGCTTACGTATCAATGTTGATGGAATTTAACAACATGGGAGAGCTGATGCGGAAAGTAATGACTAAAGCTTTGATCAACCCGCAGGTATTATTTGCTATACAAATTAAGGCACTCGATAGTTTCATTGCTTAAATGCTATATACGTGATTAAAATCGTTACAGATCTATAAAAGCTTGGTGGAGCCCGGAATTCTAAACACTTCATACAGCTCCTACCTGGCAAACTCCAAAGAAAAATACGACAGGGCTATAAAATCATTTCCAGCGCCAGATCCACCGGATGAGTATAAAAATTTACCAGCACTGGGTAAAAAGATGAATCACACTACACTCTTGGAAGAGTTTATCTTTTGGACGTTCAAGTATGAGTTTCCGCAAAACGTTGTGTGCTTCCTGCTGAACATGCTGCCCGATCAAGATTATAAGGTATGCCATGATAGCGTAGTATGATTAACATTTGTGATTAATAATGTATGTTTATTTAGGAACACTTGACAAGAACGTTTGTGATGCATTACGCCCGGATTCCTCTGGTCCTCGAGCTTTCGGCCGATCCAGACATGCTGAGCAACAGGGTCGTCCATATGTCCGTGCAATTGTTCTCCAACGAAGCTTTAGCTTTACGGATGGTTGAGCAACTGTCATTATTGCACGTGATGGTCATATCACTCAAATTGATGATGACGAAGATCCTCGTTCAAAACACTCTGCATGGTAAGTTTTTTTTGTTGTACATCATCGTAATAGTGTGGCGCTCTATTTTTATATTTTACTTTTGAAACCACTAACAAAACATCTTTAGAGAATGCAAATGGGAGAGGACTCCATTTCATCATAAACAATCTTTAAAAATTAAATAAAATTAGAAGGCTAGAATTAGACGACTAGACACAGGAAAATCATTTTTTTAAAGAATCTAATTGAATTGAATATTTAAAAATTATTAGGATGCATTATTAATTCGGTTTGGGCGCTTATAAATTTAGATCATGATTGTAACAACTTTTTTTTAGTTATAGATAAAAACTGCCATTATGTGATTGACTGCGCGAGACGCGTCATGAAAGAGCATTGCTATTGGCCGCTGGTGTCCGACTTCAACAATGTTCTATCGCACAAGAGCGTCGCGTTGGTTTTTTTACGTGAAGATACTCTGATCGACATGTGGTTCGAGTTTCTTTCTATGCTGCAAGGGATGAATGTTAACGTGCGCGAATTGGGAAGCCACGTCGAGTTTGAACCATCGTCCTATTATGCAGCGTTCTCGTGCGAGCTCGAGGCTTCCGCTTATCCCATGTGGTCTATCATATCTCACTTGACAGACAACACTCACGCCGATCTGGCTCGAAAGCTGCTGCGATACTGCCTCAGTTATTTGAGAGAATGGTTGAACGCGATCTACTTCACAAGACCTCATATGGATAAGGTGGGTTTATAAATATAAATATTGACATAGTATGAATCAAATTCTTAATCTTACTATGATGATTTTTTTTTATTAGACTGAAGTGCAAAGGGCTTCTTTCCATTTTCCGCTTCATCGGTATTTCGCGGCTTTCATCTGCCAAGCGGTTCGACACATGGGAGTGCCAATCGCTGATCTACTGCCGCACACCGACATGCTGATGTTGCTGATGATGCATCCGCTGCGTGTTCAAGTAAGTCTTTTGTTATTTTTTCATATTTAAAAGAAAACAATTACTATACAAGTTTATAATTTTATTGATTAAAAAAAAATACATACACTTAATTCCTACATACAATGGTGTGGTTATTCGTTTAAGCTTCTTTGGATTGTTCATTTCCTAAATTAATAAACTTAGCTAGAGAATATCATATTATAAATATATATATATATATATTAATAAAGTAACTAATCAATGTGTATTGCTGTTAAATATATATATTATATCACATTAATCGTATGGCTTACAAAATTTCATTAGACTAGAGGAACGTGATTAGTAAATTCAACCGAGTCTTTGTCATCGGTGGCTTCATCTAACGACTCTAATATGTGATCGGTAAAATCGTACGTGAAAATTTTCGGGGCGATGTATCCTCCCGAGTGCGCCATACCCTTGTGGTAGATTCCGGCGCCCGTCAGTGGAGTCGGAATACTCGAAATCACCGGTTGAGCGTCAATAAACGGAACCGTTGTTTGCCCTGCGTCAAAATCAAAGTCTGAGTGATCGAATTCGATGTATTGATCGCTCTTAGATAGTATGACCGAGGGTCCGATGACTCTCGTCGGAATATCCGGGGATTGCATCGACACTTTGGTTCTGAAACATTTAATTTGTATTGTATACTAGTATCGCTTTATAATTTAACTGCAATAATGTAATTCATTAATTAAACCTAGGTTGAGCTGATGCTCCGGTATTATCGTTGGAGATCCACACGGCTTTGTTCTGTATTAATTTTCCAGTTTTAAAATCAAAAGGCATTGTCTGTATTTCAAAGTTTAAATGCGCTCCAATCTTTCTGAATCGAATTCCAGTCATTACATGACCGAGTGGACCTTCTAGATCGTCTAAATCTACGGCTCTTTCTTCATTGGTCATTTCATGATAATCTACGCCTTTTATAGATTTTCTTATATCGATTGGATCTACTTGACGCCATTGAACACTTTTGCTTTCAATTAGTGCCCCGGGGAGTAGAGTTCCTTCACTTATTTGCAAGTGAATGACACGATTCACCTTTGTGAATCTTATTCCCGTAATTACTCTGCAAGTAACAAAAATTATAATATCGTTCTTAACTAATATTTTTGGTAAATTAAAAGTTACACTACTTAATGTATGTTATTTTATTTGGAAGAGCATAGGAAAGCTATACGAAAGTGTTTGAATTTATAATGAATTAGTAAGTAGAAAAAGCTGTTAATAAACGTTAGTGCATGCAGATATTGTCATTCTGAAACCATCACCATTAAATACATATTGACCG
The DNA here is from genome assembly GCF_051122295.1 of Plectrocnemia conspersa. Taxonomy (NCBI): domain Eukaryota; kingdom Metazoa; phylum Arthropoda; class Insecta; order Trichoptera; family Polycentropodidae; genus Plectrocnemia; species Plectrocnemia conspersa. The sequence continues at coordinate 3,239,044 of NW_028277173.1, forward strand.
TTAGTGCCAGGTTTGAACCAAAACAAAGTGGTGAATCAGTTATCAGAATGGTAATACTGACTTATTATGATCGGTGTCTGCAATGATCTCACGCATGCTGAAATATCGGTCGCTCATGTCGGTGTACTCGCACACGCACAAGCAGTACGAACAGTGGTACACTCCCCATCTCCACCACGAGTCCACCTGATCGGTTCAACGTACACGTAAAAAATTGATGCAAATAAAGTGGGATTACATGCAAATGGAAAATAGAAGTGTAGGGTCTCGAATCAGTCAATTTAGAGTTGAATTCAAACTAACTTGTTCATTTTGCTGTCGGCTAGAATGTTTTTTAGACTAAAATGCCTATCTGTCCGAAGGTCGACGTGTTCGCATACGCAAAAGCAGTACGAACAGTGCCAGAACAACCACCTCCACCACGAAAATACCTGTTTCATTAATATAACTTTATGCAGGTCTTAACACACGATTCTTTTAACTAAGAGTATCGGGAAGTTTTTATTTTTCTCCGACGACATTGTAGTATTAAAAAAATCAGCTCGAATCTATTACTAAATCTGACTGGATTAGCCATACAAAGATTCTCTAAATAATAACGGAGTATAATTCAAAAATAAATATTTTACGACCTTCGTGGAACCTCTGGCGCAATTCGTCTTCCTGCCGAGTTGTTTTCCATTTTCGTATGTAATATAATCATAGCGCCGTGTTATGTTCTTCGATTGCGGCTGAAAGAATGTCAACAGTCATCCCGTTTAACATAACATTGCTATAATGAGTAAAATCAATATGTGTCATTCAATATTAATCACCGCGAGGCATATCTGCATGTCTGAATCGATGTATCGGCAATTTAAAATTTTTCCTTTGCAAGACGGTTGACGAGAACAGAATTGATCTTTGAAGCATCCACGGCTCTGACCTATCGAATAATAGGCGCAGTTCTCCTTGCAGCTACCGTCTTGGTTCATATCCACTTCATTCTCGATGTATCCTTGCAAGAAACGTGTTAGTTGAAGATATGTTTCCCCTAAAAATAAAAAACACGAGTGAATCACATTCATAAATCATTTTATCCCAGTGTGTTTTTTACCTTCGACGTGATGATTTGGATTGCAACGCCATAGAACTCGATCGGCGGTGGACAGCGCATCTTTGACCGCCGCCATCGTCATGGCTGTTCTCTCGTTGTATCTATCGGTTGCCATGTTTGCCTCTTCGGTGAAATTACCTAACAGAGATATATTTTGCAATCGTGTGTTTATGTTTATGCTTATCGCAAACGTTCCGAGAATTGAAATATAAACAATACCTTTTCCGTACAATCTTAAAATCATCCACGAGAACTGAATCACCGAATATCCTTTAATCTCCGTCAACAGGATTGTGTTGTACATGTTGTACAGCAGCTGACTCTGCGACTGCTTCAGATCGCACATGTGCATTTGGGATTCCTGCAAATGTGAGACGGTTAACGATCCGAGTAGCTTAATGACGCAGCTCTCGCGGACGAGCTACCTTAATGATTTGCAAGTAAACGTTTCCGTGCATTATGAAATAGAAAATTCGATCGAGGGCCACCGTTGCGTTTTGAGCCGTGTCTTCGGCTAGCTTGATCCACTTTTCGCTCGGCGAAGCCACCTTTTGGTTGGCTTGGTACCTCATGAATATGTCAAATGCGTTGTAGAGCTTATTGACCGATCTCATTTCCTCGGTTAACTTGGACCAGACCCACCATTCTTGCACTACATTGTCTGTTTGCTGAGCCCACTCTTTAGAGTTGACCTTTTTCGAGAATTTATGAAAAGCCCTAGCCACCGCGATGTCGGGCCCCTGCGCGTTCGCTTCAGTCACTTCGTGCCATCTGGGGTCAAGGATCTTCTCCCACAGGGACCGCTCCAATCCCAGCAGCTCGCCTCTGAGCGTCGACAGCGCGTCCGGTCGCTCCGACACCTCTGTCGCGCGGCTCCAAATTGCCGTGGCGAGTAAAACTAGCGCGCACAAAGCGCTACGGCCAGCCATGATGACGACCGCACCTGTTAACGATCGACGAATCACTACTGGTGGTCACGACAGAGACCAAGCGCTCCCCTCTCTACACGATTGCAACAACTGATCGCGTGTTGCCACTACACGCGACTCGTTTGCTCCTTTTCGCATATGTTCCAAAATGCGTTCCCACGAATTGGTCGGTGAGTCACGAGTCGCGTTCTAACCAATCTTCAGTCAATCGGGGACGATTACGGTACTTTGGTGAAGGGCGCCTGTGGAGAAACGATGCACTGGGCGATGGCATCGCTTTGTCATGTTTTTTTAGCTGTCACACCCTCGACGCAATTTCTGATCCATTTTAAATTAACGTGCCCTAATCTTATTCTCCGCTTATAAAATACAATTTGCTATGAAAATCATGGACGTCAAATACCCCCCCCCCCCCCCACTTGAATTTGGACAAAAATATATGTCATTTAAAGTATTATTGCTGTCGCTTCGCTTAGAAGTTTATTCATCGATTAAGTGCGTTATTTAAAAATTTTGAGAAAAAAAAATAATTCAAAAGCCGGTTTTCGGTTTTATAAAAATGAGCGAAAATCCGGTTAAATACAATTTAACTGATAGCCGCTAGTGAAATTATATGCTGCTCTATAGTGTCTATGAAACTCAATTTGACAGTTGCGAAACGTCCGTTTGCTGTTCAAACCCAAACCTAACCTAAACAAATTTACCAAACCCATCTTGACCTAATAAAAAAATACCAAAACTAAGCCAACTCGTCTCTTAGGGAAAAATAAGCGGAAGTAGGACAGACACGTCGCGTCTCGCATATTGCTCCATAGTTTGTCTGCACTTGGATATATATTTTTTAAATATTATAGCTATTCTTATCGATATTACTACTGACTTCTGATATGAGAGTATTGATCAAAGTGTATTCAAACCGAATTTTGGTCAAATTCAGGTCGCAAAAACAATTATCCCTTCTCAGAAGTCAAAAATTCACGTCAAAAGCAATAAAAACGAGTGTTCTCACTGCGTATAAAGTTACTCGCTCTTGACTGTCCTTAAAATATTGTGTAAATATAAATAGGGCTAATGTGCACCCCCGCTCATCCACGATTTTTTGTTTCGTATGTTGAAAATTAAACAGAAAAAAATATATGCTGCTCATCTATAAGTCACAATGAAAAATAGCAGTCTGTTTCACATCAAATTAAATACATCGGATATCTATATTAGACGTTTTTGTACGCGAAACAAATTAGCTGTGTCTATCGGTAATTTATCTGATTAATCGCCGCACAATTTAAAGACTCGCGTTTTCGACTATATATTAAAAAAAAACGTAATCAATTTCGCTTTATTTAGGCCATAGAAATTAAGCGCCCACAGGCGGGCGCACAGCGATGGACAGGTTAACACATTAAGGTCCATTCACGCGTTTTTGCGTAATAGCGAAACTGCGGCGTTTTCGAGTGTGCGAATAATGTAATAATCAAGCTTATAAAAATACCGTGCGAACGTAATAAGGCTTTTAATGGCAATATATACATTTATAATTATTTTGGTAGCGTGAAAAATATGCATATGCCTCACATACTGAATCGGAAAAAATAAAATAAGTTATAAATCTAACAGAAAATCTCAGATGTTCCATGGTTTGTCCGCAACATGATTATCCATCGGGACTTAATATATAAAAATAGATCGGAAAACTTTCTCAGCTATTACCCTAAGACATGTTTAGGTTTTTATTACCCTAATTCGTATAAAATAGTACAAATATATTTTTTGCTTTCATTGTTTCTAAAAATCTCATTTTTACCCATTTTTTGGGGTATTTTACCGCGGTTCCTCAACCACTGAATACTTCGATTTTAAAACGACTAGTATAATTAAAGCACTAGCAATATTAACGAATAGACTAATTTAGTAAAATAAAAATGACAGATTTTTTTTTATTAAAATAAGCTGTTTTTAAGGATATGGTATAATAATTGTTGCTATCCGTTCTAATTCATAATGATGTTTCGTTCATGATTAACCAGATTTAAAAAATAAAACTAGAAATTCTCGCTTCATGGTTGAAAATAATCATAAAAATTGTTCGTTGCGCAGCTTAATTTGTCAAGTACTTACGTAAATCGTATAAAATATCTAAAAAACGCATCTCGTACCAAAAAATATGTAATGAAAAGTTGCGCTATGCAGTATTTTCTTCAATTAAAATAGCAGTCATTTAAGTAACGTTTCAAAGTATATTCTGTCGGTTAAGTAATAGAGTTCCGATCTTTGATTTTAAAACATTTAAATCAAATATAAATAAAATGTTTTTTTTTGTATACTATAAAAAAATAGATGCGTAAGGAAATATCATTATTGTATCCCTTATTCTATTTGATTAAAGCAATCTGCCTATGAAGCCGCGCAGCAAAAAAATTTTTGTAAATTAATTTTAATAATTATGTAGTATTTGTAAGAATTACCCGCGACATAGTTACGCCATTACTAACATATTCACAATGAATCACCGCACAAAAATCAAGAAAGTTTAGAAAGTGGCGATCCCATTCGTAGAAATTATTATAAATTCCTATTTTTTTTACCTAGTTATTTGATCAATTACCTAATATTTCCTACCGATCGATACACATCCGTTCTGACTAGTCTAAATTCCAAAGTTGACTTATAGAATTTAGAATTGTTGTATTTCTACAGCAGCTGTAGCGCATTATGGCGACGTATGATTCATTGCATAAAATTGGCGTTTCAATTAGTGAACCAATAAGATAAAGCGACAACTGCTTATGCATTGTGAAACAAAGAATGTTTTGCAAAATGAAATAAAAACTCTCATGTTTCGATCGACGGCGAACCATGTAAATCAAATCTAATTCGACACGGTTAATCGGACTCCTGTTAGTCATTGTAACCTTTGTGATTTTATCACAACGAAAAGTATTTATAAAACTGTTGTTGGAGTGCGCATAAGTATGACAATATCTTAATTAACGGGAAAAACCATAGATATAAATATATCAGCTATATCCGGCGATAAAATATGGTCATTTTTATTTAACCCACGCTGTACTCCGTAAAGGATAAACACGAAAGTAGTTCAAGTGCATGTACAGTCCGTCCAAGATATGAACGCTCATCGTCATAGTATTGGTGAGAGAATATAATAGGGTGACCATGTGAAATTACAAGTGCAATTAATTTTTACTTTTTTAATTTAATTTGTTGAGGAAAGTGTAAAATATCAATTTCTTACTTTTTTGTTTATTTATATACATATTTAACTCAAAAACATGAGAGCAGTTTTGGTATCACTCTCCAGTTCAATATAATATTTTTTTAAATACCAATAGGAATTGTTTTATTGATTATAATAAATTGTATTGATTATAAATAATAATAAAATAAAAGGTTTTAATTCTAGAGATAGCGCGAAGAGTGAGATTATGAAGTATGAATTTTAGAGAGGGTGCAGGGGAAGCGTATGACGTCTGTTCGAGAAGACCGCAGAATAAAGAATATCAAAAAAATATCGATTCAAAACTGCTGCTGAAATACAAACAGAATTGCACATCAATTAATCAAATAAAAATAATACCATATTATTTCTTCAAATATGACAATTTTTGCGCTGCATTGTATTGTCAATCATATTTTAGAGAAATGGCAGTTATTAATTAAAGGTTTTAAATCTAACGTAAAATGATTTTATTTGTGTATTCTGTTTTTTATTGTTTTTGAAGTTTTTAGTTTCGACACTGGTCTTTAACCCGTTGAGCAGTATCGCCGTACATGTACGGCCGTCGACCTTTCACTGTTTTGAAGTAATACAAATAGTTATATATTTACATAACTGAAAAAATGATAAACAAAAAACATTATTGTTTTTTAATTTGCTTAAATGTGAAAATAATATCGATAAATTGAAATTAATATAACAATAGATAATTCATATTCGTTTTATAAAAAAATATTTAGAGCCTCTGTATTGATATAAATCCACAAAAGCCGAATAATATGTAAACCAAATTAACGAAATTTAATACCAGAAAAGTGTTGAAGTACTTCGACCATTGATCTAGATATAGCATCGATTGGTTTGAGATTTATTAAATCCAATCATAGCATCCGTTCTCCGTGTTAAATTTGCTGACCGATAACCTTTCGCGAGTTCAACATTCTGTACAAGTACGCGAGCAATTCAGATGGTCGCCATTTCGACTGGAATGCTTACACGAGTTATAAACCAAACATACCTTTTGGAATTTAAGCAGAGTCATTAGCACGCCTCTGTTGATCAGCCCTTCGACGCCGTCGTTGGGTACCACTACTGAATGAATCCTCTCCAGCAATCCTTGAATAGCGTTGGAATCGTGCGACACACACATCCTGGCAAAGTCTTCAAGCGTCGATTTTTCGATCATATCCACCTTATAGGAATACTCCTGCATTACCCTGTAAGAGTTCTGCAGCCGGCTTGTCAAGTCGGCCAGTTCGTACAGCTTCAGCTCTAGCTGGGTGTTCTTGGAAATCTTCGACACGGTCTCCAGCACGACGAACGATGCCACACTCTTTTGCTGCTCTTGCATTCGTTCTATTTCATTTCCAACCCTCTTCACTCCCTCCGCCACTTTATCTATTTTAGTCTTGAGACTGTTCTTGATGATCACGTCTTTGGCGAGGTTCACCGCGGACGATAGATCGAAAGGAATATCGCTTATCTCAGACACCGAGTTCCAGTGGTTGGCTACTTGGTTGACTATATCCTTGGCAAAGCGCGTGACGTCGATAACATCTTCGACCACTTCTTCCAACGACGAAGATACCGGCGCCGACAGGAGCAAGCTCAGTGTCAGCGTGAAGAAAAGAGCATTTCTCGGAAGAGGCGACATGATGACGACCGCCGACGTCGAGCGCCGTCGACCGGACTGACTCGATTTGTCGTTCGGCTGGTGCAGATGCTTCCAACCAAGTACCAATTCGGACCCGTTGGGAATTTTAATTTTGAATATACAAACATATTCACCTCATTTAATTCGATAAAGTAATACGCGACAAGATCGTAAGATTACGCTGAAAAAAAAAATTCTAGCTGCGCATAATCACATTTTTCTGCTTAGTCGTAAACATATTCATATTTTTTAAATAATACATTAAAAATGAGTGATGAAACATGTGGTAATAAATTAAAACTTGTATTGGGTTCGACCCATTTTTAATGACCACAAACACATGTTAGTACCAGTGGCGTAGCCAGGATTTTTGTCAAGAGGGGTTTTTTTTGTTAAGAAAAAAGGCAAGATAATTTTTGTAATTTATATTTAATTAACATAAAATCACTGGCTGCGCTCCGCCAAGGAGGGGGGGAGGGTTCAGACCCCCCCTTCGCTACTACCCAATAAAATTTTAAAAGAGATTAACTAAATACAAAATATCACCCGAACATCTGCTGACTGAGCTAGGAAAAAATTTGGTCCCCCACCTCACTGGAAAAATTGAAATACCGTCCCAGATTCTATACCTGAAATTCTCGGGGTATTCCTAAAAAACAGTCGAATCTATCCCAAAAATATTTCATTTCAGTGAAATCATATCGGAATAAATGATATACATATATATTAAAAATATATTTTGGATAATAGTTTACTCCCACTTATTGTTTTTAACCTACATCTGGATCCTCTCCCACTGCCCATGCAGTTTGTCCAGAGCAAGGCCGGACCTAGCTTATTTAGCATAAATATAATATTTTAATGTATATATATGTTTTAAATATAAAGTGGAGGGGGAGGGGCAGATTTTATCAACACATTACATTTAAAACATGAGCTGATATACATTAAAATATTATACACCAATACTACTTTACCATAAATTATCTTTCGCAAATAATTAAAAAAATTATAGTCATTTAAAATTTATAATAAATCAAAATGACTAAATAGTAGTTGTTTATTGTAAACGCGACGAAATCGGCGGCCTCCACCGTCCACACGAACGTTCACCATTTATTTTTACCGACGTCATATGTTTTTAGAGCTCACTAGAATTGTATTCGGACGACCATTTGTTTAGCTATTAAACCGCTGATATATTAAAGGATGCGATTTATTAGGGAATTATTTTAATTTATATGTGCATTTAAATAAATACTTTGTTCCATAAAACAAATTATTTGCGCATTTATATAAGATAAATCTTCGGAAAAGGATTCGTTGCAGGGAGTTATTCATGTGGTGTTCACTGTTATGCACTAACAAGTCGTTTTATGGAACGATTACTTTATAGATTGCCCATTTAAATTGCCCTCATAATTAAATATCATAACTAAAAGTTGCACAACGTTAAACTTTTGAAAAAATACTACTAATCCAGCGATTTTTTGTTGTAGTAAAATGTTACAAGTAAATACATCAAAGATGCTAATTTTTAGTACTTGACTCACGAGATGTTTTAATTTTTTTTAACGATTACTGCGACCAATAAAATTGTAACATGGTCTTGAATTGAACTATTTTTAAATAGCATTCCTAAGACCCTATAAGTGTATTACACTCAGTGCATGAAATTAAATACGATGATCGATAAAAACAGAACTGGGTTACATATAACAAGTGAAACAATTTCTTAAAATAATTAAAACAGTAATAATAAAAATTAAAACTATTATAAATAAATAAAATATATTATTATAACAACAGTAAAAATAAACTCGATAACAGACCAATACTTCCCTGTGTACTTACACATACTGGTACCGCCCCTCAATGCGACCGACCAATTACAGTGCAAAATTTAACGATTTCTTTGTGTACTTTCTGTCCTGTACACCTCAAATTGTTACGAATGCTTTTTAGATATTGAGGCCAATTTTTTTAATTTCAATCTTTTCTATAATTACAGATATATCTTTTCTTTCGCGATTATTTGATTATCCTTATTATTATTATATATAACAGCGTTTCTATAACCTAATTTTTATTTTCTCTTTATCCTTAACGGTTTATTTGAAGATTAAATAAATTAAAATATTAAATAAATTACGGTAGAGTTTCAGCTAGTATGTAATAAGCATTAATGTTTATTTTGGAATATACTAAGAATAAAAGTTGATTGATTTTAAAAAATAATTTAAATTTATGTATACGCGACTTGAAAACATCTGTCGCGCACGCACATTTGCTTGCTAAATATATAGGTATTATCGTCGGTTACGCTTCTCAAACTTGTTTTTAAATAATTTATTCACTCAGCGTAGATGATCGAACTTTGCCTTCAGATTTTGTGTGCGTTCGACTTTTTTTATTTCAAGGGATTTAGTCATGAGGGGTGTAATAATTTTGTCTATTCCCCTTTTACTTTTTCTGTTAATAGAACACCATATGCTTCTTGTGATTAATTTTAATCTGCTTCTTCCGCCCCCATGGTTTATTATTAATATTATTACTATGTTTAAACAGTTGTTTAATACACGCCATTCAAATGCTATTATTCGAGTCAGTTTTATCGAAAATATAGTGCCCAATTTATGTTACTTGAAGGACAGGAAATTTGACTCACATATAAAATTCCTTTATGAGATTTCTTCCAAATAATGTAATATTTTTAGAACTTGTGCAATAGAATAGGATATTTCAGAATATTACGTTAACAATGTTCTGTATATTTGTTTTGTACTTTGTTTTGAAACGTTCCTTGGTTTGAACTTCTTGAACAAATAATCAAACACATTAGATTATACCCTTTATATAATTCTTAGAATAATTTTGTTATACTGTTACTACATATACATTGACTGCTTATATAAATACTTGTTTAATATACCACCCAACTCTGAATTTTATTGTTTATACGCATGAATGCATGCTTATTTTTGTAAATAAATATTATTGTTTTATATGTATCCTATTCAATGTTCTAATATACATTTTGTGTGTATGGATTTTTGTATGTAAATATTTCTATCCTTGTTTATGTTTTATTTTAATCATTGTTTTAAAAATGAATTCAGCTCAGATTAGATAATTTTACATTACAAATATTACTTTTTTAATTATAAAAAAATCTATGTATCACACAGGAGCGTGATAATATTATCACCATCCAGAATGTATTCATTAATCATTGTTTGTTGGGTTCTGCATTATCTTTGCTTTATATTATATACATGTTTTTGTATTTTGTCGCGATAACGACACTTATTTTAAAACTCCAGAGCCTCTTCTACGAGATACTCAGCGGGATATGGGTGCGAAACGGCCTTCAGATCAAAGGTCAAGCGATGACGTACATCCAGGCAAACTTTTGCAACTCCATGGTAGACATGGACATCTACTTTCTGCAATTGTGCGCCTCGCACCTGCCGCAGACTCAGTTCTTGGACATCTGTTTCAATACGTGAGTATTGTGCATGAATCGTGCGCGTATCAAATTTGAACGTATAATTGAAAATGTTTTGCGTGTTGCAGATTCGGAGTCAGCGAATGGTTGAGCATGGCTCCGTTGACGTCTGTTCAAGAACAGGAACAGGATACAATGGTGGAGGGCCTCTTGACGTTCTTGGCTATGATCGTTTCGTCTAGGACCAATCTGGGAAACGACGAGTTGACTCAGTCTCGCTTGGAAATCAGTACTTTGCTGGCCACGGGCGATAAGACTCACAGTCAACTTTTGGAGCTGATGCCGGAGCGGTCAGGGAACGCTCACACCAAAAATTTCGAAACCGTTTTGAAAGAGGTATGATTTAATTTAAATTTTGTGTAGATATGGTTCTGCAAAGTTGTGATTTGCGGCCACAAAAGACAGTTGCACACAAATAATTCAGCATTCGAAAGCTATTTTTGGTGATTTGCTTTAAATATTTCACTAGTCAAAAACTGCATTCAAAGAAGAAAATATAGAGTACAGGGCCTTCGACTTTCGCACATAATTGGTTCCTGAAAATGTGTGCGAATGTTGAATGTACGAAAGTCGACGGAAGTAAAAAAAATTGAAATTTTGTGTATTTTAAAATATTTACTTATCAAGTAAATATAAGATGTTTAAGAGGCGTTTAAGAGACACGTTTAAGTGGGGTTTGCGGGTGTTTCCTTTGAAAAGTTATCAAGAGTTACCTGTTTTCCACTATTCTTTTTCTTTTCTTCATATAGTATTTTATAACATGCTATGTTTTTATTGATCACCCCGCGCACTTGAGATATGCGTTCTCCATTGGGATCACAATCTTTCATAATATTTAAAAATTTGTCAAGGTGCGTGAAGGCTTCATTCATATTTTTCATTGTTAAAGAGTTTTCCAAAATAAACCTGTCTCATCTACATTAAATATTTGGCTAGAGGAATATTCTACATCTTCAATAATTTTGGATAATTAGGAAATAAATTCTTTTGCAGCATCTTTATCCGCATCAGCCGATTCTCCAGTAAATTTAATAATATGAAAAGAATACCTCATTTTAAAATTGTAAAACCAACCTTTACTTGCTTGAAAAACCGTGTTAAAATATTTTTTTAATCTATCCTTCCAATCTTTGTGCAAACTAAGAGCTTTTGCTTGAATAATTGAAATACTCGGAGGGACATCTTTTTGATATTGGTCATCGATCTACGATGACAAAGATTTTCCATTTCATCCATGGTTTTTTTTCTGTGTTTTTTTGGAAACATATCAGTAAAGATTGTGGAAATATATCTTTATTTTCCACAATTTTGAACGTATTCTTTAATTATATTTTTATTTTGCAAAATTGAACATATCGTAGACCTGAACGTCCGATTGAAGCAAAAGATTCACCGCTATCAAAACGTTTTTTAAAAAAAAAATTAAATTAAAAAAAAATGTTTTTTTCTTAAATGTGCGAAATAGCGAATTGTGCGAAAGTCGAACGTTCGAAAGTCGAGGGCCGCCTGTACTCCATAAAAGTTATCCAAAGAAGGTCTAATAAAGCTTGTTTTTATTTGTAATCTTTAGTAGGGTTTATATGGAAAAATGTGCAACAAATGTAAAACATCCCTCGTACATCAAACCATGCAGCATTGCAACATATTAATCGACTTGATCGACGACAGCGCACTTCCGTGCGCATGTAGCTTTGAAAATTTGATATTATCGACGCCTGGCGAAGGAAGGAGTTCTCGGAAGCACTCAGGAACCTTAATGATTTCTATATTTCTTAGAAAAAATAATCTTTCTCAAAAAACAGTTTTTAAGTACTTTCGAGAAACATTGTAAAGCAGTTAAAAATTTAATTCTAAAAAACGTTGTCATCTTGTTTGGCGAACAGTCGCCAAAGTATTAAATATTACCATTTTTCTTTCATTGTAAAAATATAAAAATTCTCACTGATCTGAAATATGTATATAAAGATGAATCATGTTGTCTTAAAAAATTTTGCATTTGTACAATTACTCGGAAACGATTTCTAGGCATTGTGTTTCCCTAAATTGCATAATGCAAATGCACATCAATAGACCAATGTTTATGCATAGTATTACGCAAATTCCTTGTCATCAAAAAAGCTTCTCTAATAAATGTATTTATTTTGTCATTCCGTGTGACTCATTAGTGAACCTATTCGAATATCTAATAGTAAACATTAAAATGTTTGAATATATAATTTATTGTAATTTCGTGTTTCAATTCAATTAATTTAAATGTGAAAGTTTAAATCAACACAAAATTTAATTTTTAAATCTGCCGCCGAAAATACGTCAATTTGATTTTAGAGTAATAACAAAATCAATAATAACCATTGAGAAAGTCCACAGCTGCACAATATCAACATGAGAGATATGAGTAATTTATGGAATTTCGGCAAATACAAAATGATTTTTTCTTCATTGTTTTATTTATCGGCTATTAGTTGTCATGGACATTGCTGGTTTAAATAACATACAGATAAGAAGCAGTATCTTGTGGTGACTATTGAAATGATCAGTGAGAATTTCTGGCTATATTTTTACCAAACATGGTTCATTGTTTTTAATTTGAATTCCTTCCATGATTCACTGATGCTGTCAACAGCATCCTTGATGTTATAGTTTTTCCAAAATGTTTTAATTGAAGATTTACCATCGGTTTCCCTTATAAGTTGTCAGAAAGTTCGGCGTAGGTACTATGCCTTAAAAGTGGCTATTGCACCCTGATCCATTGGTTGGATCAGAGCTGTTGTATTTTTCGGAAGGTACTCAATCATGACATCTTCAGATAATTCGGATAAATTAGTAGGATGCCCTGGTGCATTATCCAAAATTAGCAAAGCCTTGTTGCTTAAGTTATTGTCTCGCAAATATTTTTTCACTTCTGTGCTAAAGTGATTTTTGAACCAATCCTCTAAAGTAGCTTTAGTCATCCACGCTTTCTTGTTGGATCTTCTTATGACGGGTAATTGATTTTTATTTAGTCCTTTAAGAGGCCTTGGATTTTCGGACAAATATATTAAAAGTGGTTTTAGCTTAAAATCACCCGCGGCATTTGCACCAAGTAGCAAAGTTAATCGTTCTTTATTATTCACCTTATAACCAGGCGCAGATTTTTCGGCTTTTGAAATGTACGTGCAATCGGGCATTCGCTTCCAATAAAGCCCTGTTTCGTCTACGTTAAACACTTGTTCAGGTTTATGACCACCTCTTTCAATAATTCCCTTTAAAATGTTTGGATATTCCTTAGATGCGGCCTCATCGGCGCTAGCTGCTTCACCTTTCATTTTAAAATTATGCAAATTAAATCTATTTTTAAATTTTTTAAAAAATCGACATCGAAAAAAAGTTTTTTTGCCGTTATAGCGAAACATTTTAGGCCGTAAATCGAAAACGTGCCTTAATTGAAGAGGACCGTTATAGCGAAAGGCTGTATAAAGAGCGGCCGTATAGCGAGGTATGAGTGTACATGTCGAATGTTTTTTTTTTTTGCAAAATATAAAATAAAATATCGGCAGAATTATGGGTGAAAATAGATTGAGATAGAAATTAAATTCTAAATCTTGTAGATAGCTTCTGCATTAATCACAGCATTAGAATCCCATTGATCTTCATCATGGATTATTTGGTCAAATATTATTAATTCTCTTCTGAATTCACAAACCATCTTTAAAATTCTACTATTGTAATTACATCGTGTTGGAGCAACCGCAGGAAAACGTTTCTTTATTTCACAATCGAGAAGAGATACTCTTCTTGAAGATTTACAAAAAAATGATGAAAATGATTATATTATTAACAGATTGAGATTAAACAAGATTAAATCTGTGAGCATAGCAGTATATAAATATGGAGTTAGGACAAATATCTCGAAATTTTTTGTACTCCGTTATTACAGCCGTGAGCAATTAATTACATCTCGATTTCAACAAGGTATTATGAATATGATCGATAAAAGCATCAGCTGTTCTATTGGGACTTACATTGATAAATCCGCAATCTCTCTTGAATGATATTATTCCCGTCTACGTTTGTATGGCCTTTAGATAAAATAAGTCACGAAGAGAGATTTTTTGTATGAAAAGCCGGCAGCTCCCACTGCGAGACATGAAGGCCGAAAGGTCAGTGAAATGGATAGATTCAGAACGTCAACCGCATGCACGGTTGATGGCGAGCGACTGTAAAAACGAGCATGTGTAACGGCTGTAGTTCTAGTGCGCATACACAACCAATTCCATTCCCGATAAGCAATTCATGGCGCACGCGTATCGACTGCGTAAGACAGCTGGCCAGCCAGTCCGCCCGCGCTGCAGTTGGCTTTTGCCGCTCTCTCGATTATGTTTCATAATTACGTTAATTAAAAAATGAATAAATGATAAAAATATTTAATTTTTAGAATCATATTACAATCCCAAGGCATGCGCTGCATTTACCACATGTATAGACCGCACGCCACTGATAAGAAAATATATTTTGCAAAGCAACAAACGGGTAGAAAACTGGTAGAGTCTAAAATAATTTGAGAGCACTCTATGTATTAGTATTTTTAGGGATAAAAATATACTAATTTTAACACTTGTTAAGTGACAGCCCTAGAGGCGTTGAAGTTTTAAAATAATATATTTTTTAAAAAACCTACTCACAAATTCCTCAATTTTTTTTTAATTTTATGGTGAACTATGCATGTTTTATCTCTGCGGTGGGAAGTTAAATTCAATGCTAGTAATATTATCTATATATTAATTTAATGTAAGACTCGGATATGAACCGTGCTTGTCTGAAAAGGTTACTGACCTCCGATTCAGATGATAAAACATAACATTAACAAACTAAAGTCAAAGTGCCATTTAATATAAAGTCATAATATTTATTTGGCTTTTTTGCGAACTTAATATGATAAGTTACAAGGGCATTTATTATAGTTGTATGAATCATAAACAAATCAGTTGCAAAAATGTCAGATTATATAATCATTTTGTTTTTCAGCTATCGTACTATAGAGCGCCACCGAAGGGTTCGGAAACTTTAGAGCAAGGCCAGTTCACCCCTCGCTCCATCGTCTGGTCTGATCACTATGATCCTTTACACGTTTTGCAACGTGCAGTGCATCGCAAAGATTTCCTCAGCTCGATGGAAAGATTCACAGCCTAGTATGTGTATTCATATTTTTATTATTATTAGCTTTTATGTTATATTAATATATTTTTTATAATAGTGTGCAAGCTAATGATCTGGCGCCAAACTTGAAGGGCGAATCCAACACGCCTACAGGTGGAGGCGGTACTGGCAATCGCGCCCCATCACTGTGGCCCCCTCTACGTTTACCCTATTCGCCAATATCGATCATGGGCTGCGATCCTCGACAAGTGGCTCGCTGCGGTCGATTGCACTCTGCTTTGCTAGCCGTATTACACAGAGCCGCCCATCGTCGCCGTCCGCCGCCTGAACACGTCCTAGCGCTGGCCGTTTTCCTTTTGGAAGTGGCCGCAGACGTCGAACGGGAAGAGAAAAAATGGAAACTTCGATCGGTGAAGAACGAGGCTCCTTTGTGTCAATGGTCGGCGAACTACGGCGGAAGAGGGTTGTTGAACAGTTTTACGTTGAATACTCTATCAGAAAACGCTCGAATAACACTAACCAACGTCGCTTTGCCGCCAACTCTACCTCAACCGGTGTCCAGCGATAATTATCCAACTGCTTATGATTCCGATAGCGATACGGAATGGGACTCGTTCCGCATCACGAACGAACGCAGCGCTAGCAATTCGATAGCCAATATCTGCGGACCGCTCCGCACTCCAGCCATCACCGTCGGCAATTTTCTTCCGATCTCCAATCGCCCAACGGAACAAGAGACCGAAGAAGACGACGAGCTAGCCGGTGTCGAAATTAACCAAGAAGCCGGAGCTTTGATTATACCCGATCACATTATGAGGGAAGAAGATCCGATGAACATTCAAGGAGAAACTTTGCAGCTCGCTCTACCGTCACCTGAAATCATGGACACTGAGATAATCGCTCTTCAAGACAGTCGAATGATACCGTCGACAGGTTTGTTATGTTTATATAGAGTGGTGTACGTTTTACGTTTTGTTTAACGATTGTTTTACGTTGTAGTGTCGAGAATTTTGCCGAACGAAGGAGGTAGTACGTCTGCTGGAGGAACTGGAAGCGCCGGTCTCATTCTTCCGTACCCTCGAGTTCAACCGGCTCCGCCTCCTCCTCCGTCCAGCTCCGAAATGGACAACGCAGAATCATTAGCTATCGTTAAAAGCGTACCGAAAGGACCTAGACCTCCTGAGGTATTGTATATTAACACATATACACATTTTGACTCTTGCACCGGGGTAATGCGCGCTTATACTCTATTTGCATTAATACAATCAGTTTGACAGCTATCCATTCCATTATTATTAATAATTGAGAAGGAGATAGCAAGTTTGGGTTTATGCCCCTAATATTAGCTCTACATTCGATATCTTATCATTACTCTGGTTTATTTTTTGAACACATTTATAGAAAAGAATGTATAAATGAGTTCAAAAAATAACCGGAATGAAGCATATATCTGTATTGTGTGCTTTAGAGCTAATAGTTGGAGCGTAAATCCAAACTTGCCATCTGTAATGGATAGCTCTTGAACTGACTGTGTTAACGCAAATAGAGTAGATATTTTTTAATGTCAAGAGATGCCATTATTAAGATTTGAAAAATATTTTATTGGTTACAGGTTATACTTAATTATTTTTGTTTTTTTAATTTAAATATCAATTCCTTCGTACAGTGGTACCTCGGTTTTATTGACTATGTTATTGAGGTCATATTCTCAGACGTGAATTTTTACCACTGTATTTATTGAGGTCATATTCTCAGACATGACGCAGCCACAAATCGCGGCCCACAACTATTTTCTGCAATCCGTAAATGCTTAAAAAATGAGTATCTAAACCAAATTTTGCCCAATAGGAGAGCGCAAAAAAAAAACAATTATCTCTTTTCAGAAGTCAAAAGCAATAAAATCGTCTCGTCGCTGTCGCAGTGGAACGCTCGGTAACGAGCGTTCCCACTGCGACGGCGCCGACACGATTTTATTGCTTTTGACGTGAATTTTTGCCTTCTGAGAAGTAATAATTATTTTTGTGCTATCCTATTGACCAAAATTCGGTTTGAATATACTTTGACCAATACTGTTATATATTGTTTTACTTTTATAGTTTTAAAACTATAATAAGTCGTAGAACTTTCATTAGGTTATGTTGGGTTTGGTTAATTCATGAAGGTTAGGCTTAGGTTTGAACAGCAAATAAACGTTTTATAGATATTTTAGAGCAGCATATAATTTCACCAGCGCCTATCAGCTAAATTATAATTTTGCTTCTAGAAATATATATCTACTGGTGAAAGTATATTTGTACTTCACTAGTGAAAATATAACCACTGAAAAATACACATTCACTGTAACATTTATACATCGCGCGTAAATAAAAATATATATCTACTGGTGAAAATGTATTCTGATATGATTACACCGAAAGGATATATTTTAAAACATATTTTCGGGATAGTTTTTTTTGAGGCATTACCCGAGAATTTCTGTTTAGTATCAGACGTCATTTCAGCTTTTTTCACAGAGTGTGGCTTTCTACATGAGGTCTGATATGTATAGATCGTAAATCAAATACAGTGCAAATTGTTTAGCACCACTAACGATTGCTAGTTGAAAAGATATTATTTTTGTAAAATTAGGCGTTCTAAATTTAGATAAAATACTGATCGACAACTTCTCTAAATTTTGTGTTTAAATATGCGCTGGATAAGACGCTGTGATTTTTTTTGTAATGTTTGTCTAGAGCGCTCGGCGTCCATGTGTTAAGCTTAGGTGTTATAATTTTATTTATTATTACAGACCTCGAACATAGATCCGAACATGGTGCCGATAAACGAATCGATCATCTCTCTCCTGCTCAAGTTGCACTCGCAACTGTCTGGCTGCTTAGATAGCTTCAGCCTGGAAGACGACAATGTAGATCTTATTCCGGAGCAAACCTCGCCGATGGATACTAGCTCGGCTGCTCCGTCGCCGATCGGCGTGCGACAGGAATCATGTGATATTAGCCCTAGTGGTGTACGGGAGGAGGACGAAAGCTCGAGCGCGATAAGTCCAAGGGTAGCTGCCGTAGCAGCCGAATTCGATTTAAGTGATAAACGAAGCCAAAGCTCTATTGAAAGTATTTCTACGGGAGATCTTTTGAATGAAAATAGGATAGGTAAGGTTTATTTGTGATTGTGAGATGTGTGAAATATCTGTAATTTTTATTTTTGTTTTTGCGTTTATAGGTGACGGACCACATTTCATAGGTAGCCTTTTACGGAAATTATGTAAATTAGACGAAAAGAACGTGGAGGAGATAAATAAGGTGCGGAACACTCTGTGGCCGAAACAGAGAGAACGACAAGCTGAACAGCGAGCCAGGGAGCAAAAGGAGAGAGAAGAGCGGACTAGACGAGCTCGGGAGCGTCAACGCGTTCTCATGCAAGACTTTGCACACAGGCAAAACGCTTTCATGAAGAAGGCCATGGAGACGGGTAAGAACATATTAAATTATATGGTTATGTGGTTTTTTTCTTATTAGCTACCGGTCTGAATGTTATAGAGGAATGCGCCGGAATGGAATGGCAGGACGAAGAAGAAGAAGTCTTAGAGAAGGAATATGATTGTATTATATGCAACACTACGTCGCCGAGCACAGAATCGAATCCTATTGGATTAGTTGTCTTATTACAAGTATGTGTAATCATCGTACATATAATTAAAAGTTACATATGTAAATCTTACGAATTATTTTACAGTCCACGTCAGTGGTAGGTCATAGAAGAAAAGGACAAGAACGACCCGCTCTTCCGTTGAGCGACTCCGAAAGAGCCCGTCATTTGGCTTCCAGAGACGCCACTCTAGCCGCCGAATACTTCCGCCGTCATCACGAAATGGATCAGCACTTTGATAGTGTCAGTATGAAAAATGCGCAAGTGTTACGAATAACGTCAGTACTAAAGCGTGAGGATTATTTCAGGAATCTTGGCAAGTGTCCGTGAACGTCGGCTGGGAGGGCGGTGTGCACGTGCAGTCCTGCGGACATCACGTTCACTTAGCATGCCTGCAGGCTTACCTTCGCTCTCTGACCAATCCTCAGAGGCCGCACAATCTGCACATCGACAGGCAGTTATTTTCACATTAGTGACTTTGTGCACGTACGTGTGCGCCGCACGAACGATCTTAACTCTCGGTTTGTTTCAGGGGTGAATTCTTGTGTCCGGTGTGCCGACAGCTGGCCAACTCTGTCCTGCCCCTGTCGCCGCAGCTCGGGCGCGCGAGCCTCGCACGGTGCCAGCCCCCAGACTCGCCAACTCTAGTCAATGAGATTCTCAATTTTTTGAAAGACTGTCAGCAGCCGCCTGTACGTATCTTAATAAATTTAATAAATTAAAAAAAATCTATATAGTCTCGGTGATATATTTTTTTGTATCACATGAAGAACTATTCTTTTATTTCATATGCTCAAAACACTGAAACAGATCGTATTTATGCCAGATTTTTAATGAACTGCATTTGTGCCGCAACTCTGTTCAAATCTTATTTTAATACCTTGATAAGGATGGGTTCATTGACATGGGGTTGGTGGAAGGAATTTTTTATCACACTTGTCGCATTGTGTTAGTTTTACTTGACTATATAAATCAGCATATGCCACGGCTTCCAATTTTTTACACATACATTCGCGCATGCTAGGGCCGAGTCACAAGAAGAAGGTCGTATATGTTGCACGAAAATACAAACAATTCGTTTTAAGGAACAAAGTATTTATTTTAATGCACATATCTCTCAAAATAATTCCCTTTTATTCATTACAAAATTTGGAGGAAATATATTCAAAATATTATAGGAACAATTAAATGACATTAAATTAATTGAAAAACGGTGAATCTGTTTCGGTTTGAAAGTCCTAGATAATACAGTATCAAGGAATAAAGGAAATATATTTAAAAATTTATGAGTTCCAAAAACACAAAAATTGAATAAAACAAGTCAATTATAATAGTGGAGTGTTAATCCTTTCAACGCCAAGCGCATGATATGATGCGCAACTAAATCTACTGTCTAACGCCAAGCGCATGATATGATGCGCTCGTTAAAACCTTCGTTTTTTAAAGAAACGGAAAGGTAAAAGTTGGCAATATATGTTTTAAAAATCAGTTTGAGTTCCTAGTAAACGATTTCAGTGATTTTATTTATAGAATTTGCGATGAAACAGTGGTATATATAATTATAAAGTCACGCCTTAATTTTAGTCGTTTGTATTTCGCGCGTGGTTTCGATCGTGCTTATTTAGACCACTTTTAGGGT
This sequence comes from Plectrocnemia conspersa, assembly GCF_051122295.1. NCBI lineage: Eukaryota > Metazoa > Arthropoda > Insecta > Trichoptera > Polycentropodidae > Plectrocnemia > Plectrocnemia conspersa. The sequence continues at coordinate 3,259,883 of NW_028277173.1, forward strand.
TAGCACAAACGCATCGCGGAAATTCGTTTTTTTATACTTTAATTTATGAATCGAAATTAAATTATGTCATCAATATTTCAATGATAATTGTGATTTGTAAATACTTGTGAATATATTTATACGTTATTTCGACTGTTTTAATATTGTCAACTGTTTTTGTGATTGGTTTTTATTGTTTGTAATAATTAAATAATAATAATAATAATAATTACTATTAAATACTTATTAATAAATATAAATAAGATATAATTAATAAAATATCAATATTAACTCTTAGTAAATATTAAATAATAATAATAATAATAACAAAAACGATTCCTTGTCGTAGAATCATTTTATTTTACTTGTTCTATTTATTTACATTAAATTAATACCATCGTGACCTAACAGGTTACCCCAATGCGTCACGATGGTCGAAAAGTTTATTATTTATTGTATATATATGTGTGTGTGTGTGTAATATATATTACATATTCCGCCTGAAGTGTAGATATGTTGCACTCTTGCCGGTCCCAAGCCCGGATAAAGGAGGAGGGTTTCTATCATGGAGCAAACCAACCAACGTGGATAAATCCAAATAGTTATGAAAAAATTACAAAGAAATAATAAATCCGTCCCGATTCATAATGACCTAGACGATCGAAATCTAGATAAACGATTGGACTTCAATTTTGGAAGCTCGAATGTGCAATATTACTACCAGGAAAAATACAAACAATATCGGAAGAAATACTAAAACTCAAGATATATCTAGAAGCCCTACAAGAAATTAGGTGGAAATGCCAAAACCGATCACCGGTTGTAGTGCCGTGGAAGAAGAAGAAGAAGAATATGTATATATTATAAATTATACATATAATTATATATAGTTAAATGTAACATCGTATCTTGCTATCAAGTTTTATTATTTATTATTTTTATATATAAAGAAATATGACAACCTTCAACAACAACCAATTGCAAACACCATTGATCAAAAACAAACGGTTTGGTTATTAGGGTTATTTTTGTGTACGATATATGTGATTTTGTATGCATCAAGGAAATCTTGTCGATTTGTAAATTTTTATAACAGGATGTAGGTCAGACGAAGAAAAAATGCGTTGCAGATTTATATATTAAAATTGTCTCAGTGTGAGCATGACCCTGCTTGTCGTTCGCTTGTATAGTGCCGCGCGCGTTCATGTGTGTGTAGGTGTGTGTACGCGAGCCAGCTCGCGGACCGACGAATAGATTTTTTTTTGTTCACTCCATATTTCCAACAATACGACTAAAAATGTTTGTTTATTGATATAATTAGAATGTTTAAACCATGTTAATCATACATATATAATTTTAAAATATAAAAATTGAGTATTTTGCCTGTAATGATGTGTTAAACAGAGTAAGTAGCCAAAAAATTATATCGCTAAAAACGCATGGCGTACAGCGAGTAATTAACAATTTACCGGTCGGCGGTCTAAGGGTTAACTAGCTGGAGGGGATATTTTGACTAAAATGTTACATTTTTGTCTAGATTCATCGATGCAAAAGACCATATTTCACATGTGATTCTAATTAAAAAATAGTTATTATTCCTCCATCCGGAGCTAAAAAATCACCGTGCAGGCGGGCTATGTATAAAAAAATACAATATGACTCAAAAATCACATTAAATCATTATTTACGACTGGTTGGCTATTTTGTCTTTGTTTCATCGTAACGCGCGGATATACACGTCCATGGGGAAATTGGTGCACACCTGTTTTATTTCTTTTTTCTTTAGAATTCTAGACTTGATCGCACTTTGTGTTTAATATTTCGCGCTTCCTACTAGCATATTGACAAGTCTAGATTACCAAAAATCAGTTTCTTAGTAAATTCGAGGGACACGTCAATTAGTTTTAGAACTTTAGAATTAATTTGGATCTACTAATCAGTTCACATTGCTTTTCTTTTATTAGAACTCATCCAAATTATCGGAAGCAATGGTTAAAGCAATGGAAGACATGGCCAATTCTACCCAGTTGCGATTCAAACAGCGTGGCGGCGCTCCTAATCATCAGACTCTACTATTGTTTGTGTCGTCGGTAGCCAGGACGAATCTTGAAGCGGAATTAGTTCAAAGAGGCGGCTCTTTGACGGCTTCGAGTGTCAGATACAAACCGCGAAGAGACTGCATAGGTTTGTCGCTTAACATTAGATCCCGACACATCCATCTTTAAATTTGAGACTATGATGTTTTTGTTTTACAGTTCCATTATTACACGTTTTGGCGGTCCACGCCAGAGTACTGGCACAATGGTCGGTGAGCGCATGGTGGAACGAGCTGACGACAGCTCCGTCTGAGGTGGGTTACGGTTCAAGGGGCAACAGCATAAGAGTAGTGTATCAAGCCCCGTTCCCCGGAGAGCTGGTAGTAGCTGGAATCGTCGGCAGTACTGAAGAATCGTTAGGCGTTAGAGAGCTTCCGTTGTTGTTGAAAGATCCTATAGCAATATTGATACACTTCTTACTATTAGCACCGTTACATCTAGAATTACGTGAGTGATTATTTATTAAATTATCCCCCCTTTTCTTGATTTAATGTAATTGTTAATTCCAGCATATTTAACTTGTATGGTGAGAGTACTGTACAATCTGACTTATTATCAAGTGGTGGCGCAGCTCTTGTCTGGCATGACTGCTAAGCAGCGAGATGCAATCAGGACTTGCAACAGCAATGCTATGACTGGTCTGACTCACGCTGCGTGCCTTTTGCTGGATACGCTGAAAGAATCTGAGATATTCGCTGACGACGAGTTATTCGAAGAGGCGTCCACGTCTACGGCTCCTGAAATAGACGGAATGCCAAACTTTGCTGCACTAGAAAGAGAAGTATGTTATAAAAAAATTGTAACCAGTTATTTTCTTGCTACTTGATCGAATTATTCTAGAACTCAATCGGTTAATTTTTCGACTGTCTTTATCTCAACAGCGTTTTGCTTATGAATCTCAATATTATTTAATGTATGGGAGTTCATTAGTTTATTAGTCAATGTGCAATCGAAGAAGTTGATCTTGAAAAGACTGCCAATGCCAAACATTTTGAATGACATTATATTCTAATATGTATTTTTCTTTAACAGTTACAAAAATTATGTCTTCCGTATTTGAGGATATCGTCCCTCCTCAAGCACCACCTTTACGGTGAACCTTTACCTGAAATTTCGACGCCGGAAACAGAGTTTGTGCACCTTGTCAACTATTTAGAACTCGTACCCAAAGGTATGCTGTTATTTTTTTATTTATTACACATCATTTATTCCTTTATATAAATCACTTTCAATATCATCAGATATTGCCGCCTTCGGTTGGGTTAACTTCGACGCTTCCAAGGCTCTGCAATGGTGCGGCGGCTCTGAAGGCAGCGAAATGGCTTTGGTGACACATTGGGCTACAGGGTTAGGCGGCGCTGCGAGCAGATGCCCGGCGCCCACCAGACGGTTGCTACTGCAGCATCATCAGTGGGCGCAGCCGGCTTTGTTGCGTTTGCCGAGAGACTACGATAGGCTTTTCACTGTGAGTGCATTAGTCGAGTATGCTTATGAGATGATTTTCATTGGAAACTACTATTGTTTTATTACGTTTATAGTACTATCACGAGAGGATTTGTTCCCAATGCGGAGCCATACCCAAAGAAGCATCTGTGTGCTTGTTATGTGGAACTGTCATCTGTCTCAAGCAGCAGTGTTGTCGTCAGCAAGATGTTTACGAAGCAGTATCGGTAAGATAATTACTACATAGATCATATTTATGTATAGTAAGTTTCTCTAGTCAAAATGTTCCCACCAAGATCGTAGGAATAAACTGATGGCGAACGGGATCGAGAAAATGACACAGAATGGCACTTTCCGACACTAAAGAGCAGACGGATAACGGAAGTCTATCTCCATAGTGAATCTAAAATCACTCTGTAGAAAAAAGGAGTCTGAAATAGATCGAATGCATTTATACAATTTTAAATCATCTGCGTACAGAAGAAAACTTGAATTTGTAACTGCTGTATTTATGTCATTAAGAGCAGAGGACCAGGTTGGACCCTTGAGGGGTGAAATATTCTTTCGACAATCGGCTGCCATAGGCTACAAACTGTCTACGATCCCTCAAATAACTGAGTTAAATCATCCGAGCTACCGAGGTTCAAAATTTTTTTTAGTAATAACCCATGACAAACCTTGTCAAAGGCCTTCTCAAAATCTGTATATACGACGTCTACTTGAATTCCCGCATTGAGAGATTTTTGTGAAAAACAGAAGATTAGGAAGTGGAACGGGCGAGACAAAACCCATGTTGTTCGGCGAGTGATTAAAACATATCTATAAATAATTATTTCAAACAATTTATAAATATCTATTCGTAATCATTTTGTATATATTCTGCACACTAATGAGGACAGGACTCTTCGTGAATCATAGTCTTATATAATTTTTAATATATTTTAGCATTCAATTGACTGCGGAGGAGGCACTGGAATATTCCTCGTCGTCACATCCACTTACATAATAATCGTACGAGGCAGGCGAGCCTGCTTATGGGGATCCCTATATCTCGACGATTACGACGAAGAGGATAGAGATCTTAAGTATGATTATCTTTGTTTGTCGAAACATTTATAGTGTACTAATTAAATTTTATTTATTTACAGACGCGGTAAACCACTATACTTATCTCAAGATAGATTCGAACTGCTCGAACAGCAATGGTTAGCTCATCGTTTCGACCACACAAAACGGACTTGGGTGTGGCACCGTGACGCACTTTAAATTGTATACATATAAATGTCTGTGTGAAATATATAACCACATTTATGTCATTAGCGCTGCTTTGAACCAATAATCACACACGTTTCGATCGAACGAGACAATAATCTGAGACTAAATTATGATTTGCCTAAAATTAACATTAAGTGTTCCTCTTGCACAGAGTGGTTATGTTACTTGATCGGTTTCGTTCATTCTTGTTCACATACGCATATATAATTAATCACGTGTTTAATGGATAGATTAAAAAGATATATATGTATATATATATAAATATTTAACGATACCGATTTACGCAAGCAAAATACTTGCTATATATAATTGTTGTAATTATACTAAATAGATAACAACAGAAAGTCAGGAGTGGATTATATTTTATGTATAGAAAATTGTGATCAGACGCTTCAATTAACTAAATATGAAAGAAAGCTTCCCCTCTGTAGGTTTAGTGCATATATAAATATATGTATAAATATATAATCGATTATTATTGTCTAGTGATAAGTTAGGATCTTCTAATCAAATTGAAAAATGGCCGCTACTTGTATATTTTAATTCATATATATATATTAGATATATATACGAATATTATATTCAGCAGGGTTTATTTATTTTATTGTATATGTGTACTTTTTTCAAGTTGCGATACTTGATAATTTCAGGCGAGCATTTTTTTTTTTATTAATGATGATAAATTTTGCTGTACCGTTTATATATTATTTACATATAGCTTTCCGGATGGTGCATAATGCTTTTTTTGTGCTCGTTCTGTTGTAAAAATTGTATTAAATTAATATTTTTTATTATTATTATATATATACGTCAATGAATATATTTTAATTATAGTTAAAACAATTTAAAGTCAATAATATATATATAGCCTGTTAAACGATAAATAAGATTCAATGCAAAAAATATCATGCTAAAGCTTATATTGTATTAAACATATGCACTTTATAGCCGTGATTGTTTTAATGAATTTTATTTTTGATGAATCGTTATTTCGTTTTCATATATAAAGAATTGAAAGAACACGTACTTATACAATTATGAAAAGTGCCTCCACACTTTTATAGCATTTAACGAAAGGAACATTGTGTATGTTGAGAATAAAGGGATTATAATCGAAAAACTTGCTCTTTACGTCTTATCGAATTATATAAAAACTGCGGTACGCTGAATATTGTCGGTTGACGAATCAAAGATATAAAATTATTAATTGACATTGTGCATAAAATGTATTTCGATGAATTAACAAGTTATTGTTTTCCATCATGTTTTTATTTACATGTGTTAATTTGTATTAAATTACATACATGAATACCTTGTTTTCATTATAACCCTTTGCACTCGTAATCGTTTTCGTACTAGGTATGTCGCCAGCTCGGGAAAAATGTTATTCTTTTTAAAAATTAAAATTATATATGTAGAGCATAAATATGAATAAACTAATACCAAAAACGAAGAAATCAGAAGAAATACTTGCATTTAAATTTTTTGTGTTCTCTCAAGTACCATTGGTTGACAATCCATCTTCGGTAAGTTTTGTTAGACCAACAGCACGGGTTTCGTCCTGCCCGTTCCACTGTTACTAACCTTCTGTCGTTCACCAAAACGGTGACAACTTCTCTCGATGCGGGAATTCAAGTAGACGTTGTGTATAGAGATTTTGAGAAAGCCTTTGACAAAGTTTGTCATAGGTTATTATTAAAAAAATTGTCGAACCTCGGTTGCTCAGATAATTGAACTCGATTATTCTCGAGTTATTTAAGCAATCGTAGGCAGTTTGTAACCTATGGTGGCCGATTGTCAAAAGAATATTTTACCCCTTCGGGGGTTCCTCAAGGATCCAATCTGGGACCTCTGCTTTTTGTGTTATTTATTAATGACATAAATACAGCAATTAAAAATTCAAGTTTTCTTCTGTACGCAGATGATTTAAAATTATATAAATGCATTCGATCTGTTGCGGACTCATTCTCTCTACAAAGTGATTTAGACTCTCTGTGGAGATGGGCTTCCGTTAACCGTCTGCCCTTTAGTGTCGGAAAGTGCCATTCTGTGTCATTTTCTCGATCCCGTTCGCCATCAGCTTATTTCTACCATCTCGGTGGTAACATTTTGACTAGAGAAACTTCCACTAAAGATCTCGGAATCACTTTCGAGAGCAAATGGAGGTTCTCTCTACACATACACGACGTCTGTGATAAATCTTCCAAGATGCTCGGCTTTGTCATGAGTAATGCCTTTCACTTTGACGATCCGTCAGTTATTCGCATCCTCTATGACACCTTAGTTCGTAGCATTCTTGAATCGGGATCTATAATTTGGAATCCCCGAATAGCCAAATATTCCCTTTTAGTTGAAAAATTCAAAAAAGATATTTAAGATACCTTTACAAAAGGACATTTGGTTCTTATCCGTACATATATCCCAGCGCCTTTCTTTTAGGAGCGTTGGGATACGATTCGCTGAGCTCTCGCAGAAAGCTGTATGTCGCTAAGCATTTTTTCAAATTACTTAAAAGTACTGTCAACAATCCAGCTATTCTCGAGGAATTCCAGTTTTGGGTTCCGGAACATTTTCGAGAATCACGATCGCGACCTTTTTGATGGCCGTTAGGGTTAGGACATCTGCACTTGCCGACTCACCTATAGCTGTGGCCATCCGGCTCCTTAATACGCTGGCATTATATATTGACTTATTTAATGTTAGCTACGAGGATCTGATCCAGTTTGTATCATTTAATTTTGATATTTTATAATTTTTTGTTTGTTTAAGTATTGTTATATTTATGTATATATTCGTTCTTTTAAGTTTTATAAATTTAAAATTTGTTTTCGACCATCGTGGGGCACTGGGGTAACCTGTTAGGCCACGATGATCTTAATTTAATCTAAAAAAAATAAAAATAACAATAAATTAATACAATAATAAGGCGATGACCCATTTTAAAATATTTATGGGACCAAAAATGTTTTAACCATAAATAAATAAATATACACAAATAACAAAGACATGCCGCTCAGTTTTAGATATATCTACCTGCGAACGAAGAAAGCTTACATCGCTTGCAGAAATACAAAATTGTACCGTTTTACAACAATTAAAAAATCCACAAGGTATATCTATGTTTATATAAACTGATGTTAGGTATATTTTTAAAAACTAAAATACGTCCCATCAAAGGTCAAATGAAACGTTGCAGTTAATGTCATATTATTTTATATATTTCTTAATAAAAAATAGACAAAACTTTTAATGAGTAGCTTTATGGTGATTTTATATATTCGAGCTAATAGTGATTAAATAGCATATTTTTATATAAAAATAAACAAAGTGATGCACGAAAAAGGTCACTACGTTTAATAAGTGGGATATTGATTTATTATAAATTAAAGAAACAAATATGGAAAAATATTCTTTTTTAATTTTTCGTAAATCCTCAAGTTCTATTAGTATACCGACTCATCAGTGTAAAACAATTAAAAAAAATCAATAGGTTGTATACAGTTTTTTGGGAACTTGGGGCCCAGGACATTTATCACTTGGAGGAAATATTGCTATTTATAAGGTACATTATTCTCCAATTTTCTGATGTGGTACGATTTGTTTGAGAACCCGTTTCTTTCTCGCTATTATTTTAATTGCTTGTATTCCACCTTCGATTCAAGGCAACAGGCCTAAAAAAAAATTAAAAAAAAAAAATTAAAAAAATAGACAACAGGCCTAATTTCGACGTTACTCTCTTTACTATCATCATTGGAAGATGAAAAATCAAACATGAAATCCTCCCCATCACTATCATTACAATCACTATATTCAGCGATAGCACTGTTTTTTACAATAAAATAAAAAAAAATTCACAATAAAATTTAAAAAAATGAAAAAATTAGTAATTAAAACAAAATTATTAATCACTATAGTCTTACTTAGACACAAATTATGGACACCCGAGACACTGTCGAAAAACCCAATAGGCAATAAAAACGTCACCGACGCATGTCTACCGAAGGACGATCGCCAACCATTGCCTTCGGAGAAATCTACGGCACATCTGCATTTAAATTTAGTCATAAAAAAACCCTGACTTAACACGATAAATGAGCTCCCTGGCATGATTCAAGTAAAAATGATATTTTTTTGATAAGATATGCTTCTTCAAACTCTTGTCTACAACACTGCAAAAACGCCATTCAAAACAGGCACAGGAAATACCCAAAAATCGACGTTATATTTCATTATTTGAAATGGTGCGCCTGAAGCACCCTAAGAGTAATATAGAGCCAAGCGCTGGTGCATCTCACGCACCTTACGAGCAGAAAGGGTTAAAGACTCCATGTCCAATTTAAATATTACTAGTAATATTAACCCTTTGGTTGCTGAGCTTTTTATATTATATATAAAATGCATCTGATTATGTCAGTTCTGGTAATTCTAGCGGAAGTAGCAAAATTTTTTTTTTAAAAAACGGCATTTTTTAATATTTATTTTTACCTTAGTAGTCCACAGAAAGTTGAGAACTGCATTTATAAAATGCTCCAATGGGATTTGTATATATAAATAAAACTAAAAATAATAAAAACAGCTATTAATTTACTTCATTTTACATAATATAATTTTGCGATATAATCGAGTCAAGTAAAAAATAAAAGTTAAATTAAATCATAAATATATTTATAAGTTCACATTTATATGGTGTATTATATTCGTTATACTTCATTAAATATAATTAAACATTCAGCGGAGAAGCTACACATTTTTGCCATCGATTGAAAGCAACAGCTGCAGGATGGATTTGGATATAACGAGAATGCTGCTGAATCATTTTCAATCATAAAATCTACAAGAAAACTCGATAATATTAAAAATATAATATAGTTTCATAGAAGCACCGTTCCTTTATCAATTTGATGAGAACGTCGTAAGAGAATTCTCAAACCACTGGAATTCATTATATAGCAAACATTGATTATGGAGGTAGTAAACATTGTATACACAGTACGGTGCTATGACAGAAAAATCACATGTGAGTGCAAATTATAATAACAAATATATTTTGCAAATTGTCAACATACACGTACAAGTTTATAAATATACATAACGTCGAACATCAAATAAAATTTTAGGGCAAGAAACATTTTAGTTCGCATTTAGACGTTTGGTCATATATGATATAAAAATTAATCTGATAACAATGGTTAAAATATACACATATGCGATGCATATAATTTTTAAATAATTGTGCATTAAGTAGTATATATGTACATAATATATATCTAATAGTTACATCTTTTTAACGTACGTATATAAAAAATAATAGATTCGTTAATTAATGGCATTCGAAGAAAAAAGTAATATGGCACAAAATAACATATTATATATTATTATGAAATTGAATCACTCATAAAAAAAAACAATATAAAAGGAAATTACTTCCTTATTATGATTGTACCTGAATCACTGGTGTGATGTAATACCGTTTAAACTAAAATAGCTATTTGTAAAAAAATCATACATCTAAGTGATTAATTGACTTTTTTTAATTTTTTTTTAATAAGCGTTTTTCACATTTATAATATAACATTAATAATTTCCTATCTATAAACGAGGGTCCAGATTTAAAACTGCCGTAAACGCTTTTAATATATACGTATTATAAATATATATATTATTTCAATTAAGCTAATTTGTACACACAATGTGTATATAAAGAAAATATACATTTATTTTAACGTATAACCAGATAATCAATACATTTACGACAAATACATTTATCATTTTATCAACGATTGAGGTAGACGATGAGATAGAAATATTCAATAAGGCGACTATGATTCGAGCGTAACGAAAAAATCAATACGAGCAACCCAAATATATATTTTTTCAATTAGTTTTTCAGGATATCATAAATCAGTCTTTGCGATTGAACTTACTATAGGATCGGCGGATTCCGCCGAATCGACATAGTGATAAAACTTAATTAAACTTAAATTTAACCGCATTCGGAGGGCATCGATCGACGTAATTTTACCGTGTTTCAATTAGCTATGTTTATTTATATTAATAATAAAAAACGTCGATCGCACCCCTGGCACGCTGCAATGGCCTCGTAACTCTTGTTTTTAATAAACAACATCAATAATAGACTTATTATTAAATTAAAATATCAATATAAATCACACAATAATAATAATGGTATGTCGTTAATAAAAATATCATTAATATATCACATAACGTAAATTCTTTAAGTAATTCTCTATAATAAATCGAATAAGTATATATAGTTACGTGCTAAGTTCAACATGCTCGTATAAACCACAAACTAACTTCATTGGTCGATTGTGTGGCATTAAATGTATTATAAATCATTAAACTATGTAATAAAAAAATGATATATGTACGAAGGTAAAACACTTCACGATTCGTAGGAGAATGCAAATCAACGGTCATTTGTAGTTTACCTTTGTATATACTACATAACATGAACACTTTAGTAGTTGCCGTAAGCAACAAACAGTTGCACAGCTGAAGCCCGACTATCCAAAATTACACTCATTATTAATATAATAAAATCAATAATTTTAGTAACTCTTATATGTATCAGTGGCGGTTCGTCCATAAGCGCACCTTTTCCTATCTATTTCACAAATCAAATCTTTAGAATTACTATCTAAATATCAATGTATCAAACACATGAAGCAAATACCAATAAAATTGTTTCCAATTATTTTTTCAATATTAAATAATAATAAATCGATTCTGTAATTTAAGTAATTTTTTAGGACTTGACTCGGAATATTTTTTTACGCACAGCCACTGATACATAAATAAATTTTACCATCAGAGATAATTTGAGTTTCTGTCTGAATTTATACAATCCACCACAAAGAAGATACTCGCTACAAACTTTCTCTTTTCAATCAATAGAATCTCGAATATTTAAATCTCATTATCAAATGGTATATCTCAAATTCATCCCGATGGCGACATAGTCACTAAAATCATCACAGATCGTTTTGTTGATAAAAAAGTAACCTAATTAAAAAATCACTGTTTCATTAAAGTGTACTATTTTTCCATCAACTTCCACAAGTTGCAAAATACAACTCACTAATCTAAGCTGTGTCACTTTTCCGTCGACCGAGCGATATACATTTGATATTTTTAAAATATCCAAACAAAAACGGACAATAGAATATAAAAAAGATTAACTTTCGACACGCTACACACAATCAGGTTTCCGTCGTCGCGCTTCGTCGAGTATAAAATCCAATAAACGGCTTTGAGTATACACACTTTTAAACCTAACAAAAAGAAGCAATTGCTCTTAACAATAGTTATTATGACCCTGTTTGAACGTGGCTAAGATGTGTTATAAACACTCGTTCCACGCCGCCTCGTTCATCACTCGCTCGTTGATGGCACTCGGATATGCATAGTAATCCGTATAATCTTGCGGATATTGGACGATAGAATTGACATCGGCCTCGCTGTACGCCGGCGTGTACATCGGGTTGTAATTGTACTCTTCGTACTGCGGCTGAGCGTTGAAGAACTTGGTGGTGTCGGAGTACAGCGGACTGGATAGGTTCGAGGACGAATATCCGCTGACGTTGGCGTCTATCACGTTTTCGTTGACTTGAAAGTCGCCGTACACGTAATAGTTGTTTTGAAAGTGGTCCTGCTGCGGAGAATGCGTGTTGTTTGCAACGGTGTAGGGCAGACAGGTGTAATCGCACTCTTCGGTGTACTGATCGATGAAGTTGCCGTACTCGTCCGTATAGCACCGGTGACGAGGGCCGGCGCATCTTTCTACGACGGCTTCATCGACGCAAGCTAAAACCGAGTTATTAAATTTTATTTAAATTCATGGACAAATGAAAGTTTATTATGGTGATAAAAAAAATTTGAACGGGTACAAAAATTTAAATTAAAACAATAGTCACATCACTCACATTCAACATTATCTTTCAACGTGTTGCTATCTACAATGGCCGATACACTGGATGGAATTTGGGCTGGTTCAGATTTAGGTCGGATTCCACTTGTCCGAATATTGCCGCTGTAATCGCTACTGTTGCTGCTGCATTCTGGACTATACGGCGAACTCTACAATAATAAACAAGTCATTAATAAACAAATAAAATCAATCGGAAAAGTAATTTAAATGAAACGCACTTTAAAAATGTGGCCTTTCTTCTTCTTGATGAATCCTTCGTCTTGCGAATAGTTGAAATCTATGGCCCAATAAGATCCTTTGCCGGGATCATCTTTGCTCCTGGGCACCTTTGTGAAGCACTTATTTAGCGACAGATTATGTCTGATGGAATTCTGGAAATGAGAATAAGATTAATAATATTCGATTAGTTAGACTATGGTTTAAATTATGAAATGCTTTACCTTCCATCCAGTTCCAGCGTCTTTGTAGTAAGGAAACTGTTGAACTATGAACTGGTATATTTCGGATAGTGTCATCTTTCCCTTTGGACAGTTGCTGATGGCCAATCTGATGAGACTCGCGTAGCTGCAAACGAATACATATTTTATTAACCACTTTTAAATAACTTAAAATACCGATATTATTTTTTTAAATATAAACAGAATTTTTTTAAGAACATTTACTCGAAAAAGCACAATTTTTATAGGACAATTTAAATGAGCAATATATAAAATAATTGTTCTATAAAACGAATTGTTAGTGCATTACTGTTTGTCAGAACAGTGAACACCCCAAGTATAAATAATTATCTACGATTTTTTTTTCTGAAGAAAAAATCCAAAGATTGAGTTTACATAAATGCACAAAAAAATTGTTTTATGGAACGAAGCATTTATTTAAATGCACATATCTCTTAAAATAATTCCCTGTTAAATCGCATCCGTTTTTTTTAATATAATAAAAATAAAATTCTGAGAAATAAAAAAAAATATTACTAAAAAAACACCTATTGGGTCATTAGAAAATGCCAAGCGAAATCCTACACATGTGCGGACGCCGGTTTAACGCTAAATTCAGAACCTGTCCTTAAGCGGTTAGGCGATATTAGATTTGCGCATAAAGTGCAGAGCTAATCAATTTTTCGCATATTCATGGCACACTCTGGTAGCAAATTTGGGTCAAGCCCAGCGAGTGGAACATAATAGATATATTTGCAAAGCTTTGCATAAAATCGTATGAACGAACTGCGGAATGGTGTCATTGACATGTATTTTGAAACAAACGACGTCCCTGTTTAGAATCCACACCAAAATCAATAAAATCGTACTGTTGCCATTGCACGACTAACACTTCATATTAAGACTTCTTATAACAATGTTACGACTTACAATAAGTGAGAATGGAATGAAGCATACCTAAACCGAATTTGGCCTATAGGAGAGCGCAAAAAACAATTATCCCTTCTCAAAAGTAAAAAATCCACGTCAAAAGCAATAAAATCATGCCGTCGATTTGTTGAAAAAAATTGTTTCTATTGCATTGGGAAACAGGCGGGTTACAAATTAAGGTGTAATAGTTATTTTAAATGACGAAAGAATCGAAATATCTAAGAGAACCTTACAACATTGATTACGCGAGGTTGATTGTTAAAATCAGCCCCACAGTGAAAAAGCCTCAACTAACACACAATGAAAAAAAAAACATTTTAGTTTAACATAAAAATGTTTTTTTATGTTAAACTATTGTTAATGTTGCAGAATTATCTCAAAAGTTAAGATAGAAAGTTTAAATAATTTAAGTATTATTTTTCTACTAATAGTATTAATACAATTTGTGTTAAAAAAAAACAAGGTAAAATTTTCAAAATAAATCATTGTGGCCTACTTTATAAATGTAAAATTTTTACCTGTATGGAGGTTTTCCTTCTTTGGATTTACTCGACGGAGACATGGATCCGGTAGTTGTTGTGACCTCGGGTTTTGACTTTTTCTCCGGCATGTTAGCGGCGCCGTTCTGTATCGGAAACTGATCACTCTCATAAGGGTAAAAGGACAGCGGGTCAATGGCGCTGGGCGTCAAGGGAGTCTGAGCATACGAAGGCAGCCAGTCAATGCTCGACACATCACTCATGTTGCGCTGATTATGCTTCTTTCCATTCAATATCCTGAAAACAAAATCGATATTAATTTCATCACGATTAATAATTGACAACACTAGACACTCACAAATTAACTGAAATCTATCCTCGTCACGAAAAATGATCTAATATTTTTTAATACAAACACGACAGCTCTGGAAGAGTTTCCGTCGCACAATGGTAAAAAATCCAAAGTGATTTATCGGCCAATATTGCGGATGAATCATCGTATTGAACGGAAATGTATAACTGACACAAATGATTTGTCGAATCAAAAAAGTAGTAATCGAATTTTGCAATTTGACATTATTATGATTAATTATCAATGCACAAGTTACAAATTGTTGAGGTAGGTCAGGTATGACACATGAATTGCACACGTTTTTATAGAACAATAAAAATATCATCAGATTTCGGTGAAGTTATTTACAATAAATGGTGTATCATATTTTTATTTGTTTCACCCCTTTTGGAATAACTATTTTTTGATATATTTTCACTGGCGTATTTAATGAAAATATAATTTAATGAAAAATACACATGTACAAAAATATGCTACGATCTGTATTAAAGGGATAAAATAAAGTCGTAATAATTTATTTTTATTTTGTATATTCGGTTTTCGGAGGTAGATACTACAGGAACCGTTGTTAAGCGTTAGAGGTCAAAAAAAATGGGTACTACCTGTCCCGTGGGTTATAGCGGTGAATCTTTTGCTTCAATCGGATGTTCGTATGATACAAACAGGTCTACGATATGTTCAATTTTGCAAAATAAAAATATAATTAAAGAATACGTTCAAAATTGTGGAAAATAAAGATATATTTCCACAATCTTTAATGATGTGTTTCCAAAAAAACACAGCAAAAAAAACATAGATGAAATGGAAAATCTTTGTCATCGTAGATCGATGACCAACATCAAAAAGATGTCCCTCTGAGTATTTCAATTATTCAAGCAAAAGTTTTTAGTTTGCACAAGGATTGGAAAGATAGATTAAAAAAATATTTTAACACGGTTTTTCAAGCAGGTAACGGTTGATTTTACAATTTTAAAATGAAGTATTCTTTTCATAATATTAAATTTACTGGAGAATCGGCTGATGCGGATAAAGATGCTGCAAAAGAATTTATTTCCTAATTATCCAAAATTATTGAAGTTGTAGAATATTCCTCTAGCCAAATATTTAATGTAGATGAGACAGGTTTATTTTGGAAAACTCTTCAACAATGAAAAATATGAAGCCTTCATGTACCTTGACAAATTTTTAAATATTATGGAAGATTGTGATCCCAATGGAGAACACATATCTCAAGTGCGTGGGGCGATCAATAAAAACATAGCATGTTATAAAATACTATATGAAGAAAAGAAAAAGTATAGTGGAAAACAGTTAACTCTTGATAACTTTTCAAAGGAAACACCCACAAACCCCACTTAAACATCTTATATTTACTTGATAAATAAATATTTTAAAATACACGCAATTTCAATTTTTTTTACTTCTCTCGACTTTCGTACATTCAACATTCGCACACATTTTCAGTAACAAATTATGTGCGAAAGTCGAGAGCCGCCTGTAGTGTGTAAGAAAGATTTAAAGAATAAGGAATTCAATTCTATACAATGATGGATTACTATTTAAAACAAAAATTAAATAAGTCATTCTCGGCAATATATATATTATAGATTGTGAATAATTTTACGTTTTTATTAGATGCAGTGAGAACATAGACCGCATAATTTTAATCATATGGCGATGCTTAGAAGTTGCCGTTTATTTGTCCCATACCTATGGTGAAAGTTATCAGTTATGCTTTATTTACGAAAAACCTTTAAGGTAAAAGTATGCATATTCTTAAAAACCTTTTATCCTTATCATTGTGAAAGTGTAGATAAGTAAAATAAGTTATCATACCTTAAAAGCAAATGGTATGAAAACCATATTATTCTAACAGTTTCAAATGGATAAAAAAAATAGTAATTCCTAGAACACAGCATAAAAAATACACGTGGAAACATTGCATTGACGTTATACATGTATCTAAATCTCGGTTCAAATTAGTTCGATCTTAGAGGAAAATTGTTAATACCAACAAATCTGAGGCAAGTGAAATATCTGGACTATGCGAATTAATAGGAAATTTGAAGGCCTTTGAAAATATCTAGAAACGGTATTTAATCGATCAGGATATCAATTTGAGTGATGTAGAAATTGTTGAAAATGAGAAGAAACAACAAACTTGATTTTAGTACATTGACTAACAAAGATATAAATATGACGATACAATAGCGCTAAAGTAAGCGTAAAAGATTCAGTACTTTCCTGTTATCGGGGATCAAATTTATTTATTTATTTGTTGATACATTTTATTTTTAACTAGAATTATTCATGGGGTGTTCACTGTTCTGACCAACGCTCAATCGTTTGCAATTTAAATTTTAAAACATATTTATGTAGCAAAGCGAGTAAGCGTTAGTCAGAAAAGTGAAAACAGAACAGGTTCTTGCAGAAGTTGTACTGTTTTATATTGAATACGTTAATTTTCAATGAAAATATACATAATTGTATGTAAATAAATACATAAATAAGAACCCCGAGAGCAGGAAGAACGATAGAAGATTATCATAATTATTTAATTTGTATTAGAAATAAGTGTGTATAAAAATCCCTTTATATTCATTAGCCCGGATAATAATCTATTGTACTATGAAACAAGTGATGAAAAACGAGTTAGTTAATTTTTGAACATGTAATATTATATATTTATTATTTATAGTCGTTTCTAAAGTTGTATTGTAAAATGAAACAGTCAATAAACGCCTTTTTTATAAATGATAATTTTGTTATAAAGCACTATCAACGCTAAAACGCATATGCAAATATAATTGCTTTGACCGCTAACCTTCTTCCACGAAAATAGCGACCTTAAGTGATAAAATATTTTATATCGTATTGTACTATGCACTTAAAAATGAAACGCAATATGCAAAAAGAATGACATTTTTTGGTCTTAATAATAAAATTATTTGCTAAATTCAAATATATATTTATTAAGTAATGGCAGAGGGTGAAAATGTAAATGTGAAATGATAGACGAACATAAACCTATGTTACAGTTTCATCTCAATGTTACCTTTCATGCAGCAGTGAAAAGATACATTATATTCCAATAGGATTAAACGCAATTCTATTCTAAACGCACGCGTTCGTTATATTAGGCGAATACGAACGTCGAATTCAAGTGCGAGAAGGACGAGGATATTGAACTTTGAAGGTGACCAAGGCGATGACATTCAACGTTTCAAACAAATATGGCGTTCGTTCCGGCCATTTTATTTTTACGATAATGCGTCGCAGCCATTTCAAATGAGATGAGTTTTGATAATTTAACGATTCCAGGGAGAACGCTCACCTCGCAGGGCTCCGTCAGAACAATCAGGCGCATCCCTCGTGCGGCCCCTCCGGCCTAAGCACTCAGATTCGCGCCCATTGCCGCGACGCAGGGTTGCCATGTTCAAATTTTCTAAGAAGCAAAAATTCTCTATGGTAATATATATTTATATTTTTAAACTTGTTTGAATATTTGAAACATAATTTATATAACTCCTAACATAAAAACATTTTTTATAAACAAATTAAATTGGCCAAGCTCTAACAATTACAGCTTTATGTTTACATTTTATAAAGATATATAGATTACTTATATAATAAATGAGTTGCTCACAATATTAAATTCTGTTCAAAATACATTGATATTATTACTCTATAATTACTTCTGTACGCAGATAACTTAAAATAACATAAATGGATTCGATCTGTTGGGGACTCCTCTTTATAGAGTGATTTAGCTTCTATAGCATCTACTTTTTATCCAAAACACACATACGCTTTACTCACACAATCGTATTGTAGAAGTTGACAACCAGTTACTGTGATATTACATATATTTTATTTTGTGCTAAATAGACCGAAATATTTATTTTTCACATAGATGAAAATCCTTGAAATGAGCATTGCCGCTTCAACAGAAACAAGCGAGACAACGAATATTCTTACGCGAATACATCTGTATACGTAAACAATGCATTTACAAAATTATTGCATTATGAATTTTTGACGTATCAATTAACAGAAAGCGATACTCTTGGAACGAAACCAAAGAAAACCAACTTCCAACTTTACCGTGATTTTATTTTGAATTTTTATTTTTTAAATGTAATTAATTGTATTTTAAAATATGTATATTTTCTATGTATGTAAATTTATATTTTAGAGACTGTGATGGTGGCGGGTGGCAATTAGACACAGATTGAGCCGCTGCAGTAATATTTTTATTGAAGATTAACGGTGCTTACATTACAAGGGGCGCGCGCGCGACGGCATGCGTCCGAACCCTTGCGGGCTTGCCGGTAGAGAGGGAGAAAACCGTCACGCCAATGCTACTCAAGCGCCGACCAGTTTTGGCCATAACAAATCTATTTTGGCCCCCATAATATCTATTACATGTATGTAATTTGTATCACTATATAACAAAAATATTTTATTAATTTTTGAAATGTTGAAAAGTTTGAAAAAATATGGGCTTCCGATAACCGTCTGCCCTTTAGTGTCGGAAAATGCCATACTGTGTCATTTTCTCGATTCAGTTTATTCCTATGATCTCGGAGGGAACATTTTGACTAGAGAAGCTTCCACAAGTAGAGGTTCTCTCCACACATACACGACGTCTGTAATAAATCTTCCAAGATGCTCGGCTTTGTTATGAGAAACGCCTTTCACTCTGACGATCCGTCAGTTATTCGCATCCTCTTTTGATGGGCGTTGGGGCTAGGACGTCCGCACTTGCCGACTCGCCTATGACTGTGCCCATTTGGCTCCTAAATTCGCTGGCATTGCACATTGACCAGTTTAATGTTGGCTACGAGGAGCTGGTCTAGTTTATATCAATTAATTTTGATATTTTTGTTTGCTTCTTTATATGTATTGATATAATACAATTATTGTTTACGACCATCGTGACTGTCGTTTCCAAAACTTTTTAGACATTTATCTCAACAAACGTAATGTAATTATATTATTGCTATATACAATGATTATTATTTAGACTCCAAGGAAATTTTAAATAAAAAGTAAAATATATTTGCAAACAATTTATTTATATGATAACTTGTTTAATAATTACAGTAAGTAATGACTCAATTTATAATTGATAATTATATATATAATACTGATATTATAAAACCTCTATAAAAACTCACCCACTAACCATGATTCGTTATGACTAGATTTTGGTGATAAATGACTATTAAGGTGATATTCCATATGACTAGTGAGATTTTCTTGCGACTCAAAAGATTTTTTACAAACATCGCAGTTGAATTTATATAGACCATCACAAAAACTAAAATGATAATACAAATCTTCCTCGGTTTTAAATCGCTTTTGGCAACTGTCGCATGTTTGTTGAAAAGCGGTACAATGAACTTTCACATGTGTCGACAAATTTTGCTTAGTTTTAAACTTTTTACTACAGTGCGAACATATAAAACTTGAGGAGTCCTCGTGAGTTTTCCAATGCTTCGTTAAATGCTGTTTTAATTTAAATGCTTTTTCGCATATGAAACACTTAAAATTTTTAGAATTTTCGTGAGTTTTCATATGCTTGGTGAGGTATTCGTTAGTCTTAAACGCTTTTTCGCAAACGTTGCATTTAAAGTCTGAAGAATTTCCATGAACTTTTAAATGTTTGACCACTTCTTGTTTCGTTTTGAATGCTTTTTCACAAATATCACATTTAAATTCGTAATTGTTGCCATGGACGATCATGTGTTTTGAGAGGAGCCGCTTTATTTTAAAGGTCTTTCCGCATATGTCGCATTCAAAGTCATAAGAATTATCATGAATTTTCATATGCCTGGAGAGATAGTAACTAGTCTTGAACGCTTTCTTACACAGTGCACATTTATAATCGTACGAACTTCCGTGAACTTTAAGGTGTTTCGAGAGATGTTGCTTTGTTTTAAACATTTTTTCACAAATGTCACATTTAAATTTGTAAGAACTCGTATGAACTTTCATGTGGTCGTACAAGTTTTGTTTGGCTTTAAAGATCTTCTCGCATAAATCACATTTAAGGTCGGTGCGATCACCGTGGAGTCGCTTATGACGTAAAAGGATTTGTCTAGTTTTTAGTACTCTTTTACAAATATCGCATTTATATCCTTCTTCTTTTAATTGTTTCTGAAAGATATTAAAAGTATTGTTTAGTTGTGTAGACCTCAAGGTAAGAACATGTTAATTATATTTAGACATTTTAAAATTAACTGTATTATTTTAATTTATAACAAAAATACAAATTTTATGTTTTTTTTTTATTTCTGCTACAGCTGATTCATTAAAACTGCGGCTGAATCATATAATATTTAACAATATTTTATTATGAAATGCATGAGATAACCGAAAATATTTTTTGGTAAAATTAAGATTTCATGAAACGGAACAATATATTTTCAATGAGTCATTTTTGATATATGTATTTGGAGAAAAATACCAAAACACATTTGTGGCAAGAACTTGTTTACTATTTTGCTTAACACGTCGTTGCAATAAATGATACACAAAGAATATCAGTAACTACAAGTTAAAGTAGCAAGGTACGTAAATGAATATGGTGGTGCCTCTCAATGGGTGTGCCGTTACTAAGCAGCTCTCTTTTTGTGATCTTTCTGGGCAGCAAAGGAGTTAAAAAATTAACAATGAATGAGTTAACATTGAAAATTTTTATTTTTATTTGGATATGTCTACACACTTACCGAGTTCCAAATAGAACAAACAGTAATATTATAAACAACTTACTCCCACGGATATTTTAACATGTGTAAGCCAATTTCCCCGTGGACGTGAATATCCGCGTTCTATAGTCTAGCGTTTAATAAATATTCTAACAAAATTCTCAGAAAGGAAATAGTCTGCCAGTCTTAAATAAATAAGATTTAGTGTATATTTTTTTATGCATAAGCCATCTGTAAGGTTTATAGTTCTTTCTATTTTTATCATTTGAGGGATTAAATCTTATCAGTACTTTTTATAAAAATATATTTTTCATACTTTTATGAAAAATTATATTTTTATTTATTCTTGATGTATTATTATTTTAACATTAAAATATATTTTTTTGGTCAAAAGTCAGTTCTTTAGCGCTAATGTGTTCAGTTAATAATTATAAATGGTTAGTGACTTTTGATAAAAGGTTACTTAAAGTATTACTTAAGGATTGTGTTTTTGAATTATCTATATACACATATTTTATATTCATGTTTCATAAATCTATTTCAAAATATAACTAACCATTTAATATGATTACTGACCTTTTAACCATTTGACTGTGACTGGTATTTTTGCACGCCATTTTTCACTTTGCTAATATGTGGTGAGCACCCATCTATTTTTATTAAATATTATAGTTCAATAAATTAAAGTGATTTTCAGCCTTAAATTATATAAAATAACCATATTAGAAAGCTTAGAAGTTCGTGGCACTTTATGAACCTCTAATTGTTTTTTTAAATAAAATAAAATTACTGACTCAAAATGAAAGAATATATTAACTCATTTTTGTGAAAATTTTTAGTTAACATATCCTTTCATTAGTCTTAAATGTAGCAAAATGTATAGCAATATAATCAACTTAATTACCTGTATTTTAATTTTAATATTTGATTGTGAAGAAGTTGAAGCTTTTACATTAATTTCATTATTAAAATTATGCATTTCTGAAATATATAAGATTTAATATATATTTAAAGTATACACAGTTTTTGTTGTGGCATTTTAATTAACAGAAAAAACCCACTAAAAATAATCATTATATTCCTCATATGAACAAAGCCTACATAGAAAAATACGAGAAATATATAACTCAATTTAAGTTATATTATTATTTTTTTATTTTCTGTGGGCATTTATCAATATACAAACATTTTTCTGTGTGAAAAATTATACCTGAAATTATGAGAAATTATATTATGGAGTATTTTTTTGTGGGCTTTGTATATAAATACTAACCTATTTCAATCAGATCATCTTTTTTCCCTACAGTTTCTTCATCAAAATGTTTGTTTGTATCATATTCAATTTTTATATTTTCTTGCTTAAAAAAATTAACATGATTTTGCATATATATATATAATTTTAGACTAAAATGTCAAATTGTTATAAAGTTTATAAGCTAAAGAATAGCCGTATTTTCCGATTATTATATTTTTTGCACAGTAAGTGTAAAATATAAGAAACGGTGCATCAAAATGTATCATATTACAATTACCTTAATTGTATATTGTTTGACTTTAGTAAAGGTGTTTTCAAAATTATATAATTCTGTAAACATAGAAACTGTATTTTATAATATTTTTCAGTATAAAATGTTACTATGTAATTTTTCTAACCTGGTTCAATTGTATGCAGTTCATCAAGATTATTATCATTATATCTATCGTGCTCTAATTCAAGATTTTCTTGCTGAAATCACAACATATGTATATAGGCTTAAAAACATAATGTTATTTTATATATACATACATGTACATATATATTATGTTTATTTCATAAATCGTAAATCTAATCAATACCTTAATTATACAATTTGAACTGATATTTTTTTCAATACTCTCGTCTGGATTTCTATCTTCTGATTCTATAAATTATCAACGAAAATGAAAAAAGTCGTTAAAGATGCTTGATGCTAAAATTAACTCACTAATTTTAGTGTAATTCCAATTCATGACAGTAATATAGTAAAACCATCTAACCACAACCTAATATGATAAACGTCAAACTGATGTTTACACTTTTGGCCTAAACAATCAAATATGTATCCTATTTATTTTAATTTAATATATTGTAATTGTTTAAGTTTGTTTATTATGTAATTATAATAAAGATTTACTTCAACTAATCATTATTTATTTAATTTCAATTTTTAAAATGTTTTTATTCAAAAAAAATATTTAGAAATAATATTATGAGGCATTCTAGAATGAAACAGTTTTAATCTGAATAAAGAGAATCAAATTCTGGTTATAAAGTTAATGGAAAATATGAATAATTAGTAGGATCGCTTGGAGGTTCTCGGGAAAATATTATATGCGGGGTCCTCCGAAAAAAAGGTAGAGATAATGCAAGAACATGATTATATAAAAGGTGATCCAACTGCAGTTTCTAAGCTTTTAAAAAAACATATACACGAAAATTCAAGGATTTTTATTTATTTACCGAACATTTGATGTGTATTTCATTAATTATGAAAAATATAATAAATTAAATGGTTACCTTTTGCAGCACCCGATGCTTTTTCGTACATTTTGGGCGGTACCTCGGTTATAACTTGGCGGATGTTGGTTTTTAGATGCTCCAATGTTTTGGGTTTATCGATATAGACAAGACTCTTAGCGTAACTCCACAAAAAATTTCAATGGCGTTAAATCGCATGATATTGACGTCCAGTTGATACTTGTTTTCCACATTAATATCTTCGAATTCGTGCGCATCATGCGCATATAACGGTCGGTACTGTCGCAGTGGGAACGCTCGTTACCGAGCGTTCCCACTGCGACAGCACCGACACGATTTTATTGCTTTTGACGTGAATTTTTGACTTCTGAGAAGTGATAATTGTTTTTGCGCTCTCCTATTGACTAAAATTCGATTTTAATATACTTTGGCCAATACTCTTATAGTTTGTATTATGAACTTGACCTAATGATAGTTCTAAAACAATAATATTTTTTAAAACTTTCATTAGGTCAAGTTGGGTTTGGTTAATTCTTAAGGTTAGGTTTGGGTTTGAACATCAAATGAGCGTGTTGCAACTGTCAAATTGAATTTCATAGACATTCTATGGAGAAGCATATAATTTCACTAGCGTCTATCAGTTAAAAAAATATTTTCGCTAATAGAAATATATTTGGGCTTCATTAGTGAAAATATAACTTTACTGAAAAATTCATATTCACATGTAAATAAATAATGATAAGTATGTAAATCTATATTTTACCAGATAAATTATATTTTTACTGGTAAAAATGTATTCCGATAGCATTTCACTGAAATCCCATTTAAAAAAATATTATCGGGATAGATTCAAGACTTTTTTTAGTTTTCTTAGATGGATAACCCGAGAATTTTTGCTTAAGAATCAGAGACGTCATTTCAGCTTTTTTATTATTTCGACTTCAGTAAGATTCATATTATTTAATTACGGTCTGTGTTATTCTGTCATGTAATATGCTTGATTCTCTTGTGTTTTTGATTAGCAAATTCGCTTTCTATTGTGAAATTACATACCCTACAGAAGTATCGATAAACACATTAGTTGAGGGCGGTTTTGGGGTTTCCTGGTTATAGTCTGAAAACTACATCAAAATTGCTATATAAGACCCTCAATAAAATTAAAATAAAATCAAAATTATTCTAAATATTTTTTTATTAAAATAACTATTTAATAGGCACATTGAATAAGGTACATTAAATAATTTTAATGGCACAGAACCATCACACTGTATGACGAACATAATTCGCTATTCATATAACAACTTTTAAATGTCAACGTATTTTCAATTATTAAAATTAAAAAAGCCACATATACATACATAAAATACTTTTTTCACAATATCGATAGATTGTATATTAAATATAATACAATATATAAACAAATTTATAATAAATTAATGTACAAAAATAACATCAACTCTAACGTAAATTTATCCGTCACCAAAATGGTCTCTCAAATTTACATCATAAATTAGTAACAATAAAATTTATTAAGTATGCAATGTAAAAAATGTGTTTTACACAGTATAAAGGCACTTGTAAATATACACAATATAATTAGATATAATACTCTACGAAAGTTACACATAAATAATAATTTGGAATCAAATTTAATACTAGACTCGTAGCACCAAAATCATTTCAACTCATATTTTAAGTATACACGCGTACTATTAAGTATAACTCCAAACAATCAAACAACATAACTTTACTAATACTGGCGAAAAAAAATGCACAAAATAATAAAAAAATAAAATAAAGCATCTATTAATTTAACATTAAACGTTATCACAGTCATGTACGTCAATTGGTGCAAAGGACGCGGTCGGATTATGCGCAGACCGAGTTCGGGTGATAAGTAATTATGTTACGTGCGTGCGAAAACGGAGAGGCTCCGCCGGAGTTGGGCGTCAGCTGCAACGGCCGAGGCTTTCCTCCCAGCATGCAGCAAGTAGTCTCACCGACTTCGACTTCCACGGTCAAATCGTTTCCTTTCATACTGTTGATAATAAATAAAAAAATTAAGACAAACGAAATCGTTGATAATAAATTTTAAATAAAAAAATCACTTACGCGTAATAACGATTAGCTAAAATACCGATCAATTCGCTGACCATATCTTGACCGGGAGCCGGTGGAATCAAAGCAATCACAAAGTCGTTTTTGGTCGAAGGAATGCTCATGACAATCAGCTGAACGTTACTACTCATCACTCTCACAATACCGAGCTGTAAAATAAAATTAATAATGTATCTGATACATATATTAGTATGGATCATCGATGGACAAACCTCGGATATCAATATGGGTTTTTTCATTGGTTTAAAAGTGCGGGGATCCAGTTTTAAGATGGACGTTTCAGTGACGAGTAAACAACGCTCTGATACTTTGTTGAATCGGTTCACTTTATAACATCGGCACGAGAAGAACGTCTTTCCGGTGGTTCTTAAAGCGGTGGCTCCTTTTGTGTAGGTAGTTATAGCTGGATTGTAGGACGGTTGGCCGAGATAATCGCCGAGCCAGGGACGAGACGCTCCCCAGTTGGAGCGCCTTCCTCGGAGTACGCTTGCTGCTGATACCTTCATTCTGAATCAGACATTAAACATTTCGTTAGCTTATTAATAAATTAAATAATTAGAAATTAAAATATACTGAAACATTATCTAAATAAATAAATATTTCGACACGATTATTATCACTTACTTTAATTGTGGCCATTGATCTCTCGGGAAGGGTTTTAGCACAAGATAGCAGCGCCACCGTCTATATGCAGCCTGCAGTAATTGAACAGGTACGTGACGAGGAGCTGGTGGCCAATTATTCAGCGGCATATTGTTACGGCGATAAGATATGACGCGTTTTCTTAACTCGTCAATGTACGCCCTACTCTTGTATCTCCTAAAAATAAAAACAAATTTATAAATATTTTTTAAGAGCAAATATCATAGCACAACACAATATTTTTACCTATAAGCTAACAAAATGACTAATGCCGCCTTTAATTTCTTGTATCGCCTGCGTGCTAGGGTTCCGCGCCATAGTTTTTGAAGTAAAATCACAATGCCCGGAATGAGAGCCGTTCTAGCTTCTTCAAGCGAGTGAAGGGTACGTGCGCTCCTTATGAAAAGTTTAGTGTTGCCGAATTGTACGTCAGAGATGTTGCAGTCGTTCAAGAGAATGATAACGCCTTCTTTATCGTTTCCTTGACGATAGTTTGGCCACGTGAACTGCGACAACATTTTGTAACGTTTCAGGAAGCGGTCGTAACGTTGACGGTTTGCAAAACCGGCGCGACGTACTCGTACATTTTCCACCAACCCTAAGTATGCGACTTGATGTTGCACCTAAAAAAATAATTTAATTAGAAGATTCGATACGTGTTTGCGATTTTTATAATAATCTTAAGACTCACTAATTGTCTGTCCCAATTGTGAGGACTTTGATGAGGGTTTGGCTTTACGCAACGGACGTAGAAAGGCTCCTTGGTTTGCAATCCTTGAACCAAAGACGACATCGAGGCTCTGAAAAGTGAAGCCGCTGACGGTGGTCGTTTTGAAGTCTGAAATTATAAAAAAATAATCATATACTTGATAATAGTCTATGGTGCAAGGCTGTTTTAGAGACAATCACGTTAGTGTTTAGCTCCATTTCTGATCCATCCCTTCATGAAAGCTTAACTTTTGAGGATGCCTAACGTTGGATAGAATAGTTCAAATAATGCTTATTCGATGCGAGGGCATTAATAATTTTTATGAAGAAAAATGTCTTAAATAACCCTTTGAGTAGTGAGTTAATTTTACATATTTTTTGTAATTATTCATTTATTATTATTTTATATTGCATTAATAGTAAATTATAAAAGAAATCAGCGATTCCCAACGTTTTATTGTATTGATTTATTTTACTACTTTTTTGTATTAGTATGTTTTAATAATTTATTTTAACACTTTCCTATTATTAAATACCGTTAATTTATTTTACATATTTTTTATATATTATTCGGCTTTTGTGGATTTTTTTTATATCAATTTAGAGGTTCTCAATATTTTTTATAAAAATATTATAGACTTTAATTTATTGGTATTATTTTCTATGTAAATCATTTTTAATTACATTAAATTTGAAAAAATATAATGTTTCATATTTATTATTTCTTCAGTTATATATATACATCTGGGGTACCTCAAAACAGTGAAAGATCAACCACAGTACATGTACGGAGATACCGCTTAAGTGCGGCTATTGTGCAACTTTTGGGGTTGCACATTTCTAAATTTCATTGTTGAATTCATAGCAGAAATTTAGTTCAGAAATGAATGCTTTTCTTATGGTCAATTATATGTCACAACCATTTAAAACACTCAAGTAAGAAAGCTAATTAATAATAAATAATACCAACCTCTTTGATATGAGTTGCTCCTTCAGGCCACATATCCTTGAGGCTATGATTAGTAGAGGAATACAGCAGTCTTTTCAAATCTTGCCATAAAGCGTCTTTATTCTTATCCATAAAACCGATAATACTGTATGTAACATCTCCCGCGTAGTGCCTGTTATATTAAAAATACATTTAATATCTCTCTCGTCAATTTGTAAGATAATATAAATAAACATACGTAATGCGGAAGTCCTCTCTGTGTTGTAGAGCCTTATCTGTCGGTAACAGTTGGCGAGATGTGTAATGTGGATGCTGAGCTAATCTAGAGTCTAGTGCATTTAATAGAACTTCATCAGATATCTGTTAAAAATAAAATATTTACATAAGATTGATAACGATATTTTTCTAACATTCAAGGATCAGTATAAGCTCACCTGTTTCGGATTGAGGCAAGCTTCGTCCATGATCGAAATGATCCCTTTATGCGGAGCATCGACGAGCTCGCAAATCACTCTATTGTTGAAATACTGAATCGGCGTCCATTTGATGCCCTCGCGTTGATACTCCTCCTGTTCCTGTCGAAGCACGAGCTCGATGAATAGTTGCTGCAGCTTCTCGTTGCAATAATTGATGCAGAATTGTTCAAAGCTGTTCTTTTCGAATATCTCAAAGCCGTATATGTCCAAAACGCCGATGAGCAAGTTCTTGGACGACGTCTTCGGCACTTCGATAGCCGAATTGATCATCTTCACGATCCAAGTGAACATTCTGTCGTACACGGCTTTTATGAGAGCGTCGCGGGTGCACTCGGCGTCTAAACAATTATGCTCCTTGTTGACTAAATCGCCACCGGCTGATAAGACTCTGCCCATCATGGTTGCTTCCAAGGAAGCTTTAGTGACGCCGAGCACTCGGCAGCATAGATCCACCGGACCGGTGATCTTCATATCTTTGCCGTCGCCAGAAAAAGCAAGCTCTCCCTGAAATACACATTGTTAAAAAACTGATAATAATATAAATTATATTAATTAAATAAATCGACTGACCAAAAGAACAACGCCTGCCACTATGGACCAGATTTCTTGTAGTTGATTCGCTGAGAATCCGAGAGCCGTGAATGAGTTATTGGTGGTGTTGAAAGATTTAGAATCGACCGAAGTCGGCTTGTTAGGACCGACTACTTTATAGTGATTGTTACGCAGCAATCCCCAGCTTCTGATTTGTGTATCCGATGCGCCGCCTAACAACTGATAGAAAGAATGGAAATTTCTTTCGCCGGCCTGTTGACTCACAACTCTAGACTTCTCCAAAAGATAATTGCTGATATGACCGCCAATAGGATCGCCTTTATAATCGAAATGTATATCCATATATTTTCCGAATCGAGACGAGTTATCGTTCCTGTTCGTTTTAGCATTTCCGAACGTTTCCAATATCGCATTCGATTGAATAAGTACATTTTTAACCCTGAAACGAACTCGTTTAATTAAACCAAAACATTACATCAATCAAATAATATATAAAACGCAACAATCAATACCTTTCTATATAATCTCTGTGAATTTGAGTTGTGTTTGCTGCAATGTACTTCATTATGAATTTGGAAGCCTCCGTTTTACCAGCGCCTGATTCACCACTGATAAGTATACACGTGTCTTTGAACTAAAATCGCAAATTATATATAAATATTTAAGCATACTTTTTAAATACAGTTAAAGAGATTAAAAGCTCACCTGTTGTCTAAGTACTCTTTGGCATGCGTCGGCGACTGCGAATACATGAGGCTGAACTTCGTATAGCTCCCGGCCTCGGTACTGAGCCATCGTGTTCGGTCCATAAATGTCTAATGTTTTGTACGGATTTACTGAAACCAGCACCTCTCCAATGTACGTGTATATTATATTGTTTTGAAATCTATAAAGAAAAAGCAAAATTAAATCAGTGAAATGGGCAAACTTATTTTTCATAGGTCATAAATTGTGAAAGTAAAATCAGTTGAAATTGTATGCTTGATTTAATTTTAAAATAGATGTGCTAGTATTGTTTTATCGGTACATCGCTTTAGCGATGCTAACAGTGCTTATCTTATCAATTCCGTCACAATCAATACTCAAACTATAATTCAAATTACAAGTAATTTTGCGCTTTTATAAGAAACACCTAGATATGAGTGAATTTTATAGGTTAATGTTTGTTGGTCATATGCATCTCACAGGTTTAAAAATATGCCAGTCTTTTTTTATATAAATGGGAGGAATTTTTGGAAAATGTTCACATTTTTTATTGTAAGTAAGGGAGAAATTTTTCACGATCTTTGATTAAGGACTCAATTTTATCCCTACGGTTTTTGTTTACGAGCGAGTAGTAAGTGTAAAACCCACATTATATTTACAATGTAATTTATACCAACGCAGTGGTCTCCAATATAATTTTAGGGCCGCAAAACAAATCTACCAACTAGAGTTTTAACGCCAGTGACTCACCCGTGTGTCACTTGTTGATAATTTTTTTTTAAATTAATTAAATATTTACAAATTGTTATTTCTTAATTCGTAAAGATTATTGTACTAGCATCATTTATCAGTAAACCAAGTATTTTATATTTATTTTAAGAAAGAAATACTAATTAGTCGCTGTCGTTTAAAGGGTTAAAATATAAGTTATTTTCAACTATTCTAATATCAAATTAAGAATCGAAAAATACAAATTTTTACGTTAAAAATACAAGGTATTTATTTATTTTAATTTTATTTTTTTAAATAATAGAGCATTAAAATGTTGCAAACTTTTTAAAATCAAAACTTAAAATTGATCTTAAATAAATAAAAAGTTCAGTACCACCACCCACTAATAAAATACACAGCTGCATAATTTTAACCCTGAAATATGAGTAATTTCTGGAATTTCGGCAATTACAGTGTTTTTGTTTTTTTATTATTTTTTATGCGACTGCATTTATGTCGGCTTTTAGTTGTTATAATTAGAATGAGGATAAGAAGATAAATATGGCAAAATAAAAAATCACAATTAGCTATAGGTACTCTAGCCAAAAATCTGCAGGGGAGGGGGATGAGTATCCCTACAAATAACAACATATTTTAGAGTAACAATATAGTTAAAAAACGGGCAAAACGGTATTCGAATATTCAGATTTAAGTCTCTAGTTCCAACTTAGGAACTTTAAAAAGTGCATCCAGAGCTTATGAACTGTTAACCCTTTAAGTACTATTTAAATTTATACACATTTGTTAATTTGTTAGTATAAACATGGGAGTGAGTTAATTTTACGTATTTTTCTATAATTATTTTATATTGCATTTATAGTAAATTATAGGGAAAAATCAGTGATTCTCAACGTTTCATTGTTTTGTTTTGAATTACTATTTTTTGTATTAGTATGTTTTAATATATTTCTATTATTAAATTATTTTACATATTTATTATATATTATTCGGCTTTTGTGATTTTTTTTTATATCAATACAGAGGTTTAAAATATTTAAAAAAAAATTAATATGATATATTATTTTTTGTTATTTCATACTCTTTTATTTATTAGTATAATTTTCTATCACAATCATTTACATTAAATCAAAATAATATTATATTTTGTTAATTACAAAAATATTAAATTTCGTTAATTTATTTTACATATTTTTTATATATTATTGGGCTTTTGTGGATTTTTTTGTATCAATTCAGAGGCTGTCAATATTTTTTTTGGTGTTTATTATCATTATTTTTTGGTATTATTTTCCATAAAAATCATTTACATATTATATAAATATGTTTTTTATTTATATGTAAATTTAAAACTAGGTTGATTATCTCAAAACAGTGAAAGATCAACCGCCGTAAATGTACGGCGATACTGCTTGAAGGGTTAATATCAGCAATTGTTACTTAACTGACCATTTATAATTAAATAATATTTAAATAATACGAAAAAAACATTCCTCACTTTGCCCATTTTTATTTTATTGTGTATCTCAATATTTTTAATACTTCATGTAATATAGGCAATTTCTCTAAAATTTTCTATACATTTCAAAGGGTTAAAAAGTACTGCTGAAATCTATATTTAAGATGGTTTTCTAAATCGTGGATTTTTAAAGACGGTATTGGGGTAAATGCGAGTTATAAGAGATATCAATTAGCTTTTTTTTCACCACTGGATGAAGAATAAGAATGCCGAAAATTTTCGCTGTTGGGACCGCCCATAATCGTTACGGCAAAATTAGTCGTGAATGACTCATAAAAATAATTTATATATATTTTTTGTCGGCGTATCATTCATTAACCGGTATACATTAACAGTTTCAAAAGCAAATGCACTAAAATATACATTTCATAAAACGACGACGTTGCGAAATTTTACAAATTGTACGATCAATTTTAAAACTGTTGTGGTTTAATAATAATTTATATTAAAAAAACGCTCTTAAACGTAGTTTAAATAAACTAAAAATAAGTCGCAAAAGATAGATATAAAATAAACGCATCTAAAACTCAATGTTTTTAGTTACGAATACAATATAACTTTAATAGTTTTTTGATTGTGGACGATAAATATGTTGTAGCGTTTAGTCAATAACATATATTAATAAAACATGTGTTTCGTTTGTGATGTTCTACATAACTACATAATCTAGTTCATATACCACATACACGAAAACGTGCTTAAGAAATGTTTTAGAATAAGCAGAGGATACAATTTTGAAGCTCTTTTCAAAATAGTAATTACAGAAAATTCATAGTAGCTACCAAAAAAAATCAAGGGCGGATTTCAAGACTTTTTTCGAGTTACACCACTGGTGTTTAGCTTACACTGAAAAAAAATAAGACTATATCTACGCGGCTTAGTCCTTGTACGTCCCGATTTATCCGGGTTTGTGATTTTTGTCCTTGTTTATAACGTTATAGTATGTTAATCGTTTTTAACTGGCCCATAATATAGATTGCGATTTTGTTGTTATTAAGTCAGTCATCGCTAGGCAATGCATAGACGAGGTTATCGAGAATTTTTTTGTTTTGGGATCTAATTTTCAATTATTAACTCATTAAATGACAAACTAATATATTTATTGATGCTTAAAATAATAGTTTTGATGGGGCAGTATATAAAGTTGTTTAAGATTCGTCTACAAGGTGTTTTTAAAGATGAACTATGTTTAGTCTGAAGATAGACGTAGAATGATCAGACAAATAAAGTTGGAAGTTAGATCTTAATTGTTCTATCTAGTGGGGGAGGTAGTTCAAATTCGACTAGCATCTATCACGCGCACATGGCACCGAATTCACCTCTTCGCTCATCTGATTCCAGAGCCAATTGAGTGTGGGCGAGCAGACGGGCGAGGTCGTCACTCTCGCTTTGGAGAATCTCGAATTGAAAAAAAACACCATAGCACTTCTTAATAAATAAATATCACGCGTGGTGATTTTTATGAAATTTTTGGGAGATGCGCGCAGAAGAGCTTAGAAAGCATGGCATGTCTGCATAATTTGGATTGTTAAAACTGATGTAACTAAAACGCCAGCGATGACCGCAAGAGAACGCAAGCGCCTGATGACCAAAACCAGTTTGGAGTGTGTGTGTGTATGTGAATGCGGTTGCTATTTTTGCGAGAACTTTAGTCATTTAGAACATTCATAGTACCAAAATCATTCTATGGTACATATGTATATATGATATATATAACCCCCCAATAAACTTCCATGGACATAGATAGACATAGCGACATCAGGGTGTGGAACGTTCCAAATTTAGCTTTTTAAATATGGACACTCGAGTCGAGGTGCATATGAAAAAAAACCAAAGTAAAACCTTTCAAAATAACATCGTGCTCATCCTGAGTCATCCAAATTCGGTCACACGTCGTGGTGATGTTTTTATCTTTACTTCAAGGTGTGTCACGTACGTATGACAAGTACGCGGAAGAAACGTGTATTGTCATTTTTAAAGATTTATTAAATAATCAAGATAAAATGTATAGTCAATAGAATAAGAATATGCTACATTCATAGAGTTCGAAGAAAATGTATTTAAACTTTCAAGTGATTGGGATTCTGAGAAATGAGTATCAATGAAATTTAAATGCTCATTCACGTGCACTATATTTAATTATGATACACAAGCGTCCAAAAAAACATGGCAACAAACATAGCTGATTAACATTTCCGGGCACGCATCACAATAATAGAAGGTTAACAATGCGCTCCATAAAAAATACATACTTCAACCTTTCGGTAGCCTAATTTTTCATATAAATCTGTCAACATTTCCTTTGAATTGTGCCGAAGGGGTGGTGTTAATCGATTTTGATACCCAGAAGTCCTATTGCGAAAGAAGTTCATCAAATGGCAACAGAGTACAATGCAGCAAGCAACCAGAGCGTGACTACCACTGCACA
The DNA here is from genome assembly GCF_051122295.1 of Plectrocnemia conspersa. Taxonomy (NCBI): domain Eukaryota; kingdom Metazoa; phylum Arthropoda; class Insecta; order Trichoptera; family Polycentropodidae; genus Plectrocnemia; species Plectrocnemia conspersa. Next base: position 3,294,861 of record NW_028277173.1, read on the forward strand.
ATAGAGGCGAGGGTCCTTTATCTTCCGCACTAAATATAACTTGAAAATTTGAGGTAGATGCTTAATTGGATAGTGGGTGTCTGGATACACTTAAGCTATTCTAGGACAGTGCTACTCAAACATTTTTTCCAGGCAATGTTGATACACCTACTATAATTTCATGAATTTGTAAATAGCAAATTATCCAAAGATCCCTTTATTTTAGACAGAAAAATGCAAACCATTTAATAAAATACTAGGAATCTTAATGAAATAGAAACATTAAAAAAATATAAAATTTTCAGATCATCCCTCAAAGAAAATCTAAAAAAATAGTCGCTAATCTATCCTAAAAATATTTTTTTAAATGTATCAATTTAGTAAAATCATATTGGAATACATTTTCACCGGTAGATATATATTTTTACGAATGAAAACATAATTAATCTGGCTGGTTATTGATAAAATTATATGATTTCAACTTTTCCATATGTTGCAATATATACATTTACATACTAATGTTACAGTGAATGTGTATTTTTCAGTAGAGTTATATTTTCAGTAGTGAAGTCAAAATACATTTCACCGGTAGATATATATTTATACTAGCTAAAATATAATTTAATTGATAGGCGCTAGTGAAATTATATGCTACTCTAAAATATCTATGAATCTCAATTTGACAGTTGCGAAACGTCCATTTTCTGTTCAAACCCAAACCAAACCTAATGAAAGTTGAATTTTCTCCGAGTGGTGGTGGGAGAAACTGGCGCAGGGATGATGTCCATGGACCTCAAAGATCTCGTAGGGGACGTGGCAGCGACAGTATAGTGAAGGATCTCTCTGCTACGATGGTGCTCGTATGAAGGAGTCCCATGACAGTATACTGTTTGTGACTACCCTCTCCTCTCAGGGCTGCAAAGCTTGCTGGCAATATATGTACTCGTTTCTTAGAACAAAGAAATAGGAATACGCCTTTAGAAAGCAACATTTGCTAGATGGCCATTGTCCAAGGTCGTATACTCCAACGGGAATCTTGTGGATCCGGTGATTTATTAAATCCGCAATCGTTTTGCAGCAAATAAATATTCATTCAATGACAGAATATTTACAGTAAGAACAAAACTCGTGTTATTTGTGTGATTTTCTGGTCGTAACGAGGGCTTTTGTGTGTTATCCCATCCATTACGCTATTGATTTATATTGGTCACAGTAAATTAACGTGAGTTTTGAGAATAAAACCCCACAATTGTATTTCATTAATTAAATCAAAAGCTAAATATTTTGTATTGTATTTGTTTCTAAATACATATGTGATAAAAAAATTATGTTTTAAAAAAAAATATTTATTCTATTGGCTAAGATTGATTCAATTTTTTTGATAGATTTGATAATTGTTAAAGATTCTCCTATTATCAACTTTGTATAAAGGAGTTATTTTGGCAATTTTTGGGCAATCGGAGAATATTTCGTTTTTCAGATTAAATAATTTTACTAAAATATTCAGTACCAGGCACAGACTTATTTTTTAATTTGTTTGAATATCTTATGACTTGTTCTGATTTAATTTGGTAAAAATAAATAGATATTTATGCCTGCACTACACTCTTTGGAAGTTGGCCAAGGTTGGCCAAGGACGGAGAATATAGTGGGTTACTTCGGTCGAGTTCGGTTCTGTCCTCTCTAAAATCTCTCGGAAGTTGTCCGAGGTTATCGAGAACGGGAGGTAAAGTGAGGGTAATTCATTGTCGGCAAACGGACCGAAGTCGGAGCTGCTCTTTCGAGCGCGAGCGTTGACATACTTCCCCTTTCGCTCTCTCGCGTGTTAAGTGATGAGAGTGAGAGAGATAATGATATGGTATTTCGCAAACTGAGATAGAACGAGTAACTCGGTTCAATTTCAGTATGCGCGTAGGTGTCTTATGGTCAACACGCATGACGAGCGCTGCATCGTGGTCACGTGGTCAAGTTATATTACCACAAGCTTATCGGGGACTTCAACAGACTCTTACTGACATCTTTGAATATTTTAGGGCACCAAAAGGGATTAATTATATTTTTGATAGTATATTCTTCTAACAGATATCGTTATTATATTTTTTTTTCATATACAATTAAATAACTAAAAAATAATTAGTGGTACTTGATTTTGTTTAAAAAATTGTTTCAAATATCCTTATGTATTTTCCTAGATCGGTTTATATAAATGTCACACCATAACGAATTCTTATTTAGAATCGATGGCGACAAATTCTAGGATAGTCACAGATGTGGTGTTCGTATTCTGAAGTATCATTTTTATGCCTTATGGCATTTTGCAAAAGCCGACAAAGATTTTGCGTAAATTGAATATTTACGACCGAAGTTTTCACTGATATTGTATTGGTGAGTGCCCACACAAACTTTTATAATTATCAGTAGCGTAATTTTAATAATATGACAATTTAAAAATTGCGATTATTTGGCACATTTTTCGATCCCGCGCAAATATGCCAGCTGTACGTGACAGCAGCTGCCGTGCGGACGTCATTCACGGCCGCCGTCCAAACGGCATATGAAATTTGTGGCAGTGTGGCCGCTACTCGGAAGTCGGCGACCTCGGCCGACTTCAGTTGAACTTCAGTTCGGACAACTTCCAGAGAGTGTAGTGCAAGCAGTATACTTGAGCCATATTTATGATAGTGGTTAAACTTTTATTTTTTCTTCTATAAGCAATTTTTGTGATGACGAATGTACATATATGCAATTTTGAGTAGTCATGAGAATTCACTTTGATTTAAAAAAGTACAAGGCGAAGTCGCACTTAAAAATATTTGTTAACTCTTGATCAACAGCCAGGTCACACAGCTTATATTCAGAAAAATTTAAAATATTTTTTATCACCATTTGAGTAGCACTGTTCTAGGATATGATTTGAAAGATGTAGTGAAACTATGGTGTCGTGTTCTCTAGACCGAGATTACCAACACACGAACGAGACCTAAATTTAAACCATTGAGGGGTTCCTCTCCAATAAGACTACGAGAATACGGTTTGGTGACCACACGCGTCAGTTCGTCACATTCTGGTCGCCGTGAAAGTTTTTCTCCAAAAAAATCTGTAATCGGATCTAGAGCATTTATTTTCGGATACGCGTGTGTGTGCAATTTCGCAGATTGAGTTGTAAAAAGCATCACTTTTTAAACGGTGTTTGAAATAATTGGCGTTGAAGAATTGGAACGCGCACTTGCTTATTAGTAAAGCGAGCGTCGGTGTCGTCGCTTATCAACGCCGCGATAAAAACCGTATAATATGCAATTATTTCTTTTTTATAGTACAATTTAACATATAAAGCTATGGCAGGGTAACTAGTAATAAATTTGCATACGATACACGTATGACTTTGTACAAGAACATGCTTCAAGAATGCCATTCATAAGAAAGTCGTGGATTGTTTTTAAAGCTGCTCAACATGTGCTCTAAACTTGAAAGCACAATAATACCAAATCATGTACAACTCTTGCATTCCATTTTAATAAAGCAAATGCTCGCTAATTAGCTACCAGGTGAATCAAAGCTGGCGTGAGTCACATAGGAGAGAGTTCTGTTATCCGAACGCATGATAACCCTGAGGAGTGACGTAATTTGTGACTCAGTCATGGCGTCACTCGGTACGCAGAAGAAAACGACAACACGAATCGCAGATTATCGATTCGCTTTCCGGACTAGTCGGAAAAAGCTGAAAAGGCGGACTGGTTGAGCTTCTGTTGGCCGAAGAGTGAAAACGGAAAGTGAAACCAATCGCCGAGATTACGAGAGCGGTTTGATCATGACTTTGAACTCGCACGGATTCTGGCAAATCAGGTCACAGAAAAAAAAACACTAATTGAAAAGAATCAAAGCGACGAGTTGTAGTTGAAGTTCCACATGGAACCAATTAGTCTTGATTGCGTCTTCTTTGCACATTGATTACACATGTTTAAGCTGAGTACCTTGTACCATCGTATTCCAGCAGAAAATGTGTACATAAATAGCTAATAAAGCTGCTTATATTTAACACACATGGCGATTATACCACGAGAAAACCCTTGAGGAGTAGAATTGCGGTCAAAGTTGGTGTAAGGAAATCTCTGATCTTCGATATGTCGATAACATATGTAACTAAGAATCAAAAGTGCAATAGTAAATGGCAATAAATTCAATGGGACTTTGAGTCAGAATAAAAATCAAATCTCGCCTGGTCATGATTATATTATTCAAGGTTAGAATAAATATAAAATTATTAGAATAAAAATAGCATAGTCAGAATAAAAATATAGGACGATCAGAATTAAAATAATGAATGGTCATAAGTATATTATTTAAAGACGAACGAAGCGGGAATAACGATAGAGCGACAGCCGAGAGCACGCTTGGTTTACTGTGTTGACATCTGACAATGTAGCGAGCGCAACCAAATAAGTTAAATAAACAAACACACTGATAATGATAATAAACTGCTGATATGCGAATGACAGATCGACCAGTTGTACAAATATACAGCGTTACAGCATTAATAACACTATTTCTAGCTGAAAAAAATTATTCTGATCAACTATCAAATAATTTATACCATTTAATATTTATTCTGGCCGCTTATATTCTGATTATTTAATATAAATTCTGACCCAAAAAATCATTTTTGAAGTTCTATATATGTATCGTGTTTGAAATATTACAGTTCCTAGATTCATAAATTAAAAAATATATTAAAAATTTTATTTTAAATTATGAATACTGCTAATTATAGCATCCAAGAATATACTTTTTATAACTTTTTTTTTACAATATTTATAAGATGCTCAACTGCGCATTTTATAAATATTGTAAAACACATCTTACTTCTAGTTTAATTTCTCATATAATAATACAACCACCACTGCGAATACCATGCATACCAAAGAATACCAATCTGCAATTAATTAAAGAGCTGCAGTTTAAAAAGAGGTTGTGAACGAAATGTATGTATGCAATATAGAATACAACAATTTCAAGTAGCTGTTTTTGCTCTCTGTATATCAAGGCCGACCAAATCAAATACTTAACTGACTAAACCAATGCAAGCAAAAAAAAAAAAACTGTTCGTACTCATTTCACCAGTTGTCCAACATAATACATTTAATAATGAAATTAGAAACCATTGCTATTTACCTTTCATCCATATCATTAATCTTATTTTCAAGCACTTTTTTTTTTAAATATATAAGATATTCTCTATAAGCTGAATTTTCAATACCTAATATATACGACCAGCTCGATTTTAATTAATCATCACGATGTAAGACTAGAAAAATTGTTTCTTAATAAAAACGCTCGATTATCAAGCGTTTATATTAAGACATTTTATAACAATATTACATCGAATAAAAGACATATAAACCGAATTTTGGTCAATAGGAGAGCGCAAAAAACAATTATCACTTCTCAGAAGTCAAAAATCCACGTCAAAAGCAATAAAATCGTGGCGTCGCCGTCGCAGTGGGAACGCTCGTTACCGAGCGTTCCCACTGCGACAGCGCCGACACGATTTTATTGCTTTTGACGTGAATTTTTGACTTCTGAGGAGTGATAATTGTTTTTGCGCTCTCCTATTGACTAAAATTCAGTTTGGATGTGCTTCGATCAGCCCTCTTATATTAGAAGTGCATAATAATATCTTAATATTTGTAAACAAACTATGGAGCAATATGTGAGATGCGATGTTTGTCTGTACTATTCTTCCGCTTATTTTCCCTGAGGGATAAGTTGGCTAAGTTTGTATTTTGGACTTGAACTAATGAAAGTTTTAAAACTATAATTAGTTTTAGAATTTGCGTTAGATTAGGTTTGGGTTTGAAAAGAAAATAGACGTTTCGCAACTGTCATATTGAGTTTCATAGACATAGAGCAGCATAAACGCGTAAAATACATACACGTCCAGAAACATACATTAGTATTTAAATACTTTATTATTAATACATTTATCAAACGGTAATTAACTTTAATTCGAATTGCGTTTTTGAGCAAAAAAGTGATATTGAAAATTAAACTATGATATCATCTAAAAAATTTGACCTCCCAGAAGTATTAGTATCGATTTATTACGTGTCTAGAAAATGACTAAGATGACAACATTAGCCTTGTCACATAAGTGTTTAATGTCAATGTATATTATCATGGTTTAACGCAGAATGTTACTAACAATCTCTAAACTGTCTACGATCTAGGAATATAGGAACAAACTTTTTTATTATAAATCAACAATTTCACTTTTAAACACGTGTGTAAATGCTTTCTAACAAATCTAATTAGCATAAATCATTACTAGTTGCATATACTCGATAAATCACGACATTCCTAAAGCCCGAAGTATTTTTTCTAAGCATTCATCTACAATTTGTTTTGGTACATAAGTGATGGTATGGCCGCAGGTGAACAATTTCTAAACAAGTCAGAAATGCGGCCCTGTGTTATCTTTTTTTAACATGAAAAATGCTTCATTAGGAATATGCGGGCGCTTCACTAAAATAAGCACATGCACACACCACTCATTATAACGTATTGAACAATTTAAAACATAGCGTACTCTTTTAAAAAAAAAACATTTACCGGAACGTTATGTTGTAATGGACGCGTCAGCGATTGTCAAAGTGTCAAACAGGTGTCTGAAAATGAATTTGTATAAAAACGCAACCGAGTTTCAGTATGTCGAAAACGTGGTGCGAAGAATGTGTTAATTACGCATGTGAAATATTGACATTCCAGATAATTAAACACTTGTCAGTGACTTACAGAACCGTATGCATAATGCGGACGAATACATTTTGATTAACGCAAGTGGTCCAAATTTGAATACAGCTGCAGACAGAATCTTCATGCAAGTTAAATTTAGGAATATTATTCCTATAAAATAAAGTTTTTTTAAATGTACATATATATTATAAATTAAAAATAATTTACATATACGTCATAAAACACGAATAAATATAATAATCTTAGTATACAACAAAATAAACCGCAATTGAAACTTTGCGGTTAGTGAAGAATTTTAAAAAATATGCTTTTTAAATTACATAGCTAATAAAAGTCTTTGTATAATATAAATATTATTCGCCTCAATTGTATTTCAAAGATTGAAAAAATCTCTACGCGGCATAACATTGTTTAATTAAATTGAAAAAAAATTGTCTTGTAAATTATTTAGAATATTATTAAATATATGCTTTACTTAAAAAATATGTTTTTCTTAGATATGCATAAAAAAATCATTTTCAAATTTAACCCCTTATTGCCGGTCATTTTATGATTACTATCTAAATATAAATAAAATATATTTTCGAATTGTTATTTTTCTCCGAAGCGAATATGTTACATCAGAAATTCGCGCCAAATTAAAAAAAGCTGATTTATTTCGGCAACCATAGAGTTAAAAATCGTTAAAAAATCGTCATTTAATTTTATTTAAATTTAATTAAAAAAAAAATATTCTTTTATTCTTTACCTTAATTTTTTTAATTTAAAAATTTAAAAAAACAAATAATGATATTAATTATTTTTAATTAAAAAACATACATAATTTCATTTGAAAATATAGGAATATTTTAAAAAATGTTTTTTTTTTATATATTATTATAGTTGCTTGTATGTTTTATTCTTTCGCTGACTTGACAGGCCCAATACGTTTCAACAGATATAACACAATAAAACACCAGTGGTGCAAGTTCAGATTTAAAACAAAATTATACATCAGTGACATCTGTTTTATTATTATAAAATATAAATACAGCTTAGTCAATAGATTTAGGTAGGCCCGGTTTTTAATAATATCGCATTTTTATAAACACAGATTTGAGTCTACTGCTAGGACCCGAACCCACAGCCTCTGTATTATCAGTCCAGCGCCTTACGAACCACGGCATTTCAGTTTTTATTTAGAAAAATGCGTCAATAATCTCAAATTTTGCGCTCAAAATTTTGATAGTGCTTTATCATTGCAAAATTATAGGCGTTTTAAGAAATCAATAATTTATGTATTAAATTATAATAGACATATGAAATAAAACATGAATGGAAAAACCAAGCAAGATAGAACAGTGACTAATAAATAAACAAAACTGAGTTCAAATCCCATATACTGTTTTTCAATTTCTATCGTGCCTATAAAATATGTGTCACTAATGACTTTGTTTTAAATCTGGTATTTTACAGTTATGTGTTATACAGTTGTAACGTATTGGGCTCACGCATAACAAGTCACAGCCTAAGAATAAAAATATACAAATTAGCGAATATAAATATACATACAAAATTATGTTTTTATTTATTTCTAAAATATACTTATATGTATATTTAATCAAAAATAATTAAATTTTAAAATAAAAAGAGATTTAAGCTTAGAATGTAAGAACAACCTTTTTTTAATTAAACCTAATTTATTGATTTTTTGACGGCTTTTAACCCGTTGGTTACCGAAATACGATATATTAGCTTTACGGTGATAATTGCTATATTAAAGAAATAATCAATTATCATTAGGTTTTCCTAGATTTTTTAAATTTCACGGATGATTAGGATTATATTGTAAATTCACAAATATACAGACTGATTTCATTCTGGTGTATCACTACTAACTTGTTGGTGTTTATTGTGTTTTTAACCCGCTGTAACGCATTGGGTCAACGCCTGGCATGTATAATAATAAAATTGACTATAAGTAAAAATGAATTAATATCCCAAAATACACATTCATTTTATTATTTGCGATTATTTAACAAAAATATATTTTAATTAAAAGCTATATTATTAGTGAAACATACTGAAAAAAAATAGGAAAAGAAAATATTAGGTTATTAAAAATAATCATATAAATCTTAATTAAAATTACTGAAATAAAATTGAAATATTTAAAAACAAACGAGTTTAATATACATATATAACCCCCTCACCGTTCAAACACAAACATACAAAATCAAATTGTTTTTAATAACAAAGGTGCATTACTAAACAAAACACGAGTGAAATCAGAAATTAGGAACACGATAGTCTGCTGACAATAACTCATGGCTTAATAGATATATCAGATATTTTCCCACAAATAGCGTAAAAGAGATGCACAGGAGGCGCAGCTAAACAGTAACATTATTGGTCCTAAGATTGACCACATCACCACGGACGAGCATCGAAAACATCAAGACCACGATGAACTAGGGACCAGAGGCACTCAATATTTTTACAACTGCAGAACGACGAGGACTTGATTTAACAGTTTTGAATCATTCGACACCGCCATCCGATACTGAAACCTGTGTTTTTATTATATATATCGGTATAATTTGTATATTTTCGCAATAAAACTGTGTATCAAACAGATTTTTCTGGGTCTAACTGATGAATAAGTCACACTACTCGACTTTTACCCCGAGAAACATATTAACAGTTTCATATAAAAGCAAAAAATAAATGAAAAGAACATGGAATTTAATTCTATAATTTTAGTAGCGCTCTGTAAACAGCCACTGCGTTGGTTCCTTCCTTAAGCAAAGGCGTACTTATCGATAAGTAGACCTTCTATACATGATGCGCCCCTGCTAGTACAGCTGCTGAATTTTTATTCAACGTAAGGCATCGTGTTTCGTACATTTTAGAATATTTTTTTTTTAATATTTTGTAACTTAGACATATATTTTGGCACAATTGTGAAAAGTGGTTCGCTACCTATTTTATAGCTAATATTTAATACAATTCAAGTCTTTATCTCAACATATAATTTTATTTCCTTGCTATCTGATATATCTATATCAAAAACCTATATTGCTATTATTAAAAAACAGCAATATTTTTAATTAACAATTTATCTGAATTGACAGCTTATCGTTATCAGTTTCTTCTCAAAATCCTACTTATACACATTGATATTGTTTTTAATTATCTACACAAGCACATTACATAAACGCTTCATTTTCGAGCAATTTATTATATACACAATATACAATTTCCCATTGACAAATATATATTTAGAGGAAAATCTAGTTTTATCTCCCTTTCGAATCAGATTTGATATCGATCTGATACCCATAAACCCAGACAACAATCGAACGTTATGAAACGGATTTTTCGCAATGGAATCGTCCTACTTTCCGGGACTACTATGACTATGACAATAGATTGCCAAATGTCACGCGATTCAGACGGTGGGCGCCGACGCCGGAAAAGTTCGACAAACTCCGTAGACCCGGGTCAATTGTTAATAATGACGATTCCACAACATATCGGCCTTAAGTTCTAACGGACCGATCGTCGAATATTTACCACGGAAGATCTTAAGGCGGTCAGGGGTATTCAACTTTTTTTATAATTTGGGACGTATCGTTAAAAGCAATAGAAGCAAATCGGCTTTTGTGACACTTTGAGCCAATTAAGGCGCGGCCGATGGTAATCTAATATTCGAAAACAAGATAGACCTAGAGTGGTTCAAAATCTAAATATCAGTATTCACGTATAAAATAGTTACACTTAATTATTAATCGGTTCAATCAGTAAACGTCAAAACAGCATTACAAAGATAAATAAGACGATAGATAACACAAATGTCAGCGATAGACTTAGATTTTATCTTTTATATTTGAAACAAATTAATAATTACTTCAAACAATACTTATATACACAACCAAGAGACCATAATGGTTTCGCTTATAAATAGCCACCCGGGAGACTGACGGATGAATAACGCATAATGAGTTTGAAAAAAATTGACATCACTTTTACACCAGTTTTATTGTACAGTAGCATGCAATAAAATCTACAGCACTTATTGGAATCATAAATAATTTAAGATATAATATTCGTAATCCTTAAATTAATTTATCTGAACTTTTTATCACTCACTTAGGGAATGTCTATATTGTTTTTGAGACAATAACTATAGACAATTGACTTCAGCTTTCGTGGTGAAAATATTTATAAAAAATATAATACCATATAAATCGCCTATAATTAAGTTTGAATGAAAATTTCTATTATGTATTCGTCAATTAGGTTATCGACAAGACATTTACATTCGGTCGGTTATAACGAGAGTTTTCAAATATTCACTATTTTCAACTATTATAGATTATATATTCGAATATAAAAAAAATATAAAAATTCAGCTTTAATAATGAATACAGTACATACATATTTACTAGACTATTAATTTTAACTTTGAAATTAAAATATAGCATTAAAACTTTATATAAGTAAAAGTTTTGTTTTAATTATTATTGCCAGCAATATGTATTGCCTTATTGCCAGCAATATGTTGTATACTATTTTCAATATTTCTGTAAATTTGTGTTGCAAATATATTTAAGGAAAAATTTAATTTTGTAACTTTAGCACATTTATTAAATTAGAGCTATAAATGTTTCAAAAGGTTTCATTTTATTTATTACTGCTGCCGAAATGACTCATTCAGATATTGTTCATGTGGACTTGATTGTCAGCAATGTGTTGTCTATCTTTTCTTTTTAATACATGCATCTAACATGCATAAAATGGACCAATCGACACCAAAGCTCGAGTGTTTCGGACTGTGAAATAGTGACGCTTTTTTATGAGAGTAAAATACATTTATACGGTTGCATTACGTACTTTGACAATGACAGACAAAAAATGTTAACAGGGAACTGTGCGAAATCCAGAGAGCCAATTATATGGGAGTGCTTCTTATATTCCGGAGCGGAAGGTGGAACAATGAAGACGATGGATTATAAAACTATCCTGGATTTTTTTTAAGCACATGGACTCAAATTTGGACTGTGTTTCAATGATATTTCTGCACCTTGTTTTTTTGATAATGTAGGAAAAAACTTGAGACTGGCTCTTAAATAGTCGAATATCTTCGGGCAATATGTAATAAAAAAAAATCGATCACGAAAATCGATGAGTAAAAAAAGAACTTATAGAAGAGATCGAAAAAGTTGGTCACGACAAATTGGACCACGAACTAGTTGAACCATTTATTAAATTCGTGCTTTTCCATGTTTTAGCAGTATTGAAGACTTAAAGTAGTGAACAAAATATTAATATTTTATGTTTATAAAATATGTAATGTACGATTTTAACCCTTTAGTGATAAATTAATTTTCATAAAAGTCGCGTAATTAGTCGATTTTACAGTAAAAAATAAATTTAAAGATTAAATTACAATTTTTTATGTTTATATTCATTCTATGCTGCAACTATATTTACCTTCAGGATTAAGTCTTTAATTTAGTTTTTACTGTATAATTGATTTATTACGTGACTTTATATGAAAATTAATTCAGCACTCAAAAATAAAATATTTTTTTATTGAGCGTGAGATAAATACGAACCGTACACGGTGATTCGGATTTATCCACACCTAGCACATAAAAGGTTAAAATAAATTTTCAACAAAATTTTTTTTTTTTTATAATTTTACACTCTACTTTATATTATTATAAAATATATAATGTCGTCTATTCTATGATATTATATCATATTTATGGTATATATCCTATGAATAACATATTCTATGTTTTCCTCATAGTCCAGATAATATTACACATCCTGTAACAGTAACATTAAATCGGTCAAGGCATTTGAATAATAGGTTGATAATTTCTGTAACGTTGCATAAAACACGTTAAATAAATAGCTGAGATTAGATTAGCATTCGCGACTACTTAATGATAATAGAAAGCCTCTTATGTATATTTATATATTTAAAAACTAGATCAGCTGAACAAGTGGTTCATATTACATTTCGGAATTTATAATATACTTAATTGGATTATGTTTAAATAGCTTAATTTTAAACACAAACTTTCACAATATGTAAGTTAAAAAAACACGGTTCTTCAGGGGTAAGGCGAATCATTGATAATCTAATACGATGGAATCGAACTCGATTCCGATTAGATAGATATACCAATTTTCGTATAAGGGCCACTGCTTGTGTTTTTTCTGTGCCAGCTACAAAACGTGTTTCGAAAAAGCCATTAGAAGCATCCATTAACGGTTCCTCTTTTATGTTCCACTGAGAAGCAAAAACGCACTAAGGTCGCGTCTTGAGGAAGAAGAGGACAAGGTGGAGTTGCAAGATTTGCAAAAAGAGAATTAAAACCTTGACCTTCGGTGGTAACGACGACCGCGATTGCATGTCTCAAGGTGAACTTGGAAAGGATGGATTCGCGGGAAAGTTGCTCCATGTTTACGTTAGAAGTAATGCAAAAATCGACAACAATAAGATTGTAGCAATTTAGCATAATTTATATATTTATCAATACATTGCTATATTCGTTATTTTTATTGACTTGTATTTAAAAAAGGGAGTTCGAAAATAGCTGTTCTGAAAGACTTTTTTTTGTACACACACAACAAAAAAAGCTATACAAATGCAAATGTATCTTAACAATTTGGAGATTACGATGAATAGTGCGTTGAACTCTTAAACAATTAACTACTAAAAGTGATTTAAAAACTATTTATTATTTAATTTAAAATGAGTTTTGACCGTACAAAATCGTAACAGAGCAATTAACTTGTATACTATCCGTTAAACAATTTAAAAACTGACATTTTAGCGTTCTGCTAGAAAGGAATGTTAAGGATAATGGACCAGCATTATGTATTTTTTGGGCGTAATTGACGATAAAACGGGATCTATTGTGAATGGCTCAAAAGCGACAGAATATGCCAATGAGACAAAGGATTCTACATAGCATCCTATCCAGGGTATCTATTATATATTCTATTATAGATTACAGTTCCACCACAAAATATCTATGAATCGCCAAGGAGCCAAAGAAGAAGAGGATCGTTGATCTCCTCCCATTTCCCCGATCGTTTATAAGCTAGAACGCTGCCACAGGAAAATAACTTAATAACTAGTAATTTAAATAAAAAAAAACTTTAAAAATTCATAATTGTAATATTCCAACTCAGAATATGGTAGCGATTTTATATACAAAATAAAAGGGGCAGACTGATCATTTTTGCTATTGAAATTATATACAATGACATTACGTCGAATCTATGATATTGCTAATTGTGCAAAATCTGCAAAAATTTGCCTAATTCATGAAAAGTGCAACTGAAATAGTAACGCTTCGGTAGTGTTTTTTATATCATTTTTGACAGTAGCGAAACTTTTATTGAAGGATTCGATTTATTTTGCTCCTATAAAGTGTATGAATAGTAATGGCGTTAAAAATAGTGGTCCGTTATACTTTATTTAGTCGTGAGATTGGCGGATATCTTGAAATTAAATGAAATAAAATAATTAATAACTATTGGATAGGATAGGTGTGAGCGAGCGAGCGTTAGTGAACAGTGAACACCCCACGAATAACTCTCTGCAACGAATCATGGGGTGTTCACTGCTCGCACCTAACCTGTCCAAAATACATGTACGTCATCATATTCAAAATGCTAAACTTTTTTGCCATTCCAAATAAAGATGAATTAATAATTAATTTATTTTTATATAATGAAATGATATTTGGTTTAGATACAAAAGACACCACCCGAGCGCTATTATTTACTTTGCTCAATCCACAAAATAAGCAAAAAATCCTGCGCAATTCACGCATTAGGCAGATAATTTGCCTAATTCATGAATGAAGCAACGTCTCTGCACTTTTTTGCCTATTTCACGTAATAAGCAATTGCACGGATCGGTGTAACCACTATTACCTAATTTGTGATAAGTGCAAAACTGTCGCTTTATTAATGAATTAGGCAACTTTTTGCCTATTTCACGTAATAAGCAATTCGGTGTAACATATACACTACTACAAATTAGTCAATAAAGTGATTTTTGGGGCAATTTTTTAGCTGGAACTGAGGTTCGTATTAATCAATCCGGTATATGTCCTAATAGTATGAGTTCAGAAGTACGGCATAAAGTCACAATTAGTCTAACGCCCTTTTCAGTCCTTGGTCCTCTGACAAATATCGATAATTCGGGGGTGGAACTAGATTTGTTATTATCAATACCTGGGTTTAAATTACATACGTATATAGAGATACTTAACTTAACTTAACTTAACCTCACGAATGAATATCGTAATGAATAATTAAAATAAAATTGAGTCAAATTTTTAAAAAAAATTTAAATTTGTTTAGTATATAAACAATTAGCTATATTAATATAAGTAAACATCTGCCCACAGCATGCTTAGGATTAGGGTATCATTTTTATTGTGCTGTGCTTATTTTGGAAAGTAAATAAATAACTCGATATTTTTACAAATAAAGGAATGTCACACAGTTATACATTTATAATTATGAATCAGAATAAAGACCTAATTAAGATAATTTAAATAAAAGAATAATTAAAAATGTTGTTAAAATGAAAATAAATAATATTTCATTACTGCATGATGTTGAATATAATACTAATTACACAATTAATCGATCGATGAGATCATCGATCAGATCTCTAATTATAAAACAATATAATTACAGCAATGATGATTCACTGCTTATCAAGTTGCTTATCGATTGGGTAATCAAATTTAGAGTTATACAATTGCACTAGTAAAATTTGAAGTTACCACACATGAAACAAGTGTCTGTAATTAAGCGTTACAATCGTTTCAATGTAAACAACTCACCTGCGCCTATATAACAATAACAATAGATTGGAACTATTTAAAAAATCAATATTGATAACGCTCACCGAGCACCGGGCGGAAAGCTGATTAGGTCAGGGCTTATAAATATAGCTTATGAGTCAAATAATACAGTCTTATCAATAGTGGACATTGCTGGACGACCACATCCTTATGATTTAACGCAAGCAAAGCATAAGAATGTGTCATTTTATACATCGAGTATGAAAGAGTAACTGTAAAAAATATTGCATTGTGTCGTATGCATAGGTGGAAACACTTTGACGGTGAGTAACTTGATAAGTTTGTGCCTTGAATGTTAAGTACCTATGAAACTTCATCAGTTTCTCATTGGAATGTTCGTATTGTGCATTGTGCATTGTGCACTTTTAGGGTGTTGCGTGTGTGTAATATGTGAGAGTTAAAAGATTATACGTTTTCAAATAATTGTTGTTTTTTTCTTAAACACATTAGCCCGGTAACTCATTATTTTGAGCATGTTATATTTTTTGTTACCTGAGTTGAAGGTTGTCCACGAAGAGGTCGGGCGTTAGATCGTCCAGCAGTACGAAGTCAGGTACGCCCACTTCTGGAGCTGTCGCCATCCTGAAGGAAACAAAACTAGACCGGCGATAAAAAGACACAACCGAAAGCAACGAACTTCGCCGGCAAACTGACACAGCCGCGTACTAGTCGCTCGCTATTTTTGAATTTCACTCGTTACTTCGGAACGTTACAAGATGGCAACACTAATGAAGCAATGTCAATAATTAAAAAAAAGACTATTTATTAAATGAATTTATAAAATTCTTTGTTGCGTAAAAGTTATTGTTTATACATAACAATAATATTTATTGAACAATAAATAAATATACAGATTAAGCAACATTTTATTAGTATGTATTAAAATATATGTGCTAGGATGGGTAACCGCATATAAAATTTCTGGAATAGTTTTGTATGTTTTGAAATAATGTTTAATATATAGTATAATTTAACATATTCTTATCTGTGATGTATTACTAGTACACACTGCTTATAATAATTTAATGTTTAAGCATTGAATAAAATAATAATAACCACATTTTGTCTAAAAAATATAACCATGGCTATGGAGCCGGAGTAGAAAATATCGACCGACTCTGACTCTTTTTTAACCCTTTCCGCCATGCGTTTTAAGTCGATATTATTGAGTAAAAAAAAGTTATTATAACAGCCGACCGGCTACCGGTCGCGCGTGATCACACGTAGACACATACACTGGCGTGGCACTAATCCAAGCGAATGACATCCAGGGTCATGTTTCTACACTGGTCAAATTTATATATGACATGTTGGAAATTGTATGTATTTACTAATTACTTTCACACTTAATTCGTTAACACATCATCTGACTCGCATCCTGTCATAAAAATTCAGAGCTCGACAGCATTTCCAAAATGTATAGAAAAATCACGTAAATTGTATACCAAAAATTGCTAATTATGTTTTGTTCATTCTTCTTTGAAAATAATTAAATATAAATTTGATATTTTAAATATCTTAACGAAATTTTTAAATTCGGAGTCGGCAAAAATTTCTAACGACTCCATAGCCCAGAAAACTACATTATTTGTTGAATCAGATATAAGAAAATTTATTGACACATAAAAAGATAGGAAATATATTATTTAGTAAAAGTGTTACACATTTTAGTTTTCAGCTCATTTAATCCGCATCTTAAAACCCTTATTGAGCAATCTGATATTAAACCAGCTGCACTCAAGCAATATGAAAAGCGTGGAGTTGAAAACATAGGAATTTCTTTATCAAAACAAAGAATAATAAAGAATACGTTTTTATTACAAAAAAATATAAATTTAATTGTATAACATACAATACATAAAATACACGAAAGCAAACGTTTATAATTGAAAGCTACATATAATTATATCTACTGCAATCAATTTATAATATAAAGTTCAACATGAGCTGGTTTTGTAGTTATAAATGTGAGTTATTATTTATTATATTTTCCACAAAGTCACGAACATTGATATGAGCATTAATATGGCCTAAAAGGCTGCTTTCCATTAAATAGCCTGTCTTATAGTTACATCACTATGAATCACTATGAATTTCCAAAGGATCAGATTCCATTTTAATTGCTTTTTCACAGTCAAAGTCAAAAACATCGCTATGAGTTTGCATATGATGTAAGAGACTTTTTTTATGTTTGAATGCCTTTTCACATTTATTACACTCAAAGCTACAAATATCACTATGAGCTATCATATGCGCTGAAAGGTTTCTTTTATGTTTGAATGCTTTTCCACACTTTTTACATTCGAAGTTGCAAACTTCACTATGAGTTGACATATGCACCGTAAGTATTTTTTTATTTTTAAATGCTTTTCCACATTTTTCACATTCAAAATCACGAGCATTCCTATGAGTTTGCAAATGTAGTGAAAGAACGGATTTTGATTTGAATGCTTTTCCACATGTTTCACATTCAAAGTCACGTACATCGCTATGACTTATCATATGACTTGAAAGTCTGTATTTACATTTGAATGCTTTTCCACATTTTTTACATTCAAAATCACGAACATCGCTATGAGTTACCATATGATTTGAAAGTCTATATTTATATTTGAATGCTTGTCCACATTTCTCACATTCAAAGTCAAAAACATCGCTGTGAGTTTTCATATGTCGTGAAAGATAGACTTTACATTTGAATGCCTTTTCACATTTTTCACATTTAAAGTCACAAACATTGTTATGTGATTCTATTTTGATCGTTTTTCCAAATTCTACGTCATGAGCATCACTATGAGTTAGCCTATGTCGTGAAAGATAGCTTTGACATTTAAATGCTTTGCCGCATTTGTCACATTCAAAGTCACAAACATTGTTATGAGTTACAATATGAGTTGAAAGGCTTTTTTTATGTTTGAACGCTTTTCCACATATTTCACATTCAAAGTCACAAACATCCCTATGAGTCTGCATATGTAGTGAAAGAACAGATTTTGATTTGAAAGTTTTTCCACAATCTTTACACTCAAAATCACGAACATCGCTATGAGTTATAGAATGCACTGTAAGGGTTTTCTTATTTTTGAATGCTTTTCCACACTTTTCACATTTAAAGTCACGAATATCGCTATGAGCCAGCATATGTTGTGAAAGAAAGGATTTAAATTTGAATGCTTTACCACATTTCATACATTCAAAGTCACAATCATCGTTATGAGTTTGAATATGTTGTAAAAGAATGGGTTTACTTAAAAATGCTATTCCACATTTTTTACATTTAAAGTCAAGAATATTGCTATGTTTTTGCATATGTATTGAAATACTATATTTTGATTTAAATAATTTACCACATTTTTCACATTCAAATTCACAAACATCGCTATGAGTTAACATATGCCGTGACAGATAGACTTTGCATTTGAATGCTCTTCCACATTTTTTACACGCAAAATCGCAAACATCAGTATGGGTTTGAATATGTTGTGAAAGTATGGATTTAGTTATGAATGCCTTACCACATTTATCACATTTAAAGTTACGAACTTCGCTATGAGTTTTCATATGTTTTAAAAGATGGACAGAACATTTGAATGCTTTTCCACATTTTTCACAGTCAAAATTACGAACATCACTATGAGTTAGCTTATGTTGTGTAAGATGTTTTTTACGCTTAAATGCCTTACCACATTTATCACACTCATTTTTATAAGAATCACGTTTTTCAGGTTTCTAAAATTTTAATAAAATTTATTAGTTAAATTGTAAATATTATAATACATTGTGATCAAAACCAATTGAAAAATTACTTTCGAAACGTTCACCGCAACTGCATTTGCCTTAAGTACATCTTTAACATCGTGTAGTTCTGAAATCATATATTATTCAATAATAATATATATATATATATATATATATATATATATATATATATATATATATATATATATATATATATATATATATATATAATATATATATATGTATATTTAACCTATTTCAAGATTATCATCCACGTCGTCTTTGTATCTATCTTCGCTGCTATCATATTCGATCTTTACATTTACACACTTGAAAATAAAACACTTTAAAATCACATTCATTAACAAGTCTTTATTAACGTTTCATTACCTCGACTTTAAACAGATCCGTGTCAACAATAGCAGGTGTTTCTCCGTCGTTTTCTATGTCAGCTTCTGCAGAGATAAATTTTAGTAATTACAGGTAATATCTAGTTAAATAAAAAAATAGCTATTTATTAAATGTGTCATTGTCATTTATAAAAATATAATATATTTAGTTTCTGATATTTGAACTGAAATATTTAATAATAAAATGGATTATACCGATTTTGACAGACGCCATTGTAAATGTGTCGACTTGACAGTTCACAACTAACATTTGGTCCAAATACGACAATTTGTCGAGCAAAGAGAAAGAATGCAAGAATTAAAAACTTTCCATGTAATAATATTTTATTAATTTATTTAGCTAATTGCTTATACAATTAACAAATTAATTAAAGAATATATATTAAACATAAAATAAAAAAATACTTAATATTATAATTTATTTCCTAATGTACTATGTAATGTGTTTTCGATTAATATTTATTTTTATATAGGAATTTTACATTTATATCAAATTTATTTAAATACAATCATTTCATTTTTTTTTGGAACATAGCCATAACTAATCAAAGTCGGAATTCCATCCTGAATTTTAATCGCCACATGCTGGCGTTTTTTTTATTTTAACTAGGGCTTATATTCGGGGGAGGGCTTATATTCCAAAAACTCCTTTTTTGGAGTTATTGAAAAAATTTTCAGAGGATGTCTTATTTTCGGAAAAAGACGGTATATAATAGTATTGCACAATAATTGAAATTGTAGATTTTTTTTTGTGTTTATACCTAACATATTTTTCATCTTGGATAATATACCTATTTTTTTTAATATGTAATTACATATAAAGAAAAAAAATTCTCGTTGTTTTTCGAATTTACAGCACTTTTTCTAGCGACAGCTAATTTGACAGCTGATTTGTGATCAGTTTGGCATGAAATTTCACAATGAATAGATGCCAGAACAACGGTTGCAAATTGTGCAAATTTATTTCAAAAATCGTGGTTCAGTTTGCGAAATTTACCATGAGCTACGTCCATTTTATGGTTAAAATAAACGTCCATCCGAGCAAGTAGTTCGAATAACCATGGATCTCTTTTCACACAATGCATACTCTAATTGATAATACGCATCCGCAGAGACGTCGTACAGTGCGCTCTGAAGTAGTTGTTTCTGCTGTGAAGTGTAGTATTGATGAGGACTCGAATGAGTCGATTCGCCATTGTGCACAGCAATTGGAACTGTATATCTTAAAATACGCACTTACAAGATTTAGCTCGTGCAAGAATTAAAGCCGCTTGACCTTCGTGTGCGTCCAACGTTCGGTTAATAGGCCAAAAACGAGATTGCTCTTGATCCTCACTTTCAACCCAAAATTTTGTTCAACGATAAGACTAATTTTTAGTTGAATGGCTATGTCAACAAGCAAAATTGCCGTATTTGGAGTGAAAAAATTCCCAGATTAAGACGACATTTGGTGTAGGTAGGAGCATTAGCCCCCCACCCTTTAATTTGGACTACGATGAACCTTTATAGCTTACTGTACGTCGTATAAGCTGCTGATAGGTCGTCAAAATGGATCGCAGTAGTCATTGTCTAGATTTTCTAAATTGCATTAGCTATTGCATTTTTATCGCTCGGTAATTAGTGAATATCGGCTGTGAACTATGTCGAAATAACACGGTTTTTAAGCTAAGCGAGAAGCACAATAGGTGGTCCCTTGCCACAGAAGTCTGCTGGTATGCCTTTACCGAATCGAAGGTGGAAAAGATTCACTTTTCCCACAATTGGCTAGCAAAGGAATCATGCTGCGTGAAGACCTGTAACGTCAAGCACTATTTATGCAGAAGAACATATTCGAAATTAGCAGTTTTATTGCATTAAGACTAGATGAAATATAATAATAAATAAATAAACGAAATTCTTTTTCGAGTTTCTTATTTTTATTTTTAAAATATACCGTATATAATACAAATTATAAAAAATCGTAAAATTATATTACTTCCTGAACGTGTATGCTAACAGATAAACTCACTTATCAAAGGGTTAAGTGGAAATAGAAAATATATATTTGGCATTCACACTTTTTGTGCACTCTTGTCATTTTTTGTGATACACTTGTAATTATAAATTTTAATGTTTTTAAACATTTTTACATAAAAAGATACGAGCATCGCTAAATTTTAATATACCTTGAAAGGATGCTTTTATATTTTAATGCTGTTTCAAATTTATCATCGGAAGCATTATTACATTTTATTTGGTGTGTAAGCTGATTTTTATGATTATAAATTCGCTTATGTTGTGAAAGATCAAATTTAGTTTTTAATGTTTTTTTATAATCGGTCATGAACATTGCTACAAGTTTCTACAAGTGTTGCGTGTAGGGATACGAGTGCTGGTTAGTTTTTAGGTCTGAATCCAAAACACGTGTGCTTGTGTAAAAGCTTTATTGAGCTCGGCGTGGTTCGACCGCTTCGTAACGACGATCGGAGCCGACTGGTGTCAAAATTGGGGGCTTTTCCGAACGCTGTATGACGGCGTTCGCGAGCGCGTACAAACGACGAAACGGGCGTCAACATACCCCCACCATGAAACATTAGTTTCATAATGACGGGAACATCAGCGGGCCTTACAAGTGTTTGTCCTCACATTACAAACTCTGTGAGGACGCGATGTTAAAAATAATACCAACACAGAATTACAATATACATGACAATAAATAAAATTACAATAAACATGAAGAAAAGAAAAGGAATGTTAGTAGTAGTGTATAAGGTTGTAAAAGATTAATGTTAGTAACCCATACACATATACATTTGGATTGTTTGTACTATATTACTAAATACAAACTACAAGCTTTCATTCATTTTTTGACAATTATATAAATGTAAATTTAAAACGGACATGAAATATTATATTTAAAGGTTTGATTCTTAGCTAAATTTTAATTATTTTGGTTTGCTACTTGGCTAAATTATATATTTGGTTTGCTACATGGCTAAATTATAAATTTAATACACATAGGAAACATGATACACATTTAAATTATCAATAAAAAAACACAAAATATAAAATAGCTTGCACTGCACTAGCCTTCATTTGGCACAGCACACACTTTAATTATTGGCCTTTTTATAGTGCCATTCTTTGTTTTAATCGTCACTACACGAATTAGTCCATCAGCCCCTGGGTGAATCGCTTCAATGCGGCCGATCACCCATTGCAATGGTGGTAGGTTGTCCTTCTTGACAACTACCATTTCGCCGATGGCAGGTTTGCAATCCACCGCTCGTACCCAGGTTCTTCGCCCTTGAAGCTCTGCCAAGTACTCGTTGGACCATCTTATCCAAAACTCCTGCACTAGGTCCTGCATCCGATGGTATAAGTTTGTTCCCCTAGAGCTGGAAGTATCTTGTTGAGGAAGAGCTGTTAAGGGGGTGCCGATCAGGAAGTGGCCCGGGGTTAAAGGATTCAGGTCTTGTGGATCACTTGACATTGGAGTTAATGGGCGAGAGTTAAGGCATGCCTCTACTTGGGTAATTAGTGTATAAAGGGTTTCCTCGTCGAGAAACGAATCTCTTAAGTGCGTTTATAAAGTTGGCAGTAGTCAGACTACTGACTAGTTCTAAATGCATAGCTTTAGTAGAAAGACACACCATTACACAAATATATGCCTTGGTTACCTTAGCATTGCGATGCATTCCGGTTTTGATATTAACCGGGCCTGCATAGTCTATGCCGGTGTTAGTAAATGGTCTTGAAGGAGTAACCCTAGAACACGGTAAGTTTCTCATTATCTGTATTAATGGTCGGGGACAACAGCGAAAACATACTAGACACCTGGATAGAATGCTGCAAACTACACGTCGTCCGGCCAGTGGCCAAAATTGTTGACGCATCACTGTTAGGAGTGCTTGAGCTCCCAGATGTAAATGTGTTTCATGCAAATGTCTCACAATCAATGTAGTGAGGTGATGCTTCGGAGGCAAAATCATTGGATGGATTTGGGCTGAAGGTAATTTAGACCTTTGAAGTCGGCCTCCCACCCTGCATCAAAAAATGGATTTAAGCTTAGCAGACGGCTTTTTGCACGAAGAGGTTTATTTAAACGCAGAGCTCTTATTTCTGTAGGAAATGTCTGCAGTTGAGCTAAGCCAACTAGTGTTCTCGTAGCTCCGTCCAACTCGGAAACTAACAGTGGTCCGACAGTACGGTTCACTGAGTGTTGACAGTTATATATAAATCGTTTAACGTAGGCGATCGTACGCTGCAATCGCAAAAACTTTGAAAAGCGATTCATTATGTCCCAGTCAGCCCCAACCAATGATGCAAAAACAAATGTATGTTTTACATCGGGGATCTCTTTTGGGAGCACAATTGTTGATACCGGCCATTTACATTTGGATTTCGAAAGCCATTCAGGTCCGTGCCACCATAACCGACAGGAGTGTAATTGAGATGGGGGCACACCACGTGAGATCAGGTCAGCAGGATTGTCCTTTGAAAGGACATGTTTCCAAGAGTAAGCAGCAGACTGAATTTCTGCCACCCGGTTAGCTACAAAGGTTGTCCACCGTGACGGCTGTCCGTTGAGTCAGTGTAGAACCACTGCTGAATCGGACCAACATGTAACTGTGGCTAATTTAAAATTTGTGAGTGACTTGACTGAATCTACCAATTTGGTTAGTAATACTGCTCCACAGAGCTCAAGCCGAGGAATGGAAATTTTAGCCAACGGTGCGACTCGTGACTTTGAACACAATAAATGAGAATGGGCATTACCGACCTAGTCCTTGGACAGAACATACAGACAAGCTCCATATGCAAGTTCAGAGGCGTCGCAAAATGCGTGGAGTTCGAAACTGTGCTGATTTGTCACTACGTGTCTTTGTATTTGAAGACTGTTCAAGGTAGTCAGCTCCTTCGCCTGTGGTTTCCAAGCTCGCTGGATGTCAGAGGGTAATTCTGCATCCCAAGCAAGTTGTCTCTGCCATATTTGCTGCATCTTAAGTTTATTTATGACCGTAGCGGGCGCTACTAATCCTAATGGATCATAGACTCTCGAAATTGTTGACAGAAATTGCCTCTTCGTATATGCTACTTTGGGTTGACCTAGATTTACCTTAAAAGTTAGTATGTCTAGTTGACTATTCCAAGCTAAGCCTAGCGTTTTTGACGTATCTTTCACGTCAAAGTGTTGGCTAGTGGAACTAGTTGAATTGTTTCTGAGATCCTTGTGGTTGGATTTCCACTTTTGCAATCGAAAATGTGCTGCTGTTAGAGTAGTAGAGACACCGAGCATTATTCGCTTAGCTTCTGCTAATGTATTAGCTCCGGTTATAAGGTCGTCGACATAAAAATGGGAACTGACAACTGTAGCGATTTCAGGATCGGTTGATTCGAGATCTAGTGCCACCTGGCGTAAACAGCGAGTTGCTAGAAAGGGAGTTGACGAAGTGCCATAAGTGACAGTATTGAGAACATAATGTCTTAACGGTTTAGTTGCATCAGTTCTCCAAACGATTCGTTGCAGGTCAGTCTAGGGCTGACGTACTTTAATTTGTCTGTACATTTTTTCAACATCAGCAGTTATTGCATACCGAAACCCGCGAAAACTCAACAAGATTTGCACAAGTGTGGGTTGGATGGTTGGTCCAATCATTAAAATATCGTTAAGTGAGATTCCCGAAGAGGACTTTGCCGAGCCGTCGAAAACAACTCTGCACTTTGTAGTAGAACTGGCCTCTTTTATGACCGCATGATGCGGCAAGTAATGATAAGTCTTAACGTTATCTTTGCTAGGTGGGAGACACTCGGACATATGTCCTAGCTGAATATATTCCTCAAGGAAATTGACATACGAAGTACACAGATCCTTGTCTTGTTTGAGTCGTCGTTCCATTGTGTGGAAACGGGGCTAAGCAGCTGCCACTGAGCTGCCTAGACATGCAGGAGATTCTTTTAGCGGCAATGTCACCGTAAATTGACCTGACTGATCTCTTTCAAAGGTCTCCTGAAAGAGTCTTTCACACTCCCTTTCCTCGTTTGAGAGATGTGCTTTAGGTTGTACTTCCTCAACCTGCCAACACTTTTGTATCTGACTGTGAATGGCGTTCAGGGAAAGATGACAATTAGTAATGGTCGGTTGGATGTCTTTCGGGTACGAAACCGTACCGGTCAACACCCAACCGAAGATGGTGTTTTGAATAATTGCCGGGCTTTCTTTACATAATTGCTGCCGCTCTGCCAGCAGGGATTGCCAAACTATATTTGCGCCTAGCAGTACGTCGATTTCTCGACTTTTGTACCACAAAGGGTCAGCGAGAGTAATGTTTGTGGGAATCGAAGCGACGTTTGGAGACTGATCGGCATGTGGTAGCTTATCAGCGATGCGATCTAAAATTAGAAATTGGTCAGCAAAGCAAAATTCCTGATTGCAAGACGACAAACGTGCCTTGACTTGGTAGTCGACTTGCAACTGTTGGGCTTGGAGGCCGGAAATCGTCGCACTTGTGCGCGTTTTTTTTAATTTTAGCCTGAATGCTAGCCTATTTGTCACGTAATTTGATTGTGAGCTCGTATCTAGCAACGCACGGCACGGCACTGCTTTTCCATGCCGGTCCGAAATGTAGACGATTGCCGTTGCCAAAATAACCTCTGCTGACTGATTAAATAGTGAGGTCATTCTAGCTTGCTCGCCGCTTTCTGTTGCAGGTTTAGAATTTGTCTGCGAATAATGATGGCTGTCGCCACGATGATGCGGATCATACAGCATAGTATGGTGTCTTGCATTGCAGATCCTACATCGCCCAGTATGGAAACATTTGGCTTTGTTGTGACCTGCCTGTAAGCAGTTGATGCAAGCGTTAATTTTCCGCGCCAGTTCCAGTCGTCTTGGGATTGACAATTGTGAGAATTGTCTGCAGAAAGCTAGAGTAGGCATTTTGCAGTGCGGACATAAATTGCCATGTGATCTGTCCTTTGTATTGAGGAAGTTAGTTTTCGTAGGTGGCACTGGTCTTACTGCCCGAGAAGATGTGGAGGTGATACCTCCTAGAGATTGACCTCTTAGGGTGAGGAATTCCATGAGCTGTTTAAGGGTGGGCAAGGCAACATGAGTTTGTTGACTCTCCCATGCTTGCTTGGACAAGTCCTCTAAACGCCGTACTACCAAACTCACCACGATGACATCCCAAGTGTTTTGGCCTAGATTTTTAAGGGCTAAGATGTTCGCCTCAACCGTGTCTACCAGTTCTAACAGCGATTGCTGGGAAGCTACCTGAATTGGTTTGAGGTCTAAAAGAGCAATTATGTGAACATTGACAATAAGCCTAACACTGTCGAAACGAGCCAGTACTCTTTCCCACGCCGAATTGTAGTTTTCGGCGCTCAGTTGAAAAGCTTCTATCACCCTGGCTGCGCTATCCTTAAGCGCATTTTTTAAGTGATGAAATTTATGAATGTCGCTTAGCTCGTTGTTATTGTGTACGAGCTGACAATAAGTGTCGCGGAAGGCCACCCACTTTGTAAGACTGCCATCAAAACTCGGAATGCTGATTGATGGCAGCGTTAATTTTTGGTTGTTAATTGGCTCCTGTCGCACTTCAGCTTGACCTTTTATATATACTTTTGCCGAATTAAGGACCTCAAAGTACTTATCCTCAAAGGCATCGACTTCCTCATCATACCCTTCGGCATCCAGCAACCTAATTTGTTGCTGGACAGCGAGAAATCTGTCCAGCAGTGTACCAAAGCTGCTGAACTTATCTCTGACCCTCTGTTCATTGACAGGATCAGCAGCTAGTAGTTTGCTAAACCTCGTTAGCTCACTTTTGAGGCACGCCCTACTGTTGGTCAACAAATCCATGTTGTCGTTGACCGATGACTATCAATTGAAGTGTAAACAAAATGTGTTTAATGGAGAGGAAGTTAGGCTAGGATAATCGACACTAACCTTTCTCTCCTGCTGGATGCGACTACTTCCCGGGACTCGGCGTCCTGGTGGTGCTCCAGGTGATTTGACGGCAGCTTCTGGGACTAGACGTCCTGGCGCTGAGCTTCGGGGGACCAGATCCTGGACCCGCTAGCTCTTTCTACGAGCGACTCGACGCTCCACTGCGTCACTTCGGGGACCAACTCTTGGACCCGCTGACTCGTCGATGTGCTCGACAAATGTGTTGTCCTAACCTGCCGGCTGGGTAGCGCTGCTCGGCTCCGCGTCTGTGAGTGCGTCCACGTGGTGGACGACCTCGAGGTTACGACGATGTTTTCGAATTCAGACCTTCGCGACGTGTAGGCGTCGTCTCACGAATCCGGGTAGAAGGACCAAAATGTTGCGTGTAGGGATACGCGTGCTGGTTAGTTCTTAAGTCTGAATCCAAAACACGTGTGCTTGTGTAAAAGCTTTATTGAGCTTGGCGTGGTCCGACCGCTTCGTAATGACGATCAGAGCCGACTGGTGTCAAAATTGGGGGCTTTCCCGAACGCTGTATGACGGCGTTCGCGAGCGCGTACAAACGACGAAACGGGCGTCAACAACAAGAAAGGTTTCTTTTATGTTTGAATGCTTTTCCACACTTTTTACATTCGAAGTTGCAAACTTCACTATGAGTTGACATATGCATCGTAAGTGTTTTTTTATTTTTAAATGCTTTTCCACATTTTTCACATTCAAAATCACGAATATTCCTATGAGTTACCATATGATTTGAAAGTCTATATTTATATTTGAATGCTTGTCCACATTTCTCACATTCAAAGTCAAAAACATCACTGTGAGTTTTCATATGTCGTGAAAGATAAGCTTTACATTTGAATGCCTTTTCACATTTTTCACATTTAAAGTCACAAACATTGTTATGTGATTCTATTTTGATTGTTTTTCCAAATTCTACGTCATGAGCATCACTATGAGTTAACCTATGTCGTGAAAGATAGCTTTGACATTTAAATGCTTTGCCGCATTTGTCACATTCAAAGTCACAAACATTGTTATGAGTTACAATATGAGTTGAAAGGCTTTTTTTATGTTTGAACGCTTTTCCACATATTTCACATTCAAAGTCACAAACATCCCTATGAGTCTGCATATGTAGTGAAAGAACAGATTTTGATTTGAAAGTTTTTCCACAATCTTTACACTCAAAATCACGAACATCGCTATGAGTTAAAGAATGCACTGTAAGGGTTTTCTTATATTTGAAAGTTTTTCCACAATCTTTACACTCAAAATCACGAACATCGCTATGAGTTTTAGAATGCAATGTAAGGGTTTTCTTATTTTTGAATGCTTTTCCACACTTTTCACATTTAAAGTCACGAATATCGCTATGAGCCAGCATATGTTGTGAAAGAAAGGATTTAAATTTGAATGCTTTACCACATTTCATACATTCAAAGTCACAATCATCGTTATGAGTTTGAATATGTTGTAAAAGAATGGGTTTACTTAAAAATGCTATTCCACATTTTTTACATTTAAAGTCAAGAATATTGCTATGTTTTTGCATATGTATTGAAATACTATATTTTGATTTAAATAATTTTCCACATTTTTCACATTCAAATTCACAAACATCGCTATGAGTTAAGATATGCCGTGAAAGATAGACTTTGCATTTGAATGCTCTTCCACATTTGTTACATGCAAAATCGCAAACATCAGTATGGGTTTGAATATGTTGTGAAAGTATGGATTTAGTTATGAATGCCTTACCACATTTATCACATTTAAAGTTACGAACTTCGCTATGATTTTTCATATGTTTTAAAAGATGGACAGAACATTTGAATGCTTTTCCACATTTTTCACAGTCAAAATTACGAACATCAATATGAGTTAGCTTATGTTGTGTAAGATGTTTTTTACGCTTGAATGCCTTAAAACATTTATCACACTCATTTTTATAAGAATCACGTTTTTCAGGTTTCTAAAATTTTAATAAAATTTATTAGTTAAATTGTAAATATTATAATACATTGTGATCAAAACCAATTGAAAAATTACTTTCGAAACGTTCACCGCAACTGCATTTGCCTTAAGTACATCTTTAACATCGTGTAGTTCTGAAATCATATATTATTCAATAATAATATATATATATATATATATATATATATATATATATATTATATATATGTATGTCTAACCTATTTCAAGATTATCATCCACGTCGTCTTTGTATCTATCATCGCTGCTATCGTATTCGATCTTTACATTTGCACACTTGAAAATAAAACACTTTAAAATCACATTCATTAACAAGTCTTTATTAACGTTTCATTACCTCGACTTTAAGCAGATCCGCGTCAACAACAGCAGGTGTTTCTTCGTCGTTTTCTATGTCAGCTTCTGCAGAGATAAATTTTAGTAATTACAGGTAATATATAGTTAAATAAAAAAATAGCTATTTATTAAATGTGTCATTGTCATTTATAAAAATATAATATATTTAGTTTCTGATATTTGAACTGAAATATTTAATAATAAAATGGATTATACCGATTTTGACAGACGCCATTGTAAATGTGTCGACTTGACAGTTCACAACTAACATTTGGTCCAAATACGACAATTTGTCGAGCAAAGAGAAAGAATGCGAGAATTAAAAACTTTTCAATTTATATTATCTTATTAATTTATTTAGCTAATTGCTTATACACTTAACAAATTAATTAAAGAATATATATTGAACATAAAATAAAAAAATACTTAATATTATAATTTATTTCTTAATGTACGAAGGTATTTCTTTATTCTATTTAGAAAATCCACTACATTTTTATTTTTTCATAATTACCTGTGAATGTTATTATAAAAATTCACACTTCCTTACATTAATCTCCTGGCCTTACACATTTTATTATATCTAACTAGTCCTAATTTGTCTCTATTTCTGGTATTAAATCTTTAAACATCTTTATTTCTTATTAAATACTCATTAAGATACTCTGGTAAAATATAAGTTTTAAACTCACATATAAATAATAATACATTTATCTTAAATATTTAGTGTACATCCAACAATTCCAATTTATCAATCATAATTATACAACTAGTAAATCTATTTTTATTTAAAACTATTCTCATTGCCCTATTTTGGAATTTTTGCAACATAATATTATTTTATTTATAAGGCATATGTATATAATATTATTGCACAATAATTGAAATTGTAGATTATTTTTTTGTTTTTATACCTAACATATTTTTAATCTTGGATAATATACCTATTTTTTAAATATGTAATTACATATAAAGAAAAAATTTTCTCGTTGTTTTTCGAATTTACAGCACAACGTATACTCTAATTGATAATACGCATCCGCAGAGACGTCGTACAGTGTGCACTGAAGTAGTTGTTTCTGCTGTGGAGTGTAGTATTGAAGAGGACCCGAATG
This sequence comes from Plectrocnemia conspersa, assembly GCF_051122295.1. NCBI lineage: Eukaryota > Metazoa > Arthropoda > Insecta > Trichoptera > Polycentropodidae > Plectrocnemia > Plectrocnemia conspersa. Next base: position 3,326,002 of record NW_028277173.1, read on the forward strand.
AGTCGATTCGCCATCGTGCACAGCAATTGGAACTGTTTATCTTGGAATACGCACTTACAAGATTCAGCTTGTGCAAGAATTAAAGCCGCTTGAACATTGTGTGCGTCGTACGTTCGGTGAATGGGCTAAAAACGAGATTGCTCTTGATCCTCACTTTTAACACAAAAGTTTGTTTAGCGATAAGACTCATTTTTAGTTTAATGGCTATGTCAACAAGCAAAATTGCCGTATTTGGAGTGAAAAAATTCATAAATTAAGACATTTGGTGTAGATGGGAGTATTAGCCCCCCCCCTTAAATTTGGACTACGATAAAACAATAATTACCGTACGTCGTATAAGCTGCTGATAGGTCGTCAAAATGGATCGCAGTAGTCATTGTCTAGATTTTCTAAATTGCATCAGCTATTGCATTTTTATCGCTCGGTACATAGTGAATATCGGCTGTGAACTAAGTCGAAATAACACGGTTTTTAAGCTAAGCGAGAAGCACAATAGGTGGTCCCATGCCACAGAAGTCTGCTGGTATGCCTTTACCGAATCAAAGGTGGAAAAGATTCACTTTCCCCACAATTGGCTAGCAATGGAATCATGCTGCGTGAAGACCTGTAACGTCAAGCACTATTTATGCAGAAGAACATATTCGAAATTAGCAGTTTGATTGCATTGGGACTAGATGAAATATAATAATAAATAAATAAACGAAATTAATTGTTGAGTTTCTTATTTTTATTTTTAAAATATACCGTATATAATACAAATTATAAAAAATCGTAAAATTATATTACTTCCTGAATGTGTATGCTAACAGATAAACTCACTTATCAAAGGGTTAAGCAGAAATAGAAAATATATATATTTGGCATTCACACTTCTTGTGCACTCTTGTCATTTTTTGTGATACACTTGTAATTATAAATTTTAATGTTTTTAAACATTTTTACATAAAAAGATACGAGCATCGCTAAATTTTAATATACCTTGAAAGGATGCTTTTATATTTGAATACTGTTTCAAATTTATCATCGGAAGCATTATTACATTTTATTTGGTGTGTAAGCCGATTTTAAGATTATAAATTTGCTTATGTTGTGAAAGATCAAATTTAGTTTTTAAGGTTTTTTTTTATAATTGGTCATGAACATTACTACAAGTTCTTATATGTGCAGAAAAGTTTTTTCTGTTTGAACGGTTTTTCACATTTTTCACATTCAAAGGCAAAAACATCACTATGAGTTAGAAGGTAGGTTTAACGTTTAAATATTGTTCCACCTTTTTCACTTTCAAAGTCAGGAACATCTCGACAAGTTTGCATATATTTTGAAAGAATATATTTTCTTTTCAATTCTTTTCCACATATATCATATTTCGACACAAATATCCTTGAGTTTGCATATGCAGTGAAATAAGGGATATTGATTTTATAATGCTTTTCTGCAATTTGCACATTAAAGGTCAAACATTGCTATGAATTTGCATATGTTGTGAAAGTATGGATTTTGTTTTAATTACTTTACCACATTTTCTAAAATCAAATTGTAATTGCATATGTCTTGAGAGATAATTTTTATATTTGAATGTTTTTACAATCAATGGTATGAGCATCGCTGAGTTAATATATGCGCTGAAAGGCTTCTTTTTTGTTTGAATGCTTTTCCACATCGTTCACATTTGAAATTATTAGCATTGCTATGAGTTTTCATATGATGTGTAAGGCTTTTTTTAAATTTGTATGCTCTTTCACATAGTTTACATTTAAAGTCACGAATGTCGCAATGAGTCTTCATATGATTTGTAAATCTGTCACGAGTTTTGAGGACTTTTCCACATTTGTCACATTCAAAGTTGTGAGTATTTTTATGAGATTCCATATGCATTGAGAGATAATTTTTATATTTGAATGATTTTCCACATTTTTTACAATCAAACGCACGAACATCACTATAAGCTAATAAATGCACTGCAAGACTTCCTTTACGTTTGTATGCTTTTCCACATCTTTCACATTTAAAGTTATGAACATTGCTATGAGTTATCAAATGATGTAGAAGGCTGTTTTTAAATTTGAATGCTTTTCCACACACATCACATTCAAATTTACGAACTTCGCTTTGATTTAGCATTTGTTTTGCTGGTTGTTCTGCATACTTTTGATATTCATCAGTCTCATTTTTATAAGAATTATCATGAATGAGTTGGTTTCTTTTTGGTTTCTAAAATTTAAATTTTATTCATTATCCAAATTGTAAATATCGAAATATATAGGAATTTAAATATATTTGAGATAAATCATCTACCCCGAAAGCATTTGCCTTAAGTATATCTTTAACATCGTGTAATTCTGAAATGATAAAAGTAATTAATAATTTAAATGTATTAAAATTAATATGTATAGTGCTTTATATATGTAAGCCTAACCTATTTCAAGCCTGTCATCTACGTCGTCTATGTATCTATCTTCAATTGTATCGTATTCCAGCTTCACATTTAATAACTTGAAAAAAAAACATAATTAAGTTCACATGCTTAAACAAATGTTCATTAACATTTCATTACCTCGACTTTACATATAGTTTTGTCAATAGCAGGTGTTTCTTCATCGTTTTCTATGTCAGTTTCTGTAAAGACAAAGTTGAATAATTACAGAGAATATCAAGTAAAATGAAAAAACAACTATGTTTTAAATTAAGTTTAGAATATAAAAAAATAAAAAGGTCATTTCGTTCATTAGGGATTCTGATGGAGCTAAAAAGACATTTCAAACATTTTCGTTCTCGAAGGACGAAGGACGAAATTTTTGAGGACAATCCTCAAAGGAGGATGACTGTCCAGGGTCCACCTTAGTTAAATGTAAGTCATTGATGAAAATACGATACATTTTGTTTTTAACCGATATTTTTAACCTGTCAAGCAAAAACTTTCAGTTTAATTTTAAATCAGTAAAATAAAATATTAAAATGGATTATACCGATTTTGACAGAAGCCATTGTAACCGACCCGAGTTGACAGCTCACGTGTAATGTTTGGTCCAAATACAACGAATTGTCGAGCAATGTGAAAGAATGAAGAAATCAGATGTAAATCGTTCGTTAATCCTTTCAACGCCAAGCGCATGATATCATGCGCAAGTAAATCTACTGTCTAACGCCAAGCGCATGATATGATGCGCTCGTTAAAACCTTCGTTTTTTAAAGAAACGGAAAGGTAAAAGTTGGCAATATATGTTTTAAAAATCAGTTTGAGTTCCTAGTAAACGATTTCAGTGATTTTATTTATAGAATTTGCGATGAAACAGTGGTATATATAATTATAAAGTCACGCCTTAATTTTAGTCGTTTGTATTTCGCGCGTGGTTTCGATCGTGCTTATTTAGACCACTTTTAGGGTTAGCACAAACGCATCGCGGAAATTCGTTTTTTTATACTTTAATTTATGAATCGAAATTAAATTATGTCATCAATATTTCAATGATAATTGTGATTTGTAAATACTTGTGAATATATTTATACGTTATTTCGACTGTTTTAATATTGTCAACTGTTTTTGTGATTGGTTTTTATTGTTTGTAATAATTAAATAATAATAATAATAATTACTATTAAATACTTATTAATAAATATAAATAAGATATAATTAATAAAATATCAATATTAACTCTTAGTAAATATTAAATAATAATAATAATAACAAAAACGATTCCTTGTCGTAGAATCTTTTTTTTTACTTGTTCTATTTATTTACATTAAATTAATTCCATCGTGACCTAACAGGTTACCCCAATGCGTCACGATGGTCGAAAAGTTTATTATTTATTGTATATATATATGTGTGTGTGTGTGTAATATATATTACATATTTCGCCTGGAGTGTAGATATGTTGCACTCTTGCCGGTCCCAAGCCCGGATAAAGGAGGAGGGTTTCTATCATGGAGCAAACCAACCAACGTGGATAAATCCAAATAGTTATGAAAAAATCACAAAGAAATAATAAATCCGCCCCGATTCATAATGACCTAGACCATGGTTTCCCAAACTATGTTCCGCGGAACACTGGTGTTCCGCGAATCCAAAATATGTGTTCCATGGAGCCTAAATAGATATTTCACAAAAATTTGGAGTAAATTAAAAGAATGAACATATTCTATTTCATAATGAAGGCGAAGATTTTAGTACCTAGAAGTTGGGTACAGCAAAATAATTTAAGTGTTCCGCCAAAATTTTCGGATTTACGAAGTGTTCCGTCGCTCAAAAAGTTTGGGAAACCCTGACCTAAACGATCGAAATCTAGATAAACGATTGGACTTCAATTTTGGAAGCTGGAATGTGCAATATTACAACCAGGAAAAATGCAAACAATAGCGGAAGAAATACTAAAACTCAAGATATATCTAGAAGCCCTACAAGAAATTAGGTGGATAGGCCAAAACCAATCACCGGTTGTAGTGCCATGGAAGAAGAAGAAGAATATATATATATTATAAATTATACATATAATTATATATAGTTAAATGTAACATCGTATCTTGCTATCAAGTTTTATTATTTATTATTTTTATATATAAAGAAATATGACAACCTTCAACAACAACCAATTGTAAACACCATTGATCAAAAACAAACGGTTTGGTTATTAGGGTTATTTTTGTGTATGATATATGTGATTTTGTATGCATCAAAGAAATCTTGTCGATTTGTAAATTTTTATAACAGGATGTAGGTCAGACGAAGAAAAAATGCGTTGCAGATTTATATATTAAAATTGTCTCAGTGTGAGCATGACCCTGCTTGTCGTTCGCTTGTATAGTGCCGCGCGCGTTCATGTGTGTGTAGGTGTGTGTACGCGAGCCAACTCGCGGACCTACGAATAGATTTTTTTTTGTTCACTCCATATTTCCAACAATACGACTAAAAATGTTTGTTTATTGATATAATTAGAATGTTTAAACCATGTTAATCATACATATATAATTTTAAAATATAAAAATTGAGTATTTTGCCTGTAATGATGTGTTAAACAGAGTAAGTAGCCAAAAAATTATATCGCTAAAAACGCATGGCGTACAGCGAGTAATTAAGAATTTACCGGTCGGCGGTCTAAGGGTTAATGAAAAAAAAAATATATCTGATGTGAGGAAGTTGATTGTTTGTGTAACATTTTTTTGAAGATTTTTATAAATATATGATTTGGTGTTTTTACTTACAACTTTACCAACATTTTATTTTTTAAATTTAAATAATTATATTTTTAACTATCAATATTTTGTAAATATATTTTTTATGTATATAAATTTATATCTATTATATGTACATATGTATATAATTTGTATCACTAAGGACGGAATAGCGTGGTATGTAACGTCTCAGACTAGTAACTCTAAGTGAGGGTTCGAGCTCCAACAGCGGCACTTGAATTTTTATTTATAAAAAATGCGCTATTATAAAAAAAACCAGCCCCAGCTGCAGTGACATATATTGGTTATTAATCATATTACACATAATAATTTATAATTATTAATTTCAATGTTACCGATTGACCGACAAAAAAATAAAATATTTTTTTTATTAATTTTTGAAATGTTTTTAATTACATTTCATAAATAATGTATCATACGTATAACATTATTATCGACCTCTGCATAAGCTCACCGAACTATGTCGATACCGTGCAGTTTTCCGATAATAGCCGTTATTGAAGCGCAGATAGAAACAAAAACAGCACACAATCGTATTTTCGTGCGACGTATATGATTTTTTCTTGTAACTTGGCCCTAGCACGCGCGAATGAATGTGTAAAACATTGAAATCTGTGGCGTACGCTGCTATAGAGCAATATGCAAGTTGTGACGTCTGTTCTTACTTCTTTTTTCGGTGATTGATTGCTTTGAGACTAAACGAAATTAACGAATAAATAAATAAATAAAATTAAATGTAGAGTTTCGGATTTTTATTTTTATAATATACCGTATACAATACTAATTATAAAAAAAAACGTAAAATTATCTCACTTCCAGAATGTGTATGCTAACAGATGAACTCAAAATCAAAGGGTTAAGCAGGAATAGGAAATATATATTTGGCATTCACACTTCTTGTGCACTTCTGTCATTTTTTAGTACCCTTGTAAGTAATTTTAAATTTGAACGTTTTTTTAACATTTTTACATTAAAAGTAACGAGCATTGCTAAGTTTAAATATACCTTGAAAGGATGATTCAAAATTTATCACCAAAAACATTATTGGATTTCATTTGGTAAGAAAGTTGACTTTTAGTTTAAAGTGTATTGCTATGAATGTGAAAGATCAGATTTTATTTTTGATGTTTTTTTACATTCGGTTATGAACATTGCTATGAGTTTGCATATGCACTGAAAAGTTTCTTTTCTGTTTGAACGTTTTTCCACATTTTTCACATTCAAAGGCAAAAACATCGCTGTGAGTTAGTATATGTCGTGAAAGATACACTTTAGATTTGAATCTTAGTCTACATTTTTCACATTCAAAGCTACGAATGTCGCTATGAGTTAGCATATGTCGTGAAAGGTAAGTTTTACATTTAAATATTTTACCACATTTTCCACATTTTTCACATTCAAAGTCGGGAATATCTCTATGAGTTTGCATATGTTTTGAAAGAATAGATTTTCTTTTGAATGCTTTTCCACATATTGCACATTCAAAGACACAAATTTCCTTATGAGTTTGCATATGCAGTGAAAGAACAGATTTTGATTTAAATGCTTTTCCACATTTTTTACATTCAAAATCACGAACATCACTATGAGTTATCATATGTTTTGAAAGAACAGATTGTCTTTTGTATGCTTTCCCACATATTTTACATTCAAAGTTACGAACATTGCTATGAGTTATCATATGCACCAAAAGTGTTTTTTTAGTTTTTAATACTTTTCCACATCTTTCACATTCAAGGTCTGAAACATTGCTATGAATTTGCATATGTTGTGAAAGCATGGATTTTGTTTTGATTACTTTACCGCATTTTTTACATTTAAAGTCACAAATACGGCTATGAGTTTTTATATGTCGTGAAAGAATGGATTTAGTTTTGAATGCTTTTCCACATTTTCCACATTCAAAGTCGCGAATATCGCTATGAAATTGCATATGTATTGAGAGATAATTTTTATATTTGAATGATTTTCCACATTTTTTACAATCAAAGGCATAAGTATCGCTATGAGTTAATATATGCGTTGAAAGGCTTCTTTTATGTTTGAATGTTTTTCCACATCGTTCACATTCAAAGTTATGAAAATTGTTATGAGTCATCATATGACGTAGAAGACTGTTTTTAAATTTAAATGCTTTTCCACATAATTCACATTCAAAATTACGAACATCGCTTTGATTTAGAATTTGTTTTGTTGGATGTTTTATATACTTTTGATGTTCATTAGAATTATCATTTTGGTCTCTTTCTGATTTCTAAAATTTAAATTTTATTCATTATCTTGATTGTAAACATTGAAATATATAGGAATCAAAAAATATTTGACTTTTACTTTAGTGATGTGGCAAATTTGCTGAGATAAATCGTCTACCCCGAAAGCATTTGTCGTAAGTATATCTTTAACATCATGTAATTCTGAAATGATAGAGTAATTAATAATTTAAATATATCAAATTCTATCTGTATAGTGATTTATATATGTATGTCAAACCTATTTCAAGCCTGTCATATACGCCATCTATGTACCTATCTTCAATTTTATCGTATTCGAGCTTCACATTTAATAACTTGAAAAGAAAACAAATTAAGATTATATGCATTACAAGTATTCATTAATGTTTCATTACCTCGACTTTACATAGATTCGTGTCAATAGCAGATGTTTCTCCATCGTTTTCTATGTCAGCTTTTGCAAAGAAAAGTTTAATAATTACAGGTAATACATAAACAACTAGTAAAATAGTTTGCTACGTGTGAAATATATGTCATTGATGAAAATATAATAGATTTTAATTAAAAAAAAATATATTTTGAAAGCATCTAAAAGTGAGTCTAAAGCAAAATTTAGTTATATTTTTAAAATGTTTTTAACCATGATAGAGAAAATAAAACAAAATGGAGTATACCGATTTTGACAGACGTCATTGTTGACAGTTCATAACAAACGTTTGGTCCAGATACGATGATCCGTCGAGCATGCTATAAAAAAGTGTTATGATTCTTTTATAATAAATATTAAATAATTAATATAAAAATGTACTTTTTAATCAACACTATTAAGATCCAAGAGGTGAGCGAAACAGTCGGATGCCCGGGGCGCTAGCTCTAAAGGGGGTGGCATTTACTTATCCTCGGTTAGATTATGTTACTTTCCCAAATAAATCCGCGCGTTACTGTGCTGTGATTTCAAATAGGAATATTCATAAATATAGCTTTATTTATTCGCTGAAAATAGAAAAAATATTTGGCTAAACGGCTCAAATAGCCAAATAAGACAGCTTTAAATGGTTGCCTGAAAGCTACTGGTAAGTTATTTTCCCTTTAACTCGCTCGCGTGTTAAGCGGCGTTCCGCATGCGTGACATGTGTTATCGAGGTCATTGCCGGAAGTTAGAAATCATAGAATATTTTTTAACATCAATTAATAAAAATGTATGTGTATGCAAAAAATATATTGAATAACATATTCAAATTTATATTTATTCAACAAAGACCATAAAGTAACACAGAGAAATGATAAAATAAATAGCAAAAGTTAGTTATAAATTACTTTGAATTCATTTTTCACTTATTCTTTTAGCAGCAATTTTGACGAATAGGAGAGCGCAAAAAAAATTATCCCTTCACAGATGTCAAAAATTCACGTCAAAAGTAATAAAATTGTACCGCCGCCGTTGCAGTGGGAATGCTCATTGCCGAGGGTTCCAACACGATTTTATTGCTTTTAACGTGGATTTTTACCTTCTGAGAAGTGATAATTGTTTTTGCGCGTTTCTATTGACCAAAATTCGGTTTGAATATACTTTAAATAATACTCTTGTATCAGAATTCAGTAGTAAAATCGGTAAGAATAGCTGTTATATTCTTAAAACTTTAAAAGTAATATCGAAATGCAAACAAACTATAGTGCAATATACGAAGTGCGACGTGACTGTACTTCTGCTTCCACTTATTTTCCATTGAGTTGGCTTGACTTGATGAAAGTTCTAAAAGTATCTTTAATTCTAGAACTTTCATTAGGTTAGAGTTGGAACAGCAAATGGACGTTTTGCTTATGTCAAATTATTACACATTAAATAAGATAATAATAATAAGCACATATCGAAACTTGATTCATCACACATTTTAGAAATTAGTGATAGCTAAAGATTCTCATTGATAACCGGAAATTTTACGTGCAGTCAAGTAGTTCTAAAAAGGTGCATTTTTGAGAACATCCATATTTTTTTATAGCTTTATGTATTATTTCCTGATGTATTTTTATTGCTTTTGTAAAACCGTCATACTTTCATATCTAAAAAGGTCGAAATGCCACCATAGTTTAAATTTAAGTTATCATATTATATTTAAAAACAGAGACCCTAAGACAATTCAAGTTGATTTTTTAACCAATCATAGTACTTTTTTCGATGTATTAAAATAATATTGAAGAATAATAAATCTATTTCTTTAGTGATTGAATGAATCGGATTTATTATACTGTTTGTAATTTGCATGATGCGATTGAGGAATAGTGGGGATTTCTTTCTGTCATCAGAGGGAAAGCGACCGTTTTATGTAGATGGCCACCAGTCTTAGTGAATACAAGTAGACGGAAGTCAGTGAAGATAAACATCGCATGCCTATAGCAAGATTAATAATAGAAGACGTATATCAAACAAGAACACTTTATCTGGTCTCTGCCTAAAAATACAAACTGTTCTTTAGGCAATAAAATAGTATACTGCATTTTACATTGTGTTTTAAAATAACAACTTTCAAAATATACATACATATATTTGGTAATGATCTATCTTCTTTATATATAAACTGTTTATTCAAAATTTCATTGAGAAAATATAATTTAATAAAGGTAAGGTTCGAGTATTTAAGGTATTTTTTCACAAGCATTTCTCTGAGTTATCATATGTTGTAAAAATGTTTTTTTATATTTGAATGCTTTTCCACATTTTCCGCATTTAAAGTCACAAACATCGCTATGTATTTTCATATGCAATTTAAGTATGCATTTAGTTTTAAATGCTTTTCCACAGTCATCACATTCAAATTCATAAACATTGCTATGAGTAATCATATGACTCCTAAGTCTTTTTTTGAATTTGAATGCTTTTCCACATTTCTCACATTCAAAGTTACGAATATTACTATGAGTCGTCATATGGGTAAAATATGCATATCTAGTTTTAAATGCCTTTCCACATTTTTCACATTTAAATTCATAAAAATTATAATGAGTAATCATATGCTTCTTAAGTATTTTTTTTAATTTGAATGCTTTTTCACATTTACTACATTTAAAATTATAAACATCGCTGTGAGTTATCGTATGATTTAAAAGTTCACTTTTAGATCTATATGCTTTTCCACATTTTCCACATTTAAAATCATCGCTATGAGTTATCTTATGATGTAAAAGTAAACGTTTAGATTTGAATGCTTTTCCACATTTTTCACACTTAAAGTTACAAACATCGTTATGAATTTGAATATGCCCTTTAAGTACAGGTTTAGTTTTGAATGGTCTTCCACAATGTTCACATTCAAAAACATAAGCACTTTCATGAGACATCATATGACTTGAAAGTGATATTTTGGTTTTGAATGCTTTATCACATTTCTCACATTTAAAGTCATAAACATCACTATGAGTTATTATATGACGGGTAAGGTCTGATTTACGTTTAAATGCTTTTCCACATTTTTCACACTTATGGTCACAAACATCACTAGGAGGTGTATGCCCTAAAAGCCTGTTTTTACTTTTTAATGCGTTTACAAATTTTCCATTTTTTGTTTTAGCTTTAGCGCATTTTGCTTTTACTGATTTCTAAAAATAAATTTTATTTGTTAATATTATATTAAACGTTGAAATTTTATTATATTGGACTATTACTTTGGTGACATTGGCAATTTTTAGTGAAAAATCGTTCACCTCAATAGTATTCGCCTTAAGTATATCTTTAACGTCGTGCATTTCTGAAATCATTTTCGAATCAAATATTAAAAAGTATATCAAAATGTATCACTATGTTATATTATGTATGTTTAACCTATTTCAAACATGTCATTTACGTCGTCAATCCTTGTTGTATCCTCGCTGGCATCATATTCGTGTTTTACGTTTAAGAACTTGAATAGAAAACTCAATTTAAAGTTATATGCATTAACAGTTTTAATGTTTCGTTTCAATACCTCTACTTTACAATGAATCCCGTCAATTTCTGTAAAGATGTCGTTTTCCATGTCTATTTCTGTAAAGATCAACTTGATTACTTAAAGGGAATATCTAATTAACTAATAAACAAATTAGCTTTGTTTTTAACTTAAGTTCATGTTAATTACGATCGGACAAATTAAAAAAATCTATCGTACCAGTTTTGATGAACGTTATCTTAAGCGAACTGACAGCTTAGCACAAATATTTGGTCCAAATACGACGATTATCGCACATGGCAATAAATGGGGAAGTTTTAAATGTTTCATATTTATATACTTTAAATTAAAAAAATAATCAATTTCCATTTTCAATAAACTGCTATCGTTAATTTTCCGATGAAAGTACATATTCATTTAATCTCGTAGTTTAACTATCGAGAGACCGAACTATTTTTAATCGAGCGTAGAACGATAACAAGCTATGCCTTTTTGTCATTGTTTATGCACGCACACAAATGCATTTCTTACGAAGACCCAATGACGTCAAGCACGCGCAGGCTCTCAAACTAAATATATTTTCTTACATTTTTTCTTTACAAATAACAATATTAAAAATTAAATGAAATTACTGTAGGGGGCCTATTTATATGTTTTCATTTTTGTTTATTATAACCAGAACTTGGCGGCACTCTGGTAACGGACACTCTTCTCGTGATAACTGGCGGGTTCGCACGAGGATGCGGGCCCGCGTACCGTCCGGTCATACATTTAAGTTTTAACATGCAACTGTAATAATATTCAATAAAAATATTATGCAAAAGTATTCATGAATAATTCTATCGCTGACTTTTTCGATTTATGCAAATAAACGTTCTACTGTCGTTCAATTACAATTTTTATATAAAATCTACCGATAGGAGGCGTATGAAATACATTCGACGGCATCGATCGTTGTTTTAGCACTCAAAATATTTATGTATCCATATCTTATAGGCAAGGAAAGCCATAATATTAATGAGCTCCATAAATATTTTTAATGGCCACCGGCTTGTCGCCCATACGCAAGAATATTCACGAGCAAAACTTGGCGGCACTCTGGTAACATTAGCGTAAAGGACACCTTCTCGTGGCAACTCTGGCGTGTTCGCACGCCGGTGTGTGCCTCGAGCACCGTCTGGTCACGCATTTAAATTTTAACATGCAACTGTAATCAAATCACAATAAAAATACTACTGCAGCGGTTCAATCTGTGTCTAATTGCCACCCGTCACCTCCCGTCGCCAAAAATAATACATTTATCTATATATAAATTAAAATAATACTAATAAATTTTAAGAAAGTAAGAGAAAGATATTTTAAATATGTACTTGTACTAGCTGCAGTTGATGCTCAGTCGAGTAATTTGTTACCATTAATATTAAAAATATACGAAAGAATATGCTTACATTTTAGAATCACATTTAATTTTATTTTTACAATACAATTAGTACAGAAAGTTCAACAAAACTTGTAATTTTTGTCGCACTGAACTTATAATGCACATATAATATTATATCAGTGAAACTGTTGAAATCATTCTTGATGATGTAGAATTGCTTATTTCAGTTGAAAACAAAGTGACATTATATGGCACATTAATTAGAAAATCTCTTTTATTTCTTTCAAAGAAGGTAACAACAGTAAAGATGGTGATATTTTGTGATATATTTTCGAGTGATTATATATTTTAATGCTTCTCCACATCTTTCACATTCAAAGTTTAGAACATCACTGAGTATACAGTCTAAAAATTAATGCTGTTACACATTTATCACATCTTATGGGATATAATTTTGTATGAAATTTATATTTTAGTATAGTGCATTGCCATGAGTTTGCATATGATGTAAAAAGCTTCTTTTATGTTTAAATGACTTATCACATTTTGTACATTCAAAATCACAAACACCGCTATGAGTTATCATATGATTTGAGAGTTTGTATTTATATTTAAATGCTTGTCCACATTTTTCACATTCAAAGTCACGAACATCGCTATGAGTTATCATATGTCGTGAAAGATAAACTTTACGTGTGAATATCTTTCCACATTTTTCACATTTAATGTCACAACCGTTACTATGAGTTTGCATGTGTAGAGAAAGAATAAATTTTGATTTGTATGCTTTTCCGCATCTTTCACATTCAAAGTCACTTGTATCTCTATGAGTTATCATATGTCGTGAAAGATATACTTTACGTTTGAATGCTTTTCCACATATTTCACATTTAAAGTTACAAACATCTCTATGAGTTTGCATATGTAGTGAAAGAATAAATTTTGATTTGTATGCTTTTCCACATTTTTCACATTCAAAATTACGAATATCGCTATGAGTTATCATATGAACCAAAAGTGTTTTTTTATTTTTTAAAGCTTTTCCACATTTTTCACATTCAAAGTCACGAACATCTCTATGAGATCTTATATGTAGTGAAAGAACGGATTTTGATTTAAATGTTTTTCCGCATTTTTCACATTCAAAGTTACGAGCATCGCTATGAGTCATTATATGACATGATAGTCTATATTTACATTTGAATGCTTTTCCACATTTTTCACATTCAAAGTTACAAACATTGCTATGAGTTAACATATGCACTGTGAGTGTTTTTTTACTTTTTAAAGCTTTTCCACATATTTCACATTCAAAGTCACAAACGTAGCCGTGAGTTAGCATATGTTGTGTAAGATGTTTTTTACATTTGAATGCCTTTCTACATTTATCACATTTATTTTTATTAAAATCACTATGCACACGTTGAACTCTAGAACAACTTTCTGTTTCTGGTTTCTAAAATTTAAATTTACTTTATTAGTAAAATTGTAAATATAATAATATATATGAAATAAATTCTATGTGGTTACTTTTGTGATGTTGTAAATTTGGTGAGATAAATCGTCCACCCCTATAGCATTCACCTTAAGCACATCTTTAACATCGTGTAATTCTGAAATCATATTATAATCAATAATTAAAATATAGCAGAATGTAGTAGTATACTGTATGATTAATTATGTCGAACCTATTTCGAGTTTGTCATCTACGACGTCTAAGCATCTATCGTTGATGCTATCGTATTCGATCTTTACGTTTAGCAACTTGAAAAGAAGACACTAAATAAGATCACATACATTAGAAGTGTTGTATATTACGTTTAATTACCTCGAATTTACATTGATTTGTGTCAACGGAAGTAAATGTTTCTTCGTCGTATTCTATGTCAGCTTCTGCAAAGGTGGAGTTGAATAATTACTGGGAATATATAATTATCTAGTAAAAAAATTAGCTACGTGTGAAATATGTCATTAGCAAGGCATTATTAACAAACAGAAAATATTTGGACAAAAATTCTGTATAAATATTTTTTTCAGGTTTATCTCAGTTCGGGGAGTAAAACTGTTTCCAAACCAAAACCCGGCCATGGACCAGCTTTTGCTGGCCCTAGGCCTATAATTCTCTATCATAAATTAGTTTAGATTTTTATGTATTAATGTCACTTTCGTAATTTTCAATATATAGAAAAAGACATTTATTTTCAATGAAAGGTTGAAAACAAATACCAGCGGATATGCGATTAGGTCCTACATTTTTTAAAAAACACTAGCTGGAATAAAATCAAGACCTCTTGATTTTTTCGTACTTAATTTCCCAAAACCATACTGTAGGTCAGAAATGGTTAAATTATCAATTAATATACATTTCTGTGTATATATTTTCAAATAGTTGTTGCCTGGACCTGAATTTATCTGAGTTGTATTGAAGAAGAAGCTTTTAAATAAATCGTTTCGTCACCTTCATTCTGTTTTATTTTAACAAATCTGTGTTTCGTTGTTCACGTCAAATTAACGAGGTTCCAACAAATTTGAGAATCGTTCACTATGTTCAGCTCAATATTATGTATGTAGTGTGTACCTTTATTAATTTATTTTTGGTGTTTTCTCAATGAACAGAACAATTTGTAGTAATGATATGAATTGGTTTTCCTCCAAAGTTTATGGAATGAGTCCAATAATTTAACAGTAACAATAGAAATAATGTTTTATTATTCAATTACGTGAGTTTGATAAGAGTTAACCACGATGGAATATTATTTGAACACATTAAATTAAATCTAGACCGGAACTGAGCAAATATTGTTTCTAAAAAATATATTATTGGGTAATAATTTAGAAAACTGTTTATCTTGTCCCAAATCTATTTTTTGGAGGTCAATCGTAGGACCTCTTTTAATTACTATTTTTACCAGCGATTTCTTTGCAAAGAATGTAATAAAAAAATATATAACAAGATTCTCTGGTAAAAATCAGTCGAGTGCTTGGGCTTAATCCTGAATTTCAGACTAAGTTTAAGGTGACCAGATTTTTAAAATATCTAAGGATACTAAAAATTATTTTTTGTTCGAGGAGGATAAATTGTGGGAGCTAAAAAAATGTTATTATGAAATTTTTGTTTAAAGGCCATCTCCAAATTTTTTTTTAGATGTACAAATTATTACAGGATCTCAAAAAAATAAAGGTCATTTTGGAAATGTTTGTTTAAGGAGGACGTCTGGTCAAAATATTCAAAAATGCTTCAAATCCAACAAAACATCTCTTCAGAATTGCGAAAAAACTGTTTGTTTTGTCTGCAATTTGATAGACTTCAAAGTATTCAATAGAATCTGTATTTATTTAAAAATGAGTAGTAAATCTAAATCCACAATAATAACAATAAATAACTAATTATTGTGTAATTAACTATAATGCATGCATATTTTTATTTATTTTTTTATAAAAAAAGTAAAAAGAGATTAATTAATAACTAGGTAAAACATTATACAAGGTATATAATTTACTAGTTACTGTACAATAGGTTTCGTTATTAACTGATAATTTCAGTAAGAAGTGATATTATCTGTCAATTTTTATTATAAATTCTTAATTGCGATCAGTAAAATATATTATACCGATTTTGATAAACGCCATTGTAGCTGTCTAGTTGACAGTTCATAAGTAACGTTTGGTCTTAATACGACGAAGTGTCGAGCATGACGGAAATTAAAATGTTTCAGATGTACAATACCTGGCCATATTATTAGACCCATGCAAAATTTTGGATTTTTCCCCTCAAATGGTCTATATCTAAGCTGTTTTTTTTATATTTTTTTTTTAATAGCATTAGTTATTAAAAAAAATCTAGTTTAGGGGTGAGAAATAATAAAATATATTTTTAAATTAAAATAACAATCTACAAAGCATTTTGGGGCTATATTTTTAATATTTGGTATGTCATTCTTTTGCTTTAATAAGTGACTGAATTTGCATATGTATGCTTTCATTACATTTTTTAATTGTTTCTTGAAGGTTCCAATTATGATTCCATTCTAAAATCATCTTGATTAGCTCCCTTTTCATGGTTATTGAAATTTTAGCAATATTCTTCTTCAAAAGCTCCTAAACACTCTTGATGGAGTTCATATTAGGCGAGTTTCCTGGTCAATCTAACACTTTGATGTTTTTATCCTGCAGAAAAGCCGCGATACTATTAGTTTTATAACAATGAGCACCAGGCTCGCCTCCAGGAAACCGTTATTTAGGACATAAAGGAATGCATAGACAATGTATCAAAGCACGCTCATTTATCACGTAATTATTACCCTCGTAATGATCAAAGAATCTATACCATTTTGTGCATTATGGATTAAACAAAAAATACGCTATCGGGCGACAAAAAAAAAACACCACTGATATTCGGAATGTGTTTACTTAGCAAATTTTACTCTTTCTAGGCGTGGACATATTTCTGTAATCGAATATACAAGCACAATAATTAGTTGACTGATCTCTACACTGTTGTGATCCGCTGGAGACGTCTCAAATCAACGATACAAAAGGTCTGACTCTAGGAGAGACGAATCAGGGAGACGACGCTCAGAAGGTATGATTCCTCCGCCAGCGTTCGGAACAAATAATATACAACTACCCAATATATCACTCTGATATATGCACTTTAAGTGAATAAATTATTGTCAGTTTTCTGGCTGCAAAGCCCTTCGGCCGCAAAACCCGAAATAATAAAGTGTTTTAAATTCTTTTCCATCATTTCTTTTATTTACAGCTTAATTAATAAAACAAATTCAAAGATAATATGTATACAAAATAAAAATTTCAAGTTTTAACAAAGTATAAGACATTATAAATATGTTTTTATATACTACAATATTATTAAAAATATACGGAAACAAATTTTTACTTCTTAAAAACTTTCATTTTATTTTGATTACTAAATATACTCAATATTTAAAGTTCAACATGATTTGAACTAGTTTTTATAATTTTTGTCGCACTGAACATACGATGCATATATGAGTAAAACTGCTGAATGAATTTAAGACAACATAAAATAGCTTTCGATTTCAGTAGAAGGCAAAGTGACAATATGTGGCACATTAATTGGAAAATATTTTTTTTTGTATAAGTCATTTTAGTTTTAAGTAAATCAGCAATTGTAAAAACGGTGATTATATAAAAAAAATTCACATTCAAAGTCGATAACCTTGTTGAGTTGTAATATGGCCTTAGAGGTTAGTGTATTTTGATGATATTCCATATTTATTATATTAATTTTGAATGAAAGTTGTCTTTTAGTTTAAGGTGCTTCGCCATGATTTTGCATATGATATAAAAAGTTTTTTTTGTGTTTAAATGATTTTTCACATTTATTACATTTAAAGCCACAAGCATTGTCATGAGTTATCATATGGCTTGCAAGTGACTTTGTATTTTTAAATGCCTTTACACACGTTTTACACTGAAAGTCACGAATATCGCTATGAGTTACCATGTGTACTGCAAGTGTTTTCTTATTTTTAAATGCTCTTCCACATTTTTCACATTCAAAGTTACGAACATCGCTATGAGTTATCATATGACTTAAAAGGCTGTATTTACATTTGAACGCTTTTCCACATGTTTCACATTCAAAGTCACGAACGTCACTATGAGTCATCATATGATTTGAAAGTCTGTATTTAAATTTGAATGCTTGTCCACATTTTTCACATTCAAAATCACAAACATTGTTGTGAGTTAGTACATGACGTGAAAGAATGCTTTTTGTTTTAAAAGCTTTTCCACATATTTCACATACAAAGTCACAAAAATCGCTATAAGTTTGCAGACGTTGTGAAAGATGAGATTTTATTTTGAATGCTTTACCGCGTTCAAAGTCAAGAACATCTCTATGAATTAACCTATGTCGTGAAAGATAGCCTTGACATTTGAATGTTTTTCCACATTTCTCACATTTAAAAGCACAAACATCGGTATGAGTTATCATATGCGTTGTAAGGCTTTTTTTATGTTTAAACGCTTTTCCACATTTTTCGCATTTAAAATCGCAAACAACCCTATGAGTTTGCAAATGTAGTGCAAGAACGGATTTTAATTTGAATGCTTTTCCACATGTTTCACATTCAAAGTTACGAGTAACTCTATGAATTTGCATATGTAACGAAAGATCGGATTTTGATTTGAATGCTTTTCCACATTTTTCACATTTAAAATCACGAACATTGCTATGAGTTATCATATGCACTGCAAGTGTTTTTTTATTTTTAAAAGCCTTTCCACATTTTACACATTTAAAATCACGAATATCGCTGTGACTTATCATATGCACCGAAAGTGTTTTTTTGTTCTTGAATGCTTTTCCACATTTTTCACATTCAAAGTTACGATCATCGCTATGAGTTTGCATATGTAATGTAAGAACAGATTTTGATTTGAACGCTTTGCCACATTTTACACATTCAAAGTTACGAACATCACTATGAGCCATCATATGACTTGAAAGACTGTATTTACATTTGAATGCTTTTCCACATATTTCACATTTGAAGTCACGAATGTCGCTATGAGTTATCATATGCACTAAAAATGTTTTTTTATTTTTTAATGCTTTTCCACATTTTTTACACTTAAAATCATAACCATCACTATGTTGTGTAAGATAATTTTTATCTTGCCACTCATTTTTATAAGAAACTTTGGAACTTTTATCTCTGTCAGGTTTCTAAAATTTAAATTTAATTCATTATTTATATTGTACATAAATTACACATAAATCAAATTCCATATGACTGTTACTTTTGTGATGTTGCAAAGTTGCTGGGATAAATTGTCCACCCCAATAGTATTTACTTTAAGCACATCTTTAACATCATGTAATTCTGAAATCATATATAATAGTTATCAATAAGCCAAATATATGGAAATGTATCAGTATACTGTATTAACCACCTCCCGGTCACACTAATTTTTTAAAAATGACTTAAAAACATCTGTCACGGACCCATCCTATCCTAAGCAACAGTTTAAAATATTTAAAAATATTCGTACAAACTTAATGTTTAACAAAAAAGGCTGTGATAATTTTTTCAAGAAATTTGCTAATTTTTGAGATCACAATTAATCACAAAATACAAATTTTCGAGTTAACTCAGGTATGACCAGGAAGAGGTTGAGTATGTCTAACCAATTTCGAGCTTGTCATCTACGACGTCTACACATCTTTCTTCGCTGCTATCGTATTCGATCTTTACATTTAATAACTTAAAAAAAATAAATTAGTATAATCTTTAACAAGTGTTACATATTACATTTCAGTACCTCAACTTTATATTGATTTGTGTCAACGAAAGCAAATGTTCCTTTATCATTTTCCATATCAGCTTCTACAAAGACGAAGTTTAATAATTATAATTAATATCTAATTAGCTAGTAAAAAAATTAGATACATATGAATCGTGTGTCATTGATTAAAACAATAGGTTTTGATTCAGTATGATAATATTTTTAACTTAAATTAATTGCACAGAGAAGTGATATTAATTAATATGCAAAACCCTTTAATTACATTTTTAATTATTATCCGAAAAATAAAATAATAAAATGAATTATACCGATTTTGACAGACGCCATTGTAACTGTGTTGACTTGACAGCTTATAACTAACGTTTGGTCCAAATACGATAAATGGTCGAGCATGAAAAACTGGGAGAGAAAAATGTTTTAGATAAAAATCAATAAATTAATGATAATACAAAAAAAAATATTAATTCAAGTTTAAAAGGTGCTTTTAAATTCACGATCTTGCGTTTATATTATTGAAAGTTATTTTTTGCTTATCTTTTTTTTTTTAATAGTATTAGTTATCGAAAAAAAAAACTAACGTTTAGCGCTGAGAAATAACAAAAAATATTTTAAAATTAAAAAAACGGTCCACAAGGCAGCTTGCGGTTATATTTATAATATTTAGTATGTCCTAATTTTACCTTATTTTCGACTAGGCATATTTTCTATACATTTTTCATTTGATTCCTAGTATATTTGATGCATAACATGGTAACTATTCTTTAGCGAACCGCGGTGGGTGTCGGGTGATCGGCGGGGCTTCGTCCGTCGATTAAATTTGTCATCATATATTTATATATATGTATATATAAAATAACATGTAACTAATTAGTAAGCATTCAATAAAATACTACTGCAGCGGTACAATCTGTGTGTAATTGCAACCCGTCACCATCCGTCTGCTAAAGATATATTTCTTTAATGCTCATTTTTTAATATTTTACACACATTATCACAAATCACTCGTTTAAGTGCATACTACAAATAAGATGTTGCTCAATCTAATATATGTGAATTTATTTTAACGATTGTCTCAGAAAATTTAGCTGCGAGACAGAAGCATGTAAAACGGGTAAAATAAAATCTACACAAATCACATAAATACTCACATACACAATACATTATTTATTCGATCGTTGAAGTTGCAAAGATGATGACCCCAACATCGGATGTCGAAATATTAGTACGAAAGATAGGGTAAAAACGTGTGATACACATTTTTATCCAAGTCCCAAAGTCAGGTATCGCCATTAATTCAGTTAATAATAAATATAGCTTCGTTGTTTAATCTGATAAAGGAATACAATAAACCACTATTTTACAGATTGATAGCAGATTTTTAAAAATATGCTTAAATAAATTTACATTAATAATTTTGATACATCATACGTGTTATATGGCTTTAAAGTTAGTTCAAAATTTCTATCTCCGATTCCATCCTTCTTTATATGTTTGACATTAACGCCTCTATATGTAGAATTATTTAGTATTTTTTTTTGCTGAATTAAACACAAATTTATTATCCCAAGACTTTACGGCAAACGTCCTTTTAAATTTTATCAGTTGTTGAATATTTTGGTCAGGGACTAAATCAGTCAATCGTCAAGCAGGTGAGACAAATTAAAATATCAAGAATTTCTTACTTAAGCTTCGACACAATTTTGAGGAAAAAATCGCATATTTCTTGCTGCTTAAAAGTAAAATAGTATTACCATATAAAATACGATTTTAATTAATAATAAACAAGTTATTATTATAATTAGTCTTTTATTTCATACTATTGTATATTTACAACTCGGCAGTGATTGGAAATAAATGATCTAAATATTTGGGATTGTCAAAGGACTGTAGTGACTTCGGTCTTGTTTTGTGACGGCTCCTGTTGGAGCTCCTTGTAGATCTCTTGGACCTGGTTCTAGTAAAATCGGTGATATCTTCCGTCTGATGAGATGTCCCAGCCGCTTGGTTCTTTAGTGGTCTAGACACGGTCAAATGAGTCGGGGGAGATCCCTTTTTCGCAATGGTCACGTCATATTGTACACGTGGATCGAGGACGGAATACACGTGATCCTTCTCATTGTCCACTCTCGTCGAGTCCTGTAAGGGAAAATTTATATTACACCAAGTTGTAACAAGATTAATCACGATTTCCTATTAATTATTAAAAAAATGTATAACCCTGCTGTTAATCATGCATGTGAATTATTTTGTATATTGGTGGGTATTAATAGAGATATTTAACCGACGTGCAAATTGAAAGAGTGTTTTTTGGAGCACACGCACACGTGTCACACTGTGGTTGGAGGTTGCAGGATCAGTGCTGCCCTTCGCACCTTGAGGGCATCAGGGGAGTAGACCCTGGTTGAATACATTGCGTCAGCGGGCAATCCTTCAGATTTGTCCCTAAAAGTACAATAGATTTTGTCTTGCATAATAATGTATTAAGTCCTAAGAAGCGTTGATATTGATCTGCCCGGTGAGTGCTTAACAATTTGAATATTTATTCCAAATGAACTGGACGTTCTATAAGAGTTTGATGGACCACAGTAAATTATATTTATTGCTCTTCTAAATATTGCTTATATACTTAGTATAATACTAGTACAACGTCTTTAAAAGAAATCCACCGAAAGCTTCCAGACAGACCAATATCAAAATTTCAGCACATTTACTTACTCTTCTAAATCTGAGGCAGTAAATTCAGTTTTATCTAAAATAAATATTAATTATTATTTTAATAAAATTTAATGGTAAAACTTATTTAACATACCTTTAGTATTTCTACACTTTCTGAGTATACAAAATATCACTATAACAAGTACAATGATGACGACTCCAGCGCCAGCCAGTGGTGCTAAAGCAGCATTTTCTAAAGCAAATCCTGATTATATTAAATATTTTGATACTCATAGCTTTGTCACACATTATTTAATCTCACCATGCAATAATAATCTAGCTGCGTGTGCGGTAGCGCCCCTCTCATTTTCCACACGAAGTAGATAGGTTCTGGCATCTTGGCGTTGAGTTGCTGTTATATGTAAAACATATAGAAAACACGCTCCTTGTCTAACTGCTTCAGCAGATCTGTATCGTCCTGGAGAATTAAGATTTATTGATAATATACTTTTTAAAGCCTTGATCTTATTGTATTATATACCTATTTGAGCTGGAACTGTAAGCGTGAGACTCCCCCAATGCCAGGCAGCTTTTCTCGGAGGAGGTTCTGCACAAACCAAAGCAGTTATCCTAGCATCTGATCCAAGGCGAGCTTCAGAAGGCGAATTGCCTTCTCCTTCGCCTTCACCCACTGGAGGTCCAACCACAGCCAACGTGAGAGAATCTGCAGTGTGCCACCTCTCACGTCCTCCTATTGTATTGGTTGCGGTGCATTTATACGTTCCTTGTTGTCTATATGTAACATTATGAAGAACTAATATTGGTTCTCTTCCTACTGGCATTCCACCCTCCACATTAGTAGCTTCAAGAGGTCTAGAATATGATCTTCATTAAAACGATTGATTACGTAAATACTTGACAATATACATACGCGTGAGTCCATAGGTATCTTGGTTGAGGATTTCCTTCAGCTCTGCACTCTAAAGCGACTCTTGTGAAAAGGGTGGCTTGCACTGCAGGTTCTGGACCAACCCAAATAACTCGAGCTGGGTCTTTAATTTATTAATATTAATTTATATTGATTAATATACATATGTAAACATATCCATGTAATTGATAACTTATATGTACTTACATTTTATATCAACATCGACGCTAACTGGTTCTGATTCTCCAATGGAGTTCTTCGCCATGCACGTATACGTTCCTGTATTATTTTTAACGTCAATGCAGCAATGTAATTAAACATGCATACTACTAAACCAGAATACTAACCAGAATGATTTCGCGCTAAAGGAGCTAGTAGTAAAGTGTCAGTTGGTGTTGAAGATGGCAAAGGGCGTGGCGACGTTCTTGTCCACCAAGCAGAAGGTGATGGATTGCCTTCTGATTTACATCTTAATGCTAGAGCTCCACCACTACCTTCTTCTAAAGAATCCATGCCTTCTGCGCCAGATATGCTTACAATTGGCGGAACTGTTTTTGATGAGATAGATGTTATTGATTCAAGCAAGTTGCTTGTTTGAGGCATTATTTTTATTTTGTACTAACAAGTAACATCAAGTATGGCTGTTGCATCTTTGTAGCCAGGATCTGGATATGCTGCATGTGTAGCTCTGCAAGCTAAACGACGACCGTGATGCGATCTAGTACCAACCACTTCAACTGCAGATCTAGCTGCCCAGACTCTAGGTCTCTCGACTTCTGAAGCGTTCGTCTGACTCCAAGCGGTTAGTTGTTCGTCGTCTATTAATGATATTTGAGTCTTAAAGATGATGAAATTCTATATATTAAAGTGTATCTTACCTAAGAACCACGTTATTGCAGCTGGAGGATTACCATATCTCGATTCGCACAAAACGGATGTTCGTATGCCTTGAGCTGCTGAAAGAGAACGTCCTGGCGGTAATGGTACGCCACTTTGCAAAAGTCTTGGTGGTTGCGGTGGTACGCGTACTGATAGAGGAGCTGGTATGCTCGATAGTGCATCCTATGATATATTAATGTTACTAGTATATTATAATTAGAATAGTAAAATACTGAATATGTTATTACTTGAGCATCATAAGCACTAGCCGTGACTTGACACTGCCATAATCCATCGTCTAGTTGTAAAGAAGCAGCTCTGACCCACAAAGAACAGTCTTCTCCGCCGCCAGACCCACCGGCTGCACCTCCAGCCCATTCGTATTTCCCAGCATAAGTTCCCACTGGCTGTAATCGTTGCCAAATCAATATTGAAAGCGTGAAAACGGTTCGCGGACGATTAAGCACGGTTTGGAAGACATCCCACGGAAGCAAGCTTTAACTTTTCTCATTCACTATTTTTACGGTTCATTGCAATATCCGGCCGAATGTGCCACAATGGTATCTACCATTTTGAGAGGGTGTGGTCGAATTCTTGTAGTATGCGTTGATTTTTATAACCTTTATTAGTTTTCAATGGAGTTATTAAACTAGAGTTTTTCTAGACGTATATTCTTTTTGCAGTGAAATAATTAATTTTTAGATCATCTTATGAGATGGCAACAATCTTCTTGCAAATAACGTTTAAATCTACTCACCTTATTGTCTTTTTGCCATGAGCACGTCCCACGACGATTTTGAATCTTACAATGCAACATAATGTCTTTTCCTGGGCTTACTTCCGTTGCTGACGGAATCTCGATGAATTTTTGTGCTCCAACTGTGTATAAATAAAAAATACACATATTTAAACAGAAAACGTTACAAGTCTACATTGTTAAGCCATTATATAATATAAAATAATTTGTTCTAAATATATTATTATATAGTTTACACTAAGATTAGTAAATGAATATTTGATCGCAAATAAAGTACTATCTATACATTTTTAGTGTTTTTAACAATAAGAGTCGAAACTTTGTATTAAAAACGAAACATATCACAAGAGACTATATTTCGTACTAAAGAAATAGTTTATGTAATACATTTTATCTTTTGACATGCAAATTTTTATAATATTATATAAAATACACAACTATCAGTAAAAATATCTTTTCTATGGAAGTCAAAAAAACGAAAGATGTTCCATTTATTAAAAAAGTTTTCTCCTCATTAAAAATTTGAAATTTTTGATTTACTTTTTATTTATTTATTCGTAATTTGTAATTAGTAAAACAATCCATAAATGTATTTATCAAATGTATCAATGATTGTAAGAAATTATGTTCATTTAAAAAATATTTATTTAGATTATTTGTTAATGGAAATTACTATTTTATTAAAATTTGTAACACTAAAGAAATGGGCAGTCAATTCCAGCCAAATGTAAATGTTGTATCCTAGTCATCACCTGCATCTTAATGCAAAGGCAAATGCAGATTTTTTCTAAAAATAAATAAAAATGAATGCGTATCGAATAATCTAATCTTTGTTTTTTTATGTATTTAAAAAGGGATATACATATATGTGTGTCTATATAAAATATATTTAATCCAAAATGAAAAATATTTTTTATCAATCCATTTTAACCTTAAAAAAACAGTTTTTTTTATAAATACGTGTACATACTCTTAAAAATAAATATGTATGTGTACATACTCGTATGTTGGTTTGAGTTTGATACAATGTATCTCGAGAAAAACAAGAAAGGTGTTGGACATTAGACAATACTTTTATGAATTTGAATATTATAAAATTAAACAAAAAAATGATATTTTCTGTTCTTTAAACTAATTCTTAATTAAATAAGGCTCGTACTTTTCGGTTCAGAATTTATATTAAAAAGTCAGAATTTATCGGTTAGAATATAGTGTAAGTTCGACTTACGAGTGACTTGGTTTATACATAGTTTTTGGGATACAAGCAAAAATTTTTTTTCAAACTTGTCCAACAGCTTTGGTGCGAGCGATTTATTTCATAAATTATTTCTAAAATAAATCATTTATTGCCCACTTATATTCATTTATAATTCGATCGTTCCCTATTTTTATTCTGACCGTGTGTTATTTTTATTCTTAGCAACTTTTATTCTGACCGTGAATTATATACATATTAAATAATGGCAATATAATTGAAATATTTGTTGTATATGGCAACACCAATGCAATTGAATTACGGAACAGATAATGTCAAGACATGTAAAATGTCATCTATTATGTATTCAAATATGAACCGCTTAATCATATTTATATTTTCATATTCATAGACATTAATTTAATTTTACTACATTTAAAAAGAAAAAAAACCAGTTAATTTTTGTCGCTGCTTAATTGTTACCAACTTGAACAACTACAAAAATTATCATTTTTTGGCCCTAATGTGTTATATTGTGTCTATAAATATTTACAAAAGATGATATATTTATTAAATAAAAAACATTTAGAAAATATAGTGCCGTTTTTAAAATTATTGATACATTCAAATATAAAAATTATTATATTTGCGTCACTAAAATTTTGTACCTAATGTGATAATAAATAAAATAATTAACGTTAATATGTAATAAAATTAATTTAATCAACTCTTGTTTTCATTAAAATTACGTTTTGTTATCAGACCGACTATTGCGTTTATCGACATTGAAAGCAATAAGTAAAAAAATCGCAGCTTCTCGCGTGCGTTATGCGAAAAGCTTTCGTCATTGTGATATAAAATGGGGGGAAACGTGCGTATACAAAAGAGAAAGAGGAGTCGTTGCCTCACAATACCGATGTTCATTATAGATATTCATCGCAGATTTTTTATTGCATACACCGATCGAAACATTGTTGGAACAATGCACCGGAAAATTAGATAGTATAGCACGTATTTAAAAATTGGTAATTTGCACAATAATGATTAGACGACGATTTATACATACATATATAAATATTTTATGTACCGAATTACAAATTTTACAGAGCAAGGAATTCATCTTTGCGTTCTCCAAATTTATAATTTATTATTAATATACTTAAAACAAGATGTAATTATATAAATTTAAATAAAATAAGACAGACTATTTTAAAAGCACAAACGAATTAAATGTAAATATTCTAATAATTCTCAAATGGCCAAAGTCAAAGCTAGTTCTGGGTCGAGTTGATTTATAATTATTTTTATTTTCTCGCTCTCTAAATCAAAATTACTATTGCTTCACAGAGTTGTGTTTTTCATTAACTTAAATAAACCCAGGCCTCGTATAACACGGTCATATATTTCCACAAAAACGCCGTGCTATACAAATCCGTGTTATACGAAGTTTGAAGTTCATACAAAAATTTGCGTTTTGCGGTTTGCGTTCCAAGAAAAAATCTAAATTAGTTAATACCCTTTATTTCTTAAATAAACAATAAAAAAATATACATTTTCTTATTTATCGAATAAAAATTTAAAATGTAACATTTAATAGATTATTCATTTATCATCGCTATCACTTAAAATTCTATATGCTCGACTCTTTTTTTAAGATCGGTTGTAAGTTTTCATCAACAGAGGACTCTGGAGTATTTTTGGATTTGACCTTTTATATTTTAATTTATATATATTATATATATATTTGCTAAGTTCTCAATTATTCGTAGTTTGCTACTATTCGAATATTGAATAAAATATGGATGAAGTATTCGAATATATTTTCTCAGTTTTTACCGATATTAATTTACTTAACCAATAATTGCAAAATAATTAATTGCCTGTAAGATTAATTATTACTCCAGAATTAAGATCAACTGCAATTTAATTAATTCAGAAAAATTGAAGTGTATGTATATACAATAGCTGATTGAAATAAAATATTTGCGTCTTGAGACAACAAATACAAAAACGTAACACAAACTTCATAACAATTTGTGACACACACCTGTTTTTTAGATACGTTAAACGATAATAAATTGAGGGCTTTTGCGACATTTTGTTTTGTTGAACGAACAAATTCTGCGAATTTCGTTCATAGTAGATACACCACAAATATTTTTCGAAGGCATAAAAGCATTCTTTTGTTGAGAAGAAGCGTATCATTGTTTCGCATTGCTAAACAAAATAAAGGTGCATAAAGTACCATGGATTTTGGAGCAGCACAAGTTACTCGAGTATATTGAGAGAAAAAATGACTATATGTGTTGCTCAAGAATACAAATTGTGTATTTTAAGATTTTTTCAAATTTCATTCGATACAGTATAAACGAATGTTCGATTAATTATAGTTGAAAATCAGGCGAATAATTCGAATAGTCGAATATTCCATTGAGAAACCTAGTAAGTAGCTTGTGTATTTGACGTAATTTTATTGTGAAAGTTCTAAGATCTTGTCTGGGCATTTTTATCTCTTAGAAATCGATATTACATTAATTGATTACCTCTAACTATATATATATATTTGAACCACTTCTGGATTTTACTTGCGATTACAAGATCCAGGATTGGTTCTATTATGATATAATTATAATTCCGATAGATTATCACTGAATTGGTTTTCTAGATTTGCCTAATCTCACTGCTAATTATCGTGACGAAGGAATAAAATAAAATCGAACTACTTTGTTGAAGTTGTTATTGATTGAGTTTTTCTCATTATAACGCATTGGGATAATACATGTCATGTTGCAAAGAATGATTTACAATAAGTAAATAAATAATAAAGGTGTAATATTTTTTCATTCATATTTTCAGCAATTATCTGATTTTTTTGTTCGTCTATTTAACTAGCCTATTTTTATGCAGAAATCGTTAAATATAAATTCTTGTTCACAGTTAAATACGCAAAAATTTAGCGCTGCTCGGCAACACATTAAGCAACTAAGTACTAATTTATACAATGTTTTTGGCCATTTTGTATTATATTTTTAGCTTCGAATTTGTCAACTAATCGACAGGTAACCTACTTTAAAATATAACTAATTAACGAATATAAAATTTTCTATTGATAAAATAATGTATTTTATAGAATATATCTAATTTTGCTACTTTTATAACAAAGGATCTCATTTTTGTTATTCAGTGTCCAGCGGTGCGTATAGTAATTTGGAAATTTTCAATTGTATTATACTAATGTTTTGCGAAATTTACTCTGCTTTTAATGAATTTCATCAAAACAAATAAGGTAAATAAGCACTTACGCGTTAGATGAAAGACGAAGGACAAAATCCATATCCATTCGATGCTACGACGTCCTGTTCTGCAACGCGACATCCTCAATCTCACTATTAACTTTGAGTCTCATAACTGTTAATACACTCACACCAGCACTAGATTTCTTTTGACTAAGTCTTTGACAAGTTTTTTCCGCGGCGCACGTTCAACAGTTAGCCAACGTGCGCTATGACCAAGTAACAGTTTTTCATTTTCGGTTCTGGCGAATGACTATCCCCCACACCGGAACTACACTCGACGGCGCGCAACCAAACTACACCTTTGTACCTATGTAATTTACCTGTACCGATCTTCAAATGTATGTGTGTGTGACTCATATGTGTAACACGCTCACCTTTGTGTGGCGGTACTCAAAATTGGATCCCCCTCTAATGACGCTTTGGGTGCGTGACGGATTTTTAGACTACTTGGTTATGTCGCATAATGGTTTACGCATCCTCAGTCGTCTTAATTTAGGTCTACGGTATTCAAGTACCAAAAATAACGATACGTAACGAAAATATGTAATTCATGAGAAATTGCAATAATGACAGTGCTCAAGATTTTTGCTACAAATATAAAATTATTAATGTGCACTCGGGTCTCTTTTTATGCGGTCCATACGTTCCATAGAAAAATGCATAAAAAAAGACTTGACTACGTATGAAAATTAAGGTTACATTCCATAATTCTCTAAGACCTTATAAAAATAAATCAATGAGTTAAAATATACCGAAACTTGCATTAAACAGTTTATTAAATTTCAGAAAAAAAAAATCCTTCGAAAATGTTTGTTCATATTTTTATAAAAAAGTTTACAGTCCTTTCATCTCATTTTTTTAGAACTATCGTCGCTATATGAGTGTTCGTCATGATTTATGAACTGGTTCGAAATTACTTTCATCATTAGAAGAGATAATCAGCCCATCAGAGCTACGTCCCGAAGATTAGCCTTAACTTGGCGTGTTGATTTTTCTACTTCGACAATATAATCTCTTTGCGATGGATTTGCTATTTTTTGTACATTTCGTGATATTCAGATATACAATTCTGAAGCTCGCGTTGAAACTTGAAAGCTCGTTCAGAATTATCATACTTTTTAAGGAAATGCTTTGTCAATTTACTACAAAGTTGAAGACGTTTTTCGTTTGAAATTTTCGTTTTTTGGTTCTTCGACGATATCTAGAGTTATACTAATAATATCATTGTTATTCAATACCTCAAGTAATTCATCGACATCATTTTGGGTAAATGTATTAATACCTTCCCCACTAATTTCAGGTGCTAAATAAATTATTTTCGTTGATATTGTCGATGTTTGATTGATTTAATTGACTGGGTCACATTTCGGGCCAAATTGCTTTCCAACAAAAATTTAAAGTTTGTGACTTTATTTGAGAGATAGCAAATGCAACATGATTTAAACAGCCCAATATGTTTTCCAAATGTTAGTTACTGTTAATGACTTATTTCGCAGATCGATAAGTGCTCTTAATGTAATATCTTTTGGAAGTAGAAATTATGCCTTGATACAATGGTTGGATGATGCTTGTTGTGTTGGGTGGAAGAAATTTGACCAAAAGTGATTATTTATCAATAAGGATAAACTAGACAATGTTTCCTTTAAATAACACGTAAGGATTCTCCGGTTCATTGAATGAATATTTCTGTGTTACGAAACGGTCACGGGAAACAATATATCACAGGAAGACAAATATAACTGTAAGGCCACAATATTCAACCTACGAGATATCCATAAAATAAATGTTACTTTCTAAAGGCGTATACTTATTTCGTTGTTCTAAGAAGCGAGTGCAACGATTGTCTGGATGATCGCTGCATGAGTGTTATTGGTTAGAAAGCTATGGTTTAATAAAAAAATTGGATTGGCCAGACAATCGAGAGTAGGAGAAGCACCACAAAAAAATATGCTGTCTTCCGCCGCCGTCACGACCAGATGTTTCCAGAGTGCCGCCAAGTTTTGGCCATAATAAATAAATAGACAAATAGGTACACGCAGTACGATATTGACTACTGATTATTTTTATTGTACTAAAACTGAAAATGTATTGTTTATATCGTATCTTACGTACGATATTCGCGCCATTGGCAAATATCCCTTTGTCAATCTACGGCCTTGCTTCTACCACTTCGCTTCTGATTCGGAATAAGTCGAGTATCGATCGCAATGACCTTTAAGCAGACTGAGAAAGTAATTACTTTCTTTAAATCAGATTAGATCTAGCTCAGAAGAAGTTGTGGATCAAAAAGTTGAATTTAAACTTTGGAGTCTACGTGACGCAAGACTTAATAATCGTTTGTAAATGATTAAATATTAAATGATTTTTTCAGCATAATGTTACTCTTTAAAATGCTATTTACAACAATAATAAAATTACACCGGAAATTAATATATACATAGATTGTTTTTTAGAGCCTATAATTGCCAGTTTATTACATTTCAATATTTATTGAAAGTAGGACTTTATAAAATAAAATAATAAGGAAAAAGTTGAATTAGAAAGTAATTTTGATTGCCCTATAGTTTTGAAACTTTCTTGAGGAAAATATATCAATCTTTGATTAAAATCATAAGGTTAACATTAAGATTTTCAACAAAAGATAATATGTAAAACGTATTATTTTCATAGCTTATCTGCTCCTAGTTTTATTTTGATGTTATTTATGAATTAACATGTATGAAATAAAACATTTTAAAAGCATATTAAAAGATTTTATTCTTATCTCCTATAATAGTGTAACATAAAAAAAGCAAATTAGAAAAAAAATAATCTCCAACCTTAAAAGTGGTCTAGATAAAAAAACTTAGATAACTTAATTATAAAAAAACAAAATTATAAACGTGATGTATATAATTTATAAAACTAATAATTAATATCCTCAATCTTATAACATGTTATGTGTTACATGAACGTCTCTGTTTGGTTTAACAGCAATCTCATCTTGCAGCAAAGGATCTTTTTCAATTGGGTCAGTATCAAATTCCAACGGCAGCTCTAATTTGCATCTTTTCTTTTCATCGTCCTCTTCTTCTTTTACGAATAACGGTTTTTCTATAACTTGATCATTTTCACGTGACTTTTGTTGTGGTTCTCTTTTAATTAATATAGATAGTGGCACACACTTTACAATACCGACTGTATGATTTCCGTTTATAACAACCTTTGGTTTTGATGTAGCGTTGCAGAACGTCGGTGTTAGCTTCCACTGGACTCTTTTAGCTTGTCCTTTAAGCCACTGTTCTATAACTTTATTGGATAAGCGTTTCAATAATACACTACAGTTTTTCATGTCACTAGCAGATTTCTGTTTATCTTTTAATTTCTTTTTCTGTTTCTGTTTAGTTTTAGATTTGGCAATTTTGATAACCAGAGTGCTCTTTTTAGTGTTAGGCTTGATTACGCTCCATTGCTCATTTGTAGGCGTTTTTTTAACCTTTTTCAGTAATTTATTCACAACTTCAGATTGTTCCAATACTACTTTGCATTCTAAAATTTTAGTCTGGTCAGGTTTAGGTTGTACTTTATTATTTGCCGACATTCCTTTTCGTTTAGTTTTCAAAGCAATTTTTAAAGCCCAAGTCTTCTTCTTAGGCTTAGAGTGTATAACATTCAAGTCCTCTTCATTATTTGAAGACAACGCTTTACGTTTAGTTTTAAGCATTTTATTTAAAGGCAATGTTTCGTTTTTGTACTGTTTTGAGTTCAAATTTTCGTCATTATTTGTGGCTTTAGTCAAATTTTCGCCATTATTAGTCATAGCTTGTACTTCTTGTTCAAACGTAAGTTTTGTTTTCATCCGACTTTTACCAATTCCCTTCCTTTTGACTTTGTGTTTTTCATCAGTCATCCGCTTACTCGGCTCTTTGGCTGTCTGTAGTCGTTTTTTTTCAGCAGCTTTACGATGTTCTTCTTTCCATTTGGTTTTTAAAGCCACACGCTGTTCTTTAGTCATGTTTTGTCTCTGGAGTCGTGTACGTTCATATTCGGCTGTGCGGTCTCTGCGAGTGCTCGCCCACAAACGTTTCCGTTTCTTTTCGGCTTCCTTCTGCTCCTCTGACCAATTGGCTCTAACCATCCGTAAATAGTCTGCCTTTTTTCGCCTCATACTTACGAGTTGATCTTCGGATAACTTTTTCAGATATCTATCGCGCATAACTTTACGCTCCTCTTTTGACATTTGACGCTTTTTTTCCAATTCGGCTTGACGCTTCTCTTCGCTCCTGTTCAAACGATACAAGCGATTTCTTTCTCGTTTAACCGCACGTTGCTCTTCATTTAGTTTCTTGTAGTAAGCGCGATTCTTTTCCTTCAAAGTTGAAACTTTCTCCTCGGACAAATTTGATCGCCATTTATGATATTTTCCATTGGCTTGGGAGGTTTTCTCGTCGATTTCTACCGTATGTTCATCTATACTCCTTTCATTTTCAATTAAAAATACTAATTCTGGATCTATTCTTAATTCCATACGAGATTAATATAAATATATATTGACATACTTTGCTATAAACCTTATTTTGAATATCAAACGCTCTCCGTTTCTATCTGACATTTGTCGGATATTATTGCCAGTGTGAAAAATATTTATACTAGTTTTTGTTATATTAATAAAGTTAATAAAGTTTTAATCTAACTACTATTATTATAACGATGGTTTATATTTATTATTTTAAATCAAATTTTAATTATTTTATAAAATTGTTTTATTTTTTGTAAATAATATTATTAAAATATAAAAAAATATTTATGCAACGTGAACGTTTTTAAATTAAAAGTAAATTATTCAATAAATCAAAATCTACATAATTTCCAAACGACCATCCGCATAAATACCGATTGCTCACGCATTCCACCTCATTCGTAATTACGTTATTTTGATTTACATTTAACGTTATCATTAGCGCCGGATGACAATTATCTTTCGGAACTAATGTGAATTCGCTCTTAATTACTAAACAATTATTAACATTTGTATAAATTAAATCTAATTTGTCACCAAAATTATTATGGTCACAATATATTTATGGCAATATTGGCGCCAACGTTCGTAGGTAAATCAAAATCGTCCAAGATGATACATTTTTTCTGCAAACCATATTCAGACTCCGCCTGAATCTTATGTAAAAACGCGGCAATGATGTATTTTAGTTGATTCGGCGGAAAGTACAGCACGCATTTAACTATTGAAGCTCGTTTCATCTCGACAAGGATCCAGAGATGTTGAATACCTTTTCGAAGCCTCCACTCTTTAAATGCACATCCAGATGGCCATAACTCTTGGTGCAGAACCTCTTTAAGTTTACATCAGGCACTGCAATGTTGGACGCATAACTTGTGCTTTTTATTACGATTTTTGGGGCTGACACTTCACACGAAGGGAGCTTCGTCCCAGATCATGCGGGACAGTGCTGGATTTTAACTCCATGATCCGCACGAATATATGCTCCGGAAAATTTTCGGAATTAGAGATTTGTATATTATCAAAATAAATTAAGTTTATGTTATATTTTTATGTGCCATTTATATATATGTATATTTATGTTTTATTATGCCTAAAACTTGGCGGCACTCTGGTAACACTGGCGTGACAGACCTCTTCTCTAGGCGACTCTGGCAGGCTCGCATGCCAGTGCGGGCCCCAATGCACCGTTCACTATATATAATAAACAAACAACATGTAACTTCAAATCGTCAATAAAATACTACTGCAGTGGCTCAATATGTGTCTAATTGCCACCCGTCACCTCCCGTCTCTAAATAATAAAAATTATTATTACCAACAATTTATATTTTTTGATGTACAAAAACTATATTTATACAAAATAAAGTATATTTTTTTGTAGGTAAAAGTTTATTGCCTTTGACGTGGATTTTTTACTTCTGAGGAATGATAGTTGTTTTTTACGCTCTGCTAATAGTCAAAATTCGGTTTAGCTGTACTTCATATAAATTGTAATATTATTTTCTTATTGTTTTACTTAAAACGGCTGTTTCTAATATGTCTTAGCGGCCAACAGCAATTCGTATTCAAAAAACTCGCAACCCTTCTGTCGTCCCCATTGAAAAACACCAATATAACTTTTGTCATGTGTAGTATCATAGTATTACAATATACATACATTAGACGTGTTATATATATAAATATTTCATATTATTAGTCATGTGATTTGGTATTTTATATATTATTTTTATTAAATAACATATTTTGCATATTCATTTTCTATAACTTATGTCATCTGTTATTTTATATAGTATTATTTTGTTTTATAGATTAGTCACTAGTAGAATTATGTAACTATTTGTCGTTCGCTATTTATTATGAATATAAAATTCCATATAATGTAATATAGGATTTTTATCATGCGTTATTTTATAGTAAAAAATATTTTGTTTTTTTATATAAAATAAAATATATCCAAAAATCAAACTTTGCACTTTTTTAAATATATATTGTATGTGTATGTTTTTTTACTATTCCAATTTTATGTAAAATTGAACAAAATTATGAAAAGTGAAATAAAATGCTTAACCTGTAAGCCGCCCTTTACTACCATTGGTATCATGATTTGACAGCGATAATTAGACGATATTCAAGTCGCTGTTTTGTAGCTTTTTAATTGTATTAAAAATTTGGAAAATTCGTCTGCCCCTTATGAATGTTTCAATAATTCGTACGCAGTGATTTGTTTAAATGCAGAATTACATACTGCTTCTATTTAGATTAGACAATGTCTTATTTTTTAAGATAGCGTTATTTGATTAAAACTTGTAAAATTTGTTGGTGTAACTATAAAATACTTTTTATAGGAAATAAATACAAAAACTGCCAGTTCACCAAAATTTTATTGTTTTTAATATTCACAAAAAAAAAATCGAAATTACCAACTTTATAACAAACTATAACTCTTATTATAATTATTACATTCTTATATAAAATATAATATTGATTGATTTTTTTTTGTTTTATTTTCGTGTCACATAAAAAAGTCTTGCTTCTCTTAACATTTTTTCTTAACTTTACATGTCCGTGTCTTTCAGGTATATGTGAGTTACAATAAGATCATCCGGTTCAATGGCAAAATCAGCTTCAAGCAATGGGTCTAGTTCGATCGGGTCAGACATGAAGTCCAACGGCAGCTCTGGGTCTTCTTCATTATCCAAAAACAGTTGATTACTACGTCGATTGTTTGCACGAGTGTTTGGTTGTGGTGGCTTTTCCAATAAAATGGATAGTGGTACGCACCTTATCTTACCAACTGGAGGCTCATCATCTATAATCTCTATCGGTTCTGGAGCAAAGCGGCGGTTCTTCGGTATTGGCTTCCATTGGACTCTTTTTTCGTGTTGTTTTATATTCTTAAAAACGTTAGATTTGGGAATTTCGGTAATTGTTGAAGCATGTTTGATTATGTTTCTTTCATCCTTTGTAGGAGATTTAATAGATCTTCTGAGTACTCTTTCTGAGTACTCTGCAGATCTTCCGATTACTCTTTTTTCAATTTTAGTTCGAGTTAGTACTACCTTGCAGTCCATCATTTGTATCAATTTGGTTTTAGATCGTACTACCCTGACGTCCTCTTGATTTTCGTTATTATCATCCGAAGCTTTTTGTTTAATCTTGGGCGGTTTATCAGAATACAGTGTCTTCTTTTTACATTTACGTTGTTCAATGTTTGAGTCTTGTTGGTTATTTGCGGAAAATTCTTCACGTGCTTTTCTTATAGGCAATGTTTTCTTTATAGGTCGAAATTGTGCTACGTTCAAGTCTTTGAGATGTTCAGACCATGTTCTATGTTTCTTTTTTAAAGATGTCTTTTTTATGGGTTCAAACTGAGCTACGTTCAATTCTTTGACATATTCTGATAATTTTTTATTTTTCTTTTTTAAAGGCAATGTCTTCTTTTCAGGTTTAGTCATTGATGTGTTCAAGTTTTTTTTAACATAATCAGCTAATGTTTTATGTTTCTTTTTCTTTGATAATATCTCTTTTTCAGGTTGAGACTGTTCTACGTTCAAGTCTTTATTTATATACTCGGACAATGTTTTATGTTTCTTTTTTTGAGGCAATGTCTTATCCTCAGATTTAGATTTTGCTACATTCAAGCCTTTTTTGAGATATTCAGACAATGTCTTATGTTTCTTTTTAATATGCGATGTCTTCTTTTCAGGTTTAGACTGTGCTATGTTCAATTCTTTTTTGCCAGATTCAGACGATGTTCTACGTTTAGTTTTGATTTCTTTTTTAATAAGCAATCTCTTCTTTTCTTTAATTGGTTTGGATTGTGTTACGCTCAAGTTATCTACATTATTTGCATAAAATAAAGTTTGTTTAGTTTCGATTGCATTTTTTACATGTAATATTCTCTTTTTGGATTTAAACAGTGCAGTGTTCAAGTCCCTTTTTTTGTTTTCAGACGATGCTTTTTGTTTAGTTTTAGACGCTTTTTTTATAAGCAATGTTTTTTTAGGTATAGACTGGACTTCGTTCAAATCTTCTTCGTTATTGACAGACAATACTTTTCGTTTAGCTCTGGTTGATTTTTTTTTGGATATTTCTGTATTTAAATTTTCATCGTTATCCATAATATTCGGCAAATTTTCATCATTATTTTCTGTGGGATGTAATTTTTGTTCCCTTTTCAACCTAGCCTGTTCTCGTCTTCTTATATTTCTTGGAGTATCAGATTTTTTATACTTATCAGGATCTTGACGTAATCTTTCTTCGCGTGCTTTCATTCGACGTAACTTTCCTCTTTCGTTATTTTTGGCTCTGCGTTCTTCGGCAGTCATTGGCATCATAGGCTCTTTGAGCACCCGTCCTTGTCTCTCGGCTAATTTTCGATGTTGTTCTTTCCACTTGGCTCTCAGTGCTGCACGCTGTTCTTCAGTGAAACTCTGTCTCTTGATTCGCTCTTTTTTATTACGTTCTTCACGGTTCCTATGAGCTTTCACATACAAACGCACCCGTTCCCTAACGGCTGCCTTTCTTTCCTCCGTCCAACTTGATCTATGTTTCTTAGAGTAGTCTGATATTTTTCGCTTCATCTCCTCGCGCTTTTCATCTGTCATTTTTTGCAGATATTTAGCGCGATGTGCTTTTTGCTTCTCTATGGGTACTTTCCGTTTCTTTTCCAATTGAGCTTTACGCTTTTCTTCACTCATATTTAGGCGATACAAACGTTGTTTTTCTGTTTTCGCAGCTCGTTGCTCTTCTGTCATATTCTTGGCGCGTTCGCGTCTCTTTTCCTTTAAAACGGCAAGTTTTTCTTCGGACAAACTGGACAGCCATTTTCTACGTCTATCTATGTCTGGAGTTGGTTCAGTTATAATTTTTTTTTTTTTGATCTTCTTTAATGTTTTCATTTTAAGATAAATATACAGATTCTTGATTAAATTTCTATTATATTGTTTACTTCTCAACACCAAGCGGTTCACGAATATATATTTGACAGTTGGCAGACTTTGTTGCCAGTGTGAAAAATATTTTATGTAGAAACCAGATTGTTATGAACATCTTCTCTGGATTTTGGCCCTAAGGTCTGCGAAATTGGCCAACAACGTTTTGCTACATAAATACGTTTTAAAATTAAAAACTTAGTGCGCGTGTTTATTCCCCAAACATAATTGAAAAATTGCAATTTAACCGATGATATTTATGTAGCAAAACGTTTCTGATCACTTTTGCGGATATTAGTTTCTAACCGTGGCACCGATATAATTAACAAGTACTTAACTATGAAAAATAGCTTTATGTGCTCAAATAAGAAAGCCCTACTATGATGAAGTGCATTTTTAAGCATCATTCTAATTAACTTTTGAGAAAAATCTTGTGGGGGGCCTATTTATTTTTTCATTATGAGCAAAACTAGGCAAAATTTTGGCAACATTGAAGTGATGGCGGCAGACACATTTTTTTCCTCTGAATAATTCGCTCTCATGATCTTTAAATGTTCTGCCTTCCTTCGTTTCATTTCAGCGAGTTTTTCTTCAGACAATTTTTGCAGATATTTTGTGCGTTGTGCTTTACGCTTCTCTTTAGGAATTTGTCGTTTCTTTTCCAATTCAGCTTGATGCTTCTCTTTGCTCATGTTTAAACGATACAATCGATGTCTTTCTTTTCTCGCTTCTCGTTGCTCATTGGTCAGGTTTTTGGTGCAGATTCGTTTCTTTTGCTTTACGACCTCTAATCGCTCTTGGAGCAAACTGTCCGGGCATTTCAGAAGTCCTTCCATGGCAAGAGATGGAGATTCTTTTATGAGTTTATTTTGTTTGTTGTTATTTCTTTCCATTTTAAGTTTTCAAAATTGATTCTTAATTTACTACATACTATATTTTTGAATAGCAAACGTCATATATATATATATATATATATATATATATATATATATATATATATATATATATATATATATATATATATATATATATATATATATATATATATATATATATATATATATATATATATATATATATATATATATATATATATATATATATATATATATATATATATATATATATATATATATATATATATATATATATATATATATATATATATATATATATATATATATATATATATATATATATATATATATATATATATATATATATATATATATATATATATATATATATATATAAATATATATATTGACAGCTGACTGATTTTGTTGCCAGTGTTGAAATAGATTTTCATAACTTAGTAATATATATTATTTCATTTTATTATTTATTTTAAAAATATAGTTGATTTGCTAATAATTAAAATAAAAAAAACATTTTTGTAATTAATTTTTTTATAAAGTTAAGCTTTCTGAGTTTATTTGCTGAACAAATAGTTCAATATAAAACTTCTATGGAATAATGGGCAAAATACTACTATGGACAGTTGTGTTTCACCTTTAAAGTCGATATAGTATGATGTTTTATAGTTATTTTTACGCTGTATATGATTCATTTTAGCTGAAATGCGTTACAGCAGGATGTAA
This sequence comes from Plectrocnemia conspersa, assembly GCF_051122295.1. Lineage (NCBI taxonomy): Eukaryota > Metazoa > Arthropoda > Insecta > Trichoptera > Polycentropodidae > Plectrocnemia > Plectrocnemia conspersa. The sequence goes on from NW_028277173.1 coordinate 3,366,769, forward strand.
ATCAATATCAACTATTAAATATGGTGACATTATAAATAAACAGTCTTTAAAACAGACAATTTAAGATATTCATTTTAATGATAAAATCGTATAGCCAGGGTCGGCCCGAAGGGTAGGCAGTACAGGCGATCGCCTGGGGTGCTAAATCTTGTGGGGCGCCGTGATACAAAATAATGGCGCAATATTCACTTAAATTTATCAAACAATATTGTTAAAGAATATAATCTGATATTATTTGTCGCGCTGATGCGCTTACGTAAGTGATTCGCTGTAAAGCAATAAAAACTTGCACATATTATTTTTATTTGATGCGAATTCAAGAGAGTGGAAGTCGCGAAATCGGACTCTCGAAAGAATAACAGTATGGAGATGAGAACATCGACGGCGATCCTACATAGATTAAGTTTGCTATTAAATGACCAAACTTCATATATACCGGTCATTGGATTGGCCGCATACACTGTTCCATATTTTCTAACTTTATTTAAATCGAGCATCATGAACCGTTCACCGGTTAGATTAGGGTCACTATCCCATTTTTTACACTTCATATAAATCGAACATTCACCGATTACGATCATAGTTTATTTCCAACTTCCTTCCTGGAGTCTTCTAACTCTGATGAAGGTGGAGACACTCTCTTTTTGGAAGAGGTTGTAGAGCTCCCGATTGTTTCGTAAACGCCACTCGTTGCTTTCGCATATAGCGCCATATATCCTGCGGAGCACTTTTACCGTGTAAACACACATAACATATTTTCTGAGAAAATAGTCGGTACTTCTCTTGGAAGAAAATTTCCCTCAATAACTTGTGCCAGTTATTGTTTTAGTGTTAACAAATAAGCAAGTTGATTCTACAATAAGTGTCGCAAGCTAACTTCTCGTGTATTCGAGGCTTTAGGAAAGCAATAAAGAAAATAAAATAGTTTATAATAAGTGTTCATATTTTTTTATATATGTTTTACAAGCAGATATTTTATCAAAGAAATAAGAGGTAAGGACAAAGTGTAATATAACGAATTTTCTAAAAAATATAAGGAATTTTTATAAAAAACTAATACTTTATAAAATAAATTCAGGATATTGTGAATTTGGATAAATTAAATTATTATTCATGAAATACAATAACATACAAATTATGATCTTTTTTATATTTTTCGCATTTGTAATGGTTGTATGACGATATAAAAAATTAATTTAATAATACATTTAACGGTGAGAAAAAATAATTTTATTTTTTAAATAGACCAGTAGTATTTTTAATTTAAGATAATTAGGGCAAAAATAATGTATATTATATTTACGATAATATATTTTGTAATATTAATATATTGTAACATAAGTAAAAGTATATTATATTTAATTAAGGTCGTTTTTTTCGCTATTAAGGCCAAATCAAAAGTGTTCCGTTGACAGTTAGGCTCTGACATTCAGGGTCGGTCGCTGTCTATTTTTGTTGAACCTAAAATAGTTGAGCAATAATCGAATTAAATAGTACGTTTTTGTATAATATTAAGCAAAATTATGGAGTCGTCTACCTCCGTTGTCAACAGCGAATCTTCCGCTTCAAATATAAATGCAACTTTGTATAGTACAACGTGTAAGGTATACGAAGCCGAAGTTTTTCGGAAACTGACCAAGGGTATTCAAGTATCGGCGTGCATGATATCCGATGTGCCACCTATGGGTTGGTAGATTTTCAAATATTTATGTAATAATATCAATGTATTGAATAATATGATGCAATATTTATCTTTGCAGTCGATGAAGCTAGCGTCGTACGTCACGCGGAATCAATCACCGAAGACGATTCCAAAAATAGCAGTGGGTGCATGAGCTGTAAGGCAGGTCCGTTTGAATCTCGAGCTCAGCAGATAGCGCATTACAAACATCATTGGCATACTAATAATTTAAGAAGACGACTGTTGGGCAGAACTCCTTTGACTCTTTTAGAGTTTACTTCAAGAACAGGTAAGCTTGCACATTTATTTGTTTTGTGAATTTATTTTTATTTCATAACATTGTGCAATGTTATTTTTTTAGAGGATGCGTCTAGTTCGTCTGATAGCGAATCTGATTCTGATAATATTCAAGGGAAGAGTGAAAGAGAAGTTTCTCAACTTTTCATAGCAGCGACGAGACATTGTCGAGCTTATTTTTCGAATAGTGACGGTCAAGTGTTTTCGGTGTATAGATGTCTACTGCACCATAAAAAGGTATATTTAAAATAATATGTATATGTTACAAAGTGTGAATTTCGAAAATGCATACATTAACTAGTCAATGTATGGACTGTAAAATCACTACATACAAAAGAATTTATAAATTTATATTAGAAGTCCATAGTAATATTGGTAAGGATAGCTATCATATTTTTAAAACATTCCGCCTATTTTCCACTAAGAGATGAGTTGGCTTAGTTGTATTTTGAACTTGACCTAATAAAAGTTCTAAAACTATAATTATTTTTAGAATTTTCATTAGGTTTGGTTTGGGTTTGAACAGCAAATGGACGTTTCGCAACTCAAATTGAGCTTAATAGACTTTTTAGAGTAGCATATTAGCGCCTATAACTTCTCAGAAGGCAAAAATTCACGACAAAAGCAATAAAATCGTGGCGGCGACTAATACTTTGTTTTGAGACATTTTTTTTACATTTATTGAATATTTTTTTACTATTTTAAAAGTTTGAGATGTTTTGATAACTATCTGCTATAGTAGAAAATGGGTATTTTATTGTGTTGTTTATTTCAAGGAATGGATTCGCGGCGACGGACAAGGAACAAAATGGGTCGAAGCTTGTAAGGCTTTGGATCATGATAAAGGGTGGGCCGTTATCATGTGCGCTGGAGGACACTTCGCTGCTGCCATATTTCGAGGAGACAGTGACACCGCAATCAAGTTAGTTTCATTATTTATAAATTTATATCAACGTAATCATTATTTATGTGTAACAATCATATTAAAAGGCATAAGGCTCTTCATTCATATGTCACTCGTCGCGGACAGGGTAAAGCTCAAGCAAACAGAGATTCGAAAGGAAATAATGCTCCTAGATCAGCAGGCGCTTCTTTGAGGCGATACAATCAAGAACAATTTGCTCAGGTATTTTTTGCTTTTTAACGTTTCCAAATTATGAAATATTAAAATCTATTTTAATTCAGCATGTAAAAGAAATACTTACTGGATGGAAGGACGAACTTGCGGCTTGTTCTTTGTTGATGTTTCGAGCAGTAGGACCTTTGAATAAAGCCTGTATTTTCGGCACCGGATCGCCGCTGTATCGCCAAGACCCTAGATTACGTACCTTACCATTTCCGACCAGACGACCTACTTTTAAAGAAGTGCGAAGAGCTCACGCAGTCTTGGCTAGTGTAGAAATTTACGGTAATTCAACATCGCTTTATAAACTTTGGCATGATGATTAATTTCTTCTTAATTTATTTCAGAGAGTGTAGAAGTGTTCCAAAAAGCTTTCGCAACAACAAACATAAATGTTAATAGTGCAACAGGTGAAAGAAACGCAGGTAGAAAAGCTCAAAAGATTAGTCCGTGTAAAACCATTAACCGTGCCAAGTCGAGAGAGAAGAATCCGAGGCCTAATCCTATCGTTATTAAGTCGAGCGAAGACGAAGGTCCTTGTTATGTGCAATCAATGGCACCTCCGGGTTGGACTAAAAAACTAGCCGAATACGACCCATCCATCAAATCAAATGATAAATCTATTGCAGAGAATGAGATCGAATCTGATAAAGAACCTATTCTTGAGAGCAAAATGGAGGAGTTGAACTTGAAGGAGACTCTGCAAGAGTTTGATTGTTCTGTTAAAAAGAAGAAAAAGAAGAGCAAGAATACTGATAATAAAAATAAGGAGAATCCGGCAACGAGTATAAAACTTGAAGAGAAAGGCAAAGCGAATAAATCTGGGAATAATAAAAAGGGCGTTATTAAAGTTCCTGCCGTTTGCCAAAAGTTGTGGAGTTCGTTATCTTCTATTGAAGAATTAAAGAAAATTATCGAGTTGTGGGATAATAATGCTATCACAATTCAAGAGTCATTGAATGTTGCCGATCCGGTTGATGGAAATACAGCTTTGCATAAAGCAGCTATTGCTGAATCGCCTGAAATTGTTCAGTAAGTAATTGATTTATTTGTGTATCAAAGAAAATGTTTTATTGATTTTTTTTATATAGTTACTTATTGGAACTCGGAGGGGATCCGTGTTGTAAAAACTTACAATTGCAGACTCCGTACTGTGCCACAAATCATCAAGATACTAGGATCGCTTTCAGATTATTTCAAGGACTCTATCCGGATAAATATCAATATTCAAAAGTATGCAATTCATATAATAATTTTTTCATTGCTACATTGCTACATATTTAAATGTTTTTTAATTTTTTTTAAAGACAAACATTCCTGGACCGTTAACTCCGGAGATGATTGAACAGGAAAAAGAGAAAAAAGCAGCTTTGAAAAAGGCAAAGAGACAGAAAGATAAGGAAAAGCTGCAAGAGAAAGTCAAAGTCGGTAAATTCTTGGAGTTAAACGATAAGCAAAAGGTATTGTATTATTATCGATATGAGATTATTATTTATGTTTTTTATCAATATATTTTAATTTTAGGTTCTGGTTACTAATGAGAGTCGTTGCTTTGTATGTGGCGGAGCTATAAAATCAGCTCCATTTTCTTATGAACAATACAAGTTTTGCCAAATTAAGTGTTTACAAAATCACCGGAACGCTCGGCCTTTAAAACTTTCCACTCAATAATTATGCATGATATTATTTAAATCATAATATATTAGAATTTGACCAATGAGATAAATTATTAATGGATGTGTTTATACAATTTTGTAATAATCGGCTTGAATGAAATAAACATTTTAGGTTAAATAGCTTTTAATTACATTTCCTATCTATTGTCAAAAAATATAAAAATTACAATACGTTTATTTCAGGAGACACACTAAATACTTGTTAAAAATAACTTATAAGTACATTTATAATTATAGACATCCATTTAACGACACACATTTCAATCATGCTTTTCTTAAACAATGATGTGCCAACCAAAGTAAAATTAAAAATATAAATTAATCCATCCATCATGGCATTTTTCACATTATTATATATTGTAGGGAATCCTTCGTTATTTCACAGTAGAAAGCGTCAATTGATCAAAACGGTGCTTTTCAAACAAACCCTCGAGAAATTTAGTTGTATTAAAACAGCTTAGAACCAGACGTATACAATGACCATGACAAACTTTCGAAAACTATAAATAAAAATAGATATTAGGAATTCATATAGTTAAATAACAACGATCTGAGACTTACAAAAAACAATTATTGGCTAACTAGCTGAGAATTTCAACTGTCATTAGAAAACAAACTATGCTAAACTATACATATGGAATTGAAACTTAGGCAAGAGTAAAAAATTCTAATACAAAAATAAACTCAAGATTATAATCGAAAACATTTAGATGCATCACAGGCGATGAACAAAATACTAAAGATATTCGTTTAAATATGGTTCAAGAAGTCCAAAAATTTGCAAGATAAAAACGTTTACTTTGTTTTGCTTAAACATATTAACTAAAATAATATATAACATATCATTTGGCACTCACAACTTTATAACAAAGCATGATTCATTTCACATTTAGGGCATACACTTTAATTATAATAAAATACTTAAAAATAAGTCTGTATTGTAATGAAGGTAATACAGTAAACTCTCACTAATCCAGGTAGTTAGTTATATTTAAAATAATTTCAACGTTTATTTGAGTCATTTCATTAAAAAATATTGTTATTTTATAGCGAAAATCCTCTATAATTATTATTTTTGCTCTAATATCTAGATTTATTATTCTGGATTAATGATGGCTTACTGTGTTTATAAGATCTTTGGCTTTGGAGATTTTCTGGTTAGCTTGCCGATGTAATCGGGCGGCTGTTCATTATCTATCCATCCAGACGGAGACGCTCTGCTTGTGCAACCTTCTTTTTGCATCAACCAAAAGGTTGTCATTGTACCTTTGCCCTAAAAATATCGTTATTTAGTATATTATAAATAAGTAATCTTGTAACTCTTTCACAATATACATATATATGCATATCATAATGTATTACTTTGACGTGGACTACACCGCGTCTCTCTGTTCTGAATCCTCCGGCTTTATCCAAAGCTAGCTTCATATCTTCACTTATATGTATTCGGAGAGCTGTAATGTAAAAAAATATTTTAATATATTTTAAATAACAGAAGAATGTGCATGTGTGTTATATAATACATCACGAGGCGCAGCGGCAACACAGCGACTGATCAATTATTTAAATAATCAATCAAATGAATGCTTAAGAATTAATTTAGTATTAAATACATTATATAACGTTTAGAAAAGCAGCTACTATCACTTTGACCGTCTGATCTAGTCCAGCCAAGCAGTCGCTTTGAATCTACAAGGGTTGAATTTTGGGGTCAACTTCAATACTACTTACAGCAGAACAGTATGTATACTATAATTTTCATTATTACACAAACTTTCATGGCCATATTTAAATTGTAGTGAATTAAAAATAATTTATAGCAACTGTAATTAAATATAAACGCGTTTGTTTTACAACAATTTTTAGTTGAACTGAATATTTTAGATTGATATAATTGGATTAGAATTGAGTAATTATGTTCATATGGAAGGATATTAAAAATTTCGCAGCTTGATACGAGTAGTGTAGTAGTAGACGCACAATTATTATTGTGAGGTTGGCGTTGGCCATAACATAAGCACCCCATGAAAAACTCTCTACAACGAACCTACTTAAAACATGTAATTTAAAATTGTGTATAAATAAAATGTATGAACACATTTTAGAATAAATTTGACCCCCCGCGTTAACGGAAAATTATTTTTATTTTAATAATCGATCAATTTCTTTATTTTTAACTGGTCATTTATGGAATTATTTACCTATCAAATAATGTTTTGTCACAGTTCTGATTCTATATGTTTTGTTTTTTCATGGAACCACTATTACGTATGAAAAGTTGAAATACAACACCTGCAATATTATATTTTCACTGGTAAAAATATATATTTACTAGTGAAAATGTATTCCGATATGATTAAACTGAAATGACATATTTTAAAAAATATTTTCCGGATAGAGTCGAGACTGTTATTTTTTATATTTTCTTTGAATAGTAACCTGAGAATTTCTGGTTTATAATTAGGCTTTTCATGGGCAAGGGGGGGGGGAGCAAAATTATCAAAATTTAATAGTATGGTATTCTTAATAAGTAATATCATATTATTTATTTAAATTAAAACGCTTAAATTGCATCTTATTTAAAACCACATCAACAAACGTCCGTTTCTAAAGCGGTCAATCTAATGGTACGTGATATGATTTGTGAGGTCCTGTTACCCTTATGCTATAAAAACAAAATGATTGCTCTTTGAGAAATAGTTTTGTAAATGACTGTTATCCCTAATCATCAGTGATAAGTCTGCGTATGCAAATCATAATTATTTATAATTTGTATAATGAATACGTAATATTTTTCATGAAAAGAAAATTTACTTCAGATAATTTGATGATCTCCCCGTTAGTCTTTTAACGCCATAGTGTTCAAATTTCTTCCCACTTCTTCTCACTCACTCTCGTCACTTAACACGTGAGCGAGCAAAAGGGATTGTATCTCACCGTGCGCGTCTGGTATATATATTAAGTTTTTATACAAACAGTGGATACAATTTTGCCACTGTGACGTTCGTTGAGTTAAAGTTATAATGAAATATCTCATACGCTGTCCTGTTGATTCCATCCTGCTAGCAGTGTTCACTGTATCGCCGAATAAGCAATAACGAGGCATCTTGGATCCAACTACGCCAGCAACGCATGGACCAGTGTGTAATCCGCACCTCATCCTTATTGGTCTATCAGGACGATGAGGAGCTCTACATTGAGAGCCAGCTTCTATTAGTTCCAAAGCCATTGATGCTATCTCAGAAACGTGCTTATCACCTATGTAAAAAAGTTTTTAAATGAAACATTCTAGGATCCATATATTATAGAGCATACCGTTTCTCACTGGCAGTCCAGAAGCCACCATGTAAGAGTCCCCTATAGTTTCAACTTTATACACGTCGTAGCATTCAATTCTAGAGTCAAATAGACGATAAATAGAGTTCAAGAATGAGACAACCTGAAAATTGATTGAATTAGTTCTGATGCATATTGTTTTTATAATGCAATATTTACTTGTAACGGTGTTGTCCTTGCTGCTATTTCAGTGAAACCTTCAATATCACTGAAGTATATGCTGACGGATGAAAAATATTCGGCAGGAACCTATAACATTGTAATTAGATATTCAAAAAAATATCTAGGATGAGAAATATGTTACATATTATCTACAATAGTATTATATTGCCAATTCAATTATTGTTCAACAATATTATAAATTGAATGTTGCAAAAATTGAGAGTAGTTTTAAATAAGAATAAATTTAACAATTGTAGAAGTATGGTTGAAAGATTGGAATGGTTGGGTGTACTAAGTTTTATACTAGGGATAGAGACAATTTAAGAATAGTTAGGTATAAGAAAACGAGTACGGCCAGAGGAATATTTTACGGAGGTGTGAATTTGTATTATAATCCTTAGCTATATTAGCTAAATAAATAAATTAAATATATATTTATATAATATATTATGTCATGAATAAATATCTAGTTATGTATGTTACAAACCTGTTCATCTCTTTTGAGTCTCATAGCAACACTGGGTGGTAACATTTGACATAGAAGAGAATCGGATAGTTGCTTTTCACCTCTGAGTTCTTCGGCTTTTTCACAAAGGTGCACAGAATACATCTGAAGCATTAAATGATTTAATGAATTATTAAAAATCATTAATATAATAAATAGACTTACTTGAATTGTGTTGACAGCATTTCTGACCAGAATTATTATGACTGGAGACACGACTAAAACTACTACTAGTATGGCCATTCCGAGTATTTCCGATTGACGAGCTTCACTCAGAGAGTTTTCTACTCCTTCTCTAAATATAAATTAATATTTGAAGTATTTGATATTTAAAATATGGCAATATACGTCTGTCTAAATATTATTTATAGACGTCAGTTCTAACATTGAGTTAAAAAAGTCCAAAAACCATTAGATTAAAATCTACTAATAAACTTACAATATGTGATTTCTTTAATTTTAATTTAATAAATAAACAATAAGAATATATGCATGAGTATAAAATATTAATAGTAGATCTATATATTACCTAAAATCTTTCAAAAAAGCTGAAAATTTGTGGACTGAGACTTGAAAAGTCTCGACACAGAATCCCTTGTATGTATTATACAATAAAAAAAAAACATATTTACCGAATAAATCCTCTTAGCTCTCTTTGCAAATCTCGAAGTTCGTCGATATATGTTGCGGTGGCGTCATAGTATGCGATGGCCTCTTCCACGTCTCCTTTTCTTACCGTGTTGTTCAATATTTGTGCGCTCCTTTGAGATTGAAAACTAATTAATAAGTTGAAGCATAAAAATCAAAGCAACAAAATGCATATTTTAGAGACAGGCTATTGAACATACTGTACATATTTTTATTTTCTGAAATAATTTAATGAACTACAAAAAGAATAATTACTATTTTATATAATGAGTCATCCTAAGTTAATATAAAATAATATAGTTATTGTACATACACATAGATTAATCAATTGTGTCATTATACAAAAGTTTTTATGATTCATAGTATGACATTAATTTTATGATAGCTATTAAAAACATTCGGTAAAATAAAAATAAATGTAATTGCGTAAGTTCGTTAATGGTTTTAAAGTTATCGCTTTTCTTTTCTACTTATTCCTTTGAGATTTTTTAATTAAAAAATAAAGAAAGGTATATTAAGAATAATTATTCTATTTTGCACCAATTATACATGACATTAAGTCAAATTATTCTGACGAAAGTCATTTCTTATATATTTTTAAGCGGTACTTTACAAAAGTGCCTTTTGAGAACTTTGACATTAACTCAATATGTAATATATAAACATACTGTCTAATTTGTGTAGTTTGAATTAAAATATGTACTTCCACTGTGTGTTAATATATACATTTTATTTACAATTATTAACAATAATTTAAAAGTATATTTTAAAATATGTCTCTAATAGTACCTTTTCTGGTTTATCTATTAGATCACATAATATCAGAAAATCAAAATCAATGTAAGCATAAAAGCTTTATGAAATTGATGCACTTAGATGATGAGGTTTTAAAGTACATTATTAGCTCTTGAAGCAGACCGTACGTGACAATAGACGGATGCATCATACTATACATTTGAATTCTTTTCAACTGCTATTATATATTATATGAAAAGTCAAGATGGTAGGAGTATTCTGCTGGCATCGAGGACTTTGAAAATTAAATTATGTGATATTTATTAGCACTAAAAAAAATTAGGCGAGTTTGGCTATGTGCATAAATACGGATACACAGGGCTCAAATTATAGCTTCCACTCAAGGCACCAGCCCAACAACATAATCAAGAACTTTAACTGAAGTTTTACAAACTCAAAATCAAGCAGAAACGTCGAATATTGACAGACGGAGAATATCTAAGAAGCAGCCGCTTCTCTCTTTACGTCAATCCTGGCCCAGTCCGTAATCTAGAGTTCAAATCACCTTGGACACGACTAAATTATTCGAAAGAGGACTTAATATATACAATAATATAAATATACATTCTGTACGTGAACATAAATCAAATCATTAAATTTATTTATTCTTCTCAATACCTCTCTCTCAATTTTTCGAATTCCGTAAAATTTGGCATGTATGGTGATGTTTTCAGCGACGGTACATAGTTAATGGCATTGTCCAGCAATTCTTCACCCAATACGTGATGGGTCATGTACATCTGATGAGATTTTGGCGACAATGTTCCTCTTCCAAAATAACTGATACCCAGCATTGAAGCCACTCCAGTGCTCTCGATGGTCTTGAGCAAGTTCTTGAACCCTACCAGGTATCTATCAAGAATTAAAGCAAAACGTGAATAGACATGCTATCTTAGATATTAATAATTTAATACCTCCATAAAGTGCTGCTATCTGTATCTTTTATATGATTGGTGAGGTGAGTTAGCAGGGCTTCGTTAATTGCTGTATACCAGTGCATCACCTCTGACATTGTACTTTCCTCCGAGCTGATTTTTTCTCTGGTATTAAAATAAGTTATATAATGAGTATGCTTGATTATGAAATGGATAACACAGAAGTGGAAACTGAATTAGTGTTTTTTTTAAATGGACTATACATTTAATTCGTGTATAAAAAATATATGCGATTTGTTTTGTGATACGCGTATAAATTAATAAGCTTGAGGGCACTGTGTGCCTTATATAATCACTTAGTGCGCAGTATTCTTGAGCTTGCGTTTTTGTTCTAATTATTAAATCTGATTAATTTTTAATAGAAAAGCTCCAAAATAGGGTTTTAAGATACTTGTACACGAAGGAATGTACATATTATCCATTTCTATAAAATATGCTGCTACACGATTCCCTCGAGTCGCGTCGACCAGTGTACTTGTAAAATAACTTCTTTAAGTTTTCGGTACTTAGCAGCTCCCAGTAGTGTGAAAGAGAAATGACTGCGCCTCAGTAGCCTGCCAGCCTCTTTTTTTATGATAGGGATGGCTGGGGAAGTGAAAACAAAAGCATGTATTGCAAACACAAAATTCTTTCTACTATTTTTTTATCTCTATTCAGACATATTTTTACCTGTAAAGTTCACGGAATATGCGTGTTAAATTTGTTTGTTCAAAATGCGACAATTTTTTTTAAAAAGGACAGATGTGAGTGAGGTGTCATTTAATATGTATTTTAGAATATCCTAATTATATTTATTTGTAAAAGAATTATCTCTCCTTAACTTATTTAAGTCTACTCATACAAATTTGAACTATAAATATTTAAATAAAATAATATTTTATTAACAGATAATGGTTCGCTATTTTCGAGTTGAATTTTAAATGTATATATGTTGTGACATTAAGTGACATTTTTTTAGCTACCAAAATAATTATAAATGTATGTATGTATTTACATTTCTTGTGAACGGAATGACAGCAGTGTTTCGCTATCACGCGAAAACGCGTGAACGGACCGCAATGTGTTAAGAAACATTTTATTGTAAAAAAACATTATTTCATTATTAGGATTCAGTAATATTTAATAATTCAATTTTAAGTAAAGTTCATAAGCAAATATGTTTTAAAAAAATATGGTGGGAAATAAAGTTTTTTTGTTTGTTTTAAAAATACTGTTTATTAAAACAAATTAAAATAATAGTTATTAATATGTATCCACTACTGTCATTTAATTGACGAAATAGTGTAGGTAGTGAGTCACGCAATTCTGACCGGAAAGGGGCATTTTCTATGTTCTTTCGTTTATGTTTATGGCCTATATATAAAATTAAAAAATAACTGTTCGTCACCATGTATTGTATTCGGCGAAATGCGCGTCAAAATAAGAAGCATTGTCGTTTAATAAATATTTTTTCTTATTCTATCTATTGTATCGACCGTTAAAATACATCAATAGATGCATTTTTAAAGGGGCACTTAGACAAAAATTCATTATGAAATAAAGTAGCTTTAAAAAAAAATATAATTTTTAAGTGCTTTTATTCCATCTGAAATACTTTAATTTATTAGGTATTTTTAAAATATTTTTGTAGATGGTAGAGAAACGGAGTTAAATTAATCCATTAGGTCGGATAGTCGGCCGGCGAAATATAACTTCGTACCCCGGATGATCGAAATATTGTGATTATATTAATTCATTTTTAAGAGCTAAATGCTTTGTCTTTGCACAATTATTGAGCTCAAGATTTTTTTGAGTCATTTATGGTCTTAGAACATGTACTTGTGCTGCTTGATCTTGAATACTATTTCATATTATTAAATTCGAATTTAGAACAACTGACTTTTAGAATTGTTTTCTATTAGAATGATTTAAAACCTAATTGTAAGTTATTTAATAAGTAGAACGTATTACTATAAATCTTAACCCTTCACATATATTTACAAAATAAATATATAAAAAGCAACGAATTTGCTTTAATAGACTGTGTAGTTTATTAGGTTATATATGAATACACAACATTGAGTGTACACAACTCTACAAAGGTAATTTCATAGAATTCAATTTAACTTTTTTGGTATCGGATCAAAACTAAAAGCCCCAATCAAAACTGAGCGCACCAATTTAAGCGTCCAGCCAGAAGGGTTAATCCGAACGAATTTTCTTGCTAATCTAATAGCATTTCATGGTAAATGTTTAATTAATGTAACACACCTTGATGTGTATCAGCTCGGAATTCCATTCAATGGTAATCCGATGTACACATACAATCGCGATTATTCATTCCCAATATGTTATGTGACTCAAAAATTACGTAATGGAGCAATTAAATTATTTTGAAGACCATTGGATGGAAAAGTATATATGTATTTAGTAAAAATAAAACTTATTAGACTATAAATACAATAAGCAATTCGTAAAACTTAATAGCACTCTTGACCAAGTTAAATTTACGGTTGTTTTCTGAAGATTTTAAGCTTTGATAAAGTTAGAATCTTATACGAAATTTATTACAAAGCTCCATTATCATCTTATGTAAAGTTAGATCAGCGAAAACTTATCTGTATACTTCGTTCTAAATCTTTATATTTATAAATGATGATATTTTTCTAACTATTGAGCCTAAATTTCTATTCAATATCTATGAATTAGTCATGTCAGTTTAATTTCCGCGGAAATCTTTGACCCACTTTGGGAAAAAGCAATTGGATTATATTGCGAACGTGCATACATATAGTTTTGTTAACGCTCCATTTGCTGGAATCGTATACAAACCCCTATAAAGTCCATGTAAACGTCTCGTGAATAATTCGACTTAACGATTTTCACATACGCTTTTCTCGTAAAAATATTACGTGTTAATAATATAGTGGTAAGTGATGATATTATTAAGTTAATGCTATGGTTTTTATTTAATAAAATTTATTAAGTGCTATCAATTGATATATAATTTGTAAGAGGCAAATCAATGGAATAAAGATATACAGATAATCTATGTAAATGACATTAGTTTTAGCGCATTTTTTATGAATAAAAATTCGAGTGCCGCTGTCGGGGCTCGAACCCGCAACTTCAGAGCTACTAGTCTGAGACGTTACAGACTACGCTATTCCGTCCCTAAAAATAAATAATGAAATACATATGATCAATATATTCAGTTAGAATAAACTTTTGTTTTTTTGTTAATTTTAATCGTGTATGGGAAAATAAAATTACTGATTATTATATAATTACAATTTCATAATCTACAATCGTAATGAATAATTTAAACTTAGCTAAGTAGTATTAAGTAGGTATAAAAAATGTTCAAAAATGAGCTACTTCAGCTTATAGAAACTAGCATATATGTGTGTTAAAAAATAAGATAGGTGGACTTTCTAGTCTTTTCTTGACTTAAATATTTTTTGGTTATCACGTTGGGCTGTCTTTACTTTGAGATTTCATAGATTTGTATTAAAAATGTCCATTGATGAGTCATCCTTTATCTCGCCGCGGCTTTAAATTTAATTGTTTGTGTGATTCGCCGTACGATTATTTGGGGGAAAAATTATATATTTTATTAGTTATATACTGTTAAAATCGTTATTAAAAATGAAATATTAAAAATAAAAAAATATAAAAAGAGTATATAACACCAAATAAAATTACATAAATTTAGATGAAATATATAAAAAGTAATTTTTTTGAGCTTAATTTTAAACTCAAAATTCTATGGTTCAGCACCTTCAAAATTTCAAATTTTTCGTGCAGCTTCTTTATTCTCATTCATAATGATGAACATTTAAAGTGAGTATGCGCAAAACTTTCAGGGATAGTCTTTAGTAATGTATAAGTAGTTTATTTTAATAATTTATTACTTTTTTTCGTAGAAAAACTATTTTTATGAATATACTAAAAAATACTCGTTTCTAGAATTCTAGTTCATTCTATGTATAAGCACCTAAAGATTCATAATTAATGTATAATATATAATCATGTTAATGATATCAGTACATCTTAAAACAGTACATAAAATAAAAAACTGACTTCTCTATAAAATATATTTTAACTTATAATAAAACTTTTTATTATATATTTTTCAGTTAATTTCTTAAAAATCTTATCAAAACAGTTTCAGTGATTACTCGCTAGTCTAGTAATTTTTCAATCTGACACTAGTGCATATAAGGAGCGATCAAGAAACTGAGTCACGTTTCATTGTTTGCTCCCTATCTCGTAATTCCTCAAGAACAAATACACCCTTTAATTGAAAAGCCATCGGGAGAATTACTGCGCCAATTCCCTTCCAAGTGAAAAACGTGAGGTCTTAGAAAATCCTCTGGCATATTGATCCCACAGCATCAGACAAATTAGCTTAAAGCGTGTTTGCCTTATTTTTTAATTTCGTTTTTCACTCATTAAGGCGCAGCGGGGTCGTCAGTTTCGCCCTCTTAATTAATGTAAACTTGTTGTTGAGCTAGCAATATAAACCTATCTTCTATTAGACTTCTTTAAACATCATAAAAAGTGTTTCTATTAGTTGCTTATAGGCAGATCGAATCGTAAGTGTACGACAATGATGCATCCTATCATCAATGCCATTTAAATAAAAGCCAAATTATTAAGTTGTGGCGTAGAAAAGACTGTTCCAAATACATTAGACAGCATAAAAGCATAATCAACCATTAAATAACTCAAATATGGTTCGTAAAAAATGATCACCTACTACAACTAAAAGTTTTATGGTTTCAAATTATGTTAGGAACATTCTTAACAATAAATATGTAGAGGAGCACTTGAGTGATATCACAGAATGGAAATAGTTTCTATTAGTTTATTGATTATAAAAAAAGATGAAAGCTATATATATTAATGCAATACTTAAATTTAATTTAAGTTTTAATTAGGATGTTAAATGTAATACAGTGAAATATATTTATAACGAATACCGAAATAACGAAATTCCCAGTATAACGAATCTTCAACTTGTCCTCGAAAAACTTTCATACAAAATGTTTTCATTGTAACGAAGACTGATCTCAGTATAATGAAATATTTCGATCCGAATTTAAGAATGACGTTACGAATTAAGTTTGTCCTTGATTTGGCGTATGCCAGATGTGTTCATTAGCAATATTCAAGGTGTTTCACCGACCCTCAAACATTTTTAATTAACTTTATTAAAAATATCAAAAATTAAAAATTATATTTTTAATAAAAAAAGCAAAGCAGTAAAAGTTACTTTATATTAAAAATTAAAATAATTTTTTATACACTGCTATACAGGAAGCTACTTTATTCTTGCGGTCTTCTGTGTGTGAGTTTTTTGGGTCAATAATTATTACCTATATTTATATTTTTACGTATTTTTTTTCGATCCGCTTATTAATAAGATAGCGAAAAGTACTTGGGATATATACGTAGTATTTTTTCAAATTTGCTTCCCAAAATAGATATGTATCTTATTATCGAAGTGTCAAAATGAGCTATGTGGGTTATACAAATTTAATATGCTACTCATGATGTTACATATATTTTTTATAAAATAATATATATTTAAAGTCTAATACAGCTATTTTTTCATAAGTAAATGCATTTACTTTTATAAAATTTTGTTGTGATGACAAGCTTTAAGAATTTGAGAGTTGTATGTTTAAAACGTACAGATAATATTTTATTGAGTGTTTTGAGAGGTGGATTATAAATAAAATGAATAGACCACGAATCAACGAAAAAGAAGCCCTTCGTTCCTAAGGTCTGTAATCGGCATATCGATCTTTAGGCATTGGACAGATTTGCATACGGCTTGTTTGTCTTCTTTTTTATTTCGTTTCTTTACTCATTAAGGCGCAGCGGCAGCGCAGGGGGTCGATTCCGCCCCTAATTAACGTTAAAACGTAAACGGCACTTTATTGCCGGTTAATTGGGTGATTTGTTACGTCGTTATGGCAAACATGATTAACGGAGCGACCTAGAAAATAAAAATAAAATTCGACACGTAACCTGAGAAGCGCCAATTGGTTTCTGAAGTCCGATTCCTGAAGGATGTTGCCCTGGGGTGGCAATGAAATTAGAGGCCATGCGGCTAACTGCTCCAGGGCCGAATCCGTCACTTGGAACCGCTGGGTCAAGTTGGACCTGTAGTAAAATATCGTAAATATGTTATTTTTATTTCACGTGACTTGAATATTTTTAAATAACGAATTAGAAAAAAATAGTTAATGGCATATGTTTTATCACTCTTAATTATACCATAAAAAATATTTTATTAATTTATATTTGGGTGGTACAATTCTGTGCAAAGATTTAGTGTTGAGCATGTGACGAAGCTCAATTTAACTTTTTGTGACTCAAAATTACGGTCTGGCTGGAAAAACTCTAATAATCGAAGTGGATAAGCTGCTATTTTACAGACTACATGTTTTGGCTCGATCTGGTTCATCTGTGGCAATTTCACGCGAGCTCCAATGGTAGTGAGTTGCCCTTGTGTCTTTTATCCGTTACCTTGACATGTGTTATTTTCCGGTACTATAATTTTATTTTCATCTTATATAATATTGTAACTCTTGCAGGTGTACTACGTCAGACAATTTACGTTTCTGCAATATGAACCCATTTATTTATTATTTGAACACGTGCTATCCAACAATAAATACCCAAGAATCTTTTTTTCAAAAGCTGCAGATTACTGCGTCAAAAGTTCGATTCAGGTGACTGTTTAGCTTTTCTTGGGCCACAAAGAGCCGTCTCGGTCGATTTGGCATAGCTCCGCTTGATGCAATCTTAACTTGCGAAATTACTTCGCTATCTGAAATCTTTGTTATAGAGAATTCAAGGTTGTTTTTAAAAATATATCTGTATTTATATCCTGGTGCCTTTGTTTGGGGGCGTTGTGATGCAATTTATTGCATTATCATCAACAGCACTTTTTAAAGTTGCTAAAGGGCGGTGTCGACAAACCGCCAATGCTCGATAACTTTCATCTGCGAGCAATCGCGTTCCTTATTCTTACACGTCGCGGCCAAGACCTCAGCGCTTAAAAACGCTCCTCTTACACAAGCCATTCAGCTTTCCAACGAGCTTGAAAAATTCAAAGATATTTTCGGCGATAGTAATGAGGAGCTGTAAAAAATATTGTGGGATGGTGCTCATTTATTTTAAGGTGTGCAGCATATTTTTATTAGTATATTATTAGTTAGATGTAGCTCTTAGAGACACATATGTATTGTAAAAAATTAAATGAGTGAAAATATGCTTCTAAATTAAAATTATTTAGTAATTATATTAAAGAAAAATCAGTCCATTATACCATCAACTGTTAAGTGGCATGGTACACAAAATACCTAGATAAGGATCCCTTTTCCATTGAAATACCTTTACGTAATTTGATACAAGTTCAGATTGCACTTAAATGAAATGTATCAATGAAAAATCTGTTATATTATAATACTATATATTTATTATAAAGTATTATTTTACATATGTTTGTTTTGTGTTGTTATTTTATGGCGATAATGGAAAACCGTTTGACAGGCACTAAATTGAAATTTGCTCCATAGTCTATAGGCTCTCAATCGAACGATAGTACAATATTATATATTTATATGTATTAAAAATTTCAGTTAAAGCAGGATAAGAGCCATTAAAAAGATAGGGAAAAATCACAATTTTATTTTTGTTATATGGACTTTGTGTATTTTAGCGAGAGGTAAACACAATAGCAGTGGAGTGAAGAACTTTAAAAATAACGTTTATCTTGAACCGAGATCCAGCTGAAGCGGATATTAAGAGTTCAGCGTCGGTTATTCGGCTTACCTTAATTTACTGCCGTTGGTGAAAATGTAAAAAGCCACCTCAGACCTCTCCAGTTGAAGTCGCGTGACCAGTTTACCTAATTCGGTCGCTCTGCTAACCTGCAAAAGCAATTTTTTGTCACGATAAAATAATAAGCTATGAGTCATAGATCAGTGGGGCAATTTGCATAAGACGTAAAGTAGATTAAATTTAATATGAAATTTTAGTTTAGTGTCATATGCGGTTTAATTAATAGCCCTCTATTTGGGGAAGCCTTAGTGAGACATTTCATTTCCGCTTTAGTATTTGGGTGTTTTATTTGTTACAGGGTTTCTCATAAAGAAATGTAGTAGTTTATTCATACTTTATAAACAATGTATCATATAGAGTTTAAAATCAAAAATATTTATCTACAGATTATTAAGATTATTATTTTCAATTGCTTAATTAGTTCTAAGTAAAATATTGCAATATAAAAGCTTTACTGATTTATTCATATATTTTTATAAACGAATATTTCACAGAACATTAAGCTGTTCCTGTTTTCTCAGAGTAAACCTTCTTCATAATGGAGAAAACGCGTTCTATAATTCGGCTTAAATTTCGTATTAAAATATTGCGATTCTTGAAATTGCTTTTGAGTTCAATTAATACATTTTTTTTTACTGTTTCTTCTTATATTTATTTATGTTTCAGATTTTAAAAATCTGGATTCATATACGCTTACAGCAATATCTTGTTATTAGAGCAGTCTTTTTTTTTTAGTAATTTGTATTGTTATGTAAGGTCTTATTCTTAAAACTCGCATTAATTTACTGTGACCAAAATAATCTTCCATTAAGAAGGAAACAAGACAATAGCGTCAAGGATGACCACACAAAAGCTCTCGTTACGACCAGAAAAAATCATATAAATAACTAGCAAAAGTAGTTTAAAGTAGCCAACATTTTATTAAAAAAAGATAAATGATAAAACTGGCTAAATATGTCAATTTTAATGACAATATGGTAATAATTGAATTTTCAAAAATCCACATTTTAAGATTAGCAAAAATGGTTTGAGCTATAAAAATATATAAAAATTTATTTCAAGTTATTTTTAATAATTAGTAACACATGATGTGTAATCCAATACATGCAAAATTATATCACAAAAAATAAAAATCTTGTAAATTAATAATTAAATTACTACGATATATAAATATCTATCAGGTGTCAGTGTCGGGCGCCAATGTCGAGTGCGGGTGAGTCCGGATGAATAAAAGTCTGAAATAGATCGAAGGCGCTGCTCGTATTAAAATATTGCGATTCTTGAAATTGCTTTTGAGTTCAATTAATTTTTTTTACTGTTTCTTCTTATATTTATTTATGTTTCAGATTTTAAAAATCTGGATTCATATACGTTTACAGCAATATCTTGTTATTAGAGCAGTCTTTTTTTTTTTAGTAATTTGTATTGTTATGTAAGGTCTTATTCTTAAACCTCGCGTTAATTTACTGTGACCAAAATTATCATCCATTAACAAGGAAATAAGACAATAGCGTCAAGGATGACCACATAAAAGCTCTCGTTACGACCAGAAAAAATCATATAAATAACAAGCAAAAGTAGTTTAAAGTAGCCAACATTATATTAAAAAAAGATAATGATAAAACTGGCTAAATATGTCAATTTTAATGACAATATGGTAATAATTAATTTTCCAAAAATCCACATTTTAAGATTAGCAAAAACGGTTTGAGCTATAAAAAAATATATATAAAAATTATTTCAAGTTATTTTTAATAATTAGTAACACATGATGTGTAATCCAATACATGCAAAACTATATCACAAAAAATAAAAATCTTGTAAATTAATAATTAAATTACAACAATATATAAATATCTATCAGGTGTCAGTGTAGGGCGCCAATGTCGAGTGCGGGTGAGTCCGGATGAATAAAAGTCTGAAATAGAGCTAAGGCGCTGCTCTAATCTAAATGATTGAGTGTCTGTTTTAATAAAACAGAAATATTATTTTCATGGTTGTGTCTGTATTTTTACATAAAAACATTCCTTTGTATTTTTTTTACATAAAAACAACGAGACAAATAAATCTTTTAAGTATTATATATAAATCTATTTTTATAATAGCGCATTTTTATAGATATAAATTTGAGCCTGTTGCGAAATTTGATCCTGCGGGTCTTGGATTATTAGTCCAGCAACTTATGGACGACGCTATTTCAGAATTTAAAAGTATTTTATTTTATATTACTGTTATATTTTATATGTATGAACATTTAAAATACAGTGAAACTGTCAGCATATAATTAGTTAAGTGACTGCAATTATAAAACTAACTAGTTTCTATTGAGTTTATTTAATGGGATTAATCATAGAAACATATCTGTGATAGCTTTGTATAGTACTAATCATATTATACAATAAGAATTTTGCCACATGATTATTATGTAATATAATATGTTATTTCATTAGAAATAATTTTCTGGAAAATTAATTGTTTTTAAAAATAACTGCTATAATAAAATATAGAAAGGTAGTTTTCAACTATATTTTTAATATTGGATACAATAGATTATGATACAAAATTTAGATTTGCTTATTAAAATTTGTGTTTTGTGCATGGTCAATTAAAAATGCTAAAATAAAATTGTGCTCAATACTTTTGATTTTACGTTTTTTTTGTTGCTATAAAAATATATGTTCTTTTTTCTTATACAATCATTAGTCTTTATATATTTCTAAAATAACAAAAAATATATTTAGCAGATTACTCCATCTTAAAAATATGACCTTTTGGGTGATCAGATGCAATTTATTTTTTGCAAAAAAATTAATGTTTAATTTATTTTTAAATTATTTTTTCTAAATCATATTACTCTTCAAAGCAAAATACAATTAGATAGAACTTTTTTCATAAAACAATTAACTATGATCCCTTCCGCTATTTTTATGTCGTCAGCTCCACGAGGTTTATGACTTTAACTCAGATTCGCACGTCACTGGATATATGTCATGATATGAGGTATGACTAGGACACGTGATATGTTCAGTTCAAATTTATTTATACTTCACGCCTCTGTTGTATCAAGTTGTGTGTTGACATTGTGATGAATACGAGCCGTTAGAGTAATCGTGTCATTTTAGCTCCACGACAGAGCCTTTATCGTCGACGCGCAGGATCTATGTATTTATTCTTTTGGAATGTTACTGTAAAGCACTTCTAGAATTTATATAGTGTAAAGATAACAACAGTTTGCTTTAGACATTCAAAAACGTTGTATAATGAATGTCAAATAACAGCTCTAAATTTTCTCTAATAAACAGTTTTTTTTTCAATTAAATTTTAAGCCAGTATTTGTACTATAAATCTCGACGAGTGCTAATATAATCATGATTTTCTGAGTAGCTTGTTAAGATAGATAGTCGCACTACAAGAGTATGTATTTCAGGTGAGCTTAATAAGATGGTTAAGCATAATTTATGATGATAATAAAGATAATGTTGAATAGTTTTGGTTACGGTAATTAACGCTAATGGTGCTAATCTGCGTAATTTTGTTGTTTTTTTTTGGGATTTCGTATGTGTATTTGTTTGTAAAAACAACATTGTTCGATTGTCACTCTCTACTGGAAAATTATGTAAGTCTCCCTTAACATATTTTTTTTAAATTCGGGGGTCATGTTTACGGATATCTATTAAATTTGTATGTGTTTTTCACACAATTGCCAAAAATATTTTTATCTTAAATTAGCATTTCATAAATTGTTGTTTATTATTTTTAGATATTCAACTTTTCTCTTAGCTATTCGTGGATATAGATTTTTTAGCGCGTTTAGTTTAAGAACCACACCACACGAACGGTCATTTCATGCCGTCCCCAAGTACGTGCCGCCCTGGGCGGTTCGTCCCCTTGTCATTCAATCCAATGTAACTTGGGCCGTTTATAAGATGAAGTAAATCTAAACCGGTTTACGAATTTCGTAACATCACTTAAGTAGCATCTGCATACAAAAGAGCGCTTTTTGTCTGGACTTTAAACTTTAGACTGGGAATTTTAAGCTGATAAATCAAAAGTTGCTGCACACATTATAATTGTTTTTTGGTAAGGGAATAAAGGTCATCGCAACCAGTCGTGGGGTATTTTTCCAGAGAAAAATATTTTATTGAGGAATTTCGTGAAGATGTTTGAGCTTTCCTCGCTCACTTTTTTCATTGCATATTCTACCTTACCCTTTTATATATGCTGTCCCGTTTCAAGTCGGTTTTTATTTGTTAAAACTTCTCTATGGTCTTCAAATAATGATTTTATTTATTTAGTTAATATTTTTTTTCAATCAAGCTTAGTATTTTTTTCCCTTTGTGTCTTTCAGAAGTGGCTATTTTTTTGCTTTGATCCTAACGTTTCTCTTAATTTTTTGTGTAAATTATTTTCGTAGTGTTTTTGTAGCATTTTTTTTTAAATTATTTTAATTATTGATTCATCCAATCTTTTTTATCATTTTGTTTTTTTTTTGTTAGACAATAAATATTATTATATTTTATCGTTCATTAGTTCTAATATATCCTATCATCCATTGTTGCTTTGTAACTGGCTTCTTAAGCACGAGGAACTTCTATCCCACTTAAATCACTGTCGTTCTTATATTTTTCCATTTCGAATTTATTTCTTCTTCTCTCCTTATTTGTTGGCAATTGCAATTTGCTTCAAAATTTTGACTGAAATTTCCATTTACAAATTTAAGTAGTATTTTTTTTTATTGAAGAGTTGATTTTTGTATTCCTTTAAACCTCATTTTTATATTGGCAACAAGACGATTGTGATCAGAAGCTACATCTAAATAAATCTCATATAATTAATATATAATCAATTTGCTTAAGTTTAATATTAACTTTGTAATTTAACATTTCGAATAATGTATTAGAAATGACCAAATCATAAATTACTTGCATAAACTCTTTCATTTCGATCACCTAGTCCGAAGCATATTGCTAATTCTGGAGTTTCTTTATTTCCGACTTTTGTATTAAAATCACCTATAATCGTATTAATATCGTGTTTTCAGTATATTTTATTATTTCTTTGATTTCTCGATAGAATAATCTGATTTGTTATTAAAATAATGGTATACTATTTCTAACATAATTGTTGAGATTTTTTCCGAAAATAATAAAAACACGATTTGTATGTTTGTTGTTTGGGTGTCCTAAATAATATGTTATATATATATTCGAAAAATTGCAATTCACCGCCAGCAATTACTCACTAGCAGTATACTGCCGCGTCAAATAATCGCATTAACAATTCATAGCTCATACATGATCGTCAGGAAATACATATAATTGATATAAATTTATTTTGATAAATATAAATTGAAAATAAGGTGTTCTTTTTATAATTAAGTGCAGCTAAAAATGATATATGCTAAGTATACATTTTCTAAAAATACATAATCAATATTTTAGCAATATAAGGTATGTTATTACCACGTATCGAAAATATATGGCTCTAGCTTAAGAATTAGTAAATGGCTTTGTTAAACCCTTTGAATAGTAAGCTAATTTATACTATTTGTTAATTTGTTAGTATACACCTGGGAGTGAGATAATTCTACGTATTTTTATTTTATTGCTTTGATTTATTTTTCCACTTTTTGTGTTAGTATGTTTTAATAATTTGTTTTATTCAATTTGGTTAATTTATTTAACATATTTTTTTATAAATTATTTAGTTTTTATGGATTTTTTATATTAATTCTGAGGCTTTTAATAATTTTTATAAAATAAATATAAAATATTTTTTGTTATGTTAATTTATTCGTATTAAATCCTATAAAAATCATTTACATTAAATCAAACATAAAAAAACATAATTCAAATACAATTTCTTTATTTATATACATAAATACAGTGAAATCTCTTTGTAACGAATACCGAAATAACGAAATTCCCAGTATAACGAATCTTTAATTTGTCCCCAAAAAACTTTTGTACAAAATGTTTTCATCTCTATAACAAAATATTTTGATTCGATTTTAAAAATGACGTTACAACTTGACACAATATTTCTTTAAATTCAGTTCGTTCTTGATTTTGTGTGTGCCGGATGGACATTCAAGGTGTTTCTCCGAACCTCAAACTTTTTTATAATACATTTTATTGTGTTCATTACAGTATCCTTAAAAATAGACAAAAAACGATCTATTAATTTTGTAAGAAATTATTTTGATGCTGTAGTAATATGGTAATTAAAAATAATAAAAAAATATATCATCTTTCTTACATTCAATATAATTTTTTTTTCTTCTTATACTGAGATTTCACTGTATAAACTATCTGAGGTACCTCAAAACATTGAAAGATAGACCACCGTACATGTACGGCGATACTACTCAAAGGGTTTAAGGCATGTTTGTAAAGGTCTGCGCTTGCCGTGGAAATTTAAATTTTTACCCTATTGTTATTGTATATACTGTAATATTTAAGACCTACTTATTGTATAAATAACGGATTTTTTACTATTTTTGTGATACATGTAACTATTAAAATACATAATCTACCTATTGAATTACATATTTCCATACAACTATATTTTATTTACGTACTATTCTTTTATAGTTTATAGAATTGCAATTATATGCTAAGCATAGTTAAACTTCCTTATTCCAGAATTTTTATTTTTTGTAGAAAAAAAAATTGTGGAATTAAATATATTTTTATTTGTAAAAAAATATTTTATTTAGTACATAGGGCATGAAAAATATTTTTAGTGTTTTATAACATTATGGTGTATTTTTAAATAAATCAAAAGTGGCTTAAGGAAGTTAAGGCAGAAATTTAAATAAAAAAAAACTTTTTATGCTTTGATCATATACATCTAGTGAGCATTTGTAGGTTATACATTGTTAATGCGATCTGTGGCGGTAAACTGCTAGTGATTAATTGCTGGAGGTGAATTGCGTGTAATATATTTTACACGATTCCATCAAAACGTATCTGAACAATTTCTAATCATTTCATAAAAGAAACATGAAATAAATAACGAGAATAGTATGAAACTTTGAGATACATATGAAGTGTTAAAATATTTTTTTAATAATCATCTGACATAGATTATGAATTATCTACGTTAGTTTATATATCTCGGTAATTATCGGGTTAGATAATCTGAGCAATTTTTTACTAATAATCCGTGACATAAGTTAGTATATTGCACTAAGAATTTTTTTCACTATTTTGGTGAAAGATAGGGGATTTAAGACAGTGTAACACTTGGGAGAAAAACCATGTTGCTTCAACAAAATTAGTCAGACTTAACCATGGATAATTAATTAGCATAATTTTGCATGATCTGAAAACACTGGTTTATAGTTCATAATGTATAATTTAACAGCATATTTATTAATAGTGCTTTTGTGTATTTTCAATGATCAGGATATGATATTGAGAATCAGATCAAAAATAAGTTTTAGAGGAGCAGAGAAATTTTGGAACCTTTTTAAATTAAATCAGGTCCAGAGTAACGTCCTGTCTTATCGTTTCAAAGCCATATATTAAAGATAAAGTAAAAGACTTTTATTACGTTATAGGTGATACAATAAAATAGCCGATATACATTTATATAGTAAATACATAGATAAATACAATTGGTTGACTTTCACTCCCTTGTAAAACAATATATTTTTTAATACATTTAGTTAACGAGTAAATAATATTTGACATTATTCTATTCGGTCTTTCAAAGCACGATTTTGATCTATATTCAGAATTTTCTCTCAAAATCCAATTATCTAAGGAGCAAGTTTCATAACAATTTTAAACACATTCACCACATGAGAGATTTGCAATGCGTGTTTTATAGAAAGCCTACCAAATTGAGATTTATGGGTCACGATGAGTCAGATTACTACGATGAAAAATAGTATTTGATATTTTTTATCTGCTGATTTACAATTATAAAAATATCTAAGATAATCAGGGAAAAACCTGAATATATACTATCGATCTAGATACGATTTTATTTCTGTATATATGGACTTTTGTACTGCAGGAAATTCAATTATCTTTAGGCGATCTATATACGAGTATTTAGATTAAATATAGTGATAAAATTTTATTATATATATGCAAATATATTATCAAATTATTCGCATGCATGAATTCTGCATGGAACGAATAACAATCACACCGAAGTACATATAAATGCACTCGGGCGATATGAAAATGTTCCATAGGAATTTTTGAAATATTACGTTATTTGTCAAGAATATGCGTGTTGTAAACATACAATTGAATTCTTTTGTGTTGAGAGCTTTCAAAGTGGAAAATGGAAGAAAATCTGTTAGCAAATAGAATAGTATGTTGTTGAAATATACTCTGAGTGGGCGTTGAAATATGTATCTCAAGTGAAATACGTCTAGATTTATAATTCATATTTTGCGGATTTTTATTCGATGATGTTTTTTTGGTTGGGTTTGATGTATCAAATTGTTTGTTACCTGCTCTTCAACATCTGACACCTCTTGTCGATATTCCAAGCTGTCCCTGAGCGCCAACGTGGTCTGGATGATCAAAGCGAGGATAGGTATAAAGGGCAGGATCAAAAGCCTCCACATGTGGGCCTGTCTGCTTCCCATACCTCCTTTTTCGTAGCATTCTTCCTCCGAATCTTCCACATCTCCTGTATAAAAATTATCATGAGCTTTAACGTGAAATCGATACGAGTAGGACAAAACGGATGCTTGAACTCAATACGATGTGGCTATTTCGGGAAGTGAATGTAAGTACGTATGATCAATGAAATGTGGGATGAATAATACATATTGACGTATTTATTTCCAAACATAAAATTGAGAATTTCAGGATTATTTATGTGAAATATATACAGGAAATATTAATGCAAACATAAAACACACACTTCAAGCTTACTAACCAATATTAATTAATTTCTTGATTAAAAAGTTATGATAAAATTTCCAATGTAACGTTCGTTAAAATATTAATAATGGATGTTTGATAACATAAAGAAATATGGTTGTTATTATATGATATATAAAATTAAATTTAAATTATAGGATACTAAAATTAAACGATAAAAATCAGACCAGCTCTTCATTGCACATATTAACATATAATGACAGCGTATTAAGAAGCTGGATAACAATTACCATAGGCGAGTTAGAACATTTAAAAAAATATATTCCTCCTCAAATTGTCTTAAGTAAATACATTATTAAAATTTTCAAAGTGCTAGTATAGATAGATAACTTAAATATCATATTAATAGATGGTAGTAAAAAACACATAGTATGTTCATATATAGGTCACTACACACGTGTATAATATTAAAAGAGATTTCATTAATTAGCAGGTTTATAACAGTGTTCTTAAGTAGCTACCTATACATCTTAATTATATTATTTTACGTTCATATTTCGTGTGCTTTAAATGCACATAAAATATCCATTCACAAAGTTTAGTGTTAATGTGTTAATAAGAAAAGAATGGATGTATATTTCACAACAAGCCTTCAGAAATGTAAAAGTTTTGTGGGTATCTAAAGCAACTATTGACATATTTTATTAAAACTATTATAAACGAGCTAAATTATAATTTAGCAATGAAAATTTTAGTGTTTACAAATTTTTCTTATGGAACTAGTAACATATTTTACTTATTTTTTTAATGATGAAGCTTTCTTTATAAGAGAGGTCTGAAATGTTCGTAATATAATTTATTAATGAAAAAATCTGTTTTCCTGTATTTTCGGTTTATATATACAAAATATTAAAAAAAATATGATTTAATTGTTCTACATATATTTTATTTTATTATCATTGCTATTTATTAAATATTTGTCATTTTACTAAATATTATTTAAAACGAAGCTTTTTTTTTTGAGAGGACTGAAATGTTTATTCACAAAAATTAAGATGAACATTAAATACACGCTTTTATATTATTTATAAAAAATGTTCTACATATTTTTTTAACTACTATAATAATTATTATTATTTTATTAAATATTCGTTTTAGTTGTAGTTTTGCGGGTATCTAATATAACTACTGAAACATTTTATTATCAACCTTTTATCAACATGTACGGTGGTTGATCTTTCACTGGTTTGAGAAACCTTAGATATTTATATAATTTATTAAATAATAAAAAAACACATATTTATATTATATAATATTTTTAAAATTTAATTTAATGAAAATTATTTCTATAGAAAATAACACCAATAAATTAAAAAAGTATGAAATAAATTAACATAAATATTTTATATTATTTTTATAAACAAATTGAGAGCCTCTGAATTCATATAAAAAAATCGACAAAAGCCGAATAATATGTGAAATAAATTTACGAAATTTAATGATAGAAAAGTGTAGAAATAAATTATTAAGACATACAAAAAAGCAGTAAAACGTTGAATATAATTAGAATATAAAATAATATTAAATAAATAACAGAAATAATTATGGAAAAATATGTATTATAGAATAACTCACTTTCCAGGTGTATACTAATAAATTAACAAATGTGTATAAATTAACTCATTACTCAAATGATTAATGGTTAGAATGAAGCTTTTTTTAAAGATGACTTTTTAATATGTATCAGTAAAGAATTCTATGTTCTTAGATTCTTAGTTTATACTCACACATATTATACATATATTTAAAGTACGTTTTTTTGGTTTCGTTATTATTTTAAGAAGTTTTCACTATAGTAATATGTAAAAGATTTGGCTATCTAATGAAAGACACATTTTACTCAATAATTTTTAGTTTTGTTTAAAAAAACTGTTTTTTTTTTCACAATCTCAGAAAAACTCCTATCAAAAGAGATGATATGGCACTATAAGATAATGACTTATATTTTATCTCTCAACCTATTTAATATTTATAATATGTAAGGCATCAAAAAATCTGTAATTTATCATCAGTCACTATATCAAAATAGACACATTTAAAAGTGTATAACAATTTAGAAATCTTATTATTAAAATATTATATTTACAATGAGGTCAAAAAATTATTTTTATTTGGTTATTTGATAATAGTAAATTAATATTTGTAGCACCTTTTTATTTTTTGTATTTATATTCATAGTTTAGTATATTTTTTTGTTGTAGTATTTATATATTTTATTAAAGTTAAAAAGTATTATTTTCATGTGCCTTTCTTTAATTAATTATAAAAAAATAGTTTACATATTTCGTTAATTAAAAATATGCATATAAAGAACATAATGCAAAACTTCATAGTCTAAGTTAGTATTAAAAAAATAATATTGTAAAGAGCTAAGTCTGATTTAATTAATAAACGCCATTTGCGATTATTTCATTATAGTATCGGATATCGAGAACTGTTATGGCAAAACATAGATATGAATTAAATATGTTTTGACGTCACAATTTTCCAGTGTTTATTTATCCTAATTAGCAATTTGTTTTCAATTGGGCTATCACTTCCGGTAGGTCACTTCCGAAACAAACCTTCTTCATTGACCACAGTTAATGCGGAAATGGTTGCGATTATGAGTAACTCGCGCGCCGGCTTTCGAAACGGCACTGAGCGGGAAAACCACCGAAACCACCCCTAGTTTTCTCCACCCCTAGATGGGAGGGTCTGTCGGTCGCCGGCTCTCACACCATTTGTTATTAATCGCCGATACGATCCACTTCGCACAACTAGTTTTCATAATTCAGGACGTTTATGGACAGTTATTATGGAAATTTTGTTTGCTTCAATATTAAGGCGTCTTCTGACAATATATATATATATATAACTATCTGACCATATATCACCATAAAAACGACAATTAGGATCTTGTGTAAATAGAAATCTCTATTGGAACATTAAACAGCGTCCCAGATTTTTTGTTTCGGATGTTTATGAATAGTTATTGTGGAAATTTTATTTGCTCTTATGTTGGAATGTGAACTTAAAATAAAAATATAAAAAAATCATTTTAATAATAAACGTGTATTTAATAAAATATTTATATAAGTAACTGGGGGCGGTGTCGACAATCCATCGATGCTTAGGGATTTTTAACTGTAGGCTATAATGTCGAGATTGCGTACCGTATTCTTAACTTTTATATCTGTAGATTCGAAAAAATGTATACATTTCGTTATTTGAAAATATATGCAAGGTATTAATATATTATAAGCTAATACAAAATATTTTTTATGTAATATAGATTTAATTTAAGTATAGCTTGTTAGTTAAAGATACTGATATTTTATAACTTTATGATTTTATTATACGATGTATAAACATCTACTATAAACAATGCAGATTCTAATTGAGTTGCAATACATTTTTAATTATAATTAACAAGCACAATAATTATGGAAAGATAAAGACACGACTACCACTCCGTAATTTGATCTCGCAATTTTGTGATTTACTGCGATCAAAAGTTAACCGCGTGTTTGATAATAATTATAAGATACGTCTCTTGGGTAATTCTGAAAAATAATTATATATATTATGTAATATACCCTTATAATATTTATACCTACTGTCTCGGGAAAAGGACATGAAAGTCGTTAAGGGTTAGAATTGATGAAAAATCTGTCATCCGCGTAGATAGTAGTCTAAATGGGTTTTGATTTTTATTTATTTATTTTACGATCAAAACAAGTTCTAATGATATGTACAGACAGATCTGATTATTTTTTAGATACAGTCAAAAGTTGAGAGTAGAGATTAAGATATGTTTTCTGAAAATAATATATCTGGAGAACATATATTTATGATTTTTAATTAATAATTATCAATTTAATAATCAAATATTTTTATTAATTACCATTTATTTTATGAACTATATATCTATTTATTTTTGTTATCAAAGCTTTTAAGTTATAAATAAAAAAGCTCTTAATTTTTAAACATGTCTTTTTTTTATTTATATTGATAAATGTTTCGAGTTTTGAGATTTAAGAAGAATCTAAGCTCTCTTGTTATAGGTTTCATTTTTAGCAAATCTGCTCGCAGGAACATATACAAGGGTTCGCAAGAACATATATTTAACATACAATTATTCGAGCAACGCTAAAATATTTTATTTTTATCAACTGTTTCTGTGATTAGATTCGATAAATAGTGAACGGGTTTATTTTAAAATAATCTCCGCTAGCAAAACAATACTTTAGTGAGGGTGATTGTGTTTTTATTTAGAGAGAAAATTGTTATCCAGTAAAAATATGACTCTTTTTTAGAATTTTGTCTCTGCAAAACGATATCCCTCGAAGGTTAGTTTATAAAATGATTTTAATTAAAATATGCTATAATATATAGATTTACATTTATACGACCTTCAATTTGATTTTGAGCTTTTTAAGCATTTATATTGATTGTGCAATATATATTATATTTTATTTTAAATTAAAAAATAAATAATTGAGAAGTGACAACCCAGGTAGGAGGTCAAGTCTAGCCTTAATCCACGCAGTGTACTGAAACAAAAGCATGTGTGTTAATACAAAAGGATTAAAAAAATTCTTAAGCCGCAAGGCTATTTTAAACACACATTGCAAGTACAACAATACTGCGAGTAAAGCATTGAATACAATTTTTAGCCGAATATCTCTCTTACTACATATTTTTAGGTATTCGAAATATTTTTTATCCAAAATGTGTAGGGAATAAAAAAACGTTAATATGATTTTAATCTTAAAAATTAATTTAAGGAAAAATTTTTTTTAAATTATATTTTAATGTTACATTATCGCTGGGTTTATAGCCATAATTAAATTCCTTCTACTTATTGAACATCCCTTGTTTAAGTACTGAATATAAAATATTTATATTTCAATATAACAAGATAAAGGGACTCTTTGGTAGTTTTTTATTAGGCAATAATTTTTTTAATAAACGATACGATAAAATTATATTTTGTATACAATTATTAAGTTATAAGTAATTATTTATATGATTAATATGTTATTATATTTTAACAGTAATTATCTTATCTCAGTACTGATTATTTTATTTAATCAATTTTTAAAAAATAGGTATATTTATCATGATTATATTACAAGAACAACTCAAATACAAAAATTACAAAGTTATCAACACGCGATCAAGATAACTATTGTTTATTTATTTTTCCTTATTGGCAATACCGTTGACATTGTGTTTGAACAATGTCAAAACTATTACAATGTATTTTTAGAAACATATATTCTATATTAAAATTGGTTTTCCCCTAAAACTTATTTTATTCGATATTATTTCATAGACCCTCCATATGCAAAACTCGCCATTATTTTATACCATAAGTGTATTATAATGTCGGCCTCATAAATATTAAGCAATACGCTTTTGTATTCATCGCATAGAAATGCTCTTCTTATACTGTGTGTTGTATTTATTATAAACTACATATATTAAGTGGGAGACTTGTATGCATTTTATGAGGGGATTTGTGTTTTTATTAGTTTTTTCATCAACGGCGTACCAAAGTAATTAAGAGGAGAGTTCTTTTTTACTTTAAAAACCCATTAGCTTCAACGTGCATATTAAAAAGAAAGTATGATTTATATATATATAATATATATATATATATATATATATATATATATATACATACATCTTTTTCTCATGTACTTATGTACAGGTAATGTTTACTATAAATTAGATGTGGTTTTAAATTGGAACTATAGACTTTATTTTTACCTACTATATAATTAACACGTGCTAAAGTCTTATATTTATTTCATATTCAAGAGTACAATTATTCATAATATTTATCATACTATTATTTTAAATCCTTGGCCACTTTGAGTACAATAGACAGATAATCTTGATCTATTATGTTCGTTAAGCCTTATCGCTCTTACGATCAAATTTAACTTCTCGAGGTATAAGGTTAAAAGACTTTAATACTAGATCGCTTCTCATGGTTCATGAATTATTTATTTCAAATAATGTTTCGTTAGTAAATATATTTTCTATGTTTCTAATAGCAATACTTATTTTTGTTAAGTTATCAATAATAAACTGCATATAAGCAGCGAATTCCATCTGCTGGTTCGCAGCGTGAGATCAGATATCAACCGATTTTTGAGATAGGTCGACAAGGGAATTAATCAATCGCCGATCGACCGGTTGTATAACTTTTCTTTTGTGTGTTCGAAATTAAAAACAACTAATAGTTCGTGAGTATGTATCTCACAATTGGTCGGTGTGAATTTATAGCGTTTAAGACGTGCTATATAAATTAAATCCCCCTTATAAAAAACGTAATTTCCCCGCTAATTTATTACATTAAATCAAAAATAACTATAATTTTTTAGGTAATAGTTCTAGATTTATATATTTTTTTAAATTAACGCAAAAACAATTATTTTTTTATTAATTTATATTGGAGATAAAATATTTTCTAATTTTTTTTTAATAAAAAATAGTAATTTAGAAATCATCATTTTTATTTATATTGCTTTAATTTTTTCGCCTGACAGTTTTATCAGCGAGACAGTGAACACTGTTATATAAAAAGTTCCATTAATTCCCACTTTAACATCTATGTTATTCTAAGCAAATAATACTAAAATAAATTAGATTTTGTAATTTTTGTGGCCTATATAGCAAAAAAGTTTATTTTTTATAAACAAAGATATTTAGTTAAAAATTAATATTTGTGCAACAATCAAATCAATTTAATATGTCTGTATTTAACGAGTTAAAAGTTAAACTCTGGATTTCGGACGTCGTAGCTGGACCACGGTTGATGTGAAGAGGGAAGCGGCTGATTTCTCTGTCTTCTCGTTTATGACGATAGTCAAGAATCGTGCCGCTTGGTTTCTAGCTCTTAGGAACCTAGTTAAGTTCTTGAAATGTTATCGGTAGTGAATTTTTATACACTTACATGATTGTGTTTTTATACACTTGGACACTTGGGAGAGTTTTCGCACTACTTTTTTATTGATCTTTTTCGGAATAGAAAATTTTATGTATTATGAAAGTACATATGTATCAAATGTCAATATACTTTGTTTCCTGTAGAATATTTAAAGCATTTTTTTTTAGTAGTGATGCTTTACTTATCTAGTGCTATCAGAGTTTCGATTATTGCTTATACTATAGCGCATTTATTTAGCATTCTATTATATGTATTTTTAATTAAAGCACTTATAAACTCGACTAAAAGAAAGTTTTTTCCGAATACTTAAACGTCTCAAGTTTTATAATGGTGTATTTAATTTCGTTAGGTTTGCCAAAGATCAATCTGAATATTTTGATTAAATGCAGTAGATTTAAACAAAATTTTTTCAATTCCAGCAATTAATTTAACTATTTCTATAGAAATATATTTTTAGCAAAGTTTCTAGAATATATCATATGCGAGGACTATTTTGTGTGTTTACTAAGTTTTTAGTAATACTGCATAGTCTTGAACTTTTTTGGGATTTTTTTATAATATATTTTCCTAAATTAAATATTATTTTACTTATTATAGTATAGTGATTATAATTAAGTGTATATAATAATACCATAGAGGATCCTATTCTTGAAACTCGCGTTAAAATCTGAGATCAAAAATATTCATTTATCAATAAGGATAAAATAGACAATAATGGGACCACACAAAGAAAAATAGGATTTCCCATTAATAACACGCAAGGATTCTCCGGTGCATTGAATGAATAATTCTTTGTTACGAAACGGTCACGGTAAACAACATTTCACCGGAAGAAGAAAAGCACTGTAAAGCTACAACATTCCCGTTGCAAAATTCGACCTCGGAGATGTCCATCAAGCAAATGTCACTTTTTATACATATTTCGTTGTTTTAAGAAGGGAGTGAATGGTTGTGAATGGTCAACAAGCTTTGCAACCCTGAATTCATAAGGCTGGTAAATTTGCTCCACTTTGCAGATGCAAAGATACGGCCCGAGACTTCCGAGCCTGACCATCGCAGCAAGAATAACTGATTCCAGACACTGTCACTGCCACCTACAAGACCCCTGAGGATCTTCCATGGACATCATCCCTGCGCCAGCTACTCCACCACTGCTCACTCATTATGGTAACTCGCAATATATGTAATATAAGGTAATAAATTATTACTTGTCAACATTCGTCTTACTGGCTGTGAAGTCACACTCCTTAAGGTTACCAAACCTTAAAATAACAATTAAAAAATGTAGCGCTTGAAAAAAATATTGATCATAGCACAAAAAAGGAAAAAGAAAAACAGCAACATCTTGAATCGTTATCTTAAAAGATCATATCTTGTCAGATTCGATCTATAAATTATCAATGCAAGTGTCAATTACAATCACTTCTAGCTGATTCTGCTTTCGTTAAAATGATTTGGGAAATTAAATTAGCCGAATTATCACAGATGACGATAAACGATTTTTCATAGATATAAAACAACAAAATATGTTTTAGTGAAATATATTATAAATATAAATCGAAGAACGGCTCAATATTATGTTATCGTCGCAGTAGGCCTACGCGATTTTATTGCTTTTGACGCGAATTTTTTACTTCTGAGAAGTGATAATTGTTTTTGCGCCCTCCTATTGGTAAAAATTTGGTTTGAATATACTTCAATCAATACTCTCATATTAAAAGTCGATAGTAAAATCGGCAAGGATAGCTATGTTTACAATTTAACAAGTAGCCGTTATGTTCTGATAACGTATCTTGTCTTAAACAGTTGAACAAATTTACAAGATGGCGATTACCATCGAGTGGCAGAAACTGTGTTCCGCTGTGTATCAGCGCAGAAGCGTTACATGACTTCCATCATATGCTATTGGAGTAGGACGTCGATGGTTTGACTTTGATCATAAGTTGTAGGGTCATCGGTCGCAATGACAATGGTCAAAAACGCAAGACCTTGCTAGACTTAAATTTAGAATAGGAAAAAGTGGGGTTGCATAAAAATAAGTATTTAACAACAATATTAAATATATTTACCGTTAAAACAAATTAAATAAATTATCTTACGAAAATGCAATAATTAAAATAAATATTCGATATCTTTAATTCGTCTTGAGATTTTTAAGGTAACCATGACAGTATAGGATTAGAGCAAGCTGTTGCTTGTTTTCCAATGCACATGGCGTACGCCATAGCGTGAGGGATGTAGCTTTCTTCAAATACACCCACGAATAAGTGAGAGTATGGTCCCTTGGCGAATACACCAACGTCATCTCCTCCGTGAGTTTCAGGATCTATTGGCACAGTGGAAGGAAACTGGAAATCGGGGTCATCTTGAAAAAATAAAAATTAAATTAAAACATTGGTTTTGCTTCAAGGTTTAGTAGAGAGTGTATTTTTTTACTCACGTGTGTCAACATTTGTTAGATCAGGTCTGCTTCCACTCACGTAACTAGGTCCGTTGGCGTACGATAAGGTGGTATATGGTTTTTGATCAATAGCAGTGCCAGCAAATCCTAATATATTGTTACCTCTCGTTGGGTATCCGGAGAATGACATGGTGTGAGCGTGATCTGAAGTGATGACGATCAGCGTGTCATCTGATACCATCGCCTGAGCCTTCGTGATAGCATCAGCGAATTCTAGAGTTTCATCTAAGGCTTTTCGTGCTTTGTTAGCATGATGGCCGTGATCAATTCTGCCACCTTCTACGAACAAAAAGTATCCTTCTTTGTTTGTAGACAATCGCTTGATTGCTACTTCAGTCATTTCGGCGAGAGTTGGAATTTTCTTTGCATCTGCATCTAAATGAAACGGCATGTGACCGCTACTGAAAAGACCCATTAGATAATCGACCTGAAATAATAAATATGTCGAGTTGTTATAAGAACTATTGAACTTTTGAACCCTTTGAACTCCTATGACGACATTTTTTTCAATCTAGATATATTTTGCTTTATTTTATTTCGGAAACAACAGATAATGATTTATAAATAGCAAATATCTATTTAGTCAATATTTGGAATTAATAAAAAATGGTCTGCCTAGGATTGCTCGGTTGCTTTATACAATAGTCTGTGTCGCGACGTATATATTAAAATTGGAGTGTTTTTTTTTATTTATAATTAAAAAGGATGTCCTAAACTATTATAAATGAATTTTAATGTAGTTAAGATGATTAATATTATATGATTATTTTAGATGAAGCTTCAGAACAAATAGAATTATTTTTGTTCCGAATATAAAAGTCTTTTGGTTACGGACTTTTCATTCTAAAATGATTTTTTTGGTAAAATATTTTATTTCCGTACAAGTTTTTTTTTTAAATATTTGGGATATTATAATCAGTATTTGGGGACCAGAACCTCAAAGTTGCAAAATAATATAATAAACGACGTATTATTGCAAAAGTTGTGTAAAAATATCTAACTTTTTTCAAGAGATTGTTTTAAAAATATCACATTTAATTAAAAAAAAATTAAATAAATGTTCAATTTAAACATTTAAGAATCATCGTAATTTTAATCCATTTTTAAATATATAATAAAACCTGATTTTTGTCTGAAATAATTATTAAAAAATTCACTGAAAATTACTTGTTGCTGAAAATCTTCTAAAAATATCTTTGGAGTGTAAAGGGTTAAACATAAAATTATTAAATCTATATATATGTACATTTACCTCAGGCGCGTTTAGCAACGAATTTCTATCTGTCACATATGCAGCAGTTGACCCATTTTTTTTCTTATTTTTTTGCCATATATTGATCAGATTTAAGCCATCTTCACGTTCTCCATTTTCTCCATCCTCATCTCTAACGTTTTTAGGTAAAAATTTCTGACGTCCACCTCCCAAAATTACCTAAAAATATATATGAAAGTTAATAGTTATAATTAAATAATTATTTTAGTCATTATTCTGTTTATCAGCTTCAAAACTTTAAAGGATCTAGTTCCACCCTAAATGTCGAGGCCTATAAAATACCATGAACTCTCCCCTATTCTGCAAGTGTACAATCAAGTCACATAATCACAAATCTACTACTTCGCTTCTGACTTGGAATAACGAAGGATTAACTTCACACCTTTAAAGGGTTAACGGTATCAAAAAATATTTTTAAATAATTGCACTAAAATTGTGAGACTTCACTTTAACGTGAAAAATGGTAGTGCCCAATATATTTGTACATTTTAGAAAATATATATGTTTTTTACCGTATTGCTTTCGAGATGTTACGTACGCTAAAAAGATAAGATTTATATTAGACAAAAACAAAGAGTCTGGTTAGGCCCCAAATCATTGCTATTGGTCAAATTTTTTTTTTTTTGAGGAGATTTAAGCTTGAACATTGTCATTCTGAATTATTTACATTTTAACTTGACCATAGAACTACCACTTCGTTCTTGATTTAAAATATTTTTACTCTGTATTTGGTCACTTCATGAATTAAAAGTTGTTTAAAAAATTGATTTTTGTTTTCTTTTTTTAGATAAAAAATACATGTTCAACAAAAAAAAATAAAAATATTTTTTTAACAATACTCGAAAAAACACGTTTTTTTATAATATAATTATAAAAAATTAAGCAAAAAAAATATTAATTTAAAAATAAAAAAATCCGATTTGTCCTTAAGCAGTTAATAAGAAATAAAGATGTACATAGATTTCATAGTAGAAATAGAAAAAAAAATCAGGAAAATGAGTACGGCCAGGGGAATATAGTTCGGAGGTGTGAATTTATATAAAAATAATAATAGAAAAATAGGCAAAAATAACAATGTAGCATTGGAAAAAAAAACAGGATTATTTATATTTGTATTTGTTTAGTGTATAAATACTTATATATATTTTCAAAATAAATAACAAGAGTACAGTCAAACTCGCGCTAAGCAGAGCTACGCCGAATTGACTGCGATGATCTTTTGAAACCTTTGAAAATTATTCGCTTTCACTCTAGAAATATTACCAAGTAGTTACCCGAAAGCTATTTTTATCTAATCACCTTAAATTTATTTCCTGGATCTTCATTCACTAGCTGGAATGCTATATCGTGACATACTTTAGGATCGCCTTTATCTAGCAATACATCAGCATCCGATTCCCAATCTCTGTGGGCAGTGTGAGCAAATGTTCCAGCAGGTGAAGCATGTGTCACTCTAGTGGTAGTTACAATGCCTGTAATATTTCATATATCAACATATGTTTAGCTCAACATTAAAAAAAATAACTCACCTGCAGATTTTCCTGCATCTTGCGCCCACTTAGCTATGGAGTCCACATGGTATTTAGTATTAGCTGATAGGGTGCAATTTCTATTGACTACAGTTCCTGTCACACCAATGGTGCGTATATTAGCTTTCACACCACATAAATAAGCAGTTGCTGAGCAAGCAGAATCAGCTACTTGACTGTTGACGCAGTAAGTCTATAAACATGTTTGATTGAATTAATATCATTATCTTAGAATTAAATAAAAGCGCATATATTGAGGCATACTTTGGAGAGGCCAGTGTAAGGGAAATTTTCAATAGAGAGTTTTGCTTCCTCTCCTTTTCCGTGGTTTAGTTGACCCTTATAGATTCTAGCTGCAGCCAAAGTAGGAAGAGACATACCGTCTCCTAAAAACATGATGGCATTCCTGGCTTTCTTCTTTATGATCTGCTTTTGCAATTGCAAGTTCAGCTCCCCTTGTGCCTTTGCGTACCAAGTTTCACTTTGATTTTCATCGGTAAATTCATATAAAGCTCTGGCTGCTCTGCCGCTGTCTAAAAATTAGAGTGAATCATTTGAATGTGCAACATATTAAGAAAAGCAAAGGACCCAAATTACAGCATTGTTGCACTCCTGAATAAGCAAAAATTGAAGCGACAAGTACAAATTGACATCGCTGGAAATTACTTAAAATACGAAGAATAAGTTATTGATATTTTTTGTATTTTTTAAAATTTGATATGATATACAATATATTGACTAAGATTTTAAAATCTGGGAAATTTGGCATACGCTTAATCAGATTAAGATTAATACATGAACTAAACATATATCTAATAAATATTAATTTCAAAGATTCAGATTACAATTCTAAGTAGTTGAAATTGGAACATATAATTCATTACAACGATGCTCTGGATATCCTAAAATAAGACAGTTCTAAATTTTAATTAAATCTTAAGTATATTGATTACATTACTAAGAAATCAGAAGGAAGGAAAAATTTGATATTGAAACGTGAAATTCTGATTAAATTATGTATCATAAGTATATATAATAAGTGTAGCAATATTGATAATTACACTTTACGAATTATTTTTGCTTATCTAAAGAATGTTTTATTTTTGACGTTTAAACCAATTAGGTATTTTATTTTAGTGTTGTCATTTCCGATAGAGAATTGATAACATTTTTTCGTTTCTTAGATCAAAGGTGAAGTGCGTTTTTAACTTATTTTTTATTATGTATTTAGTGCATTTGTACTCTAATGAGCTAGATTTATTTCTTAATAAATTAAAAAAATACAATTTTTATTAAATTTTAATTGGAAATACTATTAAGTTTATTGTTGTCGATTTCTGTGAGACTTATCGTATTCTATTATGGTTTAAATCAGATAAACATTAAGTCATAATAATTAAAAGTAGCAGTAAACCATGAAAGTAATTTGTCGCGTATATGTAAATAAAGCATATAAATAAAATAAATATTACACATGTTTGCCAATGAACTTTGATTTCTCGCGTTTAAATGTGTTTTTTAAACTATAGATAATTTTTACTAAAATTCACATTTTTTATTTTATAATATTAATAAAAAAACGCATGACGTAAGAAGAGTTATTTTATGTTTATTCCGTTCAATGTAAATGTTATCTAGTTGCAAAAATATTTTTAATTAAATGAGTTTTTAATTGTAAATATTGTTTTAATTAATTTTGAAGCGTATTTAACGTACGCATTTTATTTTGTCAAGGGCAAAAGTATGACGATGAAAAAAATGTGATTATTTCATTAAAAAAATAATTAGTGTTAAGGTGCATAAAATATTAATTTTATATTATAAATTCAAATGTTACGTTCAATCTATAAACTTTTCTTTATCATCGTTTTTCTACTGATAGAAAATAGATATGGTAATTATTTATCAACGTTTAGGAAGTACTATGAAAATAATGTAATCGTACATATAAAACAAGGCTAGAATACTAATTACATGTCCTTGTTTTTTTGATATAAATTTTCCGTAGAAAGAATATTAATTATATAGTATAAAAGATAAGGTAGAAATGTGTTTAAATATAGATTCAGTAGATTTAATAATTATGAAAGAGAATCATAACTTTGGTTTTAATAACAGTTTTAACTATCTAGATATCTCAGCAAATAATAAATTGAAAAAATGCTTGATTAATATTTTTATATAGATATTTTATAAAAAAAATTTAATGATCAACACACAGCTTATGATATAAGAATATATTTATTTATTATTCTTTAAAAATAATAAAAATGTAAAGTGCCGTTAAATAGAAAATATGTCTATAAGTTGAAATTCGTTAAAAAATGGTTGAAAAATGTTAATAATCATAAATAAAAAAATATTTAAAGCAACGAACCGTTCTATATATATTTTTGATTAGTCGCGAAAATTTTCATAATACGATCCATTGTTTTTTTCTTTGACAAAAATTTGTTTTTTTGTGGGATAAATAGATTAAAAAACTATAAATTTAATTTCGTAATTAAAATACAAAATAGTGGATCGATAAAATAAACAAGAATTTAGGTAATGTAAGGTATAAGATATGATACAAAATATCAAAAAGTATTCTTGAATATTTAATATCAAAGTTCCATACGATAAACATAATTAATAATAAAGATAAGAAGTCTATTATATTTATTTATAATAATAACAAAGGTCAGTTCCCGATTTTGTGAAAATATTAAATAAGTATTGTTTCTAAATCTAGTAGCTATGTTGACTTTATCAAATTATCCTATGATATAAATATATATGTATGTATATACATATATATTTTTTAAAGTTACGTTAAAAACAGTATAATACTTTCATCTTCAATATGTATTTTAATTTAAGTATTGCTACGAAAATTATTGCCAATTTTCAACTATAGAAAATCATTCAGTAATTTATTATGTTTAATAAAAGGCATTTAAGTTATATTTTCAGTTCACAACCCTATTTCAGATATATGTCATATTTTTAGAGTAAAAAACAGCATTGCAAAATAGTATAACATTAAGATTTTTTTAACATGTAGCATTTTTATTAAAAAAAATTGTAATTACTACATATATTTATAAATGATTTAATTTTGGGTAATTAATTGGTTTAAAACTTTCATTATATACTCTTTGAAAAATATATTACTGATTTATAAATATTTTTAAGCCATATTTATTTAATAAAAATACACATTACTGTAAATAAATTAATGTATTTTTTAATTATAAATTATAAAATATAGACTCGTAAAAATAAAAATACATTTTTTTCTCACATGAAATACTGATATAATTTTTACTAATTTATTGTCTTTATATGTTTAATTATTTTGTAATTTTAATAGGTTTGAAATTTTTCTCAAATTGCAAAGACTATATTTTTTTAAATTATTATATAAATTTAAAATCATTTTAAATATTAAAATAATTTTTGAAGCAAAAATCTTAATAATGTTATTTGTTTGTCATTTTTTTAAGCAATTATTATACAATGTGGCAAAAAAGTATGGAAAATAATATTTTTCAACATAAAAAATATTATTTGTTGCTAAATATGTCTT
Organism: Plectrocnemia conspersa; assembly: GCF_051122295.1. Classification (NCBI taxonomy): domain Eukaryota; kingdom Metazoa; phylum Arthropoda; class Insecta; order Trichoptera; family Polycentropodidae; genus Plectrocnemia; species Plectrocnemia conspersa. The sequence continues at coordinate 3,410,455 of NW_028277173.1, forward strand.
TCATATAAATTATATAGATCCATAATAACATTTTTTTTATTCTTAAGCAGTTTTCAATAATAAAAAAGACTCGACAATAATGATAAGTTTATCATTTTATATCATGTTTTATGAGGAACAGATTTATTGTTAATAAATCCATTTCTTACATAACTCATAAATATTTATTTTACAGAAAAACATTTTCTATCTAGCAAAATAATTTTGCACAATAAACTAGAAAAAATTTTTTTTACTAAAATTTTGATAACTTTCAATGTATTTTTCTAAATTTTCCGAATTAAAAAGCATCAAAAAATAATAAAAACAATATTTTACAATATATATTTTTTTCAGTAAAAGAAGAATTATTAGTAAGAAATTCTTATCTTTTAATATCTCTTACAAGATTTATTAAACAGGCAAAAATATTATTTCTATTAAAATATCTTTTAATCCTTAATAAAAACTAATAGATACAATTACAATTTTTTTTTACAAAAATGCATGTTCTTGTTTTTTAACAATAAATTTGTCTAAATAATATAAAATAAAGCGTAGCAAAAATATGTAGAATATTATCTTACAATATATTTGTAATTATTTATTTCATATACTGAGATTTATTTAGTTAAATGAGATTTATCTTTGATAATTTATTTGTTACATATTTATTATAAATATTCAGAAAATTGAACCAATTTTTTTTCTCCTAAAATAATATGCAACTAAGCATATTATTTTATTGGGGTCTTCATATGCATAAAATCTTTATTTTTTATCTTATGAATAATATCTACAATATATACAATAAAGTAAAATTATATTTTTAAAACAATATTTCACGATATATTCTCAATAACTTATGTAATATTTATTTAGTTAAATAATAGTTCTTATGAATATGCCTAAAACAGTTTGTAAGCAATTTTTTATGCTAAAATACTTTTTTAATATAAAAATAGCTTTAGTGACTGTAACTAATTTTAGACAAAAGTATTATTTTTTGGGGTCTAAATACGCTTACAACTTTTATTAAATATTTAATTATAAAATATAAAAAAATATTAAGAGCAGTATTATACGATATATTATTAATTTTTAATATAATATTTTATTAGTTAAATAATATTTATTATTAATAAATTTATGTATAACATAAATCTTGTAGAGGTTCATTAAATAGAACAGCAATTTATTTTTAATATTATTTTTTTTACCAAAATTCTAATAAACATATTATTGTCTTGTAAACTTTTATATTATATTACCTGAAAAATATATAATATGTTAAAAATTAATTTATTTTTAACGTTATATTCTCAATAATTTATATAGAAAAAGGAGGCTGTATAAATATTCAATATATTTCTTGTACAGATTTAAAATGCAAAACAACATTTATTCTCCTTCTGATGTAATAATAAGGATTAAACAAACTTGTATATATTATTAATATTTTTTTCGTATGCTCCTAATATGTTGAAAATATTATATTTGGTAAATATTTTAGAATAGTATATTACGTAATGCGATAAAAATAATATTAAAATTATTTCACCACATAATCTAAAATATTCAAAATAATATTTATTGATGTTAATACAGATTCATAAAGCATAACAATATTTTTATTTTCCTAAAGCCATAAATGCAAATAAACATATTGTTGCCTCATCATATAATATACGTATATAAAAATAATATTTTATTTCCTTTAATAAACGTTTGGCGTACATCACGTGTTATTAAATGCCTTCAAAAACACAATAGCTCTTTATCATAAGGTGCCATTGACCGTTGCGAACGGTTTCGCTTAAAGTCAATGACGAGGTCTCTCGATGGGATCGTTTCTGAATAAAACCTTGTCGTTTACGTGACCGACAACGGTCATGTCATAGCATTCTCTGTTTTTGCAATGTTTTAATTAATAATCGATCCGGGGATTCGACGAGCAACCGCGGCCTTCGATACCATTATCATCTCGAAACCGAGAGCAGATTCTCACAATGCTCAATGAACGATAGCGAGAACAAAAACAGCAATGTGGATCGATATAAATAATGATTTAATAGAATGTGGGTTATAATGGTATGTAAACATGTCAAACTTAATCTAGAAGCATAAATTAAATTAATATTTGTTTTAATAATTTTATTATACGGTGTGATAAAGAGAATTGGATCAATGGTAAAATTATTTAGTAGGCGTAACTTTTGTTGAATTATGTAAAGGATAAAAATTTATTCACGAATGATACATAGCTAAACTGCAAGTGATAATATATATACTTAGCATATTTACATATATGTATAGTGAAGGCATTGGACGAAAATTTACGAGTAATATTTAAAAGTGGTTTAAAGGTTCATTAACTAAAGTGAAAATGTGATTGTGATTGTAACACAATGGCAATGCCTCATTTGTTTTAATGTGCAATCATTTTATTTATAGCTGAACTATTAATGAAGAAAGATTTAACATTTGAAGGAACAGTTCTCAAAAATAGTATTAAAGAACCAATGTTTAATAGAATCAAGAAGCACAATGAGTATTTTATAATAAAATCATAATGAAATAAAACATATATTTTTATAAATTTAGATTAAAACTCATGCTATAAATAAATAATTAAATTTAGTATAAATTATCTCGTTGCTATAACATGCAAATTATAATCAATCTAGGCAATTGATAACTTCCTCAATCAATTTACATAATCATTTCTCATCTTCAATCATCAATTTAATATTTTATTATTTACTACAATAGATAGTAAATTTATTGCTTAATTGCAATTTTAAACGTTTGATTCTAAAATTATTAGTTTTAAATAAAAAAATAGTTTTATGGATTTTTATAATATAAAAAAAATGTGGTGTGGTTTTATTATATATTTTTTATTCTAGTACTATTTTAAAATTTCAATTAAAAATAATCTTATTTTTTCAATTAGATATTATTTTTAAAAGCACAAATGATTATCTAAAAAATAAAACTATTATAAAGCCATGGCTATTAAAAACAACAGGAAAGAACACAGGAGCCAGAAAAAATCTAACTATTATACATCTCAATGTAACTATAATAGTTTTCTGTCCTTGTATAAAGTTAATAAGTTGTCAACAAAACAATATATTACAGTTATTTGCTTACGCAAAACTATAAACATAAAAAAGGATCAGTTAACTTTCTGATAATAATATTAAGATTATCTATATAATAAATTTAACTAAAGAATAAAATTAACGCTTCAAAAAAAAAAACATATTGCGAATCTGGTATCATTTTTTTAAATAATTATTTATTATATTATATATGTATGTATGTATATATATAATAATGAGCCATAATTTTGATCATAAATTTGCTCCTATTAAAGTTTCACGTTTATAATTTTGATTCTTCATGGTAAAACATATAATATATATTATAAAAAGATAACTCACCATCGGCACTTGTAGGTAATCCGGAAGTATTAATAATAACCACAGCCAATATCAAAATGGCCAACGACATATTTTTAAACTCCATGTTTAGAATAATATAAATTAAATAAAAATGACTAGCGATACTATTAAGTAAATACGAATAAGTAAATTAACCGCTAATTCTAATAATACTGATTAGGCTATCGGCGTTTGCTCTGAGATATGATACTTCATAAGACGTGACTTTGTTTCGAAAAATGCAGAGCAAAGTTGCCTATGATTAGTGAAGTTTTCGCTTGAAGCTCATGGTTATAGGATGATTTTAGTGGCGTGCCACGACCCAAGCGTAACGCGACACTGAGTTGGTACCACAAGTGGTTCAATGATTTATATAGTCGACAGAGTAACAGACGTCACAGATGATAAAGTTTGCAGAGGAGGCGTGACAAGGGCGCGTGTTCTTGGTAGTTTAGGTATGCAAACATTTGGTGATTTTCTTAGCTTTATTGGCAATATATTAAGAAACTTATATAAAAGTTGAGCTGATGAATTATTAAATGTAATAAAATTAGTGTTAAATACCATGCATATCTTTCAAAAGAAATCTTAACCTTTTTGTTGCCGAAATTTGATATGTTAAGTTGATTCGAATATCAAGTTGCACTCTTGGACCTGCAGCAAAACGGAAAGCGAAAGAAGTAGATTTTTGATTGAATTGTTTAAAGAAAGTAATCATGCTTAGCAGTGTTCTGGCTTATTTATTATTAAAATCCAACATCTTGTTTAATTGACCAATGTTGATAATTCAGGGTGGAATCAGACTCTTTGTTTTTGTATAATGCAGATCGAATCAGACGTGTATAACAACGTCAAGATTTAAAAGCAACATATTTTGCAACGTCACTATTCTGTGAACTGAGAATTTAAGGTGTTTTAGTTATTAGTAGATTTTTTGTTAAAGTGGGGTCCAGCCGTTTTAAGTGCACTTGCTTGGAAATAATTCGTTGATTCTTAGTTTTAAAAATAGTTAATTTTTTATGCTTTTAGCGTATCTAAAACAATTATGTATATTAAAGGGTTTTGTATCTGCTCGGTAAATTTTATGCACAAACCCTTGTTTTATGTTTCAGTGAGGTCTAACGACTTCAAGTGTAATAAATATGAATAAAATTGATGTCAAATTTAAACTATGTATTTCGAATATTCAGTACTTGCACAGTCGACCACTTTTAGTACACACGTTTGGGACTTTTTATAGATAAATAGTTATGGACATCCGTGTAAATACGCAAAACAAACCTCTGTTTGTTTAAAAATATATTATTAAACTCATTAGTGCATCTGTGTAACGGTCGATTCAAAATCGGAAAAAAATTTCAACATCGTCACTGTTCACAGTTTTTATGCAAAAATTTTATAAATACTGTTTGATGGGTTTTGATCGGACAGGCAATATCGTTTGTTTATGCTGACAAAAAAAAAACATTTCGCTTTTTAAAAAAATAGGGTATGAAAAGTAAGGGGCATAATTAATTTATTTTATTGAATTTTCCGCTACTCATTTTTGCTTTTAAAATATTTATGTTTATTGATATTTATAGTGAAATATCTTACTGAACTCTTTAAATGCTGAATTAACTTTTAAAAACAGTAACGTATATGCATAGTCAATTATACAGTAAAAAAATAAAATTAAAAATTAAATCTTTAATTTAATTTTTTACTGTATAATTGACTAATTACGTGACTTTTTATAAATAATAATTCGAAAAACTACTATTTTGTATTGAGCGTGGTATAAATTCGAATTTCGCACTTAAGTGCCTCACACGGTGATTCTGATTTATCCGCACATAGCACATAAAGGGTTAAAGACAGTTAAAAAACTTTAGTAAAGTTGGGTCGTTTTTTTAATTTTTATGTCATTTTTTTTATTGTATTGTTTTTTATTAATAGTATATTAAAATATATTTTAAACTATTTAAAATCAATTATTAAATTATTTTTAAGAATTTTAATTCTAATGATTTTAATTTTTAAATTTTAAAAATTAAAATCATTACAAAAAAAATGCATTTTTTTTAAATATGTTTTTTTTTTACTTTTGTTGTAGTAAGGATGTATATAGTAAACTAAATGTAAATGTAAGTATAAAGTTATTTATTTGTTAAAATTTATATTTCTTTATGATAGTTGTTTTTATCATATTTTTGTGTCACATATGCATAACTTTAATTGAAGTTTTTGTAACAAAAAAATATTGCAAATTCCATTTCTATATTATAATATATTGTAATAGATAGTGATGGATTATAATTAACATATTGCTATACTTTGTGCTTTTTACTATAATTATACAAAAAAAAGAACATATATTATTATTATCTTTACTTATTAATAATCATTTTATGTATTGCCATGCATATAGAATTTAATTCTGTATTTAGTTATTTTACTAGTATATGTTTATTACTTATTATTGTACTAATATTATTTTGAATATGATAAATTATTATAATAAGCATTTAATTTAAATTTATGACCAAAAAGATGCAACAACTAACTAAAATTTAAAATTATAAGATGCTTTTTTAAATATTATTTTATTGTATGTTTATATATTTATTTAATTTTTCTATCACACAATAAAATTGTCGTTTATAAAATAAATACGTAATTAAAACATATGCTTAAGAAATTAAAATATATATAATATTTTTTAATAAATTAATTTTTATCTTTACATATAAATCAATAATTCGCGTATTTTTAGCAAAAATGTAAACTCTTAACTATAAATGCTGATAACAATATTAATTACAGAAATTTATTACAATTCCGTAAGATATACAATTTTTTATAAATTCGAAATTAAAACTAATAAGTAATTTTAATATTCAAATATGTACGAAACACGACGACCACCATGTATAAGTATCTGTTTATTGATTCGAATGATTCTTTTTTCGGTTTCTCTATTTGCACAGTCACTAAACCAATTTTGTATTTGTGAGGATTAGGATTTAACACAACTATTTAAAATACATATTACAAGAACAACGTTGATGTGTCAAAGGTTTGATATACATACTTAGCCGCGTAGTGCGGACCCCAACAGTAATTAAAAAAAATCGCTTTAAATTTGAATGTTTTTTTTTTAAAAACAATTTTTATTACTATACGTTTAACTTTTATAACAATAATCACAATAAATAAAAATATTTATTATTTTACTTGCAATTAACGGATCTAAGTGATTCTTATATTGATAAAAGTTTCGTTTGATTATTTGAACAATTATATATGTATTGTAAAATGCCGTGGGTTAACACTTACTAGATTAACACGCTAACTGTGAGCGGCAAATTGCGCCATGGTGTGCACCAATGCCCGGCAAAATTTGTTTAAGAAAAAGTTACTTTTATGGTGAAATTTTACAACAAATGTGCACGAAATGCATGCCTTAACAACCAGGGAAAAGATTATTTTAGTTAAAAAAAATATATAGTTTTTTCATAATTTTGTTTAACAGTTGAATAAATATATATTAAGCTTAACAACGCATTAAATACTCGCTTTAAAATGTTTTTTTAAAGATATTTTAGAATAGTATTTCCACGATTTTTATTTTTATCTTGATTCTAAATGACATTTTGATTTATTAAAACGCCTTAAACTCACTAATAAGATATCAATAAATAAAAATTATTTTATGAATTACACAGAAAAAACATGGTTATAGTATATTCAATCTTATTTATCTTAATGAATATTTATTCAGTGTCTAAAAACAATTAATCTTGGTGCATATTTTAAAGTATGAAGTCGAGGATATCTTAGAGTAAGACTATTTATATTTAAAAAAATCAGACTTTACTTCTGGTTTCCAAATAAAATATTTAAACGACTGCTATTTTTTTATTTTATCAATTAGTATTTTTAGATTTAAAAGGATTCCGACAAGGTCTTTTTTTCTTCGTTTTAAATTTGTTATAATAAAATGGATAGTAAAGCATTAACATTTACAGTTTATAGTTTTTTTTTTGTCGTTTATATTCAAAAATTAATTAGATTTCCTGATTTATCTTAGTTGATCATATAGCGAAGGTTAACTAGAAATGCATATTAAAAACTTCAGCAAATAATTAATCGCATAATAAATGTAATGTAGTCGATTATTAATTTTGGATTATCACATAAATTTGAAGAAATAATAAAATGATAATAATTTTTTTATGCATTTTTAATAGTATTATTAAATATAATTTGCTATTAAAGTATTATCTAATGATAACTCATTGTTATTGATTCATATACTTTTATTGGAGAAATACTATATTTTTTTTGTTTGGTAGACGATAATATTTTTCGTTGTAGGTCGTTAATCTTACGTACAAGTATGCACTCGATATAAGCAATATTTTTGCTCTTATGATACTTTGTATTTACAGGCATGTTTATGGGCAATGATAAATTTAAAAGTGCACAGTTAAAAACCTCTCATGTGGCGACGATAAATTGAACACCTGTTAGGTAATTTTGATTTATAATTAATTGTCTGTTGATCCATTAAAATTAACAGTTTACTATTTCTAGATTTTTAATTACTATGTAATGTCTTAATTTACATATTAATTTTATATTGCAATAAACTTTTAAGTGTGATGTTTTTTATTTTATTGATAAAAAAAATCTATGCCTAATTTATAATAAACTAAAAATAAATAAATAAGTGCAAAAGATTTTGATATATATTTTTATCAAAGCAGTAGAGGAAGAACCTCGTGTCATATTTTTTTTAGAATAAAATAAAAAGATTTGCCAATCGAAAATATCAGCTATTTGAGGTCAAACCGCATTTAGTTGTAACTGAGTTACCTTATAATTATAAAATCGAGTAAAATAATGTAATTAAATATTTAATAAACATTATTATTAAATTATTTTAATTCAATAAATTATTGTAAAGATTTCTTATCTTCAAATGCTATTAAACTTTGAATTATAAAAATACATATTATTGAATCTATTTAATATGAAACTTTATAGTAATTAGTGAATTTTAAGGCAAATATGTGTTACATTTGAAAGCAAAATTTAGGTTATAAGATGCACTATGCTTATTCGTGTGATATTTAGAAAGTATTTTTTTTTAATATTATGCGTAAAAAAATCTACTTTAGCTAGTAATACAAATACGTAAACAAGATAAGACACTATGTCCGATTGATAGTATCTCATGTATCCCGCGTGGTGACGAGATGATGCCAGTAGTTCAAAAACGTGGCACAGTCATTGGTTTGTTTACTATCACGCCCAAACGAGATGCGCGCTATATTTGCCTTCCTTATCAATTTCAATAATTATGATTGTGTATGTAGAAATAGTATAGTGTGATATTTTGCTTGATGTTATTTATAATATATTGATAAGTACAGCATTTCATTCAATATAAATATAAAATTATCTATAATGATAAGTAATACCTTGCTACAATATTATGGAATAATCAGTAAAATATTCTAACAAGAATTTGCTTGCTAATGAATTTAAATTCCATGCTAGAAAGCGTCACTTAACTTGTGTTTCAAATAATGTGAGAAGAGAACTCACAAGAAGTAGAAATCTTCATAAGCGTTTAAAAACATAAACATAAGACGTAACCATATACATTAATCACCAAATGTTTGTCACCGCTGCTCAGGACAAAGACTATTATACTTATGTGACTATGAACACAATAATATTTTCCGCGATAACTATGAGGAGCTGAAAAAATAATTTTCGATGGTGTTAATTTATTTTAGGTGTGCATCACTACTGTATATAATTATTGTTTCTATAATGGTCATCAACCTGTCAGATTTGTAGTAACAACTAAAATATAAATTAGGATTAGAATGCATCGATTAAAACTTAAATTAAAAAAAAATAATTTGAGCATTCACATACCAACTAATAAAAAAATTATAGCCCATTTAACTAAAAATAAATGTATGATTTTAAAGATTTTTTTTATTGCTATTTATGTAATTGAAACAAGGAAATTATGAAATGATCTTGCAGTGATTCATATTATATATTATGCAATCATAGCAATAATATTCATAGTAAATATTTAACAGAGTTGTCAATAGAACGTGAAAGTTTTTTTGCATTAGCATTGCGCATCTAGAATAGATGCAATCATCTGATAAATTGGAACATTTCTTTTGACATTGATTATCTAGAACAGGGTTTCCAACATTTTTTCTCGCCGTTACATAACAATTAACTGCGATAATACAACATTTTTTTATGCAAGGGCAAATAGATGTAAAAAAACCATAGATTCGAATCACGGTCTTCAGCAATATCAAAATATGAAAATAAACGATTTAAATATAATTTTGTATAGAATAATATTTTATAAGACAGAATTATTTATTTTAAAGCAGTTTTTAGAACAGATTTTTAAAATTATGTTCCTAAAATCTATATATATTTTAAATAGTTTAGCGGCTCGTTACCAAAATTTTTACGAAATATAAAATAATTGACTAGATTATAATTTTTATAGTGGTTTTAAAATTGTTATACTATTATGTAACATAGAATAAATAACTATATGAGTACATTTTTTTTTTAATATATTTAAAAGTTGTTATTTATTTATTTATTTAACATTTGTAAGATCTTCTAATTTAATTTTAAAATTTAGTAGCTTTCAACAGGTTTTATAGTCACAACAGTTATTTAATTCTTAAGTGCAATATTATTGTATATTTTTGGAAAACTCGTCTTTTAAATATATACAGATTTTTAAGACATTTTAATGGTTTGTTAACAAAGTTACTTTTTACAAACTTTTCTGTAACAAATTTTGATATAAAAACATTTTTAATTGTCTAAAAAAATAATAATATTTTAAAGATTTGATCAACATTTTTTTATAGATTTTATAATCAGAATAGAAAGAATTTAAAGAGCATTATTAGAACAAAAGTTTTGCCACATTTGGAATTTCATTTTTGAAAGGTTTAAAGATATGTTATCTAATTAATCTACATATTCTTATAAAATGTAGTAAAATTTATAAAATATTAAAGTTTAATTTTTTTCATTGCCTTTACAAGTTAATAAAATCACAACAGTTATTTAATTTTAAAGCACAATATAATTGTATTTTTTTTTGGAAAAGTTTAAAAAGTTTGTTAGCAAAATCAGTTATTTTTTTTTCAAAATCCATATTTTTAAATTTAACTGTTTTTTGATTACATAAAAATCTAAAATGTTAAAGCGGGCTTTTGAAATTTTTATTGGTCTTTTAACGAGAACATTATTATTAAAAGTTAAAGTTTTACCGAATTTTAAATTATAAAAATTTCAAAGTTTGTCACCAAATTTCTTTACGTATTCTTATGAATTTTATGGTAGGTTTCTTGTAGTTCAACGCCAAATATTTGCTACTTTTTACGGATTTTATAATTTATAAAATATTTTAGTGATTTACTACTATTTTTTACATATATTTTAATGTGTCTTATAACCAAAACAGTTATTTCTTTTGTAGCATATTTAAATGGCGTTTTTTTTAAATAATAAACATTTTATTTATAAATGCGTAAATATTTCTTGAATTTCTTAAAATGTTTTATAACCAAAAATATTTATTTTATATGAAATAAAAAATAGTTTTTTTAATATATACAGATTTCTAGGAGCTTTAAATAGTTTGTCAACAGATTTTGTCAGTTTTTAATTCTTAATGAAACTTGTAAGAAAAACAAATATTTTTTTTATGGATATTTTTTTAGATGTGTAAGAAATATATTCTAAAATGTTACAATAATGAAACTTTACAGTTAATATTAATAGTGTATTTTTAAGATTAATCTAATTTTTAAATTAATAATGATTACTAAAAAAATTTAACATAAATATTTTTATCTTACAAATTTCATGACTAAAATAGTTTTTTTGTAGTTCAATGTCAAATATTCTAAAAATTAAAGTTTTTCTCTCTAAATGGTTAGTTACAAAACTTATATTTGTTATTTTTAAGATGTGTAAAGATTTATAAAATAATTTAGAGGTCTGTTATTATTTATTTTCCTTTTTTTTAGCCAGAACAGTAATTTCTTTTGTAACATATTTTTCTTAAAATTTCATAAATAGCGTATCAATTACAATTTTTTAAGTTAATATTAACAAGTATTTTTTTTTTAACATTTTTTAAAAAGTAACGTTTTTAGAAAATTATAAAATATGTTTTTGAAGTATGCACAAAATTAAAAAACGAGTGATTTGTATTTTTTTTAACGGTCTTATAGTCGTTTTTTAGGGACAAAATTTAAAATAATATTTTTAATTTTTTAATGAAGATTTAAAAAAAAAATTAGATTATGAAAAAATTTTTTCACGTCACGTATATTTATTTTGTGACACATTTTTGAGGCAACATTTTTAAAAAAATTGGAATTTTATTTATTTCTGTAAAAATATTTCTGAGATCATTGTATTTCTAGTATTTAGATTTTCACATATTTGATAGTATTTTATAAGAAAAACACTGTTTAAAATCTAATATAGATAATATAAAATTTATGTTTTAATATAAATTATTTTTATTATTTTTATTTTTATATGTGTAAATATCTATAAAAATATTTTACACGGAACTGAGTGTTTTTTGTATTTATTATTTTTCGTACAAAACAATAATATAACATAGATAAGATTAGTAATTTTTGTCTGTTCAAGATTTATCTAAATATATTTCAATCTGATTAAGATAAAATTGTTAATGATAGATCAATATATAAACAGGTTCTTCATTTATCTATATACGCATTCACAGTGAATCTGCCACGATGAAGTTTTGTGTACAAATATTTATTTTATCCGTGATTTTTGCTAATTGCTTAGCATATCCTGTAGAATTCGGTTAGTTTATTCTTCTTTCATTCAAAACAACATTTTAGTAAACATGTATTTTTATAATCTTAGATGAAGATCAGCATATGCATGCTAAGAAATTCAAGTATGATCCAAGATACGGTTTGGAAGTTGAAAAGGAACCAGAGCATTGGAAGCAGAAAGCAATGGACACCATCGATTTTCACTTGAAAGTCGTGAATAAAAACACAGCCAAAAATGTGATTATGTTTTTGGGCGATGGGATGTCTATACCTACAATAACAGCTGCTAGAATATACATGGGTCAACTGCAAGATCAATTGGGAGAAGAAGCCATGTTGTCTTTTGAACAATTTCCAGTGACTGGATTATCGAAGGTACGTTTTTTTATTATCTTCTCTAGTTTTGATAATTAATCATATCATAATTTTAGACATATTGTGTTGATGGTCAAGTAGCAGATTCTGCTTGTTCAGCTACTGCTTACCTGTGTGGAGTAAAAACAAATGATGGAACAATTGGAGTTAAAGCTAGAGTAGGTTTGGGTGATTGCGATGGAATGACAAATAAGACAAATCATGTGTACTCTATTGCGAAGAAGTTCTTGGATAAAGGACGAAGTGCTGGTGAGTTGAGATGTTTTTAAATGTATTTTATAAATAGTATCTTTACCAATTTTTGTTCATAGGTTTGTTAACCACAACCAGAGTCACTCATGCTTCTCCGTCTGGAGTATTTGCACACACTGCACATAGAGATTGGGAGAACAACGAATACATAAAAAAGAACTGTGGTGCAAATTCACCAAATAAGGACATTGCTTATCAATTGATTAAAGAAGATATTGGAAAACAGCTAAAGGTGTGTTTGATGGATTTATTTAAGTTGTCACATATATATTTTAATTTAAATTGTTTCAGGTGATCATGGGTGGCGGCAGACGCGAATTTTTGCCCAAGAGTGTCATAGATGAAGAAGGCAAAAAAGGATATCGCACGGATGATCTTAATCTAATAGAGGAATGGAAGAAGATGCGAGGAAATGAATCTAATGAATACGTTTGGAATAGGAAGCAGTTGTTGGAAGTAGATGAAAAAACTGATTATTTGTTGGGTTTGTTTGAGAGCGATCACTGTCAATATCATCTGCAGTCGAACCCTGAAACAGAGCCCACTTTCGAAGAAATGGTAGAGGCGGGTATTAAAGTGCTTTCTAAGAACGATAAGGGATTCTTCTTATTTTGTGAAGGTATGTTAAATTATATATTTAGATTTTTCAAGTTATGTATTTTTTTAATATTTTTAGGCGGTCGAATTGATCACGCTCACCATAAGAACTTTGCTCGTATGGCTCTTGATGAGACTGTTGAATTTTCTAAGGGTATAGCTAAAGCTGTCCAGATGACCAGCAGAGACGATACATTGATTGTGGTTACATCTGATCACGCACATGCAATGACAATGTCGGGATATCCAAAGAGGGGCAGAAATATTCTGGAAGACGTTGGCTATCACGCTGAAGATAACGTCACGTATACAACGTTGAGCTATGCCAATGGTTTAGGATACAGGAAAGATGTTAACGGCAAGCGCTATGACGCCACTAAAGATCCAAATTTAAGGGAACCAGATTACAAATTTCCAGCAATGGTCCCACTGGATTCTGAGACCCACGGAGGCGATGACGTGGCGGTATTTGCTTTAGGACCTCAACAGCATCTCTTCACTGGAAACTATGAGCAGAGTACGATTCCGTATCTGATGTCATTTGCGTCTTGCGTGGACGACGATAAATCAGCGTGTAACTTGTAAATTTTAAGGATTTAGTTTTGTCTGAGTTTAAATATATTTACTTATATTTTATTAATTCACTGTAATTTATTAAAATTAAAATAATTTATAATATTAGTGAGCGTTGTATATTTTCTTTGTATTATAATATAACTTGTATTGTCTGTCAATAGCAAAAGAATTCGGCCCACAACTAGGGACCGTTATAGATTACATTGAATAAATCGTTACAATTTTTCCAATTATAACATACTTATTATAGTAGAAAAATATTTGTAACTGAAAAACTGTTTTTTTTTTATAAATATGCAAATCATTTAAAAATGTTTTTTTTTTATTGTCTTTTTTTATAAATAAAATTATTAAAGATTTAAAATTGCTTTAGAGCAGACACTGCCTAACATTAATGCATTGTAGAATGTCTAAATCTTAAAGTTCCAGTAAGCTCTTGTTGGCTTAAAGGTAATACTAGACCAAAAATCTGATGATTGAAGTGGAAAGGCTGCTTCCTTGGACTTCATTTATATCAGCCTGAAAGTCTAAGCTCGTACTGAGTCGTTGATTAAGATTTTGTTATCTTCACTAATTGAGAGTTAAAGGTCTGAAGTGTAGTAAGAGACAATACAATGATATCAAAAACTTTTCCATATCTTATTATCCACTTTATTTGACCAATTAGAGCTAATTTTTCTGGAACATAAATGCTCCAATATTTTTTTATAAGATTCTAACATAATGCTTAAATAAATATTAAAACAATGTCCTTGTAGCGCGTTACAAATAAGCATGCAGATTTTTTGTTTGTCACTTGCCAAATGGTTTTTGACAAATTATGTCAGACGGATTACTTCATTATTATCTGACAAATATATCTGCACTTTTCGGTAATATTGCTATGTATATAAATTTCGAAATTAAAATGCAAACTGCAAGTGAGCTCAAAATTCGTTGCTGCTTATGTAGATAAAAAACGCATTAGCTTTTTTATGTCGTTGGCGAGCTAATTTATTGTCGCATAACTTTGCATAATTGTACATATTTAGTAATATTTGCTATATTTTGTTTTTTAATGGTTAATCAGATCATCTTTAAGTCATTAAATGACAAAATAGATTGCAAAAATAATATTTAATATTTTGAACCCTTAAACATAATTAATCAATATATTCTTTATAAATAATAATTTAGGTTTTTAAGCATGACACGTTATTTAATTTTTCTATTAAAAAATACTGTTTTGAAGTCTAGGAATAAGGCTTAAATTTTCTTGCGTTCTTTGCTACTAAACAACTATTTCTTAACCCTCTAAACGGCAGTGACTTTTTAGTGAGTCACCTTATATTTTTCTTCACGCGTCAGAATTTCATTCTAAGAATAAATATAAAATGGTTTAGTGATAAATTAAGCTAGCTAAAGAATAAATGAATGCAATATGCCTATTTTCTGGAACGTATCTTCCGCGTAATTTGAGAGATGAAATATTTATAAATATTTTTACAACATAAAAAACCAACGGTAAATTGTATAGTTAACCAAACATTAAAAAAAATATAGTCATACCCCTTAATTAGTGATACAAGTTTAGATGATTTAAACCACATCTTAAAAGTGATGCGTTTTTTTGCACACTACCGATTTTAAAATTAATTTTAATTTATTAAAAATGTTTTAATAATCTCTCTGATTAATATAGGCTAAAATAATATATAATATCAAATAAAATTCCAGTGTTATACAGCAATGATATTTTTATTTCACATGTCCATTTTTTAGATATACATATATGTGTTTATGTTTTCTATTTTATGTATAGGTATGTTTATTCATTTCTATAGCATCATTATTTCTTTGGCATATTTCACATAGCAACGATAAATCTCTTACAAAACATATAAAACGCAACTGTTACGAATCAATTCATTGTATTACGCCGAAAGAAAATATGCCAATGAAAGGTGGAAAACACTTTATGCTCACTATAGCATTAACAAACATCATGCAGTAAATATTTCATCAGAAAGACATCCAATAATAGTTAAATTAGTAACATCAATATACATATTCGTCTATAACGCACGACAATAAAAACTGAGTACTGTAATATCATGTGTAATACTTTGGATGAAACAATATCATCATCGCAATTTACTGACACTGGCAGAAGTGCACATGATTTATTTATATTAAGGATTGAGTATATGTTTGTGATTGTCTATACAGGGTATATCGTTTTATAATATTTTTCCAAATGTGATTCTTTAATATGAAAATATAAATCAAATCAGATTTTAAAACACTTTTTTTTTTGTAAATTGAGGTATTTTACATCAAGGCTTGGTCTAATAAAAAGTATTCACTAATGAAGGATGTTTTTTTTGTGCACAAGATAAGAAATGCATGTGCACATTCTGCCAAAGTAATTTTATGTTATTTATATATAAATAAAATATTTATTATGTATTATATTAATATAATAAAACGTGACTTATAAGATAAAATAATAATAATGTTGCATTATTGATAAATTAAAGAAGCATAATTATAATTTATATAGAGAAGTTTTAACTATCGTTTTTATCCATTAATTCGAGTCAGGACTGCGTCCATATCTCTTATTGAACACATGCGTATAACGTAACGAATGTACATTCATGATTAAACATATTCATACACAATTTAGCTACTCTTACATTTATTACAAGCATGTTAATATATATTAGGTTGCTGACAAAGTTCAATCAGAGATATTTCTACCAAAGGAATTGTTTCATATATCAATCAAATATGTATCGTATATTTGTATTAAAAAAATCTTTACAGCATGTTCAATTTTTTTAATATCATATCTTTTACTTGATTAAAGCGCAAATAATGAATATTTTTAGGTATGAGTTTCTATTTTTAAAACTCTTACATACTTTTACAGCAACCACAATACACATACATATTTAATTTATATTTTAAACAATTAGGCATTCAACATTTTTTTTAATATGACGTATCAAATAAAAGTGAGCAACGACAAATCTATTATAAAACGCCAACAACCTTAATGAATACAACTACTAAAACATTCAACATTGATCATTACACATATATAATATTTATTGTATCTAAGATAAGTTTATGGTTAAAATAAACACACAAGTTAGTTGAAAAACAACGTCAACTAAATAAAAACACATTAGCATATTATACATTTTTGGAAAGATTCATAGTCACAACACTTTCTAATTTGATAGTCAACCAAGAGTAACTCTCAATGCCTAATCAACATACGTAAATATTACATTTATTAATATAGTGAACCAGCTGTCGGTCTCTCACTGTCGCGAGGTACCGGAGCTAGTAATATAGTATTATAGATGTATTGCGTACAAAACTGAATAGATGAAACGGTGTGAACGAAACAAACCTTAGATAATAGTATAATTATGTAATCATGATTTTTTCATCTCAATTAATGGTTCCCATTCAATTAAGCTCATTGATTATTTTTTAATAATATACAATGATGTCATGAATATAAAGTATAACAGAAGGATACAAACATATTGCTGTATGATGTTTACATATATTTGACTCTATTTTTGTTTGATAAATTATCATAAATTCTCTCTAACACAAAGGTTTACTAACACTTAAATATAATAATTTAATTAATACGTAAATTCAATTATGAAGTATCTATGTTTTTTGGACGTCTTGTATAATAGTCGAATCTAAATGGAAAATAGAGAGAGATAGAGAGATATTAATAATATATACACACACAAATATATATACATATATATACATACATATATATATATATTTATATATTAGATTTTAAATTTTTATCACGAGATAAATATTTTTGCTCAATATTGGCTACAAATGCCATTGCAATCTTACTCTTATTTGAGCGTCTGTAGAGTGACAAGACTCTTCTAAACGCCAGACGCTCACATACAAGTAAGATCGCGATGTCAGCCGTGGCCAATATTGAGTAAAAATATTTATCTCGCGATAAAATATTAAAATCTAATTTATATTTAGTATATATATATATATACATACATATATATAATACATATAGAACATAGTAATAATTTCTAACCGATCACTGACAAACTTAGGTTAAGTAAATTATATTAAATTATTATCACAATCAAATGCAAAAATCTTAATAGGCCATAAAAATCGTTACAATAACGAGCGCATAACATATTCACATAATCACAATATTTGTTTTTAAAACGTATATATGAAGTAAAAGTTTTTACAAAGACAGCAGTGAAAATTTAGCGTTCAACGGAAGACATCCATGACAATAAATGTATCATTAAAAAATATTACTAATAATAAATACACGAGACAAACATTTACTAAATTGCGTAACAGTGCTATGCACTCATATATGCGTACATAGATATATACTATGTTTATGTATATTTGTTTAAAATTGTATCATTTGGACTTTTATAAGCATTGTTCCGATCGTATCGTTGTCGACGATTGCGATCTTGTTCGTTTTTTATAGTCATTTTGAGAAGATTGAGCTCCGACGTGCACTCGTATATAATATATCAATTAAGATGTATCACATAAAATTGATATTGAATACTATGTCTTATACATAGATACGCATGAACGTCAGTTATGCAATTTCATGTGATAGAACCATATATATAACATTAATGTATATAAACAACCCACGTTGTGCCGTTTGTACACTTTTGCAACAAAATGTATTTATTCAACAAGCGTTCAACGTTCACAATTTATGCAAAATATCATATAATAATCGTCATATATTTCTTTTTAAGAAATATGCTATATAAAATATATGAATCGCTATGCAAAAGCAAAAAGAATCAACTTTGCCATCAAAAACAATAAACGTTGTGCAACATAAAAAATCTTCTAATAAATATGTAATTTTTATATAAATCATTATCTAAAAATATGTCATTATTAGGCTTTTGCTGTTTTAAATACAAACACAGGCGTTGAAAAAAATGCGTGAAGGACGCATCAGTTACACATGTGCCAGCACATTTTTTTTAATACAAGAAACGTGTCTAAAGTGAATCGAACAAAATGATTCTGATTATACGATGATAACAAATCATTTTGTGATATACATACGTTTAAATTTCATTATCATTAATCAAGCGACTAAAGAAGAGAAAATTTAGTAAAATTTATAAAACGAATGAGACTTTTTTTATCAATCGATTTGATTATAAAATTTATTCAATATTTTATTTTTATATAGATATCAAACAATATAAATAGGACATTTATTTTTACTTTATATGTATTGCAACGTTCCTTGTCCATCGAATAAACATAACAAATCCTTCGTATTTCTTAGACCAATGGAACAGTCTTTAAATATTTTCATTAAGTTCATAAAACAATGTTTTTTACTTGTTTCTTGTTTTTGTTGTTAATGTACACAAGACTTTGTCTTGATAAACTAAAATGGCAAAGTTTATAATAATAACCAAGGATTTTTAGGCCGGGAATTGTTCCCGTATTTTCAGGAGGCCCTCGTGTAAGCGTTTTGAGGAGAGCTGCTCTTTCGACGTTGATGAACTAATTTTTTGACGTCAGGATTGAAACAAACTCTGAAAACATACAATTAAACAATAAATTAATACAGATTTATCTTATTATAAATATAAATAATTATAAATAGGATTCGAACCCACGTCTTTTAGGACAATATTATATTAAAGGCTAACTATTCGCTGCTTTTATTTATTTATTTAACGTAAATCATCTATTGCAAGATGATTGGAATGCGTAACAACGAAGTAAACACAATCAACAACCACTAAATTAGTAGTGAGACATAATACTAAAATCAAAGCCTGTAACTCAGTGACATCATTGTCTTTTTATTCGCCATCTCCATAATTCCATGCTTCACTGTGATTTTTTATCTTTTGTTGTAACTTGACAGGCGTAATATCAATGCGTTACGACGAGGTAAGTCAATCCGACACAAGTAAGTTGCCCATTGTCAAGATTCTAACATTTTTATTTATAAAACTATTTTCAGAATTTAAATATTTTTCAATATTTTACGCCTTATGGTTTGTCTCAAATGTGTTAGACTGGAAAAACATGTATATGGCAACCATATAGATAAAGACAATTTTTACGAAAAAGAAAAATAATTGATTCAAAAAAAATTTTCATGAGTCATCCAAATCTATAAAATTTGTCACCACGAGTTACCAGAAATAATAAATTTTAGCGATGGTCGGACAAAAACAGTTTGAATCGTAGTTGGCTTCGGGCTTGGCATCAGGGCTTTGCCCTTAATGGGCCGGCAAATGCTCAGATAAATATAAAAAACGTTAAAAGCAATAAAAGCAATTGTTTTTAACGTTTTCTATATTAACTGAGCATTTGCCGATCAATCAAGGGCAAAGCCCCGATGATTTTCAAAGTGAAACACGTTCCTTATAATAATGTTAAACATTCTAGAAGGCTCGGCACAAATGTTATTGATATGATGAAATAATTTCCACGTCTCCTCAAACCCAATAGCAAGTTCTTTAGTATAAATCTCTCTAATCAGAATTTTTTAACAGGTAATGAAATATTTTTACTATAAATAAAGATTTGTAAAAAGACGCGACATGGCACTGAAAGATAAACGGTTATCGGCAGCTCATTTTCAAAATAAATCTGGGTCGGTCTGCAAAGATAACGAGTATAAATCATTCGGACGCTTTTAAGCAGTCATTGACATAGTATTTAGAGTTTTAATTGGCGTGTTTATATCGTTTATGAGTCATAAAAACAATAATGGTATACAGACAAAACTCGGCAAATACTAAAATAAATTTTGAATGATTTAGTAAGGTTATGAGAAAATCCGAGGTTTAAGATTTTACAGAAAAATGCCATGTCAAACCTTGTCATGATTTTTTTACTACTAGAAAAATTTACTACAATGAAAGCTCTAAAGATCGCTGCATTATACTAATACTCCGTTCCAGTCCATAATTGAGTGATGTCGATTCTTTATCATGGTGTCACTGCATTCGTTCATATATCAAACATTTATTATTCAGGCACTCTTAACTCAACCATCAATCGCTAATTACATTGATCATTTTACATCTTCAGTACTCATTGCCATCACTAGCGAGAAGCGCATATCTTAATGAGGTTTAATTTAATAATAATAAAAAATAATAACCATCATAGTTGACCATGCCGTCGCCATCAAGATCGGCTTCCTTGATCATGTCATCTACTTCCTCTTCGCTGAGTCTTTCACCCAAATTAGTCATCACGTGTCGCAGCTCCACAGAAGAAATCAGACCATCGTTGTTCTTGTCAAAGACGCTGAAATATCAAAATTAAAAAAATTGTTCAAATCCTGATTTTATTTTTAAAATATTTATATTTGAAAGTTCACCGAAAGGCTTCTCTCAGCTCATCTTCGCCATCAGAACCTTTCATCTTCTTGGACATCATTTGCAAAAATTCGTTGAATTCGATGGTTCCGTTGCCGTCTTGGTCTACCTCGTTCACCATATCTCTCAGCTCGGTTTCTAAATCATATAAAACATATTATTGAGTACCATATTTATTTTAAATATTTCATTGCGATATTATCCGCGTTAGCCTAATGCGTTACAATGGGGTAAATATAATTAACTTAACAGCCATTGATATGAGACACTAGACTCATATCAATGACTGTAAAATAGTGACATATATTTTATTAATTTTAAACTATTATCATAGCTTATGTCTTAGCTCGATTATATTTTTATTAAATATCACGATATTTATCTATGAGATAATTAAAATCGATCAGAATTGTAATAGTTATAGAATAATATAGATCTCTCAGACACTGGTATGATATATTTGCAAATATATTATGATCAGTATTTAGGCTTGAGCTGTATTAAAAAAATTAGATAATAAATAATATTAACCAGTAGGTCTTTGACCCAACGATCGCATAACAACGCCCAACTCTGCCATTGTAATAGTGCCATCTTCGTCCTTATCGAACAGCATGAAAGCTTCTTTAAATTCTGAAAAATAATAATATTTTTGTTAGTTAATTTTATTAAAAATTATATTTTATTAAAGTCGTACCTGAAACTTGCTCCTCGCTGAGCCCATATTCGGACTGCAAAGGAGAAAAAATATTTTTATTAATTATACCATTAAATAAGTGCCTTAATTATACGTTAAATTAGATTGTAAAGGACAAACGTAATATTTTTGCTGCGTAACGTAATTATAATGCTTGAATCAACCCCAAACCACTGCGAAACAATTGAGGGAAAAAATGCGCTAAAAAAGGTATACCCAGGGGAAAGCAGGTGTCGGGGTTTTGGTTCTGTTTGTACTAAAATTTCAATCGCGACAAATCACCTGGAAAATTTTAAACAAAGTGTGCTTTAAACTTTTTTTGTTCTTGTAAGCCCTTAACAAATTGCGAGTCGTTAATTCAAGGGTAATGACTCGGCAAATATGTTTCTGAAAACGCTTATATATAATTTATTGTTAATGTATTTTTATGTACATTATATAATGATTTAAAGTATATTAAAATAGGAGATAACATAAAGATGTGATATAGTATAATCATATTGTTTTATACAGAAATAACTAGATTTAATATTTTTCTTCTAGTAAAAAGATAGTTTCATTCAAAACATAATAACGAAAAAAATAAAACAGATGAAATAATAATTTTATTGATCTTTTGAAAAAAACTTAAAGCTTGATTATTTAATTTACAAGTTTTAATTTATTTTACTGTTCTTTACAATTTATTGCTTCTTAAAGATAAGCATTATGTCTTATTGTATTGTAGAAAGTTATTGAAAAATAAAAGGACTTTCCGGACTTACAAAGGTAACAATACAATGTGTTAAATATTTTTTTTTGTGTAAACAATACTTTACGACTAATAAATACAAGTTATATATAATAGATTAATTTTGATCACTTTAAAATAAAAATGAGACATGGAAGTCATGTTTTTTTTGATTATAAATAAAATTACCCTAATTAATATAAACGTATTAAAAATTTTGAGCTTCATAAAACAGCTTTTTATTTTAGAGCGACACTTTGTCAAGATACATATGCACTTTAAACAACTATTTAAGTACCCTTTAAAGTTGCTAAGAGGCGGTGTTGACAACCCGTTAATGCTTGGTGACTTTCGGTTGCTTGCTTTAGAGCAGGTGTCGCCAACCTTTCGTACCTTACGGACCACTAAACTTAAATTTTGTGTTCTGCGGACAACTACCATACTTTTTTATACAAGTAACATTATAAATATGAAATTGTACTTGTTTTTACCTTCCAAGCTATTTAATAATACTAATAGATACTATTATTAAATATATAATTAATGATATAATGACCCAATTATAATAATAAGTCATCACAAATATATTCATTATTAAAAAGCAAAAAAAAAATTTTTTTTAGTTTTATACAATTTTAAGGATGCTATTTTTGTTTATAATTGATATATTTAACGATTTAAATATATGTTATTTTTAGCTTCTCTGGATTCTAGACATCGAGCTGGATCAGGGTTGACGTGAAGAGGGAAGCGGTTGCTTTCCCGATCCCATCTGTCAACGATCAACAGCTTCTCTTGGTTCGAGTTCGTACAAACCCTCATGTGTCCAAATTAAAAAGCTCAAGTAAAAGTTAATAATGTGTTGTCGGGAACAAGGCAAGCGAGAGTTACTTTTTTGCAATTAGAGCGCTGTGTATCCGATTTTATACACATAGCTAAAGTGAATGAGGGTAATGCTTATCCACATTTTTTTGTCGTGACCAATTACGTCGAGCTATGAGTGTATTAAAATTAAATAATAATGTATTATTATTTATTTGTCATTGTCATAAAACTTATTTTATATTCGGCTAAGTTAGTTATCCATTAAGATTTTTTATCTTTTTTTTTCAAAATAAAGGCTATTTAAAATAAAAATTCAGAAAAAAGTAAGGTTGAAATATAAATTAATATTTTTTTAAATAAATGGTAATCCTGCCTACTGTTCCCAAATATAATTTTGGTTGCCCCAAAAAAAAATGTCAATCACTAACATTTAGTAGACTAAATTGCAGCATTTGATGCTGTTTTTATTCAAATAGGGAATTAAATCAAAATAAGCTTTATAGACTATCTGAAAAATTTATGGAGATTATTTAAAATTTAAATAAGATCAAAACCTCATTTTAAAGGAGCAATTGAGACCAATGATTCAGACGGTAATGGAAAATCTGTAAACATTTATAATTAATGTCGTAAAAAATAAATGTTTATTTAAGCAATGTGATGATATTAGATGAATAATTATTTTCAATACATTAAAACTTTGGGTAGAATTCCTTTGCTTTTGACAAACAATGGCATTCTTTATCTGCATTTTTAGAATCGTTTGAATAGCGTCTGTTAATCTCGTGACTCTAAAGGTTAATTGCACAAAAAAGCATTTTAGTGGTATTTGCATAATTATCATCCAAAAGTAAAATCTTATTAAAAAAGAAAACATATCAGATTAATTTCCTTTGTATATATAAATTAAAAACTATATCATATAATGGATAAAGTTGGTTTAAAACATCAGCTATTCTCGCAATATTTGCGGATATACAGACATATAGAAATTTTATGAATAAGAAGAGAGATATAAAGTGACAATGTGACGTGTTTATAACGCCAGATTTATATTAAACAAAATAGCGCACAACAACCAAGGCCGAAAGTTACAACGCAGCATCCGATATCGAATCGACCGCGAAATTTCACTTTATTGGAGTGTTGCCAGCGCGCGAAAAACCTATTATTATTTTTATTTGTATACAAACAACACTGACACTTTCGCTGCATATACATGTTTGTGTAGTATATATGTATTATATTTATAAGTTATTCAAAACTTACGGAGATTTGTCTCACATACAGGTCGCTCGTCATTTTCCTCAGGCGCCTGTACTCCTTGTTATATCTCTCCTCCATCTTGGCTATTGTGTATACTGCTAATTGTATTGTATAGTTTTGCAATGGATATTGCCTCGTTGCTGGCTCACAGCCGGAAATAGATTAGCGACCCAACTTTGCTCGCTGTGTTGTTCGCGAAAACTAATTATAAAGTCTAATGGGACACTAGACGCAGTCTACGCCCGGGAGGATTATAACGTTGTGTGTGTTAGAGAGAGAGTTTGTAGCAAAAATCGCCATGTCCGAATCATGCGAGAGATTAGATTGCGTATTTTGAAAGTCCACACGTTATGAGATACTATGCTTATTAGCAACTTGCTGTGATGATATTTAATGTGTTATTGTTTAAGTCACGTTTGAATCGAACAATAAGTTTGATATATTTTTTTTATGTTTTTTATTTTATTTTGATAGTATGATTCTAATATTAAAATTAAAATTTTGTTTTAACTAAAAAGCTTGACACAGATGCATTAAAATTATAAAATCAGTGTTACCAATTTAGCGAACGGGATGCTGACATGTGACAATTAGACACAGACTGGACCACTGCAGTAGTATTTTTATAATCATAAGAGTTTACAATTCAGATGTAAATGATCAGCGGACGAGGCACCGCTGGTCGACGTTTTCTTGTAGAGGTCCGCCAAAGAACGTGCTGCCCTTCGCTGCTATCACGCCAGTGTTGCTAGTTCCTCACAATATACTCTTTTATTATTTTATGTAACAAAATGTTTTATTGTTAAGTGCTTCAAAAGGTTGAGCATTAAAAATAATAAAATGCGGTATAAACTGCAAAAATGTATTGATGAAAGCAATATTTTTTTGTTTTTTATTTTTTGTATATTTCTTCATATTGTACACAAGCATTTCGCAGGTCTCTTTGGAATTTAATAGCACGTTCCATATTTGGATAATTTTTTAACACTATGTTTTCCAATTTTCTGGCTAACAGGTTTTGTAAATCGGTATTTAATGCAATAATGGCATTTTGATTAATTTAAAATAGTAATGAAAAAATAGATTTATAAATTAGTGGTCAGGTCCGATATAAAAAAAAGTATTTGCAGTAGAAAAGTAGTAGTATAATATATGTAGGTAGCAGAGTCAAACAGAAACGAAGCAATATATTGTTTGTAGAAGAGATGGACGAGTCATTGTTGCTGCCACTAAAAAATGCAAGAGCTATTCTAGTATCTGATCTGTTCTTAATGAGCTATAATCTCCGCTAGACTAAGCATGTCTCCCGGGTTAACATTATAAGTGAACCCATTGTGGTTTCTTTTTGATTAAAATACAAAAAGTATAAATATTAAATTATTTTACTATTTATATAAAAAATATATTATAGAGTGTAATATAATATATCATGGTGTACTACATAGGTTCAAATTAGGGCTTTTATTATTATTAATATATATAAATGATATAATAAAAAATGTGTTACAGAGTATGTTTTTTATTGTATTGTATTTGTGTGATATGTATATATAGAACAATGTACTCAAATTGTAAATTAAACTAATTATAAATATCTGTTAAATTATAAATAATGATAAAATAGTTGTAAATAGTTGATACTAAAAATATTTATTAGTTATTATATAATACATAAGCAATTTAATTTTTTGATAAGTTTAAATGTATAAAATAGGTTTATTATTAAGCAAGAAAAATGTTTTATGTGCAATAAAACTAATTTACAATAGTATTAAATTGTGTAACGATATTTTGTTGGTCAATAAAGCAGATAAAATATTATTACAAAAGTGTTATAATATTAGATATTATAAGTATTTCATAAAATAAATTGAAAAAGTTTGTTTTTTTATCGGGATATTCTTAAAAGTATTTATTGGGGGATGTAATTATATAAAATACCAGAAATAGCTTTAAATTGCGAGTAGCTAAGCAAAGGAAAATTATTAGAGATGAAATTTAATTACGAAGGTATGAGCTAATTTATTATATTAGCGAAATGAAGGTTCAATCATTTATTTATGTCTTATATTTTATTAATTAATTTATTTTTGTATTGTAAACTTAAGAACATAATTTACATTTATTAAAAAATCATATATTGCAGTGGTTGATTTATCATAATACAAATTATATTAATTTTTGTTTAATCAATAATTAATAAATAAATAAAATGTATCCTTTAAAATATATTAGTCTCTGTTTTATAGATATACAATATTATATTAAAAAAATAATAATTAATTCAGAATATAGCAATATATTAGCGACATCTAGCGATTAAAACCATAACAATATTATATTCTGCTTTATCGACTATTTTCTTAGACATGATTTTTAGGAGCTAATGTTTTCCTTCAAATTCTAAAAAATAATTACCTAAAAAGTTTTCTTCAAATTCTAAAAAAATAATTTGGAAATTTATTAAAAAAATATTTTTTTAATCAACAGTTTATTTTAAAATTATTATTAGTAAAAAATTTTAGCGCAATTGAAAATTACTATATATTATATTATAATAGTTAAAAATATTATACAGTAGTAGGTACTAAAAAATATTATGTTAAAATATAATAAATATTTTTATTGCTAAATAAAGTATACGTATATACTGCTTTTTTAACCTTAATGTTTTTAATGAATTATTGATTTTTTGTGCAGAAAAACATCCGCAAACAAATTAGGTAATAAACGAATAATCTAAGAGGCTGTATACATTTTTTCATTAATCGCATACTTAATCTCTATAAATGAATGTAAAAGATCTGTTAATGTGATCGTAAACCATTTGCTAATTTTTTTAAGCATCCTTAAAACATATTTAAAGTTTTATTTATATTTCAAGCCATTTTACATTTGTACTTATAATTAAATTTATCTTATGGTAGTTTTCACCGTAGTTCCTTGAATTA
The DNA here is from genome assembly GCF_051122295.1 of Plectrocnemia conspersa. Taxonomy (NCBI): domain Eukaryota; kingdom Metazoa; phylum Arthropoda; class Insecta; order Trichoptera; family Polycentropodidae; genus Plectrocnemia; species Plectrocnemia conspersa. Next base: position 3,438,446 of record NW_028277173.1, read on the forward strand.
AAAATAAAATGCTGTTCCTTATTTTTACTTTAATTTAAAATAAAATTTAGAATTGCGTATTATTTTTGCTAAATAGACACTGCCTAAATAGACCATAAAGAAAAGTAATGATTTAAATTTTTTTTATAATAAAATATAATATAATAAAATATTTTTTTAGCACATTTTCTATTAAATAATGTTTAAAGTATTTTCGAACATATTCAGTTAATGTAAAATTTAATTTCAAAGCGAATGCCTTACTGATATAGAAATAAATAATCTGTGAATATGACAAATGTTGAGTCTCTTATAATTATAATGAAATTTAACTAAGTTATGTAATTATTCACATATATAAATTTTAGTAACAAAAACCGTTTTTAAAAATTTAAAATTGTTTCTTAAATTTTATGAATATATCTAAAATATGTTTAAACCCAAAAAACCTTTAGTGAATGATTAAACAAAAATAATTTTCATCATAATATTTTGCCACAAATATTAATAAACTAAATTTAGTATTTTAAAAATTAATTCAAAACAGTTTTTATAACTGTGTTTTTAAAATTAACAAACATTAAAAATAATAAATATACTTATGTAAAAAAATAAATTGTAAAACGCCTTTTAATCGTAAAAATTAATAAATATTATTATATTATTAATAAATATATAGGGCGTAAGACTTGAATTTGATAAAATAACCCATACTGTTAAATAATTGCGACTTAAAAACAAGTATTTGTCACACCGACGTTATACAAGCACACGCAACTATCAGGGACTTAGACGGATTAGGACCATTTGCAAGTGCACTTAAAAAAAAACTAAAAAAGGGCACTCCGTATTTATACAAATTTAAAGGGACCAATACCAAATCTTCAGCTGTTTTAATTATGCCTGTTATGCAAAATACTATTTTTTAAGATACAGATGACATAGTTTGTTTCTGCCCCAAATCTTCGGATTGGCTTGAGGGTTGAAAGTATGAAAGAGAAAAAGCACCTTCCGTATTCCAAAAATAATATATATGCGCAAACATAGCTTACTCATATTTACTTTTAGAATAAAATTTTATAATAAAATAGTTGCATTGAATTTTTTTTATCTTGCTGTGTGAACCTTGCGGTCATTATTATTTTTATAAAATGCTAAGATATTGTTTTTTGTAATTTAAAACTTTTTGTTTATTACAATTATTCTTACCAGATCGATAGTGACAACTAGCTCGTATTGTTGGTGCTTGTGGCCCTTCTTTTTCTTGCCCGCGGGTGCCTTAACGGCTGCTGCTGCCGCCGCTGCGGCCTTAGGCGGCGCTGTCTTGACTTGCCCTTTCTGAGCGGAAGGCTTCACCGGCGTCTTGGGTCCGCCTTTACCCTGTGCGCTCTTTGGTCCTCCAACAGCCGCTTTCTGCCCGCTGGCATTCTTCTGGTTTACATGACCTCCTCCATCTGCTGGCTTGTTGCGAGCCTAAAAAAATAAAAATTAAATAGATTAGCAAAGATCTACGTTATATTTTTTAGCACATGTTAAAAATATATTAGAATATAAATGTCTCTGCATTCTTTTTCTACTATCTGTAAAATGCAAAGATAATTTATACATAAAAATATTATGTATTTAGGTCGTTATTAAACCTTGACAAACTAGGTCTTGGTTATGTAAAACATATATGTACATAAAAAGAGGTCCATCTTTATTCGTATTAAGGTTTGGCAGGCTTCCAGAAAACCATATAAAATCATATTAATATAAAAAAAATGTTTATCAACATTTGAAGCGAAATAAGAGATACACGAGAATATCAGTCGAAGCGAAGACATTCATGAATGGAAATCTGTCACACATACCCTTCATATATCACATCTAAGGTGAGCTGGAGCTACGTGATAGAAAAACTGAAAAACGAAGCAAAGTCGATTCAATATTCAATTCGCATGCATGGGACGCAACCGTTGTTATTTTTAGGGATGAACGTATAAAGAAAGGGTGGAAGAAAATCGACGAAAAACAATATTCACAGAATATATACGGAATATTAATAGCATCGCTTGTTTGCTTCGAATTAAACGCTGTGGGATTGTTTGGCGACGTAGACAGCGGTTTCCCGCTTTTCCGACTTGTGCATACTTATGTACATAGTATTGCTACAGTAGTTATTGCTTTGACGTTCAACGTTTCCGAGAGTCGTCTTGTGTGTTTTACTCTGATTATAACTATAAGCATCAACTGCTTTGAGATCGATATTCATAAGCAGAGGAGATATTATAGTTTCTAAACGACGAGCGGAAGCTTATTGACTTCATTCGAGAAGTTGTGCTAGATTTAACGAAATTATTTGCATAGCACATAATTTTTTTATTATATATTTTTTCAATGTTCAATTAGAGCTTATATTTAGTTGTACTATGTAATTTTTTGTTAAAGGAATATTAACCCTTTGGAGTCCAAAGGCAGCTTCTATGTCCATAACGTCTGAATATTTTTCTCAAGTTATTTAAAATTATATTCGAAAATTAATAATATTGTAAATAAAATAAATAAAACGTATTATAAATATTTAATTTATTAAATAAATATCTAAATAATTTATTAAGAAAGAAATTAGTAAAACAATTCTTATAAATAATAAACTTTTATAGTCTAATAATAATAATGCCATGAATTTCTTAAATCAATGTCAATTGAATTTCATTAAATTTCAATAAAAACTAAGAAATCTAATAATATAAATAAAAAATAAATATTTTATTTTTTTTGAATTATTACAATTCTATTTATATTATAAATATATAATTTAACTTCAAAACAATTCTTACAAATAATAAACTTCTACATTCCAACAAGATTAATATCAGTAAATTTCTTAAATTTATGTCAATTGAATTTCATTCAATTATAAAATTTAAATTTAAATAAAAAAATATAAATTTAGTGATGTAATTAGAAAATAAAATATTTTATATTTTTTAAATTACTATAATTCTATTTTTTTAATAAATATATAATTTAACTTCTATAGTTAAATTCTGACAAAATAAAATTTATCTCTTTATTATACCTATATAATGATAATAAATATTTTTATTCAAAATACCTTGTTTTTGGTGTTACAGTTGTTAAAAAACTTTGGACTACAAAGGGTTAAGATGTCGCTGAGTAAATTAAATAGATATAAAGAAATTCATCGGGCGTGCTGTGGTGTAAGCCGGTGCATTATCGTGGTAATTTAGCAAGCGAAATCTCGTTCTAATTTTTTTTATAATATAAAAAAATCTTTCTTTTTGTTATATATAATGACCATTAAATTATTAAATTAAATATATTCATTTAAAATGCCTTGCACTTGGGGCAACAGTTATTAAAAAAACTTTAGACTATAAAGATCAATATGTCGCTTAGGAAAATCAGATGAATGCAAAAAAATCGGCCGTGCTGTGGTGTAAGCCGGTGCATTATCGTGGTAATTTAGCAGACAAATACTAGCCGTTCTGATTTATTTATTGTAATTTCTGCATTGATAAATGACAACGCGCAAGTCAAAGATACCAGACTAATATTAGTGACATATTTTTTTTACATAAACTTACAATGATTATATGAAACTACGCACAACCTAGGTCGATTTTATTTTAATTATTTTTTAAGATATTCATAATTAAGATTAGAAAAATCTAAAAATATCTAACCTATGATGATCAATCAGAGTAACCTATAATTTAAAACAGAAAGTACCATTTTTAGGTAAATCGTGCTATTTCTTACTTTTTAAAGTTAAATGTTGAGCTCAAAAGTGACGTGCTGATTATATGCTACTGCAATATGTAGCATTGAATCCGCCAAAGAAACTGAACAGCGATGATACTGATAATCAATAGCGTGCTACTGCAATACGTAAAGATAAGAGACAAGTGCTCGATAGACCATTAACATATTTTCAATTGTATAGGTTATAAGTTATATTTATATTTTATATTATACTTGAGCTCATTAGCGCGTCCACGCAGTATGGAAGCCAGCAGTGTGAGAAAGACTGAGCAGAAGTATCTTGCTTGGCTTAAGCCAAACATTTGTAACGTATTTAATTTTATTAAATCAGAATAAAACAATGATTTTGAGGTGTAAAATAATGTTTTAAGAATTAATCTTTGTTTAACTATTGTACAAACCGTTTTTTGTTCTCGTAAAATAAAAAATAGTCACGGCAGAGATTTTTGTTTTTCATTTAGATTATGCGGCACCCATTAATTATTTTTTTTATTTTTCAGGCTGTTTAATTAATATTGCTTAATTTAAAACTCCCAAATTTTTTTGCATGCTTCTGATTCAAGCAATGCTTTTAGTCAGTCGTTAATAACAGAAAAAAAGTCCACGCCCTTTTTAAACTCCAAAGCTCATCACGACTTTCTTTATCTTAAAAAAAATAATTAGTGAAACAGTTCTTTTTGCTGCTTTACCATTTATTTAAAACCATAAGAATACTGAATTCGATGTTACTAGAATACAAACAAAAAAACTTTACTCATATTTATTTACATTTGATAAAAGGAGTAAAATTAATTTAACGGAGAAGTATTTATTACTGAAGAATAAGAAATGAAGCTTACTACTCTCATGAGTCTTAAATTATACAATTCATTAAATATTAAAAGGATTTCGTTAATGTAGCACGCTTGTAGCATAATCAAGCGCATAATTGTACGGAAACAAGATACGGAAGGAGCTTATCATAGTATGAAATAATTATCGGTTATGTATGAGGTCCTTTGGGAAATTAACCGAACGCGAGTCTATACCCCGGTTTCATTTTAAAATCTTGAAAGGAAAATATTTACATTTTTTGTGAAAATGTGAAAGGGTTAAATAAGAAAGTAATAAGTAAACGTATGAAAAAATATAAAGTCAATCTTTGAACTATGTAATGATATTGTGTTTCACATTCAAATCTCATGTAGCTTAATATTTTTTTAATTAAAATAGAATATGTATTGGAAATAAGGTTTTTATTATTAGAGTTTGTTTATCAAAAGCTTGAATAAAAAATATTTTTTTTAAATTCAATATTTTGTATTATATTAACCTTCTTAGTGCCACGGTTTATACATATATTAACAGTTAAAATATATTTTAAAATTCTTCAGTTTATTTTATATTTCATAAGTTTTTAATTTCAGCATTTTTAGCACATACTACATAATTTTACTTGGCAATAAAAGGGTTAAAACAAGTTAAAAAATATATAAATAAAGGGGGAAATATTGCTATTTAAATATTAATCTTGCAGTGACGTTTTTAAAATAAAAAAATATAATAAAAAGTATTCAAAATCAGTAAATAATTTACATTTAAGTCCTTATGATATTTTTATCTAAGTGTAGCAAAAAATAATTAATTTCACTGAGTAAATATTTAAAACTACAACTTTTCTTAATTATTAAAAAACAATTCTTTAAAGTGATTCATAAATATTTATAAAAAAAGAATACCATATCAATAAAAAGTGTTTATAAATAACTCTTGTTTTGCCATGCTTTTTATGATTTCAATCCTTATATCCATATTTTTTTTAAATGTAATAATATTTAAAATAAATAAATATTTGTATGATCAACACAAATATAACACAGCCCATTAAAATGTATTAGATTCTTTATTCAACGATGATGTCAGATCTAGCAATTTTCGTTAAATCCGATGTTTTTAATTTCGGCAGTTAAAGAGTTAAGGAAAGAATTTTACAAATCATTACTTAAACATATTTAAAAAAATATTGTTAATTAGATAAAGCTATGTTGCACAAATATATTATTATAAAATACAATTAATTAAAATCTGGGTTTCAAATATTAAGGTTTTAAATACCAGAAAGAATTTATAAAATATATTTGATCAGAATTCCTAATTGGGATATATGTATTTATACTATTTGTCTATTGTGATGACAAAATGAGTTAGAACTAATTTTACGATGTATTAAATTTACTGTTGCCCAGTCACAATTGTTTATGGCTTTCATTCGTTTTAAAGGCCAAATATAAAATTCTCATGAAATTTATTCGTATCATGAAATTTATATAAAAAACTCGTTTTTACGCTCTATATAAACATACTTCTCTAAAAAAATCTGTGAACTTTATTAAGCTTGGACCATAAATCAAATTAATGCTTTGACAAATTAGTAATCGTCCATGATTTTCCGAATAAAAGTACACTTGATTAAAAAATCTCATAAAAAATACTAGAAAAATATTTAAGCGCGGTAAAAGTGATAGAACAATCCTATAAATTTTAATAAAGCAATTTCATACGGAATGGCACTATCCAACGAATTGTACCGGCGCTAAACGATGGACATTTGTCATACAAGATCGTTTTAATATATCACTACAAAATATATTATTACATCTAATTCTTGCGTGTTATTAATAATGTGGAGTGTGTAACATATATCATATTTTACCAGTAGTAATAGTCACATTTCAAATACAACAGTAAATATTCTGCACATTAATATAACGTATTATGATTAATTTTATTTATTATAGTCGTATAAAGCAGCTTAACATATTTCTATTGCTTTGAAAAAGGCTTACACATTGTTGTGAAGAAATTATGTTAAAGTGCTTATTTTTATAAGTAAAATTTTTGACTTTGAATAATTGTTTTTTAAAACAGTAATTTATATAAGAAACATTTAGCTTCGTGTGCAATAAAATAGTGACTATTTGATTATTATATATTGTATAGTTTAGTGCTGCAATATTATCATAAATATATCATAATAATATTATATATAAACCAATCTTAAAAATGTAATGAATTGTATGTATTATAAGTTTTGTTTAAAAAATATTCAAAACTTAAATTTCTTATTCTTTAAAATAGTATTTATTTTAAATTTTAACTGCGGAAGTAATATACATAATAATAAAATAATAGAGTTTATATTAATGGTGACTTAATATAAATACAAATTAATGTGTTTTTATAAAATACAAGAACAACAATGTAGACTTATGCTAAACAGACAAGATAACGTAATTCATATATAAATTTCAGCTGCATCATTAGTTTCATTCTCTCTGAATGTTTATTTTTTAAGGCATAGTAAATTTAATCTACTTCTGTTTTTACATAATAATAAAGAAACACAAAACTTGTAATAGTTATAAAAGGCAATATATATTGTATTATATATATTTGTGTTTTTTTTTATTAAAAATATTAATAGTAATTTAAAAGCTGTAGAAATACTGTATTTTTTTGTTTTTTCAATTTATGTAAAATATGTAATACTTTTTTCCAAGATAGTATTGTTTTTAAATTGCTAGTAATTGTTTTTAAATTATCTGATTCGTATTATTTAATTTAAATTTTTTATTACTGTTTCTTTCTATGTATTCTTTTTGACCATTGTGACGCATTTTAAATATAATTACATTTATTACAAACAATTCAAAATTAACGGACAAAATAACGTTATTGATAAAATCACTTTTTTTGCTACATTGCAAATGAAAAAATATGAAATATAATTATTCGAAAAAAAATTGTGCAATATTTTAATATATTTTTAAAATAGAAATTTTATTTGTCGCAAAAAATAGATGCAAATATTTATACAATATCAAATCAAAAGAACTCATGAAACTTTTTTTTTACCCATATAAACTTATTGTATCGCGTTAGTATGTATAAAATTAAAAATTATAATGTAGCGCTATGACGCTTAAATTTCCTCTCTGACGCATTTACGGTAATAAGCGCTTTTATTGAAATCTACAATTTTGTGATAATCAACCGTTTCGCAATCCAGAATTAGTAAAACAATAAAAAAGTATTTTTTGTTTATTTGATGAGCTTTGAGCACAAACGTAGCAAAAAAATCATGTGTATTGTTATGTAGAGATGCAATTTAAATTTGACTAAATATAAATAAAAAATCGTACTAGAAAATTTTTTAATGCAAACATAAAACTAGCGAAAATGTTGCCTATTTTAAGCAAAGATTTGAAAGTTTTAGAAACCGGCAACGTTGATTACATAAATTATATTTTTTACTAAATTTTTTTGAGATTACCACAATTGATTCTGAATCACCAATACGTAGAAACTGGCACAACAATTATAAAAATTGAATTATAATTAAAGTAAATTTGATAGTAAGACTGAAATATTAATAAAGTTTTTTTTTGTAAAAAAACTTATATTTTTATTTATTATATTATATTTTTAAATATCACCCTAATCACTTATATTGGGCAAAAGCAGGCCAGACTAAAGATATTTGATCTCCTCCCATTTCTCTTTCATATATGTCTGACTTGAAAAGTGTAATAAGAGTTTGGTCATGCGCATAATTCATCATATTTAAAAAATATTTTAAGTAACAAATTTGTATTCTGAATAAAAACAACGGCATCTAAAGGTGCATTAAAAAAGGTATAGCGAAGAAAATGGATTTGCGATATGACGCTAAAATTTTATTTTCTGCGCAATTTTTAGGCTAATTTAAATGTAGATTTTCACGTTTTAAATTTAAAAAATACGGCATTTTATGATGTTACGATAAATTTTTATCGACGCGACATTTTTTAACCCACTAAACGCCAGCGACTTTTTAGTGTGTCACCAGTTATTTCACGCATCTGTATCTCTTTCTTTAAATACATATAAACTACTTGGTTTACTGAATAATGAAGCTTATGCAATCATCTTTAATAATTTCTAAATAAATATTTTTTAATAGTTCGTCAACTTGTTTTAAAAAAATAATGATTAAAAGTCACTGTCGTTTAAATGGTTAAGCTAACACTAGTGTCTGTGTTAGTTTTTAAAAAAATCTGCATTTCCACTTTAATTGTTAGATTTGGTTTAGCTAGGCTATCATATTAAGTCGTCAAGAGACAATCTATTATCAGGAATGCTGTCGTAGAAAAATCACTACTGATGCACAAGCCAGACGGGAGATTTCGTATTCTCCATCAAATTTTCTTTCGTATATGTCTGACTTGGATATATGAAAGTTTAGTTACGAGTTTCCCACTAGTGAAGCTCATCTTAAATCGATACCATTGATGCTTGTAAAAGACCTGTTCTACTTTAATCAACAGATTTGGGCTGGCTATGCCGTCATATTGAATCGTCAAGAGAAAAAAAATACACACATTTTTACATATATATAAAATTGTAAGCATATAGGAATACATATTTAAGGCTTTAATTTATTATCAATATTTAATCACTAGACATAGGTCTTATATACTGACATAAAACGAATCCATAAAACTCATTTTTATGGCACTAAATGTCTATTTTACTTTCAATATTAAATCTAGAAGATTCACTAAACTTATGACATTGAATCACGATTTATGATATAAATGGAAACATCTAATGTTTTTTTTATCAAATCGATTTTCAAAGAGCCACCGAAAGCTTTATTTACGTAACTGTCTTACTAACCTAGCATATTATAAGCTACTAAACTGCAATCAAGCACGTAAAGCACTCTTAATAAATTATTCCGGTGGTTACGCTGTCAACAATAAGCAATTAAAGCTTAAGTGTAATATGTTGAATTTTCATTCCCTCGCATTTTCCTCGAACGCTTATAACACTTGTCTGATTTCCTCGTCAAATTTAACCTTGTGTTCTAACACATTATAAACGTTGCTCAGATGTATTATATGTATGTTCATATACAATCGTAATGAATAAAATATAATATTTCAAGTTAAAAATATTAAAATAAACGCTCGTTTAATCCTTAAAAGCGTTTATTGCTTTTTCACGGTAACAGTTATTACTTTTAAGCACGCGAGCGCTAAGTAATGAATTACTGGTAGAATAATGAGAAATTCGGGCGAATGGCAGTGTTTTACGATGGAATAGATAATCAATGACAAATTACGGTGGTTGTGTGTAGTAAAAGTGGAAAATAAATAGGTAAATACAATTTATATTTCATGATAATATAAAGCACACTCGACTCTGAAAATAATGAGTCAATGCTATTTCCAAGGTATACATATAAATTACATGTTTTTTTTAAAAATGATTAGATACGTCTTTCAATCCTTAGATACATATTTCGGCATAAGAAATAAATCTTTCATCAAATTACTTTATTTTTAATATTTTTTTGATTCAAAGTAACATTGTTGATGCATTAGTTTTGACGTGTATTATAAACTATGTATAGTCAAAAATTCAGAAAAAATATAATAGAAAACTAAAATATTTTTTAAGCCATCGCTATATACTTCAGACCCTGCTCTTTTTGACTTTACTGCGTTTTAAGGGCATTAAATTTTTTTTTAAATAAAATGATAATTTATTACAGAGATATTAAAATATGTGCGCAATTAATATGGTGCGCTTTTATTAGAACTGATAAAAAATATACAATTACTACAATATATTTAAATTAAAACTAAAAATAAACTATGCGTACGTATTCTAGTTATTTAAGGAATGTCCGTTTGCTAATATATTATACATTACACAGTCTACTACTTAACATCATACAGTCGCAACTCATTGTCAACTCTGATCAAAGAAAAACATCATAAATACGATTTGATTGCTACTGTTTTGAATTACCAGATATTTTTATAAATATATTTAAAGGTTAGGTACTTATGTATACACTGTATAAAATCTGTCCTATCGTTTATACTCGATCAAATAGCCTTCTAACTTAGAGTATTATATACGGTTCTAAATCTATGTTAAATAGATCGATACTAAACTTTTTCACAAACAGTTTCATATTAACTATACTAATTAAATAAATATATATTATTTTCCAATCAATAAAGAATTTATTTGTAATATATTATGAATGTTACGTTACAAAAATTAAACGATTATTAATAATCGGATCTGCCCGATATCGAAACGAGAGGATTAGAAGAGGATCAATCCCTAAATATCTTTAAAGACGTTATTAATCGCGAAAGGTCCAAAGAACTGATATTTTTTTACAAAAAGAAGAAAAGCGCTTATCGTTGAGGCTTAACCCCTTCGCTCGCCTTTTTTCCACCGCATAACCCTTTGCGTAGCGCAAAGCAGCTGGGATATCTAAGCAAACCGCTATAATGCGATAAAATCACCCACACGCTCGCGTCTCTATATCGCCCACACCACAGTTTCTCAACATGCGTGAAAGTGAGCATCTTTTTTATATATTTTTTATACACACATAAGCGAAGACGTTATGGTTAATGAAAGTTTCAAGAGAGAGAGTTTTTAAATTTTTATTTTGTGAGATATTAGATCAAAATGGATTTGTCACGAAATGACATCACAAAAGCGACTACTTAAACCTTACTTACATTAACATAATATTATTATTATTGAAACATTATATAGCTAGATATATATGTAAAACAGTTTAACTTTATACACAGATATATTTATAAAATATATTTAATAACTTTTGTATGCATTTTTTATATGTTTAACTTCAAAGCTTGTGGTTTCTTTATTTCGTTTTTACAGCAAAATTTTTTTTGGGTGCTTGCTACAAATATTTATTACTAATATTATACAAATAATTGGTGTTTCAATAAATTTGTAATCTATTAAAAATTTGCTAAAAATTACTACAGATTTAAAACCATCATGACAAATATAAATTTGTTAAAAAATATTGTACGTTAATTTATTATATTTGTTTAAAAATACTGTAGATTTAAAAAAAAAATTTTGTTAAGAAATACTGTAGATTTAAAACCATAATGGCAAATATATATTTGTTATCATTTACTTAAAAAATATTTAGAGATTAAAAACAAATAAGCAATTAGTTAAACTTATCATTAGTGTTTTAATCCACACATAAAATTGGCAGTATTTTTTAAATAACTTTTTTTTTAACAATTTTTTTTTATTATATTTAAAAAATACATTTGTGACAAAAATGTGATTAAGTTTATTTCCATAAAAATAATGATTATAATAAATAAATATTGTATTTAATTTTTATTTATTTTTCATATTTTTTATTTGTAATTGAATTTTATTACATTTTTTGCCACAAATATTTTTTAAAATAATTTAAACGTGCAATTATGTACTGATTTTTGGGATTTACGGTACAAAATACTGTAGATTTAAAACTATAATGGCAAATATAGATTTGTTAAAAAATAATTTTACTGTAGCACTTATTGTAAAAAAATTTTTTATTAGTTTTGTGCAATTAAAAATATTTTTTATTATAACAAAAACATTTTTAAAACAAATCTGAAAGAATAATGAACAATTTGTATTAAAAAACAACTATTATATTATTGTCTTGAAAATTAGAATAACTAAAAACATATATCATTAGGTGAAAGAAAAATTGATTGGCTTATAAAAATTGATTGGCTTAGAAAATGTTTACACACAATATTTTAAATTAGGTTTTTTTTTATAATGAAAAAATACAGCAATTGATCAAATATATAAATAACTTTAATTTTATAAAAAAAAAAAATTCTATAGTAAGGACTTTTTGAAAAAAATACAAATGTTAACTTTAGATTTAATTTATTAAGCCTACTATATATGTATATGCATCTATATATGCATCCTACTATAAAAAAATATAAATATATATTAAAAAATACTTCCGCATACACATGAATTTTGGATGTTCATTTAAAAAGTTTAATGAGAGTCTAAAAAACGACTTACATATTTATTGTATTTTTATTTCTGCGGTAAAAAAGTCTATAGGGATGAAAAAAAAAAAAAAAGATTAGTTAAAGATATTATTGATGTTTTTATTGCTACATAAAATAGGCAGTTTTTAAATAACTTATAAAAGCGGTTTAGAGAATTCATTTTTTGTATTTTTAGCAAATTTTTTATTTTATTATATAAAATAACATTTGTGAAAAAATTTTAATCAAGTCTATTTACAAAACAAAAAATTTCACAATTTTTTTGTAACTGAACTTTATTTAATTTTTTGCAACAAAAATTATTTAAAATAATTTTAATGTGCTGATTTAAAGGATTATATTAAAAAATAAACACGTGCACATTATATTATGTATTAAAAAATAAACACGTGCACAAAAAAAGATTATTGACATGTGACGTAAAAGTATTTTATAATATATATTATTATTTAAATTCAATATTTGTGACAAAATATTTATACTAAACTTTTTTGAATATATAAATAACCAATTTAAAAAAATGATTTGGGCATAAAAATTACAAGGTAATTTTGTAGCGATTATTATTAAAAAAAAGCGAATCTTCTTATTTTAAAAAATATTATATTAACATATAATTAAAAAAAATTGTAGCTAAAATTGAATTCCTTAAAACATCCTTATTAGTATATACTATACAATGTTATAAATTTGATAATAGAAAAATAATCACAAAAATTTTAAAATGTATAAATAGTTTTTAATAAATTATTAGTTTTATAGAATCTAATATAAATAATTTTATAAAATCTTTGTAAAACTTTTGTATTAAAAAAATTATATTTTTAATAACATTTTTTTATATTAAAAATATATATATATATATATATATATATATATATATATATATATATATATAAAAATATATATATTATACTTATGCCTCTAATAATAAAAAGAAGCAAAATTCTTTAATACGTTACAAATTCAGTAAAAGAGGAATAATTGATTGGCTTATGAAGCATAGGGAAAGCTCTCTTTGAATATTCGAGAGGTGGTTATAAGGCTTTCGAAATTGGATGGTAGAATATTACGACCCTTATATGTTGGGGAAGGAGGCTTATATTTCAATGTATAGTTGTTTGATATAAGATGATTAATTCTACGTACAAAATTATTACAATTTGTTACGAAAAATAGTAAATGAGTGTTTAAATAGTTTATAAAATGACTTTGAAAAAAGAGGACGAAAAAAAAATTAAGTTTAATAACACTATTAAATAAGTTGTACAAAATGTAAAAATAACTATACAAAGTTACGAACACTCGCCCTGGGCGCTGTAATGTTAGAAGCATTTGAGACGAGGAATGCGAAAAACGCACATAACTCAAAGAGGGCAATTTTAAATTTTCGCCTAGGGAACTAAAAGCCTCCGGGGGACAATGTTCTTAAGCTTTGCTTTTCTCGCTATATGTATGTGTGAGTTTATACAATATGTATGTAATACGGTGCCAAAGGAATTTCTCGACTTTTTCCAAGTGGAAAAAAATATATAATATATGGTTGTACATTGACGGTACAGCGCTAAAAATCGATTTAAGAATTACACACTACATTTCAGATTCGTAATGATTTACAACCACAGCTTCAAAAATAGAGAAAAATGTATATAATACAAATGTTTTAATAAAAAAAATATATTGTAAGAAGATATAGTATATAAATTGTTTTTGGTCAAGATTTTCTTAGAATATCTTATGGCAATTAAAGCTATTTGTGATTAAACAGCTGTACACAAATATTAAATAAAATTTAAACTCAATTTAAAAATATGAATTAGATACATTTTTCAAGAAAAAAATCAAATAGGCATCATGAGAAATATTATCTCAAGTCTTTAACCAAAATGCACTACAACCAGGTTAACACAGTCAACAACCACTGTAAATCAGTTACTCATATGTTTTTAAATATAAACTATACAATAAAATGTGTCAATAAGTACGATCTAAATAAAATGTATTTTAATTATTTTTGCTCCTTATTAACGACATATATGCAATTAATTAATATTTATTATATGCTATTGACTGAAATACAAGCAAAGCCAGGTACTCTCTGTAGTTAGGAGAATTTTAATAAAATTCATAAAATATCTCTATAAGATAAATGTGTTATTTAATCAGTGACTGTTCCAAATAATTAGATAAAGTTTCTAAGAAATTTGAATGAAACACTTTTCCACGGAATTAGACTTCGGTATTCGAAACCGTCTGTATGTACCAAAAGTTCCCAAACTTTATTGCGCCACCTGACGTTAATTGAGATACACTTTCGAAGCAGTTATTCTGCATGCATTAAAGTGGCATAATTTATACCTTGTTATCCACTTTGCGATGCATCGCCCACACTCATTGTTACTAACTTGAGTCACCAGATGTTACGGTTACACAGAATAACAGGTGATTTACACCGGAGACATTTACAGCGACGAAATCTCTAATTCACATGTATTATTACACGTGCATGCATATATTAGTGTCTGGTATTATTAGGATTATTGTCGGGTATTATAAGCGCAAGGGATACACCGGCACTGTATTAACGCATTAATATTATAATTTAATAATCACATTGTTCAACATGAGAGTATTGTTTAAACATTGTTTGATGATCTTATCAGTTAAGATATTATGCCGAATTCAATTAAAATATATTTCAATCATACAACATTATTTATACATTGAGATCCAATTATATTATAGATAAAACCCTTATACTAGATTCACTACCAACTTGTTTTTTTGATATAAAAAATATTTTATTGAGTTTAAAAAAAACGTAACTGGGTGAAAGAATTTTTCATTATTGTAATATTGCAAATGAAAAATATATTTATTTTTGTATATTTTATACTAAATTAAAATAATAATTTAATTGCAATTAAAATAATAGTTTTGCTTATTATTAAATATATATATTTAATTGCTCAATTTAAAGATAATTAAATGTATTTTAATAAAATTTAAATTATATCATTCAATATATTTTATAATTCTATAACTTGTATTTAAAGTTTATTAATAACGTGTTTTCTTTTATACGAACATAGTATGACTATTTATTATACTAATTTATTTATGTAACGCACACCCTTATCTCTCACCAGTTCACACGCGAGCGAGCGAAAGGGAAAGTATCTCACCGTACGCGCTTGGTCCAACGTTCGACTTCTGAGAAGCCTCACCGCCGGGGCTTTCTCCTTAAAAATGGTATCAGATACTACGCATATATTA
Source organism: Plectrocnemia conspersa (assembly GCF_051122295.1). Lineage (NCBI taxonomy): Eukaryota > Metazoa > Arthropoda > Insecta > Trichoptera > Polycentropodidae > Plectrocnemia > Plectrocnemia conspersa. Next base: position 3,454,381 of record NW_028277173.1, read on the forward strand.
TACGTACGCTTGAAGTTATTAAAAAAGTTTCGGCTATACGCTTCACTGAGGCTTCAATTTTTATAGCGATTGTATTTTAAATGAAATATTTATTTTTTATATATTTTTGATTTATTAATTATGTTGTATTATTTTTTTATAAATTTATATATATTTCATAATATAAAATAAAGCTTATAGATAGTTAAAAAATCAATGCAAGTATTCTAGAATTTAATAAATACTGTTGAATAAATACAGACATGCAGCTGAAGCTCTGAAATTTGAACAACGACTTTTATTATTAAACTTGAAAAATTGCACTCAATATCACAGTGGTATATATTTACAAGTAACGTTTATTAAAGTTTAAATTTTATTTGAACTAAATATTTTTCTCTAATGCTAATGAGATCACAATTATTTTCATAATTATATCAGGACCACCCGTAATCGTTGCTTGAAAATTAGTCACGAAGGTCCGTGGATTAGTTGAAACATTTCACGAACCAAAGCATTACACAGATGCACGCCAATAAGATTAGATAAACTCAAATCAAGGACTGGAAAGAATGTTGTACTTCTCCCAATTCTCAAAGGTAAATATGCTAAAATTTGGCCGTACAAAATCACTTTTTTTTTTAAATACTTCAGTAAGAAACTTAATTTAGAAGTACAACTTCGTTTCGAACTAAAAATAAATGAGAGTTCATCCGAACTAATCTTAGCAGTCACTTGAATTTCAATAGCTCAATCTACCTTTTAATATGACTTAAAATTGCAACGTCTGGTTCCGCATTATTACCATTCAGATCGATCATCTCAAAAAGAGATGATTCAATCGGTGTGTATGCTAATTGGTAAAATAATGTTCAACTTTATTTTAATAATATGGATTAATCGCTCTATCGTCAGATACTATATAATATAATTACCTAATAATCTAAATATATAAAAAAAATCACAGAAACTACATGAATCATTTGTCAGAAAAAAAGCGACTAACCCTTAAGCACAAATCTTGCATATGGGATGAGGAAAATGTTAAGTATTTGTGGATCGCAAGAATATAAATTTAAAAGTTAAAAATGCGTCAAGGTTGCAAAAGACTATATTTAGAAATTTTCATTTAATATTTAAATAATAAACTTTTGGATCTGCCTTATATGAATACTGCAAATAAAATAGGCAAATATATTCATCAGTATGCAAACTTAATTTTAGCGTACCAAATTGATTTGATACACGATAAATACAATTAACACCTCTGTACAATATTTATTCGCCTACAACAAAAGGTACAAAGGTACGTATTATTTTCCGATACCCAATACATATATGTTTATCCAAGTCGGTAAACCATAATCCTCGGAAATCGAAAACAACCGTGTCCAATGGTCCCGAATGGATTTCCGCGATTTACCCGTCAATTTCCACCCCCGGACTTTCTTTCTCCACATTCGAGCTTTCATCCGGGCTTCCGGATTTAATTTTCCCGGAAGTGACGCGCCCGCGGGAAGCGTTCGACGCGGAACGAATAAACGGGGATTTTCCCGTATTTGTGAAGTATCCCTCTGTGTGTCGATAGGGGATTATCTGCGAAGCGATGATAAAATGTGTCCCACGCACTTTTTTATTTGATAATAATTAATTGAAATGTTTTAATAACACTGCTTTGAAACATGGACACCTAAACGAATTATTGGCAATCAATATTCAGCGGAATTATACGTATGTTATATCCTACTACATGTGTAAATATTTCTAAATAAAATAAAAAAAATATATTGTGCTACTTTGCGAAATATAGCTTATATATTTTTTTATTAAATGTTTTTTGTAATTGAATTTTATACTAATACTTGAAATTATTATAGGTATTTCAACATTTAAAATACAGGTCTGAAACACGAGACATTCCAAGTATGTAGTGCTATTATAAACCAACGTTTTCATAATATTGTACACAAGTTATGCATGTACTATTAAAAACGTCAAGAATTGTATATTTATAGCTTTCGACGCCGCAATCAAATTATTATTAAAGCACAAGAGTTTAATTTTAACTTGTTTTATAAACCGCGACTCAAAAATAAACCTCGATTTTTAGTGAATGGGCTATCAAAGAGCGGATTGGAAAATCGCTTAAAATATTCTGGCACTCGCCAATATTATGACTTGACTGATGACCTGGACGGCACTCTGTCATCTTGACGTGTTGGATTTCTCGAAAAATATACAACATACGATAAAAAAGTATATCAAAGGTTAGAAGTGTCTCAAGCGTTTCGTCGAGAGCTTTGGGTGCATTCTCGGGTGAGTCGAGAGAGATAAATCTCTCGTTCGGCCGAGGTGTAAAAGTTGGCGTTGAGTGAGTTACAAATGCCGATTCGAGGCCGTAAATCCGCGTTTCGGCCGAGTAGATATTTGACGATTTATACTGATTGAAAAAGGAACGGATGTGAAAATTCGCAAACTGCTGTAACACTCCTGTGCTTTAGAGATCACAATGCCAGGAGACTTCTTAGAGATGCTTTGGATTTCATACAACATTAAGATATGATTCAACAAAAATACAATATTTCATAAAGCAATATCGAATGAAGACAAATTGATTATTCAATTACTATTTTTTTTTTTAGATAAGTAAAACTTTGATATAATTAATTTAGTTAATGTGTGAAAAATAGTTCATCTGAGTATAATAAAAAAAACATAAAAAAACATGGATGTAAATATTAAAATATATTATAAATAAACTATGATTTTTTACAACTATTTTATTACCAATAGCAATATTAAATATCGCTTCGATGGCGTTAGTTAGTTATATAAACTTTACTTCTATAAAATAGCAAGTGATTATAAAAATATTATATATTTCATGCCTTTTTACATTCGTATTTATTAAATCCTTTACATATCTTGCTAGAACCAATATTTTTTTATAATAAAGTATATGGTGGGTGCTTTATTCATTAATCAAATTATTTTCATTTCAGTTTATCGCCACATATGGTTGCGTGTTGTCGTGGTAAGAGACAACCCCTTTAATGTTCATTAATTCTGGCCTGTCCTTTTAAAGGGCAGTGTGTAATTTTGTTAATTATTCACAACAACTTTCAACTGTAATTATTTAGTTGGATTCCTGAAGCTCATAATATATTATACTATTTATATCACACCTAACATGAAACATTAACTTCTTTTAATGTGTTTCGGCTTTGAAAGCACATATTGTGAATTTGTATTGCTGCTGTTAAATTTCATACAATTCATTTTCTATATGTGTGAAAAGTGACAATATTTTTGCATTAACCTCAAACACAATCCATTGAATTTTCGGCTAGTTAAATACTATTAGTGGCATGATAAGAGCGCATGTAACGCACGCCCTTATCTCTCACTCACTTAACACGCGAGCGAGCGAAAGGGGATGTGCCTCACCGTACGCGCCTGATTTACAATCTCTTCAATACTCTCAATATAGTATGTATCTCTTATTTTTTTTATTACTGACCACATTTTATTCGGGTGATTTTTTATTTCATCTATCGACTTTTCATACCATTTTTTTAGATATTCTAAATGCTTTGTCTGCCATATTTCTACATTGTTGGTTTATTTGAAATTTTTCATTTAAAACTTTATATTCTACTCGTTTTGGTTTTATTACTTGAAATATTTTATATGATTCGCCTCTTCTCTTTAAAGCATTTTTAACATCAGCATAAAACCACGGTTTTATTTTGAATCGATATTCTGTTCTAAAATTTTATTTTACTATCATGAATATTTTTATAAATATTGTTCCATATCATATTAATAATAATAATAATAATTGCCGTAGTTCTAGTTATTATTTTTTAAAATCTATTTACTTAATTTATCTCATTATTTTTTTAATGTTACATTATGATTTTCTATAAATATATATATATATATATATATATATATATATATATATATATATATATATATATATATATATATATATATATATATATATATATATATATATATATATATATATATATATATATATATATATATATATATATATATATATATATATATATATATATATATATATATATATATATATATATATATATATATATATATATATATATATATAATAAAAATGAGATATTACTTTTCCTTGACTTTTTGCTAACACATTGTCCTAATCTAAATATATAATAGAATAAAAATCCTTAGATTTGTTCCAATCAAAATTCCAATCTTTAAATAAAACGAAATATCAGAAATTCTGGAATGTTATTTATGAATTCCAGGAACAAACTTGAATCACTATTTGTATGTCTACATACTAAACATATAAATATGATATAAATATATTATATACTATAGTTTTTTATATTAAGTTAGCAAGCAATGCTAAAGGTGCTTATATTTTTATTTTTAATCAAACACAATCAATTGAATTTTCAGTCAGCTTATAATACATGATACTATTTATCTCACACTTTAAACACAAAGAGTTAACTTCTTTGAATCTGAATTGGCTATAAAAATACCCATTGGGACTCTCTCATGCTAATATTACATTATATACTATTTACTTAGGGTATTTAGTAACCAATCAATGCAAAAAGTGCTTGGATTTTTGTCTAAGCTCAAATTTAATCCATTGAATTTTCAGTCAGCTTGCAATACAAAATACTAATTATTTAAATACTTCACAGAAAGCTATTAATGATAAAAGCACATATCATTACTTTCTAAAGCTGCTGTTACATTACATACTATCTATTTTTAATATTTATTTACCAATCAATGGAGAAGATGCTCGAATTTCTGACTAAATTTATTCCCGACAGTAATTTATCACGAATTAGCACCAATTATGTCATTTAAGTGGTCTTTGAAATTGTCCTTGAAATTGCAAATCACCAGTTGATGACAGATACAAAACGTTCAAAATTCTTTTGGCAAATATACGCACGGGCGTGAGAATCTAAATAATACACTATTAAGGCATAAACATCGGCAGGTAAGTTGTCTCTTTTCTTATGCCGGCAGAATCAGAAGATATATATCAAAATTTATTTTCATCAGATTTTTTTTTTATATATTGCATATACCGTCCAACACGATTTATTTAAAATCTACTTTTGTCTTTGTTATAAAACTGAACTGCAGTCATAAATTTGATTTTTTTCAATAGTTTAATTGTAATAGACATTTGAAAATCTAGTAAATAAACGATTGACTTACAAACCAGTAATAGTTCGTTACAGAACAAATAAGCGAATCCTATTTATTATCAGGCGGGGACATGTATTATAAATACATGACCTGAACATCACTTCCAATTCAAACTTTTATTAATCAATTATTGAATAAGATCTGTAATTTTGAATTGATTAGTTGATACAAACTTGTATTTGAAAGAAGGCATACCAACTCTAGACCATAAAATATTAAAACAGCAACCGCTTCTCTCTTTGAGTCAAACTTTGATCAACCTATTTTAAATACGACTGAATCCTTCGGACGCAGATACGAAAAGAGGACTTATAAAGAGGCGTATGTAATTACTAAAATAAATAAATGATCTTCACAGCTGCACAGCAAAAAATATTAACATACTATTTTGACTTAATCAAAAATTTACTTAATGGAAAAATATTTTTTTCTAAAAAGAATACAATTGTATTTAAAAAATATTAAAAAATGTTTTTTGTTTTTAGAATTAAAAAAATCACCATTGTTTCTGTTAAACTTGAGTTGCATCTCTACCTTACATTTTACAAAAAGTATTGTTTGTCACTGACACGTTATTGTCTTATATTAAAAGTAAATAAAGTAACCATTTGAAAATTAACTAGGCTTTTTAATATATGTATTATACAGATTTTTTAGAGCTCTCTACATTAAAAAACATTATGTTAAAAGCCTCTGTGATATTCATAAAGTAAAGTATGATTTAAATGCGCTCTTTGCACAAGCATTTTAAATATTTTCAAGAGCTCTTTGCTATTCGTAAGCTGTGTTGAAGCTTAAACGGTAAAAAGGTATTCTTGCTATGATAGAATAGTTTTAAACAAATTTTACATATATTTAAATAAGTGCTGTGTAATCTATTATAACTTTATTATAGATTTCTTAAATAAATTATTATGTTGGTCAAAAAATAATTGCAAAACATAATTGCGAATTTTTTGATATACTAATAATTAATGTGGCACTCATTTACTAAGCATTTTTCAACTTTTCAAATGATCATAAACTTTGAATTACTAGCGCCTTACTTTTGTATGATCGAGAACTGTAATATGCGGCTTTTGTTAGTAAAACTTTTTATATTTTTAAATATTCTGAGACCATATTTGTACCGATTGTTTCTTAACCCTTTGCTTGTCAAGATCCAATATATCGGCTTATGCTACTTTGAAAAGATTCTTAGTATGGTCTAAGAATTTTAAGCCATAATTTGATAAAAATGTTTTTCAAAAATATTTATTACAATATGTTTCGGCAAATAAAGGTTAAAAATAACTACATAGTGTTCCGCTGCTTTATTATTCGCTTTGAACAAATATGAGCAATATTTACATCATTACCAAATTATGATAAATAAAACACAATTATTTTTAATGCCTTTAAAATATCGGGATCATACTCCAAGCACACTTGTCGCAAAAACGCGTTAAAAGCGCCATGAATTTAATTGGTATCAGAATTTGAGACTTATTTTTCACACTCTGTTGTAACAAAACAAGCGTGAGCCCAATGCATTTTTAAATATAAAATCGATTTTACTATGGATTCTAACCTCATTAAGATCAGAGGTATTGAGCATTTGGTTAATATACAAAAAATTGGTGTATTTATAAATATAAAGGTATGCTACCTGATATTCGTGCTGAAAGCCGGTAGAACATGTCAAGACGGATTAAAAATGTCTAAATTGTATCTGTTACGTAAAAGTAGTACAGACAATAAATATCTGTTTCCGCCCCTAAATCTTCATATAAGCCCAAAGTCGAAAGTATAAAGAGCAAAAGTTTCTTTTATTTTTCTTCAAAGGCGTATTTAGCCCTTTGAGTAGCGAGTTAATTTATATAAATTTGGGAGTTTGTTAATTTTACGTATTTTTTAATAACTGTTGTTATTTATTTAATATTATTTTATATTGAATTTCTAGTAAATTATCGATAATAGCGATTTTTTTACGTTTTATTGATTTGATTTATCTACGTTTTTGTATTCGTATATACAGTTAAATCTCTTTGTAACGAATACCGAAATAATGTATTTACCAGTATAACGAATTTAATTTTTTTTTTATAAAACTATCTTTGAATATTTTATAAAATTATTTGGAATACACTTTTATGCTTTTTTTTATGATATTCAAAGCCTTTATGTTCAAGTTTTAAATTTCTTTCAGAGATTTTGATAGAATCCACATAAACTTACATTCAAAAAAGAATATTTCAAGTGAACTTTTTAAAGTTTCAAGCAAACATATACTTTCCTAAAGTCGGCAACTGAGAAAACTTTATGAATCTTTCAGACATTCAATACTTTGCACCACCTGCATAAAACACACATAAAACCAAATTCGAACACAGACGTGTTTGAATTTCGCTGATCTTACAACACTTATGAGAAAATGAAAAATGCAAATCTGTCCGCATTCAATGAATAACATAAGGTTTTGAGAACGCAACACTTTACATGTGTATATTATAGCTGTTAGCACATTTAAGTGTTTGTTTTGCAAAGAAAAATCATAATTTTATTATTTAGATAAAAATAATATTTATTTAAGCGTCTCAGTTGATATGTGCGAGAAAATAAATAAATGCGGTAGAGTTGAAAAATTTATAAGCCAGTATAAACGCATATAAAACGATCCCGCGAACTAAGCTATTAAGACATCGTGATGTTTATGTTGGTTTCGGTCGAGCTGGAAAATACACACAACCACTGGAGTGGGTGTGTGTTTTCATGAGCTGAAGATGGAACCCTTAGTCAAGCCCCGACGTTCGTTTGAGCATCATCTACAATCTCATAGGTGATTGTGGTACGTATCATTTAACACTTCATAGAACATTAGATGTTCAATTAAATGCTATCTAGCATTCCTATACTATATATTTAATTAATAATAGAAGAGATAATACATTAGGATAATTAAAAAACAATAAAAATATTTATTAAGGTAACAAGTGTTACAATAAAATTTCTACATTGATTTAAAGGCGAATATCTCGATTCTTAAAAAAAAATTTTTTAAGGTTTTTCACCCTTGATAAACGACAGATGAAATCTTAGAGAGACTACCTAATATACTATATAACTAAGTACAGCACATGTTATCCAGAAGATTTTTATATTTTACATTTTAATAATTGCTTTGGAATGTCGTTTTTTATTACAGGTAGTATAATATATAATATAATAATTGCTAGACAGTAATTACCACAATGTAATATAAGTCTTTATTTTTAAGTTGAAGATTTAATTTTCTATTTATATTTTTATTTTATGGCAATTATGGATCATTAATTGTATTTTTTGATGTCTTTTCTTCTTAGATTATTTAGTTGCACTGACTTAATATATATGATAACAATAGTTAGGTGGATGAAAATTTATATTACAGTTGCTAAGTTTTTGATTACATATAAATACACGAATCCGGGTATAACGTACAAAATAAGTCGCCAGTGCATTATTAAAAATAGCTGGAAATATATACAAACTATTTTTGGTAATAAATGTTACATTTAATTTTCTTGTATATATATATATATATATTTTAATTGTATATATATATATATAACTTAATAAATATAGAGTATTGAGTCATGCTTAATCATATATAAATAGTATGCCTAATGTAACGTAATACATTTAGGTGTATTTTATACAATACAACAATATTTTCGAGCTGTTCATAAATATCTAAAATTAGATTATATTTTTTTCTAATTGAATCATTTATATATTAATACAATTATATTTTTATAGATGATACATATTGATAGCTTATACTTCTGTTTCTCATCCGTTAATTTTTAAAGGCAACATTGAAAGTCGATACGATTACATCGAATCAAATAGTAGATCCATCACTTTTAAGTTGATCTTATCTATATTTGTCCAAGGAGACAGGAAACCAGACGTGTCACTATTTTTAATTCGCATCTTCCAGGCGTGATGTGTTACAATTTGAAAAATATCTGACATAAATCTGATTAGACCTGTGATCTTGACATTCTCACTTTATGCTCGACATCGCGCTTTAATATCACCAATAAATCACTGTGAGTATTTCAAGAGATTTCCTGCAATATTTAAGGAATTCGGATTAAAAAAATCCGCGGGCTATAAAATATTATAATTATGTAAAAGTGGAATTTATGCGTTGAAGAAGAAAAATATTGACGATTTCGAAATGTTAGTTCCGCTAACCACGGAAGCTAAATTTAAGCATATATTTATATCACAAGGTATTTTCAGCAATTTTTCATTTATTGAAGGCAATGACTCTTTATATTTATATATAAGTATGTATCAACTTATAATACAGTGCTGAACTCACACGAGTATTGTTTTTATAGCATCTCGAATTCCATAAAATACCGGAAATCTTGACTCACACTTTGATACATTCTGTGAATTCATAGAATTTTTATTTTTTTATGTGAAAATCCTAAATCATATTTTAGTGCAAAATATATTTTGTGTAACTTTTATTTATTTATATAATATACGTTTCATGTATCACTTAGTATTTATATACATGTAAATTATATAGGTTTAATAATATTTATTTATGTATTTCTGTTAAAAAGTAATGCATTAAATATTTTAATCTCATAAAAAAATTCTTGTCGTTTAAAATATCATTTTTATTTTCGTAATGTATGCTTAAATTATAGTCGAACTTAAAAATAATCACAAAATAATTTAGTAGTATTTTCTATTCACTTTCATAAGGTCAAGTGGTGTGATTTTGTCATTTGTAAGACGTTAGATATCTAGTTTGTATTATTTTGCATAATTTAAATATATTTTCAAATCATGCATTAAAGATCAGTATCATGCGACAAAGTAATTGAAAAGGATATGTTTCAGTGTAGCTCAAATTAGTGCTTGCGAACCCTTTTATATGTTACCTGCGAGCATATTTAATAAATCATCAACGGTCACCAATTATAGTATACGGTAAATATATCATTCACTAATATAATCTGGTTATGTTTCTTTAAGAACAAATACATTGTCTTGAGTATAGAAATGCCATAGAGTTTTATAGCCGCGCGTTTTTATGATTACAAATATATTGTTCAATGGTGACAAACGTTATGAAAATTTTGCACACAATAATTAATGTATTTGTGAAGATATCATAAACTTATCTTGTGACGATTTATTTTAAAAGTTGGTTTAAATACCATTTTCTAAACCCTTTAACTGCCGAACTTTTTGGGAATAATATATATATTTTTAATACATGTAAGATATTCTTTATGAGATTAAAGCATTTTCAATGCCTAATTTATTACGAGTTAAAGCAATTTTAATTAATAATTGCAATATTTATAATTTATGATATATAATCAAAATTAAAATATTATAATAATCACTAATTGCTATTTCCCAGAAACGATAAAAATTGAAAAACAGTTTAATGGTGACAAACGGTTTTTGAAATTTTGCTTCCATAAATTAAAGTTTTTTTAAAAATCTGCATTTGTTTAACTCTTTAGCTGCCGTATATAAAATTATATCTATGAGCTCAATTAGCTTATTTTTAGATACATTCCAATACCTAATATTTACGACCCAATTAACTTTTAATTATTAATCACGATATTTATCCGTGAGATTAGAAAAATCTAGTTAAGCAAAAATTGATGATGATCGATTGCAATAATGGGTTTTGAACCCAATATGGGTTTTGAATCCATATGGGTTTTGAACCCAAGTCTTTTAGGTCAGCAGTCAGCGACTTTACCACTCGTCTATTGTGATAGTTATAAATATCAATATTTTAACCGAAAAAAATATATGCTCAATTTTTTTCACGCTTATAGCAAATCTTTTACGAATTATTAAAAATGTATATATTAATATATATTTAATAATGACGTAATATATATCGATGCTTATGGCCAAGTAGCAAAGGTCGAAAAATACGACTTTGGCAAGTAATAGGTTAAATGACGCTTTTTGGCGAAATTTAAGTTCGTTAGCCCTTTTCATAGTAATAAACTATTTAAGCTTTTAAAATATATTTATAAGAGATAAAGAATTTAATATATTTATTTTGAAGCATTTTAAGTGTTTTAATGCCAGTAAGTCATTCAAAAATCAACGAAATTTAGCAATATAGTTTTAAATTACATGAGATTCGGAAATATATATATTTTTTAAAGATTCTCAAACAAACAATTCAATATTAAAATTCGTACTAAATATTAATGTAATTTGTTGGTTGCTAATATATTTTTTAAGGTTTATTAATTTTAAAATAAACTTCTGTTCTATTATTTAACCCTTTAAATGCCAAGCTTTTTGCGGTTATTATTTGTTACATAATAAAAAAATATACGTGTCTTTTATTATCTAAAGCAAACGCTTAACAGTCCATTAGAAATGTGTTTGATTATATTTTTAATAATAATGAAATATCTAGCAATAAATAGCAAAAGTTCAAATATCTGACTATGGCAAGCAATGGGTTAAGTAACGCTTTACGGCGAAATGTGAATTCGCTATGCTTCTTTAGTAGTAATAACTAATTTTAGCATTCATTATATTTTTATAAGTAATAAAGAATTTATTACATATTATTTTTAAGGCTTTTCAAAGCATTTTTAAGATTTTTTAAGCAAAAACTTGCTGTAGTAAAATCTTTTTAAATATTAAAAAAAGGTATTGGTAATTAGTTTTCCATAGAAAAATCAACAAAATTTGTAAATATTATATATTTATCAAATTAAATTTAGAAATGTTTAAAAAGAAAGGTAGTAATAAACATATAGGCTTAGAAAAAAAAGTTATTTAAATTCAAAGCAAATATTATGCTTCCATTAAAAATATATCTGATATTTTTCTAAATTATCGAATCGGATTTGACAATTTTTGCTAATGTTGCAAAAGCCATTTAATCAGATTTCGGCAATTGAAGGGTTAATTATTATTTTTGATGTCGAAACTGGACCATTGGATGGTTTTTGCTCACAATTCATTATAATAAACTATTTAAGATAGTAGATTTATAAATTTAATTAATACATTAGTTTTAAATCTTGTCACTAAAGTTTGGTATTTGAAGATATTTTGAATTTGTACAAAGCATTTTGTACTAAAAAAATATTTTATTATTTCAATCAAAAATTTAGTTATTAGCTTAGATTACTATTTAATGATAAAAAAATGTCTTATGCAATTTACTTTCTATTCGATTTTAAGTTTTACATATTTTTCGTAATTTAAATTTTTTTTTATTTCTATTACATATATAAATTGTCGGGACCACTCATTATCGTTGTGACTAAATTGGTTATTAAAAACTTTTTGAATTTTTAGTCATGCTTTTTTTTCTTATGTACTTCCAAGCTCATTTTAATCACACTGTGGCTCAAAAAACTGACTGATAATAGCAATAATCCTAATAAATACTGTTACAGCTACAAAAAGAGAAGCTAAAAATTGTATAATATAGTTTGTTTTAATACAAGGTGTCATATTTTTATAATGAATTCTTAGTTCTATGTTATTTTGACAATACATTTATTTAGTTTTACAAAATGTTTTTATTTAATAAGCTGTGTTTAATAAATTAAAAATGTTATTTTTTATATAAGTACTTAGAAATGATTTAACATATTAAAAACCACAGTTTTTAGAGTAGTTTGTGATATGGTATAGAATTTTATTTACTTTTCAAATGGTATAGTATTTAACCCCATGGAAAACTAACTGTACATAATTTATTACATCTATGGATTAAATTTAAAAAAAGTTACACACTTTAATAATTTTTAAATTAGTTATTCGGTTTGAGTAAAACATTCTTTAACAATCTGTATTAATTCTGCAGTTAATTTTAAATTGCACATTGCTCTAAAAATATCTGTAGATTCACCCTATATATTCATTATATGTTTGATTCTTAGTTTTGTATTGAATTTTAGTGATTGACAGTTAACAAGAAAGCCTTAAATTATTCTGCCATATGTTTGTATGTAACAATGTTGTAATAACCTACATTTCAGCTTTAAATTTAAGCACGTACTAAGCTGATGCAAATTTCCTTTCGAGACCGAGGCGAGTCATCTTACGCGCGTCTAATTACCCACTTTGGAAAGCGCTGGATCTCTATCTATTCTATACATTAAAATGTTCTAAATTGTCCGGAACAGATGTTCACCATTTGTGAATTGCGGAATTCCCGGTCGTCAGGATGAAACCATTAAAAATAAACAAGTTTTGCACAATCACGTTCTAGTTTTGGAGAAGCTTTTAAATTTGTATTGCAGATTAATGGTTTTGTTTGGAAGGGTTTGAATGAAAAATTAACTAACTTTTGTTGCGAAAGCTCCGAGTATCAATATTCATTAAGTTTAATTTTGTAGGCGGGCGTTATCAATTGAGTTTATGTTGATATTTCAACAGCTCGAATTGAGATACACTTTAAAGCGATTCAGTAACATTCCAATTCTCGTACATAATTAAACGCCATATTTCAAAGCTTACCATTAAAGTATATCCATCCATTGTAAATAGGTTTGCGACAGATTTTAATTGTATATGCATGAATTTATGGATCGACCTAATGTTTAAGAGATTTTGTATTGTTTTAGTTATATAACACTAATTCCACCCTTCGAATTCGTGGCTGTATTATTGAATTTAATACTGGGACTCATCAACGAGCAGCGTTGGTATTGTAGAAATTTATAAACACTCCAAACAGACCCTCCACTTAATTAATTCCGAATCAATATTGGCGCACACCACATCGAATGCGGTCCAGGTTTATTAGGGTGTGTCGAAAGTCATGGTTCAGTATATAAATATGTAAAGAAAAATATATTTTTCAGAATTAATATAACACCTGATATAACACCCACGTCTGTGTTTTGCCATCAACCATTTTATTAGGCCACTAAGTGGGAAAAAAGTAATCGCAGACGATATAAAAATATGATCCGTTGACATTAAACATTTGGGCGTCTCTCAAAAATATTTAGACATAAAATATATTAAAATAATGTTGAAACTATGCTATTTCTAAATAAAAAATCAGTGCAATTAGACTGTTAGTCTTATATAAATTTATTTATTGCATAATAAAATAAACAATTAATTATATTTTAAGCTTTTTAATGAATATAAAAACTTCACAATTATTCAGCAAAACTTTCTTAAAACTATATGTGTAAATAATAAGTCATTAAAATATTTAGATCTTTATCTGTTAAACAAAGCTTTTATTTTTTCAATATTTAATTTGTAAAAAAATATAGCATTATATTAAAACGCTTAGTATTGATATTACAAAAAAGCAGCTTTAAGCTTTACACTGAAAATACAGTAGTTAAAATATATATAAATATAAATAGTGTAAGGATTAAATTTTTTCTATACCAAAATAAATGGTTTTTAGACTTAAATTAATTTTAAATACTTGGATTCGCAAACAGCTATACCTAAAGCTTTCTTCAACTATTATATTTAAAATACAGTTTTTGTTGAAAGATTTTTTAATAGTAATTTTTGTATTTAGAAGTTTTTGTTGATATAATACAACACTTAAAATCTTGCTTATTTATATAAATAATACGTTGTAATTTATGTGTTTAAAAGTTTTAGTTTTGTTGTTAATCAAAGTACTTGTTTTAATAACTGAATTGTAAATAAAATAAACCACAAAATTAGAAAATTTACAATTCTATACCACACTTTTAATGATTATTTATATAATTCAGAAATATTCACCATTTTTGAATTTAACTTTTAAGACTCAATAATTTATAAAGATAATAAAGGAATAATTATGGTATGAAAAAAATTTGATTAATTTTCACCTAAAGCTATATGTAAAAATATAATGCAATATTGAAAAACTTAGTGATGATTTTTTCTCTTTAAAACTTGGGTGTTTATATAAAAATAATAATCATAAATTATGTATTTACAAGTTATAATTTATTTTATCAAACAAATATATATTATAAAAAAATTATTTCTTTATTAAGCAATGCTATTATTTATTTTATTTAATGGTTTGTTTAAATCATTTATTAAAATTAGAAACTAATATTTTTTCTGAAAAGCTTTTACAAATATATTATTCGTTACATTTGATAATTTCTAAAAATATATAACAAAATTTAAGAACATCTCTTTAAAACTTGAATACCTAAGGGAGGATAAATAATATAATTTATTTTTTTGATTAAATCTATTATTCTTTTGATAAAATAATTAAATATAATAAAAAAGTATAGCACAAAATTAAAAAACTAAGTAAGAAAAATCACAATTCTTCGAAACTACAATCATTATTAAATATTTAAAACTTTTTTTGATTCGTTTTTTCTGTAAATCCAAGATTTTGCTTTCATTAACTGATTTGTAAAAAAAAACAGAATACATTAGAAAGACAGTTTTAAAATTCTCTAATTTTTCATATAAATAATGAATATTGTATTTGCTCAAAAAATATTATATTGAAACGCTAAATGAAAAATTTTACAATTCTTAAACACAACTCATTAAAACTTTTTATATAATTAGCACTCTTTGTTTTTTATGTAAACTAAAGATTTCCTCTTTCCTTTAATTATTAAAAATGTATTAATAAACTGTAAAGCCTTATAATTTTTTTTACAATTTTTAAATAAGTTTTAATACAGTTAATTTTAAGTATCTATTATTTGTATTATTTACAACTTGTTATGTAAAAAAATATACCATAATATTATAAAGCTTAGTTACAAGATTCACAATTCTTCAGAACCAATCTTTAAAACTTATATTTTAAATGAAGCTTATATTCTTTTAATTAACTGATTTGTAAAATATATATTACAAAATTGAAACGCTTTATGTGAAATTTTACAATTCTTTTAAACCTGATTTGTAATATAAAAAATACTTAAGTTGTCTATTGTATTTTTTTGTTAATCGAAACTATTCTTTATATCATAAATTGATTTGTAAAAAAAATATATAGTAAAATTAGAAAGCTTTATAAAAATATACTAATTTTTGATTACCATTCTACAAAATTTTAATTTATGAATTTTAAAGTGTAGTTTATTATGTTAAATAAAACTGTTATTTGTTTTATTAATTTATTAGTAAAAATATACCTTTATATTGAAACAATTAGTGAGAAATTTCACAGTTATTTAATAACAAGGCATAGTTTTGGTATTTGCAAGTTTTAATTTATTGTTTGCAATAACTGATTTTTATAAAATCATATCATAATAAATATAACATAACTCTCTTAAATTTTAATATTTATGTAAATTATTAGGCATAATTTGGGCATTCAAAAGTTTTCAGTCTTCCTCGTAAATCAAAGCCATTGTTTCTTTTTATAAAAAATATGAGAAGATGCTGTATTTTTTTATTATATAATACAGAAATGTTTTAAAGCAATTTATAAATATTTAGGATTAAATTAATAAATTTGACATTGACTTATGTGATACGAATAAAATTTCCTATGATTAAAAAAAGGATCATTATATACTATTTTTACGTACTAGTTGATATTTTAATGGCTATGATACTAATATTATATTATAATTGGAATCTAAGGGGACATAAACATATTCTCAAATTTTGGCAGAATAAATCATTTTTGACATGACACAATGTATACCTAAAAAATCATTCTGTATAATTATATATATTTACAATTAAATAAAAAGCAAATTGCTAGCTTATGGTTTACTAACATTTCTATATATTTAATCTAAATAATATTAAATTTACGTCTAGATTGTGTCATATATACCCCAATCAGGAATTCCATTGTCTACCGATTCGGTGAGGTACCTTTTCATTACATCTCTCGAGGGCGAAGCATAATTAAGGTCACGCTAGACCTTATTTATGTTTTACCCTCGAGACATATTTTCGTTTATACGCTACAATAAGTAATTATATCTGCTATAATATGACGTTTAACTTATTTTTAGTTAAATAAACTTGATAGTTTATATTTATAATCGATATGAGCGATAAGTGAAATGTACACAAGCTGGGAAATTAGCATGCGTTCCTGAATCCTGATTCAGGTGCTCTGGCAAGCGTCCAGGTCCGTGTTGTGGAGATTAAACGCCCCTTGGGTTTTGCATATTTCATGAAATACGACATAATGGCAATAATAAAGATCAGCCGGCGCTGCTCTAAAGTGGCGACAGGCTGAAGTGAAAAACTGTACGGTTGCTATGTTCACATATACAGAAAAAAAAACAAATTGGCAAATTAAAGTACACTTGGTATTTACTTGCTCAAGTTCCTCAAATATATTAAGCTGTACAGTCTTTAATGTCTTCAAAGAGGTATGAATTAAATTTTTTATTTTCCTTCTCGGTACATTTTAGAATCGTGAAATATAATGAGTGTATATAGCTTGAATGATCATTAGTCTACGGTCTTTAATGTCTTAAAAGAGGATGGTATTAGGATTTTTTTTCTTGGTACATTTTAGTATCTTAACGAAATCTATTTTTATATTATTATTTTATTGAAAAACATAAATATAAAAAATATAAGTGCATTCTATAAATTAATATATAGTGATTTTATAGTACTACTACATAATATTCAGTAGTCAGTGTTGTGCAAAAATCATTACAATTAAAGATACCTCAAATGACCCAATAAAACTATGTATTTATTGTTTTTAATGCTAATCCAATTTACCTTTAGATTTTTGACAAAAATATTTATAAAAATTATAATACCAAAACGTTCACAATTTAGTAAATTCGATATAATTATGTATTAAATTTGTGTTGATTTGGTTGTTAAAAAGACAAATTATAAATATGGACAATCCTTATATGTCACTTAAAGTAGTAGATGTTTCTAGAAAAAAAAAACTGTCATTCACAAAAGAAATGTGTCCCACACGCATAACATAGGCAAAATGACACAAAAACTAAAATGTTTTTAGATTGAATAAGAGCAACACTCTCTGATGAAATTAAAATATATAAATACGGGTCAGATATACTGAACTATGTCCGTCGTTAAGGAGAAAAAAAATACGGCGAAAAATGTTTCCATGCGACTGTGCGAAATCCAGATAGTCAGATGTTCTGGGTGTGTTTCTTATATTCCGGAATGGATGGTATCAACAGTCCTGATTTTTTTTCATTTCTTTGATCAAAAATATTTTTAAGACTTGAATTTATAATTTAAGTTGAACTTAATGAATATTGTTTTTGATCAATTTAAGCCATGCAGTACCGATAAGATTTAAAAACATATATAAACTTTTAGTTTATTGAATTAAGTAAAAATGTGGAAAAATTCATTGACTGGTGCTGGAAAAGCCCCTGACTATAAAACTGACAAAATATATTCTTGTCTAAATTAAGAAAAAAATTCTAATGCAGAAATCAACAAGCAAGAATTACCATGATGAATTTTACTATGAAGTTATTGATTGTTGATTATTTTGTTGCTGTTCCATGTTCAATTTTTTTTACAAAATTACAGTTTATTAGTAGTAATATTAGGTAATAAAATATTTTTTCACCACTTGATGTTTTAGAATTTAATATTATTTTTTTATAATATTTAGCAAATTTTACTGCTGTTTATATTATAGGTTCATTTTCATTTTTATGTCAGAACATTTAAAGAGTAAAAATATAATGATTTTAAATGTGATTTATTTTGCATATACGTACATTTAAGATATATTTTTGTATGATAGGAAAAGTCGTAGCTTTGAAAATTAGTTTGCAACTGATTCACATCATCATTAAATTTTGATGCTTAAGAATCTGTTAAAACGTTTTCATTAAGATATTTAATCATTAAGTCATGAAAATTTTGAAAAATTGAAAACAAATTAAATAACACGTACCTGGAATTTACATTTATTACTTAACAAATATTTTTAGCACCTGCCTATCTTTTTGGTATTTCCTAACCATTTGGAAAATCGTTAAAATTCATATAATAAAAAAAATCGACTAGTTATCATCCCATCAGCTTATTACCTTCTTATAGTAAACTATTTAAAAAAAAAGAATCATTATCTGTTTAAAAGAATCGATGCTAAAAAAATAATAATGAGCAATTTGACTTCCGAAAAAATCACTCAAAAACACATTAATTTTCCTACTATTTTACTGCACTACTTTTAATTAAAAAAAATAATTATGACACTTTTAATTTTCACATTAACCGCCATTTTGTAAAAAAAAATTATATATTTTTTTCATACAGAATGTATAGGGGGTGCTCAGTAATTATATACGATACTAAAAACATATTTTTAAATATTTAAAACCAAGCAATTAAGAGCGTTACCTCTTCTGCAAGTCTCAAAATCACTCGTATGGGGGTCCGATCGAACTGATACATCGCTTGTTTTGAAGCAAAAAACTATTTTTTTTATATTTTATTTAGATGAAGTTTAACCTTATAAAAGTTTTATGTGTTGCGATCTTTTCGGTAAAATTTAAACCTACTGAGTGTGTTTGAGTTTTTAGACTTGTCGCCATTTTGCAAAAAATTGACACATTGGATTTTGCTTGCGAACATATAGATAAAGCTTTTGACACATTGAAATGCTGTTTGAAAGCATACTGTCATGTTCCTATCACAATACATTTTCGATTGATTAAAAATCAGCCACCAAATATGAAGCAACTTAATATTAGTATGTATACAATTACATGGCATTTTTATTGACAAAAATTTTTTTCAAGCAACCACAGTCTAATTTAAATATGTTTATCTTGAGATAGTTATTCTTGATAAACATGGTTTAATTCAATCATCAAAGCATTTTTAATGCTAGCGACATCGAAGCGTCAACGCTAGCAGTGCTGCCAACTGCTAACAAGAAAATATCGCCCCCGTGTCAAATATCTCATTAGATGTTTTCGACATGTC
Source organism: Plectrocnemia conspersa (assembly GCF_051122295.1). Classification (NCBI taxonomy): domain Eukaryota; kingdom Metazoa; phylum Arthropoda; class Insecta; order Trichoptera; family Polycentropodidae; genus Plectrocnemia; species Plectrocnemia conspersa. Next base: position 3,474,514 of record NW_028277173.1, read on the forward strand.
GCGTCGAGTTAGCGCGATTTCAAAGCTGAAATAAGCCAACCATGGAGAAAGTCGGACTCGTATGACAGCCAACTGGTTAACCGCTGTTTATCGATCCAAATCGAATATTACCACTGCAGTCATCAAATTTTATACGTCGACGTTATCTAGCACACGGGCGGTCAGTACACTAATCGATTTAGGGTAATATAAATGATAAACATGCGATGCTAACAACAAGGCATATAACATGATAGAAAAATCGCGTTTCTAGCATATACGATTAATTTGTGTTGTAATGTAATCAGGGAAATATTTTTAGTGACGAGGTTTACCGACAGAGCAGCGCTAGATTTCCTATCTAGAACAATATTTTTTTTAATAAAAATATTTTTTTTAATTGTGATTGACTTATTAAATACATATTTCAATTATTAAAGCATTGGTTTTTGTTTGGCGTATTTTAATAACCCTTATCATTATAAGAAAACCGAATTCACAAGTACTATGATGTGCTGGAAAATTCAAAATGTGTTTAGTTTGTACGACTCTTCAGAAAAATATGGTATGATACCATGTAAATTTAATTAAATAAAAACATAAAGCTCAAAAAGCTTAATAAGCACAATGATATATTTAATTTAATTTTACTGTCACTGTTTAAGTATACTTGTAATAATAATACTTATGATAAAAAACTAAACTTTAAAACTTGTTTTATCATATTCAAACGATGGTTAATAAAATTTAATATAATACAAAAAAATAAGCAATCGCAGTAAATTATTTTCTAGATGATTAAGAAGACGTTCTAATATCACAATAAATTTTACGGTTTTTCAATTTCTATTGATACGTTTTTGAAGCTACAATATTGTAGACTATGAGTAAAAATGCTATAAATGTAAATAAAATAGTCAGATTTTTTTATAACGAATTATTAAATTAATATTAAAGTTGCCTAATTTATGGATTGACTTATTATTAATGTTGTTTTTATTATTGTATGGTTAACGTCTGCCTTTATATAATTATTGCCTGATTCTAGAAAATTTGTGATCAATATTTTTCAATGTCATCATATGACACAATTTGTGTCACATTATATTTAATGTGACACAAATAGATTAGTTATATTGTTTTTAATTATGCCTTCAAATGATACCATTATAAACACTTATGTAAAAAATTGCCCTTGGATGTTTTTATATGTGATTTTTGTAATGATGATTATATACTTTTATTGATTGATTTTGATATATTAAAATACTTTTTATAGTTTAACAAATTTTGTAATTGGAAAAGTTAGCTCAATATGTTACACATAATAATAAGTGAACATGCTTTATATTATCTGATATATAGGAACTGTAACTTCTTTGTCATTAATTGACTAAAGTTTTCCTATTAATACTAGATTCCGCATATAACAAAGAAAACTTGGTATTTCTCCCACATTATTTCATAATAAAAAATATATAGTTAATTCTTATTTGCCCGGTCCCTCTAATGAAATACAAGGGATCGAAAAGGATAATCTCCCGTACATATGAAATCTTATAAAAATCTATTGTGCTACAAGGACGTGCCTAATCTGAGTTCCATCCCGATAAGGCCTTCGCTTTATCCGATATGGAAAAATCCTTATTTACATATAGATACCATTCTCCCTGTCTCTGGGTAGCAACCCTGGGAGAATATTGGCGCAGTGCCACATCACAGAGATGGAGGACAGTTTCCAAAACGTTTTGAACATAATATCTGCTGTTTATGCTAATGCGGGATGAGAGCAAGCAAAAATTATCTTATTCGAGACCTTATCCTATTTTTGTCTCAAAAAGGGATACTATGATTGAAATCTCATTTTAGATCATGTTCGACAGTTGGCACGATTTTCGGCTCGTTGCTCGTAAAAGTTTAAGTAACGACCGTGAACTATAAAGTTGTCATTGAGCGGGAGGGGGAGAACGTAAAACACGGTATTTAATTAATTGAAATGTCAATATGAATTATTCCGTGCGTGAAAAATACAGTTTTATGATCGAACTTGCGTGACTGAGTTTTGCGATTGACCCAATGAATGTTTAACATATTTTTTCTGTTTTATTGTAGGTAAAAATGGACGAAGAACAACTGGCAAGTAAGTAAACATATTATTAATTAATTTTTAAAATAAAATTTTACATAAAAAGTCAACCTGGTTAATGCTACATGTACGTTTTAAAAGAATGTTTCTCAAATAGTTTCTCAAATTATACAATTATTCTATAGTTCAGTTAACCTTTTAAGAAATAGAATCAAAATATCAATGTATTATATAATAATAAAAATATTAGCCAATTAGATGTTAAGACCAATTTGTAAGGATGATCTTTACGGCCAATAAGCGCGCGGTCGGGTTTGGCACTATTCTTTTCCGACCGCCTTATAAATGTTTTAATGACATTTTTGTTTTTTTTCGCTGCCATCGAAAGTCGACCCGGTAAGTGCAATAAATCTGTTTGTAAAAATTGAATCTTACAGTACTGACAATTATTTTAATTTAATAATTTCAGTAACAAGAGCTGATATATTATATTCTGGCAGCCAAATGTTTAAAAAAACTTCATCAAGTCAGAATTTAACCAATCATTTACCATAAAAACAAAACGCTTTAATAATAAATCATTATATATATATATAATAGAAAAAAGACTAAGCTAATATCATCAACCCAAAAGCAATATTAAACTTTTTTAATTATATAAAAATTTATTGTATATAATATTATTAGTCTTAAATGTACTAAACAAGATGACTAACATTGTTTTATTTTAATTTACAATGATCAACATTTAATTCAGCTAAGCTTTTAATTGCCAATTATTTTATAAATACTATCTTATCATTGATGTATTACATAATAATTGAAAATATATATGTCGTTTTCAAATATCACGTGTTAAGTTGGATGTTAAAACCAAGCTATAAGTATGATTGTTAAGACTAAGAACGGTAGGTAACGGCTAATATGTGCGCGGTCAAAATAATTTAGATAAATAATGAGTTTAAGTTACACTATGCAAAACGCAGTGTTTAATGCAAAGCGCAGTTGTTCAACAGGCTACAATTTATAGTATATTATTAACATATTAAGCTGCTGATTGTAGTGTTGCTATTGCCATTAAAAAATCATAAGAAAAGGCTCATATTTTTTAGTTACTTTAATGCATTTGTACTTTATGGTTAGTGATATTTATTAAATTTATTCTTTACTGAATTAATTTGAGTCGGATTAAATTAATACATTAATAGTATAGTGAATTATTAATTGAATACAAAGATCTTTGTAAAATAATATTTACTAACATACTATATACTTTCATAGAATACAACAATATTTTTTTTTAATTATGTAATATACTACTGTAGAATTTGACATAAATTATAAATAACTGAAATCTAACCTAACCAGTAATTTAAAATAAATATAAGCGCTATCGACAAATGTTGAAGACTGTACTTGTATTATGTATCAAGATATAACATAATTTTATTTTACTAATATAATACCTATATGTTTTTTTAAATAGTGTTGAGAAGAGCATTCTCAATGTTCGACTCAAGCAAGCAAGGCAAAATCGAGAAAGAAAAGGTCAAAACCTTTCTCAGCACCATGATTCACAGTTATGACGATAAAGAATTGGACGCTCTCTTGGAGAGCGAAGATGATGAAGGTGATTCTTTAAACATATATAATTATGCTTCAGTATCATTATACGTACAATAAATATGCTTAAAAATATACACAGGAACTGGAAAGCTTAATTTTGATTCGTTCTGTCGAGTGGCAACCCACTTCTTGGATGAAGACGACGAGGCCCTTCAGAAAGAGTTGAAGGAAGCTTTCCGACTTTACGACAAAGAAGGTACGAGTTTATATCTGCATTTATGCAAACATATTTATGTATACCAGCAATGTATTTTTGACTTTCAGGTAACGGTTATATACCTACCAGTAGCTTGAGAGAAATTCTAGCAGCCTTAGACGACCAACTAACGACCGATCAGCTGAACGAAATAATTGCAGAGATTGACACGGACTCATCAGGGACAGTCGATTTTGATGGTAAAATTCTAATTATGCAAGAATATTTTATCATAATATGCATTTTTAAAGAATTTTACGTTTTTCTGTTCCAGAATTCATGGAAATGATGACTGGTGATTGAATTTTGATTGAAGTCTTTATATATTATTTGATATTATATTCTGATTTTATATTTGTTGATTTTTTTTATTATACCAAAATATTATTAAGTTTTTATTCGATACTGTTATTTTTATGCTACCTGAAAAATAAAAACATTGACAATATACACAAGTATAGAAATAGATTAAATACATTATGACAGATGATGTATGATGCTGAAGAATGTGCTTGGTGATCATGCTGCTGTCCACGTCAGCCATCTCATGCCATCTAATCTAATTGTAAAAAAAGTTATACTAGGATACATAATATTATAAGGTAGCTGAGGATGTAGTAATTTGGATAAGACGTGATTGATGGATGGATTTGGATGTTTCAGAATAATGTCAGTTTTGTAGGTGGCGCATTTAAGAGTAGCTCAGAAATTTATGTTTCTGCCTTTTACTTTATTTTAAAAAATCCAATCAAGATAGTATAAATACATTTTTAAAATAATCAATACAAATTAAATCGATTACCTAAATAAAATAAAAAATTGTTTGGGTAATTTATTATTTATTTGTCTGGGTCATTTTTGGATTTTTTGATATTTTGCATGACAACGAAACTTAAAAACTTATTTGTAGTGTATGTGTAATAATTTTTAATTAACCAATTAATATTTTAGGTCATAAAATCATAAATGTTTTAATTAACTTTCTTCGTTTATATCTTTTTTACAATTTCATTAGTTTATTTAAGCAAAAAATGTTTTGAATTTAAAAAAATATTAAGTTCTTGAAATATTTTTTTTATTTACTTGAAAATCATTTAAATTTTTTTTTTTTTAAAAATAAATTGACTTAAATTTTAAAATATTAAATTTTATGGCGCGTTTAAGAGTAGCCTAAAGATGTTTTTTTATATATGTATAATACATATATCATAGCAATATTATTATTTTTTATGGAATTTGAAGTTTCAAAAATTTTATTTTTAGTAATGATTTATTTTTTTATAATTAATAATGTGCTTAATTAATTAAAAACATCGCGCTTTTATGAGTTGCCCAGACATTTGACTCTTAAATTTGAGCCTAAAATTTAAAAGTAGCTCAGTTATATGAGTCTCGAAAATAGTTGAAAAAATTAAAAATTGGAAACTATGTAATTTTAAATAAAAAAAATTCAGGATGAATTTAGTTTTCAATGACATGCTTTAATTACAAATTTGAAAAGATATAGCGCATTTAAAAGTAGCCCAGATATACGAATTCTGGAAATAGTAATATTAAAATAGATTTTTTATTTCTTTTATGTATTTTAAATTGTTTTGAAAAAATTGTTCCTTGATAAATTTATTTCTTATTGCTTGGTAAAAAGGGTTAAATTTAAAATGTATTTTAAAACACATAGAGCATTTAAAAGTAGTCCCAAAATATGAAATCTAGAAATATCTTATTATTTTTTTTACCTAAAGATTTTAGAAATATTTTTTGTATTCTCAAGTCGCTTTGAAAAATATTTTTTTTAAGATGTATTTTATTATGATTAGCTTAATGCTTTAATTTAAATTGTATCTATAATAATAAATTTAAATTGTATCTACAAGGCGCATTTAAAAGTAGCCCAAACATACGACTAATATTTTTTTAATTCAATAAGAGAATAAGTATATTTTTTATGTAATATTAAAATATTTTTTTAGAACAAAAGTTTTAATTGGTAAATCAAAAATGCATTAAAAATATTTAGTCTAATTCTTGAAAATATTTTTTTTTCAAATATACTTTAAATTACTTTAAATATACTAAGCATTTATAAGTAGCTTATTTATATATAGCTTCTGCTGAAAAAGTTAAAAAAAAAATGATGTACTTTAAAATTATTTTTAGGTAAATGTTTATTTTAAAAGGGTATTTAAAAAATAGCGCATTTAAAAATAGCTTAAAAACAAGAATTAACATTTTTGTTTCAAATCCTTTAATTTTTTCTTAATATATTTTTTTAGTAAAAATTAAGCTTTTTTTGTCTTACAACTTTTTTAACTAAAATTGGTATAAAAATATTTTGAAAAAAAGTTGCATCTAAATTTAAATTCTGATAATTTTTTTTTAATTTTTATGTAATTTGAAAATGTTGAAAATTTTTTTTTCCAGAATCAATTTATTTTTAATTGTTGAAATAGTTTTGGATAATCTAAAAATATTTTTCGCAAAATAAAATAGAATGAATACATTAATAAATGGTTAAAAATAATAATATATTTATGAACATGGCGCTTTTAAAAGTAGCCTAAATATACGACTTCAAAATTCTTCATTAAAACTTTTGAAAATATTTTTTTTTAATGAATTTAGTTTTTGATTGTTAAATTAAAAATGTATTTATAAACATTTGACGCATTTAAATGTAGCCTAGTCGAACTTGATGTTTTGATTTTATTATTAATATCAAAGATTTTTTAAAATACTTTTTCAGGTTCTTTGAAATTGTTTTAAAATATTTATTTTTATGATAAATTTAGTTTTTATTGCTTTATTAAGTTGCTGAATTAAACGTGTATTTTAAAGCTTATGGCGCATTGAAGCTGAAATATATTATGATTTGATTTGATAAATTTAAAAATGCTTTTAACAAATAGGGTATTTTTAATAAATATATTGCTAGTATGATGCTACACTTAATGGTCATGAATGATTTTTTTGTGTTTTTTATTTGTAGATGTAGGTGTGGATTTATGGAGTCAATTATTTGATAGTACGTGCATGCCTAGGCAGACTATTAAATAACTATGTTTATAGTAGGCTAGGAGTGATCATGCAAGTAGGGCGTAGGTCCAGGATAGGGGCTAGGCCCTGCTGTACCATCAGGATTTACCTGGCTGACGCTCCTAAAGCTACTTGTGCTCGCGCTGCGGGCCTGAAAGAGAATAATCAAACACTGATACACTGAGACACATAGTGGCGTAACCGTAGACCAGCCATAAAACGACATTAAATTATAAAAAAGAGGGATATAAATAGAAAGCTTTCTCAAGTATTATTAAAAATATCCCTTGGGTATTGACGTTGTACAAATAATTATATTACATTGATTCGATTCTGATCCTTATGCTATATTAGCATAAGATCTGATTTTCAGTATCACGTTTGTATATCGTGACAAGCTCTGTTTTGTTTCAATTTCATTCTTTAATTTGAGTCGTTTCATGGCTGGATAGGTCACTATAGCATAGATAGACACTTAAGGCGATAGACATACAAATCGGCATAGAGTACACAGAGAAAACATATAGCACACATATTAAAAGACACATAGGCGTATTCATAATCTATTTAACAGCTTCCACTATTGAATAGATTTAGATTGCGCCTAATCGAAGAAATTGCAGTAGAAATAGTATTTATCAGCAGTAAATAAACATAGAATTACCTGTACACATTAAACGTATATCGATTAAACTTATATATGTATTTCATAGTCGAATCAATTTAACGTTGCACTTTATTTGCGATCTTTACTACTAATCAAATTAATAAAAGGCGTGGTTCAAGTTTATTCGATCCACTATTGCTGTATATTTTTTCTTGAGCCTATTTAGCACTCACTTTCCTTCGCTTCGGTTTATCCGCTTTATATACGCAAGATGTATTTTTATCTGTATCCCGCCGTTAAGGAGGAGTTATGTTAATAACGCCTCCTTATATCTCTCCACCTACGCCATACATCTCTCTTATCCTTATCGACGCTTCACTGCGTTGCTAGAAGCAATAAACCTGAAGAGGGTCACGGAAAGCAAAGACGGCTGGCGTTTATATGCTCAAATGAGTATTTTTTGCTTCGTGTCTAATAATTTTAAATAATGACCCATAACGATATATTATTGCACAATCCTTTGCGTGCTATAGTAATATACACACACACACACTCATATGTATATTAATTTAGAAAAGCTTATCTGTATGTATTTGAACGTAAGGGTTTGTATAGAATTATAAATAGGATAGCAAGATTTCAGATTTTTTTATTACCTCCATCTCTTACACATAACACACACACACATATGTCATAAAAAATACTCTGAATCCATTCGGTTATAAATAAATATGTTTTATTTCTCAGATTCTTCAATTAATATTGGCAATGGCAATCAAAATTGGACAGGGCCGCCTATAAACGATAAAGTGTGCTAGAAGAACAGTGGCGTTTCTATATTATTAATAAGTCTAATTAACATATGTATTTAATATTATCGATGTATGCTTTTAATATTGTCTAAACATATTTAAAATAAATTAATTTAATTAAAAACTGAATATTTGATTAAATAAAGATGTTATAAAAATGCATGTAGTCGGATTAACTTATGTAATACATTTTAACGATTTAACTTTAAAATCAGAACGAATATTATTGTAACGCATTTTAATATTTTTTTGCATATTAAAACTTTTTTATTAGAGTTACAATAATATTCGCATTTAACGAAGATAAATGAAATCTGGTAATATGAATTGCAAGATCAATAAAAACTCCCCATATAACCTTTAACAAACCACAATTTTTAAACAAGTGTTTAAACTAATGTATACTACAATTATCAACGTTTGCCCTTCTGTTTGTTTTTCACACTAAAACCATTAAAAAATATATAGAACGTTAAGCTACCAATTTCTAGGTCAAAGCAACTTGTTTGCAGATAAATTAGGTAGATAATTAAAAAATAAAGATTTGGCTTTCAAAGCAAAAACAAAATCGATGATTGTTTTAAACGACTTATAACAAGTAGAAATATTAGATACAAATTAGATACCATTTATTTATAATAAATTGCGCTCCTTAATTGTAAGAATTAAAGTAGATTAAAAATTAAAAATCAACCCATTATGTTCATAGCTCTATTATGCTACTGAAAAATTTAATTACATTAAAAGTACAGGTATTGGAGCACTCTAATATCCAATTTCTCTTGCAAATAATTGACTTGAGAGTTGAATACATTTTTCATGATCAATTTACTCAAGTTCTGTCACTATAAAAGCTTTTATAATATCTGTATGATCCAGCTGATATCTGACTATTTTTATTTTATTGTTTTTGCTTAAGCCTATGGGTTTCAACGAGGTATTACGTAAGTAGAGAGACTGGAATCAGTCTGTTCAGTGACATATATTTGATTTATTAAATACTAATATTACAGTGAAAAATACCCATAAGACTTGGGTTTGAATCTTATATGAACCTTTGTGTTTTTCAATTTTTATCGTGTCTGGAAGACTTACATTGCCAAAATTTGCAATAAGGCGTCGAAAATGCGGAGCGCATTTTAGTATAATTATAATACGATATTCGTAACGTACTCAAAAATGACTTAACTTTTGAACAAGATAAACTCGCGCACGGCGCATGTGCCAATTCGCACTAGCCCGAGTGACGCTCGCGTGTTTTGCTTTGTCGGTAACAAACAAAACACTTCCGTGTAACAAAAAAATAGGTATTAGATTTTTTACAAATTTTTGTTGCATTTTTCATTACTTCTGCGTTTCATTTTTACCTATTTTTCTTTTTGAATTATGTAAAAATTTGCTTAATAAAATAATAAAACCTGATGTTTTTGGTTACTTTTCAGTTTAAAAAAATGCGAGCTTAAAATTGGTAGTTGTCTAGAATTTGAGTGAAGGGAAGTGTGAGGAAGACACAGAGCCATATTTGTATAAGATTCTATTCTTAAAACTCGCAAAATTACTGTTACAAAAATAATCAAATGATAAATTAGACAAAGCCCTCGTTACGACTAGAACTAAAAGGTTTCACATAAATAACACGAAAGCATTGAATTAATATTTCTTTGTTCCGAAATGGTCACGGGAAACAATATATCACCGGAAGCCAAATAGCACCGTAAGGCATAACATTCTGTTTCACAATTCTTTAACCTCAGATATTGCATGATTGTGATTGCTCAGTAAGCTTTGCAGCTCTGGACTCCAATGAGGAGATGCTCACATCCTGAGAGGAACTCCACCATACGAGCATTGTAGCAGAGAGGGATTAACTACCGCTATACCGTCGCTGTCACGTTACCTAAAAAGCCTCTGAGGATCTTTTACCGACAAAATCCCTGCGCCAGATCCTCCACCACTGTTCGGAGAAAACATCTCGCCATTTATAGTCTGTCGCAATATGAAATATATTCTAATAAAATTCTCACTAGTTTCTACCTACGTCTTACTGGCTGCGAAGTCACACCCCTTAGGGTTACCTTTCGGAATTTTAGCCAAGACTTGATACAGAACTACCACTTCGCTTCTAACTCTCAAGTTAGACAAGAGTAAAGCTGGAGCGCAATTACATCGAAACGGCTGAGACGACCCTTTGAAGTAAAATCGTCGACCATATCTAGCCAAGAAATTACCCTAATCTCAAGACCTGCTCTTCAAGACCACTTGAGGAATACGCGATAAAGTACTATTATAAGAAAGGCAATAGTAAATACAGATTTATATAAATTACAAGGTAAATTATAAATTATTGTAATTTATATACAATTTAAATATAAATAAATTGTGCTTTTAATATTTTATAGGTTAGATACATGTAAAATATTAAATCATAAAATACAATCAAGAAAACTAACAATATATTTTTTAAATGTTTTTGCACTGTAAGAGCGAATTTTTGTTTAACTAATATTTTTAATATGATGTATATCTGAATTACCACTAGTAAAAACATATTTATAGTGGCATTTTAGTGAAATCATATCGAAATACATTTTTATCGGTAGATATATATTTCTACTAGTGAAAATATAATTTCAGATAGAGTGAAATTATATGATGGCATTTAACGCTTTTTTGTGTATCTTAAAAAAATTGTTTCGATTAAAATATTTCAAAAGTATTCATTTTGTATATTTTTTTTCTTATTATTTTTTCAAATTATTATATGAATAATACAATTGAGGCGAACATGCTTAAACCTTAACCAAAACGATTTAACCTAAAAAAAAGTTTTAAAATACCATAGTTTTTGCATCATCAAGGCAATTTGGGTTTTAATAATTCGTTAAGGTTTGGTTTGGGTTTGAACAGCGAACGGACGTTTCGCAACTGTCATATTTAGTCTTAATGGCAATAGGGCGACAAAACACATGTTATGGCAAAAATGTTTCAAACGTACGTGTATGTAGTTTTACTAATATTGATCAGTAAAATCGTTAATTAATTGCTTGATCCATGTTTAATGGCCTAGTAAATAAAATTATATTTATTTAAATTACTAAAAAATATACATTTACTGTAGCAAATATAAACATTAAATAAAAAACATGGCCTTTTTTTGCGGGCTTACTTTAAGTATAACTGATGTTGTGATTGTCGTGTGTGTTTAAAATGACTGCGGTGATATATAAAATAAAAATAAAAAAACGTTCTGTTTTTTTTTGTGCAAGAATAAACAGCTGGATTGATTTTGTTAATAGTCATTTTATATAAAAAATATGAGATATTTGTAATAAAGATAGAAAATAAAACGTTAGTAGTAATTACTGAATATCTAGATTAAAAGCATCAATTTAATAAAGGAGCTAAACAAACAAACCTTTGAGAGTTATTAAAAAAAATTTAAAGGCGTCAACAATGATTTTCATAGACTTTTAAAAAGCATAAAAAATATTCATCGTAATAAACACTTTCATATGCATTTATTATCAGTAAGTACTTAATATACTATTATACTATCGTCAAAGCAATATACATTGCTCTTTGCAACAAATCGTTTATTTTAATTAGTATTTTTGAAGCCACCTAGAAGCAACGGTTACGTTTACAGAGAGCCACCCGAGATACTTAATTACGTTTCATCAAAAAGAATAAAGCATAAAGAGACAGGACTTTGAAAATGTAGTCAAATTTGCTAAAGTATTTTTTTTATTTATTCAAGATTCTGGGAAAGAACATATACAAAGCTTGACACTTACTAACTCCAAAGAGCAGGAAACAAAGTACAAGATAAAGTCACTTAAGCTATTTAAGGCAACGTCACAAATGAGCGCGGACAAATAAGCGTGCGTCAAAAGAGCGCTGCTTTATAAGCGCTGCATCATAAAAACGCTTGTCAAAAAAGAGCGCGTCATAAGAGCGTAAAATTATTTCGAGAAAATCAAGTAATGAATATTTTAGTATTTTATGTGCCAGAGCGTAATGACTATTAAAATGATTAGTCAATGAAAACATTATTATTTATTAATTATTACGTACATACGAAAGTATGGCTCCCCATCCCCATACGTACAATATATAATACATATATTTTTATTAAAATGAAACGCTGATTTTGAATTATTCATTAGATTTGTTCTGTAATGTTTCATTAAATTGACAAATAATTATCGACTCGACTTGCAATAAATGCGTACAGTTATAGGGCAGGTATATGGCTCGTCAGACAGCTATACTTTTTTATTTTAGACAACTATACTTTTTCGTGAATTTTTCGAAAACTAATAAAAAATAAATTTTAAGCGCAAAGTGTAAAATAAATACAATTTGATTTCCTATAATGTACTGAATGCCCTTGCTGCACTATCAATCCAGAAAGTGTGTAAAATAAATTAAATTAAAAATTAAAATGAAAATTATATTAAGAAATCATAGGATTTACAATTGTAAAGGGGAACATACATATAAAAACTTGTTTTAGAAACAATATTTTTATTAGCTTACAAATAAAAATAATAAACTATTATGCTAATCTCTCTTAGTAAATTGATTAGTGTTTTTATAAATCGATATATATTATTCTATAGTTTCGGTTCTCCGGGTATCTGGACAGTAAACTGATCTCTTGGTGCAGAGGTATTATATTAGGTTAACAATATTTACTTGGTGCACCATACCAATTTATTGTCATAATATTTAAGATTATAAAAAGATTCGTATTTATTATTTGCATAAAATATTGGCATAATCCATCTTCTTTTAAGTGGTTATATCTACTATTACTGTCACAGTAATAATAACATATGTATTTATAAATAATTAAATAGAGACTAATATTATTATTTGAGTTGTCGATAGTTGTCAATCGCTGATTTGAATAGTGCGAGCGATATAGCGAGCTCTGCTTGCATCTCGCTCTTTTTTTCTAATCGTTTTTATTTCATAACAGACACACAATATTAACTAACAATTATTCACAATTAGAGCATATAATCCCGTTTCATCCCATATCATAAACATATAGATACCCTTTGAAGGAAAAAAACAGTTTAACACCGTACAACTGTCAAGTATTGGTCTTAACACCACAAGTGTACGACCATGTCCGATGAAATATTTTACAATAAACTTACACTCGTAAATTTAACATTATTGACTTATTTGCATAAGTTAAAAATTGAATATTACTAAAATGTGTTTACCACAACTTTTTTTACCATTATTAAATTTAAAATGGCAAAATTAGCTTCAACAAATGCATTTCAAGTTTTGTCGACGTAAGAGTGTAACGCTCGGACTTACGAGCACAAAGGGTTAACTATATTCGAAAGACATTACCTTGTCGGACGAGTAGCGGGGGCGCGGTGCCGCGGGGGCGCGGGGCGTCGGCGTCGGTTATGGACACCGACTCCGCGCCCGCGCCGCTGCAACGGCCTTGCATAGGCCCAAGTAAACACTAATTTCAATTATACACTGCTTAATTCTAACACATACACTTAATTACACCATTACTTTATAATTAAAAACATCGAAAGGGATATTATTATAAACGAAAACACTTATTCGACAAAAATGTAACGAAACAGTTTACGCGACGGTTGACACATAGCTACTGATTTTTTTTAAATATTACGAGATGCATAAACAAGTGCAAACGAGTTCAAGGTTATGCTTCGTGTTATGTTCATATAAACCATAACGATTCAAATGTCGTGCATCTCAGATTACAAAAATAAATATTATTTATCAAAGGTTGACAATTTGGCTATTCTTAAAATATTTATCTCCAATTCCAATTATTTTAAGGCAACTTGTTATATTTATTTTATTATTTTAATAATGTTGACCTTCTAAAAGTATAATGTCGATGATTTCAACTTTATTTATACGAAAAATATTATTTAAATCTAATTTATATGTGCCAAATTTACGACAAAATTAGTATTTAACGTGCCAGAGCGTAATGACGATTAAAATGATTAGCCAATACAAACATTATTATTTAATAATTACTATGTACATACGAAAGATAGGCTCCCCGTCCCCATATATACGATATATATATATTTTGTACTAAAATGAAACGCTGATTTTGAATTTATCATTAAATTTGTTCTATAATGTTTCATTGAATTGACAAATAATTAACGACTCGACTTGCAATGAATGCGTACAGTTATAGGGCAGGCCCGCCAGACTTTTTTTTCATTTATTTTAGACAACTACACTTTTTCGTGAATGGCGAAAACAATCGCAACATAAATTTTAAGCGCAAAGTGTAAGATAAATAAAATCATCTAAAAATAAATGTAATTGCAAATGGTTAAAACATTAGTTTTGCCAAATTCATTTTAATCATATTGTATAATTATCAAAAAAAGAGTTACAGTCCGTCCAAGATATGAACGCTCATCGTCACAGTATTGGTGAGAAAAAATAATAGAGTGACCATATGAAATTATATGTGCAATTAATTTTTACTTTTTAAATTTAATTTGTTAAGGAAAGTGTAAAATATCACTTTCTTACTTTTTTTGCTTATTTATATACTTATTTGACTCAAAAACATGATAGCAGTTTTGGAATCACTCTCCAGGTTGAATATCTGTTTAATATAATATTTCAAAAAATACCAATAGAATTTTACAGGAACTGTTTTGTTGCTTACAAAATTACACAATATGACAATATTGTGTAATTTTGTAATCAACAAAATTTGTAGGTACGCACATTGAAAAACTGTCATGGATTAAATTGTTATCTATTAAGAAGATTAATCCTTATAGATAGTTGTAAGTCAGTCGTGGTATTTTATATGAACAATGAAAGTGTTTAAAATGGGTAAATTCAGTATATAAAATAGATTTGTTTCATCATAGACACCTTGTACATGTAAAAACCTATATTATTCTGGGATGATCAAATTTTAGGTTTCGTGGCATGTTCCTGTAGTAACGAATATAAAATATACCATTTAAAAGTTCCAAAAATTTATTAAAATTAAGGAACCCAAAAACCAACCGCGATGCTGGTCTTGGCTCATTTCTGACCATAGGTATGGAAATTTTCGATATACAAACATGTATCATATGTGTGGGCTTAATAATATATGATTTTTCTTACAGCTTTAAATATAAAACATTAATCGATTAATTACCAAAAATATATTATATAATATTCGTGATCGGCCAACATTCACGAAAAAGTGTTGTTGTCTAAAATAAATGAAAAAAAAGTCTGGCGGGCCTGCCCTATAACTGTACGCGTTCATTGCAAGTCGAGTCGTTAATTATTTGTCAATTCAATGAAACATTATAGAACAAATTTAATGATAAATTCAAAATCAGCGTTTCATTTTAGTACAAAATATATGTATATCGTATGTATGGGGACGGGGAGCCATACTTTCGTATGTACATAGTAATTAATAAATAATAATGTTTGTATTGGCTAATCGTTTTAATCGTCATTACGCTCTGGCACATTAAATATTAATTTTACCGCAATACTAATTTTGTCGTAAATTTGGCACATATAAATTAGATTTAAATAATATTTTTCATATAAATAAAGTTGAAATCATCGACATTATACTTATAGAAGGTCAACATTATTAAAATAATAAAATAAATATAACAACTTGCATTAAAATAATTAGAATTAAAGATAAATATTTTAAGAATAGCCAAATTGTCAACCTTTGAAAAATAATATTTATTTTTGTAATCTGAGATGCACGACATTTTAATCGTTATGGTTTATATGAACATAACACGAAGCATAACCTTGAACTCGTTTGCACTTGTTTATGCATCTCGAAATATTTAAAAAAAATCAGTAGTTATGCGTCATTCGTCGCGTAAACTGTTTCGTTACATTTTTGTCGAATAAGTGTTTTCGTTTATAATAATATCCCTTTCGATGTTTTTAATTATAAAGTGATGGTGTAATTAAGTGTATGTGTTAGAATTAATCAGTGTATAATTGAAATTAGTGTTTAGTGCAGTGTTTATAGCTATAGTTGGGCCTATGCAAGGCCGTTGCAGCGGCGCGGAGCCGGGGTCCATAACCGACGGCGACGCCCCGCGCCCCCGCTACTCGTCCGACAAGGTAATGTCTGTAATTTTCTGTCTTTCGAATATAGTTAACCGTTTGTGTTCGTAAGTCCAAGCGTTACACTCTTACGTCGACAAACGACAAAACTTGAAATGCATTTGTTGAAGCTAATTTTGCCATTTTAAATTTATTAATGGTAAAAAAACTTGTGGTAAACACATTTTAGTAATATTACATTTTTAACTTATGCAAGTAACTCGATAATGTTGAATTTACGAGTGTAAGTTTATTGTAAAATTTTTCATCGGAACATGGTCGTATACTTGTGCTGTTAAGACCGATATTTGACACTTTTACGGTGTTACTCATTTTTTCCTTCAAAGAGTATCTATATTTTGATGATATGGGATTATATGCTCTAATTGTGCATAATTGTTAGTTAATATTGTGTGTCTGTTATGAAATAAAAACGATTAGAAAAAAAGAGCGATTGACAACTATCGACAACTCAAATAATAATATTAGTCTTTATTTAATTATTTATAAATACATATATTGATTTATTTTTACAAATTATCCATACAATTACGAATAATAATGGATGTTTAAGGAAGTGACGATGAATTTGATATTAACCGTGTTATTATTACTGTGACAGTAATAGTAGATCTAACCACTTAAAAGAAGATGGATTATGCCAATATTTGATGCAAATAATAAATACGAATCTTTTTATAATCTTAAATAATATGACAATAAATTGGTATGATGCGCCAAGTAAATATTGTTAACCTAATTTAATACCTCTGCACCAAGAGATCCGCTTACTGTCCAGATACCCAGAGACCCGAAACTATAGAATAATATATCGATTTATAAAAACACTAATCAATTTACTAAGAGAGATTAGCATAATAGCTTATTATTATTATTATTTGTAAGCTAATAAAAATATTGTTTCTAAAACAAGTTTATATATGGTCCTCTTTTAAATTTGTAAATTCTACAATTTTTTAAATATAATTTTAATTTTTAATTTGATTTATTTTATACACTTTCTGGATTGGTAATCCAATTTCTCACATGTATTTAATGCGATTTAACGGCCTGAACGAACGTTCAACATCAAAGACTATTTCTACTAATTTTAAATCTTGTACAAGTTTCAAGTTTTAGAATAGATCTTTTAATGTAATCATTTTTTATGATCAATTTAAATATTTTTTAAAAACTTTTCCAATAAATTCCTAAATATTTTGGTATGTCCAAATATGGTTTTAATTTCAAATATCATCAGGGAATAACAGTATTTTCATATTTCCAAGGTATCGGGTTTTGTAATAAGAAATTCACTTTTTTTTTCTTCCACTGATATTAATGTATAATTGTCAATTGGAGGTTGGTAAGTCTTTATAAGAGATTTGATCTTGTGTGCTTGTTCAGCTGTTATGTAAGTGTAATTATTTGTGATATGTTTTGATAGTGACACCTGAAGTATATTTGTACAATAAAATTAAATACATAAAACGTAATTTATATACATGCAATTTAATTTTTAAATCCTCGTTCGAACTAGTTGTCTCATTAATTCTATCTAATCGAGCGAAACCTAACCATTTTTTACACTCACTAGCACAACGAGCACGTTACTAGAATTGGGTCGTATAAAACACTCTATAAACACATTCTATACGTCTGTAAAAATATTTTATTTCGTACCAAAACTATGGGCGCGGTCCGCGATTTTTTATTCGACTTTCACATGACATCTTTGGGAATAAATTGATTTCGACCTCGATGAACCGGAAAAACATATTATTCCACAGTCTCCCTCTCGTTCGTTCTTTAATTCTTCATCCCTTGAAGGCTTATCTCTACGCTCGGGTTGTAAACAGGCGTTTTTGTGAGAGGGAAAAAATAGCCCACTACCACAAAAGCGTAAATATTTCGCATAAAATTATGCCTGGGGATGTTCCGTTAAAGATTAACACATTTTTCACGAAAGCCCAAACGCGAATAATACATTTTGAAGCGATTTTAAGCCCAGTATGCGAAGTCGCATCACGGCTCTCTTTGACGTTTGCCATAATTTAAAAATATACTGGGGAGTGTTTGATAAGTCCTGGGATATAAAAAGTTAAATAAAAAGGGACATTTAATCATTTTAAGTGTCAAGGTAAAAGTATGAAAGTTGAATTAAATTTAACCACAATTATAAGCTTGTTACAAAGACCCTTATGATAGAAGACCTAATTATTTTTTTAATGGACCACACAAAAAGATTTTTTTCGTTAAGACTTTTCAGTCAGTATGTTGTAAATTATATTATTAAAGTATTTTTCGTAATATGTTTTGATTAAAGATGTCAAGTGTATGATCAATTAGCTATATTAGCTAAATAAATTAATAAAATAAATAAATACGCCATTGTTTGTGCTTAATACATCATGACAGGCTTCTTGGCGATTATGACCTGCCTAAGTTGTCAAAGCAACCAAAAAATTAGTCGACCCCAATTTTGAAACATCTGGGCCGGATATTGGTGCGTCAAGCGCTCTTTCCGGTCTGAATCTCACGTGACATGCGAATAAGTCCTTTGTCATATTGAGAAAGGTTGTTAAGGAATTGTAATAGGAACAACCGAGTAATGAATAATAACAATATTATACCACGACCAGTGAAAAAACGATATAATATGTACTAAATTCCAATTGTAAATGGGCATTTTTACTATTTAAACTAAGCAATGATTATAAAAATATATATCAATATTAAATCGCATAACATGCCGTCCGGACGGCGGCTTCTGTCACGTACAGCACGCATATTTGCGCGCGATCGAAAAATGTGCTAAATAATCGCAATTTTTAAATTGTCATATTATTAAAATTACGCTACTGATAATTATAAAAGTTTGTGTGGGCACTCACCAATACAATATAAGTGAAAACTTTTCGGTCGTAAATATTCAATCTACCCAAAATCTTTGTCGGCTTTTGCAAAATGCCATAAAGCATAAAAATGATACTTCAGAATACGAACACCACATCTGTGACTATCCTAGAATTTGTCGCAATCGATTCTAAATAAGAATTCGTTATGGTGTGACATTTATATAAACCGATCTATGAAAATACACGAGGATATTCGAAACGATTTTTTTAACAAAATCAAGTACCACTAATTATTTTTTAATTATTTAATTATATATGAAAAAAATATAATAACGATATCTGTTAAAAGAATATACTATCAAAAATATAATTAATTATTTTTGGTGCCCTAAAATATTCAAAGATGTCAGTAAGAGTCTGTTGAAGTCCCTGATAAGCATGTAGTATTATAACTTGATCACATGACCACGATGCAGCGCTCGACATGCGTGTTAACCGAGAAATTGAACCTAGTTACTTGTTCTATCTCAGTTTGCGAAACACGATATCATTATCTCTCTCACTCTCGTCACTTAACACGAGAAAGAGAGCGAAAGGGGAAGTATCTCACCGCTCGCGCTCGAAAGAACAGCTCCGACTTCGGTCCCTTTGACTCGGAAAATAATGCCGACAATGTTCGGAAGCGCTCGATACTGGCCAAGTCAACTGAATTACCCCCACATTACCTCTCGTTCTCGGTAACCTCGGATAGATTCCTAGAGATTTTAGAGCGGGCAGTACCGATCTCGACCGAAGTATCCCACTATATTCTCCGTACTTGGACAACCTTGGCCAACTTCCAGAGAGTGTAGTGAAGACATAACGTCTGTCATGTCACAACGAGATATATATATCACATGATTCAATGAATTTGTCTTACCATGAATTTAATATAACAAAAGTTAGCTTATAAGATAATTGTTCTCTTATCTATCTAAAATGATATATTGGGTTTAGCAGATAAAAATAATTCATAGGTCTAAACCTCGTTTTAATTTACTATATATTTTCAATATATTTTACAATATTCAAAGCATTGTTTCTAATATTATATACATACATATTCGCTTACAACAATTTTCAATACAGAATGTTACATTGTTAGCAAGCAAATTCTATATTGAGATTTTATTCCTTGGCAACTATAATGTAATTGCAACCTTCGTCGCTTCAAAACAAATGCTAACCCCTATATGACCGACATTTAACAACTATAATTATTCGTTTCATCGCGTTTTTATGATAGTTGCCTTCGCCGATTATGAATAAATTATATGCCATTTTATAGAGTGCAACGAAATCGATCGGTCGTCACAATGTATGCCTTATATCATTTCGCACGCGCGTGTTTAATAACGTTCAATCGAGAACACTATTCTCCACCCCTAAAACCGCACCCGCAAATTGATTCGACATTAAGGCTTTCACCAAATCGATTCAGGTGAAACATATTCGGTATTTAATTATTCACCGAATGCGTTTAACGTATACGATAAATTGGAAACCGACAGAACGCAATCAATTGTATACATTTTTGTGCATGGCAACACATTAAATACACACATTTTTACAATAATCATATACATAGTTAACAATATATACAGATTCACAGTACATGTATTTGTATATGTATATATACGAAACGATAAAGATATGTGCACTTGTACCAGTATTTATGTGTACTACTTCATATGCAAATGTGAGTGTTTAATAGATAATAAATACAGTCATCAATAATTCATATGTGAAAATAAGTGCAAAGGTGCCAAAAAGATTTTGCCGAATCTACAAATTAGATTAGATTTATTTTATATGATTAAAAATATAATTGACAAAATATATATGTAAATTATTAATTGTGGTTTAAGCCAGGGTCTGCTTTTATTTTTTGGTTTGTTTCATATATAAAATTACAGTTCCGTACAGTTTTTGTATATTCCGCGCGATACAGTCAAATTAATATTCATAACATATGTTAAGGTACACATGTACTATGAGAATATTAAATAAATTAAAATCTATGAACGTCACACATTTTTGTATAAACGGATTGCTTGATGGCATGCAAAAAGGTAGCGAAACGCGACATATCTGTGCATCCTGTGCCGTTCTACTCCACATAGGTACCTGTTTTTAAAATAACATTTATTGGTAAGCTATTAAAAAGCATATTTATTGCCTGGTAATAATATTTTCGTTAAAGTATATTTGAAATAAAATTTTTGTTATAGTGTTGCGATTTTTAAATCAGAACTTTACATTGAAATAGTTTAACTTGTTACTTGTTTAAAAAGTACCACAAAAAAGTTTAGACATTTTTAAAGCAAATTTTTACATTTACAGATTTTACAGTACAAATAAAAATCATAATTGTAATCCAATGGTAAAAAATATCGCTGAAAATATATATACAAAGAAAATTTATTTTATTTTTCATATTTTTTTTTTTAAATAATATTATTTTTAAATTAAAATGTTAAATCTAGAGCCAATAAACTTGCCAAAAATAAAATTAACCACAACTACAACAAACATCTTCATAGAAAAAATCAATAATATAACTGCAAAAGTGAATATTTAATATTACGATAAAAAAAACAGGTATTTTTTTTAGCTTTTTATAAAAAAATGTAATATTTATATTTTTTAAATTTATCTTTATAGTTATATGCCCAAATCTAAGCTTTTCTGAAATATAAATTACTATACCTAAAGATTAGTTTAAATATGGAAAAAATATTTTTTTACGAATTTTACAAAGAACTTCATAAATATGTAATTAAAAGAAATAAATATGGTAAAGCAACAATTATTATTTTGTAGCGTTATTAATTAAGAAAACATCATTGTTTTACTCCAAAAATTTATTATCATAATTTTAAGCTCAAAACTAAGCTCTTAAAAAAATATTGCCCATAACTAAAAACTAGATCTTACAGAAAATAATATTTTATTATTTACAATTTTTACAAATAACTTTTTTTTTCAATTAAAATCCAGAGCTAATTAAGAAAAAACTCTAACTTATGTTATTTAATATTAAGTTAAAAAAAAATTGTAGCACTTTTAATAAACAAATGTTTTCAAAAAACTTTAAAAATCCATTATCATAGTTATGAGCTCAAACTTAAGATTTTATAAAATGCTATATACTACTACTTTACAGAAGCAAACTTTTTTTAACAATTTTGAGTAATATTTAAAAAAAATACATAATTAAAATCTAAAGCTCAGAAGTAAGCATTTGAAAGATTAAATTAACAATAACTTAGCATATATTTTACAAAGGCAAAACTATCAATAGAGCTAAAATAGTTTATATTATAATAATGATATCAAAAACATTTTTTTATCGCTTTTTTAATAGTTTACAAATATTGTTAATGTTTATATTTAAAAAATCCATTATAATTGTTTCTATTTCTAAAATAAGCTCTTCGTAAATATAATCTATCATACAAGATCTTACAGAGGCAAACTATTATATTTTTTTTACAATATTTACAAAGAACTATAATAAAATAAATAAATTTACTTGCAATATAATATTGTTACAATTTTTTATATAGTAAATATCATTATTTCTACTTTAAAATTCCATCAATTAAATTATTTTCTTTTTCAAAATATAATTAAACATATTACAAAACAAGATCTTGCAGAAAAATATGATTTTACAAATTCATGATTAAAATCTAGAACATAGAAAATAAAGTTAACCTTAACCAAAAAATACATCTTACAGTAAAAAATGCATGTAATATTACATATAAATATTTTTTAGGTAAAATGGATTTAGTGCAAACATAGTAATTATTTACTAAGCTTTTCCTTGAAATATATATCACACTGAATCGGTCAAGCTATATATGAAATGTTTTAAACTGCTATTAAAATATTCACGATAGTCTTGGTTGTAAAGAAAAAACGATAAATTACATCACGAACCATTACATAATTTTTTTATACTTTTGTACTTTAAATATATTTAAAATCATACATAATTATTAAAATAAAAGTAATCCAATTAAAGCTATAAATTAATAGTTTCTTGTATATTATCTTGATACAAAAACCTATTATTGTATTCATATTTGCTGGTATGAGTGCACATATACGTGTAACATATACATTACAGTTAAATGAAAATTTCTACGAACAAACAAAGTTAAACCACAATTAATTTAGTATGTATGTTTGTCTAAAATGGCAGCTAGTTTCAACAAAACAGTAGGGTAATAAATAATTCTGGTTTAACTATATATCGTCCATATAATATAATATTATACACACTGTTTTTTACGATGGTCTCCATACAGTTAAGTTTTGTCTTAATTATTTTATTTACCTTGCTACGGTTCCGAGGATCTCGAAAGTCTTCCTTCGAAGTTTTTCTCCTCTTGTCCTTCAGGATCATGCGAGCCGCCGCGAAAGCCATTTTTAACTTATTTTTTAATAGATAACTTTTTAAAATTTATACTTAAACAACACTTATACGAATATAATTGATCGCAAATAATCTCACTATTAGTTTTAATTATTATGAGTTAAAACTTAACGTTCGTACAAAATTTATCTTTTTTATGAATATTAATATTATTATTTTTAATAATTAACAATTTATCACTTATCAATATTGCTTTTTTATGATTTATTGATTTTTAATTGATCGACGGGGCTGTTCTTTCAGGACATTGACAAAGCGTTTGAGCATGTATCCATAATTAGTCTTTTTGATTGATTCGAGTCTTCTTTTCTTCGTTCGGAGTTAATTTGACGATGAAGCGAAGAATTTATTGTATGCTCTTTGGTACATCTCGCTGCTGGACAACCAGCACGAAGCCGGAAGTTGAGGACAGAATGTGTATGCCTCCACCGCCATCGTCTAAAATTAACAATTCATTACAGAGGGGCCGGGAAAATAGTAACGCAATAAACAATCCATCCGATGCAATTCAAAAGGTCTAATTCGCAGGTAAACGATTTGGGTGATCCGTTCGGATGCGATTAATCCTGTTTGTCATAAAACTTAATTGAGGATCAGCCTACTAAACCCGGATATGGGACTAAAGCGCCTCCGGATTAAGCCATGCCTCGAAATTAATTTATAACGCCTAATAATATCGTCGTTCAATATCCTGGCCGGGATTTGGATAATTTGTGAAGCGTAATTTGTGTACAACGTCGATAAAATAAATACATCCATAAAAAAATGATTGAATGTCTTATTAGGCTGATATTACTCTGAGGATTTTATTTTTAATTTCACAAATATATGTGTAGTCTAAATATCAAAGCCTCTGGCTCATATGAATATGATTAGCTCCATTATGAATTTGTGTTATTTAGTAAAATATTTAAAAACAATCCTTATCTTTGATTTTTTTGCGAGAATCACTCTAAAACACATAAACTTTAATGGAGAAATGTACACAATTTTTTTTGTTGTTTCCTATATTTTATTTTTTATTTCGCTTAAATTGTAAAGGGTTTTGTATTTTTTCTCCTTAAATTTAATCACAAACGGTTTGTTTTGTATTCCTAATTTTTTATTATTGAATTTAAACATGAAAATAGTTGTAAATCAGTAACATGTATATTATATTATATATAATTAATATGTATGTAAAATTATTTATATTTTTGAAACAAACACATAAAAAAAACAGTAGACATATATTTCTACTAGCGAAAATATATTTAAACTGCTAGGCACTAGTGAAATTATATGCTGCTCTAAAATATGAAACTCAATTTGTCAGTTGCGAAACGTCCATTTGCCGTTGTAACCCAAACCTAACACAATAAAAGTTCCAAAATTAATTATATTCTTAGATCTTCCATTAGATCAAGTCCAAAATATTCCTCTTAAAGGAAAATAAGCGAAAGAAAAAGTATCTAGGATATTGTTCCATAATTTATCTGCATTTCGATCATACACCATGTTTTAAAAATATGTTCTATCCGATATTACTACTGACAAGTATAGGTTAAAGTGTGCTAAAACTGAATTTTGGTGAAAAGGAGGACGCAAAAACAATTATCACTTCTCAGAAGTCAAAAATTTACGTCAAAAGCAATAAAATCGTGTGGGCGACGGCACCATTTTATTGCTTTTAACGTGGATTTTTGACTTCTGAGAAAGGATAATTGTATTTTGGGCTCTTCTATTGCTCAAAATTTGGTTTAGATGTACTTCATATAATCTGAGATATTATTTCTCGCCCATCATAGCAATATGAAAATTGTGTTTTTTGGCTGTGAAGTCACATTCTTTAAGGTTAGAAATTATTTAACAAGGAGAGAGCGAAACATTTTTTCCTTCGTGGTTTTGTTTTTGGTAGTGGTCCCAACATCCATACATGGTGTACCCTAAATAAATTATATATAAATAATACATAGGTAAGAAGCCTAATTTTTGTGATTAAATAAATTGTTTTTGTCCGGTAAAGGTTAATAAAAGCTTACTAAATTCTAAGCACGATCGGTAGTCATATGTCTGATAAGATTTCAATCTTATCAGACATCCAACTTTTGCTACTACACCATGTGTATTGTGACATGTTGATGGCATTGCAGATTGACCGTGCGAAGGGTTCATCTCGCCATTTGCAGCTTCCGCGTCAGCTGTGGCTGTCGTTAGGCGATGCTGACGTTTAGTGAGCGGGACCGGAAACGGTGGCCATTGCGATAAGAGCCAGCGCCGGAAATGACGTCACATCATCCCGCGGCGGACGCTAATCCGTAAACTTTCGAGAGATATCGCTGAAGTATACCCACACAACGTACGATTGATAGATCATTATGAAGCCATCGCTTGGTGGGAAAACATATTTTTTCGGTAATGTCTTGGAAAACTTGGGCTGATGGGATAATTTGCAAACACTTGGCGTTTTTTTTTGCAACGTTTCTTTTTAAACTTTGGGGTAATAGATCGTGTGCCTCAGTAGTATGGTAATGAACAGAAAGAAAATACATAAAATATTTAAACGCTAAGCTTTCTAAATATGGATTAATACTAATTTCAGTTGATATTTGCTAATCAAACAAAAACACACACTATGGTAAAATCTATACCAATTAAATAAGTGAATCAGTTTTTAATAATAGCGCAATTTCATAAATAAAATATTGAGTGTCGCTGTCGGGGTTCGAACCCCGAACCCGAGTTACTAGTCTGAGAAGTTATGGATTACGTTATTCTATCCTTTGCCAGTGATGCAAAATACACATATAAAATACTATTGAATATAAAAAATTCAATAATTTCTCACTACTATTTTTCGAGTGTCCGTGATTTTCGATATTTGGTTTATTTTAACGAGAGTTTGATACAGTATGTGCGTGTGTTTTTTTATCTAGGCTCTCACGTCGTTAGTGTCCCTCATTAGCATATGTCACCCTGGGCGCTCGTTAAATTTCCGACTTTGGACACACTCTAGTTTTACTACGACCATTTGGGTCAGGCATTTATTTGATAGGGCATTACGTTAAACTCGGTCGGGATAAGATCGAATTGATCGCAGGAGAGTCCATGAAAACTCTGTGTATTGACCATTTGGGAGAATAGGTCAAGATTTTGAGATATTTTATTATGTTATTGCAAAGCTGACTTTGACTTGACAAGTTTAAACAATAATAAAAAAAATAATTAATAAAAAACAGCAATGATACACCATCCAATGTATTTTTTTTGCTCATCATAGCCATCGCCGAAAACGACATGTACTCACTCCCTCTTGTAGAGACATCTTAGAAATTTCCTGAATTCACAAACAACAAGGAGTACTTCGTTTTACTTCGGTTCCAGACAATAAAGCCATATTCAAGTACGCTACAAACTAGCGTATCGTACAGAATAAATTATTGAAGCGACAAGCGCTTCGTATAACGAAGCCGAGCATTCTAGACACTTTATCGCAAACATTGGCGATGAGGCGTAAATTTTGTTTGAAAATATTGAAATTATTGTCGTTTTCATGTTTTTTTTAAAATATGATCAAATTTTGACTCAAGTTGCCGACATTTATGTCCAATGATCCGACTGACTATTTAAAAATATTTCGCGATTAAAATATATTAATCACTTATTAAATTTTGTGTTTTATTATATTTTGCATTTATTTCAATTTTTATGTGTTATATTTTCTATTTTAATGTTATTTTTTTTATTCGTTATTTTTTTATTTCTCTTTTCAAACCCAACTTCAGAAAATAAAAGATTGCAGAAGCCGCCGCTTCTCTCTTCGCATCTCTTGGTCCAGTTAAATTCGCTTCAAAAACGCTCACATTGAAAACTGTATATATATATATAACTAACATATACAATCTGTACGTAAATATCTCAATTATTGCACAACAATTAAATACCAAACAAACAATAAATTTGTCTTAAGTGAAAATAAACACATTTGACCCGAAGGTCAGGATAGTATTGATTTTTTTACTACGACTTGTTGTTATTAAAAATATTTTTTTGCTGGACTGATATTTACACAACAGCAAGCTTATTTATTTGGTAAACATAGCGAACCCTGTTTGTTTAATTAAAACATAAGTTTATAGGCAATCTTGAAAGCCTAGCTGCGAAAATTAGTCCCGGTATAATGTAATAACTTTAAAGTCGGGCTTAAAACTGTAGAAATGTTGACCCATAAATAATGGCAACGCACTAGTGTCCATTATTATACGGGTAATAAAAAATACTCTTGCACAAAATTACACACTGTTTAAGTCCTCGAGTTTTATGCACCATAAATTCGCGCACAAACGTTCCGCCGATGAAAATTATTTTCCAAAGATTTATGGCGTCATTACTAACATTTTTATGGTTAGGAGCACTAACAATGGCTGTGCACATACGGTGACATACACAGACATATGTATACATATTCCCCGAACGTACACATTGAACTTGTCAAAGTACTTAAAAATTATGCTTTCGAGCGAAGTAAATATCTATATAACTGTTTAACTGCACCAAAACTTTGGCTTTCTTTGCTAATTGTCTGGTTACCTCACATTTTCTCTTGAGTCGAATATCTTGATTAAGAATAACGAGCAAAGTTCTACTTTGAGTTTATTTTATTCTGGAGAATATTCAGATCTTCTCGAACAGCTATAAAATAAAACACGAATGAGGTGTATAAAGGCAAACGTTGCAATCTTGCGAATTCAATAAATAAATTAGTAATTTAGTCTTGTTTACTTCATAAATATTTAAATATTTTTGTTGCTAAATGGCAAGGTTTAATTGTGCGATAAAACTACATATTGATGATATTATCATATGCATATTTTATTTATGTATTTTTTATTTTGTTTTGATAATAAAAAAGTACTAAGATAGGATCTCTGTGGTACTCCAGAATAAGAGAAATATTCATTCGAGCGACGATTGCGAAGTACTTACTACGCACGTTTATTTTTATTTAATAAAAATCTATCGATATTATAGCAGTTTTAAAATCACGTAAGATTTGTAATGTTATCTAATAAGGCTTTTATGATCTAGTTGTCTACAAAGATTGATCTAAGTAGCTGAATTAAGGTTGACGTGAAGAGAGAAGCGGCTTCTTTCTGGCTTATCAAAGTCTTAAGGTCGACGCTTGGCCTTTATCCTCGGAAAAATAATAGTTAGCGTGATTAGTTCTGATTTTTGCTTACTGGAGGATCCTAATGATAGTGTATTTCAAAAGAAAATGGTTTAAGTACGTGCTGATTTACTCTTTTAAGATAGGGTAGGTGCTTGGCTCTTTCTTACTTTCGAGTCTCGCGCCAATGTGACGATTTTGGGGTGAAAACATACTTTGTTACATTTTCATAAAAGTGATTTTAAATTTTAGGCATAATAATTATATTTTTTAGTGACAATAAAATATAAAAAAATTAAATTTAAATAATGTATAGTCCTTATTATATTAGTCATGGTCGGAATAAATATAAAATGGTCAGAATAAAAATATAGGACGATTCTGAATAAATAAAAATGTTATAACATTTATAAATATAAAGGAAAACATTAAAATAAATACACACATTAGATTCTTAAAAAATACTGAAAATAGGAATAATTTTAATATCCCTCTCGCGTGACATATACATCGGTGTTAAGCTTTGTCCTTGCATTATGAATGCCCTGACGCTATCTACTACATCCGGAAAGTGTCGTTCCGGTGTATTATCGTGAATGTTTTAAAGGATACGGTGGAAATTTTTAGTGCCTCGAAAAGCGGTGGCCGTTTTCGGGGCAGTTACGTAGCAAATTTTCGGCGTTTCCTCGTTAATTTTGCATGACCACTCCTCTTAAAGGGACCCTGTGAACTTTACGCCCCATTTGCTCCGAAATCATCGCTGTGTAAATAAGAAATTGCCTCATGAATAAGGCGATGAATCACGTAAAAGCGTTTGCGTTGATTCATACTAAGGTATGAGAGCTGTAAACTGTCTAAAACAACATTAGGATATGTTATAATGTAAAGACAGATTACTGGATCTTAGACCCTGTAAAGACGCTGTAACTAACATAAAATCCTAAGAGAACTAAGGGACAATGTTATGCATGGAGATGTTGAAAGCAAACTGACTAAATGGACAGATTAATATTATACCTCTCAGATTAGAGATTTAAATGAACTTTAATTAATTTATAGATTGACTTGTATTATACATAAATATAATATAAATAGAATACTATAAATTTATTTCATTAAACATATCATATCATTAAACATAGGCAAGATATAGAACGCTTAAGTCTGTAAAAACCGCACGCGATTCAAGATATTCCATTTTAAAAAATATTATGTTTTCTGTCAATAGAGACACATACTCTTAGTAAATTCTAGTAAATTCATGAGCACTTTAAAATAGAAAAAAAAAGTAGTCAGTTGTGGCAAATATAAAACCATTTTTTATTAGTTTGTGGATGCTATTAATTTATCACAAATAAATGACTAACGTATAAATGTCAATAACCAGCTATAGGTTTGATAAAAATAAGTAAATAAAGTGAAATGCTGTTTTCGTTGCTCATGCGTGCAAATTAAGCATTTTTATAGTGTTTGAGATATTTGTGAAAAGCCATGGTAGACTATTTAAAAATAAATATAATTTAAGTAATCTCAAAAAGCGATTATTTTTTTAATAAAAAACAGTAATAATTTATCCAAAATTTTGTAGGGTCTCATTTTTAAAACTCACAATAACAAGATAATAGCGTAAAGGATGGGACCACACACAAAAGCCCTCGTTACGACCAGAAAAAATCGCATAATGTTTTGAACTGATAAAAAAATTATTATATAATATGTGTATGTACATCAAAGTTTTTTATTTTGCCAGTTTAATTATAACAAAATGTTTTAAAAACTATTTATGTATCCTAAAAACTAATTTTCAATTTAGAGAATATATCTTTTGAGAACATTAACACCAAGTTCAAGACAATCACAATACACAACGAAGTAACTCTGAACTCGTACAAGCCTTACAAGTGTACTACACTTTTATAATCTTGTTTAGCCGAAATACATTAAATTTTGCATTTCGGCGAAATTTTATTCCGAAACGAGAAAACTTTCTGCCGTATATCTTCCTCGCTTTCGCGAAAGGGGTCACCGAGAGATAGAACGAAAATAGTTTCGCCGAGACACTCAGTCATCCCGTCGGTCTTCTTCTTTCACTTTTTTTCTTCTCTTCTCTCGTTTGTGTGTTGTGCTTGCACCGACAGCAGCCGGCAAGCTGGAGCTGGAGCCTTAGCTGGCAATTTGCCAGCAGCAGAAGTAAGGCTAAACAATCCAAAGTTACATACACAGAAACATACACCCATACAAAAGCATACTCGCACGATTTGTTGTTGACCATTGAGACGCTGCTGCCACTATCTCCGAGAGGGTATATTATTATGTTGGAATGACATTTTTGAATGTATGTGTATGTTCTTAGCACAGTCGTTAAACGAAATAGTGGGAAAAAAACCAGCGAAACGTCGCAGACTGTCGTCAAGGTTCTATCGAACATTAAATAAGTAAAATATTTATAAAACTCAACTAAAATAAATGTTAAACATATCGATGTACTCTAAATAGAAAGTTTATCTCTCATACATGTCTATTAATTTAATTAAATAGGAAAATAATTGTGGTTTATGAAAGATGAAACTAACACATATTTGATAACTAATCTAAAATCTGAAAATTTAGGTTGTGTCTTTAATTTTTTACTCTGATGTAAAAAGTTGTCAAAATATTTCAAACAAGTAATAATCTATTGACAAACTGTCTGGCGAGTATAGTATATGAGGTAATATTTCATAGCGCAACTCATTTAACTTTTGGAGGGTAAAACGTGCGATGTGTGCTTGCGCATTGTCGTGCAAGAGAATTGGATCATTTAGATTGAACAGTGCAAGGACTAAATGTGGTTATTTTCATTTTTTGATTACAACTCTCAGCTGTAATGGTGTCACCAGGATTTATTTTCTTAATAAACTATTTTAAAAACAGAACATTAGTTCAGTTTAAGTATATGCTTTTTGGCGCAATTTTTATTGAACAATTGTTTAGACCATTTTTTTCTATATTATGGCAAACCAAACTAAGTACAAATCAGCTATCAGCTGTCAAATTGGCTGTCGCTAGAAAAAGTGTGCCAATTTGAAATACAAACCTCTAAAAAACATATTTTATAAAATTTAAGACATATTATTAAAACTTTTTTTGAGAGTTTTATTTACGGCACTACTATACTATACTAAGCTAATTAAGTTACTGGACATTACTCATTAAGCTAATGCAAAAAATAAATACGCGTTAAAAGCGCAATAAACCAAAATAGAAAAGTGTATTTTTGACATTCTGAAAGATCCCAACGGATTACCGTTCTAAAATGGACACATTTTAACATGCCCAACAGCATATGGAATGTGATACATGGAGTGTTGTCACATATGCAAAATATAGCTGTGAAACAAAAGTTAATATTAAAAATACAGCAAATCTAATTTCACTCACAACACATTGCAGTTGTTAACCGTTTGAGCAGTATGGCCGTAGATGTACGGCGGCTGATCTTTTACTGTACCTCAGATCGTTATATATTTACATATATAACTATAAAAATAATATATGATAAACATTGTATTTATATATTTTTTTTTATTTGATTCTAATAATGAAAATAATACCAATAAATTAACGAGTAAATAAAATATGTCATTAAATTTATAAAAAAATATTGAGAGCCTTTGAATTGATATAAAAAATTCTACAAAAGCCGAAAAATATATAAAAATATGTAAATTAAATTAACGAAATTTAATATTAAAAATGTGGAGCCAAAATAATCAAAGCTCGCCCAAAGCATACCTTACACGAAACCGCATATCATTTACTTTTGAGAGAAACCTTCATTAAAAATTTACTCCAGACAAACACACGAGAGTTAATTTACACTCGCAACAAGAGTATCGACTCACAAAGCAGCCGATTCCCTCTTCATGCGAGTTCGTAGTCCAGCTACGAGACGCAGTCTATGATTACATCACATATTTACAAAAATTACCCAAATTTTATGTTTAAAAAACATTGATGTACATTTAATACTTTTTTTATAATTAAATATCTATGTCTTTGATCATATAAAAATAAATAATAATAAAACTATATTGTGGACAACAGTTTGACAAAAAATGAAAATATATTGATAGGTTGCATATTTTTTAGATATACTAAATCTTTGTTAGACATTTAACTAACGAAAAATACAAATGTCCTCCTACTTCGATTTTATCCATATTTTACAGCACCATCCAGTTTTCAGACTCATCCTCTTTGAAAATAAAAAAATGCGGATGACCCTGCAGCTGCATTTATATTAGGATTCAGATTTTAAAGATTACGTCAGCCTTGATCGGGTGAAACCGATTAGAAGCAGATTATTGATCTAAATCTGATACGTGAAAGATCAGACTGCAAGGCTATTAGGAGACCCCAAATTATTTTAACACGACGTCCTAAAAGATGTCTCTAATGAGAGTTTAAATGTAATTTTTCCCCACAACCTTCTTAGTGAGGTTCTACAACTTATAAAAAAGCCTTTTTGCGAGTCCTCTCGAGTCGTTACGAGACTCGAGCAGGCAGCGAAAATTTACGCATACGTTAAATTTCCTTTCTCGTAAAATGTTTGAGGCTGATTAAAAGCGGTCTTGTTTTTGTAGATTTCCTTGCCTTTTGCGTTGCTACAATTACATTACAGTATATTATAAAAATCAATGCAGTATTATGATATTATACTGAGGCAACAACAATGGGAATAGAAACATATGAAATGTGATGCTACAGAATAATAAAATATGTAATATTTTTAATAGCCTTAATATATTTTGAAACGGACTAAAATAAATTGTATGACATATGTACCTATATAGTGAATTTCGCTTTAATATGCAAGTTTATATTCTAAAGTAACACTAATTAATTTAAATGTAAACATATATACAATCCTTGAGATTTCACAGTATCTTAGAGTGTACACTTTTACATTACCACGACCCGCTCGTTTTATGTGTGTTTAATTTAAACTTTACAACTCTCGGGAAAACCACTAGAGACCACTCAGTTAGGGGTTGGTAAAAAAAGAAATAAAGGCATTTTGATATAGAGCAGAGAAACCGAACTCGGCCGATAGGGATCTTTGCCTTGAAGTATACGCTTTCTTGGTTTCCAATCTGTTTCGGCTTATCTTTAAGTGCCTTGTTTATACACACACACTCTCCAATACATTCTCGTTCGAGAGCTGCTCAAATATGATGTGTATATAAATAAATACAACATCTTACTATACGTAAACCGATTTGGCGGTAATTCTAAATATTTATTTAGCAAATTAATTAAATTAAAAAAAAATTACATTGAAACTAACATTTTTTTTACAAATACATAAATTTTACATTTTTTTAATAGGACTTGCAACAAAATAAATATAATACTAAAATTAAAAGCAATAAAAAAAAATAAAAACACATTGATTGATTTGGTTTATTAAGATTTAATATAAAAGTGCTCAATAATTAATAACCTATAGCAAGATTTTAATTTTTAATGTTTCACAAGTTTTGTTGATATTATATAATACGTTACTATTTTTTTTATTTTAAATAAATTATAATAAATAAATTATTATGAAATATTTTATAAATAATGTTAAAACAATTTTTCACCTACTCTAATTATATTTTACAAAAGTTAATTATTTAGTCTAAAAAACAGACGCATATTATTTTACCTCGCAGCAAAATATTGAGTTTTTTATTAAAAAAAATCTATTATTATTTTAAGATAGGCAAACTACATACAATTTTCAGTAAAACATAAAATTATATCCAAATAAAATAAAATTGAAAAATTTGTACAAAGCAGCAATAAAAGCTAATAAGAAAAGTTACATTAAAATGTCTCTATCTTTATAATAAAATTATAATGAGTTTTGTGTCACTCTTATTGAAATGAAAAATTAATAATTATATAGGTTAATAAAACAAAAATTAAATTTACTTATTCAACAGAACAAATCTGTACTATTTTTAGACTTATAATACATTTTTCGACACACAGTTTATAGTGAAAAAAAAAACACAAATCCCTATTTAAACGCTAATTTTCACTATCATTATTCACAACTAAATTAGCCTTCATATTTCATAGAGTAGACAAACTTTTTGATAGCGAACATAAAATTAAATCGCTCTACTAATATTTGTAATATAAAAAACATTTACATTATGTTCGAGGGATATTAAAAAGATAGAGCAAGTACTATATAATAAAATAGGAGCCATTTTACTGAAATGGAAAAGACAAAATTTAAAATGAATCAGAAGGAGTATACCAAATTTTTTGTGGCATTTGTGACAAAATTTACATTGATCAGACAAACCGTTCGATTTCAGAAACTTTTGTCAAACCAATTTTGCAATTTTTTTAGCAATTTTGTCAAACCACACACTCGATGAAAATCGCCATAGTAATTTTGTTATAACCAAAACTTTAGGCAAATTAAAAAACCAAATTGTAAAAAACTATAGAGAAACAATTGAAAGCAAAATTTAAAAAAAAGTAGTATAGAAAATAAA
Organism: Plectrocnemia conspersa; assembly: GCF_051122295.1. Lineage (NCBI taxonomy): Eukaryota > Metazoa > Arthropoda > Insecta > Trichoptera > Polycentropodidae > Plectrocnemia > Plectrocnemia conspersa. The sequence continues at coordinate 3,510,009 of NW_028277173.1, forward strand.
AGAGATGATGCAAAAGCAATTTCGGATACTTAATTACAGATTTTAAGCCAAGTTAAATTAAATTAAATCAAAATTAATACATATACAAATTTATTTAAACAAAATAATTCGTAGGTTAATGCATTTGTTGTTTTCTTAGCAACAAACAAACAAAAAAATATCAAAACACAAGGTCGAATCAAAGTCTGCGGTGGCTGATATTACGCCCTAGATGATGACCCCAACATCGTTAGTCGAAACGTTGCCAAACGAGATGAGATTAAGAAAAACCACAATATGTAAGCCCTAACATTTTTGAAAATCTTAGTAATATGTTAATAAATCCGTTAAAAAAATGAAATATGTTTAAAATAAAGGAGAGGATGGGTCAGAAGATCCATCGTCGTCGTGTCAGGACGCGCCCGTTGGTGTCGGCGTATCTGCTCGTTGTACGTATCTTATTTAATATATTTTATCTCATGTATTACTTATTTCAAACAATTAAAATTTTACTTCAAAATTATTTTTAACCGCGACCTACGATTTTTTGATCTCATTAAATAAAAAAATTGAGTTTATTTGCAATGCAACGCGAAATTTTAAGACTTAAGGTGCCTTATATTTTGCCATATAATAAGCACCAAATACTAATAGTATGGTCAGTAAATAATACCTGAATAATCTGGTTGTCTGAAAAATAATATCTAAACCTTAGAAAATTTCATATATTTTTCGAGATTTTCATAATCTCAAAGAAAAATATTTTTAAAGATAAAATAAATAAAATCAAGCTTGGTTGGGCATAGTAACATTTATATATAGTTCATTTTTGTGATAGTTAATAATTGTTGAAGTATAACTTATTACTCTAAGTAAATAAATCACTAATTTGCAGACTGATTTTGGAGTCGGTCGACGAGAGGATTTACCACTGTCGATCGACCGGATTTATATATCACGTGAATCTAACAATAAATGATTTAAAAGCATTTTGGACTTAGTATATAAATTCAATTTAGTCTTAAAAACATATTTTAAAACTTTACCTGCAGGTTTTTGGTTGTATAGATTTTATTTTACTTGACATTGATTTTAAATTGTCATGTTCTTATAAGTAACCATTAACGATACACAAACAAAGATAGCACAGCCCAACTTTACCGATTAAGATGAAGCAGCTAAAGTTTCTTTTATGCATAGAAAAATCATGGATACTATTAAAAATAGCATTTTTATTAGTATCCATGATTTTTGACATTTCTATGTGTTTTTTAGGCAAATAATTAGATAACTCTTAATGTGATCTTTTATAATCCTACATTTAAAAATTTTATTATAGACGGTGACTAGATTAGACTACTGCTTGTATACTCTCTAATATTTCTGAAGTGGCTTTTAATATTTTCAATACCTCAAATTTTCTTTGCTTTTCATCGATCCCGAGACATTTAATTTATTAGACGCCTCAGATTTCTTTAAATTGAATTCTTACCACTTGAGTATAAAAGTTTTGTTTATTCGAATAAGTTTAGTAGTAGTATTGATCGTGCCCCTCCCCATCACGAGTCCCCTGTTTAAGGGGGCGGCGCCACCCTTAGCAAGGCTCCTCGGCCACGGACTACGGATTTTACGATGTAATTATGCTGTTCTGCAAACGGACACGTCGGACACTTTGTTTGCTACCAGAAAAATAAAATAAAAAATTACAGCACGCCACTGGATTCCATTGTTCAATTTGATGCGTTATCGGCCAGTGATCTAGGAAATGCGCAAAATTTGCTATGTTATTTGTAGTATGAAAATTAGTTTTTTTCGCCTTATCAAAATGCGATTTTTGACGTTTGTAATTTTCTGTTGATTACTCTTTGAAATTTGCCTAATTTATCAGATATGTTTGTGCGATATCATTGTACATAATAAATTAAGTTCAAACTACAAATTACCACTTATTTTTATTTATTTAGGTATATCTAAAAACGTATTGTTTAGTTTAATTTTTGTCTGCTTAAAAATGCCAAATAAATCAAAATTTGGGGTTAAGCATAATACAAAATTAATTTGTTAAGTGTCGATTAAGTGAGCTTCAATGGTTGTAAGCTTAAGGTCTATGATAAGTCTCTCTAAAAATCATCTAGAGTATAGAATGAAAACAAATAGCTGCAGCCTACTGGTTTATTTATTTTAAACTGACATAGGCGATAATGAAATATCCCTATTTTTCTATTAAAAACAAACATTATTTTATATTTGAAAAAACACCATAACAATACATTTTCATATTCAACGGTTCCTTTTTAGCATAGCATTAATAAATTGCGTTAACGCTGTACGATATCGTGTGAAATGTAGGTTTTACTACGTAAAAGCGGCGAGAAACGGTCTTTTACCTTGGTCGGAATTCCTTTGCTAATGACTACAATAGAATTCCTTTTGCGTCTCCAAAATGTTTGCTTGCCGTTGTTTTTTTGTCATTCGTGTTACAATAATAAATATACAGGAATTTGTTTGGAAAATAATGCTATTAAAAAAATGATCTACAAAATGTTTTAAAGATCCATAAAAATCGACCATCTGAAGTTCATTAGTCTAATATACACATAAAAAATATATAATTTTTCAAAGCGACACATCTTGTACGCCCATACACTTTGTCATCAATCATGCTTGTAATTATTTACGCTGTGAAAACCCATACCTAAGTATGTATGTATATAATATACATATGTTCATAAAACCTACTACACCCAAGTAAATATAAAAAAGTAATTTGCAACGTTGGTGACCCGCGCCATCACGATAATTTTAGATTACGTACATACACGGTACTAGTATATTGCAAAACCCTAATAGGTTGTTCGATTAGTTATTTTTCTACCTGAGCTTTCATATTTTTTTACTGCATCTACAATCTAAGAATCTCAAACGGTTTGTGTATCGGAACTTTCGGGAAATTTCTCGCAGTGCTAGTTTTTATATTCGTTTCATATAAAAAAATAAAGCGTGGTAGAAAAACAATGAGTAAAAATTTGCAAGAAAATTGTGGTGGAAAGGGAAAAGTGTCGAAACGCGTGTGAGATTAGTCAAGTGGAAAATTCTTGCGATAAATCATTCGGCTGGTCAACGCTCCATTGGGCATTTGTGGAAATGTTAAGGGAATAATATATTATGTGTACACCTAGGCCATAGTGGAAGTTTGCGATTGGAGAAAAAAGGATAAATTCAGAGTTTGCACCTTTTTATTGAAACGTAACATGCTATCCATATGACTATAATATTGATTTTATAATTTGGAATTGAATATAATTAAGGAACATTTTTTAATCATTATTTTATTAGCTTACACATAAAAAAATCAACCCTTCGAAATTTTTTATTAAAAAATCAAACAATAATTGTTAGTACACATATTTCAAATATTTAAATAGCAAATAGTACAAAATATTCGATTATTTAATTAAATTAAATTTTATAAATAATATAGCAAAGCTCGATTTTTTAATTATTTCTGCTGCCGAAAATACTCATTTAATTGCTATTGATGTTGTGTACACAAAAATAATATTACTTTAGATAGACTTTCAATTACACAGCGTTTATATTGTTAAAATATGAGATGGAAAAGTAAATACCAGGTCCATAACCGCATAATATTAATTCATAAATATGCGTAATTTATGAAATTTCGGCAGTTTTTTAGTATGCAAAATTTGTCAGGTTTAAAGCTATGCAATATAATAAAAATAACAGAAATATTTGAAAATATATTTAGTTAAATAAAGTGTTTTTAGATTTGATGCAATATTTTTTATAAATTTGTTTTAAATATTTCGCTACAAAATATCAAATAATACTTTATGAATCTTTGCACACATATTTTAATAAGTAATAATTAATAATCAGGCAAATATATTGAGTATTATACATATAAGAATATTTATATTAGAGTCGAGATCATTTTAACTTAAGGGGCGTAAGCCCAATGCGTTACAACAGGGCTAATATATACTAAATGAGTCAATTAAAAATAATAAATACGTAAATAAGTAAGTTTTAATAACCACACTTTTCAGTCAAAATATAAGTTAAATTTATTTTATTAAATATTAAGCATTTTGTGTATTTTAATTTATAATCAATATATGTCAATATGTAGCTGGGGCCAGTTTTTAAAAATAGTACATTTTTGATTATTAATTATGAGATACTTTTATAATGTGGTATTTATATATTTATTTTTTATCTGTAGAATTTATAGATTTTCATAAAAAAGTTTTTTTTAAATTCATATACTTAATTTATTAAGCATTAAAAAAATAATAGCGATGAGAATTTACTAATCGATATTTCGACTGCGATATTCATGCCATTGTCACGAAATTAAAGTGTTTCTCTTTCTAGAAAATGTATACATTTTTTTAAACCTTATTGTTTAAAATATGAAAACAATAGCATTTGTGTTTTTTAAATAAATTAAATATTGAATATGAAAGTATTTTGACGATATATTAAAATGTACAAAACACGACGACTGACATTGATTATTATTTCTTTCTTATTGCAATAATATAATTACTAGTTAAATATGATTTTTATCTGATGAATATTTTAAATCGCTCAAACTGTTTCAAGTACAACATATTTTTATGTTTTTATAAGTTTGATCGAGCATTACAGATGAGCTTTTCTTAGATTTTCCTAATTTCATGGATTGATATTGTGATAAATTAATAAAATAAAATTAAGCTCATAGTAAAATCTACTGATTTTAAGCTGTTGTTTTTTTTTTAATAATACCATAGTAGATGTAATTGATTTATAAACTTTAGTCTGACTATTTAATGGTCATTGATTATGTTAGCCTGGTTGTTACGCATTGGACTAATGCCGGTTATGTTGCATTTTTATATCATTTTTTAATTTGCGCGGTAGATAGATTACACTGAAAATTATGTGAATCGTGGCATAGAACATATAGAAAAATTAGTAATTAGTTCTATTGATTTTAAATCCGCTTAAAGCGAGAATTGAATTTCATATAAAATAGAGGCATAGTCTTAAAAAATCTTAAGTGTACTGATTTAAAAGCACAGCAAATTAAAAAATTGAATATGCTTATCGTATATTATTTTATAAATAATTTATATTACTTCTCTGCCATATCCTAATGGCATAGCATAATCTTGTTTTAGAATGATTCAAAATTATAACTTATATTATATCCAGAAGCTGGATAATTTGGATTTTTTTTATAAAATCCAAAAAAAATCTTGATACTGCGTGCAAAAGTTTTAGAATTATTTAGCAGTTTATTTAATATTCCAATCGTTATTTAAAAACTATTTTTCAAGTTATTGACTAATGGTAGAACTTTTAATATGTGAATGGCGAACACATTTTTTAAAGCTTTAATATTTTATGTGCAAAAGAAATAGTAATACTAAATAACATATTAGTATAAAATGTAAAATATTTATTTTTTTCTTAACCGCGTGAACTATCTTTGAATATATTATTTTTTATATAGCCCATCAATTTGTTTTTTATAAGTATTTATATATACCCATTTGTAAAATACAAAAGTACTGTAAAATATGATTAAGACAACAGAGCTTAAAATGGGTTCAACTGTAATTATTTTATGAGGTCAATAATAAATGTAACGCATTACATATTTTAGATAAGTAGTAAAAGTTTTTTCATTAGAATATTATCTGATCTATCTAGCCCATAGAATTTTCATGCTAATTTTTTTTATGTATATTAGAATTGTATATATACCGAAATACCGAAATCTTCAATTTGTTCCTGAAAAGCTTTCATACAAAATGTTTTCATTATAACGAAGACTGATTCCAGTATAACGAAATATTTTTAACAAAATTTAAGAATGACGTTACAACTTGACACAATATTTATTAAAATTCAGTTCATCTTTGACTTGGCTTGTGCCGGATGTGTTCACAACCGACATTCAAGGTGTTTCGGTTACCCTCAAACTTTTTTTATGAAACATTTTTTTAACAAATTTTATTGTGTTTATTATGGTATCTCTAAAAATGGACAAAATTTATATTGTAAGAGGGTATTTTAATGTTGTAGTAATATGGAAATTTAAAATAAAAAAAAAAATTATCATCTCCCGTGAGCTTCCCTATACTTAAATTTTACTGTATTTAGAAGAACATAGTTTATTTATGAAAGTGTGATCACTAATATAAATTAGAAAATAGCGAACAAGAACGATGCTTAATTTCCAAGGAAAAAGTTGAACAAACTTATTCGAATGCTTTTATAAGGTATAGATTAAATCGAATTAAATTTTAGAATTAAGTCACTTTCAAAAAGAGGATGAAAACAATGTTTTGAATTCACTAAAACTTAATGTTAGTGATTATAGATGTATTTGTAAAAACATATGGAATAGCCTGAATGATGCTAAAGGAAACGCGACTAGTTTACAGCTTTAGAAATACGATTTGTGAGACTTTTGTATACCGTATACAAAGTTTTAAGCAAGCAATTGAAAATATATCGTAGGGAAATAAGGAGATTTATATTACGGTTCTTAGTTTAATGCCGAGAATAGTCTAGTCTTTCCAAAATCATACTGCAAGTTAAAAATGTACGACTAAAACAAACGATTGATAGCTCAAGATTGTTTGTCATAGAGTAATTTTTTTTATTTATTAAATCTATAATTATTATGGTTCGATTATAGCCTTCTGATTTTCACGTTATTTATTATTAACGTAAATTTTTTAAAGCCTTCTTTTAGGGGCATTAGGATACGATTCCCCAATTCTCGCATAAAGTTTTATGCTACTAAGCATTTCTTTAAAGTAAAAAATGGTGCTATCAATAATTAAACTCGAGAAATTTTAGTTTGGGTTTCGGAACGTCTTCTAGAATCATGATCGATTCCTCTTTTAATGTCGTTAGAGCCAGAACGTCCGGACTAGCCAATTCCCCTATGGCTGCACCGTTCGGCTCCTTAAAAAGCTTAATCCTACAAGGTACGGTTTGTTTCATTTCATTTTAATATTTTATGATTTTTTCTTTCTTACTATATATTATTTTTTTGTCTCGCTTGTATTATATTTTTTGTGAATTTTAATTATAATGCGTATTATTATTTGGCCATCGTGACGCATTGGAGTAATCTTTAGATCATGGTAGTTCTAATTTAATTTAAATTAGCAAATATTATATATTTTCTGAAATTGTATGTATTTATCTTAATGCTTTTATTATCGCATATTAATACAAAAACTGATGTGCGTCAGAAAAGTAAACAAAAATAACCTGACAGGCGTAAGCCCAATGCGTTACAACGGGCAAATCTGTACCTACTGAGTAAGTCAATCAGACCTACAAATAAGTATTAACCATCAGACTAAAAGTCTGGGAATCAGTAACATCTATATTATTTATTATAAATTATTATGTGGTATACAATTAATAATCAATAGATGTCACTGCAGCTAAGGCCGGATTCTTTTTGATAAATAAAAATTTGAGTGCCATTGCCAGGACTTGAACCCACAGCCTCAAAGTTATTAGTCTAAGAAGTTATGGACTACGCTATTCCGCCCTTAAAATATATGAATCTGTATATTCATATAAATAATTATTGATTAATTACCAATCATTTATTTTATAATTTTAATCATTTATTGTATAATTTTAATGAAAACATGTCATGTACAAGAACGCCTTAGGTTATCAAATACCGAGACACGCAGTATGTACCACTTTGGCCTGACACTTTTAACTCGAGATAAATTTAATGACGAAGTTTAAGACCCTTATCCATCTGTCAAATCGCAAAGTAAAACAATGAAAAAGTTGCGTAATCGCTACACATTATACATCTGCTTGGTATTCTTCTCCATTGTGTAAACTCAATCCGAATGCCGTTGCACGGACCCTTATTGTTTTACCGCTTTATCTTACATTCGTGTAGACATATCAAGCAATCTATATAAGATAGATACCAGCATGGTACCGACATAAACATACATCACCCACATTCAACTTAGGATCTCATTTCAGTTGAAACGGTGAGGGACGATCCCTTTGAGAGAAGCATTTTTACATATTTCATCCCAAATTGATATCCGGTTGTGTTTGCCGTAGGAAAATCATCCCTTGGTAATATCCCGACCAATTGTGGATTGTTCTTATAACTTTCGGAAGTTGTTTTATCGTCTTGCAGGATTGGAACATTGCCTATGGGACTGTGGGGCGAAGATTCAATTTTATGTGCGCGTATAATCGATACTGTACTTTTAGCTGACTCGATTATCGGGTATTTTTTTATAAATTACATTAACAAGAAAATAGCCAAAAACATCTACATCATTTTTTGTAAAAGGTCTTAAAGAGTTTGATGATATAAAATATATTTTTACTCGCGGTTCGTAATTTGTGGACCCCTGATTTTCACGATGAATTTATTATTAAATAAATATAGTTCTTAGATGAGCAAAAATATATTTTGAAATATGCACGCATTCGTGTAACATCACATTAGATGATATTATTTATATTTTTGCAGAATTTATATTATGTTACTAAATAAATAATTTCATATTACTTTGCAAATGAGACCAACGGCGGTTCCATTGAAACATTCTGAATATCATATAATGGATAGTTGGATGTCGTCCAAAAGTTTTCAAAGAGCTTTGAAAAATGCTTTACCTCTCGTATATAATATGTACAATAAAGTAATTATTTATCTTCATTGAACCGTTACAATTTAAAATTAATTTAATTTTCTCACAGTACCAAATTTATTCAGAATATAAATTGACACAATTTGCATTGAAAAGCCTCCGTATTGGACATAAAAAATTACAATGAATTTGATTAGGCTACTTTTTAGCTATTGGCATATAGTTTGCATGAAGTTGTAATTTCTTCTTAAACTCTTGAATGTATTCTTCCTTGAACGTAATAACCCAAGCCCAAGGCATCACGTAGCCGGAAATTTGCCGACGTAACATATCCTGAATAAATTTTGCAGTTTCTATCTAGGCGTCTAGATTTTATGCAAAACACGTAGATATATCACAAAAATGTGATCATAAATTGCATAGTTGTTTTTTTACTGCCATTTGATAAATTATGGATCTTGGAGCTTACATATGCTATTAAAAGCATTGTGGTGTTTTGGGTAAAGAGAATGAGAGCATTATCTAATTTATAGTTTTAAAAGTTACATAAAAGTTCAGAGAAATTGCTAAATTAATGTAACAGATTTTACGTATTACTTTTAAAAATAAAATGTAATATTGTAAAACCCAGTTATAAAAACTTAAAACAGTGATGACATTTATACGAAAAAAAAAATTTGAACGGTTCACAAAATCTTGCTGATATTTTTGTTCAATTTTTTGCCTTCAAGTACTTTTTCATCAAGATAACTTAACACTTAGATATTAAATACGGCTTTGAGAAATTAAGGCGTTCTTTTGGGTTTATTTACGAAGTCAGTCTCGCTGCTTTTTCTTTTACCAAAGCAGTGACAAAATTTCTAGATGCGAGAATTCAAGAATACATTTTTTAATCTGATTTTGAAATTTTTTGTGTTATTTATTTATAAACTAGATACTTTTGACATTCCGGATAATATTAGGGTAAAGAGTACAAAAATACTGTCATTAATCTTAAGCTGAATTTTTTTTTGCAAGATCCCCAATATACTCAAAGTGATAAAGTACAATTAGGAGTCTTCTTCATTTTATAAATTCTCCATTTTCGGTGTTGCCACGGTCGTTTGTCAGAGCATCGCCATTAGCGGTTATCAATCAATCCACCGGTGAAAAGGTGCTGAACTGTCGACAAAGTTGCCGACTTGTGAGCGTTGAAGCGTATCGGCGAACAATCAGTCAATTAACAAAGAGAACTTATTGACTCGTTGATATTTGGCGAAAATTCCCAAGCCGTTTTCACGGTGTGTAAACACGCTGAATATAATTGCTTTTTTGCGATGGTTATAGTTAAAGCAAACGTTACGTCCATTGTCTGAGTGGTAGTGTATTGCTTTACATGTTTGCGCTCGTTTAACGCTGTTTGCTTTGACTGTTATGTAGAAGGTGGTTATTGTCGCTTTGTGAGGAAAGCAAAGATAAACTTTCAGTGGTACCAATTAAAATTTTCCGAAAGAGCTCACAATGTCTTATGAAGTATAAAGACGGTGGAGAGACGGCTTAATTGAAATTAAATATGATACTTGAATGTACCACGTTGGTTGATAGTTAAAAAAATAATAATATAAGATATTATAATTAATCATCATAATACTCACCCGTGAGATTAGCAAAATCTAGGAAAAACTTATTTGTGATGGTCGATCGGAATTATTACTAAAGAAAAATCAATAGCTCTGATTTACCAGATACGATAGAAATTTAAAAACACTAAGGTCTATATAAGATTTGAACCTAGGTTTTACATGTTGATTGTCAGCCACTCTAACTTAATTTAATTGTGTGACTCCTAGAGAAAGACGCACGTTCAGGGTTATACACGGTAAATTAAGAACGTGCTATTTGGGTGCGTGTAGTTGGGGGAATACAATCTTTGCAATACGTGCGTATAGTCCATCCAATATGTTAGCGCTCATTATCGTTGTGTTGGAAATAATAGTGCGTGTACGCATGTATGCATACATACACAGCTTACCGCAAATTTATTTACACCGACAGGAGAACGTTACTAATACTAAATCAGGGCTGTTTTATGGGTAGGGTGACCATACGTTAGAAATTGAATTAAAAATTATAATATATTATGTTTTTATTATAAATTATTGTCATGTAATGGTATTTTGTAATCAATAAAACAATTCCTGTAATATTATATTAATATTAAAAAAAATATTAAATCTAACAGATATTCCACCTGGAGAGTAATACCAAAACTGCTCTCATGTTATTGAGTTAAATATGTATATAAATAAACAAAATAAGTAAGAAAGTGATATTTTACACTTTCCTCAACAAATTAAATTAAAAAAGTAAATATTAATTGCACTTGTAATTTCACATGGTCACCCTATTATATTTTCTCACTAATATTGTGACGATGAGCGTTCATATCTTGGACGGACTGTACGAATCAGGTGCGTGTGGTGAGATATCCTCTCTTTGGTTCGGTCACACATAAAATAAGTGTGCCCAAATAGCACGTTACCAATTTATCATGTTATTGGGGGAGGTTCTACTGTATATTCACTTATAAGTTGTATATTTAAGACAAGAAAAATATATATACATTAAATATTAGTAATTTTTTTAAATAAAACATAAAATTATTTTTATTATATTGAGTAATTATTCGATTTATTTAGTGTTATCTACTACTACTACTGTTCTTACAACTTTTTTTATCCAAAAGTGTGTAATAAATCATAAAGATATATCTTATCTTTAACTACATTTTTCCAACCCTATATTTCCAAGAGTATATCCATTTCATATTTATACAAATTTGTTACATATATGCTTTTCCTAACATTTTCTAACGTATTAAACATAATTTTAGTTTTACTAAAAAAATCATGCAATAAAAGTCAAAATGTATTTATTCTAAACAATTTTTTTTAAGTTAAAAAAGTATTTTGCAATGATTTTTTGTTATATTTTATCAAAATCAAATTTATATTTTAAAGCTTAAAACCAAGTTTTAAGATAGTACAATTAATCCAAATATAATTTTATATCTTAAATATTCATGTAAGTTTAATTTAAAATTACTTAAAACTAATTTGTAGCATTTTCTATACTAACATTTTTGCAATCATATTAATTTTCGAAAGCTCAAATTCAAGTTAAAAATTTACTACATATAAATATGTTTTATTAACTGAAATAAATATAATTAATGTGATTTTAAAAGTTTTCAAAAAAGTCAATACATAGATTTCGTAATATAGAACTGATTTTTTATTTTCAAAAATTATAATTTTAAAAACAAGTCTCATAATAAGTACTTAAAATACTTAAGATTAGATACGTTATAATCATTTGTATTTAAGTTATTGAAAATCTATTTTAAATTTAAGAAGCAATGCTACGTTTTAAATTAGTTATAAATATACCAAAACCTATAAATAAAATACATTATACTCCCTCATATAAAAATTGTTTTAAACGTTTTTTTTTAAATAGCGATTTTAATTTTTTTCACCGAAAAATCATAAATATTTTTTTGGGCCCTAAAACAAACTTTGAATAATTCTAAATATAATAAATTAATTTTGTATAAAAGAAACAGAAAATTTATAATTTAAATAAAAGTAGCAATTTAAAGCAATTTTAATATTAATCTTTTAGCAACATATTTTATCTAAAAAATCATATTTATATTTAAAAGCGTTAAATCAAGTTTAAAATATACTAAATATAAATGTATGTTGTAATAACTCATATAAATTTAATTTTAAATGATTTTAAAATATTTAGGCAAAATTAAGTTTTAGCAATTTTTGTATCACTTTTTTTGCAAGGATTTTTATTTTTATTGAGCTATAAACTCTAGTGACATAAAACTTAACTTTAAATCAGAAAAAATAATAATTAATATCATTACATAGTATACACATTTATATTTAATTATTTAAAATATTTTTTACAGTATTCCATGATTTGTATGAAAAGATTTTCATACTAATTTTATAAGCTACGTTTTTAATTTATTGATTTACAAATATATCAAATATTAATTAAAAATTATAATCACGTATATGAAAGTAATTTAGAATGATTTTTTTAATATCTTGTACATGTCAATTTTTAGTGATTTTCATTTTTTTTTTGCATAGATGTTTTAATTTCTTTAAATGATTTATATTTTGGCACTCTAAACATAAATTAAAATATAGTTATAAACAATAAAGGTAATATTCAATCTTATAAATTTAAATATTTTTTCAATATCTTTTTAAGAACGTGTTTTTATACTTTCTACTAAAAAATCATGGCTAAATATTAAAGTTTATAATTATGCTTTAAAATAACAAACTTCATAAATATGATATATTATGATAAACACACATTAAAAAATTATATTTTTCAAAATTAATTTGTAGCGGTTCTCATATTATCTGTATCTAAAAACCATAAGTATGATTTAAAGGCAAAAATTAGGCTTTAAATTGGGTTAAGAATGTATTCAATATAAACTAAGAATTTAATCATTCATTATGAATTATTTAAAAATGATTTTACTAAAAAAGTATTTTGTCAAATGTTATTTATATCGGTTTTTTATTTTATTATGTAGCTTTTCTTGTTATAAAAATCATAAATATATCGTAAAGCTTAAAACGTAACAAGAATAGTTTATTATAATTAATTAAAAAACTATTTAAGAATAAAAAGGTATTGGTATCATTTTCTTATCAAATAGATCCGATAGTATTTTAAGAACTAATTGTAGATAAAAATCTAATGACAGTATATTTAAACTTTTACTAAACATATACTTCGATAAAAAAATATTTTGTTCAAATCCTTTTGTCATAATATTATTTTAATTTACACTATTTAAGACTATTATCGGTATATAAATAAATATTAATTATATAAACGTGTCGTAATATGTTTTTAAATAAAAATAACGCTGTATGCCTAAAATGGTAAAATTATTTAATTATAAATAGCTATGCATATAATAAGCTATATCTTAAAATAAAATATAATGACGTAAAAGAGTTCGCGTTGCTAAAAATAATATTTCATTAGTGAGTTAATAGTAACTTATATTAAAATGATCAATTACTAATATTTGACCAGTTGTTTTTTGGAGCGTATATCTACATATATTGTTACAATTGTATTATATAACCTGTTGTGAAAATTATAAATATCTTTTACATATGGATTGTATAACTAATATTAATTAGCAAACATCGATTCTAAATATCGTCGTAAAATTTGATCCCAATGCAAAAATGTATTGTTACTTATAATAACGTAATCTGTTTTAAAAATATGTGTATATCATTATCATATTTATAAAAAAATATAAAAATAAAATTGAGAAAGTTAGTTTTAAAAATTCAATTTATTACTTTAATTTTATTAAAATTATTATACACTCTGAAATTTTAAAAAATAATGCAAAAAACATATTAGCCATATAAAGTGGTCATGGAACATTTCAACAAAAAATTGTATACATTTACATAAAAAAAAATACTCCCAATTTCTTTTATTATTATTCAGGCTAAGTGATACAATAAATTTGTAACGCAAGCGTCGCTTTGTTACAATGGCACAAAATGGCGGTCGGACGAACGGCGTCGCGCATCCGACATGGCGACGCTATTAAAACCATATAATTTATTGGGACCCACAGCAATATAGCAAAGTCAGCTATAAGCACATTTTATTCAATTTAAATTTAATATATTTAAATACACTATATGTATAAATATTTTAGACAAATAATCTGTCTATGGCTTAATATATAATATAATCAGATTGTAAAATTTGTATATAAAACAATTTAATAGTTCATATTTTTCTTTTGTGAAGAGTTGCATATTTTATTTAATATAGTAGCATTATGTTGCCAGTTATTTTACGTCATTATTCTGAGTAATAGTGTCACTTATTAGTTGTGCCTCAATTACTTTTGTAATATATATATTGTAGTATCATCACTAGCTGCGGTACCTCGCAGTAGTGAGGGACCGACAGCTTTTACTAAATATTACATTTTTAGGCATGAAAAAATCAAATGCTATTTTTTTACGTTTGTAAATGCAAGTTTAAATAAGAAAGTATATCACTATTTAAAAGCAAAGCATAGAAGTAATTTTTCTTCAGACGGTAAAGATTTTGGGGATAAAAGCTTATATACTTATAACTATGCTTTAAAAAAAAATGGGTGCGATTAAACAAGGAAATATTTTTTGAGATATGCCTATTTGAATAAATACTTTGTTCCATAAAACGAATTGTTTGTGTATTTATGTAAAGTAAATATTCGGATTTTTTCTTCGGAAAGAGTTAATAAATTATATACCACAGTTGTTTAATTTTATTTAATTATATTTTCTGATGTAGATTTTTTTATTTTTTCTTTTAAAGTGATTTTTTCAAGTCAAAATTTTGTAATACGAGTTGAATTAATTTTTCACCTGTATAATGAAAAGCTTGCAATTTTATTATGACGACGCAATTAAGGTTTTGGCCCAATCACTGCTTGGAAATCAGCCAAAAACTTTCCGCGCTATCGTAACTTTGCTGTAGACCCGAAAATGCTCACACCTTCGAGGGTTTAACAACGTTCCCAGAAATTTTGACAAATTGAACTTTAATAATGTCGGGCATGGTAAGACGCGTTGCTTATTGTTTACGCGGTCAAAGTGTAGATTAATAACAGTTTTTGAAGGCGACCGCTGAATGCGGTCGTTTGGGGCGCTTATTAAAACCGCTGTCAAAATGTGACAGCCCTTAATGAATGAAAAATGCCATTTGTACAATTTCTTAAAAAGGTCTGGGTTGAATTTTAATTATGTAGAAAAAAGGAATTGAATGGTATGAAAGGGCAGCAATAACAAAAAGTTTATAATACAAGTAAAAATATCAAATTTAATTTTCAATGAATTTATAATTGAAAAAATAATAATGTTACATTACCAACGTGTTAATATATTAATGATTGATAAAAGCACAATACATTATAGAGGATTATAGACAATATATGTTATATTTTAAAGTGGAAAAATATAGCTTATATATAACAATGTATATCATTTTGCTGTATTATGCTAAAAGTATGGCAATGAAATTCTGGGTGAATTTTAGTTTGGATTCCGAGCCAACAGGTCTATCATAGATGATATTTACACAATGAAATAAATAATGAATAAAAATCTATAAATATGATACAATACTACCACATATTTATAGTGTTATAGCAGGCTTTTGATAGCGTTCATAAAAAAAAATCTTAAAAATTCTGAAAATATTTGGCATCCCAGATAAATTAGTAAGATTAATTGAAATAATACTAAAAGGCTTAAAATCGATAGTTAATATAAAGAATGAATATATAAACAAGTTTATAATAAAATCAGGTGTCAAACAAAAAAAATCTAAAAGTGATAAAAGCTATAATTGGAAATTTCAAAAAATGAATATATAGATTATAATATATCTCAAGTGTTTTCATATCCGCCCCATTCGGGGATTTTAACCAGTGATCACAGCACTAGATACGTGCATTGGAATCGTTCCAGCGTAAATCGATATCGGACAACGTGTTTTATATATTTACATATTATAAAATTTCATTGTCGGTTAAACAAAATATAGATGTGTATCTAGACAGCAAAAAATTAAATGTTTAGATAATATAATTAAAAGTAATATAAATTACCTGTTAAAAATACTGGTCGGTCGGTGAGTAAATTATATCTTGCCGACCAACTCTGAGAAACAACTGTAATTTAGCTCTTTTTTCGTCGATTAAATCAAAGGCACTGCAGTAATTTGCCCTTAAATTAATTTAGATATAAGATAATTGACTATAAAATAAACATATATTAATCTGAACAGTCGATGGCAGAATAAATTATAATAAAATAGTTAGTTCTTTGGAAGTAGAATAAAAATACAATATTATTTTAATTTTATTTAACTAAAAGCACAGATCAGTCTTTATGATTTATGCTTCATTATTATCATTTAAGTTCGAAGTTGTTCCAAATAATCCATTTTTAGGCGCTAGTTATCATTCGTTATCTTTATGTTTAATGACTAAATCGCATTAGTTTCTAGCTTAGAATTGCATGTTTTATTTAAATTTCTAGCAAATTGACACAAGCAAGTTATTTTAAATGGTTTCCAACGCTCTTAAGTTATTACCCGAATTTATTAAAAATTTTAATTCGCCCACCTAAGATCGCAAAATAAATTCAGCAAACCATTTATTTTATTATGGTTCTCTAAAAACATCTTATTAAGAATATTACATAACTTTTTATGTGCTGTGTTTTTTTCTAGTCTAAAGTTTAAAACAAAGTAAGATATGACTTTTGATAATCTATTTTGAAGTTAAAGCCAAACATTTTTAGCTTAGTCGCGCTTTTTTTTTCAAAAGCAAGTTTGAGCTGTTGGCTGTCAAGTAACACAAGGAAGTTGGCTACATATCAATAAAAACTGCAACTGGTATACCATTATATATTTAATTATTTTAACGTATATATAATATCGTAGCATATACTTATGTATTATATATATACAGGCAACGCAATACTTTTAATATCCCCTATTGTTTGCTTTTTGAACGCTTGCCAAACGTATTCAATTCTTCCGTACAAACATTGGACCGTAAGATAAAAGCTAAACAAATTTTTACGGGTTCGAAAAATGAAACACGAGCTTTGGAGCATAATCAAAATGCCGTAAAAGTGTTCGAGTGTTGAATAAATCGAACGCGAGGAAAAAACGTCATTAAAATTTCACACTCATGTTTTTGACGTTTCAATAAATCACGCTATCGGTGTTGCTTGTGATTAAAATTTTACTAGTAAAATAACGAGTGATATTTTATTTCGTTTTTGGTAAAAAGCAAATTAATTATTTAACACGAATGTGAGAAATTAATTTCAAGAGAGGCGCTATTTTGTACTCTGAGAAATAAATTATTCAAATTAACATGAATTTTCTCTACTCTATTTTATTACTTTAAAGTTATAATCTACTTTATATTTTTAGGCTTAATATGGATAGTAAAAATGTTTTATGTTAAACAATAAAAAATATATAAAATCCATCTTAAATTCATACATTATAATAATGGGTTTTATTTTTGTATTGATATTCACGAATTAGTTTTTTCTAACATTTTTGGTAAACATGAGTATTAATACTTGCAATATGAATTTTTTAACAATATTTTTTTCTAAAAAAAATACTACTTTATATATATAAAAAAATATATAATAGAAGCAAACATAAAAATATATTTTAATTATTTTTCTTCTTTATTTCACAATCTGTCTCTTGACAATGAGTGATTAACTACTTTTTATTACGTTAATAAAAACAAGAAAAAGAGATTAGCGCGTTGAAAAATACATAGTGAAATATTCCTTTACTTGTCCCTATTATTTTTAATATATTTATGGTTTAGTTTTGTTTGTAATGTTAGCTTAATAATATATCTTAAATATATGCTATTTCGTTTGGTAATTAGTTGCGTTTACTATTTTTACATAGTTTAGTTACATTTACGCACTTGCAGTCACTGTAAATAGACTTTATATTATGATCGCTGTTCCTCCATGAGTAGAATCATCTGTATGTTCAGTACGATTAATGTTTAGTAGCAATTTTCAAAATAAAATGAGTTTCTGATTATAGTTTAAAAAAATATTTTTAATTCATGAGTTTTTAGTCCAAAACCATTGGCGTTCCATGTTGTGATATTTGTAATTTTTCTCTTTAGTACATTTTTGTTATAAGGGTTGTGAGACGATTTAGCATTATATTTGTTTTACTTATTAGTTAGATATTATTTCATTAAGATTTTTCATTGGATTATTCGTATTATCAATTTCTCTATTTTCTGTTAGATTAAAAATTTATTTTGCTTTATCGTTTCAGTTAAAACTTTATTTTGTTTTTCTGACATTATATTTTTGGCCTTATTTCATAGTGAAGCAAAACATTTTATTCGTGCTTTGTTTTGGACACTCTTGAGTTAAATCTTCTGCGTATTTATCATATTTTGGGGTTTTATAGCAGTATTTTTTTGCATGTCCAAAGTTCTGAATCCATATTTATTTTTATTAAATCTTCCGTTGTAACATAACAGGCATAAGCCCAATGCGTTACAACGGGGAAAATCTGTACCAACTGAATAATTTAATCAAATATAATGAATACCTACAAGTAAGTATCAACCACCAAACTGAAAGTCTGGGAATCAATGACTTCTATATTAATAATTATAAATTATTATATGTAATATCATTTAAAAGCAATAGAAGTCACTGCAGGTGGGACCGGCTTTTTAATAATACCGCATTTTTTATAAATAAAAAAGTGCTTCTGCCGGGGCTCGAGCCCGCAACTTCAGAGTTATAAGTCTGAGATGTTACGGACTACGCTATTCCGTCCTTAATATGCATTAAGGGATCTATTTTTTATATAGTTGTCCAATTTCAAAAATTGTATTTAGTAGCTTAACAATTTTGTGATTTTTTTGTTATTATCATTTTGCTCTGTATCAGTTAAAAATATAAGAAGAATAAGTTTTGTTTAGAAGTGCATAATGTTTGCAACTCTTTGTGTTCATATTTTTTAATTTCTTCAGAGATTGTAAAAGGCATATTAAAAAATACGAAGCAAGTACAACTCTAAAGCTTTTTTTATGTACTTGATATGTGTAGTATTGTGTTTATATATTTAAAATCGTCTGAAACAAAGATCTATTTTATTGAGTTAGCTTGCTCTCTATATATTTGTTTGATTATATACTGCATATTTTAAATATGAAAAAAAATACCATTGATTTTGTACTTTATGCAAAATATTAATTTTCCTTACCGTATATTGAAATAAAGTTCCTATTCTCCAGGAAAATATATTGTTAAGAAAACCTTTCAGACGTCAGATTCTCACCCAATTATTCCTGATCTGACCCGTCGCACTTTTTTTCTCCCCACCGGCTATTTACAATTATTTACGACCCTCGATTCGCCAGAACTTCCAGAACGTCAGAAGTTTTATGAAAATTTACGATCTCCTTCCCGGCGGGTCATTAATTTTAACTATCGGACCTTAATTTTTTTCATCGCCACGTCCTGTCAACCTATTTACCTCCGATTACTCACGACTCTTTTATTCGAATTTAAGCAGACCTTACCGCGAACGGTGTGACTTATTTGATTTATGTAATACTGCATTGAAGTAAACATATTTTATATTTAAAAACGTGACGATAAAGTCGCAATAAATTACAATTAATAAATAGTAAATAAAGTACATAAATTCACAACGTTTGAAACGCAATATTTTGTATTTAACCATTTTGACTCGTATACTATAATTAACAACGATGAACGGTTATCTTGATCATGGTTTTTTATGTATAAGGAACATATGTATAAAAATATGAATACATTGTAGCATTAAAATTCTACATATATGACCTATAGGTCAAATTCAATTGGAAATAAAAATTCATTATACAGTGAGCCTCATTTTTATAATATAAAAAGTATATAAGTACTAATTTTTTGTAAAAAGTAGGTATAAATATTCTTTATAATGCATATTCTAGATACTGTATTTATAATTTAGAACCTAAAATTTAGTTTAAAAATTAATAATATTTAATTGTAAAAATAGTTAGTTATAAAATCTAAAAAACGTTGTCAATTAAAAATTAATAAAAGAAAATGAGTTAAAACAAAAAATAATATTAACAATTTGTAGAGCATACTTGCACAATAACCACACATATAGCCATCAAAGCCACAAAAAAATAATTGTTTTATATTTTGTATAAAAACAGCACTTAGGCGAGGGCCTATGTTCTTGGAAACATCAATAGTATATTTACTCCCTTATCATAGACAAAATAAACTTATTGATTTTATTAATATTTTCCGTGTAAATTTAAGCTCTTAGCATGTATTATATGTTAATATCTCTCTACGTGATTTTTGTATATTAATATCTCTCCACGTGAGCTTGAAAGTCCCGGTGGGATGTTTGGAGGTTGAACTTTAATTAAAGGCCCCAGTAGTGCAAGGAGTCGTTTGGTATTAATTTGTAATTTTGCCATGGCAAGTGGTACCAAGTGGACGCCGAGGGCGATTATGCACTTGTGCATCACATGCACGGTTAAACTTCAATTGCACACAATTTTAGTGCAAATTCAATTGACCGCCCGTCATAATGAATTAATTTAACACACGAACAACCTCGAATATAATGTGAATGTGTTTGTGTGTGTATTGTATGATATTGGAAAATTAATGCTTTGATATAAATCAGACTTTGAACCGTGAACAACAAGTTCAAAATCTTGCTATTATATTGCTTAGTCACTGTAATGGATTGTTATTAATTGAAAAGCGAATATCATAGAAGCATCTGAAAGTCAGAATCATAGTATGAATATGATAAAAAATCGCATTAATAAATTATAGTTATAAAGTGCATGATATCTTTTTATAAATTTTACGGAAAAGCCATTTGTATTGCAATTTTATAAGGTATCAAAAAAATCACAGCGTTCTATAAACTTTTCATAAATTTATTAAAGTATCTTTTTTCTACTAAAAAATACTATTTTTGCTTAGCGCAAATAAATTCAAACTTACTCTTTGGGGTGTGATGCAGGTGGAAACTAGTGAGAATGTTATTAATTTATATTACATATTGCGACAGATGATAAATGGCAAAATGTTTTTTCCGAGCGGTGGTAGAGAAGCTGGCGCAGAGATGAGTGAGATCGATGATCGATAATTTTCCGAGCGGTGGGGGAAAAGCTGGCGTAGGGATGATTAAGTGTTTATAATAGCATTTTTTGTTTACCATTATTAATTTATATGTTGGTAGAATGGTTATAAGATTTTTTTGTTTTTATATATATATATATATATATATATATATATATATATATATATATATATATATATATATATATATATATATATATATATATATATATATATATATATATATATATATATATATATATATATATATATATATATATATATATATATATATATATATATATATATATATATATATATATATTTCGTGTGAGCATCGTAAACCAAATTTGTCTTTTTTTTTGCAATTTGAATAACGAAAATTGATATTAATTGAAATTTATTTTTGAAACCTGTATAAAAGTTTGCCATTGTTATTTTTTTATTATTATGTAAGTAGACAATATTGTTATAAAAATTTAAATTTTTATCTGAAAGTTGAATCAAGTATTTTATATTATTATTTTTTGTAATTAGAGAATTATTTATAGTAATTGTGATATAATATTTATCATTAAATATCACGTTTTTATCATTCATTATTAATTTGTTTAACCACTTACAAGGCTTAAAAAAAATATTTTTTAGCAATAAATTGTCTTTTAGGGTCAGTTGATGAGGGGCTGCGCATTTTTGGACGATTGGTCAGTCTGCATTTAAATTATGTAATAAGTACTAGCTTTACAATGATTCTTTAATCCAAAAATAATTTACTTGTGTGATAAGAGAATTAAACCAATTCTAAAACTAGATCATAATAATATTTGAAACTTTACCTAATTCTTAATATATTAATATAGCTAAGTTGTGCACTATCAGTAAAACGTGAACGCAACTTGAAAATAAAAATAAATTTATGAAAACTGGCTAAAAATAATTATTTTACGATCCAATAAGAATTATGTTTTAGATAACCACAATGACGGTTACCCATTCGCAAACAAAATTAAGCGGCTTACGCCATGATTTTGCTCGCCATTTTGAAATTGCACATTCGCCATTTTATAGCCTTCGTCGCATCAATCCATTATTGTAATCGCTTCCCATTGCGGGGAAATTAAATGCAAAAATTACTCAGAAAATATGCTGACCTAATTTTTTCGAGAATAATAAAATTTTACTGTAAGTTTTTTTCAACTTAATTGCAAATAATGTATTAAAGAAATTACTTTAACGACTATTTTAACGCATTATTTATATTTCGAACAATTCAGCATGAGCTGACAACACTGCAGTCTACCGCTATTTATGTACAATTTGTCACTTTTTTATGAATATGGGTAATTTATGTAATGTTTCTTTAGTGGTCACTACTGAAGATCAAGTATTGTACAAAAAGAAGGAAATAACTGATTTGCAACACCCTTGATTATACTATTAGCAATATGGAATCCTAAGTGATCGTTTTAAAGCAATTTGATTCGTTCGATTTTGCATAATTTTCTGCCTTCCAAGATGATTTTGATGTTTTGTTTCTGAAATTATGCTAATGCCACAAATCAAAATCGAAATTCACAGCCTTTGCACAGAGCTATTTGTTCGACTTGATTTGTTCGCGTGAAAGCATACAAAGCCCCAGAGTCCTATTCATTATTAACGTTCTCGTTTGATTGTATATGTATGTACAATTGTATAATATAAATATAAATACATATATGTAATATTATAGAATACTTGGCTTTTATATATATTATATTAAAGTTGATCCAATTTAATCTGTAATCGTATTACGCGGGTTACCGAGAATCCGACTGTCTGAGTGGATTCGGCGTGTTCCATCACTTCGTAGACAATATCTGACACAATTGTGGGCTCACATCAATTATAGTGACAGAATATGAATCATTAAGCTTCAAAGTACGCAATAACAAAGTTATATTTTTTTCAAATAAAAAATACAATAAGCAAATACTTTTTATTTTAATGCATTGTGCTTTAACGTGTGAAAAATTTCAATTACAAATAATATTTTTTCGTCTACAAATTAACAATAAAATAAACAAACATATTGTTATTACTATTTGTTTTAAAACTAGTAACAAAATTAAGTGATTGAATAAAACATGACGTTGTAAAAATACAAATAAAATATACGCATAATAACTATAAACTAGCTGCGGTAGCTCGCGGTAGTGAGAGACCGACAGCTAATAATTATAAATAATTTTAATACAAGCATACAAAATCTTATCAAGTTTTATTAGGATATTAAACTAAAGCAGTCAAAAATAATTAAATAGTCAGTAGAATTAACCAGTTGTATAAATCAGTGACTATTACCTGACAGGTTTGCGTTCGAATACCATATGAACTATAATATTTTATTAATTTCTATCGTGTCTGGAAAATCAGAATTGTTGATATTAAAACAAATTCTGATCGATAAAGTTTTCCTAGATTTTCATATACTCATGGTTGATATAATCGTGATGATTAATTAAAGTATATAATCAAAACCAGTAAGAAAAAATGCATGTAAAAAATATTTGATACAAAAAAAATTATAGTGAATTTCGAAGCTTGCACTTTTATATACCATATCAAAGTGAAAGTTTGTTGTGATATACACATACATTAAAGTTTTTTATAACTAGTTATTTTATAAAATATCAAAAAAATCTCAAAAGTCATCTCCGCTTAATTATGGGGCAAGTGCGTGTCGTATTTTGCCCCCAAAAAGCTTATTTCCCAGCCGTTGCCATTTGCACTTTCGCGGCCTATATATTCGGGAGATAAGATCTAGGTTCTATTCGAAGGAACGGCAACGTTGTTACCGCAACAAAACAAATGTAAAAAAAACATAACATAACGCGAAAAAATATATTAAAGTACAATAAAATAAAAACACTCGCTACGTATTACTGCAACGCGTGTATAGGCTACATTATATATTTTTTTATTATCAGATGATTAAATTATATTAAGTATAGTAGAACGCATACGAATATACAACCTGTTTTAAAAATATGTATATAATATATACAAATATTCAATTAATTATTCGTGTGTTTGATATCGACAAAGATTATTTATACTAAACCAAGAACAGTAAATGTATTGTGATAGTCTGCGATAGACATCTTAAATAAACGCTTTGACGTTTTGATAAGATTCGGAACGACATTTATTGTTTACCACGTCTATATGTATATTGAACACGTCTCACAAAATTCTTGTACAATGACAACTGTGTGACATTAGGAAGGAACATCTTTGTGTGCAAAGAGGCGTACGACAAGGTTATATCCTATTGACGATCTGTCGAGAACTAAAATAGTGGTGTCAGAAATGAAATATTTCTTATCTCTTGTTTGTTAATCGAAAAATTAATTTCATATAATTTTATATAATTTTTTTCATTTAAATACATTACTGTATTAATTTAAGATAATATTATTTTATAATAAGCGCGCAATTTTCTTACATATAAAATTGGTTTAAAAATAACTTAGTTTACTTGAGCTTTTTAATATTTTTAAAACTTACACTTTACTATAAATATTTATAAAAAAAAATATTCTATTGTATAATTTAAAATTTAGGGTATAGAAAAAATATTTGTCAAAAACATAATAAATTGATAGAAAAGTTTAAAAAAAATGTTTTACGTTCAATAATGATTTATAAAAAATATTTAGGGTGATACAAGGGCCACACATATATTATTCATCGTCATTAAAAAATAATCTATCGTAGGTAAAATTATATGTGTCTTATGAAATAAGGTCAATCGCTAAAATTAATAATTTTCTACTGCAGAGGTTTAATTATACTTGGAAATAATTATAGTAATTAAAATAGTTTTAAGTAATCTTATAATAACCACTGCTATGATTCATATAAACATATTTAATAAAAAATATCAGTGAATTTGCTTAACTAATAATAAATTTTGAAATAAAAATATATCTAATTACATATTAAAAAAATATTTTTTTTTTCATATTTTAAAATACACTTCTATTATATTTTATACATATATTATTATTTACAGTTTGTAAATAAAAAATCATTTTAATAAGAAACTTCAATGGTAAAGGTACTAGAAAAATATTTAAGCATTCCTGGTTTTATTCTAATTTATATAGGTATAAAATACTGCACTTTAATATTTTGGTCAAAAAGAAGTATCGATTCAATTTTGCTTTTATTTTAAATTAAACGTTTAATAGGTATAGAATCAGCAAATAGTAACAGATTTGATGCAGATTTTTTAAAGGCAAATTTATAATTTATGGCAAAAATGTGTTGTACAAGTTATTTTTTCCTTAATATTTTTTTGTGATTCTCCTTAGAGTGTTTATTTAAACTTTTTCTTAAGAAACTTTTCTGTAGTATTTTTGTGAATTATCCATAAAAAAAATTTTTGCTTGAGGTTTTATATATTGAATATAAATTTAAAAATAAAATTTGCTTAAAAAAATATATTTTGGAATGGGATGTGAGCTATCGTTTGCATTTTCTACAACGCTCTATATTTTGCTTTTCGGCAGCATTCGTTTTGCTCTTCGTCTCGAGCGATTTATTCGCCGAGATGTTTCCACTTGGCAACATTACAAAATACGATCTGTCATTTTAGGGTTATTTATGTTTGAACGTGACTTCGTGTCGATATATTAAATAACACAATCAGGCAATTTATCGCGTTTTTGCTACCCAAACTTTATAAGTGGATAATGGTCGGACAAGTTGTTAATTACGGCCGAGTTATAAATAACAGGGGTTTCGAAAATAGAACCGGCGCAAAACGACGGTCGCTCCTCACGAACGCGAGGTCAATTCACTTGACAGGGTCAACGTGGGAAAAAACGCAACCCTCTGGGATTTCTGAAGGGCCCCGATCGAATTTGTCCGCGGACCATCGTGTGTGCTTTTCAATTTTGTAAAACGGCAACACAGGAGATTTCTGTAGATAGTGGTACGAGACAAAGAGGGGATCGGGTTGAAAGTTGAGAATTGAAAAGTACGTAGTTTCACGTGTGAGTTCCTATCGTATTATATAACGAAGGCGTGTCCAACCTTTTGAGCGAAAAGTTATGTAAACTCTGATTTCAGGACAGCGCCTAGGGATGTTTAAAGCTGGAATAACTTTCATTATGTTTTTTTAAGCGTTTAAATAATGATGGTATTCAAACACTTATAATAATGATTCAGGCTACTTTTGTAATATATACATATACTCTAGTATTATATTTAAAAAAAACTTTTAATATATTCAATATTATGTATTTATATATTGTGGATATATTAAACAGAATGCAGCAAGAAATTTTCGGAGATAAGAAGACTTGCTGGCTAATCGCGCATTTTTTCATATTTCTCTACCCGGCGTTTCGACCTTCAATGTTGAGGTCATCCTCTCGATCTTTCTGACAATATTGTTTTAATAAATATACCGCGAGCTTTATAAGATGAATACCTGTCTATTAGATCTCTTGCAAAATCTTCCATTAAAACTTTAGCTAAGATGTTGAAATAATCTTTGATTCCGATTCTGAGTTGAAATGGAACCCATAAACAATAAAACATTGTTAGAAAAAATATGTAGTAGCAATCATAACATACTAAAAAAATCAAGGCAGTTCAGCTTTGATAATAAAATAAAAAAAATATTTAAAACATTGGCTATTTATTAAAATTGTGAGAGCCTTAGAAGTCTATGTCCATATTAGCTATATATATGTATTATAATAAGCTCGTAATCAATATTCTTTAGGGTTTTATGTGTATATAATAATGAATAATTTAATATTCAGACTAGACCTTAAACTATAAGTAATTTGTAGTGCTCTTTAAATGGTTCTTGAACCCAAAAATCATCTTTGTTGAAATAATCCATAATCGTAAGCTTATACATATTTTGCTCGGCTTCATTATACGGAGCGCGTGCCACTTTAACAATTTATTAGCAATTGCCGCTATGTACAATGTGTTAGTTTATAGCATTTTCAAATATAGCTCCATTGTTTGTAATTTCCGGTTGTTAAAGAGAATTCAAAGAAAAAATATTTTAAAAGTACGGATCGTATCTTAGTGCATTTTGGTAGAAGCGTTGAGTTACATTTACAATGCATAAGGAGCGGTGTCAAGAATCCGTTAATTAGCCAATATGCTTTATACCTTAGAGAGTCACGATCGCGTCCCTTATTCTTGAGCAACGTGTCCATGAGGTCAGCGCCTGAGTGATCCAGTTTTACAATTAGCTTGTTAAAAATAATAATATTTTCAGCGATATAAATACATATGGTGTGAGTGTTTATTAATATGCATGTTAAAGCAACTGTGTTTGTATAGGTATGTATGTTTATGAGCGTGTGTTTGAGTTGATGAATTATATATGTACATATATATGTATATTAAATGTTAAGTAAACTTTTTTTATAGTTATTATCACACATTAGGGAAACTTGTATCGTCATAATAGTCAAGTCAATAATCTAAAATAAAATATTTTTCAAGGTGAAATGTGAATTTCAAAATATTTTAAAAACATAAGTTATTAAGTTGTCTTTATATATTAATTTGAATTTAATTTAATATTTTATTAAAAATCTAGAGTCCGACTGTATTTTTTAATTTTTCAAACAAAATTCATCACTATACTTTGGGAGATTAGAGGACTCGCTTATCGCGTCTTTTCTCCACCATCCATCTTCCTGAAGTTTCGACACTCAATTTCAAGGTCATCATCTCATCTTACTTATATAAAATATTCGTGTCGCATTTTTCACCTGTCTGTTTATAAAGATAAAGAAAGTAGTTTGCAATGTAAAAGAAGATTTAATTTTTTATTATAAATATTAACATACTTTACAGATTTTCCCAATGCGTTATGACACAAAAACTGATGTAATATTTACTATCAATATTTTATAGCTTTTGAGCGACAAATAAGTTTTATATATTATAGCAATTACAATTAATTGTCACAAGGATTGCAAATTATCATGAAATAAGTTTCGATAATTTTTTTATTTAAGCGCCGGACAAAACAGCTCTGACAAAACAGCGCCACGCTGCTAATTTATTGATTCTCATTATTATAAAATGTAAATGAAAAACATATTCATTATTCTAATAAAAATAAGTTTTATCTATAGCAAAATTAAAATTTTATTAAATTTTATTACATAACTTAAATGTGTAATATTATTTAAAAATCAGCAAAAATACAAATGCGCCTTTTTATTAAAAAAAAAACATACAAGGAAACGGTTCTTATTTTATCGAATTTTTATTAAACATTATGTTTCATACTTATATTTAATTTTTTTTTTATATATGAATTGCGCTGTTTTGTTACAACATTTGAAAATATATTTTGATTAAGGATTTATTTTAAGACTATAGCACTAAATATGTATTAAACAAGCTAAGGATCGTGCAAAATGAGCTTTTTCAAGCGCTGACGTCTTGACCGCGACGGTTAAGAATAATGGATGCGATCGCGGCTTTTTATGGAACTTTAAAGCTTGCAACTGAAAGTCGCCGAGCATATAAAGGATTATCAACTAAAAATTTAGTGAATTGTGACATTAAACACAGTCAGTTCGAGAGCTATTCATGTCATCATTATTAAAAAAAGGGATGAAAAGTTTGGGTTTACGCACCTACTATTAACTCTAAAGCACACGATACGTATTTATGTTCGATATACTTAACATTACTGCAATTAATTGATAAATATAAAAAAATATACTAATTATTTTAATTTATATAAATATAAATTATATTGAACGCGTGCTTTAAAGTTAATAATAGGGATGTAGACACAAACTTGCCATCTTTTTCTCAATTATGAATAATGTTGAAGTGCATAGCTCTTGAACTGACTGTGTTAACGCAAATATATACCCATACTCCATATATACCCATATACCCATAACGCAAATATATACCATATGAAAATGTCATTTTTACTAGAAAGTAAAAATGACATTTTCATAATATAAAATGGAGTACTTTACTTAAATTACAGACAATGGAGTCATCTTTGAGAACGTTGCAAACTAGCAAATCGTACAAACTCGAATCGCTAATAAATTGTTAAGGTAACACGCGCTCCGCATAACTAAGCCGAGTATCGACGACGCCTCGTTGCAAACTTTGCTGATATGCATACAAAATCAAACGTCACTCCGGTTATCGACGGAAGTATGTTTGATTAAAACACATTTGCCTAAACAGTAAGAAAATTTTTCTGGATAATGGGATCTTAAAATATAGCAATGATACTTGGCGATGCTGAAAGCTAGGCAATTGTCGTCCTACATTTACACAACGACTTTGTTTTAATATTTTAGGTCATCATGTTTTTTTATTTATCATATGCATGTTGTTAAATATATATTTTTTGAAAGGTGGATCTTGTTGCTGTTGCTTGATATTTTGTCAGTGACCGACCTGCCATCATCACGAATTGAAAATATTTTTTTTTTAAAGTGTAACTGACATCAATAATTTAATAGTGAAATCTAATATTATCAGTGCGACTTAAGACCTGATGATGCTAAAAACAGTTTGGACGAAACGTCGATGAAATATGATACATTAATTATTCTTTTTTTTTCTTAACGCAGGTAAGTCCATGTTAGTCACATTCTTTTTTTATTTAACTTTTTGAACTAGATTTCTTGCGGGCATTTTTGATAAAAATACACACAAAGGAGACTTTGAACTTTCATTTTTTAAATTTTATACATTACCCGTACATTTTCACACATGCTTATAAAAAAATAAAAAAATATATCGCGTGCCTCGCGTTTAATGTCATATTCGGATATGTTACCACGCGTGGTGTGATAATGGCTTTAGGACATGGCAAAATTCACTCGTTCATGTCACGACGGAGAAAAAAATGACCAGTCGTTTTTTGTTACAACAAAGTTGTCAAAGTCACATCGGAGTTGAACCTTCGGATTGGATTGTTTATTGCGATTTTTAATGTAATATGAAACTTTTTTGTTTACCTATCCACCGGCCGCGGGGTGAAATCGTCTCCAGACGATTGGATTCTTTTATATCAGCGACCGGAAGTCATTGCGCGCAAAGTTTCAAAACTGTCAATGTCCACTTTCGCGGTTGTTTACGGGTGCGTCGTCGCCGGCGAGAACGCGTGCAGTCCGATCGAGAGGCTCGGGCCCATTGTGGGGTGCGCCGCCGCGGAGCCTCCACCCTGGGGGCCCCCGCCCCCACGCGGCACGCCCCCGGACCCCCGCGCCCCACCCCCGCTGGCTCCCATAATCGATACCATTAATATGATTCGCCGATTCATTCGGGAAGTCACTGTCGTCGCCAGGTTTGACGAGCAGACTCTGTGTTGCAGTCGTCACTTTTTGACACATTATTTAAAAAAAAAGTTAAATATTACTTAGGTTAAATAAGACTATATTTTTGGGGGTGTAAAGGGTTAAAACAAAAAATTGTTCTAATATACTAAAATATTAATAATTTTGCACATTTTTACTCGGTTAAGGATTGTATATATATATATAGATAAATATTAATTCAGTGTGATTCTATGTTAGGGTTATTCTGCAACAATTGCCTAGAGCTAGACAAAGACGCCATGAAAGCTAATTATTTTTTTATTTACGCATCAGAGCAACGTTTGAGCTCAATTCTATAAAAATAAAATGTTTGTATTTAAAAAATCTACATAAAATGACATTTAATTTTAAAGTTGCTAAAAATTATTATTTAAGAAATTCACACTAAAAGTACAAACATATTCGATTTTATTTTTATTTAGTATCTGTTATGGCATTACGTAGCAACGAAGTAAACACAATCAACACCTTCAAATAAGTAGTAAGACACCCGACTGAAATCAATCTGAAATTTATTGTCATCTATTTTAATAATTATGGACTATTAATACAGTTTACAATCAATATATAGTGTCACATTGTCAAATTTTATAGATCCCATTGCCCGGCGGAATTCTCTTACAGTTTAGGCGAAGGTATTTTAATCATAAATGCTGATTTAGGAGTGTGATTTTCTACGCTAAAATTAGTGATACATGCTCGGCTTCGTTATGCGGAGCGCGTGTTACTTTATTAATTTATTGGATATTCGCGTTTTTTTACGATACGCTAGTTTTATTTTAATAATATAAATAATTTACTGGCTTATAGCTATTTTCATGTTATCAATTAGTTATTATATAAATTTAATTAAAAATGAGAATATAAAAATACACAAAAAAAAAAAAAAAGTTTAAGTACATTTCATTGAAGAACTGTAATTATTAGTATCTTGTCTTTAGCCACTAAAGCAAAATGTGCTTTGGCATTTTGTGCTTGTATTTATTGTTGTTTTTGATATTTTTATAATATTTTCTACTATGAATGTGACAGTGTTCTTTAATTGTTGCTATTTTAGTGCATCGTTTTAAGATTAGTATTTATTTATTTATTTCATTAAATCTTTCGTTGTAAACTGACAGGCGTAAGCAACGGGGAAAATCTGTACCAACTGAGTAGGTTAATCAGATATAATACATACCTACAAGTAAGTATTAAAACCATCAGACAGAAAGTCTGGAAATCAGTGACATCTATATTAATATTTATAAATAAATAAATATAATTTTTATTAAATTTAATAATAAATAGCACATTTTTTATAAATAAAAATTTGAGTTCCGCTGCTGAGGCTCGAACTCACAACTTCAGATTTACTATTCTGAAACGTTACGGACTACGCTATTCCGTCCTTAAATTTATACTAATTTAAAAATGAAATCTAATAACAAAGCTATAAATATAATATATAATACACTATTTTAATGGTGTGTTCTATAATATTTTTATAGCTTTGTTTTCAATTACTTGTAATTAAAAAAATTAGTATTACTGGTGTTACTTAACATCGGAAATGCATATGTTAAAATTGGTCTAATTAATTATTATTTTATTTTTTATAGTTAGCGCCCTTTTTCTATTAAATATCGGTCTAAGGGCCGCAATGGCAGGAAGCCTTTTTGCTTTAGAGACTAAATACAACACCGCAATGGTTTCAGATCTTTAGTGAAATGTAATTAAAATATTACCTATTTATTTATTATTTTTTTTCGATATTTTTTTCTTTTGGTAAGCTTGTAAAAGTTTTTTTGTTTTTTTTTTTGCTTAAATTATGACCATAAACATTTCATTTATTATACTTATTTTTTTATTAGATTGTAGCTAATACCAAATTGTAAGCACAAGAATAGTTATAAACCAGTAACATGTATAGTATATATAATTATTGATATTATTGAAATAAAATTCCACTTTACCAATTATATATTCGTAGTTGTTCCATTCAAAATATTAATAAGTCACTTTATTTTAATAAAATAACTTTTTAGTCACTTAATTTTAATAAAATAAAATAGTGTGGTTTCGCGACATTTTTTTATAATATTCTTTGGTATGAAAATGACACTATAAGTATTTGAAGCTATGCATTTTTTTAAATAAGTATAAAAAAGCGTATTATATATTGTTTTGAATTATTTAAAAAAAATAGTATTAATAGTGTTTTTTCACACCGGGCAGGCATATTAATTGTTGATAGATTAAAATTTTATATTTAATAGTTAGTGCGCTTTTTTTGTTCAATATCGGTCTAATGCCGCAATGGCGGCAAGCCCTTTAGAGTGAAGTTCCAAAATATGTTTAACAAATATAAGCTTGAAGTCCAGGTGTAAGCCTAGGTATTTAACGCTTGTTTTTCATTTAACGTTATTGCCATCTTTATTTAGGAAATATGGTGGCAAATTTTGTCTACGTTTTGTGAAAATAATTGATTTTGTCTTAATTCGTTTGATTTTAATTTTACACCTCTCAAAATATTTATTTAACTTTGTAAATGATTTTTGAAATTTATTTGTAATTAGTTTAAGACAGTAAGCACTAGTTCAAATAGCGGAATCGTTATTTTTATTTTTTTAGGATATCGTTTGCATACAAGATAAAGAGGAACGGTCCCAGAAAACTTTCCTGGGGAACTGTAGCTGAAATTTTTGCGCGGTACCGAGTGCTTATTTTTAGTGAAAAAAAAATAGTTTCTACTTTTCAAGTGTAGCGTAGTCAATGGGTTTTGTTTTTCTATAGTTTATGAATCAAACCACACGCCATACTTTATCGAAAGCTTTTTCTATATCTAACACTAAAAGTCCCGTACTTATTTTCATATTTAAATTAGCGCATATGTGCTCCGTTGAACTATTAAGTTGATCTGTTTTCGAGTGATTTTCACAGATACCAAATTGTTCGTTAATAATTTTATTCCCCAAAAAAATATTTTATTTTTTTAAATTCGACGCTAAGTTGTTTTTTTGTATCGCTGTGTCAGAAGAACGACCCCTGGTTTTCTTTTTATATATCGTTAAATTAACACTTGTACATTGATTTACACTGTGTAATCAGTAGTACGTGCGAAGCAGGCGTTAAACAATTACATTAAAATCGTTTATTTTTTGTAAAATTGTTGAGCGCGCTTTGTTCCCCCATGAAGCGCTCCATTGCGACTAAATTTCCAAGAAGCAAACTCCGATTTTAAAAATGTAAAACTTATGATTATTTAAACAATGATTTTTAGTGCAATATAATAAATAATAAAATAAGCTATTGATACGTTATACATAACGGTATTTCGTAGAATTTGCTAATGTAACTTTTTTATCGAATACTTTTTATTAATTAACTACAATAATTACTATGTGCTCTGCTTTTTTATTTTCTTTGATGATTTTGTTCTTCCTACGTAGCATAAAATATATATATGAATGGTATTAAAAAGTGCTAAGCTCACTCGCGAGTCATTAGCGATTTTTTGCATTAATTCCTCTCATACAAGAAAATATATGTATACATATTTCGCAATAATAATAAATATTTTCCAGGATTTCGCTTTGTTCCCGTCGAGCGCACAATATTCCCAGAAGCGTTCGAAAGCCTTTCCCCGAAATAAAAAAAATGAATGAATTTCGCTATGGCGCTACGGAAAACTCATTAGGGGATCAAATCCAGAATTGAATACGCGAACCAACAATTCTAACACATCACTATTATACCAATACTTGACATAAGAATGTCGCTATGCAGAAAAAAAATAAATACCGATAAATATCGTTTTACTTTGAACTCAAAAAATCCTGATATGAGGTGTTATAATTATTTTTTAGTCACACAACTTCATATGCGAAGTATTAATAATCATCACGATAGACAAGTAATAAAAGTTGATAAATAATACATAATAGACCTTTATTCGCATCTTATATAAATTCTAGGAATTTTAAAATTTACAACGTGTCTGAAAGTTTGAAGTTTTTATATATTCATAATTCACATAATCAAAATAAATAACCTTTTCTTCAGTCTTCCTAATCATACATATAAATATAGTGAAGAATAATTTAAATAAAATTGAGCCAGGTTGTGTTTATAATTTATAAAATAATTATCATTGATATACATTATTTGATTTCAGTCTGGTGTTTCACCACTAACTTAGCAGTTGTTTATTGTGCTTACGCATGTAATGTTGCAATCAAAGATTTACAATAAAAATAATAAAAATCTTGTTCTAGTGTTCTTATTCAATCTTTTGTATGACGTTAGATACAGGAAATAAATATTACAATGAAAAATGTAGGTGAGCTGGGTTCTTAATATACTTGACACGTGATTAATCAGAGCCGCATTGAGGATTTTTCTATGATATTATGTAGGCGTACAATAGAATACCTTATAAATTAATACCGTTAATTTGATCATACTAATCGAGATTGCTTATAGATTTCGGCCAATTATTATACCGTAATTGGTTTTTACCTCAATAATAATATGAAATAGATAAAATATTTTTAAATGATTGAAATGTTATTTTAGTAATAGAAAAAAATATATATTATTTTATTATTTTCTAAATAAAGCTAACGTGTTATTTGGACAAATTATATACACATAATACGTTTTAAATTGTAAATATAAATAAGATGAATAAAACCTTAAAATAATAATATAAAATAAATATTATTAAATTAGTTAAACACAGTGACTGAAAAATAAATCTAAGTTATGATCATTAAAAATAAGTAGATATTGGATTGATTCAAAAGTTTTTATATTTTTTTATGATCAGTTTTTTTTTCTGAATTTGTAGGAAATATTTTTTGCTTTATAGAAACAACAAAATAAGTATATGCCTTTAGAAAGTGACGAATAAGTATGTGTGTTTAACGGGAATGTTTGTCATCCATATTGTATTTTGTGTCCGTTTCATAACAAAGAAATATTCATTCAATGACGGAGAATATTTACAGTAAAAATACTTGCATGTTATTTATGTGATTTTTTCTGGTCGTAACAAGAGCTTTTGTGTGGTCCCATTCTTTACGCTATTGTATGGTTTCCTTGTTCATGGATGATGATTTTGGTCACAGTTAATTAACGCTAGTATAAAGAATAAGATCCTACAGCTTCATTGAAAAACTAGAATTATTGTTACATTATAGAGACTAGTGCGTTAATATAGTCTCGCATATTTATTTATAGTATTTCTAGTATGATTATGACAATTTTGTTGGTATTAAAAATTTTATTGAAGTTAGTATAGAAAAGTCTTTTGTATATTATTTTTTTCACTTTATTTGAAAATAACTTCAAATTAAAAAACAGTTACTAGTGTTACTCCACATCTAGCAAGCATATGTTATTTTTACTTTTATATAAAGTATTTTTTTTTGAAAAATTTAAGAAACAAAAAAAACCCCTTTCAGAATTTAAGCGATTGAAAAATAAAAATATAGGAAAGAAATCAATAAATTCAGTAATAATTTGAGTATATATTACTAAAAATCTAAAACCATTGATATGTTGTAAAAAGCCTCTAAAAGTCTGAAGTAATATGTGTTTTGCCATTTTGTGCTTGCATTTAAATTTAAGGTTGTTTTTATTGTTATCACTGATACAAAAAAATAATTATGGTTTAGCAAGATATTTGTATAATATCTTCTGATATAAAAATGACTGTTCTTTAAAACAGTTTAACTTAAAGCTATGTAGAATTAATGTTGGCACAGACAAATCGATAAGATTAGTTAGATTGATTTCAAACTTAAAGTACACTGCATTAGAATATAATTTTAAGTAAAATAGCTACGTTGCGTAGAAATGGGATAATCAAATATTTATATGTGATATAACATTAAACTTCATTGCAATTATTAAAAAAGGAAAACCAGTACGACCCTGAGTTTTTAAGCGAACTTCTGCGCTTGTTTGCCCATTACCTTCGCTTATGGGCTTTTCAGATCTTCAAATGTCCTTTTTACGCATGCGCATTGGTTTCTATGAATAATTCCAATATAAAAAAAAGGTACGTAAAATAAATAATATTGGTGCTGTCTCATGGGAAATGATAAAATTCGACACGCGTCAGTTGAAAAGTGAAATAAAAATGTTAAATAAAAAAGCCATACGAACAAAAGTATAATATAATATAGGGCACATAAAATGTGTTTTTATAACTTAATAACCCTTTATATTGACTAACTTAGTAGATATAAATTATCAAACTAGAATTGTTGTTTTATTAAAAGAAGTCAAAATTCTGCTTTTATCCTTTTAAAATGTATTCTTAAACAAATTTCTTTACACTTTTTCAATTGTACTTTCAAGTTTATTACTCTTTTAGCTCGTTATTCAAGTGTCGCCGCCAAAGGCAAAGGAACTTTCTGGGTTTTCCGTAACGTACTTGTGTAGTATACAAGGTCCGTTTTATCTGCTGTGCGGTCGCAGACAAAACCGATTATGTGGGTATTCGTGTGCGAATGGAAACTTTAGCAGGAAAATATCGTGGTCGAAACATCTCTCTTTCGCCCTCTCTCTCACTAAATACATTTTTGCTCGTTTTATTCTGGAAATGCGAACGGCAAAAACCGCGAAGGGCAAAATTTTGCGGTTCAAAGGTCGCGGCGCCAAAGCCAACGCAAAGTATGAAATCTGATAATATAAATGAATTAAATAAAACCAGAATACAGTACAAATAAATTACGCAAAACCTCTCAATTAGATATAATTTTATATTTTTATAAATATAAATTATTAAAAAATATCGGCAGTTTATATTATATTTAAGTTTACACACTATGTGACTTGTCCTTTTAATTTAAATATATTTGGATGAATATAAAAGAAAATAATTATCATGTAATTAAAATAAATAAGCTCCATACCACAAAAATTAATACAACTCGGAAAGCTCATTGAGAAGTTGGGTGGTTCGTGCCAGAGAAGCGTTCTAAGACGTAAGGATAAAGGACGCGATCGCGACTCTCTAAGTTGCTGAACATTGACGGGTTGTTCACACCACTTTTAAACAAATTCAACAACTGCCTAAGTTAACAGACTTTGCGGCTGGAATTTTACGCGGTATCGAGTATTCATTATTTAGTAAAGCAACACAGATTAAGCATATTGTTAGTTAATGATTTTTTAAAGGAGATTTTTGTTAGGTTCTTAAAAAAAAAATTTAATAAATACCATTATCTGGGCCAAGTTGGCATAATCTGTGCTTTTATCCAATTATATAGCGAACTTTCCAAACATTAAAATTTATTTTAATAATTGTTTCTTTATATTATCAGCAATAATTTTTATTCGCCTTTCAACTGTGTTTTCTGACAGGGGAATACATTTTAGTTTGTCAGCATATTCTCTTCCGTGAATTATTTTCACCATTTTTACTGTGGCAGGTAGAATAAGTGTTTCCCCAGTGGTTTGAGGCTTTTTGTATTTTACAATTAAGTATGAAACCTTAAGAGAGGCTTCCAAACATTTATCGTTAATTGTAAGGATTTTTTTATATGCTGATTTGTGTATTAAATATTTTCAAAGATTGTAGTGGTTTATATTCATGTTTGGAA
The DNA here is from genome assembly GCF_051122295.1 of Plectrocnemia conspersa. Taxonomy (NCBI): domain Eukaryota; kingdom Metazoa; phylum Arthropoda; class Insecta; order Trichoptera; family Polycentropodidae; genus Plectrocnemia; species Plectrocnemia conspersa. Next base: position 3,548,447 of record NW_028277173.1, read on the forward strand.
TACTTAGTATTTAAATATCTTATCATTGTAGATTCGCAATTCGCAAAAATAAAAATGTGTCTGGTTTTCTCAATAGAATAAAGAAACACATTTGTGCAGTAGGAAATATATTATAATAAAAGTATTTCTTTATATGTTTTAATAAATAAAATTAATAAATTAGATAATTGTTTCTTGTAATATAAAAGATAAAAATATAAAAAAACAGTTTTTTATAGCTAAAGCACTAATCACTAATTCTGAAATTCTACTACACAATATAATACAGTTTATAATTTTTATTTTTTATGTTTTTTTATTAAATCTTCCGTTGTAACCTGATAGGCGTAAGCCCAATGTGTTACAATGGAGAAATTCTGTACCAACAGAGTAAGTCAATCAGATATAATAAATACATACAATTATTATGTGTAAACTAATTTATAACTGCAGCTAAGTCCGGTTTTTGTAATAATAGCGCATTTTTATAAATTAAAAATTGAGTGCCGCTGCTGGGGCTCGAACCCGCAACATCAGATTTACTAATCTGAGACGTTACGGACTACGGTATATCGTCCTTATAATATTACTACGATTAACAAGCTGCATTATATTATTTATAATACTGTTTCAAACATTAAAAATTTAAGTGTAATTTTTTGTTTATTAAATTAAAAATAAACCTCAAACATCTAGCTGTTGTTTTTATATATATGTACATATAATATAATAAAATTAAACATAAAATCTTTATGAATATATTCACGCAATGTTTAGCCAGTATCACGATTTAAGCCATTTTTTTATAGTATAGCTGCCATAAACTTGATAGATATCTTTATATATTTGTAGCGACAGAAAATTCAAAATGTATCTTAGATATACATTGTTGCATAAAACCATTCCAATGTTTTTCAAGAATCAGTGATTATTTTAATTACAATTCGAATCAATTATCGTAGTATGTTTTTAAAGGTAGTTATAATCTCATATCTGAATAGTTTAAATCATGTGTTTATATGGTATAAAAAATTTACAAATAAAAAGCTTAGATAGTATCGCATATGATAAACAAAAAGTATTTATTCATTAAATATAAGACCAGACTCAAAGGTCAAAGTCTAGCAATTTAAGAATCACTGGATCAGTCACTGTGTTCTAAATCTGATAATGAAAAGCAAATACAATAAATTACAATACAAAAATATGAGCACAGAAATCCTGAGAGTAATTTATTACGTAGAACAATTCAAAGCGAAACAACCAAGAATACAATACATAATAAATAATATTACGTGAAATATATTTTTATTATTCTTAAAGGTGGAAAAATATTCAAAGCGCGAAAGCCGCTAAAGAATTAGCGCGATTAATAATCGAAACAACAATGCAGGACCGGAGCGGGTGGTGGGCGGAGATTTTTTCATTGTGCGCCTCTCTCGGCACAATAATAACAATGTCTCCTTAAATACTTGGCTGAAAAGTAAGTCTTCGGTCTGAATAGATTGGGGTAGGGCGAGTGAGAAAGAGAACGATATAGAGCGAGGATCCATAAAGGAGCGAATAAAAGACAGGGACGGATTCGACAATGGAACAGCGGAAAGCCTAGAGCAAGATACTTTCTGATGGGTGTGGAGCGGGTCTTATTTGCGAATCGGTCGATATGTGCACGTGCACAAATATATGTATATATATATATATATATATATATATATATATATATATATATATATATATATATATATATATATATATATATATATATATATATATATATATATATATATATATATATATATATATATATATATATATATATATATATATATATATATATATATATATATATATATATATATATATATATATATATATATATATATATATATATATATATATATATATATATATATATATATATATATATATATATATATATATATATATATATATATATATATATATATATATATATATATATATATATATATATATATATATATATATATATATATATATATATATATATATATATATATATATATATATATATATATATATATATATATATATATATATATATATATATATATATATATATATATATATATATATATATATATATATATATATATATATATATATATATATATATATATATATATATATATATATATATATATATATATATATATATATATATATATATATATATATATATATATATATATATATATATATATATATATATATATATATATATATATATATATATATATATATATATATATATATATATATATATATATATATATATATATATATATATATATATATATATATATATATATATATATATATATATATATATATATATATATATATATATATATATATATATATACTAGGTGAAAACTTGTCGACGACAAAGTCAATTGATAGAGAACGTTTTACTTGAACTGTATACTAAAATATATATGCTTAAATTATAATATAAAATATAAGATTTTAGATCACTCAAATAAATATTAGTGAAAACCGAAACTTAAAATCACATTTTTTTATATATGTATTATATGATTATGAACCAAGGAACGTATAGGTAATAAATAAAATATGTTTCGCATAGTAATTCTATAATTAAATCACAAAGTTATTGGTTCGCCTGTTTGCATATTTGTCGAGCTGTTCAATCGCGATGCAGGTCAGTGATGCTGAAAAATACTAAAGTGCAGCTGGTCGTATCAAAAGGTATGGACTAGAATGCTAATATGCATATTTATTTTTAATAATTTATTATTGCTCAAATTATTATGATTTGTGAGGTTTTTTCAATAGTTGAAGAAGTACTTTATACTAAAATGGTTCAAAAATTATTTGTACATATTAATCAAGACTATAATGTAGTTTAAAAATCAAGCTTAAATCAAACACATTTTGAAATTTTACTCTAAAGAGTTTGCCGCCACTGCGACCAATATACCGATATTTAATAGAGAGCGCGCTTTTCACAAAAAATAAAATCTTAATATACAAACAATTAAATAAATCTATTTTAACATATGCTTGTCCTATAATATTTTTGGTATTATTATGTCAATGTTGTTTAATTGTTGATATTAAAAAAAATATTAGCAAGTTTTTTATTTTACTTTGACTTTGCAACCATTAAGACGCAGGTAAAAACTAGTGAGAATTTTATTAGATTATATTACATTAAATTGGTGGACAAGATGTTTTCTCCGAGCAGTGGTGGATAAACTGGCGAAGGGATGTTGTCCGTAATAGATCCTTCTCAGTATGGTGTCCGCGGGCAGACGGGCGTCTGCTAGACTCTTCGAGAGTCTGCCAAGTCCGTCTCCAACAAAACATAGTGATGCCGGGAGACCGGTAAACCAACCTCGGTCGTGCATTGTGATGACTCAGGTTGAGACTGGAAGCGGACCATCGGCCCTGTCGATAGAAAGCATGTGCTCAAGTGCTAGGGTTGCTAATGAGCCGAATTCGGCTTACACGCGACCTAAGGAAGCGGGTGGGAGCACCCGGGGACCGTCGTCCTCATATTTTTATAAGAATTATAATGCTATTTCTGTATAAATGTCAGTTCAGGAGATGATTAAGACATATTGCTAGTAAAGTTTGACGGTATTGTATTCATTGCGACTAAAAAAACAGTCAATACCGGTATTCACTGTTTTTTTATAATATTATTTGCAATAATTGGTAATAAAAAAAAATGAAAATATAATTTCCAATAATTCAAAATCAAACTGAATGCTTTATTGCCAGGTTTATTCTTCAATATATTATAGAATTGATGAGTCGGAACATTTTCTTTTAAGATATTAAATGAAGATGAACTACTGTCGTTTTAATATATTTTTATAAAGCTTTCGACTAAGTTTGTCATGAGTAATTTGTAACACAATTGTCGAGTTTTGGTTACTCAGATAATTTAACTCTATTATTTTTAAAATTAGTTTAAAATTCTTGTAAATTAGAATCTTAAATGTTGAACGAATAAGATTAAAAATATAAATAAATTGTTAGAAGAAGCAAACATGTCTTCAAGTTGGTTCTTTACTATATAGTTTTCAATACATTGTTGCATTACTTTATTCATTGAAATATTTTTTGTCATACAGATTGCGTTACCTTTACTATACTCGTTACATCACACTGGTAAATCCCACTTATTTTAAAGCCTCGTTAAGAAAAACTCTTGGCAATAAGCACAACAAATCATACGCTCAATTACACACGTACATATTCAATGAATGCCAAACTGTACGCGAATAGTCAAACGGCTCTATTAGCACTCGCTAGTTTTTTTTCCACATTATACGAACCACCCTATGTGCTCCATTGAAATTCGCCCCGGTTGACGTTTGCGAAGTGAAGAATTAAAATTTTCAAAAGCGCCCCATTAGCGGGCCCCCGGAACACCCGCGGGGCCCCAGGACGCCGCGGCGGTCGCGGGGGGCGGCTCCGTATTGATATTTGTCCGGGTGGGCGCCCCCATGCGCCCCCAGCCCGCGGTGCTCGCACTCCGTGAACCAGACATGCTGTACTGATAATAGCGATAGCTAGGAGTAAAGAACAGATGCATATTATAATATATTGAAGTCCAGCGCCGGACTTTTTTGTTTTTATTTTAATAGTAAAATAAAATTTCACTGTCAAGAAAATCTGGATAACGTCAAGACATGACACTTTCTGATGCTGAAAAGTAAACGGTTGTCAGCAGCTCATCCCCATAAGAAATGTAGATTAGTCTGATTTGATAAAAATCATTTAAAGAAACACTTTGAAATCGGCGGTGTACAGCAAAAATTTTTTTTAAATTGACATAAATATGTCAAAAGCAGCACGATAAACGAGTGGTATAAGTCCCTGTCTATTAACGTGAAAAACTTGAGTTCAAATCCTATAGCGACCTTAGTGTTTTTTCTAATTTATGTGTTTGAAAGATCGGAATTAGTGATTATCTATCAATCATCAGATTTTTCTAATCTCACGGATGAATATCGTGATGATTTATTAAAATCGAATTAGATCATACATATTAGGTTTTAAAAATTCTCTACTAATGAGATAATTAATATATATATAAATAACAAAAAAAAATGTATACAAGAGTTCTGGAGTTTTTCAGGCTGAAACCTTGCTAAACTTCAGAAAGAGTTAAATACTCATTTAACAAGTAGCCACAATGATTTAATAGCGATTTTTTAAATAAAAGTTTTTGCAGAAAAATTCCATAACAAACTAAGGATTTTAAAATATATAAAGATGGTATCTAATAAAATTATTAGATTTTTTTCTTATTGCTATACTTCGTATTTTGTTAAGAACTATCATTTTTTTTTTACAAAAGCTTATTTCAAAATAGACATGGATATAAAAGCATACAGATATATTAAATTCACAATACTGGTTCATAACCATTTACATTGTTTTTAATTTTGTTAAGTTATACAATAACATAAAAAAAAAAAAAAATTATACGTGAGTACGCTAAATTAAAGGAAAAATACATAAAATTTCTTACAAATTTAAAAAAGAAAAAAAAAATTTAAAAAAGGAAAAAAGAGAACTATCATTCACATTGCCTCTCTTTATATTATTTATTAAAATGGCGATAAAACCGTGTGAATTTTTCGCCTATAATATATTTTCTCTCTGAATTTCCCAATTTTGTATTAGCGTACAATTTAATATATCGCATGCAAATCGAATGCATATAAATAAATCAAATAAAATAGAGTTCGTGTGCGCAGCAGATTATTATTAACACAATATAACGCAATTATTATGCGGCGTTTGACCGAAACGACCTGTTAAATTAACTAAACCGCCGGGTTTAACCGATAAATTATTTGCTTGTTAGGTAAACTAAATTAATGACCTCAGTCCGTCACTCTGGCGCTTTCTCACTTATAACTTTCATAAGTTAAATAATTATCGTATTGTATTGTGTGTGTAGTCGTTTGGGTCGTTTTAGGGTTATTTGTTAAACACCCTGTATCTACAATAAATATTTCATTACACTGTAACTTACAAAAACAATCGACCTTGTCAAAACTGCCCCTCTAAATTTGTATTGTAAATATATAAATAATATTTATTATGCACAAATGTAGCATAACATTTTTAACGAAATTTCAAATGGTGAATTGCTTAAATTTTAATGTTATTTTAAAAGCTGCAGGGTTTAATGTGTACCTCATTAAATTATGGTAAAAGATTTCCCTAGAGATTTCTGACCGCTCGGAAGAGGGATACTTTACTATTTTTGACCGCCGACTCTCGAGAATTAAATAACATATATTCGTATCTATATATAATTTATTAACTTAAAATATAACTAAATAATATAGCTGTCATCCAAATGTTGCATTAACATCGATTATTATGTACAACGTATATTTTATATATGATACTTGATTATATATAATAATAATATATGTATAATGTAGAAAAAATAAAAAAAGTATATGTAAAACAGATATTTAAATGATTTGTGTATTATATATTATATAAGATACAAAGAAAAATCTTTAAATGATTAATATATAATAGTGTAATATAAAATACTATACATGAAATATTGTTAATAAATGTATTTTACTTCATTGTATAAATGATAGTGCTATCTATATAAATGACCTTTATATCAAATAAAGTGTAATAAAAGGGTGGTTAAAAAATAATGTACTTAAACTTAACATAAATAAAAATAAATTTAGAATAATTGTAAAATATTTAACTAGTTAAAAATTTATAGTATATTTATAGTGGAAAATTATTAGGACGATATATTAATATGTTGAGTAAGTTATCTCAGTTTTTAGTTGTATATTCCAGGTTAAGTGTTTTAGTATGAAATAGCATAAATAACCTAATACATATGTATATATAGTATCTATTAATTTTAGCAGTTCCTAGACTTTTCTGTCTTTTGCCTAATACATATGTATTAAATGCTTATTTGCACTACATCTGTGTTCTTTCTGCTCACGATTTTCAATTTATTGAAGTAATTCGTTCTTTCAGTAATTTCTTCAAAGAGCACTAAGTGAATTTGTCAATTTGAACACATCAAAGTCGGCCTTGTGTATTATTAAATTAGAAAGCGTGTTTACTTCTGGTGGTATTCTTATTGTTGTTTCTTTTTTTTTTCTTACAACTTTCATTCGTGTTCTCAGATGAATCTCTTTTTATCAGCTTTGACCTAGTTGATAGCGTATCGGATGCGTAACGATTTACGAGTAAACTCACAGAAGATTTAAATCAAAACGTTAATGTTTTTATGTTCCTCTTATATGCACATAATCTTGATTTATTAGCACAACTTTATACTGCACTAAAAATAAATTTAAATAATTAAGTGCAACGCTTCTGAATTTTTTTCTGTATTTCATTATTCTCTTTAATGCATCCATTTTATAGATATGCGACAAAAAAAAATAGATTTCCGAAACGCAATTGCAAACGATTGTAAACTACTCGTCGATCAAAATACTTATTTTTATAATTCACCGTTGTAATTGAAATACTGCAATAAAAAAAATGGTTTACCATTTATTTCTCACAAAAAAAACTGACGGTGTGCGATATCCAAATAGCTGTACTAGTAACTCTAAATTAATTCAAATTACTATTGCAAACCAATGAAAAGGGAATAACAACTAGTCTGACAAAAAGCCTAACAATAAATGCTAAATAATTATAAGTTTTCACGGATTAGTCGGTAAGCGTATCCGTCCCGAGGCGTTAACCATTCGTAAGCACTAGAAAAAACTATACTTTTGTACGTAAATAATGCGCGATAGTCAATGCGTCCATCCTGCGCAAAAACCGCCATTGTAATTCATCCTTTGTATTACCAATCTTCAAAAGTATTACCTTGTAGTTTCACTTTAAGGCATAAACATATTTCGACGATGGAGTCATCGAGTGATGCAAATCGCCCACCAACATCTGCATCTGTAATTTGCCAGAGACATCTCGAATCAAGCATAAAAAAGATGTGATACTTTGTCGATAGACGGCATTCGAGGCAAACTGAGGCAGACTATATGAAATATTTTTTAGATATTAAAAAAAAAAAATTATATATATTTTTTTAAATGCAGATTACGCTTCTAAACACGTATGTTTAAAACATTTATCAGTAGGATTTCGTTTAGCGAAGTTATGAAACTTTAAATTTTTAAATTGGCCGCCATTTTGTAAAAAAATATTATATTATTTTTTCATACTAAATATGAAGGGGGTGCTTAATATTATAGTTCTATACGATACGAAAAATTCAATTTTAAATCGTCAAAACAAAGGAATTAACAGCGTTATATTTTCTGCAAGTCTCAAAAAGGCTCGTATGGGGGTCTGATCGATGTGATACATCGCTTGTTTTGAAGCAAAAAACTATTTTTTTTATTTTTTATTTCGATGCCAGTTAAGCTTTTAAACATTTTATGTATATCGATCTTTTACGTAAAATTTAAACTTACTGAGTTATGAGTGTTTAATTTTTTAAACTTACCGCCATTTTTCAAAAAGTATTGCCAAATAATATTATCTTTAAAAAATACAATAAACACTTTTAAAGTTTAAAAGTTTCATTAAGCATCTACAATAAAATTATTTTATTTTAATTTTTTAAGCAATATTAAAAAAATATTCTTAAAAAATAATATTTTTAAAAATTCAGTTGAATATTTAAAGGTACTTTTGCCTATTTTTTATGATTAAAATATTTATTTATAACAACGACTTAGAGTGTATATGTGTTGAAACACAATTGTGTAGAGAAACTTTCATACTTTGTATAACACGACACTGTGTGGACGTTACAAAGTCTTTCCCCGTTACATAACAGTATCGATCATAAATGAGGTGTACCTTGTTCGCAAACATCCTTTAAGGCTTTAGGTAACGTTTGAAAAATGATACGGCTCTGTGATACCTATCTTCGTGACATTACAGTACACTTATATATAGCGAATTTTTATCTCGTAATATTTTATTTGTGGAGTTTTATACGATTTTTTATTTCGTCTCAGATACCGTGATGTTTTTATTCGTTCGCTGAAAGGTATATAGCATCTCGTGCCAGAGAAGGATGGGTTGTGCAAGTCTCTTAAAGAGCAAAAGAGATGGGTATTCTTCCTGCTTGTGTGGATTTTGATTTGGATGGCAGCACTTCCGGAAGCGAGCCGCTTGGAAAATGCACCCGTTTAGATGCAGCAGGATGCAATTAACTTACCTCAACGTTTTTTTTAAATAGAAGAATGAAAGAAATATAAATAATATTTCATCATATTCAATTAATTTTGAGAATGTAGTATATATTTTCACTATATACTTATTCGTTTAATTTTTTAGTGTCTCATATAAATGTATACAAAATGTAAAATACACAGATCTTAAGAAAAACTATGAAATGATTAAAAAAAAAAGTTATTTTCACACAAGAGAATACTATTAATACATTTTACGTAACTAACCTACAAAGCAATATTAAAAATAAAATAAAATTTAACACAAAATTTTTGTGGACACAAGTTGATCCGTTGCGATCTCGATGCTGTGCTTGGACTTTGTGATTTTCAACAGAAATTTTAATGTTAGACACATGCATTAAAATTGTTCAAGGCGGCCGTCTTATTTTATTTACAGGACAGGGTTACAATTTGTCGTTAACTTTCCAAAAAGAACGACGAGTTTCCGTACAAAACGCCGTATAATCTTTGTTGATCAATAGTAACGCTAAACATATTATTTTAAATTTCACTAAATAGATTCATTCGTGTAAGAGGGTATTGCCCTAATTAAAAACGAACGCCCCGTTACATTTGCCCTATTTCACAGGGCGATGAGTTGAACGAGTCGAATTTTTCGAATTTACGACTACAACTTATCCGAGTGGGCCCCGTCGAATTAATTCGCCGAACAGCGCAGATTTTCCACCTCGTTTTCCGAATCGTATAATTGAATTTCGCAATATTTATCAAGCGAGGCAAGGCAAGAGTAAGCGGCGTCCGAATATTAAGCGATAAATTCAGAAAATTTATCGGATGAAGACCTGGAGGCAATTTCTGAAATTCTTCTTGCTCCGCTTTAATATTTGTTTTAATTATGTCGGAGCAAATTTTAATCACTCAAAAGAGTTTCGCCGATGATGGACGAGTCATGCCCTAACAGCGGCCAACTGAAAAAGCCGCGTTTTAATTAGCGAAATGCTCACTATTATATTATAGATAGGACCTCTGGGAAATCAGATAGCTATGGGGTGTACAATTTTCCGTAGTAACCCTTTTCATTCAGGTCTTATATATATTTTCAAGTTCAGAGAAAATAATTTTCTTGGTAGCAACAATATTCAAACTTGTTATCTTATTTCGTACATACATATGTATTTACATTAATTTGTTTTCACAAAATTAGTATAACTAAATAAAAATATATAATAATATGTACCATGAATTTTTAAGATACCGTAAAAAATTGATGATTTTATAAAAAAATAAAAAAACCACTACACTATCGTTTTAATATTTATAATAATAAACAATTTTATTTATTAAAAAAATTGAAATTTATAACAAAACGATTGTGGTTATAATTTAAGAAAAAAAATACGAAACCCTTTACAACATTGATTCATTGCTTATAACGTAATATACACGCAAAAACTGTATAACAGGTTTCACTCCTAGTGGCTTAAATATAATGGTTAAGAAGGAGTAAAAATCTGACAATAAAGTGGAAAGGCTGTTTGGCTGCCGAATCTAGACGTCTAAAAGTCTAAGCTCGTTTTGGATTGTCTGTGTCAATTTGGCGTGACGTCCATTGGTTGCGAGCTCACGATCTAAACTCAAGCGTCAAAAAATGTTTTCTAAATATATATATTTATTAGTATTTATTTTATATTTTATATTTTTGAAGCCCTAAGTTTATTGGCTATAACTTACTACTAACATTATTTTATTACATTGATTCAGTAACTTAATTTATACATAAAACTATATATTTTTAAAATGTTTTTAAAGCATTATTTGTTAAGTGCCAAAAAAATTAATTTATTAAAAATATTGACAGACTTAAAAACACTGCTCTTTCTTATAAGTTTTAATATCAACAAAAATATAAAATAGGTGGTTATGCATCACATTTAATAAACAAAATATTTGCGCTACTTTAAGATCCAAATGATCAAGATTTATAAATTATTTTTTAATGAGTTTAAATTAAACTTATTTATTTATCATCTGTGTCTATTAGGCGTAAGTTTCTTTGTATTAAATTCTGAGGTTTAACACTTGTCAAAACCAGAGTGAAATGTTTTTGTTAAAAAAAATATGTTTTACGGCAGTGGTCTGTTTTAAATGTGATTATGGAAAGGGAGGAGATCAATTATCTTACTCTATATTACTTCTATATTTTAAGTTTTGAATTATACCTAAAATACTCGCATTAGGTTGCATTCAGCATTCATGTGAGATTTATTTGTCTGCCCTTTTTTGGTTTGCCGACTATTTATAAAAAGGTAATGGGTTTATTTTAAACAAACTTTCGTTGGCTGCTAAAGCCGATTACGAAAGGCCATTTAAAAAGAAATTACAAATTCAAAGGCAACTGATATTTTTATTCATGTATGGCTATGGCACGTACTTTGCAGATTATGCAGGGAATAAATTTCTCATGGTGGTGTCCCGTTTTTACAAACGAACTTTTTTTTTTATTAAGTGGTTAAAATGCTTTAATGCAAATTAATATATTTTATAATTTAGTTGCATGAGGTAATCTTTAATTGTATATAAAAAAGTGGTTTATTTAATAAATCATAAAAATATTTTTTTCGGTAAAAACTTAATAAGGAATAGATTTAAAACTACAGGAAATATAATGTCTAAAAAATGATTTAACTGTAGTGGTTTTAGAGTCCATCGATAATATTTGAAAAAATGTTTCGATATTTTCTAAAAATGTTACAAATATTTTCATCTAATAAATATATAAGTTAACGTCTCATTTGAATATACAGATATTTAAAAAAACTAGCATTAAAACTTAATATTTTTAAACTAGCATTAAAACTTAATAATTATAAACTTAGATTTTATTAGGTAATATTTACAATGTAATAAATAATATTTTTAAGCGAGTATCTTATCAAAGTACGTGCTGAAAAAAATACAATTTAATTATGAATAACAAAAAAATGCTTTTTAATTATATAAAATCCACAAATACTCTTTAAAATATTATATAAACAACCTAATGCTTATTACTATAAGACATAGGATACGCCGGAAAAGCGGAAAAACTTTGCCATAAAAGAATATTAAAATATTTTACTCTGTTGTTACACTTTGTAATAAAAATATTCTTTTATACTCCTCATATCATGATATGACATTTTTTTATTACAGAAAAAAATGCTTGAATACAAAGTAAAGACGCTAGAAGTTTACTTATATTTAACTTAATAATTACGATTATTTAATATATTAACTGCTTCAAAAATTTCACTCAAAACCGTTAGACCTTACTTTGACAAAGCAATCACTTTGAGGGTAATTATCTTACAACATTCCCGAATTGCACATTTTTCACGTCTTTATACACAACAAAAAGACAAATTTGGTTTGTATTGGACGGTAAAAAAGAGTCTGGTCCTGCCCTGAGTTATCGAGATTAATAGGGAAATCGAAGCTGGGAAGCACGTTGGATTCCCTAAAGAGAGAAATGGGCTAGAATACTACCGTACTTAATTATTTTTATCAAGAACTTTCAACATAACTAGCACTTTGCTTTTGACTTGTATGAAGAAAAGGAACTATTTTTTTGCCAGGACTATCCATAATCAGCATCGAAATTAGGATTTGCATAAAACAGATAAATTTGTGTCCTTTAGATTTTTTTTGTATTGGCAATAGGCGTATCCATGATGCGCATTAATTAAAGTAGTGCACTAAATATACTGTATACCTTACTTTAACAAAAACGAGGATCGGTGCAAATTTTTATAACACAGAATCGTTATCTAAAACGGTGACATTGCCGAATAAAATAAAACTGATCTGTTGCAGCTTGATAATATAGGTATTTATAAAAAGTCTGGTTCCACTCTAAATTATTGATATTGATCAAAGGATAGAGGACTTGATGAGACTTTGGACTGGTATATTAGCTAGAATACTCCCGTACTTAGTTATTTTTCAAACTTAATTCAAAATTTGCATAAAGATATGCGCCGAGTCATCAGTTTTTACTTTGACCCGATCTTTGATACGACTTCAGAGACTACGATGACGTAAAAATATAAGAAGAAGTATAAATATAAAATTTTATTTGGGCACTGTTCTATACGTGTATTTTTAAATTATTTTTCATTTAATAAAGTCATTGACAACAACCTAAATATATTTCATTATAATAGAATTTGAAATCACTTTGTGGTTATGGTATCATTGATCTTTTCACTACTGCAAAAAATAGTATTTATTTCGAGTTTCTCTTTCACGCTTATTCGTTATAAAAAATATAACAATACAGGAAACTACAACGTTATATTACTACCTAAGTGTAAGTGTAATTATATATAGATTAGGCGTTTTAGTTGTGTTTTGTAATGAAATTATTTTAGTAACAGTTCACAAAATGAATAATTTTATATATTTATAATGCGATCAAATCACTATTTCTAATCACATATACTAGAAGGTACTTTGCGTCGCATAATTACTTCCGTTTCAGCCAACTCGAACGTGGGAAGTTCAGCAACATTCCAGGAAATTGGATTTAGCCAGAGTTCTAACACGTCACATGATTTCGGATTATTAATGCCAGGCTCGTATTCGTCAAAATTATCAAAGATCAGACATTAAGGCAGGCGAAAGTAGCTAGTTCTTCAGCAGCAATCAATCATTTTGGGTCATAATATTATACACAATAACCTACCTATATTTTAATCACAGGCTGTGCTAAATAATATATACACCATGATAGTAATATATTAATAATTTTATCTTCTTGTCATTGATCTGTTAGATTCCTTGATGCAAATATTATGGCATCCAAGCGTTGACTATACTGTAAGGAAAAACACATTCCAGTAGCACAAAAAAATATTCTAAAGACGGCATTAAAAATCCTGTTGCGCTGTGTCTCTAATAAACAGATGCTCCGTGAATAATACGACTGTATGATCCTGTAATTTAAGCGTCTGATTCCTAAATAATTTAATTATTCCGTATTTATATTTTTAACGTGCACATGTGATCTTTACAATAAATATATTAATGCATTACATGTATATGTAATGTTTTATCATGAAAAAATCTAGAGTCTGATACATTACTAAGATACATATATAATAATTAATTTATCGCCTCTCTGTGCTGCCAAAAATAAAACTTCGCAGCGATTATTACGGCCGCATGCATCACTGCGTAAGCTGGTCTTTGAACAGATTTCATTCGCATGCGCATCAAGTCTCAAAACAATTTCTTGAATACACAATATGAAACTTGTAAGCTAAGTTCATCCCAGATTCTGAATTACGTAATGCATAATTTGTTGGCGTAATCTCCGTATACGCGACATCTCAGATTACCATAAAATTTATTTATACCGCTTCGGTTCAATGGTACGATCGTTGTGCGTGGCTCTTCCTGCAGGTACTAGGCACATAGGTTCACGTCCTCTCACCATAAAACCATTATAAATTCATTATACGCCCAAAACATAATCCTCTTTGTCATTTTGCGGCGCGCGATTTCAGCAACGGAGCCTCAATTACACTTTATGAGAGACTTTCGAGATTTATTGCCTGTTTCATCTGCTGTATTGCCACCTTAGAGAGAGCCTTCATACATATTTCAACATCCGATTTGAGATGGAGAGATTTCAGTGGTTCCAAAGTAAAAAGTTTTGAACGTACTCACAAAGCGACTCAAAAACTTTACTGGTCAAATAACTTACGAGTTTAAAATAATATCGTTGATTATAATTTCCTAATTAACTATTACTTTTGGTATTTAAAACATTTTCAACTCAATTTATATATTAATTAAATTCAATTAAATCAATTATCGTGCAGTATACAGTGAAATCTCTTTGTAACGAATACCGAAACAACGAAATTCCCAGTATAACGAATTAATTTGTCCTCAAAAAACTTTCACTTTCACTGTCATATTTTTTTTACCTATTTTACATATTTCTGATTTTAAAGAATAACTAAATAACTCATTATTTTTTTGATAAGTGAAAGTTTCTGGATTTTGAAAATTTTTCTTTAGTTGCCTGTTGAAATTTCAAGCTTAACTCAGAATATATATTTTCCAATTGTTTCAACAAAAAATCTAAGGTCCCTTTGGCTGTCTATAATGTAACCTCTTCTCTACTAAGGTACGGCTGTAAAGTCTTAAGTATCCCTTCAGAAATATTTAAATACTCTTCGTTTCACAGCTCACTGAAATTTAGGTCACTTAGTGCATTTTTAACTTGTTTAATAAGTAAAAAGTGGTTTAGCATCGCCTCCATTGTGTTCCTAAAATGGGGTAAAATATTTTTACTACAAATATACATACTTTTGTAAAATATTATTATTATTTAAAAAACTTACCAATTTTTCTAATGCCATTTATTGCTTGTTATTCGTACAAATTAAATTTTATATAAGAAAAAATGCAACCTATCGTGACGACACAGTTATTTTGGCTTATCGTGAAAATCCGGATATTGCGTCTTATTTATCTCCAAGAAAACCTTAACAATATACAAGAATGGCTGCTTATTTAAAGAATAAAGGCAAACGAATCTCTATATGTTACGTTTACCATGAGAAATAAAATATGTCCTTTTATCCGATTAAATGACGCAATATTTTTTTAGTTAGATGGTGCAAGTATTTGAGGAAGCACCTCGGTAAAAGGTTTACATAAAAAAACATATTTGGAGTAGAAGAAAGCAACTACGTCTTAGAATACGAAAATATTATTGGGTAATAAGCAAATTCTCACAGCTGATTGTGAAGAATAAACTGTACGTATACAAATCTATTCTTAAGCCAATTTAGATGTACTGCGTTTAAGAGATTGCAAAATAAAATTTCTAGTGATATTGGATGTTCCGTAGTATGTCCTAAACTTTCTTATTTGTCAAGACATGAAAATAAAAATTGTCAAGGAAGACATATAAATTTTAAGACATAAATACAAAAACATGCTAAGAAACATTCTATTATTTGATTGCGCAGACTAGAAGATTAAATAATGTTTTTGATTTAGAGTTCTTATAAATCGCTGATGGGAAATTTACCCAGGTGGGATTCAATGATAGAAGTATTGCTAAAATTTAGGATGAAAAAAAAGATTCTCCAAAAGTCAATATAGATTGAAAAAAATTCAGTGTCGAAACCCATATTGAATTAGCAAATTCGAGGCAATATAATAAAAAAAGAACAGAATTAAAACTAAATGAGAGATTTTTGGTATTATTTTGATTAAATCATAATGTTTTTATATGATCAGATCCAATTTTTATTTGCCAAATAATAATAAAAATAATATTAGATATATTAGGATATTTTTTTTATGCAGTTTTGATTAGTGCATTCTCTAAATATCGTTTGCCAGAACTACAAACATAGAAAAGGTAAACAGCTGCGCAAAATATTTTTACCATAAGTATGTTTTTACATAAAAAAAGATGTTTTTGAAAAGAGAATATTAAATTTTATATTTAATAGAATTTTGAACTATTATTTTAGGATCAAATAAATCTAATTTGGCATTTTTATGTGAGATATTTATTAGTGTACTGAAAATATTTGACAAAAGCACTGTAGTATATTTATTATAAGTGATCGAATAATATTTTGGGGATGTATCGGCCTCAAGTGCTGCGCATATTCCACGCCTAAGCTAGCCTTAAAATTTGTATATTCTACATATATCTGAGACTTAATGCGCATGCGCAGATAAGCTGTTTGGTAATCAGCTTACGTAGTAGTGCATGCAATTTTTATAATCGCTGCCCATTTTATTTTATTTATATATTCAACACAAATTTATATTTATATTTTTTAATTTAAAAAAATACACAAAATTATGTTTTTATTTGTTAAAATATATTAAGTATTTACAGCTAGAAAAATGATAAAAGTCAATGCGATTTTTTGAATAATTTATTTAACGACTGTAATTCAAGTCTTTTTTATTTTCATTATATTTCTAATAAAAATATTTTTTTAAAGCTTGATTATTTAAGTGTCAAGTATTATGCTAAAATAAATGGGTTTGACTTATAGTAGTTTTAATAAAAATACAGTAATAAATATGTCTATATTTTGAACATTTTTTGTAAATTTTCATTAAAATGTAGTAACATATCTAATACTAATTTAAGTATTTTATAATAAATAATTTGAACCAAGCTTCTAGAAAATATATATTTTTCTTATTAAATACTTTAATTAAAAATAAAACGTGTACGTTATTTTGCACAGTTTTAACATAAGAGTGTTTCGAAAAGCTCAATACCAGTTTAGAATTAAACTATGAAAATAACCTCCTCAACCCAGAAACGTGGCTTTAACAAAAAAGGGGATAACGCGGTTGCCAAGCTTTGACCTACTAAGTTTGTTATTCTGCGTCCTTTATGAAAGCTGTAGTATTTAATACATGTATGTATATGTAGTAAAGACTATATGTTATACGCAAATTTTTTTATTAGTATTAAAAAAAGCATGTTATAATTTTTTGTATTTTATATTATGATAATATAGAATATACATTTGGTGATTAAAAAACTTGTAATTACTAATTATATAATTTAAATTCACTACAAGTACGTTTTAATTTTTTTAAAGAACCTTTTAAACATATGTATATACGTGTTTCTAAACAGTGCACATATTTGCTTACGCACTCGAAAATACACGTTTTCGTTAAGAGACTTAACGTGTAGTATCAAAAGTGGGATTAGAGCTTTCGTTCGTTCGCTTAATTTAGTATATTTCGTGTAAATTTGTTCAAGAAAATTCTCTGCACGAGTAACTTTTATAAATAAGTAAGACGTGTTGAATATTTAAAATATTTTCAAAAATTAAAATCATTCTAAAAGATTTATTTTGTGAAATACTATAAAGATAATTTTTTTTTATTTATTAATACTATAAAAAATAATATAAGATTGACAAACACTTGCACACAATCAAATGTCAAAATCATTTATAACAAAACCAGTAGTGCTAGAGTTAAAAAAATATATACTATCGTTTTTAGAGTAACCAAATATTCGTTATTTTAAACTATTCAAATATATTAGTTATGTAGAATAAAAAATACAGTTCAAATAATCAATACACACAATAAAAAATATAAAGATTTATTTTAAATTAAAAAATAACAAATCATTAAATACAGGAATATAAAAATTATTTTTAATTATTTTTCCTGCATAAAACGACCATATAATACATTAATTATTTGTATTGATTTAAAAAATAATGATAATGTATAAATATGTTATGGTTCGAAACATAAATAATAATAACTGTTAAATTCAAAATTATGTTATTTTTGGATAGACTATTACGCAAAAAATAGATTTTTGCCACAAAAATCTATTTTTTTTTAATTAATTAAATACTCCAAAAATTTTTTCATGTTTTTGTATCTATTTATATTTTATTTTATTTTGTTATTTACAAAAATTAACATTAACATAAAACATAAGGTAATAAAAATTATATATGTTTTTATTTTAATCATATTTGTGGATAGTTTTGATTTAAAAAGCGTTACTTAAAAAAGGTAACCAAATGAACCAACCCTTAAGAGAAATCGCCATTTAAACTAAACGCGATATGAGAACCCACAGAAAAAAAGATCGCCACATACTTTTAAAAATCTAAACAAAAATGTTTTACGATAATATAACAATTTTTAATAATATAAAAAAATTAAATATTTAATAATTTATATTATTAAATATTGTCATGCTTAACACAAAAAATTGTTATGAATAATCAGTGTAAAAATACCGTACTACCATTGGACATAAATCTTCAAAAAAAAAACATATTGGTGTTTAAATTTATACCAACAGGGTAAATTAATTAAACATTATAAATACTAGCAAGTTAGTATTAACCACTAGATTTAAAATCTAGAAATCTGTAAGCGAATAATTATTGTTTAATATGCTTATTACAATTTATATTCAATAGATGTCACTTTGCAGCTAGGGCTGGTTTTTAATAATAGCGCAGTTTAATCTGTTGTTGTTGCTCGAATATGTGGCCTCTGAATTTCGCTATTCCGACCCTTAAATTATGTATTAGACTAAAACAGATCAGTTGTATTAGTTAATTGATTAATGCCAGGAAGGTACGTTACCCTTCACTATATTTGTTGATGGCATATAAGCTAAAATGCTGCCATACATAAGTAAGGACTTATCACGAGAACTTTCGCGAAAATTGACCACATAACTACTACTCCTTTTTAGACAATAATCGATTGAGACAACCCATTGAAGCACGAGAAAAGCAGCCGCTTTTACTTTGACGGTTACATCAGCTACCAATACACTTATACAATATAAAAAATATTGGTTTTAATATATCATTATATCAATATTTTTAATAATTTGATCGTATGAATTATACAAAAAAAAAGTTTTCCTTACAAGAAAAAAAAAATAATATAGCTATTGATATTTTTTTATAATGTTATATTTTAAATTTGTCCAAAAAAGAATATACTTTCATATAAGGCTATATTGCAATTTCTGCACTTCGTAACTTTTTTACAGATTGAATATCGTCGGGTCTTTGAGTGCGGGCCATGATTGAATACACCTGCCGTACCTATGTCAATATTTGCAAACTGGATATGGCTCTAATGAAGATGTCGGCCCCCGGGAACCTTTCAGCGTGTCTGCACCCCTTTTCAGAATTTCATCAAGATACATTTCACATCACAGATCAATATCGCGCGGGGTGGCTCGCAAAAGGACAAAAATATCGTACCTTTATACTATGTAAGCATATAGTCATTCATTTTATATAGGAACATTGCTTTATATAGCCTTTTGACGAGATTTTGTGATCGGTTATATTTTTTATTGCACATCTAGGAATTTATTAAAAATATGCAATTAATTGCTTAGCGAATACTATTTTTTAAATTAATGTTATATCACTATAAGACAGGCATATACCATATCTCTTAATGTTTAATTTAAACGAATTTATACATCAACCTCAACTGAACGATGTGAGAAAGTTTTTAATTGCATTTACAAGACGCAAGATCGGTTAAACTGAGAAAACTTTATTAATCCACTACACTTCCTAAAATAAAGTCTTCCGAGGGTACGTTGAATTATAGTGATGTATTAGAGCGTTCGATATCATGATAAGTGTAAGTAATGTAACGTAAGAAATAATGGAATTAATATAAAAACATCAGACTAAAAGTAAAAGTATGCCTGGAATAAGTAGACAAATTTAAATAGTCAGTTGTGAAATAAAACTAAAATATTATAGAGGTTATTTTCTTCAGTGAGACAGAATGGAACGATATTAGACTAAACTTTATCATTCCAGACGATAAGGGATAAGACGCAGCTATAGGAATACATTGACCGGCATGTCAGGTTTATATTATATATCATTAAAAATAGGGAATGTCTCGTTTATATATCAATAAAAATAAGGAAGAGTACATTTTTCGATCCAGTATATTTTAAAACATCGTTTTTCTCTAAAATGTGGTTAAGATCTAAATCTTACTTTACCAAAAATATTTACTAAGCAGATATCAAACCCACATTTCAGAGAAAAACGACGTTTTAAAATAAACTGATTTTAAATATCGTTGCGTTTTCACAGAACAATAATATATAAATATTAGTTATTTAAAAAAAACATAGTCTGGTTCCACCCCAAATCATCAATATTAGTCAAAGAATCAAAGACAGGAACGAAAAATGTACTTTTCTCTATTTGTAATGATATATAAACCAGAACACTGCTGTACTATCACTACTTCTAGACACATTAGTAGGAACTTGACACAAAAATACTATTCATTTTTTACTTAAAATAATAAAAAATGCCGCTGAACTCGCACAAGCGAAGTTACGAGTAATTGACCAAGACGACCCTTTAAAGCAAAAAAAATACAGTTGCTTACATCTGTTCCATATAGGCATTTACCATAAATACAAAAAAGTTTAATTTTTAGTAGCACTAATTTTAAGTACCCATAATTAATTTTACTTTATTTAAAAATATTAATTTAATAATTAATTTTATTTTGGTTGATGTCTGAGTTTCTCAAATTCTAAAACAGTAATATGTTAATGGCACTTTTATTTTGGTGCTATTCTACAATACATTTGTATTTAAATAAATTCTTTGTTTCATAAAACGAATCGTTTGTGCATTTATATAAAGTAAATCATTTTCTTTCTTGAAAATAAGGCAGCCGTGAATGACGTTCGGACGGCGGCTTCTGTCACGTACAGCCGGCATATTTGCGCGCGATCAAAAAAAGTGCCAAATATTCGCAATTTTTAAATTGTCATAATATTAAAATTACGCTACTGATAATTATAAAAGCTTGTGTGGGCCCTCACCAATACAATATCAATGAAAACTTTTCGGTCGTAAATATTCAATTTACGCAAAATCTTTGTCGGCTTTTGCAAAATGCCATAAGGCATAAAAATTATTCTTTAGAATATGAACACCACATCTGTGACTATCCTAGAATTCGTTGCCATCGATTCTAAATAAGAATTCGTTATGGTGTGACATTTATATAAACCGATCTAGGAAAATACATTTTTGTCAACAAAATCAAGTACCACTAATTATTTAATTTTATATGAAAAAAATATAATAACAATATCTGTAAATAAGAATATACTATCAAAAATATAATTAATCCCTTTTGGTGCCCTAAAATATTCAAAGATGTCAGTAAGAGTCTGTTGAAGTCCCCGATAAGCATGTGGTATTATAACTTGACCACGTGACCACGATGCAGCGCTCGACATGCGTGCTAACCATAGGACGCCTACGCGCATACTGAAATTGAACCGAGTTACTCGTTCTATCTCAGTTTGCGAAACACCATATCATTATCTCTCTCACTCTCGTCACTTAACACGCGAGAGAGCGAAAGGGAAAGTATCTCACCGCTCGCCCTCGAAAGAGCAGCTCCGACTTCGGTCCCTTTGACTCCGACAAGCTGAATCTGGCTAAGTCGACTGAATTAAACCCACTTTACCTCCCGTTCTCGGTAACCTCGGATAACTTCCGAGAGATTTTAGAGCGGACAGAACCAAACTTGGCCGAAGTAACCCTCTATATTCACCGTCCTTGGCTAGCTTCCAGAGAGTATAGTGCACTACGCTCTCTGGAAGCAATTGAGAAATAATGTAAGACAGTATATTAACCACTAATTTAAATAAATAAAAAATATGTAATATTCATGTATTTGAAATAAGCGTAGTCTGCAAAGATCTAAAATTCAGAACCATAAATCATGGCTATTGCGACCAATGAACCTAACCATTTCACGCATAATTAACAGTCTTATAACACTGATATTTGTCATGAGCATTAAAACTTCATTTATAGCTATATTCGCTGTTTTTATCGAATGATAGTTATTTTAAAAATATAGATGAAGAGCTGTGTTTCGCAAGCCTCGAATAATTTTTAAAGAAACGAAAGTGTTCCTTGATAAATTAATTTAATCGGCTCATGATAGTTTTTTTAACACAAGTTTAAGATAATTTTAGTCTATAAAGGACTTAAAAATAAATGTAAATTTGAAAGATCTGGAATTTTTTTTCTGAATTGCTCAACAAAAGGTGTGACTTATACTTGTTAGATGCCAAAAGAGCTGTGTGATCAATTTATTATACAAAATATATAATTTACTTAGATCTATACAAAAAGTATCGATTGGCTCTGGTCTTTGTTTCATTGTCTATCATCTATGGCAGAGATGATTGACATAGATTCACTCGCTGATTGACATATATTCTATGTCAATTCGAGTGACTGGTAATCCAAAAATCTTCCATCTAGCCGCTAGACGGAATTCTCTAACAAGTTAAGGAGTGATTCATGATTGATTAGTTCCAAGTGATTCATGATGTGATTAAGCGTCACATATTTTGAAGAAGCTTGGTCAAATGGGAGACAAAGCTAACTAAGAGACAACCGCATTAGTGTTTAGCTCCACCTGCAATTTGTCACAATGTGAGTGTTTGATATGATATCAATTGCGCAAACATAGGTGTTCTAACATGACAATTTGTAAAGCTTTGTAAAGCCTACGTATTGTCGTTAAAAATATTACTAATAAGGAGTCTTGAAACCCTACTAGTCTGTATGGAGATAGAGTAAATTATATATATGTTGTAACTAATAGTTATTATTTGTTATTAGACGAGCTTTCATAATGTATCGATACATAATCTATAATAAAAATCTAGGAAAAATATATATAGGTACTAAAGAGAATATTTCCGAGATTGTAATGTATTAGCAGAGCATTTCGATCGTTCGAGCGTTATTATCGAAGAGTTTATGAACCGACGCAAGCTAGTAAACAATCTGACCAAACTAATGCTACCGAACCACCCAGTTTTTGACTCCGATTGAACGAGCGTGCAAATAATATTTGGAACGAAGCCAGCCTGGCTGTCCGTTTCCATGCCGACGCCGACGGATTTCGTTGTTTAGCTTTAATTTTATTTCCTAGGCTGTGTCTCCGTTTTCGCTGATTAATGTTCGCCAAAAGAACGCTTGTATATGCTAAGAAAAAAAATAGGCTTCCGTTAAAGAAAATCTGATGTGTTCAACGACCTTTCGTCTATTATTGCAACATTACTTAGCAAAATGTTCGTTAGAATGTACGCAGATGATACAGCAGTAACTAATGTTATAGTATGTTCGTTTTTGAAAGTCAGTGGATCATTGTACTTATTCAAGTATTAAAACTATTGTATGTATCACTTGCCAAGCTAAGTAAAAACTTGTAGGTACACTTGACATATTTTTTTTAAGTATTTGATTCAAAAAACACATTGTATATTATTGTATATTTTGCTTCTATAAATATTTTTATTATTTATTAAGTCGGGTTCTGAATTCAAGAGTGTCGTTAAATATGTTTAAGCATTTATAAAAAGATTCTAAGTGTATGATTTCTGGCCGTTAACTTACTTTCTTTGCCTTAACAATCATACTTACAACTTGGTCTTAACAGCTTAATAAGTGATTTTATTACTTCATACTAAATACAAATTTATTTTAATCCGATATTTTATTATATATTTTTAGACTATATATATAATTATATTTAATCAATTTAATACTCGCGTTTTTGCTACGAAATATTGCTTTGACATAGAGCTGATATACTTTTTCATGTGGACCGTTAGTCTATAAGAAAATTGCTCCTAAGTCATATAACTTTTACGAGCACATACCATTGATGTCATTAAGGACGGAAAGTTGCAAACTTTTGTTATATTAAGACATAACACTCCAATGGGAGCGGCACAGCAATTTTCGACATTTACAATTTGATGAAAATGGAAAAACTTTTAAAATAAAAAATAAATTAATAGTATTAAAACGATGCACGAATAAAGGCCCTGCGCTCAAAACAGTAGCTAGATGAGCAAAAATGATGGCGTGTCGAATCACTTTAGAAGTTTAGCTGCCATTGAAGTTAACATAATCAAGTGGCATATAATTGGATTTAATAAATATAATATACAATTATTTATATTGAAAATATAAAGTAATACATATTTTGCGGCAATTGCTTGACATTTAATTTAAATTTAACCACAAGTCTTGATTAAATTCTTCATAAAACCATGAAATGGTTAGTCCCTTATATGTCAATACTGACGTTTATAAATGACGCGGAGTTTGCAGACGACGGGTAGAAAATTAGATTCTCATATATATCAATAAAGCAAAGATTTGCAACTTAGTAATATCATATATACTCTCAATAAAATCAAAATATGTAAAATTTACGCTAGTGACTAGAGACATCTGTTAGTTCAAAATAAAACAATTTCATAAAAAAATATTTTAATAAATATTTATCAGTGCCAAATAAATATTTTATTTGTGTCAATAAATATTGAACACTTTTGATTTATATTAAAAAACATATAAAAAATATATATAATAAATAAATCGTACTATTTAAAAATATAATTAATAAATTAAAGCGTTTAAATATTTGCATAATTTTTTTCTATATTATATGGCAAAAATAAAATAAAAATATAAATTTAATATTCGGAAAAATTGGTTCTAAGCTTTGCTTAATTTCTCTAAAAGTATATACTTTCACCGCTAGGTGTCTCAAATAATTTTAATTGCACAATACTGTTTTACCTTCAAAGCTCTTTTATCGTACTTTAATAAAACGTTACAAAGTCCTCGTAAAAATATCTCTTTGTGCCTATAAAGGATATAAGGACGAAAACCGCTTGTGTTTCAAAAGCTTTCACGGTATTCACGTGAAAAGCTACTCGAAAGCATATGTTTCATCTCACGTATAAATATCGCGAAAACGGCTTAGATTTCGAATGCAGGTTTATGTAAAAAAAAAAGGAAAAGCACCCAGGGCCGGGTACAAATATATGTATGTTTTCACGGAGCGTTTAAAGAGCTTTTTCTTGTATCTTAAGCTCACTTAGTGAAACCTCTGAAGATTCACAATAAGTAAAATATATTTGTAGAGTGAGATAAATATCATCAATAAACGTACATTTATCAGTAAGCTTTAAAGATTTAATTGTCATAGGGAATAATCAAAGTGCAGTGATTCCCTTTTGTTATTTACGTTTAATGTATATTTTAACTACACCAGATTTTTTTTAAATGTAAATATAATATATTATAAATTATAATAACCAGGTAGCAATTATTTGTGTTTCAGTATATAAAAGTAAAACAAAAAAATAATTTTAGCAAAAAAATATGTTAAAACTGATTTCCTAAAAATTGTTTAGAAGCTCAGCTTTTTGTGTTAGATTTTTAGATAATAATAAATATTTTTATTATATTTAAAAAATTATAATCAGCTTAAAAATATATGGTAAAATAATTAAGACTATATAATGATATAATAAAAATAACCTGCATCTATATTTTGGAAAAGGTAGAAATAAATTCGTACCTGTCCACTTTTCAATTATTCAAATATAATGTAAAGAAGTCAATACAAACAAAAATTACCTGACTAAAATTTCAGAGCAAAATCTTTCTTTGATCGATTATTCCAAATGTCATGTAAATTAAAAACCTTAGCTTAAAAAATGTAAAAAATTCAGGTATATGTTTTTAATGTTGATCTTGATAAATAAAAAATGACTATGTCATGTCTCGATAAAACAATCTATAAAATAGTTTTTAAAATATTAAAATTATACAACAAAAATCGATGGCTGAAAGTGTAAAATTTCTAGTTCCACTTTTAGGTAAAAATAATTTCTAAATAAACACTACAAATTTGAAATATTGTTTTATTTTCATAGTTTTTTGTTTCTTCTGTGAAGTTGTCAAATATGGAGTAAGTGATTTTACATTTTAACCCTTTGAGTAGTAAGGTAATTTAAGCACATTTGTTTGTTAGTAAATACCTAGGAGCGAGCTAATTTTTTCATAATTATTTTTGCTGTTATTTATTTATTATTATTTATTTATATTTCATTTAGAGTAAAAAAATATTGTTTCTCAACGTGTTGCATTGATTTATTTTACATATTTTTTATATATATTTCGGCTGTTGTGGATTTTTTTATATCAATTCAGAGGTTTGCAATATGTTTTTATAACATATTTAATGTTATGTTCTTTTCAGTACTCTTTAATTTATTGGTATTATTTTCTATAAAAATAATTTACATTAAAATCAAACTTAAAAAAATATTGTATAAATATAATGTTTTTTATTAATTATTTATATAGTTATATATGTAAATATATAACTTTCTTGGGTACCTCAAAAAAGTGAAAAATCGACCGCCGTACATGTACGGCGATACCGCTAAACCATTGATATTTTTAGTTTAGGTATTATAGCACTAAGGTATTTTTTTTATTTAACTCTATTATTTAAATCCACACCTTTAAACATTATTTCCTTGGCACAACTTGTTTTATTATAGCTAGCTGATTTTTGATGTAATATTTTATTAGCCTAATTGTTTTAACTTATATTAATATAGAGATCATCATTTCGCTAGCATATAGTAAAAATAAATCTTAGTACTACTTTCATTGCCATAATTTTTTTATAATATTTTTTAAATATTTCTTAGAGTTAATAATAATAATTAGCCAATATAATATTATTTTCTGCTTTTGCAATAAATATACTGATCACGTAATAGTCAATATTTTAAAGATTCTCTAATTATTTCTGCATTATTTAATTATATGGATATATTAAATGTAATTTTTTTAGGTATAGTCTATTAGAATTAAATACAGTAATTTAATTATTATTACCAACTATATATTTGTAATGAACAATGCTATTTTTAGTTTTAGTTTATTGTCTTTAAAAACTAGAATATTATTCAAATTAATAACTTTAATACTTTATGTTGCAACTATTTTTTTTTATTTTTACACATTCCCTATATTATAGATTTTGTCAAAATATGGTCTGAATATTCTGAAAAAATAGCAAATCGACATTTAATTGTTAGTACTTAAGGATTTTTTCCAGATTACAATCATAATAGTGCAAGGTATAGTTGAATGCCAAATGACAAGTGCATGGTTGCCAAATCTTCATTGGTTTAAATTCTAACGGATATTCAAAGCAAATGCAAATCAAAATAAGCAATTCCAATAAAAAATATTAAATCTTGTTAATTTCCTGACACCTGACAAAATGGGCGAGCAATCCCACTCACCTTTTATACTGCAATTTACATTTGTAATTTGCTTTCTTTTACACACTATCAATTAATTCCACCTTATATCCACTTTCTAAAGAAAGCAGATTTTTTCCTCTTTACGTCAGCGGAAAGATAAGAGGACTGCAAAAATATGACATTTTGGACCAAATTATTTAATATACAAGTATTCGAATGTCAACGGTCGAGCTTTTACTATATTTGTGGCGGTTAAGTTAAAACAAATTTTAAATAGAACAGCGAGATAAGAGATGGCTCATCGAAAGAATTTCCAATGCCTCATTCAAACCCCTGAAATTCGATTATTGCTAGTTGAGCGAAATTATTATAAAATCTTATTCGTAATAATTCCACGATTTTGGTCTAACGTATCTTAAATCAAAATTTAAATAGCACCAACAATTATAATTAGAATTTCATATGTGTCTTATTTTTTAATACACATAACGAGACATTTATCAGTACTATATTACTTCTTAGAGGGGAGAAGAAGCAGCAATTTCAGGCTTAGCTTACATACTATTATTACTGAAACATAAGATTAAGAACAAATAATATGAAAAGCTGACACCGACACGGGTTTGTGCACGGAGAAGATAAATTTATTCTGTCCTCAAGTCCACGTTATATATTACTACACAACGACGCAAGATCGCACAGAAATCAATCTCAATCAAATGCTAAATCCCGATCAGGCCCTGTCTTTAGAAAACATCGCCGGGAGCAGAGTCGGATCAGCTTAATACGGTCGACTTGAAAAACGATCGTGACAAACGCCTTTTGACGCGAATCCGAGAATTTGACCCTAGATGACTCCCTTTATTGCTTATCTAATTTGTCTACCAAGATTTATCAACGCAACCGCAAAATTTCATGTCGCTTGATTGTATTAGTTAATGTAAACCAATGCAATAGATCTGTGGTTATAGTAAGGCCTGCCAAAATGGGGGGGGGGACAAATTTCCGAAGCCCGTTCTCTTTGAGGGGCCTAGAAAATATGTGGCAACGGTAGCTATTTTTTATATTTATTTAAAGCATAGAAAGCTATTGTTATTTATTCAATAAATTATATTACGATATTAAAAAATATAATAAATGCCATTTTTGACATGACTCATGAGGCCCGGAATCATTGTTTTTCCAGGGCCCGAGTTTACTCATTGTCTGCTATAGCTTTCATCAAGAAGAAATAATATTACAATATTTGTGTTTAATAATTGGTTAACGAATTTGTGCTTTACTGAAACATATCCTGAAAACTAAATTCCTTATGTTATAAATATTCAGTCACTGTCATTAACCCTAAACTAATTATTCATGTGTACATATTTATCAATATATTCTCGGTGAATTTCCCTGGATAGTTTAATTAAGCGAACATTTCGTCAATATTTGTCGATTGTGCGATCCTCTTAAGAGAACTTCCCAGCAAATATGCTAACAATAGGGGATATAATATTGCCTACATTATAATATATTTATAATGTAGGCAATATTATATCCCCTAATATGTGAATATTGTTGTTGTATTTTATAAAATCAAATGGTATGTTTTTATAAATAATATCATATACTAGCAATTTAATTTAATATATTTTATTTTTTTACATACAAAAATATAAATCAATAAGTATTTTAATTTTAACCCAAACTGATTAATAAAATACTTACATCCAAGAATTTTTGCAATGATGTTTTTATGATTTAATCTATATTGGCATGATTGAAAAGATCTTGTAGTGCAACACTAGCTTTACTATCGCCATTTTTCATCAAGATAGCATTCTCCTTTAGCTTCTGTTAATGTTTTTAATGATGGATTTCACAAAATTGCGTTTTATTAATGTGTGAAAAATCAATATTTTATTAAAATGCTTTATAGGGTCAGAATATAACCATATATAATAATATTAATCATCTGAACAACATACCTTAATTTACTGTGTTATATATTGTAGATAATTAAAAAAAAACTATTTATATATTATATAGTTAATAACGTAAGAAAATGTAAAGTTCATCTATTTGCGGATGACACATTGATCTATTGCATGGGTGATAACATTGAAGAAGTTGTGAGTAATTTGAATGATGAATTAGGTGTGTTAGAGATATGGTTAAAGAATAATGTACTTAAATTAAATGAGAATAAAACTAAATGTATGTTTATTAATTATAAAAATGTGTTAGATGATAGTACCAAAATAGTAATAAATAACTCTAATATAGAAATAGTGGATAATATAAAATATTTAGGAGTAATTGTTGATACAAAATTAAACTTTAAAGAACATTGTAATTACATATTAAAAAAAATTAGTAGAAAAATAGGTTTATTATCTAGATTAAGAAATATATTAAGTATAAATACAAAAAAATTAATTTACAATAGTATAATATTGCCCCATTATAATTATTGTGCAACACTTTTAAATATGTTGAATAAATTAGATAAACAAATGTTGCAAAAATTACAAAATAGGGCAATGAGAGTAATCTTAAATAAAAATAGATTAACTAATTGTAAAAGTATGATTGATAGATTAGAATGGTTGAATGTTCAAGAAATATTGAGTATGAATGTTTTAGTATTTATATATAAGTTAGAAAATAATATGTTACCACACTATTTTAATAAGTATTTAATAAGAAATAAAGATGTACATAAATATAATACTAGAAATAGAGAAAATTTAAAAATAATTAAGTATAAGAAAACGAGTACGGCTAGGGGAATTATGTACGGAGGTTTTAATTTATATAATAGTCTTCCAAGAGAAATCCGAAACAGCAAAAATATAACGGGTTTTATAAATGGAATAAAAAAACACCTTCGTACATATAGAAATAAAATATTATAATATTAAGTCTTTATTATTGTATATTTTTTCTTTCTGTTATGTATTTTTTATATATTTTTATATATGTTAACTAAATTTGTTAGATGTAAAGATTAGCTATTAAGCTAAATAAATTAATAAAATAAATAAATACAAATTATTATCTGTATAAAGATAAATGATATAAAATAATAATTATTTATAATAATATAATCTACTATTTTAAATAATAATTAAAACCTCTTATTTAATGCAAATTTTACAATATTATATTATAATACGCAAAATAAATATATTATTTGCAATATTCAATCATGTGTATTTTGCTTTATTTTCAGTATGTCACAAACGACTAATGCTGTTTTATTATTAAATTTCTGAGAAGTAGATTATATGAAAAATTTATCTTGATACAATGTATTTTCAATATACTCAAACTCATATTTTCCTTATGTTTTTTATTACGATTTTAATAAATTATAAATATATATACATATTCATCAAATTTTATACCAAATATCATATTAATACACCCGACACTCTTTTTACGGTATTTTATTTTACAATAGACCTATAAAATAAATTATTAAAATATAATAAATTAATTACTGTGTGCGCAGCTTGTATATGCGCAGACCTCTCTCCACAATCATCCTTAACTTGAACCTATTTCGCTGTTCTGAGAAACGAGTACATCTATTGGCTGGATTATCGCTGCATAATTGTTAATGGTCAGCAAACTTGCCTGGGTTCTGATGAGAAGATGGCAGACACATGGGCGCTTAAATATCAGATCATCCTTCGCTATACTGTCACTGCCACGCCACCTAGAACTTTGAGGACCTTCCACGGATTCCTCATCCCTGCGCCAGCTTTTTCACCACCGCTCAGAGAAAACATCTTACCATTTATCGTCTGTCGCAATTGTAAAATAATCTAATAAAACTAGATTCCACCTTGCGTCATACTGGCTATGAAGTCACACCCCTAGGATTAGGACTACACAAACCTTAAATATTACTACGTATGGAAAAGGTAAAATTATATAATTTTACTAGCACCTGCCACATAAATTATATTTTACTGGAAAAATATTTATCTAATGGCGAAAATTTGTTTTAATATACTTTAATTTACTTAAGTGACATATTTTTAGATTTTCTTCAAGGGATAACCCGAGAATTTTTGGATAATTGAGAAAAGAGATAATCATGGGTTTTCAGCAGTAGCTTTTGTGTTATAGAGATCGATTTAATAAGTGACAATTAGGGGAAACGTCGGTTTCTTATTTCAAAGTAGTGATAAATTCGTATTAATTTTGCCTAAAATTATAAAAATAAATAACTCATATTTTTATTATAGAGCAAGATTATATTTTATTAAAATAGTAGAAGCTTTGATACGTAGCGGGCGGCCACTCAAAGGACGAAAGTGTCCTGAATAAAAATTCACCCCGGGATCTCATACGGATTAACGAAGTTTGGTTGCACTAGCTTCTCCTCATTGCCACATCCTTTTCGCCCTTAGTATTCACACCCCGTACACTTAGCACTCGCGGGGTGAGTCGCGAATTTCAATACTAGCAGCACATAGGACATGTAACCGACCGGTGTACTTACCTACTCGATCGACCTTTCATAGTAAGCTTTATGAAAACGGACGTGAGAGATTTCACGCGTCCCCATATATATATTTTCATTAAGGACATCTAGTGAACTTTTCCACACAGTGGATTCCTTTAGCCGTTAACTTTGACCGTTCCGTGGGATGAATGTGTGTTCGGGGGTAAATTTATGGTGCTTCGTATGTAATACCCATTAAATTATAACATAGAGATGGTGTGGTTTTAGGGTGTATTTTTATTTATTTTTTATACAGAATCTAGACTAGCATATGTCGTGAAAATATTGTCTGCAAATAAAATAGCAATATATGCGATTGTTTATTTGCCTAGCTTTATTAAAAACGACATAGTGGTTCTAATTCGTGGGTCACTTAGATTTAGTATCAAAATATCTCAAGCCAAGATTGTAAAAATTGAGATAAAATAGCAATTAGACATGTATAATTGTATGGTTTAAAGATATATAAAGTATCTAAAAAAATACCATGCAATAAATATAGCAATAAATATATTTATATACATTATCTAAATTTACTATTAAAAAATATTAAAAATATTTAGGGTCATGTCAACTTGCCATTTATACGCCTGTTTTTGAGATAAGCGTGAAACTTTAATAAAGGGTGTGATTTTTTAAGGTTTTGTTTCGTTCAACAAATGAATTCTGTAAATTTCGGTCATAGTAGATACTTGACAAATATTTTTAAAGGCGTAACATAAATTTTTTGTCACATTGTCTCGTATTTAAAAACAAAATAAAGGCGCATAAAGTACCATGGATTATTGCGACACTATTCATTTGGGTATATTGAGAAAAAAAATGAGTAAAAAATGATCTTGCTCAAGTATACAAATTGTTCATGAGTAATAGTTTAAACGAATATTCGATTGATTATTCGAATATTCATGTGATTGAAAATCAGGCGAATAATTCGAATAATCGATTTAGTATACTGTGTTGTTCTACTACCTTGGTGGAAACATTTTGGCTTGAGAAACTTTTATTAAAACTCTTTACGAATTAGTAAAAAATATTTTAAATTACTCATATCAGCAGAATAGCAGAATGCAAAACGATTCAGATTTTCATCTAAAGCAGCAACAGCTGATATTGATAATTATCTCACGATTATTATTGACAGCTGAAGGGCCTTATATTTTTTGATTAAGAATGTTTATGGATTGCAAGCAGAATAATAAGTCCGGATTAAGACAGTTATGTATGTTACTAAAAGAATCATTAAATAAAAAAGTCTAGTACAAATTATTTTATCGAGATATATATTATTTCGTTCGTTGATCTTATATCATATCAAATAACTTTATCATATTATATTTATGAGTAAATCATCCATATATATAAAAGTATATATATACATATACAATATAGCAAACAAAGACTTACTGGAGGGTCGTGATTTTTTCTCTCTCATATTCGCATACAGATCAAACACGAGCTTTTGTGAACTTTTTCAATATTGACGCCAAGTTAGTAGTTAGAAGAACCGATTGGCTACAGTCAATAGAAAATTTTCCGCGAGCTTCCGAGAGTTCTGTCTTTGGTTCTCAAAGGACATGAGACTAAACGCTTCGATTGTCATTTTGCGCAAAAGAGCATATTAACATTATTTACTATAACCGATATTTAATTAAAAATATAAGTATTTTTAAACGATAAAAATACATTGTCAAAATAAATTACCGCCAAATTTTAACAATATAAAATAATATGTTTATCGTATAAAATCATACTGTACGTATAATAATAGTGTTTTATAGTGTGTATATTATCTGTTTATTTTCCGCATCTGGTGTCCGGAGTTTTCTCGGAATTTTCCACTGTTTCATTGTTTGGTTTAAGTCTTTGACCGAACCATTCCCATAGGATAGGATTTCGGTTCTAATGCCCAAGACAAGTTTAATAGAAAATAATATGGATATAAAGTATAGTACAAAAAAGAAAAAATAACAGATTTATTTAATAATTATTAATTGCTAAAAATCTATATAACTATGTCTATATTTAAAATATTTTATGATATGAGTATAAATGTATATAATTTCGTCTAATATCTAAAACTTTATATATTTTATTATATGAACAGATTATTATTTTAATACGAAATTATAATAATAAATATGTATTATATTAAGCTACTGTTAATTTATTGTATATACTATAAAATTTTTACTCTTAAGATTATAAACCAGTAATATGTATATTATTTTATATGATTGTTAAATTATTTATATTGTTAAAATAAACGTATTTAAAAAATGGTTCATATATATAAAATAATGAGCGACTTAAATAAACAATAGAAACAGCAATTGACACAACTCGGTTCCTTGCGGTACTCTAATAGAGGTATTTTCTTGTTATTTTACTTGGCGAACTAATATCCATCGGTTAAGTACTTTATGAGACATTCAGAAAATCCGAAGTTCGATTATTTTTTATTATTTTATTTTTTTTTATTATTATTTTATATTTAAAAAAAAAGTCTAAATTTATTTTTGACACAATACTTTTTTTGCGATTGTGAGTATTTGAGATTTTGTAGTTTATCGGCGATATTTATTACGTGTGAACTAATCTAAAGAGTACACAGTAAGGTGTACCAAAAAATTAATCTCCTTGGTAAAAGACACAATGAGAAACGTCAAATGGCAAGTAAGAGTACAAAATGATCTATTAAAACCTTTGCGAACACTCAACAGCCTACGACAGGGCGATGCTCTAGCGTGCAATCTGTTCAACATTGCCCTAGAAAAAGTAATCTAAGATGCAAAACTGGATATAGCTAGCAGTGTGTAATCAGTGCCGTAGCTATGGGGGGGGGGGGCACTTGCTTAGAGGCGGCATATTTTATAAATTTATTATAAAATTAATAAATTGTGAATTATTTTAATTTATTATTTGACAGATCATGGTAGAAATATAATACATCATTATTATTATTATAAAAATTATACACATGTATTTGTAATTTCTGGTTTCGTTTATTTAAGTAGAAATTACAAATACTTAAGTATATTTTTATTTTAATATTTACATAAATTGTTAGGTAATTCTATAATTAATTAATTTTTGTGTTTTTTTTACTCTGTAATGATATGTTAATTTTATCATGTTTTATACTATTTGATCTATTGCATGTTATTGTATTATTTAAAATTAATTATAATGATAATTTGACAATTCGTTATTTTATTACATTTTTTATTGTTTTATAAAACACCTTGTTTAAATAAGATAATAAATAATAAATACAAAAATAAATAATATGCATATATAATATAATAATATGTGAAGGGTGTGTAACGTAATTGGGAAGTGAGGCAAAAGAGGGCGTCTGTTCTGGATTTTTTAGGTTATACATTTTTAGGAAGGTTAGATTTTTTTTTTAAAAATGTATGGGGGGCGGCAATTTTAAGGATCGTCCCAGACAGAACATACCCTAGCAACGCCACTGGTGTGTATAATAAATCTGTGATCGTGGGCCTGCGTTGTGCTTCTGTGCAAATGGCCGAGGCGTTCACGACCGACTCATGTGGAATTTTGAAAACGTTAAAATGTCACAACACGTTGTCCGATCAAGTCTAAGCTGGTGTCAAACTTCGAGCGCTGCTTTGCTCATGATTATTTAATTACTATCATATGCATGTAGTTTAAAAAAATAAAACCCATCGGTCCATAATAAAATAGCTCAAAACGCAATCATTTACAGCGGGAAAAAAATCACAACAAGGTAAGGAATCATATAATTCATTTAGTTTAACTAAATTTAATTTAATCAAATAATGAATTAAATAATTATTTTTTTTGATAATTAATTTAAAAAAATGTAATAATGAATTAATTAATAAATTTTAATTAATATTTTAATTTAATTTTCAATTTAAATTATTATTTAATTCAAATAATAAATTTAATTTAAATAATTTAATTATTTTATATTTAATTTAAATAATTAATTTAGTAATTACGTTAAACAATTCATTTAATAATTAATTTAAATAATTAATTTAATTCAATAATGAACATAGCAGCGCTCAAAGTTTGCCATCGGTTTCGACACGCAAATTTTACGTGAGTCGGTCGTGAGCGCCTCGGCCAGTTGCGGCGCTACATGAGTCACCGCTGTAGCCGTGTCACGCGCGCGTCCAACACTCGCCCAGCCCGGCCGGCCCAGGCAAGAAAGCACAAATCAGAAGCCCGCAGACTCACGATCGCATTTTTTTCATACCTTTTTTATTTTTTTTACTTGATTTACAATTTATTAGTATATAATTATTCATTTACTTAATTATTAAATTTAATTCAATATTTAAATTTTCACTAAACACTTTCTTTAAACTTTTTATAGAACTCAATCTAATACACAACTTTGCATTAAAACATTTGCCATTATTTGCAAATTGCGAATTTTATCGATCCAGTTAAAACCTCCTAGGCAAAAGTTAACGTCTCAAATAACTTCCGAAATAATAAATTGAGACAAATACTTTCTTTAAACTTTTTATAGAACTCAGTCTAGTACACAACTTCGCAGCTTTGAATATTTTCTTTACAATATTTTTTGATAATTTAAAGTGAATATTTTGCCTTGGTTAGGTATCACGGCGCCCCACAAGATCTAGCGCTCCAGGCAATCGCCTGTACTGTCTGCCCTTCAGGCCGGCCCTGACGACTGCATTATTTACCAGAAATTGAATACAAAAAATTTAATAGATATTGCTAAAGTAAAATATCTTTAACAGTAACTTTATTGAAATGCAAATACACTAAAAACATATAGACTTGATTTAATACACAGTTAAATAATTCAGATTGTTTATTTCTTTGTAGAATAAGTAGTGCTTACTAGATAAAAATAACCTGTGGCGTTCTCAACCAATTTTACAAGAAGATGACCTTAGGTATTTTTTTACCATTGTCATATAATTGCATAACTTTTTATGGTGGTCTCAAAAGAATATTATTAAAAAAAAAACTTCGTATTCGAATCAACATAAACAGAACTTTTAATATGTTTATATATTATATCAAAAGTATATAAATATATCTTTTGATTTATTTATATGTATAATATATATCACCCCATCACCAGATCGATCGATAGCAATCTGCGTATTCGCATTTTAACCGGTGTTTGTATTTAGTCTATGTTTTTAGGGAGCTGCGTCTCCTTGAAATAATTACAAACATCACCCGCTGTTGAGAGAAAATGAAAATTCCGAACCCCAAACGAAAGTCCCTTCATAATTGCGAGCTCTAAAAGAGTTCTTCCGACGGTGGATGGATATTTGAAATTTTAGAAATTTGCGTGGGTTGGTGTGTGACCTTAAAAAGTCCATAAAGCTCACCTCAGAGGCCGTAAAACCCCAACAGGTTCTTAGTCACTAAAAGATCTCCCCAGGGTGTACGAAATTTATCTTGATAGTAAACAAGTTAGATAGTAAGTGCCTTGGGATTCGGGTTCGAAGCAAATTCGCTATAATTTCTGTGCTACGACTACTGTGATGGGGTTGTTATGATAATATGAATACTGGAAATGATGGAAGCAACCAATTCCATAAACTTTAAAGATGGTTTTATGGTAAAATATATTTTATTAAAAAGAACTGTGTCTATTTTTTACTCTCACACTAATTATACAGCTGCTATAATTTTGTATATAATAAACTATGATTTTCACTTTAAATACATATATATAATATTAAGTGTTTTTTTTTTAAATAAATAAATAGTAATATTAAACATAAATTAATATAACAAATATAATGCTTTTTAAAATAGTAATTTGATGTATATTTATATGGTTTTTTTATTAGATTTTATGAAGCATGTTATAGCATTTTTTATATTGGAATACTTCTTTATTATAACATTTTTTTAGCAACGGTAATAATTATATTATATCAGTTTTTAAGTTAAGTGCTTTTAGTGACCAATAATATAACTATCCGTTTAAATAATGAAATAAATTAGAGACCTCAAAAAAGTCTTGGAATCAGAACACAATTTTCCTTGTGGTAAACAACTGTTGTTTGCCACAATTTTCCTTGTGGCAAACAACAGTTTTATTGCAAATAAAAAATACAAAATACATATTGCTGTATTATGTAAATATTAAAATACAGTCGGCTAAATATACTGTATACAAAAAGCAGTAAGATAACAATAAATATATTAAAATCTTCGTTTTTTGTGTCGATTTAAATATTACTTAACTATCTTTTTTCTAATAAAAAAATCATAGCATTAAGTTAAATTCAACTAAAGAAGTAATTTATACGTGACATATATAAAAATAAATATATGTAAATATTTTATTTATTTGTTAAAATAATGTCTATAATTAGTGTGGCAAAAACATTTTGCGGAATAAATAAATTTCCCTTCAAGATTTATCTATATTATAATATTATTTATGTCATATAAAAAATTGATCACCAATAACTTATTATAATTCAGAAAACAATAAACCAATAATAAATATGTATAAATCGCTTGAACACATTGTTGTATTTTATACACAAAGCTGTTAAAAAAAATTGCATTTCTGCAATACAAGCCTGATAAACATTTTAGATAAATGTATGTATTTCTCACATTAACTGTTAATAAATCAAAATTGAGCAGATACAATTAGTTCAAATAAATATTAAATAAAAACCGGGAAATTAATTATGTTGTATTTTATACAATCAGACAGTGTATTATTTAGCATTTTTATATTTATTAATTTTATTTTACCTTAAAACTTACTATTAATCGCGGTGAGCTTCAAGGGCGTTCTTATTAATTTTGCTCTCACAGATGAAATATTAACATAGAATATTACCACTAGTATATATGTTTAGTTAAATGCTAACAACAAACGTGTTCAGTGGATAATAAAACTGAAATGAACGCAGTAAATACACCTGTATGAATTACTATGTGTATTATGAATAATAACGTAAATGAATGACGAGGCAAATTCAAGTGTGTATATTATTTAGGTGCTTTGCAGTGGATTAACATAAGTGTAATTTGTCGTTGTATTCAGTATGCAAACAAACAACATAAATCTGTCGGAAGCTGACAGATAAATTTGTTGAGAAGTTTAAGAATTAAAATAAGAATCCCAAGATGAAATAAATATGTACCTTCCCACGTTTTTGTTTTAGAGGACATTTGCAGATATGTAGCAACAAAACATAGAGCTCTGTACCCAAAATAATATTATGATCTAGTTAAACACACCCAGCATGTATTATGACTGATTAAAACACTCGTGACATTCACGACACGTGTAAAATTTTTATTTCCTCATTACATTTTGATGAGGTCGCTGCTGAGTTATCGGAGAATTTTACTGCAGTTTCAAATTTCACGACCGTGACACACAAACCGCACAATTAGCGAATAATGTGTTTTATTTTTATAAAATATAGGAAAAATAAAATTACAGAAACAATCCCATTGTTATTACAATACAAATGTTTGCCTTATCTTCGTCACCATAAAATTAGCATATTGATATAAAAAAATTAGAAATGACACAGTCAAACTAAAATATTGTAAAAGAGCAATAAATATATTTTTTGCTGCTTTTTGAAGCTCTGCTTATAATACTCTTCCACCTTTTAGTTCGAAGCAGCTTTGATGTATTGCTCATGAGAATGATAGGAAAGCAATTTTTCAAGACACACCCTTACTCATTAAAGCCTATCATAAAGAGCAATTTCAGATTGCCAATAGTTCAAGAAAACACCAGAATTCAATTTTAGGAGAATTATATTGTCTGGTGCGTGTCTCAAATCTTGAAAGGATTGAGTTTTTATGACTGTGAAAATGTGTGAATAATAAAAGCTAGTTAAAGTTTGTGGTTTTTATGCAATATTAGGTGCCCTACACAATTTTTATCTCTATTGTTACAAAAAGCCATTTATTTAAATTTGCGTAAAGCCTTATTTCACGAACAATGCTGCTATTGTCGTCTTTGAATTGTACATATTTAATTTTTGAAAAATATTTTTCGTATTCAGTCTTTAATTAAATTATATA
This sequence comes from Plectrocnemia conspersa, assembly GCF_051122295.1. NCBI lineage: Eukaryota > Metazoa > Arthropoda > Insecta > Trichoptera > Polycentropodidae > Plectrocnemia > Plectrocnemia conspersa. Next base: position 3,588,957 of record NW_028277173.1, read on the forward strand.
AATCGGCATGTACCTCTTAATATAAAACAACTCAAAGTTTAAATATTTGTATCTATCAATATAAATATATTTTCTAATTTGTAATTAGGGTTTAACTATTCAAATATTTAATAAAAAATGCATAAAGTATTCTAATATCCGAATATATTCGTAAATTTTATTCTCGGATTTTACCGATGATAATTAAAATTACCGGTTAGTGCAAAAAGTCAATAAATTTGCCTGAAAAATATTTTTTAATTCAAAATAATAAATTTTTTTTTTAATCATTTATTACTTTCATGATCGTTAAACTTTTTTAATTTTGTTATATGTGCATAGCTCAGTGCCATCTTTTGTATATAAATAGAATAGCTAATAAAGTTTGAAACGAATTTGATATACATAAAGATCGGATTCGTATTGGTGTTTATTTTGTGTGGAGTTGCATATGCAACCCCGAACAAAAAACATAATTATTTATTTTTATTGATTTAATTTATAAAATTTCAATCAATATGAATATACTATCACTGAGAAAATTATTAGACTAATTAAAATAAAATATTTGCGTCTTGAAACAACAAATAAAAAACCGTAATATGAACTTGAAAAAAATTGCGACGCACACCTGTTTTTGAGATAAGCTTTAAACAATAATAACGGGTGAGTCTTAGTAACATTTTGTTTCATTCAATATAAAAATTCTGCAAATTTCGGTCATAGTAGAAACCACTGATGTACATTCTATACATAAATGTTTTTCGAATGCGTCAAAACATTTTTTTTTGTTAAGAAGAAGTATGTTTTGTATATTATAGCATTTTGAAACAAATTAAAGGCACATAAAGGACCATGGATTTTTGAGCGGCACTTTTGGGAAAATGTCTAGTCGTTATGTTAAATATTGTTTGCAAAACTGATCTTTAATACGACTTAAAGACTACATGATGCAGTTCTATGCTAAAAACATATATTTATTACTGCACTACTCTGCTTTAAAAAATATTTACATTAATGTTTTGTCAATATATTTTGTTATAAATTAATATTTTAGTCAGGTTTATATAAATTTGTAGTATATAGTTAATGTGCACTTATTAGGCAGGCGTCCAAAGAATTCAGTTGCTTTTAAAGCGGCTTAAATTCTGTATTTCAAACGCTGAGCTGGAGCAACGTTGACGTGAAAATGGAAGCGGCTGTCTGTCTGTCGTTTATTGGTGGCTTTACTTGGTTTAAGTTCATATGCACTCAATAAGCCCAAGTCAAAGAACACGGAATTTGTTGATTTAAGCGCTGTGTATCCATTTTTGTGAAAATTACCAGCCTGAGGGAGGCTTAATGCTCGCCCACTTTTTGCTTTCACCGCGATTACGACTCACAATTAATACTCTGATTTGCGTGCAATCGAAAAATACCTTCACTGTAGATAAGGTATACATTGGGACTGTTATGTTTTAAATTTGGGAATAGTTTCAGATAATCGTCAACATAAACTTTTAAAAAGACAACGGCTATTACCTAGAATTTCCGAATAAAACATTGTCTTGTTTTTTTTTTCTTTTTGTTCAAAAATTACAAGATATAAAATATTTGAGATTTTTATTTGATCCACTTAAATTCGCACAAATTACGCCGCGTCTCTTTGCCACGAAAAATATTAAACAAGAAATAACGCCGCTCATATATATATTTAATTGAGTAAAACTTTATTTTACTTTCGGGTGGCGAAAGTCAGAAGTCTACATAGACTTATCTTTACTTTGGGCAATAACCGCAAAACCGGGGCGGACATTCGTATCGGGTAACATCCCCTAGCAATTTCGTACGCGCTGGCAGCACCGTACAAATTGGAACGATTCGGTGCAATTATCTCCGAATTGTGCGAGCGTACACCGAAGAAAAAATTGAGAATGTATTTTATTAATGGACGGCTTCGGCAAAGCGTGCGCAAAGACTCAAAGTTAATTAAATTGTAAGCTCTGAGAGAATGTTGTCGTTTAGGAGGAAATTTCTCAGAAAAAATGGAAAAGTCGTCGCTTGATTGGCTTTTCAACCAAACGAAAGGTTGGCACCGTGGATCGTTTTCACTTTTCACCACTGCGAACGATGCTCGTAAAGTTGAGAGGGTTTTCACGAGCTCTATCAAAGGCTCTTTTAACCTTTTACGCAGGCTACCCATTGCCGGGCTCGTCATGTTTTCTGGTATCGCTAAAAATAGGAAGTGTTGATAGCGAACGGTAGAAAAACGTGTTTTTGAAAACATATATAAAGTAAAATGACAAACAGTGCTACTTCCGCAAAAACCACTCCACTTATTTACATGTAATCAGAAGAAACAAATAAAAATTTTACCTATATAGTTAAAAAAAATAATAGTTATCTATTTATTATTATATTGAATATAAGTGAAGATCAGAGTTAGATAAGGCATCCTTTGACCCACTCCTATGTTAGTTTTCCTAGAACCCGCATCCTGTTCGCCGAACTAGAAACACAAATCCTTGTTATGTGAGATAACGACATTTTTCACACATCCTGCTACAATTTTGTACCATATTTTATTATAAAAGACGTGAGCTTTTTATCTACTTTACGCAAAAATCCCTAAAAATATAAGCTTAAAGTTGTTTCTTAGATAAAATATATAAACCACATATATTATACTTTATACTACACCATATTTTTTTCAAAAGTTAATAATAATCCACTTTATCGATATTTTTAATACTTTTTATTATAAAAGTATATATATATATATATATAATATATTGAACAAAATAAAAAATATAAAATATATTTTAAATATTTAAAAATTGTTACACTAATATTGTATTTTATGAAAACAGAATGTTTAAAATCTTGTCATTGTTTGTGACGTGTGATATTATTTTTGTACTTCATAATTTAGTTTAGAGCACTCGTTTTTAATTTAAAATATTATATTTTTAATATATTATTATACTAATTTGTATTCATTGTGAATATATAGTTGCAAAATTGAAAGTGTTATCATCGTGTGTCATCAATTTTTTTTTTTGTCAAAAATTCTAGAGAAATAATAATATATGCTTTGTATAATATATTATATTAAATAAAGTAAAATATCTAAATTGCTTACATTTAAAAAATACTTTTAGCCTATATTTAAGCATGTTATTTATATTATTCATAGTAAATATGAAAAAACTTCAAGAATGATAAATTATTTAATATTTATTAAAACATATTATTAGATATATTATCACATATTATTTTTTTCAAAAAGCACATATCATCTAAAATGGAATCTGCTAGTCTTGTTTTATGTTTCGTTAAAAAAAATATTTTAAGTAAAAGAAAAATCTATGTGGATTTCCCCCATATATTTTTGCAATCTGCTGATTTCCACGTGGAATATTTAGCTCAGTTATAAACTTATTTTAAAATGAATTGCAAAGATTATGTAGTTTTTTGAATATTGAACAATTTTTATAATCACTGAAAATCCTAAATATTCGTCAATATAGTGCATAAATTTATTCAGTAACGCGATAACAGTAAAAAAACGCATATCTCTCTAACGATACCTTCCCATTTATATTGTAAATTGCACAGCTGCACAATGCTGTTAATTTCTAATTTTAACTATTAAATTTAAAAATCAAAACGAAGCAAAAATAATATTTAAAACCCAAAAAGTTGAGGATATTCGGTACTCGCACTCTTGCTAACTTTGGTACCTCACGACAGTGAAGTAGCGACAGATAGTTTTGAATAATTGCTCTAAATTAATATGTTATGATTTAATTGTAATTTAATCAATAAAAAATATTAGGTATATGCTTAAAAATACATTTATTTATATACTCTTATATTTAGTTTTCAGTGAAAGTAAACCATTAGATGTATAATACATATACATATACGTAAATAATTTATAATTTTATTATTGTAATATTTTAGTTTAATATGTATAGGTATATAAGGATTTTATTACTGTATATTCTAATACCGAAAGCTCAGAAAATTATCAACTTTTATGCTAGCAAAAGTTTTCCAACAAAAAACAAAGCATTTAAACGAAGCTTTATGATGTTAGGCGACACTTTTTCGCATGCCATTTTTGCGAGCTTTAAAATTTACTGCTTTTTTTGTATATTTAACAGAAACATATATGTACATATCATATATATAAAAAAAAATATATTACTAAAAACACAAAATTTTAATTACTACAATTTTTTTTATTCATAATCATTCTACAATATGATTTATCGAACGACATGAAACTATGTGTAACTAACTTATGTTTTAATTATATATTTTTTTAATTTAAAAGTTGATCATTGCCTAAAATATAAGCTGTAAATTAAGTATAATACACTAATTTAGGTTTTTTTCTTGTTTGTGTGTTTGTTAACTCAAGCAATGTGTAAGATTCATATCAAAGTGTATATAACATATATTTCTCTGCCTTTAAAGTCGTTTGAATTTCTGTGTTTTCTTCATGTGTATTTTATATAATATGATACTAGATATTTATTTAATATAATATATTTAATGTAAGTCAAAATATTATGTATCACTTATCAGAAGTACTTTGTACTAATATTTACAAAGCAATTTTTTGTAAGATGGTAATTGGATTTGATAGAAAATTATATGTCTGTGTATGAAATGTTATTTAATAAAATGGAATTATATTTTATATACAGCATCTATACATTTATATTTATTAATAATACCATGTAAATTTATTTATAGAAATATTTTTTAATTAGTAATAAATATATAAAATAGATCAATATATTGGAGTGAGTTTTTAATCTGTTAAAGTATTATTCGCTTATCTTTTTAATTGTTTATTTTACACTATAGTGTAGTGTCGTCAGATAATGAAGGTCCAAAAACACTGCCCTGAGGCACACCTAATGTTATTTGCTACACTTCTGTGTTTACTTGCGTTAACCAAATATCTTAAAATTAAAAAAAAAATATCAGCACACGATAAAAATAAATATTTTTTATGAAGTTTTTAAAATTAATAATATCTAAATAATATCTGAGTAAATATTAATATAATTTATTTATTACAAATTATAAAAATGAATTGTTTTTAAAATCTTTTACTACAAAATTGCCTACAAAATATTTAACATGATGTAGTCGATCTTCGTCTAGTTGCTACTTTGTTAAATAATGGTCTGTAACCATTTTTTTACAGTAGCGGTAATAATTTTTTAACTGAAAAAAATAAACTTTAGATTAAAAATACATAAACATGTTATATATATTAAGTCAATATATTTACTAGAAATTAAATCATAAATGGCATGCAAAGACAGATTTAACTCATTTGCTATAAATTGATCTCTGGTTATAAACTGATTCATTAATGCACATGTCATAAAAAAGAAAGACTTTCAAGAAAAGCAGATATAACAAATAGTATTCGAACTGTGCTTTATTATTAAACATTAGTTTTACAAATACTTCTGATGAATTTCCAGGTAACTCAGTCATATTAAGATATTATTACTTGTGAAAGCAAAAATATATAGTGGCAAACTCTTCTAGATTTCTACTATAGAATTTAATAAAATATATATATATATAGGTATTGATATATCTCGGATTTATAAGTAATATATGTTTTTTCACAGAGTAACAGGTTAACGATACGATGCGTCTCTACAGAGTTCGTCGAAACTCTCCACTCCCTTTGGCCTAATAACTTCGAGCTTATAAAATATTCATGCTGTGTATGTTGTGGTTTGTGCGTGACTTAAATTCGCGTATACAGATATATCCAGGGCCGTTTCTGTCTAGCGTCAGAAGTGCCGAGGCGCCGACTTTGAGGGGGCGGCACTTAAATTATGTTTACGCGATTAATGGATAAACAGCTTTTATTAGTTGAACAGCACCATAACTTCAATTTAATACTAAAGCTTATAAACCAATAGGTTATGAGCCCAAATCCACATAAGAGCTTTAACTCGAGAAGATTAGATGATAATTGTTTTAGATTATCTGAAATTTACCTGTGTAAATTATTGAATTTCAACCGTATTTAAAACACTTTTTATGAACTTATTAAGTGCAAAAAAATAAATCTTCAAGAGAGTCATTTTCTGCACTCTTATTTGGATTTCTTCCCTGATATCTTATTTATTTTGGAATAATAAATCTAGGACAACATCGTCTTTTCCCGATCACTTCTGGATGCATCTTAAATTTTTATACCAAGAGCCAGAGCACCACTCGCCAATTTATTCCAGTAAAATATATTGTTAATTATTTATTTATTTTTCAGTTACGATTATCAGAAAAAAACCTTATGTATTCATTTAATCACTTTTTATTTTCGAATGAGAATATGTTGTAATTGCATCCCTTATTCTTGACCGTTGCATCCAAATGTTAGCCTCTCAACAATGCTGTTTTATGCGGTAGCTATAATTTATATACAATTAATTTAATTTTTATATTTAGGATATAAAACGCCTTAACCCAATTCATAAATCAAGCTCTGACATCAGTCATTTATTCATTAGTCTCGAGACGCCAAATTGCTTTTGGTTATGTATATTTGCAAGTCAGTCACGGGTCGTTTGTCCTGGTGCTAATTTAAATAAAATATGGAGGATTTAGTGTTGCGAATTTTTGAGACGCCATCTCATTATCCTGCCGGGGGTTAATTTGCGGCTCGGTGGCACAATTTCTCGTTCTCCGAATGCTTATCATCCTCCCTGGCTGCTACATTCCGGTTATCCAGCATCCTGAGATTACGGATCGCCCCGGGATGAAAGGGGATACTCGCCTCAGTAGGGTTGTTTATCAGACGAAATAAAATTGACAGGGCGTAACGCCGCTGTGCCGATACTTCATCCCTACAATGTTTCAAAAGTTCAGAACGAGATTGACACATATATACCTATACATCTGATACACTGTAAAGTATATATTTTATTACAAAATTGTCAATAAATAAACAGACAAAACTTCACTACAAATAAGTTTTCAATAATTTTAGCACAAATAAACCTGTATTGAATATATTTGTATACATTATACTATTGATATATTATTGCAGATACTGTTTAACATTTTTTATGATTAGGCATATGCTATTTTTCAATAAAAAAAATACAATTATTTTAAATATTATTTTTAGGGTCGCAATGGCGGCAAGCTTTTTAGAGAGAATTTCAAAAACATCTTTATTAAAATTAAGCTTGAATTCTAGATATAAGCCTTGGTATTAAACGCTTGTTTTATAATATAAATTCCTGCTCTGTTCATTTTAGAGAGGTGGTGGCAGAGGTTTGTGAAAATAATTGCTTCTCTTTTAATTCGGTTCATTTCAATTTTCCACCTCTCAAAATATTTATTGAATTTATTTGTGATTGATTAAGACTGAAAGCACTCAAACACTGCTTTACTTAATATTAAATACGAGGAGCTAATCCGGTTCGTATAATTTAATTTTAATATTTTAATATTTTTTTCTCTTTCTTACCATGTATATTTTTTTTTGTATTGTAATAACACAATGTATTTTTAAAAATGTAATACTTTATCTTATTTAACTAAATCCTTTGTTACATTTAGCTTATTACATTTTTTAGTCTCAGACGGGTAAAAAAATTGATAAATCTTAAGCACTATTAAATAATTGTTTTTACTCCAATCCGACGCTTAAATTATATTTTTCTATCCATTAGAAATTGTAAGAGCTTATGGATTACGTGCTCAAAATATTCCATTTTACGTCGTTTTATTTTACTAAATAATATTTTTTTGGTGTGTACCTTTGGAGTCCATATTAATGTTTTATGTAAAGGAAGAGCGCATCGCCTTTTATTGTATTTTTCAGAAAAAGCAATTTCATTGTTGAGTTGTTTTAATATCTTGAAATATAAAAAGCATAAAGTCTATTTAGAACTTATAGCAATATTAAGATATAAAACAATGTCACTCATCGTGTTTCGTACATCTCAGAATGTTCTTAATAGATGATGTTAAAATCTCAAATTTGATAAATAAAATCAATGAGCCGAATTTTTTTGTATACGCATTAACATTTTTAATGTATTTGTATAAATGCTTATTATTTTATTAGCAAAATAATTAGTGTCTAGTAATATATTAAATTTTTTTTCTTTAATCGGAATGTGACGCATTGATGAATAAATTGTTTTGCTAAGATTAAACATAAATATGTATTATGCCACAAATATCCTTTAAACTGATTTATATAAAACCATATATTTCCATAAGATAAAAATTAAATGTTGACATAAAGTCATTGCATAATTCTGCATGTAAAGACCTATTTGTGTTATCACAATGAAATAAAACATTATAACTTCTTATCATATTTGAGAAGTAAGTTAATTCGTTAATCTGTTAGTATATACCAGAAAGAGAGTTAATTATTATTTTATACTGAATTTATAGTAAATTATAGAAAATATTCAAGTTATATTGCTTTGATATATTTTACTAAAAAAAAATATTTGTATGTGTTATTAATTTATTTTTTAACACTTTTCTAAAAATAAATTTATTTTACATATTTTTACATATTATTAGACTTTTGTGATTTTTTTATATTAATTCAGAGGCTCTTAATATTTTTTATTATATTTTTAAATGAAATATTTTTTGTTATATTTATTTATTTCGTATCTATTGGTATTATTTTGTAAGAAATCATTTACATAACATCATTAAAAAAAAATTGATTTGATTTTTATTTATTATTTTTTTGGTTATATATGTAAATATATGTATCTGGGGTATTTTAAAACAGTAAAATATCGACCACCGTACATGTACGGCGATACCTTTCAAAGTGTTGAGCTGTAAATAATAAATAAATCTATAACCAAAAGTTGTACTTGCTATTGAAATATAATTACAGCTCAACTATTCAAATTTTTGTAATAAAAAAATACAGAGCAATAAAAATAATTTAGTTAAATTTGTGATTTTAATCATTTTTAAAAATATCAAATTTATTATATATATGTACATAAATTAAAATTTAAAACCTTATAAAAACATATTCTTAACTAAAAATTATTAACTTGATCTTAAAAACTATAATTTACTTAAATGATTTTAATTTTAAAAATCAAGAAAAATATATATAGTATTTTATTACTAAAACAAGCTTTATTTTGATCAAAATATGACTATTAATTAACTTATGCGAGTATTAAAAAATTAGTTGAAAACTTAAAATGATTCTACTAGCTAATAAAAAGCAGAATGTCGCGCTTTATTAGTCGAAGCTTCCTGTAGGAAACGTTATAAAATATGTACTAATTGTTTTCCAAAAACAATTTAAACCCTTCAGCTTCAAAATTTGTCTTGAAAAAATACTAATGGTCTTGCATAGAAATGGCATTATTTGAATTATATTTTGTAATTATCATACTGGCACCTAAACCATGGATAATTATGGAGGTAGAGTTTAAAAATTTTATTTTTCGTGTATTTTATTGGACCGAGCATAAAATCACTTAGCGCCAATTTCCCAGAAAAAACTTTTTAAACCTCTTTCTTTATAAGCTTCGGAACTGTTTTTATGTAATATATGAATTAATAATTACGTCAAAACAGTTTTTTGTAGCAATATTATTTGTATTGATCAAACTTCAAAGCAGGTGCTTTTACATGATCAATATAAAAATCTTAGATTGTTTATTTTTATTGAAAATCAATTAGTCATTAATTATTCTCAAAATGTAATCTAATGAAATACATATAATATTAATATGTTTTATTCACAATTTTTAGAATATGTTTGTATTGAATTATTTTGAGCTTGATATCAAATGTGCATCAAATATTTTTATATCAAGATTACAAAATAAAACACATGCTGGCAAAAACGTATTTTAATAACACAAAACTTTTTAAATAAACATGTGTTTACTTTAGAATTTTAAGAACTTAAATGACTTTTTAGTGTGCTCAGTTTTCTCTGGTGTATACCATAAAACAAACACATGCTCATATGTCATATTAAAAAGACCTTTTCCCATGTAGCGTTATAAAAATTGTGTATATAATATAGATTATATCGTTTTAACACTTTTAATAACCGCCAGTCAAATAACATTTCGGTTTAATTATTTACATACTAAACACGCGCCTGAACCGCTTACGTGGAATGCTTAATGTTGCTTTGGGTCTAAAGGGTCAACAGGGTTTTGATATCAACGGCAATCTATTTATGATAATTTACATAAAATGCATTAAATATATTTTTTTAACTTAAAAAGTTATTTGGCATTGGAAATGATAAGGAATCTCCAATCTACGATATGCATTTAAAACTCCACCATAATCGCTAAATTAATGGGTCTAAAACGATTAGCAAAAATAAGCCTTCTACAAATTCTGTATTTTAAGTCTATTATGTAAGTATTCACTTTGTTTAATATATACATACATATTGGTATTTGTATTGTACAGCCATAATTACACGACGTATACAACAAAGGTCCCCGGCCATTTCATTATTCAAGCCTTGCTTAGTCTCTTCTCCTCTCCAAATCTCCTACTTATCTGGAAACGCTTATATGCCTAGCTCGTGACCGTCATCTATTTTGCTTTACCGCTCACGTAAATTTTATACAAAATAGTACAAGACACTGATCGAAACAGAGAACGTGTATTTGTCCTATTAAATTCGTGCCCTATGTTTATAGGGCAAATCTCTTTACGCTTAACCTAACCGTAAACTTATCTCCAGTGGCTAACAATACATACAATATATAATTTATTTTTTGTATATATATTTATAATAATGTTTATACCATTGCAAGTTTATTTTTTTATTTTTCGAGCCATAAATTCAAATAATAAAATTAGCATTTTTCAGATAGACTTCGTGTAGAACACACAGTATTGCACAATAGCCAATTAAATTAATTACATATAAATTCAACCCTAATATGTTTAATTGTATAGTAGTTCAATTGATAAACCCTACAAAACATCTTTGTTTAAAATTATACAAAGTGAATGCAGTATGTATTTTTTAACCTCTTCTCAGTCATGCCCTAGTTAACTCAGAAATTTTCCGAAAAAATAATCATAGCATTTTTTTGTTAAAAATTTAATTTATACGAATTAAATGTTTTACAACGACGTAATTTTTTATACCGCTGCATAGAAAAGGTGGGTCAGTGCTAGACGTTTTTGTGTAATTTAAAGTACTGTGATTGAAAAGAGTCTAATGATGATAAAAAAATACTTATTTAATGGTACACATAATACGAAATAAGGATAATAAAATTAAAGTACAATATTTGTACATTCCTCAAAACTTGCATTAATTTACTGTGACCAAAATGATTATCCATCATAAAGGAAACAAGAAAATAGCGTAAAGGATGGACCACACACAAAAGTTTTTGTTACGACCAGAAAATCACATAAATAACACGAGTTTTATTTCTACTGTAAATACGCTCCGTCATTTGAGAGAATATTTTGTTGGATATAATAAATCACCGGATCTATAAAATTCCAGTTGCAATGCAATACAACCTTAGACAATGCACATCAAGCGAATGTCGCTTTATAAAGGCGTACAACTATTTCGCCGTTCTAAGAAGCGACTGCAAAGATAAGCTTTGTAGTCTTGGATACTTAAGCCTGGATACGATGAAGAGAAGGCAGTCACCAACAAGCACTCGAAGAGATCAGTAGTTCGTTGACAACATACTGTGATGGGTACTCACTGTTGTGTATTTGTTGTAGTATGATAACATATTAAGTAATTGCTATGTTTGATAGTGATTTACATAAAATCAAATGGTTGCGAAAGATTGTTTACACTTTCATCAATTGACTTATCAGCTTATTTGTCAGCAAATTCACAATGTTATCATATTATAAATAATGTATAGTATAAAAAGTAGAACATTTCTATAATAAAAGTGAGTTAGAATTGACAGACCAGTCTGAGAAAGGTTTGAATTCAATACTTTAGAATTATTATTAAATACGTCCACGTCCAACGTCATCCTCGTCTCCTGGTCCATAAAACTCACATCGCGAGAACAAATTCTCCATACGAGTACCACCAACTTCCGCTGTACACACGCCACCTACTAGACCTCTGAGGACCTCCCACGTACATCATCCCTGCGCCAGTTTCTCCACCACCGCTCAAAGAAAACATTTATCGCAATTATAATATAATAAAACTCTAACTAGTTTATACTAAGCATCTCATTGGCTATGAAGTCACACCTCTAGGGTTCTCAAACCTTGAATAATAATTAATAAGAATTTTATTTTTTAATCATTGTTAAATTCACACCTTTGTATTTTGAATCTTAAGCTCACTTTTCATATGATGTAGCGGAGGCAGAGCTTAACAATAATACGATCGATTTTATTTTTGCCTTTTCCCCTATTTAATTTTATCTTATATAAAAAAAAACAGAGAATGAGAGCAGAATTACAATAGTAACAACATTAATTAGTATTTTATTAGGACACATTTTTTTTATTATTATATTTTTTTTTAATTAAAATACTAATATGAGAATTGTACAATTATTTCCATATTTTCAAATAAGATACGAATATTTTTTACTTTCCATATTAATATATAATAATCAATAGTTAATTTATCAAGAAAAAATATTATTGATCTACACTATATACAAGTAAGGCATATTATTAAAGCACATATTATTTTTTCGCTTCAGACTGGAAAGTAGAAAGCACACTAGACGCATAAAAAATTTTTTTTTTTAATATCGCAATTTTCAAAGAACCGGACATTCTACAGAGCGAATTCGGCGAATAATAAATCTTGTAAGAAAACATTCGACGAACCATAGATTGAATTACTTAATAGGTAAACGAGACGAGCATAATTTCATTTGGGCTAAATTCAATTCGCTGAAAGAAAGCGTGACCTACATATATATTTTATATTTTTTTATTTAGAATTATGTATTTGACGCAACTTTTGTCTATGAAAAGCACAGCACACAGCAGAACAGAATGTAAAGAGGTGCAAAAAAGGGAGATCAATCGACAAAGGGTAGGATTTATAGGGCGTATGTGAACGTCAAAATAAAATGGCAAAGGGCTCTTTTGACCCGAATCCTGTCATTGAAGATTTAATATAAAAGAGCACACGGCGAAACAAGTATCGAAAATTCTTGATAGAAATGTGTCGAAACTTATTGTAGTATAAAATTTGATTAGATAGTATATTCCAGGTGTTAGATAGATGAGACATTGAGCTATTATTGAATTCTAAAATTATATGTAACTGTCATAGTAAAGATATTGTGGTGATTTGAACCAGCAATTTACTAAATTAAAAATTGAAGCAAATTCTTTCTTAGTCATTAAACCTCATTGCTGTACTTGTTTTCTTTTTTTAATAAGGTTTCATGTTTAATCAGTAATCCAATTTTTTCGACAATCTCTCTGTGGCAGGTTACTGTATTTTTCTTTGTCAAATATAATATTTTTAATTTGTCTTCAAGAAGTGTTTGAGTTCTCTTCTAAATTTATTTTAAACTGATACGAACGAAACCAATTTAAATAAATTATTTTTTAACTTGATCATTATTTGCGTTTTAACCTCATGTTTGTGGCAATTAGATTGTAGTCTAAGTCGCATAATATATATAGCACAGTTAATAATTATATTATATTTTTTATTTTATAAGCATCTTGTATGTTGTGTTAACCATTTTTTTATAATAGAGAAATTATTTTGAAGGCAGAATTTCACCAATTTTTTCTCATCTATCGTTTTTACACAAATATAATATTGTCCCACCATTTTGTTCACATGAAAATTGCTTTCTATCTTTGCGTTAAAATTAACTAAAATAATTGTAATCTCTCTTTATGTATGTGTCATAGATTTATAAAACGAATTATTTACTGGGTCTTATGATTCATTCTACAAGGATGAGATTTATTTTTAAGTAAATTATTCTCCCGTTCATTGGATTATATACTGCGAAAATTATTTTTAGTGTTAAAATGATTGCTACACAATTACAGCTTCAACCTTTATAAATATATGTGTTTTCACTGGAAGTCTTATGCCTGCACTACACTCTCTGGAAGTTGGTCAAGGTTGGCCAAGGACGGAGAATATGGACGGAGTGGGTTACTTCGGTCGAGCTCGGTTCTGGCCGCTCTAAAATCTCTCGGAAGTTGTCCGAGGCTACCGAGAACGGGAGGAAAAGTGGAGATAATTTAGTCGACTTGGCCAGCTTCGAGCGCTTCCGAAAATTGTCGGCAAACGAACCGAAGTCGGAGCTGCTCTTTCGAGCGCGAGCGGTGAGATACTTTCCCTTTCGCTCTCTCGCGTGTTAAGTGATGAGAGTGAGAGAGATAATGATATGGTGCTTCGCAAACTGAGATAGAATGAGTAGCTCGGTTCAATTTCAATATGCGCGTAGGCGTCCTATGGTCAACACGCATGTCGAGCGCTGCATCGTAGTTACGTGGTCATTTTATAATATTACATGCTTATCGGGGACTTCAACAGACTCTTACTGACATATTTGAATATTTTAGGACACCAAAATGGATTAATTATATTTTTGATAGTATATTCTTCTAACAGATATCGTTATTATATTTTTTTTCATATAAAATTAAATAATTAAAAAAATAATTAGTGGTACTTGATTTTGTTAAAAAAAATCGTTTCGGATATCCTTATATATTTTCCTATATCGGTTTATATAAATGTCACACCATAACGAATTCTTATTTAGAATCGATGGTGAAAAATTCTAGGATAGTCACAGATGTGGTGTTCGTATTCTGAAGTATCATTTTTATGCCTTATGGCATTTTGCAAAAGCCGACAAAGATTTTGCGTAAATTGAATATTTACGACCGAAGTTTTCACTGATATTGTATTGGTGAGTGACCACACAAACTTTTATAATTATCAGTAGCGTAATTTTAATAATATGACAATAATAAAAATTGTGATTATTTGGCACTTTTTTCAATCGCGCGCAAATATGCCGGCTGTACGTGACAGAAGCCGCCATCCGGACGGCATATGAAATTTGTGGCAGTGTGGTTGCTTACTCAAAATCGTAGGTTTCGGCCGACTTCAGTTGTAACTTCGGTTCAGATAACTTCCAGAGAGTGTAGTGCAGGCATTACAGTGTTCTTTGTTTTTACGATGTGATTCTGAAATGCCAAGTATGTCTAGATTATGATTAATAATTTATTTGTACCTTCCTTGTTTGTAGCAATCCTATGACATTCCATGACTTCCTCCAGACGCATAGTTTCCACAAAATGCCTGGCGAACCACATCAATACTTATAATTATATATATTTGCTATAGTAATAAGCAGAGAAATAAAACTAGACTCGCTTTCCAATTGCTTTTTGATAGTCTTTTCAAATATATTATATATACATATAAAGCTACAATATTGAAGTTTCTATTTTTTTAGTTGTAATATAATAAATATATTTTCAATGGCGCAACATTTGCTGGCCGAAAAAAACTTGATGTTATTTTTTCGCAACATGTCGCGTCATATTGAAGCTCGCTTTTGAATCGTTTCTAAAATAAAATTTGGGTATCCTATGCTTGCTTTCATTTCAATGTTTTATTAAAGGTTTTTGTATCATTTAATTAAATTTCGAATTATAATCGAACATGTTTAATTATAAATTTCATAAGCGAACACGCAATTATTACATCCTGGAATTAATTAATTCACAAACGGGCTTAATGTGTGCTTATTAACATTTTCCATTCCAGTTTATTAAAGTTGGGTTTGTTGTGAGAATTTGCATAGTTTTAAATTGCGTCAGAGTCGCAGTAATCTTTAACCTCAGCGGATCCTTTTTTTAATCTTCCGACGGAACGTGACTCCCACCGGGAGTATTTTTTACCATAATTTACAAAAAAACAAGACCCTCTCTAGGGGGAGGGTTATTATTCAAATTCGATGTACAAAATGCGTATGTATACAGTATATTTTTAAATGTGTCAAATTTGTATGAAAAGGGTGAATGGAATATATACATAATAAAAAAATATTATTAATCCTGAGACTTAATTGCCCTCACAATCTCCTCTGCCGACAAAATCCTTGATGTGTCTGTTGGCAAATTAGTTTAGTGTTGTGAAACTTTATATAAGATAGTTTGAAAACTAGCAGGGCTTGTCGGACGCCGCAGAATTTCAAACGGAAGTTCACTGTCTGTTCCGGAAGCTGATTATTCAACGCGAAGTATCAATAATACATAACGCTATATCGGAACATCGATAAGTAATTGTGCTGCACAATTACTTATTGCCATTGTGAGCTCATGAGAAATGAAACTACACCTGCCATGCTATTTCTAGAAAGCTTATAAATAAGTCTCAATGGTTTGTTTTTACTTCACTACCTATATAACACATCGTTACAAATTTTATTATTGCAATTAATTAAAAAATAATTGTTCTTCAAAACTCATTTTTTATGATTATGCAAAAAAAATCAATAAAATATATTTCATACTGATGAAAATTATGGAATATAAACAATGATTCTTAGATTAGTTATATTAAACAATAAGTTATGAACTAAACATAATAACTGCTTAATGACAATATTATTATATTAAAGTAACCATAAAAGAAAAGCTACAACTCAATAAGTGTTTCTTAATACAATTTATGATTTTTTCTTTCTATATCCCAAGACATATTAAGGTCCAATGTCTGGCTTTTATTAGACGAAAAAAAATGGGACCTCATAAAACAAGAAATGCGCAAAAGTATTAAATTAAAAAACTGCTGATATATGGTTTCTTAATAATATTAAAAAAAATCGCAAATAATAAATGCCACTTTTAACGCAATAGGACTTTTTTATAATGTAGTTTGAAAGTCTGTAAATAAATCGATTTTTCCGATGTTATTGGATCAATAAAATAATTTTGAAGCTTCTAAAATGCAATGTGTTTTTTAGCCTAATTTATATTATTTTTATGTATATCTTTAAAATAAAATACATATTAGTCGTTGAGATTCAAAGGACAAATAACACATTAGTGTATATTTATAAATTTAAATTAAAATATAAATACAAAATAAACATTCACCGAGCAACCTTTTTTCGTTTACAAAAGTATTTATTTAGAATGCCCTTTTCCGTTGATATTGTTTTAAGTACAAGGTCAGTCGTAGCATTACAATTCACACTTATAAGTAACATCTGCTAACTATATTCTTGGGAAAAATACGCTATTATCTAACTCTTGAACAGTTATCTAAGTACTGTAACATAGATACGAAAGGATATTACGAAGACCTTTTTTCTTCCTAAATTATATATTTAATTTTATTTTCTCAACATGCTATTTTGTATTAGATTATAGCATTTTAGGAAATGCAGTATTATCATTACTATTTTCAATTTAATTTAGTGCAAATCAATAACTTTCTCAGTAACAAACTAAATATGATAACTTATTTTATACTATTTTTCCTTACCCTTTAATTATACAAAATATTCGCTATTTTATACTAAGTGCACTTGTTAATTTGATATAGTGTGCCTCAAGAAAACCTAGATTTAACAACAGCGTTGAGAGTCGAAAACGTTTGTAAATCCAGAAAACATATTTTAGAATCATTTGTTTTGTTATTAAATTGCCTATTGATGTACCTCACAATGTGCTCAACATTTCTAGCAACTGTTCTCATCGAAAGCCTGCAACAGTAATACACGATTTTAATTATTTATTATCATGCTAAATGACTTTATTGTATATAAGTAAATAAATAAAGTATTCGTGATTGATTTTAGTTAGAATCTTATTTAATTTACGCCAAAAAAATCATTGTTCTTAGTCTTGTAATGACAACGTATATTATATTATTTTAATAAATACATAAATGTAATTCGATACCAAAATAATTTATTTTAATATACTCTTCTTAAAAAGTACAAAATTCTTAGTGCACTAACATTGATAATTATGTGACGAATATAAATATTTGTGAAAAATGTTAAACAATGCACTGAAAATGTTGTCAAATTATAACTTCGTATCGTCACAACGGAATGTGAAGCAATAAGAGCACCATATACGGTCATATATCTGCAACTCCTTAACTTGTTTTGACAGTTAACTGTTTCATTACAGCGCATGCTTTGGAATTTCAAAGAGTTTAAAAATGTAAAATCTATTCACAGCTCGTGGGCCGGATCTGGCCCACGGGCCGTAGTTTGCCAACCCAACTTAATTTACATGCAAGCTTTACAAACTTTAAAAATACATAACATTAAATAAATACTACCTAATTTAATAAAAAAATTAACAGTCAAAACTAGTATATAAAATATACTTATATTATGTTTCATTTGCTATTTCAACGTGATAGCTTAATTAACCCTAAAAGACAACTAAAGTTGGTATATTTGTTAGAGAGCTTTCACTTCTATCGTTGCGAACACTGACAAAGTGCTGGTTAAACTTTTGAGTATCGCACAAAAGAAAAAATCTAAACAAGCGCTTGGCAAAGTACATTATCAGATGCAGGTGTTCAGATATAATTAATTTACTTCTATAGAAATGTCATTATTGGAACTGCTCCAAAGTTAATTGGATTAAACACAATAAGTAGCGTCTGTCTTATATATTATATTAAATATAAAAAGCATTTGAAATCATTCTTGAGCGTAATTAAATTATTACAGAGCAGAGACATTCCCTTGTACATAAGTCTCGTCATCCCTTATAATTCTATCAGATTAAGGTTAAATTAGTAGATAGGAACGTTCACCGTTGCTTTATTTACATTTCATTGAAATAAATATACAACCAGACGTCGAAACTGATAGATTTAATGCATTCTTGAGTGCACTACATCACTCAAACGCCGTACACCGTGGCCCAGAAGCGATCCGAAGCAAACTCTCGGAAAACTGGCTCTACAATTGCGACCGAGCACACAGGGTAAACTGGAACGGAATATATTATAAATTCATAGATGCAAAGTGGATCTTCGAAATCGCATTGGAAATGTCATGAACGAACATATAATATATTTTTCCTGATCAAGTTTTATTTGGATTATAGAAATACTTGCACAGAGAATAAACGATAGTAAGATCTCTAAATCAATTGAATTAAAGTAATATTATTTCTTTGTTGATCAATTAAAACGCTACTTTATAAATGCAAAGAATGTTATAGTATAACAAACGTTATCCTAATGCGTTACAACTGGGTTAAGATAGTCAAAATTTATCTTATTAATTATCAATTATTTTTATAGCTTATAATTAATATGTGTCAGAACTTTATTTTATATATCTATTACGATATTTATAGATGAAATTGGGAAAATCTAGAAAAATTCAATCAATGGTTTTTTTTTTAAATAAAATTTTATAATAATCACTTATTCTGATCTTCAAAACACGATAGAAATTTATAATAAAAAAAACACCGGGGTCGTACAATGAGATTCGGGCGTGCGTTACATGCGTTCCGCACGACCGCTTCTTCTCACTCATTCTAGTCGCTTAACACGCTAGCGAGCGAAATGGAATGTATCTCAGCATACGCGCCTGGTCTTCAGGCATAAGTTATACCACTTGTATATAGTAATGATTAATCAATATATATTTTTTATAATTATCTTGTGAAGTAATACTATTTTTAATACCTTTAATTGTGATTATTTCCTAATAAAACGATTTTTTTATTTCGTTCACCATTTTTTCTTTTTAAATATAATTCCTATTTCCTAATGTTTGAAATTTTTATTTTATTTTTATTTTTATTTTTTTACTCTATAACAATACCAATAAACATTTAAAAAAAATATGAATAAACAACAATGGTGCACATCTAAAATAGATGAGCGGCATCTAAGATATTTTTTATAGCTTCTTATAGCTATCGCTGAAAACATTTTTGTGCTTGGCAAGCTCATGGAGAAGCTGGATGGTTTGTGTAAAAGAAAAGTTCGCAATTCTCAAGCGCTGTCGTTCTGCCCGATACTTTTAAGAATAAGGGACGCAATCATGACTCTTTAGAGCATTCTAAAGCAGCTGAAAGTGACCGAGCATTGACGGATTGTCTACACTGTCCTTTAGTAATTTTAAAAAATAATTCATAAAGTACAAGTATGTATAACATAAAGTAATTCATAAACCATTTTTTTATATATACTATATGGTGAAATAGTGTTAAATTTGTAGCATTCGAAAACTCTTAAGTTAATATAAAGTTTGTTGTAAAAACAACTTGCACAATGTATTATTTACTTTTAGGGCTTTTCATTGCTCGAGCCGCAGTGCGGTTATTGGCTAATGGTTTGCCTCTAAGATTTTATATCTAAACCTTCAAAGGAAAATCCTATTTTAGACGATGAGGAAGCACTGCGTTGTCACATATTTATTTTTGTAGTGAAATACAAAATCAATTCCGTCGTTCGACAGCTTTTTCCCCGATTTCAAAGGCAAACATTCCGAGTCCAAGCGGCGTTTATCAAAAGCATACAAAATTACCCTAGTTTTGGCGCAAAAGCGAATCAAATCCACTCGGGCGAAGGTTCATAAAAAGAAAAGCGCTCGTGTCACTCTGTGACACCTCTAATGGATCGTCGAACATGTTGTGTGGAACGTGCAAGGGGAAAATGATTGACAAATCCAATTTCATATTCTTCGCTTCAAAAAAAATTGATAGAGCACATACATATTGAAAATGGTCAACACCGGCTAAGTGATTACTGGGGTCAAAATCATAAACGCGTTTACGTGTAGTTAGAATTACTATTAAATTATATATATATTGGGCCTATGCAAAATGTTTCACTTATAATATTTTATTTAGGAAAAAATAAAATTTACATAAATAATATATTTTTCTTATGCTTATATATTTTTCCATCACTCAGCAAGCTTATTTATTTTATCTGTATAACATTTTGTGTACAATAAATGTTTTAGCTTTTATATAATTTTTTTAGTCAATTGAGCAAGGACTCTGAAGTATAGTGAGCACATAATATATTTTAAATCATTTGTATTATAATATCAGCTTATTTGAAATTAATTATAATATTTTTTAAATATGCTAACAAATAAAAATGATCATAAATTAATAGTTTGTTTATAATAATCTTTATTTTTAGAGGTTGTAAAATTGTTAAAGGGTTTTATAATAAATATCATCCTGAATATTAAATTTCAGAAGGCTATAATATATATGGAAAATGTCAGATAAATATAGAAAACATGGTTTAAGATAATGATTGGTCAAATTTTGCAACAACAATTAGTTAAAATATCAGATTATGCATTATCATCGAGAAATATTGTTCCAAGTCTATTTACATATCAACCTCCGATAAATAATGGTTAAGTTTTAATGCATAATTTATATTTCCCCTTAATTTGCTTCTATTGTAATATTTTTACCTGGTTTTAAAAACGATAAATAAATAATTACCATAAACAAACTTAGTTTCAAAGCATGTTTCCATCGCAGGTTATCGCAAATAATATATTGCATATAACGATACTATTCAGAAATAGTCTCATATTGTTTCTGACAACTAATAAAAATCAGAATTCAAAAAGTAGTCAGTTCGTGCGGTACCCATTTTCCCTCTTCTTATGTCATCTAAATTTCGTCGAACGATTGCAAGTAAATAATCTAAATCTGCTGCGAGTTTTTGGACTATCTTATATATATATTTTTTTAAACAATCGCAGATACGGGTCTTTATTTGTATAAATAATATCACCAGTTATAAATTACTAGAACCATTGCCTTACAATTCTTTGACTAACAATACCCTCACTAAATCTCATATCAAAATTTCTCGTGGCCTATGCTGCATTGTGTTTTTATTTAATCTTTTATTGACATTATAATGCATAGGACTCAAAACAACCCCTTTTTTATTTTTATTTTTTACGAACACTTTTTTATTTTTATTTTTTATTTAATATTCTGTTGTGCCCTGACAGGCGTATGTCTAATACGTTACAATAGGGTAACAACAAGTAAGTATTAAACACCAGACTTGAAGTCTGGGAATTGGCACCTATATTAATAATTATAAATTATTATGTATAATATAATTTTTAACCATTAGATGTCACTGCAGTTGGGGCCGGTTTTTTTCATAATAGCGCATTTTTAATAAATAAAAATTCGGGGCTCGAACCCGCAACCTCAGATTTACTAGTATAAGAAGTTATGGACTACACTATTCCGTTACATGTCATTTCAAACACAGTTTGTTTCTAAGTTTAAATCAGCTACATATACAACCTATGATTTTTAAAAGCTTTGTATCCGTAAAAAGCTACTGTTTTTTTTTGTTTTCTAAGATTCACTATGTGCAAATATGACTTATTTATTTCAACTCAAAACCAAAATGATGGTAGTGTTTTGACTTAATTGTCTTATAGAAAAATGTGGAAGTAAATTAATCATGGCCATAAAAAAATTGTAGGAAGACTATTGGCCATCCAGTTCTTAATAATCTGGTTAATGCGATGATTCGAGGCGGAAACACAGTATTTGTTATTGACTAACAAATATTTTGTGTAACGCCGGTTTAAAAATTAGTAATAGGCAAACTCATTTTTTTTTTGATTTGAGTACATTAGATGTGTATTAATCATTAAAAAATATAGAATTGATATTTGTAGGCTAGTAATTATTTGATGCCTAATAATATATAGCAATTGCATAAATATTTTTTTTAATTAAATGATGGTAGATGGAAAATATGTTACATATCTAAAAAATATCAGCACCATCTACTTTTTTTTCAGTTCCTCATAGCTATCGCTAAAAATATATTGTATTTGGCTCGCTAATAAACTGGATGGCTGATGCCAGATTTCTAAAGCGCTAAGTTGTCCTGGCTGCAATGGGTAAGAATTAGGGACGCAATCGCGACTCCCGAACATCGGCGGATATTTGACACCACTCCTTTGAAATTTTAAGATATGCTTCATTGATTGTATACCAACGATCTTAGTAAAATTTACTTGGATACAAATATGTATACGATGCTTCCCTTATAAATATTTTTTAGAAATTTTCTCGAACAACAAAGAGTACTTCGCTTAACTTGAATTTCAGGGGGTTGTGCCATAACCCAGAACTATACTTATTACTTTTATTATCTAATAGAATATTTTAAAAGAAATGTGTATTGCAAAAAAATATAAATAGTTCGGTAAAATTTGTGCACTTATAATATGATGTTGAATACATTTTCTTACTAATATATTATCTTAATAAATACGTTTTCCGGGAGAATTTATAATTATTTAGGTATCATATTTATGCTTGAGTTACAAGTTTAATAATAAGAAAATTTCCATATCTTTACTCTTAAAAAAATCCTAAAAAAATATTCTCCTCAAAACAAACACACTTACAAGCAACCTTATTTTTAATATCACTTCATATTTGCTCATAGCCATAATCATAAAAAAATCACAATAAAAACTCTCTTCATAGCGAAGCAAACTTAATATCCACTACTATTTTATATTTCAATATCAATTTTTAATATATAAATCTACTAACATTTTTATATTCAATTTTTATATATTATTTATATACAATTCTAAAAACTAGTCTACAGTTGAATTATATATTCTTCTATATACGCTTAAATTTGGCATTTTAAAATAATTTTGTAAAACGACAAAATGCAAATAATTCGTTTTGCCTTTTCAGCTGTTGAGGATTATTTTTATAAGCCTATATAATTTCCTCGTTCCATCACAATTAGCGTCCCTTTGTCCGCGTCTGTCTGCTAAACACTTGGCAATATAAAACAAGCAAATGATCCACTGTAGCTGTATAGTTTTATAAAACGACTATTTACGTTATAAATAAATTAAATACTTAAATTTTGAAACACGAGCATTATTTTAATGCGTTACAACGAAGTTAACACAATCAACAACTAGTAAATAAGTAGTGGGAAATCAAATCTACTATTAGTTATTTTATTTTTATTATTCATCACGATATTTATCTGTGAGATTAAGAATATCCTGAAAAACTAAATCTGTGTTGATTTGCGTGTACTGAAATTATTTAATAATCACTAACTCTGATCTCCCAGATACGATACAAATTAAAAATACTAGGGTATATATAGAATTAATTTTTTTAACAACCTAAATGAATATGTATTACAATGATTTATTATGCGAAGTGGAAGATGCATTTTCAGGTGTACTCTTAAAAAATATTCAAGCGATGACCAAAGCTTTTAAAAGGGTCGAAAGACATTTGAATCAACTCCTAGAAGAGTAATATAACAAAAATACACCTTAATGAGACTTTGTATCATTTTATAGGTTTATTATTTTATTATTTGAATACTATAAAATCGTTTATTTATTCCATTCTGTATAATTATGCGCTTTCTATGTTTACTAATCACACTATATGGTTAAACATAATATAGTAAAATTGCGTGTTAATGGTCTATATATATACTAAACATTTTATATGATGAAACTAAAGCAAAAACCACAAAGATTTTCCAGCAAAATGCCCAATTAAAAGTGAATATTAATTTTGACAATGAAAATTTATTTATTTGGCTCGTGTTACTTATTTTTTTAATTCTTAAGCCTGTATTGTGCTAATTTTATTATCTAAAAAAATATCACAAACCGTAGATCTTTATCACTTTTCCTGTTATAATCAAATATAGTATATAAAAAATTAATAACATGTTTTTGAATGATTTCTTTGATAATATATTGATATCATCTAGACTTGATTCATTGATGTCATTCATAAAATGTGATATAATCTTTTTTACCTTAATTGCACATTTAACTACGTAATTACAACGTAATCTATCATTTGAGTTTATTATCTCTTCTTAGTATTATTATTTAGCTCAGCAATTAATAAAATATAAACATCTCTAGTTATATAATATAATACAATATGTGGATAAATAAAAGCAAATTATCCAATTCTCTGTATATTATTTAGTTATTATTTAATAGATATTATTTAGTCAGTTTCTATTAGGTAATCCCGGAATTAATGTCGTTTTTTATTAAAACTCAAACTTATTTTTTTTTTCAATTATTTAATATTTTTTTAATACAAAGTAATTTCTAGTGTTATCTACGACTCTTTGCCATCTTGTTACTAGATCTAAAATTCCTTATTCATAAAAGGCTTTTGGTTTAGATTCGAAGAACTCCGAAAGACCCGATTTCAGTTTTTGTCGAATTGTCGAATTTTTTGTTCCCTAATTGCGTTTCTAAAAAGCGAAATAAGTGAAAGTTGCTCGGTACCAAGTCCAGAGAATAGGGTGGATGCAATAAAACATCCCAGCTAAGGTCCTGGATTTTTTTACGGGTAATATCGGCAACATGCGGCTGGGCGTTATCATATTGAAGAATGACATTACTTTTATTCACAAGAGCAGGTCTAATTTTTTGTAACGTCGTATTTAATTTGTCCATCTGTTCACAATAGAGGGCTGCAGTAACAGTTTGCCCTTGTTTTAAAACATCATAATAAATTACACCTTTCGAATCCCACCACACACACAATAATGCTTTCCGAGGATGTAGTCCTGGTTTTGGTGTTGGAATTGGGGTTTGACCTCGATTTAACCATTGTTTCTATTTTTTTATATCATGATAAAGAACCCATTTTTCGTCTCTGGCGATAAAGTCATGGAGAAACGGGGTAAAATGTTGCTTTTCTTGCAGTATTTTGCATGTGTTGAGGCGTTGAGCTTTGTTGCGTCGGTGAGCGCGTGAGGAACCGAGATACCTTATTTTTTAACTTTTCGCAGTTTCTCAAGATAACGATGGGTGTTCGACCGTGATGTGCCGACTTTCTTCGATAATTCATCAATGGTCATAATCGGATTTGCTTCGATTTCCGCCTTTAGAGCTGGACTATCCACTAGACTGGGCCGTCCACTTCGAAGCTCGTCCTTCAAATCGAGATTGCCCGTTGGAAATTTTTTGAACCCACTTTGGCACTTTCTTTTGTCCAGTATATCATCGTAAATGTCATAAATGCATTCTGTTGCTTCTATCGCAGTTTTTTTTTAATAAAACGAAAACAGCATACAGTTTCTTAAATGTGTTTCCGAAGGACACGTCTCTGCCATTGTTTGTAAATGGGGTAGAAAAGTTTTTTTTTGTTTAAAAGAAAGGCAAAGGATCACAGAGAAGAAAAAAATTACAACGCACGTCTTCACTGCTCATCGGACCCAAAAATACTAAGCCAAAGTTGCCTATTAAAAAAACGACATTAATTCCGGGATTACCTAATAATAAGCTTTAAAATAAACATAATTTATATATTTAGCTATATATAAAGATTATACTTAATTATTAATAAGATCTCTATTTTTTATTTATTTGCAACTTTTGATAAAATTCCTCTTATGTTTCAATGAAAATTTGCTATGATTTAAATAATGATAAAAAATAAGGTAATCATATACAGTTTATACATTACTGTCTATAAAACGTTTTTTAACTATATTATAACCTACTAAATACACATTTACGATCATTACCTTTATCACTATTCCGTTTTCCACTTTTTTCTATATGTACTAATTTAATTTTTTTTTCACGTCTTCACGCGAATTCCCTTCACGCACCTGCCATTAGCATATTTGCGGCGCTGAAAAGCTTAATTTATTTTCTGTTGGCATAAATGTGTTTCAGCAACCTTCTGAAATCCATACCCTCTGTGTTATACGCGTTTAAGCTATTTAGAATTCGCAAAAGGCCTACTTTGGTAAATGAAATCTGAAAGACACATTTCAGACGATTCTTTGATAGTAAATATTTTAATTTTACAACAATTATTCATACTATATTTATAAAAAAAATCTTATCAGCTTAACACTTGAAATTTTGGAATTTCAAGTTGTTTTTAATCTATAAGACGAATATCTAAATTACCGAAATTCTGGGAAATCGCGCTATTACTTATTTATATTAATCTCAAAATCTCTCTAATTGCGACCTTGTGCTACAAAAAATAGGATAAGATTACATTATTACAGAAAAATAATTTGGATGTGCTTGTATTCACATTCGATATAAAAAAAACTGATAAAAAATAAGTATTGAATTAATTTGTCAGCGTTTGGTTTGGGTTTTAACAGCAAATAAACGTTTCGCAACTATCAAATTTAGGCATTTTAGATTAGCATTTAATCAGTTTAATTATATTTACGCTAGTGTTTTTTTTTTGTTTAAGAACTTTTTCTTACTTTGCCTGTAATGTCATATTAAACACGTAGTTTGTGTTTTACAGTAAATAATATATGACGTAATTTGTCACACTTGTGTTATAAATATAATTAAATACAGTAAAAAAGTGTTTATAAATTATTAAAAAATTCAAAGAAATTAAAATGTGAAAAAATAATTAAATTTTGTTCAATAAATATCAAATCACTAATTAAGTGATTTTTGAAGAAGTTATGAAATATGTAGCAATTTAATTTGTTTTAATATTCCGTCTCTTATAAAACAGAAGCTTATTAACGCATTATAACATTAAAAATAAAACTATGTATTTTAATATTTAAGAAAGGACTAATTGTCTTAATATAAACGCTCTAAAAAGTCAAGATCAAGGAAGTACGTCAAGTTTGATCAAATATCAAGGTTTTATTTAATTTAAATGTATAGTACACTTAGAATTATTACTAACAATTCGTACAAGAAATATATATTATTATATTACAGTTAATTTTAGGGTAGCTCAAATAAAAAGGACTAGAATAGTGGGTAAACAATTTTGCACCACGATAACGCACAAATTGTATAATAATGGACTTAAAAAAGTAACGCTGTCATAAGGTTACTATATTTTCATATAAAAATTTAAGAATAAATAAGTAATTTAAAATTAAAATAAATCAAATATTTTAATAATTGATCCGATTTTCAACTATACGAATATTCGAATAATTGATCAAATATTAGTTTATACTATCTCTAATGAATTCGGAAAAAATATTTTAGAATGAAATAATTTGTATACTTGAGATATTAGATTTTTATTTTAATTTACCAGAGTGACTAGTGCCGCTCTAAAATTCATGATTCTTTATGCGTCTTTATTTTGTTTCATAATACAAGACAATATAACGCTTTTTCCTAACAAAAAATGCTTTTACGCCTTTTAAATATTAATTGGGGTATCTACTATGACCGAAATTCGTAGAATTCGTTCGATGAATGAAACAATATAATGGAAAGGCCCACCGTTAATATCGTCTATTAAAATAAGTATTATATATCACTAATTATTTTATATTTAAATAATGTTTCACAACGAACTAATTTATTTGTTAAACTAATTAGTTAAATAAATTAATATCAGTGAAAACCGAAACTAATTAGACAATAAAACGCTTCTTCCTTTACAAAAAAAAGGTTTTATGCATTCGAAAAATATGTGTCAATTAAATGTTCGAGCGTATCTACTATGACCGAAATTTGCAGAATTCGTTTGTTGAACGAAGCAAATTAATTTAAAGGCCATCATTCAATAAAATAAATATTAATTATTTTATATTTAATTAATATTTTACAAGTAACTAATTGATTTGCTAAACTAATAAGTTATATAATTTTATATCGGTGAAAACTAATATTAATAAGACGATAAAACACTTCTTATTAAAAAAAATTGTAAATAAAATATTTATATGGGGTATCTAATATGACTGAAATTCGCAGAATCCGTTCGTTAAATAAAATAAAATAAGGAAACGCCCACCCTTTAACATCGTTGAACTCTTATCTTAAAACAGATGTGCATCGTAATTTTTGTGAAGTTCGTGTTATGTTTTTGCGTTTGTTGTTTGTGTTTTCATAAATTTAATAACTCGATTGCGGTTAATTTATTTCTAGCTATTTAATTTATATGCAAATCCGCACAAAACAAACGCCGATACGGATCTAATCTTTATATATATCAAATTCATTCCAAACATTATTAGCTATTGTATTTATACACAGTAAATTCGATAAAATTATGTATTTAAAATATTTTATCAATTTCACTGAAATTATGCAACTGCAGCTGATCTTAATTCTGTAAATTTTAAAAAACTGAAATGAAGTAATTTTTTTTGAACCACTCACTGGTCATAAACTTGCACTGCATTGTGTAATGCGTATTTTATTATATTTTAAAAGTGTAAGATAAGTAATTAATGATTTATTAAAATAAATACTATTTTGCATAAAATATTTTTATTTATATAATATAATATTTAACATACAACTAATTATTAATATCGATTAAAACCGAGAAAAAAATACGAATATATTTAGATATATTCGAATAGTTCAAAATCTGCTAGCATAAATGTTTTTCTGTCAATGTGACATATTTATTATATTTTATGATAAAGGCAAAGCATATTTTCTTTTTTTCTCTATAAATAAAAATACTGGAATACCTTAATTTACAAAATCTCATATTAAAAACATTAAAATGGTTTCTTATATCTAAATATGAACGCCATCGGCTGGCTTTAGTAGATCAGCAACACGGTTTTCGTCCACGTCGTTCTACGGTTCTTTACATCTTACGCCTCTCAAACGCGGTGATAAAATCTTTGATTCTAAGAGACTTACGGACTTTCAAGAATTTTTTTATTAAGTTACATAAGTAATTTTTCTTGGGTTATTTTAGCCACCGTTAGTATTTGAACTCGTCGCTCCGAAAAATATTTTGCTCGTTACGGAGTAGAATAGAGATCATTTTTGGATCATCTTATTTTATTGTATGTATGTTTCGTTAAAAAATTTTGATTATAAAATTAGTTACCTCAAGATTGTTTTGTAAATATAAATTTGACTTGCAATGTGCCTAATATTATAACATGTTATAAAAAATAATATATACACACTTACATTTACAAATATTTTCAGAAGGGTTTTAGCTCGATAATTGTAATTACTTTTGGTAATTTGCCTTCTCAGTAAATTGTCAATTACGCTTAGATTGCCCTTTCTGATTACTAATGTCTGAATATTATAGAAGTTTGATCAAATCCCGCTTCTTGTAGCCTTGTTCTTATTTTTCGGTAAACACGTTCCCATCACCCGAACTTTGTGCGTAATGAGTTGGCCTCCCAAAGTACTAAAAAAGAAAACATTACACCTCAAAGGGATGAGTTTCGACGCCGCTCATTTCGTGATTCAAAAGAGTTAAGAATTGTAACGAGTAGCCATAAAACCTGTGCCATTATTCTTTCTGACTTAAAACCAAAGCTATTCAGCCTGGGTTTTTTTATGAAGCAACCATCAATACTGCCATAAACTGTTATTAAAACAAGGGAACCATTTACATGTGTTGATAATCGATAAGCGCGTAGGGTTACGAAGGTCAAATTTGCTATTTAACCATATGTCGTGCTTCAAAACCAGGTGTGGATAGAATAAAAATATACAATTGTTTCTAAAAAGTATTATTGCTACGTGTCAACTTTTTTTTGTAGTAATATTTCGAGCAATTCCCAACAGCAAAAGAATGGTTTTCGCGTCAATTTCATCCGGCACGTGTCTCCAATAAGTATGTGTCAATATATGGTTATAAATATTGAAGAATGAACTTAAACAACAAGAAAAACTAGTAAAAATAGACAGAAAATCAATACTCCGTATTTTTCATCGCTTTTGTTATAAACACAAACTATCACAATACAGTAAATAATAAAAAATTAAGTCGCTCGTAAAAATCATGAATAAGAAATTTCAATTGACTTTTATTACAAAGTAAACAACTTATGAAATAAATATGAAGAGGATATGATCAAACCAAAACAATAAATATATTCCAGTTGTAATTATAAGCAGGTGCCAATTTTATCAAATCGACCAAAGTATACAAAATTATAATTCATAAGAATGCTTCAGACCAAATCGATGGATATTTGATCTGTAGCAACAAATCTGTTTTATTTTTCAATTTTATGAAAAAAAATCTAGATATAAATAATTATATAAATGTTATTTGAACTGATTTTTAAAAGGCTTTTGATCAAGTTGGTCATGCCTTTATTTAAAAAAAATAAATATAATTTTTTTAGAAGCGTTGGCCTATTATTCGCTGAGTTCTCACAAAAAGTATTGAATGATGCTGTTAATAATTAAATTATTATCGAGAAATTTAAGTTTAGGGTTCCGCAACGTCTTTGAGAATCACGATCGCCACCTTTTTTGAGCCAGTATCGCCTATGGCTGTCGCCATCCGACTCCTTAATACACTGGAATTGCACATTACTCTAATAAATGTCAGCTATACGGAACTGGTCTGGTCTGAATAATTTATTTTAATTATTTTTTTACATAATTTTTCAATATTATTTTTGTGTTTTTTTATAACAATACAATGAATTGTTAATTAATTTAAATAAATAAAAACTTTTATCTGATTAGCTCTTTAACTAATTAATGTTCTATTAATTTAGTATTTATTTATTAACCTTGCATTAAAGATTGTAAAATAATAAAAATATATGTGCGTGGTTATCTGCTAATAGATTACCATTTATCACCAAAAGATGTCATTTAATGAAACATTCAAGAGCAAGAACACTTTATTTTAATTATGAAATGTATATTAACATGCATCCATCTAACACAAATAATAGCTGATTTGTTAAATTTACAGATTTTATAACCATATCAAAAACATATTCAATAAAATCTCGAAGATATTGGGATTTGAGGAGCTTGATGTCACTCTGTGCCTTGTATAATCACCTGGTTACTGCAAAATGCAATCAACCTATTTTTAATAAAAAAAGATTCTCATGTGCTTATGCATGAATTAATATTAATATTATCCATTTTTATTCCCTACAAAATTTGTACACGGTATTCTGGAATATGATTTCCTCGAGTCACGTCGACGAGTATATTTAAAAAGGCACTCTTTAATACTGTATGCAAAAAAATAATAGAAATCAATAATCATCATATAAATTTATTGAATTTATGAATTTGGCGTGCTTAAAAGAGCTAAAAAAAATGTGATTTCAGATTTTTTTTTATGATGCTGAAGATAAAATAAGACATTTCAGAAAATTTATGCATACCTATTCGAGTATAAAACCATTAGTGAAATAGTATAAATTTGTTCTTACAAAAAACGCATTGTGGTTAGCCATTAGAGTTATTAGTGTAAATATTTTTATTATTTATTATTAAGTAATTTTAATAATAGAATAATTAAAAAATACGCTTAAAAAATTATATACATATGTATATATATATATATATATTATAAATCGTTCATATCTTTTACTTTTATTGTAAATAATCACAATAAATATATAAGAATTCTTTGACCTCCATCTCTTAATACTTATTATGTTTTCCTACCCCATCCTTCGTTTTATCGGAGAATTGCAGAGTGCCGCTCCTTGAGAAAGATTTTATCTTGAAGGACAACGCTGTATCTATCGATACAGCTGTTTATTAATATACATACATACGTATTCTATTCAATCTAGTGACTCTTCACTAGATTTTTTACTGATTATTTTAATAAATATCAAGTTTCAAATATTGATCTCATAAGAAGGATATTATGTATTTATATGTAAATATTGTTATATTTATGATTTATAAGCCTTTTATTGCAACACGATAAGCGTTAATTATTTCGTTACGACTGTGCTAACACAATCAATGACAGCAAAATCACTATTTTTACATCAGACTTGATTGACATATATTTTAATTATAATAAAATTCAATTTCAATTAAGTTACAAAAATCTTTATAAAACTATTTTATTTAGTAAAAAAATAAAATAGACAACAAAAAAAACAGGTTTACGTTTGAACTGTAACCTTAAATTCACTTAATATATCGTGGACTAAAACTGATTTTTAACTTAAAAATCGCATTAATAAAAACAAATTCTATATAAACAGCTAATTAGACGAGTAATAGTATACACATACGCTTGCTTGGTGTGGAGTAACTCTACCAAATAATTTTTTTAACTTGAAGTCAGTAAAAATAATATATATATATATATATATATATATATATATATATATATATATATATATATATATATATATATATATATATATATATATATATATATATATATATATATATATATATATATATATATAACACAACTTTAAAATACTTCTTAGTAGTTTAATAGTATCAAAAATTAAAATCAAATGTCAAAATCAAATTTTACGCAAGACGGAATTAATTCTGTATTCTTAAATTTAAATAAAAACAATAAAGTTTTAGACGCATATTACTTTTGCAATATTGATTTATTTTTTTAAAGCTTCATATTCTTAGTTATGTAAATAATTAAAAACAATATTAAGCTTAATCATTTAAATAATAAATTTATGCATCTTTTATTAAGCTCTGTAGAATGTTTTCGTATTTTTTTTAATGTTTTTATTACTAATAACATAAAATTTATTATTTAGTTTTTTAATTACAATTTATTTATTCTTAATCTTATAATAAACCTTTTATATAAAAAATGTTAGCTAATGAAAATGTGCAACTAAGTAAACACAATCAACAACCACTAAAACAATAGTGAAACGTAAGACTAAAATAAAAATATGTAAATCAGCAACATATATTTTATTAATTATAAACACAACTTAGTTCGATTTTATTATTATCATTCGTCCGTAAGATTAGAAAAATCTAGGAAAACCCAATCTGTAATGATCGATATAAAATATAATTATTTACTGCCCTCTAAATTAGATCTTCTAGACACGATAAAAAGTAAAAAACTTAGATATTAGTCACTAACTTATAAAACTATTTTATTTATTAAAAAAATAAAATAGACTGAAAAAAAATATATATATAATCAGGTTGATCGGATTGATATATTTTTCTTTTGCTGTAACCTTATAAGCGTACGCTCTATACGTTACAAAGGTGTAAATCTGTAATAACTGGATTAAATAATCAGATATTATAAATAACCACATAATTTCAACCAGGCAGAAAGTCTGGGAATCTGCATGTATTATAATTTAAAAATAATAGATTGCACTGTATAGCTAGAGCGGGTTTTAAGAAAATAATATAAATTAAAGTTTGCTGCGGTGGCTCGAACCCGTATCCTCTGTGTTACCAATTTAGATTTATTATTCTCTAACAATGTAACTCTTTAACTGGAATAGTTTTAAATTAATATATTTAGGAGTAGGTGAATAAATTTATTTTAATTTTTAAAATATCTGTATCATGTGAGCTTTGTTACTCACTCTCCGATTAAGATAGTTTCAAAATCTTAATACCACAAGAAATGCCTAAAGCATCCTTTCAAGTTATAATTATATTATATATGTATATTGCTGATGTATTATATTTTAAGAAATTAAAATATATACGTTGATATATTTTTTATTTTAAAGATTGCAGATTTAATAATATTTTTTACGGCCTAGTCTAAATAATAAAATTTGATCTTTATCTTGCGTACTACATTGGAACAAAAATTAAACAAAATATTTGTTTCATGACGATACGCATACCCTTCCATCTCACGTGTTAAATTCTGTCTGAAACAAAAGTTACACAAAATGGGCGTCACTTCTAAAAAAATACATGAAGATGTCTGCTACATTACTTACGAAAGCTTGTGCCAAAGATATTATTTGCTGCAAAAATTCGCATGTAATCAAATAATATACTTTCCGAACTCATCATTGAAAATTTTTATATGAATCAAACTTATCCTAAGAAATATTCATAGATATATTTAATAGTTCTTAAAATGAATTAATTTACATTCTTATAAGTGGTTTAACCTGATCTAAAAATATTTTTTTATAGAGTTTTAATTTTTTTATCAGCTTTGCTATTTAATTACAGATTGTCTATCAAATTTATAAATTCATTTAGTTTTGAGCCTGTCAGTGATTTATCACCGATTTTTTATAAGTAGTTCTAACTCTCGTTCAAGATAGTTTTAAAGTCTCGAGACGCAAAGATGCGGCCCTGTCCAACGATCACTTGTTGTATGCAGATTCAATGTGGTTGGTACTCACCCTCCGCATGACCCGCAGCGAAAATGATGAAGTCTTCATGGTGATGAATTTTTCTGGCTATTGACCTCTAGACGGAATCTGGTGGACGGTGCCTCCTGTTGGTCCTTTGACCCGCGACGAGGATACGACCGGACCGCGGCGCGCCTCGGAGGAGACTGGGCCGCCAGGATCGGAACGGGGTGGAACGGGACGGGACGCCGTCCCGCTCACGCCAAAGCTGCGACGGAAAGGAGCGAAAGGGACGCCCTCATCACTTGTTGCCCGCGGTTGATTGATCAGCCCCGATGCGACCCGGGGGAAATTCGAATTAATTCCTTCACCGACTTTTTAATTGCGACATCATGGCGTGATTTGTATTGGTGTGAATGTGATGAGAGGTGAACTGAAATACATTTGTTAAGAAATGTGGCTTAATTTGTTTTAAAAACAGTAGATATTATAGAAACCGAGTTTTAGGAGACTATGACTACACTGAAGGTCTTAAGTCATGCGAGATGTCAAAGTAAAAATATACTAAAGAAATGTAAAGACAGTTGAGAGTGATTCTTGCATAGTATTAATAATTACGGATATAAAAGGCCAGCTGTTCAAATGCATCCATTAAATTAAACAATTTAATTGTTTAAAAATATTAAGGACCAACTAAACACAATGTTTTCTTAATCATAGATAAAGACTAAATGCGTGTTTATTATACCTTCATTGATATTTACAAATTTATTCCTATTTTATTGACAAAATCATTTTTATTATAAAATTACTCATTAAAAGAATAATAATAAAAGTTCTTTTTCGATAAGGTAGCTTTAAGTGTTTTAAAATTAATACACAACTAAAGCAAGTATTATTTATTGCTTTTAGGTGTAAAGAATAAGCAGAAATAATATGTTACAAATTTATATTAATTTTTTATTACTTTAATGTGATCGATTTTTTTGTCTTAACAGCAACAAAAAAATAAAAACCATATTTTTAAAACACATTTTAAAATATATTTACAAAAAAATATATGCTTAATGCTTCACATTAATTCATAATATTATTACAGCACGATAGAACAGTAATATAATTAATTGACTAATACCTGAAAGACCTGGGTTCAAGTCCTTTAGGAAATACAGTGTTTTTAAATTTATATCGTATATGAAAGATCAGAATTAGTAATTAAATATTTAATTTTAATTTTATTAGACACTCACAAATAAGACTATCTTAGATTTTTATAATCTCACGAATGAATATTGTGATGATATTGTAAAATTTTATTAGAACATATGTCACTGAATATCAAACTTTGTTTTCAGTCTGGTGTTCCACTACTCGCTTAGTAGTTGTTGATTGTGTATACTCTTTTGTAACGCATTGGGTCAATTCCTGTAATGTTGCAACAAAGTATACACAAATAATTTATTTATTTATCTTATTCCTTTTACTTTGTTGATTTTATTTCTGATTAAACGTATTTTAAAAACTTAAGTTTTTGTATGTTAATAAAAGTTCTGCGTAATAAATGAAAGAGATTTGAATTAGTGATTGCTAAAATATATATTATTTCGATAAATTATTATTGGTTGGTTAATAAATGGTTTTTCTAGATTTATCTGATCTCACGGATGAATATCGTTATAAATAATTAAAATAAAATCTGTTCATTTTTATAAATGATAATAGTCCATAATTACTCGAATAGATGTCACTGATTATCAGACTTTGTTTTCAGTCTGGTTTTCCACAAACCACGTAGTAGTTGCTGATTGTGTTTACCCTTTTGGAATGCATTCAATGTTGCATAAAAATATATACAAATAATATATAAATTTATTTTATTTATTTTACTTTTTTGATATTATTGAT
The DNA here is from genome assembly GCF_051122295.1 of Plectrocnemia conspersa. NCBI lineage: Eukaryota > Metazoa > Arthropoda > Insecta > Trichoptera > Polycentropodidae > Plectrocnemia > Plectrocnemia conspersa. The sequence continues at coordinate 3,625,903 of NW_028277173.1, forward strand.
GATTATACATATTTTTAAATTATAAACGTTCATAAAAGTTCTGCATGAGAAATAAAAAATAATCGAATTATTATTTGATAAAATATATATTATCACAGATAAGGTTTTCCCGGATTTGTCTGATCTCACGGATGAAAATCGTGATAAATAACTAGTTTAAAAGTGATATCATTTTATTTTTAGATGTTATAATAGTTTATTTATTTTTGAAACACATAAAATCAACAATCATAAATTAGATTTTCCTAGATTTTCCTAATCTCACGAGTGAATATAGTGATGACATAGTAAATAATTATTCGAACATATGTCACTGAATATCAGACATTGTTTTTAGTCTGGTGTTCTACTACTCGCATTGTAAATGCTGATGTGTTTATTACCTTTTTGTAACGCATTGGGTTAATGTCTGTCATGTTTCAACAAAAGATTTACAATAAATAAAGCAATTATATTTATAAAAATTTCAAAAGCCATATATTTTTGCGAATTTAATAAATTTATGTAGCATATTAAAATATGTTGAATGTAAACTTTAATATTTGTTGATAATTAATATATGACTGATTTCAATGCAGTGTCTCACTACTTATTTAATAGTTGTAAATTGTGCTTATTACATTGTAACGCATTGGGTTTACGATATCATGTTGCAACATAGGATTAACATTAAAAATAAATATCTTTATTCGCCTATTAAGATTATCCTACAATAGGTTAATATGTTTCTTCAGCTTTAATTATTCATAGCAAAAATTCAAAATTTATTATTTTTAACGGCTGTCGTGCTCATTACAGTGGAAAATTTTTTATTTGTATATTGTCTGTTTAATAGCATTAACTTAGTATTAATTTTATAAAATAATATTAATACAATTTCTCAAATATTTAACTATTCTTAAATATTTATACAGTTCTAAAGAATTTAAAAATACAGTTTAAATAATGATTACATACTCATAATTATTGAATATTAAAAAAACAATAAACTGTATCTAGACTAATTATTTATCTTTAACGTTAATGTTTTAATTTTTGTATTATTACGTAGTTTAGAAGAAAAGACTGAATCGGTGTGCTCAAAAAAATATTTCTATATTAAAATAAAAATTAGATTAAAAACATTTCTTTAGATGAGATGGAAAAAAGTCCACAGCTGCACAATAGTAACTCGTATATATGAGTTATTTTTGTAATTTCGGCATTTACAATTTTTTTTTATTATTTAATAAATATCTTTAGACAAAAAAGAGCACAATTGAGGTGTAGATAATGCAGAGGTACATTAAATAAAATAAAATTACCGATGTGATTATGTGCCAAAATAATTAACAAATAGTTAAAAACGAGAAAATATATAAGATATTTGATTACTGAATATTTCTTTAGATAATTGTTTAATGTCCGGCATTTTAAAATAAGTAAGTAATGTAATATTTTTATTACATATTATAATTACAAATTTATTTGTAGCTATATAAATGTATATTTTGCACTATTGTAATGTTTAAAAAATATATCATCGAATTGTATAAATGTAAAATACAATAAAAATATTTAAAATGTGTACGGTAGAGATAAAACTAATTTTCAATGAGTGAAATTGCCTGATTAATCACTGGATAGATTAATTTTATTGCTTAATAATCTAAGTTTAAGTTCATATTTTTTTTAATATATTTTATATAAATTAACCAATAAATTGTAGTGAAGCATCAGTACCAAGCTCAACATTCATCTATATCTAAATTAAAATGATCGATTTTTTATTTAAGAAAAAAACTTTTGCATTATGACTTGGACACATAGCGTTTTTAAAAGTACTGAATTGTGTATAAAATCCTAAATATTTACAACTGAAATTTATTGTGAGTAGTTATTAAAACTTAGGAATATTTTTAAATAATTTTATAAATAATAAAATTATATTTTACCACGACAGTGAGAAATCACATAAAGAATAATATCACAATGGGCAAAAAACAATGTAAGGTATCATTTCATTCTTTAAAACATTAAAAGCAACTAAACTCATCGCGGGGATCAGTTGTTTGAGTAGTTGTTAGTGGGTGTTAACAAATTTAAAAAATCTTACTGACATTAAAAATCAGCAGAATACCCTAAATCGCAACATAGTACGCAAACTATTAAAAGCCATAAACTACTATTAATTGTCAGCAATTACCAGGAACAACTCTTATAGTTTTATTTTCATATGCTTAGAAACTTTAGAGAATATATTGAAAAGTATTTTTAGAATAATCCTTTAAAGTATCAGATACTCACACAAACAAAATCCAACCTTCCACCATTTTTCACATAACTGGATAAATTTTGGAGGTGTAAATACGATCGACTCTCAATTGACATCCTCTCTTAATCTCGAAGAACTATAATAAAATATGTGACACCAATTTACTGACAATCAACGACGACCACAGTACCTACTCTCAGACAGAAATCAAGGGCAATTACTCGACGACCACTTGAATAAATTTTCTGGAGTCCAACTGGTTGCAAAAGTCACACCTTTCGTCATTCATCCCAAAAGCTGCATAAGAAAATCACACATTTATTATCATTGTTTTTTATAAATAAAGTGCAAGTGGTACTTTAAACGAAACAAGAAAAAGGTAGGTGAGATTTTAATTTTTACTCAACTATTTATTTATGTCAGAAATAAGAGTTTATTACATTCACACAGTCTAGCAATTTCAGTGCTTGACAAGCTCGTTAAAAAGCGAAGAAGCTGGATAGCTCAGGCAAGAGAAGCGATCTCAAGCGCTGACGTTTTGGCTTTGACGGGTAAGAATAAAGGAACGCGATCACGACTCTCTGAAACATGTGTATGCAATGTTTGCATAAATAAAATGTACAAAATAAGAGATATTGAAAATAACTATAATAGTATGATTTATAATCAATAAATAAATACTTTTAAGAGGCATACATCTACCAAAATGGTTATATTGCCTGATTCCTCCGTAAATTTGGTAAAAAGCATTTATGATTTTTTTTTGAGAAAATGTGATGATTAATTGACTACACAGTTAGCTTTAAAAATATTATTAAAAACCTCAATTCCCAATTATGAGCACTCCTCAATCTCAAGCCCAGATTTTTCTCCATTAGCATCACGTCTCGTTTTCTCTAATTTCATTCAGTTCTCCAAATTTGTTTATGAATGGAGCGGCAAAATATCGATATGTGGGTCACAAAAGCAAAAGCAACAGCTCCCGCGGCGGGTAGTGGGGTAGGGCGAAATCGTCAGAATGGAAATGGGCGGCTCCCCGACCGTTGCTGCTGGGGCGGCGTGGGCGGCGGCTGCTAAGCGTCTCGGCGACGCCATGGCAACCAGTCGCCGTACCCCCCTCGGACCCTGTCCCATCTTTGAGGTCCTCGAGGTCGCGCTGGAGTAAATTAACCGACCCACATTGCGCTCTCATCGAAGCGTAACTTCGTCTGTCTCCTTCTATCTTTTTTATTTTGCTTATTCGATTCGCTTTTATGCAAATTCATTTAAAAAACTACTCTGATCAACCTGTGGCCCGCGGGCCGCATACGGCTCTTAAAATGCAATAATCTTTAAATTTAATTTAAATAGTGAGACAACATCTTTTTGTTCTACTATTCCACAAAAAATAATAAGCTGTTTTTTGATAACGATAATTATTAATATATTACTTTTTTATCGTTAAGAAATATTGCATATCTGAACACATAACCTTTCTAACATTTTGTTTCATTCAACAAAGAAATTCTGCAAATTTCGGTCATAGTAGATACGGCCGATAAACGTTTTTCGAATGAGTACTTTTTTGTTAAGAAGAAGCGTCTTATTGTCTCGCATTTCAAAACAAAATATAGCCACTTTAAGGACCATGGAGTGATTTTGTAGCGACAAGTATATTTAAAGAAAAAACTAATACATGTTTTATTTAAAAAAATATTCAAACTTATTTTGAGATAATATAAACGAATATTTTACGAATATTTGATCAATTATTTAAATATTCATTTACTTGAAAACTAGGCGAATATTCTATTGAGAACCATGAGTTAATAAGTTACATTGCTTTATTTTGTATTTGTAAAGACATTGACTGTCTTTGTTAATGTAATCCCTATAAATCTCCGATCGTCAAGTGCGTCAGTATAACAATCAAAGTCGTAAATACTTTTGACAAACTTTTTTTAATTAAATTAATATAATTATAAGATACCTTTTCCCGTGAAAAAATGTGTTTTATAAGACAAAATATATGAAAATCAACAAAATTTTTATTTTAATAAATATGTATTTAGTTTTTGTAGAAGCAAGCTTAAGCAAAAAATGCTCTATGCATCGAATATTCGAGTACATATATTTGCCTGTTTCTAGCGAATTGTTATTTAAAGCATTTTAGAGTTTGAGAAACCTTCTTTGTGTGACTTCTTAGCCAGTGAGACTCAAGTTGGAATCTAGTTAGAGTATTATTACATTATTAACATATGTTGCGACAGACGATGAATCGGGAGTGGTGGCAGAAAAGCTGGCGCAGGGATGATGTACATGGGAGGTCCTCTGAGGTCTAGTAGATGGCGTGGCAGCAAGTGTACAGCGAAAGTGAACCCCTTTCTGATACGATGATGCTCGGTATGAGGGAGTTTCTCTCGGGATGTGAGCATAAAAAAAAATATTTTTTGACTACCAAAATTCCAGAAATTACTAATCTGTGTACTTACTCAATGGCGTGTATTGATTATTTAACTCTTTAACTGGAAATATTTTTTTTGCTTTTTATTTTGTCCAAAGTAATTTAGTATGATATAATTTTTTTAAGCATAGCAAGTTGTAGTTTTTTAGGCAGCAGCTAAAAAAGTAACTTTGTACTGATTTTAGTCTAAGCACTTATTGTTTTTATACATTTTTTTTTGTATTTATTATTAAAATTGTATATTTTATGACTCAAATATATTCGAATAACCGAATTGTACTAAAAATAGCAATAGTATATGTACATAAATTTTTATATCAAAGTGATATTTTTGAATAAATAAAACACTAAAATACTATACAGCGTTTTCTAACGCTTCCGATATTGAATTTGCGATAAGTGCTTTTGTGTATTATTGAAATGTCTAGTTTTCCGAGAAAAAAGTGTTCGTGATTTTGTTTTGTTACTTTTCTCCCGTGGAATGCGAAGTTTCTCCCTAAAAATATTGTTGCTTCCCTTCGCCTCTAATGCCATTGTTTAAAAGTGGAGAGAAGATACACACGAAAACAATACGTGATGTGAATAATATTATGGTACACATGTTTTGTATAAAATCGTCTGATTTTTTCAGTGCTCTAAAATAAAATGTATTTTATCAAAGTGTAACACGACCGCTTTTTCCTAGATACTTCTAAGTAATTTTCCGCTCGGGAACTATCAATTTGTCTCATATTTTTTCGCTTTACATTTTTCAGTCCAACACGCTTTTTCTCACACCCCGAAACACCATATGGTACACGGAGCATGAACATATTTTCCACGTGAGTTCACTTCAAATCAACCAAAAAGCATGAAAGCTCATAACAGTCAGGGTCGATAACCTATGGTTATTTTTTCATATAAATTGTAGTGAGCCTAAGGATCAGATTTAAAAAAAAAAATTTGTATCATATACAGCTAACTGAATTGGGCCATCACGTTTTAATACATACTTATCTCGACAAAGGTGAAAACGTTAAGGTCAATATTGTGGTGGAAATTCCGAGACTGAAAAGGAATTCCACTTTTATTGTTATTGCGCAACGTTCAATGGGCGTGTGCGAATTTTGGAATTTTTTCACCAATAATTCGCTGATTACTTTTCAATTAGATTTCCATTGCTCTATTCTAATTAATTTTCTTATCTTTTATATAATAAATACATAAGCAATTTATTAAGCTTCATCTTAGAATATACGACTCATTATAGAAGTTTTCCTTTGTCCAATGACCGTACATTTTGTTAATATATTGGTAAATATAATATTACACATTTTTTTTTTATATATGTATGTATATATATATATCAAAATCGATACAACATATTCATATTTAAAGGTATGTATAAATAAATTAATCAACAAAATTAAATATTTAGTAATTTAAAAAAAATGTTAAACCATAGGCAATGCATCGGTTAGACATTATTAATATATCAGCTATACAGGTATTATACAACATTTTATAAATATGTGATTTATTTTTATATTTTATTTTATATCTGACTAAAAAATAATTATTTCGAAATTTGTAGTGAAATATTTTTATTTTATTTTTATATGTATTATTTTAATAATATATTTTTTGTGTATTTAAAAAATACAATATAATATTTTTATGACGCATTGGGGTAACCTGTTAGATCACGATGGTCTTAATTTAATTTAAATAAATAAATATGAATATGCTTATGAAATTTCCAGCAGCTGCTGCAGAAAAAGTTTTTAATAAATTTATTTGTAATTTTAGTTTATTATGAGGAGTATAAAAAACAGTAGGTATACTATATTTTATATTTATTTTTTTAATTCGTGCATATGACACCGCGCGATTATGTTGGCGCGCATATGTCGCGGTCGGTGCGCTGTGGTGTCTGTTTTATAATGTATGCTGAGAATATTATATCCATAAAGTACATAGAAGAATCATTCCTGTCTTTGTGTTAATATATTATATTATATCACTTAAACTTAGATGCATATTTACTTCTTATAAACATAAGTTGAATTTTGGTAGCAGTGTAGAATTCATTAGCATCCTGTATATGTTCGCTAGCAAAATCCAATGTATCAATTTTTTGCAAAATCGTGACAAGTATAAAAACTTAAACACTCGTAACTCAGTTAGTTTAAATTATACGAAAAGATCACTATATATGAAATGTTTAAAAGCCCAAACTTCATCTAAATCAAATATAAAAAAAATAGTTTTTTGCTTCAAAACAAGCGATGTATCAGTTTGATCGGACCCCATACGAGTCATTTTGAGACTTGCAGAAGAGTTAACGCTCTTAACTGCTTGGTTTTAAAGATATTTAAAATTAAATTTGTAGTATCGTATAGAACTACTGAGCACACCCTATACGTTTTGTATGAAAAAAAAAATTTTTTTTACAAAATGGCGGCCAATGTAAAAATTTACAGTGTCATAACTTTGCAAAATAAGGTCCTACTGAAAAATGTCGTATCCAAAAAGTGTTTAAAAGCTTAATTTGCATTTAAAAAAAAATTATTTATTTTAAAAAAAAAAACGAGTCTCATGGTAAATTGATCGGGCCCCCATACGAGCTTTTATGCGACTTGGCATATAGTTAACGCTAGTATTTGGTTCCTTTTAAAGATATAGATTTTAATTTTTGATGAAAAATAGAGCTTTTGAATATACTTATGAAACCGTTGAAAAAAAAATTAAAATTAAAAAAAAAAGTTTTTTTTTTCCAAAACACGTTTAGTGTTATGAGTCTATCGACCCACCATACATACGTTTATAAGACTTGCAATATATTTAAGGTCAGTGTGAGCTTATTTATACATATTTAAAGTTGAATTTTGGTGACAGTATAGAATTCTTAAGCATCCTGTATATGTTTGTTAGCAAAATTCAATGTGTCAATTCTTGGCAAATGGCGACAAGTATAAAAAATTAAACACTCGTAACTTAGTAAGTTTAAATAGGAACGAAAAGATCGCTATATATGAAACGTTTATACGCCAAAAATTAATCTTAATAAAATATAAAAAAATAGTTTTTTGCTTCAAAACAAGCGATGTATCAGTTCGATCGGACCCCCATACGAGCTATTTTGAGACTTGCAGCAGAGTTAACGCTCTTAACTGCTTGGTTTTAAAGATTTAAAATTAAATTTGTAGTATCGTATAGAACTACTGAGCACCTATACGTTTTGTATGAAAAAAAAATTTTTTTTTACAAAATGGCGGCCAATATAAAAATTTACAGTGTCATAACTTTGCAAAATAAGGTCCTACTGAAAAATGTCGTATCCAAAAAGTGTTTAAAAGCTTAATTTGCATTTAAAATAAAATTTAATTATTTAAAAAAAAAAAAAAACTAGTCTTATGGTAAATTGATCGGGCCCCCATACGAGCTTTTATGCGACTTGGCATATATTTAACGCTAGTTTTTGGTTCCTTTTATAGATATAGACTTGAATTTTGGATACAAAATAGAGCTTTCAAACATCTTTATGATACCGTTAAAAAAATAAATAAAAAAAGTTGTTTTTTCCAAAACACGGTTAGTGTTATAAGTCGATTGGTCCATTATACATACGCTTATATGACTTGACGTTAAACATATGGGTAAGTTCAATGGTAGTTTTAAACAAGTATTTACTTTAAATTTGTCTAGTTAATGCGCTTTTCTTACACTTAGATTCTTAACATTTTTTTCACTACTTTTGATATAATATACTAAGTCTACTACTGTAGTTTTGATCAGCTATCTTGAATGAAAAAAAAACACATAAAACGCATTTATAAATAGGAGCTGCGGTAAATAAATGGAATTTGCAATGAAATTCTAGTATTATTGATTTCTCAGGAATTCTCAATTGAGAAATTCTAGTGCAGAAACTCTAAACTGATCTATGTGCTCAGCAGCCGACATGCCATAACAAACGGCCACTTGTAGGCAGGCGATTCGACAACATGGCTGCCATCGATCGGCCAGTAGCGCCTGCGCTTTCATCTCCCTTTTCCACGGCGCCATCCATTCTTCGGACGTCCTTTCTGTCATCGCCAACCTGTAAGTGCCAATTTACATATCACCCTCGCCACCAAACTTTACAAGCTCGCTCTCATTGTTATTCCAGTGGCAAAGTCATAACCTAGGGCTATCTATTCCTAAATCACGCAGTGTCCTAAAAACATAACCAAAAAACACATATTGACATAACATATGTTACCCGTTTCGTTTTGAACACATCGATGTGAAGCTCTTATTACCATGAAGATCTTGAAATTATGTATTATGTAATAGTATGACATATAAATATTTTATATTTGTAGTCATACTAATACTGCTAATAAATGCACACTCATTGGTTGAATCTATTAGAAGCTTAATCGATTTATTTCATGAGTATGATATAAGCTTTTCGTAAGAAAGCTCACCTGTTGCTTGTGTAATCGATAACTGTACTTAAGCATATGGGACATAGATATAATATAGTTAATTTATATAATGCACATTATTAGTAGATGTAATTAAATTCACGATAATCATTATATATAATTTTTTAATAAATCCGTAAAATAAATAAGGTTGAGGAAAAATTCTGTTATGTCTAAAATATATAATTCATTAACTAAAGGAGCAATTGATTTTGACAACATAAAACTTTTCTTTTATTAAGGAAATAAGTGCATAATTTTAAAAATACTAAAGATACAAATTTACAAAACATGTTTTAAAAAATAACTTTTTTTAAATTAAAAAATTACAAACTACAATATGTATATTTAAGACATTTTTATTGACTTTAAATATAATTCCTAAAATAAAATAATATTGATCCAAATAATATTAAATATGTTGTACTTGAAGAAAATCTTTTATACATTTTTTATACAATCTTAATGTTATAAAACATACTACTGTTTTCAAATATAGACTTATTAAAAAAAAACAGTTTTTTAAACACAATATATTTATAATGAATTACCAGTATTTTAATTTATTATATGACAGCAAAAAAATAATGATTCAGCTAATACAAGAACTTTTTAGGATGCGATTTGAATAGTGATTTATATAATATAAACAGTTTATTAAAAGTTAATCCTAATATAGTATATATAATAGAAGTTATATAAATTAAAAAGTATAAAAATTCAGAAGATTCAGTAACTTTAAATAAAAACAGTATTTTTTATTTATTTTCAAATAGTCTATAAATTGCTGTTAAAAGTAATAAAATAAAAAATATTTTTATTAAATATGTTTATTATTTAAAAAATACCAAATTTAAAATAAAATATAGATTGTTTGTAAATTAAAAGTTACAATTCTTTATGAACCTTTTATTGAATTTCATTTATGTTCTGAGAGATCAAAATTATGCGACATATACATAGAAAAAATCACATATTACGTTATGTACACTCGGTGTACATCACAGTAAAATTAAAATTAATTTAAATACATTTTAGAATGATCTTCACTTGACATCCACAATCCGTGTATTACTATTTTTAAAATATTAATAACATGAAAACATTTAAAACAGTGTAATTAAAATCAATCTGTAGCAATGCTTGTCACGCTAAATAAATTAAGCACCACTTTTCGGAACTAGATAAAAACTGCATTTTGGTTACGAGAAACCCCTTCCCTCCACCAAATTCCATATTGCAATTAATTAAAAATATGGTTTAATTATATTATAAATTTTAAACATATTTTTCAGGACAACTTAACTGTTTCTGTCTTGACATTTTTTTCTAGAAGTCGTTGGTCAAGATGGCAGGAGCCCGACGACAAGTTTTGGCCCGTGTGGCCGCAGGGCTCTGGTTGCGGATGGGTAGAACTCGACCTTTGGATCAAGACCCTCTCGATACTCAACTTAATAGATGTCTATCAACTTTAGACATAACCCTCCTAGGTATAATTTATATTATAATTTCCTATGGCATATTAATGTATATCATATTTTTACTGGAACTCTAGGAATCGGACATATGGTGGGTGCTGGCATGTATGTCTTAACTGGAACTGTTGCTCGTGAACTAGCTGGACCAGCGACTACCCTCAGTTTCCTTTTGGCTGGATTCGTCTCCTTATTGGCCGCTTTGTGCTATGCTGAATTTGGAACTAGGGTGCCAAGAGCTGGTAGCGCTTATCTTTACACTTATGTGAGTGTTGGAGAATTCTGGGCATTCGTCATAGGATGGAATATCATTCTGGAGCATATGATAGGTATGGTAAAGAGTTTCAGATACATATATTACATATATAATATGCTTATATTGATTTTTTAGGAACTGCGTCAGTTGCAAGAGCGTGGAGTGGATATTTAGACTCTATAGTCGGTGGCGTTGTTAGCAATACCACTGTAGCATGGACTGGAGAAATACACGAAAAACTCTTAGGGCGCTATCCTGATATCTTAGCTTTCACAATCTGTATAGCATTTTCACTGCTTTTAGCTCTAGGAGTCAAAACATCTGCTTATATTAACAATGCTCTAACTGTTGTTAACTTATTGGTTATTATACTCGTAGTTGTGGTTGGTTTCTACTATGCTGATACTGAAAATTGGTCTGAAAAGAACGGAGGATTCATGCCTTATGGTTTCCCTGGAGTCTTAGCGGGAGCTGCTACTTGTTTCTATGCATTTGTTGGATTTGATAGTATTTCATCTTCTAGCGAAGAAGCTAGAGATCCTACTTACTCGATTCCAATCGCTACAATTGTATCAATGTCTATGGTGGCAGTCGCTTATGTTTTAGTATCCGCTGCTCTAACTTTGATGGTTCCTTACAAAAACATTACACCAGATGCTGCGCTACCGGAAGCATTCGGTATGTTGAATGTGGTTTGGGCCAAATATGCTGTGGCAGTAGGGGCTTTGTGTGGTATGACTACATCTCTCCTTGGATCATTGTTCACTCTACCAAGATGCTTATACGCAATGGCTCAAGACGGTCTTTTGTTTAGCTTTCTAGGTAACGTAAACGCAAAGACTCAGATACCCATAGCAAACTTAATCGTTTCTGGACTTTCATCTGCCATTATTGCGTTACTCTTCGATTTAGAAACTTTGGTGGAGTTCATGTCGATAGGTACTCTTTTAGCTTATACCATAGTCAGTGCTGCAGTTATCATTTTAAGATACAGACCAGCTACTAGCGAAGAATTAAGGGCTTTGGGTTTGGGCGGAATGGATATATCTCCCGAGAGTTCCCCCGGTGGTACTCCAGTGACTGATCCTGGATCTATTTCTTCAGAGGTATTTAAAAAATGCAGTACATAGATTTTCATGTTATTCGACTTGTATTGTATTTAAGGTTTATGAGGTAGTCATGGCTGGAAGACTCAGAGCTAAGCATTCATGGCTGCGATGGCTAGTGGGATCAAAAGCACCAGGATCTGCAGTCACAGCTTCGACTACAATTTATACTATACTCTCAGCTGCTTTTTGTGCAAATGTTGCTAGCGTTTCGCCTTCTTGGGTTCTAACGCCAATACTAATGGTTCTGATGATCTCATGTAAGAACACTTTGCTAAAATATCCACTTTACAGCTTCATTTACAATTGAATATTTCAGGTTTGATAGTGATTTGGGCTCATCAACAAAGTCCAGTTCGTCCACCTTTTAGGGCACCGTTCGTTCCATTGCTTCCAGCTGTTAGTATCTTAGCTAACGTGGAATTGATGGTACATTTGAATGCTCTCACTTGGGCAAGATTTGCTGTGTGGATGGCTTTTGGTAATATGATCTTTGGTTTATATTATTTTGAATTAATAAATATGACTTTTTGTGATACTTCAGGACTTGTGGTATATTTGGGTTATGGAATGAGGCACAGTCAAGCCGGTACAGCTCCAGGAACTGGTGCTGATGCCACTGGAGGTCTTCTGGCAAGTTCTGGCTCAGTTCATTGGGGCTCTACAGGACCTGATCATCAACCTATTGTGGAACACGAAGGAGAATAAAACGAGCAATTAAATAAATGATACTTTTACAGCGAATATATTAACCCCGTGAAGATTTTTGTAATGTTCCATAGCTTTGTTTACATATGACAGCTTTATATGTTCTTGAATTATAAAAATGGTTCTATATATTTAGTTTTCTAAAACACGTAATATAATAGTTTCTTAGAAATGCATACAGTAAAACTATTGAAACGTGTTTATTGGAATACTTTATTTTTCAATCGTAAATCGAAATATCTATATAAATAATTTACAATGATAGATGTATTCAATTTTATTTATTATAGATAGAATAAAATATATTTTAGAAGAATAATATTTATTAAATATTAAATATACGTTTATTTGCTAATATTTTATGTCGCAAAAGTCTATGGTTTTATGATTAATAGTATATTTATTAATAATGTATTTATTAAAAAAATATGTGTTAGTGTTAATTATATTTATTGTCATGTTACCGTCCTTGTATATAACTGTTTTTAAATTGAGTTTAATTTATGTATACATACTTAACCAAAAAATACTACCGACTGACGAATGTATTAAAATATATACTATATAGTTTATTAGAAATTTTAAAAACGTATGTACTATACGCACATAATCTATGTTTGCAGATACTTGTGTTTGAATATATGGAAATCTCATCGTTTAACTATAAAATAATAAAAACATTAAGCATTTATTATTGATTATTTGCTTTATCTTGGTTAAAAAATTTTGATACTCGTACTACGAAGTATGAAATAACACAAATTTATTTTATTTATTTTTAGTATGATATATAATCAATGTGTGGCATTGAATTATAATTTAATCCTTATCAATAAGACTTGTTTTCTTAATGAGATAAAAAATATTGAAACGCATTATTATCTCTGAAAATAAATCGCCGAATTGACTTGTTCTTAAATCAAAGTTGTTATGACAACAATTAAAATCTGAGATAATTAATCTCTAAGTCAATTGGATCTACTACTCAAAACATTGATAACAAAAAAAGATTGTTTCCAAAAAATTGCGATAATTTTAAATTAATATAATATATTATTAACGATTTCAAGGTGATAAAATTAAGCTTATCTAGCTTGTAACATATTTTTTAAGGTTATTTGTAAACCATTATTTTTAACATAAATTCAATTATAACAATTAACTTAGAGAATTAAATATTTTTATAACAAATTTAGATCAAACCCATTTACAGAACATAACTATTTTTCTTGTACTTTCAAATCTGAAGTTTATTTTCTGCTGCACAAATATTTTAGTGGAATTGCACTTAACCATTCTCAAACATAAAATACAACGCCACAATATAGTTAGGATACTGATTTTTTTAATCTTGATCATTGGCATTACTTACTGTTCTTTTTCGACATTTGTAATTCGATCAACACAGAAAATTTAAAACATGCATCTATAGGATTCACATTTCAAAAATCTGTACTTTTATATTGATTCTTGATTTAATGTTCATGTCTCTACTTTTTATCACAGTGTTATCCATTTAAGATTCAAAATATAGCTTGGCTTTATTTGGCACAAACACTCAAAAATAATGTGAATGTAGTCAAAAGATGAAGTTATAAGAACCAAATTCAATAGAGTCACGAAATAATTGAGACAAACTTTAAGTGACATAAAAATCAAGCGATATAGGATTATCTAAAATACCGCGAACGAAGTCACAAACTACTCTTTTTGAAAGGCAACGAAAACCATAAAACAGTTGTAAATGCATGTGCCTCAGGGCAGTGTGTTTTGTTTATAATATACCTACATGTTAAAATGCGAAGGATAGTATCGGATGCCCCATGGATTATTCCAAATTTATATATGAATGCAATGGTGAAAGAAGATATCTACAAGACAAACATAAAATATAAAGAAAAACTGACGAACCATCATATGCAGCTTGCAAAGGATAAAAAAAAATCCAATATTAATGAGTAAAGGCTAAAATGATATCTTAAGTTGCGAAGTGAATCGCTGATGGGTGGCTCACCCACCTGCCATTAAACGGACGAACAAATTGTTTAATGTTTCATTATGACAGATTATATTTGTCTATAAATAACTGCTTTATAATTCTAAAATAATTTATTAATTTGTGTGTTATAAATTGTTTTACAAAAAGCACATTTCTGCCTTAAATTCTGCATTAAGTATGATGGCAATATTAGAAAAATAATTAAGTGTGAATTTTACCTGTTAATTTTTACAAAAACATTTTGATTACTCACTTAGATAAATACACAGATAACTAGTTGTTACTCATTCTTATACGGTTTTTGTGATTATATAATCTTTTAATGCTTTATATACAATCGATACGATTCAATTTGCTTTAGTGACTCGTTAGACTCAAAATAAAAATGAATTCGCTAAGATTGTTGTTTATTTTCGCTTTGGTGTTGGTAAGTGTAAAATATCTTCACATGATAGAGGTAATTTGACTGCATTATAACTGTATTTTTTGAATCTGCTAGACGACAACTATCGGTCTTCAGTATGAAGACATCATTATGTCGTTGGATAATTTTTCGGAGGAATATGACTTCTTTAATGAGACCAAAAACTGCACCAAACCCGGCTATATGTGCGAAGACTGCAGTAAAAGAGCATTCTGCTACAAGCTTCCCAACGGAGATTTCATACAAACTACTGTGCCTTGCAAGTTGGAAGAGACTTGTTTAGAAAAAGAAGACGATGCTATTTGCACGACAGAATCGAACCCTTCTTGCCAATTCGACGATTACTACTTTGTCTGCTACCAAACAGGATACTTTCCGAACCCTTTTGATTGCTCCAAATACCATCTGTGCACGACAAAAGATGAAGAAGTTAACAAAGTACCCGTCGATTTAAGTTGCCCAGATGGTTTTCACTATGATCCTCTTACTACACTCTGCAGAATAAAGGCCACTAAATGCAACGATTTAACCAAACCTTGCACCACAATCGGACAGACTGGTTCAATCACGGCAAACCCCTTCCTTTACTATGGATGCTTGCCAGTTGGGAATGATAACAAATTGCTCTTTCCACAAGTATTTTACTGTACAGAAAATTTTATATTTGATGGTAAAGACTGCATAAACTCAACTGTTGAAGCTAAAATTGTTGAAGACAACTGCATAGCAACTGGTAACTTTTATACTCCAAAATGTACTCAGTATAATCGCTGCACAGCCGGACAAAAACCAACAAAAGTGGACTGTGCGATAGGACAGAAGTTTGATCCGCGACAGAGCTTGTGTACGCCCTTCACATGCCTTTAAGTTAATTATTCAATCATTAATAATAAAATATTTGTATATAAAAACAAAAAATAAGTATACAAATCTGTCTGTGAATGTATTGCTTTAAAAACGTGTTGAATAAATATACATACAGTATATTTTTTATTTTATTACAATAAAGTATCTAAGAACATTTTTGCTTATTATTAAAAGTCACTTTCATGCATCAGTTCTTTTTTTCAGCATTAGTTTTTATGAACCAAATATATTTGTAAATATTTCATACAAAACCATTTGAAATACTTATTACAGTTGCTTATAAAATTTATTTATATATATAAACCCTCCTATAGCGTATGCGGCAGTCCCTCCTATAGCGTTCTTTTTGTTACTGTTTGTCCTGTGACTGCGCTAGACGTATTATGTGACAGGCGAAACACCGCCGCGCTATGGGATATTCATCACAATACAGTAAAAACAATATTTATTTTCGTGTAGCTATGGAAAAAAATATGATCAAGCAAATATAATTTAATACATTTTTTATACACTTTTCATGGGTTTCAACCATTCTAATTTTTTATAGTAAAATTATTTTATTATGTAATACATACCTATTAAAAAAGTATTATTGAATCATAAAATATATTTAGATATATGATATAAGACACTTTATATCCAACATTAAAGTTTTAGTGCATTTAAAATAATACGTAATCCTTCTAAACTTAGCTAATTTTTATTTTAAAATTTAAATGCAAAACCCATATAAATATAATAATTTATTTATTACGATTGTTCCACAAAGCAATCTGCTGAACTAAAAAAAACATATTATAAAATTCGAGAAAAAATGCAGACAGAGGACAATAAAGAACATTTTCCTGTTATTAATGAAAGTGCTGATGAAATTAAGGTATTAAAAATGTCTCGATGAAATGTGATATTGGATTGAATGCATAATTACACGATTTAGATGTTTAACTTTTTTCTATATAATTGATAGTTTTTTTATATTATCCTAAAATAAAACATACTGCAAAAAAAGTTTAATCATTTACATTAACTTTATATTATTTATTCATTTTATTTTATTATTTATTTATTGTATTTATTTAGTGTATGCTTACGCATTTAAAAAAATAACCCAAAAAACTATTGCGTTTGAATCCCCTGGCACTCGCAAAATCAACGACATTCTTTACGCGCGTGTCGCAATAAAAACATAGGGCACGTTCTCTTGCTTATAAACTAAATACAAGGTCATTTAACATATAAAAATGAGGAGAAAAGTTTGATTTGCTGATTTCGTTAATTTTACAAATACGGTTGAACAATCCTAACCTTAAATTTTGTATGGGTGGCTAGTTCCCTATAACGTAGTATTCCTATAACGAAGTACCAATCGAATTTTTCATTACTTGATATACTAATTTTAATAATATCATTTGTTAAAGTTTATCTATTAAAAAAAACGTTTTCTTATTTTAATGTGATAAGGAGTTTTAATCAATGTGTATTTTTTCATATTTTTTTAATTTTGCGTATAATTTTTTTTATTTGAATAAGGTCTGGTGACTGTTTAGGTCATTCTATAAGCAAACCAACCCCTGCTTTTTAAAAAAGTATGGCACGGAATGTTTTCTTGCTGGAATCGGATAGTAGCGTTGTCCGGGTTTATATTTTCCAGTAGAAATCTATTAAAGTGGATTCCAATACTATAAATATCACAATTTATAAAACCCTCACAAGTGTACAAGATACCTGCTGTTATCATGCAACCTCAGACTATAACGCTTCCGCCATTATATTTGACATTTGGTACTACGTAATCAGCTATTAAAATATAATTATTCTCCGACTCTTCGATGATATTCACAAAAACTGTATTGCTTCAAAAATTTTTAAATCAATACTTTTTTAGTTCTCATAATTACGGGTAAAACTACTTGCTAAAATATTTCAGTCAGACTATGCACTTGTAAAGAGTTACATATAATTTTAAGAGCTGCTCCATTCTTATGGTCAAACTGTATATTATCCATTATATTTTTTACAAAACTTGCTGGGAAATGATTTCTTCGAGTCGCGTCGACTTTAGAAAGCACTTCTTTATATTATTCGTACGAAATATTCACAATCCGAAATAAAGCCGGGACCAGACATTTTGTCACCAAATGCAAAATGACGAATTTGCGCCCCAATGCGTTTTTTTTTACTTTATATAAGTATAATATCAAACAAAACAAATATAATATATTACAAAAATTTGGAAACAAAATAGATTTATTGCTAATTATATGACGTAAAAAAAATTTATAAAACACAGTAAAAGTACAATACTTTTAGTTGTAACAATTTAAAGTTTTGGACATGTTAAAAATAAAATTACACAAGCCATAACAAAAAAAAATACAATAAACAATTTTTTTTTTTTTAATTTTTAGTAAAAATAATATTTTATATAGTTATCAAAATATTTTTTTAACTTATTATGTTAAACAGTCTACTGTTTAAAACAAAACATATTTGAGTTTGTCACATAAAATTTTAAGTAATTTAATTACAATCTTTCGGAGATTCAAACTCACTTGCTCAAAAAAAACTAATAAATATTACGATAGAAAAAACAGTTACATCGTTAACTCTTAACCTTTAAAATTATACTTTTTTTATCGTGCTTTTGTTGTACCAAATTCATGAATTATTTTATTAAAATCCATATGTTTTGTAAAATTACGCTCTAATCATCATTTTTCCTGAGACTTTCTTAAATATGTCTTTATAACTTTCAATTTACTGAAGCCTTTTTTAGCAGAGGCTACATTGACCGTTATTGATAAATTATTTGTAACCCAATATCCAAATTAAGATAAGATTGTTTTACATTGTATTCATACATTATTTTTATATCTAAACTTATAGCTGTATTGAGATCTAGAATTATTTTCATTGCCTGATTTGTGAAAATTAATACTTCTGATAAAAATTTATTAGAATTATTACTGTTATGATATTTGAAGGCAAAATCATAAACTGTTTATTGAAAATTTTCTGCATTCATCGAAATGTGAAGAATTTTTATACAGTTTTTCATATCTCAATCTAAGTTGTGTTATTAAAATATCTACCACTTTTTTATTTCTACTGTAAATAAAAAATAATCATCATAAAAAACAGATTGTTGAGATATATTATCTAATTTAAAAATCTTATATTATTTCTTTCCGAAATTTGCAGACAATTCCATTTCTGCCAATTTATTACTTTTAGAAAACATATTTCTCATATGGTATCTTATTTTCTGAAAGGTATTAAATAAATCTTGTGTTCAATGTAAAGTTTTGTTTATAGTCATCGTTTTTTTAAAACGGAAAATCTAGAACAGAAAGCGCCACGTCTTCCACTTTTTATCCAAAACACACAGACGCTGGAACTAACGCAAACACACGGTATGAGTTGATATGTATATATATTATTTTTTTATTTATTTTGTGCGAAACTGGCTAAAATATTTATTTTTGTTCTCATCCAGGTACGCATTATTATATTTTTTATGATTGTTTTAATAATATTTTTTTATGTTTTTTGCAGGTATGTATTATTTTTCTTCACATATATTTTAATAGATAAATAAATAAACTTAATATCTAATTGACTGTCCATTCGTTTAAATTTATGAATGTTGTTCGATTTCAACTGAAACTAAACACTCGATTTATAATTAACTGTACGTATTTTTGACTATGGTTAAATAAAAAATAAAATTTCAATGTATGTTTTTATTAACGGTTTTATTTACAGCGTTAAATCATGATATATATTTACTGTAAAGTCCTTTTACAAGTATATGGAGCGCATATTTGTTCAAAAGGCAGGTAGCGCTGACCCGTTGAACATGTTTTTATGGAAGGTGCTTTTCCAGGACCTGAGCATTCATAATATTTCTTGCAATCAGGGTTATAGTATTTGCCTTTATCTTTACATTTACCATCTGGGCCTAAGTCTGGAGTTTGAGGATCCCAGCATTTATTGTTATGAAAGAATTTGTTGTCAGAGCAGTATCCCATAGTCGTTGCAGTAGAGCCAGGAGTCGTGACGCTATTAACGCATTGGTAAAATAGTTTCGGATTTTTCGGGACTGGGCCAATAGTTCCAATAATCAAACAGGGTGAATGCACTGGTGTACAAACTTCAGAAGCGTTTCCCGTACACATCAAAGTTGCTGGATCAAATGTGCTACTTCCGCACGAATCTGAACTTTTGTCATATTTGGTAGTATAAGCTGGATTGCTAACGCAAAAGAAATATTTTTGACAATCTAACGTATGTGGGAAAACTCCACTTTGTGTGCATTGAAAATCAAATGTATCGGTACATGATCCTGGAATGCAATTGCCATTAGAGCATCTTCCATTCGAGCATTTAAATTCATCCGTTTCGTCATATCCTCCTCCCGAATTTGCAACGCAATTAACTACTGTTTCGCAATTTTTGCAAGTTAAGCCCGGTTTCGAACAAACATTTTTAGTGAGGCTATCCAAAATCGTGCTGGCTGCTACGAATTCCTGAAAAAATAAACATATTAACCTTAAAACTTCTAATGCATTTATATATGGTAAAAAAATTAAACGTAATACAGACAAAAAATCTTTAATATAAGTAATGTTTTATTAAGATGTTTTAAAACTGATTTAATAATTATATTTAATGCTATAAAGAACAATAAACAAAGTTTATTGTTATCGAAAAAAATGGTTTAAGTGTATATTGTTTTTAATTTAATTTTCTGCTTTTACCATTGTGTTGTAAAACAATTTTTATAGACAGCTGACATTTTTTTTACCTTTCAGCTTAAACCAACAAATATCAATTAAAAACGCTTATATATTTATTTGGCAACTAGCATAACTTATGCTTAAAAAAGGTTTAGGTATGTTAACACAATATTATTAAAACTTAAAATTTCAAAATCTGTAGGATTTTTATTGCTCAATTAATTTCAGATATAACGATTATTACAAAACTACAAATTGCCTACTATTTTTGATTTACCACTTTAAAATTATTTATGTCTTAATAAGATTTTATTTAAAATAAATAATTTAAAGAATAACTTTTTATCAAAAAAATTGTCAAAATGATAATATAACTTAATTTATATGTACATACATATATTACATCTCCTTTTTTGTAAAAAAAAATATACAAAAAGCTGTACTTCCACTAGTTTTTAAAATCATGATTAAAAATAATACTTCAAAAAACAGCTTTTAAAAAACAAACAATAGCAAATCTTAAGATTTTTTATTGCTTAATTAATTTTAGATATTACAGTTCATAAAATTGCCAATTATGAATTTAGGTTTTTTCTAATATTTTTTAAATTATTTATATATTAATGAGATTTTCTTACAAATTAATTAACCTAAACAAACCATTTTATATCAAATTATAATTTAAAAACAAAAAAATGATTATAAACCTCTATTTATATGTTCATATATCTCTTTTTTTGTGCTAAAACTTTTTTATTTATTTTAAAACTCATGATTAGACTAAAAAAAATAAAAATCTAAAGTAAAATACAATATGCCTGTTATTTTACATATAATTATTTTATATTGTGTTTAAATTTATTTATATATAATATATATAAGATTTTCTTTTAAATAAAAATGTCTAACAAATCATAATTCACATTTTTTTGGGCAAAATCTAAAACTAAATAAACTGAAATAAATATTTCCAATTAAAATTAAATTTATTTACTATTATAAAAAAATATTTTAAGTCCCTATTTTTTTTGATTATTTAAAACAAATTTTAGTTTTACTATTAGTTAAGCAAAACTCAAAACAAATATATTTATACAAAATCCTATTTTTTTCCACATCAAATTATACAAATAATTCGATGTTTTTCATTACAATCATATTTATTAATAAATATAGCAGTGTTAGTAAAAAAATATTTGTTTTAAGAATAATATAATACATTCACCCAGTTTGAGAAATAATTAAACGCGTTGACTTTGACGCAATCTGTTTTGATGCGTATGGGTTTAAAAGTGACACATTAAATGGACGTCTAGGCAAATATACATATTATATAGTATTTAATATCTATATTTACTTAGATTGTTATTATATACTCACAAATGCAAATGCCAAAATAGCGAGAGTCAATAGTTTAGAAACCATTTTGAAGGCGATCAATAGTCTGACTTGATTAATACAAATTGCATCGGCTTTATATAGTGCATGCTATCAGAATATGTTGAAAAATATTGCACAATTCTCCGATTTTAAATAATCTGTATAGGATAATCTATATTAGATAAAATAAAATACATATAATGATTACTTGTAACTTTCTTCTATAGAACAAAATATTAAAATATTATAAAGAAAACCCATTTAAAAAAAATCTTGTACTTTCAATTTTGGCTAAAAATGTAAATAAATATAGAGCATAAATCAAATTATTATATTAATTATTTTTTTTTAATATAATTATTAAGATAACACATGTGAGGAAAAGAGCTCAACCAGCTGCGCCATTAACTCTAAAATTATTCGGACGACCACTTAAAATTTATGAAAAGAAAACAAGGTTTAGCAGATCTATTTTGTTGACTACTCGTAAGCACTGTAAAAACTACCCTCTCATGCGTAAAGAATGCGTGATAGACAATGCGTCTCCTGCGTAAAACCCGCTATTGTTATCAAACCATTTTATTAACAGTTTCACTTCAAGGTGTAAACATGTTTTTGTAAGCGATGCAATTGGCTTACTAATATCCGCATCTGTAATTTGACAGAAACGTTTCAAAGTCGCACCTCTTTGACTTTAAAACCCGAATCTTTTGTCTATAAGGAAAAATTGCTTAAAACATATTGAATAAAATAATTATAAATGCTTATTAATATTATTATATAATAATTTTCAATCAATATTAATAAATTATCTGTTTTTTTTAATAAGTATTATTAAATGATCTAATATTTGATTGCAGATTTTTATAAAAATAAAAAATAATTATTAAAAAAATATATATAATACATCTTTGAAAATATTAAAACAACAATATTTATCAAACTTCTAAACCAAATCTTGATGTATCCGATAGATAAAGATAAAGAATATCAAATTGATATTTTATTTATATAATATTAGTGTAGAACAAAAATATAGGTAAATTTTTTGTTCAAAATCACTATTAAAATTATTTAAAATATGTTTACCATGTATAAATTAAAAGTGAGATGCATTGTTCACTTTCGAGATTTTTTTGAAGCTGGCATTTTCAATAAAAAATGCATTTGATAATGTTTTATTTCTAAACTGATATGAAGCTTCAAGAAAATGTCATAAACTACAACGCTATATAAAAATATTTTTTACGATTTTAAAAGGAACATTACGAAGCTGCGCAGCACAAAAAAAAATTTCTATTAAACTTTATATACATAAAAAAATATTTTACAAACAAACTCTCGAAAAATCGTTATATTTAGACACAAAAAATCAGACTTTTTAAAACCATAAGCATTACCAAAAACATCTTAACTATTTGTCACTATTTAAATAATGTATTGTGATCGTCGGAACACGCAGCAAAACAATATGCATTGTTTCACTTAACACTTCTTTGCGATCATATGAATGGGACTGCTGTGCTTCTGTTTATAAAGATTCACCCGGGAGACATACTTAACCTTGATTAAAATGAACTGACATGAGAGAGACAGAGTTTGACAATATACCCCTTTTGTTAAAATAAGCTTTATTTTAAAATTTATTAAAAAGTATAAAATACAAAACGCAGAGTCAAAGCTCACCTAATTTTTATTAAATCAATAAAATTTGTACAGTCTTATAAATTTTTCAGGATAATATAAGTAGTCCTTGCAATTAATTTATAGTATTGTATTTTTTGCGCTCTGGGCATGCTAAGAATTTTTTTCAATATACTGAATTATAGTAAAATCATGTAGATACGAAAAAATCTGTTATGTAAAATAGCAAACAATTATTGACAGTAAAAAGTTAAGGTCTGAATCTAATGGTCGAGAAATTGGATACAGGAAATAAAAATATAATATATCTATAATATTTAGCGAATGATACAAATATAGCATAATAAAATTCAATTACATTGCTAAGCCCTAAAGATCCTAATACTATACAAAAAAATATAAAAATAATAGTAGAAAATGAAAATGATAATGGAAAATTTGTAGAAAAATGTTAATTTTTATTTACGAAGTCTGTTATTTAAATTACAGTCTTATAATTTTAGATCAAAATATTTTATATATTTTAAAAAGGTCTTATATAATTGCGTAGCATTATTCATTAAAAATATTTAATACAAACTTAGAGTAAATATGATATAATCCTTTTGTCATGCTTACATCACTGTTTCATTTATAAAAAATATAGTTGCAGTTTTTTTCCAATTGAGCTACTCGTATTGTCTACATTTTCAATTGCCCAATAAAAAGTAAAAGTTGTACTGCAGATTTACAGTATTTTATAAAATGCTTTTGATTTTTTTATGTATGTATTTGATCACTCCATATTTTTACTCTAACAATAAGTAAAAATAGTGCTGCAGAATATTAATCTAAATTTGGTAAAGATAAAGCAGATATTTTTGATTTATTATTGTATAGAAACTATAAATGTTTCTGATCTTATCTACATAAAACGCAGGTTTATTGAAACATTAAAAATTTTGGGTATATAATACTTTAGGGTATATGTTTATAAAATGTTGTAAAACACGAAGTTTTATTATTATACAACTCTGTACTGCAATATTAATTAATATTTAAAAATAATGTCGGATGCTTAATTGAAAGTTTTAAAAAGGTAAACAGTTACAGAACCATTATGATTTTTTCAACATTTGGTTTTCAGAGAAAAGCAAAGAAATGCGTGAATAAGATGACAATACAATAGACAAAAAAGAGACAATATTACATTAAAATCTAAATATGAATCTGTAGTCCATAAATGTTTAAAGATTGGATATGCAAATATTTAATTTTTAAAATATTGCAACATGATATTAATATGAAACATATAAAAAATATAGTGTTCTGAAATATTTACTGTAAATGATATACAAATGTATGTGTCAAAATACAATAGATAGAAAAAAAAAATAAAAAAATATACTTCCTATTTATTTTACTACTCAAAAATAAAAATTTTGCTTTTTTACATTTTAGTGAATATTTTCAACACCTTCCTTAACATTTAAAATTATAAAAAATACCAATTTTTATGCACACTTTTAGATATGTTGATTTATATCAATAATACTCATAGCAAAGTCTAAGATTGTAATGTTTTAGTATTTTTGATAGCACAAAATTATAAAAAAAATATGTAACATAAATAAGATAGTAGTATAGATTAAAAACAACATTATTTAATACGAAAAAGTTACACTAATTGATTAAAATTAGTAATGAAAACCAAAACAATATTTCTAGAAAATATTATTTTAAAAAAAAATGATTGTTTAAATCGATTAAGTTGAATATAAGTCTGAAAAATCGATACCTCAATAAGTTCAGTAGGTCAGGCAAATCGTGGTCGTGGGCCGGATATTAGCTGACCTTTGGGTCGATCGACGAAGAATTACTCCACTCGCCGGTTGACCAAGTCGTAACATGTGTGACGTTGTGAATACCTATATGCCTCTTTAAGATTCATGGATCCGCCTTTGCATTTGTGTCGCTGATGTTTCAATACTAAAACAAATTGCTTACTCGTTATGACGATATTATACGCAAAAATGGATATTTAAATACCACGGTCCTTTGTCTCAATTGTTATCTAATAAACTTTTATTTCTTAAATGTACTTTGTTATGAAATAATAATTTACGTGACGCTTTTTTAGATGATTTTCTCGTTGCTATATTATATTGCCATGCTTCATGTATTTTTTTTCAACTTTAATAAATGTGACATAAAAAAAACTGTTTTAAAATAAATTAAATAACAATAATTATTTATCATTTGAATTAAACACCAAACCGTAACTTTTAGCATCGGCATTTAAAAAGCTCTCAATAAATATACAGAATTAGACGAAATACCACAACTACACGTATGTCGAAAATTGCATAACTACAATAAGTACTGCGTTAAAGGAATACAAAATACGCCAAAATACAAAATTTTACGAGCCAAACTTACCCCAATGTAAAAAATACATACGCTATGAATGATTTTAAATCGGACGACTCAAAAGAAAAATAGCAGAACAACCCCTTCTTTCGGTATTGGCAATAAAAGACACAAAGGCCGGTACATTTCTATCTATTGCTGTTATACTTATTCGTTCAATAAAATAAAAACACATGTTTAATCTCTATTTTTTTTATTGTAAAACTGTATTTTTGTATGAATTAACAAGTAAATGGAATACATGATTTTGCATTAAAATCGTAGTGTTGGCCTGTTGAACACGTTCTCACAGCAGGTGCCCTTCCTGGGGTTGAACAATCGTAATATTTTTTGCAGTCAGGGTTGTAAAATCTTCCTTTATCCTTACATGTACCGTTATTACTGTTCAAGTCTGGAGTTTTTGCGTCCCAGCATCGGCTGTTTAAAAATATGCTATCGCCTGGACAGTAGTGCATGGTCATCGCAAAACCAGCAGTAGCACCTTTTACACACTGATAAAAAAGCTGCGGGTGTTGTGTAATTGCTCCAAACTCAACATCATTCGTACAAGGTCCCGGCGCCATTTTCTCACAGGAGTTACCGTTCGCGATGTTTCTTGAACAAAGCATTGTAATCGGATCGTAAAAAAAGCCGTTGCGGCATGTTTTTGGCTCCATTTCAAATATACTATCTGCCTTTTCTAAGCATGTGTAAAAACTATCACAAGCGAACGGGTGAGGGAAAATTCCATTCTGCTTGCACTCAAACTCAAAATCAGCAATATTGCACGATCCTGGAATGCATGTGGCATTGAAGCATTTAAAACCGGTTGGACATGTAAGTGGTGTTTTTCCGTCTTCAACTAATGAGCCGTCGCTGCTTAGAACGCAATTAACGATTGTATTACATGCTTTGCAAGCTAACCCTAATGCTGTGCAAACGTTTTTAGTATCAGAGCTCAAATACCCACTGGCAGCCACATATGCCTGCAAAAAAAAACACAAATACAATAAATAATAACTATTAAAGACTAAAAAAGAATGGTTAAATATTAACAGTGACTGCTCGCATTATAGAAGTACACTTAAGGAATATACTGTTACATTTCAAAAAAATCCATTACTATTTGTCTCTCACGTTTATCCCTACGCTTTAAAATCAAATGAAAATAAGAATCTGCGCCAGGAAGTAGACTGAAATATTAATATAAATCAATCATAATTATTTTATGTATATAATTATTGATCTACAATTTATATTAACCAACAAATACATAATTGCGCAAAAAGTATGACACTGTTAAAAATGCTCAAATTTAACTTTGCCCGTTTTGTAAAAAAATAACGCAAAATCCGATATTTAATTAAAGCATATGCTTCTTTGGAACGCAAAAGTATTCGATAATAATTTTGCGGCAAAAATGATTATGAAAATGTATACAAGAAAAATTCTTGCTTCTAGAAAACTTCTAATATTCATATTCTTTACCAGACGCCTTTAAATTTCTTTAACGTTACGGCATTAATACTAATATAAGATTGACCCTTTTTATAAGAAGATGCTGCAAAATTCCAGCAGAACAGTGCCACTCAACATTTTACAAGCAAAACTACCAATTAATTGACACTTTTCAACACTTTAATTGCCGAGTATTACATAAAATTATATATGTATTAACCAAAAAAATGTATTTTTAATCAATTTATCATTTAAAAATATATTAAAAAAAAACGTAGATTTAATTAATTTTCGCAGAAGAAGCAACAACCGATTAATTTAATTTTTGCAACCAAAGAGTTAAATGAGTACATCTGACACTAAAACGACAAAAAGTGCTAAGAATTTTTTTCGTGCCTGATTTACAAAATTTAAAAGCTTTTTTAAAAATATAAAATATTTTTTTTAAAGTTGCTATATTTATTTTTAATTATATAGGCAGAGCAAATAAGGTCACATTTTTGCGCCACCTCATTAACTACCCAATTTCATCAATTAAGTAAGATGTTTGTGTTCGACAACAGATTTAACAAAGGTAAGTAGCAATGGATTCTAAATTTAATATAACAGCGCATTTCTAAAATATTAAATATATTTAAAACTATATTTGTGCTTTGTATGGTAAATTAAGAAGTAAAAGCTTTAAGACTATAATATATTTATATCGATTATTGCTTTATAATAAATTAGTTAATTAGTTCTTTAATTTTCTTAAAAAAAAATATTGCTTTATAAATATATATATACATACATACATAAATATATCAGTAAATGGTAAAAAAAAAAATTTCAAAATGTTTAAATTTTTTTTTAAAAAGTAGTAAATCTTTTTTTTTTTAATAAATATTGCTAAAAATTATAATAAATTATATTATTTTATATTAACTAATAAGCTTTAAAAGATATATATTGAAAATATATAGTTCATAAATACATGTTTAAATTTACAATAGATTTTACAAATGGAATACTTAATGATAATAAAATTAGTTGATTAAAATAAATAAGATATACTAATAATTAAATTAGTTATTTTAATAGAAATGATCCTATTAACCTAAAATACATTTTTATAGATTTTGGCTATGGTTTTTTTTTGATTTATGATTCAGAATGAGTCTTATGTGTATCAGTATTTTTCAAGAGCATAAAAACTTATTTTAAATTTGTTATAATGCTATTAATAATAGCCACAAGAATATTATTAGCTCAGATATGCAACAATAAAATTATTTATTTGTCAAAAAAATAGTGCATAATATTTATTTATAGAAATGTATTCTTGTCTATATTTCAATATAATTTTAATACGAATATTGATGTACAAATACATTTATAATTTATAATGATATGTGCAAAATTTAAACGTATTTATAAATTATATACTAATAATAATAAAAATGCGGAAATTTAGCAATATTTCGATACAATATATTTTTTCTTAATTTTTGATTTTGACATAAGAAATGACAGTCATGGGTTAAAATCAAGTTAAATTATAGTGATTATATAGCTGTAGTATTAAATATTTATTTATTGTCACAATGTGATATTTAAACATTAAAATTAGAAGAAAATTGTTTATGCTTTGGAATGATTTAATACAAAAAAAATGAAAATGATTTATAAATAGTTATCAAATATGAATATTATGATTTTCTTTAAACGTTAAACTTAAATTAAAAACAAAATTTTAGATACTAAAACTTGTTTAAAATATTTTCACTTTTTTATAAATACTGACAAAACATTTAATAAAACTTATTTAAATAAAAAAATATATCAAAACTTATTTTATGACATTTAATGAAAGACTTGAAATATACTTTTTAGTCAAAAAATATATAGAAATATGTACTTACAAAAGCAAAAGCCAAAATGGCAAAAGTCAGTAGCTTAGAAACCATTTTGACGACGATCTAAACTGACGTTGAAATTTATAATCGCGTCGGCTTTATATACTATTAGAGCTAGTTAAAAATGATTTGAAAAATATAAATCTAAGCTAATCTAAATCAGATAATAGATTTTATATCGAAAACACAATGATTTAGGAATTTAAACGCGGTCATGACTCGTTTGCTATCTGGAACTATAACTATCAAGATGAAATAGAGTGTAAGTCGTAGATTATAAATTCGAGGTCGTGTGTTCTAATCTTTTATTAACCAAATTAAATATATTCTTTCATATTGCTTTGTGAGAAAGGAGTATTAGTTAGAATTAATAAGCTAATTAAGATAAACTATTTTCTTATAAATATGGAGTCAAAAAATTATGTCTAAAAGATAATTTTTAATTTTTGTAAAATGTTTTGCAGTCAAAAAATTAACTAATGTAACCTCTGAACAGCTATTTAAAAACTTTGAAATTTCAACCAATGAAATGCACAAATTTCTCGCAAAAATCACCAACCTTGACAATATTCAACAAATTCAAGAAAAAAACCTGAAGGTAAATTAAAATATATTACCATGAGACTTTCCATTCTCTTGCTGTTTTTGACACCGTAGTTCCTATTCCTTTAACAAGTCCAGCTTATACATTTTCTATTTACTAACCTATATAAATATCCAATCGTTTGTTTATTACATATTCTAGTATTTTACTGGTATGGAATAGCAATTGTTCTCTAAATTGTGTTTTTAATATAAATATTATTATTATAATTAAATATATTTCCTTTTTTTACGTGTATTATTTATACACCGTTCATACAAAGCGATGCGATTTACAGAGTAGAAAATTGAACGGTGAATCTTCTATTTAAAGTTATGCGCGTCCGGAAGCAACGGCTTAGAACAATTATATATAAGTTTTTTTATGCAAGGTAATAAGTATAGATTCTACCTTTCTTTATAAAAAAATATTACTTCAACCTGAGGTGATTCACTTTTTGTTTATTCCAATTTTATATTGTCGCTATATAGTTCATAAAAATATCCTATCATTGCTTCTGAAAAATAATTGAAAACAATAAGACCTATATCAAGAGTTAAATATTGAACACATTGTTACTATTTATATAATCTAAAAATAAAATTTAAACGACAACCGAAGATCAAAATTAACGGAAGTTACCGTAGAGTATTAAATGCGTAGATTGGCATCTCTTCTTCAACTGATAAGTTGTCGCAATACGTCATATTTTAATTAGGCGTCCTGTGATTCGCACTCATGATGAGCGCTGCAACGTGGTCACAGGAGCAAATGCTTTGCTTTTTGGAATTGCTTCAGTCAGAACCATATATTTGGGACCCTAATGATAAAGGGCACAAAGACAAAAAGAGGGTCTACAATGCTTGAGTGCAAATTCAGAAAGTTATCAAAATTCCAATAGAAGATTAAGAGTAAAAAAACTCTATTTGTAACAGGCCACAATAGAAAAATAACATCGTCGCCTAAATCTGGCACTGGAGTGGACGGTGCTTTACAATCATCTAATAACTTCTTTTTCTTAATTTGTTTTATTTTTTGTGTTCAAAAAACGCATATATTTATCATTATACACGCATATAGATTGCATAAAGCAGCGGACTCGAGAGAAAAACAAATGAAACTCTGCTAAATATGTAGTATTACGAAAGGTGGATCCCGCTCATCCGGCCGTCAAAAGCTGGGTGCCCGCCCATTGGGTTGGACTCGTAGGGTACATGTACTGGTAACGGCAGTGGTCCAAAGTAGTTCACTCTCAACCTCGGACTACCTCTTTACTCCAAGAACATCTTCGCTGAACGGACTCACGGCTCGCTTCCTGTGCGATAAATCACCTATAGGACACGCGCACAATGACAAGCACTGACGCCTTCCAGAATAATATATTCATAAGGATCACTGTGTGCAGTTCGCTGTACAAACGTCCTCCACAAATCATCAACTAACGCAATCGAAAACATCAAAGCTACTACCCACGACCAGAACGCTTCAATTGTTTGCTTAATCTTTTTGTTGTGAATTTTCATAAATGTATGACTTAAAAAATAGTATTTTTACATTCAACTTAACCGTGACTTTATTTAAAAAAAAAAATTATAAATGTAATTAATTGAATTTTAAAATATGTATATTTTTAATATCAATTTTCAGTAAATATATTTTTTATGTATGAAAAATATATTTATTATATGTATGTAATTTGTATCACTATATAACAAAAATATTTTATTAAATTCTGAAACGTTTGTATATAACCGTTATTGCAGCGTAGGTAAAAACAAAAACAACACACAATCGTTTTTTCATGCGACGTATACGACTTTATTCTTGCGACTTGGCTCTAGCACGCGCGGATGTACATATGTGTGTAAAAATTTAAAGTTGTGACGTTCACTGAAAGTTTATTTAGTTATTTTATTAAATAACTAAATAAACTTGATATAACAAAGTGACAGTGATTAACTAATTAACTGTCCATATCTTTAAATTTATAATTATTGTTGGATTTTAACTGTAAATAAACATTAGATATATAATTAACTGTACGTATTTTTGAGTTCGATAAAATAAAAAATAAAATCCCAATTTATGTTTTTATTTACGATTTCATTTACAACTTTAAATCTTGATATCTGTTTATTGAAAATATTTTTTACATGTATCCAAAAGCGCGCTGTCAGTTGCGAGTTCCTGAAAAAATGAACACATTGAGCTTTAAAACTTTTCATTAGTAAAACAGTTAAGCGTAATGCAGACGAGAAATCATTAACACAATGAATGCTTTATTAATATATTTTAATGAATAATATTAAACAAATATTTGATGATAAACGAAGTTTATTTATATCGAAAAATTAGTTTAAAGTGTAAATTGTTTTTTAATTAAAACTCAAACAAATATTTGTATACAGAATTTCATTTTTTAATATTAGATTATACAAATAATTACTATTTTTTTAAAACAGTAATATTTATTATAAAATAAATCAATGTTAATACAAAAAATATTGTTATTTAAATGTATTTCTGGAATAACATATTACATGTAAATAGTTTGAGACGTTACTAAATGCGTTGACTCTGATGCAATTTGTTTTACTGCTTGTGAGTTTGAAAATAACGGATTAACATAGACGTCTAAGCAATGATATATAATATATAGTATATAATATCTATAATTGCTCAGTTGGTTATTATATACTCACAAATGCAAATGCCAAAATGGCGAGAGTCAATAGCTTAGAAACCATTTTAAAGACAATATATAGTTTGACTTGTTAAATATAAATAGCATAGGCTCTATATAGTGAGTGCTATCAAAAAATGTTTAGAAATGCTTTAAAATTATTAATCTGTTTAGAATAATATATATAAGATAAAATTAAAAAATTGAAATGATTACTTCTAATCTACTTGCTAGCATAGATTACAATGATAACACATTTAGAAAATATCTTGTACTTTCAATGTTGTCCAAAAATGTAAATTATATTTTAAGTCATAAGAAACTATGTTTATTTCAATTTCACTTTTTTGAACATAATGATTAGGATAACATATTTATGGAGAGGAGGGGGGTTAACCAACACAACATTAACATTAAGGTTATTCAATAAACTATTTCGAACTTATGAAAAGAAAAACACAAATCGTGAGCACAATAAAAACAACTTTTTTGCGCGTAACAAATTCGCGATAGACAATGTGACGTACCTGCGTAAAAACCGCTATTGTCATCTAAACCATTAAAAATAATAATTATCTTCGAAAGTTTCACCCCGAATATTTCAAAGTATGAACACATTTTTTTTGCCTACCTAGATAGAGACATCTCAAATCATTAACATAAAGGAAAAAATGAAATATTATTTTTTATTTTAAAATATTAATCCCCAATATTTCTCAAATATCCAACCATACTTTTACAACAAGTAAATATATATAAATTTCAAAATTCTCTTATTGTCCTATTTTTAATTTTGTTCAAAATCGTCTTATCTTTTTTATAAAATCATATATAACTACTTTAGATTTTTTATTTATAATTAACATATTTCTATATAATTGTTCTAAGCCGCTTCCGCCATCGCTTCCGCAAGCGCATAACCTTAAATAAAACATTCTCCCTTTAATTCTCTACTCTGTAAATCGTATCGCTTTGTATGAACGGTGTATAATAATACACGTAAGCAAAGAAAATATATTTAATTATAATAATAAATAATAATAAAAATAAAAATTGAATTTGCTTCGTTGCTTTCCGAGGCACCGGTAATGCGTTCTGTTGTTTCGACCAATGAAAAATAAGCATTCAAATATAAAACAAGATGGCCGACAGTACCGCGACAACAGTTGTAAACAATTATTATTTAATAATAAATTTTGCTACGCGACAATAATTTTCATTAATTCGTCATTTGACTGAATACAAATAATCGGATTGCAAATTAACTAGGTGTGTTATAACTATGAAAAATAAATATATACATAATGTGTTTAGGATAAGAAGAATACATTAAAAAATTAGATAAATAATCATAAAATAATCTTCGTAATGAAATCTTCAAATTTTGAATTTCCGTCGCCGGGCGCCGAGGTCGAAAAGTGAGTTTTCCCTTTTATATTACATAAACATTATCATTGCTTCCATTATAATGCACATTTGCGTTAGATTTTAAGTATTGCAAATAAACTAGGTATGTTTTAAACGCGAACGTGTACCTTAGAATGTATGAGGATTGAAAGTTAATGTTGATTAAATCGGCACCGTCGCAATGGGAACGCTATATATATCAGCCAATATAGTTTATTGATTGTTATCTAATAAACGACATTTTGCAATGATTATAAATATGTGATTGCATACCTGGAATAATCGATAGGTTATTTTTATGTCCGATGTGGCAAAATATGTATATGTACGTCATGGTTTTTATTCAATTTTTGTTCTGTGCCATCAATCCTCTTTCGGAATAGCCAAATTCAAGATATTCAGTTACATCAAAATTATGTAGTATGTTCTTTATAAAAAATAATACTTGATAATAGTGACTTTAATGTGAGAAAATTCACTCTTTGTTTATATATACCAATTCTACGTTGTAGCCATATAGGTCATCAAATTGTTCCAAAAAATTATTAAAAACATTAAGACCTTATCAAGAGGTAAACATTGAACACATTATTACTACTAATATAATTCATAAATTAAATTTAAACGACAACCGAAGAACAAATTTGACGAAAGTTACTGTAGATGATTAAACACGTAGATTGGCATCTCTTCATCTTCTTCAAAATTGTCGCGATATGTCATATATTAATTGTTTGCCATACGTAAATGTTATTAGATCTATCATTGCTTGTGAAAAGTAACTGTAAACAATACTATATAGTAGATAAAATGTAACTTTTTGTTTGCACTAATACGAAAATATTCATTATTACTAGCATTGAAATATGTTTAATTAACTTTAGTATGTATACCTTTAATTTCCAAATCACCGCTGTTTGTCTTTTAATATTAGATCCTGGAAAGTCAATAGTAATTTTGTTAGAATAAGCGTGATGTATTATTCATATTATATAACCAAACACTTACTGGCACGCTCATAATTTATAGTTTAGATTATATTTTCAATAATTCCAATGCTACATCACTTTGATTATAACATATTTCAATGTTTATTTAATTGCACAGAAACACGCGCAGTGAGCACTTGCCAGATGACAGAGAACTGTCACATGTAAGCAATTCTGGAGAAATACCGGTTATGGGCGCGCTTGAGAACGAACTATGAAATTGATTTTATCGATTTAAATTGGAAAACACAAACATCAAAATATGTATAAAATCATCAAATTCTAAAAATTTTTTTTTTAATATGTTTAGTTTATATGGAATTTAAAATATAATTTAAATAAAGTGAATTTGTAATAGCGTCTCTATACATGAAAAAGATGTACTTAAATTTAAAGTTTAAAGCAATTTAAAGTTATAATTTTTAGATTTTTTTTTAAATTTCGCTTGAAAAAACATTTTCAACAAAAAGGGGCAAAGTTTCAAAATAAGTACTATTCATTACCAACCAACTACTAAGCACACAGTGTTGCAAAAATATTGTTTACTTACGCCTTTGAAAGAAACATACACAAAATTGTATAACACTAATTTAAATATTAGTATTTTTTTAATTATAAAGTTTCAAAATAAAATTTCAAGATTTATTCAAAATATTTTCTTCAACCTTGAAAATATTTTTTATTTCATTATGGATTTTAAACATTCTTAATTTATTATAGATTTTTAATATTTTTGTTTATTGTTAATTTTAAATAAAGTGAAAAGTTTTACTTTAAAAAATATATAAATCAAAATATTTTGTAATATAAATAGACAAAGGTCTCAAAACACTTGGCGCACTTTTGGTCTAAGGTGCTTGATATTTTTAGTTTATTGTTTCTTTCTAATTAGTAAATGTAATTAAAAACTGGCTTTTATATTTACACATAAAACATATAAACAACTTTTTTAATTATAAAGTAACTTGTGGTGTAACTAAAAAACGTTCTTATAACTAAAATTTAAATTTATGATAAAATTGTGTTATATGCAGCGTTAAAACGAGCCCTCAAACACCTAAAATAGTCAAAACACAATCAATGACTTATAATCGCTCACATTGCACCAACTATAGGTGATGAATTGTGTTATAGCGTCAGTAAGGTGTAACAAAATATTTTTTAATATCAGTAATATTTTTGAGCAAATGTTTAACCAATGCTATTTATTATTATTTATTTAAACTGTAAACCTACTCTTAAATTATACAAAAAGTTACGTTTTAATAATATTTTTTTATATTAAAAACATTTTGGTTTTTTACAAACTTATTTAAAAAATTATTACAGTGAAATCTCTTTGTAACGAGTTCCGAAATAACGAAATTCTCAGTATAACGAATCTTCAATTTGTCCTTGAAAAACTTTCATACAAAATGTTTTCACTGTAACGAAGACTGGTTTCAGTATAACAAAATATTTTTATCTGAATTTAAAAATTACGTTACAACTTAATACAATATTTCTCCGAATTCAGTTCGTCCTTGATTTGGAATGTGCTAGATGTGTTCAAAAGCGATATTACAGGTGTTTCGCTGACCTCAAACATTTTTTATAAAACATTTTTTTCACATATTTTATTGTGTTTCATACAGGATCCTTAAAATGAACAAAAAACAATCTGTAAACCTTATAAGACGTTATTTTGATGCTGTAGTAATATGTTAATTAAAAATAAAAATATATCATCTTCCTTACATTCAATATAACGAATTTTCAGTATACCGAAATTTTTCATTGGTTCTGTGAGCTTCACTATATTGAGATTTCACTGTACAGCGCTTAATTTATTATTATCTAGCTACATTTTAACCTATTCATAAATGATATACAATATTTAGATGAACCATTTAATATCTAAGTTTCAAATCTAACGTTAAATAATATAAAATGTTATATATTTAGTCAAGTTCTAAACCTATTTTCAAATGAATTGAAAATGTTAAATATTTTTTTATATTGTAGATTGAACCATTTTTACTATCATTGAAAATCCTAAATAATAATGTCTAATTTGAACTATTAAATATTGAAAATCAGAACGAAGCAAAAATAATATTTAAAACACAAAAATTTGTGGGTCCGATATCCATACACTCGCTAGCTTCGGTACCTCACGATAGTGAGGTAGCGACAGCTACCGTCTTTTTCCGAAAATAAGACACTGTCTTACTTTCTTTTTTTGTCCGAAAAATGATCTAGGGCTTACTATCGGGGGGGGGGCTTACTTTTTACGTACAATAAGTAAATTTATATATTTTCTGTTAATATTTATTTTTATATAGGAATTTTACATTTATTTCAAATTTATTCGAATACAGCCATCTCATCTTCTTCTGGAACATCGTCATAACTAATCAAATTCTAAATTCCATACTGAATTTCAATCAAGTCCATTTTCTGTTGAATCATTGGTCCGAATCTCTCATGTCCTGCAATATATCTTATAACTGCTTGGGTGCACCGGGCCTTTTCACTTTCAAGGACATAAAACCCTGAAGCGCGTTCAATCTTGTCTTTCTTACCTTTAGTGATGATTAACGGTGAGACTTTCTTGCCATTCTGACGAATCGCCAAAATACAGGTAACACGTGCACTTTCGTAACCAGTAGAAGGAACGTTGATTGATGAGGAACCCCCAGATGCTTTCTTCCAGCTTAGAAAATAACGGTTGTCGACCTGATCCAACCTTGCATTTCTTCTCATTTCCCTGGGCCATCAATTCCAGATCCAACATATTCTCTTTACATAAGGCTACAAGATTTACGTCCCAGTAATCCTCTTCACAATTCCCTTTTTGTAATCGGTGTTACAAATGAACTACCCAAAAATAAGAGTTTAGTTTTTTCACATTTTTGTAAATATTTTCAATTTTATAAGAAATAAAAATAAACAATTTCGTATCTACACACACTATTATGTATTTTAATTCATATCAATAATAATCAGAACAAAGTCTAGGACTGCAATAATGTAGTAAAATTTACGATATTGTTTTTCTGATAACAAAAAAATCGAATATTCGAGTATTAGATTGAGATCCCTCGTTGCCAGGGAGAGGTTGTCAGGGAGAGATTAGAGGCAGCTACGGCATACTAAAGTCTGTATAGCTAATGATGAAAACAATGATTTTTAATTAAAAAGCTATTTTTTAAACAGAATTCTACTTTTTTTCGCCTAGATCCGAGGTCGGCAAAGTGCGGCTCCGGAGCCGCATGCGGCTCTTTGGCCCCTTAAGTGCGGCTCTGGCACAAATATCAACGGGCATTCGCACCAGATTTAAAAAACAAGGAAATATGGAGCTCTAAGCTTGAACGTCTTTGTGTTGATTTGGAAAATTATAATAAAGGTTTGCTAAATTAATAAATAGATTTGGCTCTCAATTTTTTTTAATCGTTGTAATGTACATATTTGGCTCTTTGGCTAATAAGTTTGCCAACTACTGGCCTAGATGATTTTGAACGCCGATACCATATTGTCCGACAATTTTTTAACATTAAAGTTGCTTTCTATCTATGCATTCAAATCATCAAATATAATTGTTGTAATTCAGCTGGTGCTGAGGTTGAATCTATGTATTTTCTTGGCTTCATCCTTTTTCACCGATCTGAAAATTCAGATCAAATACCTAAATCTATTAATACTAAACTACATTCTTTGAATATTCCCTCCCATGTCTTATATGTAAGGGTATTTTTTATACATCGTATATATTAATATTCTTATATTTCATATCGACGAAACGTTTTTTTCAATTCAAGGGTAAATCGTTGACTGACATAAAATGTGCGCAATGCTTAACTATACAGGACGATAGGTAACATACCTAAGTATTAAAACATTGTATATCCTTGAATATATAATTTATTTTTATATTACATCTTTACATGTTAATTGTCTGATATTTAGCACTTAATTTCATGGCAAATCGGATTTGGATTTGATGTTTTGTTGAATTTTTGTCCAACGGGACAAGTTCTCAAACTGGGTATCGAATTAATCGCTGCGCAATCATTGTATTGCTTGCAGTTCGGAACATGAAACGTGCCTTTGGCCGTGCATCTTCTATTTGCTCCTTCGCCGCTAATGCTCATTTCTCTAGTAGAATTGGCGCACCTGCCCGCTATGTATTGAAAACCGTTTGGACAGTAGGAAATACTCACAGTATAAGTATCAGTAGTTTCATGTGGTATGCATGTGTAGTTCATTCTCGAACTACCTGGAATCGAGCCAGATTGCGGTCCATCGCATGGCTTTACTGGCATTGGACACTTCACTCCAGTGTCAGATTTGCTGCATAACATCGTTTCTGGATCGAACAACCAACCTTTAGCGCACTTATGTTCTTTCGCATCAAACGTTTTATCATCTGCCCCTAAGTAACAAATAATGAATTTTTTACAATCGTGTGGATGTGGGAAGACTCCTGGCCCAGTGCATTTCATTTTATAATCTAAGACGTCTGGACTGCATTCTTCTACTCCAACTTCAACACATCTACCCTTCGAGCAAACTTTTTTTGGTTCTACACAAGCTTCAATACAAACTCCCTCGATCTCGTCGTTATCATTTTAATAACAATTGTATACATGTCCGCAGTCGCCGCAAGTATACCCCACAACGCTACACTTTATTTTTTCTGTTCCTGCCTCACATGCTTGAGCGCGATTAATAAACCCAAATCTGTTACAACAGACACC
Source organism: Plectrocnemia conspersa (assembly GCF_051122295.1). Classification (NCBI taxonomy): domain Eukaryota; kingdom Metazoa; phylum Arthropoda; class Insecta; order Trichoptera; family Polycentropodidae; genus Plectrocnemia; species Plectrocnemia conspersa. The sequence goes on from NW_028277173.1 coordinate 3,665,791, forward strand.
CTGAAAAGAAAAAAAAACATTTTAAATTTTGCACTACTACTGGCTGAAATATATTACAATTTATACCCAACAGAACCCACAAATATATATTATTCATATCACCAAAATGATTAACTGATTTGCTCAAAAAATATAACTCTCAAACAGTGAAGGTAAAAAGTGTATTTTATAATAATAATTGGTCGTGAAACAAACATTAAGTTATGCTTTTCAGACTATAAAAATGTAATACATATTTTTTTGTACTATTTTTCTTATTATATAAGACTGTCATATAATTTTTTTTTGATAATGCTTATAATAGCGCATATATTAAATGCACTTGACGATAAAATTCTCATATTATATTCTCTATATGAAAGCGAAATCAATTTTTCAAAATATATTACGCCACTTATATATTATTAATGTAAATTAATTCTATATTTAAAAACAATAGTAAAAATATATATAGCATATATAAAATTAAATTGTTAGAAGACGTTTATATAATATATATAAAACTTCAGGGATATTTAAAAAATCTTATTAGCTAATGTAATATATATAGAAGATAATGTCAAAACCATTACTCTTAAATTATTTTTATTATGTATTCGATTCAATAAGGACTATAATAATATGTTATTTTTATCAACAAAACAATCCTAACACTTAAAAAATAAAAATAAAATCATACAATATATTTAAATAAAAATATTAATTTGTGACTTCATGGGTATAAAAATACTACATTTTTTTATTTATCAAGTATTTATATCAGCAGATATCGTAGGGTTTTTAAATAAATAAAAAAATTAGCAAAAACAATCATTTGACTCTAAGAATCGTGTATCTTTTTTTTAAAGTGCCTACTAAATAGAAATATTCTGACAATACTCAACGACTTTAATATATTGATTTAATAAATGTAATAGAATAATAAATATTGCAAATAGATAGTAAAAAAATGTTTTTATTTTAATTTTTATCTTATCCCACAAAATTTTTATTATTATGGATTTTTAGATTTTCGCCAGTATAATTAAAAAAAAAAATATATTTAAAAACAAATTTGTATTTACGTGTTTTCTCGCGTTATCTTTTTTTGGATTTCTCTAAATATTTCGCTGAAGATTTTCTCAGCATCATCAGGAGGTTCTTCATATTATTTTTATAGAGTACACTTTTTTTACATCGCGCAGATCAGGATTTGTAATTCGTACTTTTTTAATTGGTTTTAAGTGTTACATTTGAACATTTAAAACCAATTAAAAAAGTGCGAATTAAAAATCCTGATCTGCGCGATGTAAAAAAAGTGTATTCTATAAAAATAATGAGAAAAACCTTCTGATGATGCTGAGAAAATCTTCAGCGAAATATTGAGATACGTCCAATAAAAGATAACGCGAAAATACACGTAAATACATTTTTTTTAAATATATATATATATATTAGTTGCAAATAATTCGTGTATATATATATATATATATATATATATATATATATATATATATATATATATATATATATATATATATATATATATATATATATTATATATATATATATATATATATATTATATATATAAATATATATATATATATATATATATATAGACGTCGTGTATACAGATTTTGAGAAAGCCTTTGACAAAGTTTGTCATACGTTATTATTAAAAAAATTGTCGAACCTCGGTTGCTCAGATAATTTAACTCGGTTATTTTCAAGTTATTTAAGCAATCGTAGACAGTTTGTAACATATGGTGGCCGATTGTCAAAGGAATATTTTACCCCTTCGGGGGTTCCTCAAGGATCCAATCTGGGACCTCTGCTTTTTGTGTTATTTATTAATGACATAAATACAGCAATTAAACATTCAAGTTTTCTTCTGTACGCAGATGATTTAAAATTATATAAATGCATTCGATCTGTTGCGGACTCCTTCTCTCTACAAAGTGATTTAGACTCTCTGTGGAGATGGGTTTCCGTTAACCGTCTGCCCTTTAGTGTCGGAAAGTGCCATACTGTGTCATTTTCTCGATCCCGTTCGCCATCAGCTTATTTCTACCATCTCGGTGGTAACATTTTGACTAGAGAAACTTCCATTAAAGATCTCGGAATCACTTTCGAGAGCAAATGGAGGTTCTCTCTACACATACACGACGTCTGTGATAAATCTTCCAAGATGCTCGGCTTTGTTATGAGGAATGCCTTTCACTTTGACGATCCGTCAGTTATTCGCATCCTCTATGACACCTTAGTTCGTAGCATTCTTGAATCGGGATCTATAATTTGGAATCCCCGAATAGCCAAATATTCCCTTTTAGTGGAAAAAATTCAAAAAAGGTATTTAAGATACCTTTACAAAAGGACATTTGGTTATTATCCGTACTTATATCCCAGCGCCTTTCTTTTAGGAGCGTTGGGATATGATTCGCTGAGTTCTCGCAGAAAGCTGTATATCGCTAAGCATTTTTTTAAATTACTAAAAGGTGCTGTCGACAATCCAGCTATTCTCGAGGAATTCCAGTTTTGGGTTCCTGAACATTTTCGAGAATCACGATCGAGACCTCTTTTGATGACCGTTAGGGCTAGGACATCCGCACTTGCCGACTCGCCTATGGCTGTGGCCATCCGGCTCCTTAATACGCTGGCATTACATATTGACCTATTTAATGTCAGCTACGAGGAGCTGATCCGGTTTATTTCATTTAATTTTAATATTTTATAATTTTTTTGTTATGTTTAAGTATTTTTATATTTATGTATATATACTTTTTTTTTATGTTTTATAAATTTAAAATTTGTTTTCGACCATCGTGGCGCATTGGGGTAACCTGTTAGGCCACGATGGTCTTAATTTAATCTAAAATAAAATAAAATAAATATATATATAAACATATATTATTAAAAGATTTACTTACTGCTACTAATGCCAAAAAGACGATCAACTTTACGTTAAGCATTTTGGAAATGCAACTACATATTTGCCAAAACAATTATCGCTCTTATATACCGTTGCACTCAAGATTATCATACGTTATCATCAAACAAAATTTTGATTATCAAGCTGCTTGTCATTAATTATATAATAACTTATTCCAAATAGGCTTAATTTTTATTCATAATGAGTATGCATTTATATATACGTATATAAAAAATATAAAAATTCATATTTTAATTTTTTTAGCACTTGTAGGAAATGTGAATTTATCTCATAATGAATAATGAGTCATACTTAAATTAATGTATTATTAAAAATGTCTTCTTCGTTTGCATACGTGCTAATTTAGCGCATGTGTTAATTGCATTTTTAGACGAATTAGGTAGGACTCGAACAACAAAAAAACAGTCGTCAATATAAAGCTAAACGTTTAGTGACGATACATAGCTAAAGATGTAGAATACGATTAAAATATGCAGGTATTCAGACACTGAGATTTGCATTATGTCATTGTCAAATCGACTGATTTATTAATCATAAATTTTACGCAAAAATAAATTTAGCTAGATTTTTATTATACTAAATAACAAATATTGTGTTCTTACCGTAAGTTACCTCATCGTCTCCTAAGCGGATTGAACTCTGGATTCCGGACGTCATGTTGGATCAAATAGTGAGAAGAGAGAAGCGGTGGCTTTTGCGATCTTCAATGGTATGAAGTTTGTTGGCCTCCTCTGAAATTCAAATTTGAAATTTTTGATGAAATAGTACACGCATTGTCAAGATTAATGTCCCAATTAGAAATATTTGTTATTGCTTACATATCAGTATTTTAAACACATGCCTGGAGAAACGTCTTTTTAACATTTATTTTTATAAAATTTAGCGTTTTGACGCTTTTGTTTGGCGTTTTTGAGCAAATCATATAACAAATTATATTAAAGTCAAATTTTAAAACAAAAATTAAAAAAGTTAAAAATATATTATTTAATTATTATAAAAAGGAAAAACAACCAAAATATAATTAAAAATGCTGAAAAACACAATACGTACACAAAAATAAAATATGTAAATATTTTATTATTGTAATTTAGTACGATGATCAGAGACAACTAAATTATATTTTCTAAAAAAACAATGCATCTACGCTTTTTGTAGGAAATTGATTGTTTTGCAGCATTAACGAACTCTACATGTTTTATTTTTGTGGCAAGTAGTAACTGAAGAACATTTGGATTTAACCAACTGTTACCGAATTGAAGATCCTTTTGAAAAGCACTGAAAAAATAGAACTCAACTCATTCAACTCTAAATAAAAAATCTTTTAAAAAACTTGCTTTAACTTTAAATAAAAAATTAAGTGTGGCTACTTTTTGTCTGATGGGATACAAAAAGTTACATCTAACTATTTATTCGAACTTATTACACAAATATTAAAAAACTCATATTAAAATCTAACATGTAACTCCAAATAAAAGGGGGGGGGGTACAAACAGCTGCACTTTGTGTTATAATATATAATATATTAATTCTAATGACTGTTTCGAACAAACAAAAAAAATCTTATACAGTTATTTTTCACAATGTAAGAGAGATCTAGTTACCAAAACGATTGCGGTAATAATTTGAAATACTGCACGTATATCCCGAAATGCTAGTCACACATGTTGAAAAACTACTATTTGTTTGGAGAGGACATGCATAAGAACATATATTTTACTCTGCGCATAATAATATTTTAATTACACCTTTTGGCTACCAATCGCTCAAGTGACTATCTGAACCGTTTCTCTTTTAAGGCATAAACACACTTCGTGTGTGTTTAAGAAGCGATGCTATTGGCTCGCAAACATCTTTAACTGTCTCGAACCAGCATTATATAAGATGTGACACTTGGTAACAGAGGGGAGAGACACGTTGAGAGTCAGTGAATCAGAGGTATAACTACATGGTTCAATGCGTGAAGCACTGCGAGTGAACTACTTTGGCAACCATTGCCCAAACCACTGCCGTTACCGGTACTTGGACCCTACGAGTCCAACCCAATGGGCGGCATCCACCCCCCGTAGTACTACGTTTCAGTAGTATTTCTCTCGAGCGCGCTAGGAAACGTTCTCATGACTATCTGCATTGCATGCTATTGCATTTCGCTGCGCTTCATCCTCATCACTTTTTGTGTTGCCTCAATTTCAGCTTTAGCCCTCGGTTCCCTAAGAGCCGATCCTTTTGGCCAGCTTGCATTGAAATACAATGCTTTACTCGTCATTGTTAGCCCAAAGAACGCTACCTCGGATGGGTAGTCTTAGAGTTTACTTCCTCTCAAGAGTTTGGGAATTCAAACTCAAGAGAGGTCCCACACTGTTTACGGCAAACTCCAGCGTGTGGTCGACTAGCGCTGACATCAGTGGATTCTAAAGAATACATCTTGACAAAACATAGTTTCTACAGCCGACAATAATACAACTCGACCCGCCAACGAAGACTCGTCGAGGTTCAAGACCTGCCATTTTTACTCCGTTTCCAAATAGCGGCATCTATATGTCTTTATACATTATCCGGCATCTATTTGGCTACAAATTCACACTTCTTCGGCTCAAAAACCAATTGCGAATATGTTGATACATTGCGATCTAGCAAATTATAGATAGCGATCGACTTATTGGCCAGGCTGCTCTATTAGATAAAAGTAAGCCTACCGAATACAATCTATAAAATATTAAACCCTTACATAAGAGGTAAACATCTACTTTCACTTGAGAATGCAAGGAGCCGAAAGAGATCGATTCCGGAGTTCCACAGGGAAGTGTATTGCGACCGGTACTCTACCTAATATATATATATGTTTGTTGCTATTCGTTAATATTTATAATTCCAAAGATTTTTTTATAGTGATAGGACCATTTTCTTTTATATTTTATTAAGCAATTGTTAAAAATTGATAAGGTGATAACCTATCGGAATTGATTCTTATTAGTATTTTTATCGGTTTCGCAATTGAGAAAATATACGCAAAAGATAAGCAAGCGTTCAAGGTTCTTATTGAGTGATGAATGCAAATTCCAGAAACAAACTTGCACCTTTCCTAAATATTAATAAAACAAAATATAGCAAGAAGTTTGCCATAAAAAAAATATTCTTGCGTATTATATTTATGAAACCCTTTTTTCTAGACGAAACGAAAGCTTTTGTGTGGTCACATCATTTTTATTATATTGAACTACTGAACTCTAGTTTATCCTTATTATTACTGATGATCACCCCCACAGCAAAAAATTAGGTTGACTCGTAACATATAATACATAAATTAAATAATACTACGTATATTTTTCAATATATAATTTATTATTTTATTACATCTTTACATGTTCATTAGCTAGTATTTAGCATTTAATATCGTGACAAATCGAAGTGGCATTTAGTGCTATGTTGAACTTTTGATTAGTTGGACAAGTTCTTAAAATGGGTACCGCATCTTGGGCTGTGCATTCATTATACTGTTTGCAGTTTGGATGATAGAACATGCCTTTGGCGTTACATTTTCTACTAGCACCATCAATTTTTATGTTCATTTCTAGAGCCGGATCAAAACACTTGCCAGCTATGAACTGGTGGTTATTTGTACAATAAAACATACTCACTACATATTTCGCAGCGTTTACTAAGCCTCCATCTTCGATTGCGCAGAAATAGTAAAGTCTCGAATTTCCCGGAATCGGACCTACTCGAAATGTAGTGCATGGGTCTACGGGCATAGGACACTTTTGTCCGTCTACCTCTTTTTTGCTGCATCTCAGAGTTGCTGGATCAAACAACCAACCTTTACTACATTCAATTTTTTCGGAAAGAAAATCTTTTGGGGTGGTTGCTGGTTTAGTATGACAAACAAAGTATATTTTACAATCGTGCGGATGCGGATAGATTCCTGCTTCAGTGCATTTCATTTTATATCCTGTAACAGATGTGTCACACTCTCCTGTAGCAGTTTTAACGCATTCATCATCCGAACAAATGGTTTCGTCGCCATCACAAGTCTTCTGGCATTTTCCCGACAACATCCCACTCGAATTATAATTACAAAAGTATTTATGTTTACAATCAATGCAAAAATAACCTAATTTGTCGCACTCTACAGGCTTTAAATCAGGGTCACATGTGGCATATAGATCAGTAGATTCATATATGTTACAGCAGACACCCTGAAAATAAAGAAAAAAAAACATTGAAAATTATAAATATTTACTATAAATGATTATCTTATATATTATAAATATGCCTATTTAATTATACATATTAGCTTTAGAAATATCACACATAATAAATGCACTTTTTATTACGGGATTTTTTATTATATTTTATTACACGATCATTTTATCAAAATCATATATTAAGCTCTACTAATTAACAAAGATTCAATACTAATACGTTTTTTATCTGAATAGTTTCTAGTTTTTACAAATACAGCAAACGGTTACAACCAAGACCTTATTAGAACCACTACCTACGAAGACCTACACTACACATTTGTCTTATTTTATTTAATAAAATAAAATATATTGAACAGTTAATATAAATTAATAACTTTTATGCCAATATCATCCTTACTAAAAATAACCATTTAAATATTATTTTATGATTGATAAATTACTATTTGAAATTAACAAACAGTTTTTATCTAATTAGTGATTATCCAAAAATATTTCAAATTAACTAGCAGTTTTTATTTCATTATTTTACATAATATTGTCTAAAAATACAGTAGAGACTAAACTAGACTTAAAAGAAAAATCACGTGACAATTTAAATCGAAATATTGCTTATTATTGATGAATTTAGTTAATTTAACTACGCGAAAAACAGAGTAAATACAACAATACAGCGATGGTAAAAAATGCACATATATATATACTTTTCTTTTACACTAATCGTAAAATATTGTATTGAATTTTACTAAATGTTTCTAAAAACTACTTTTAAGCAAGACTAAAACATATAAATTGACGTACATAACATGGATTTTTTAAATAGAACCATATTTTTCTATTACTAAATATTACTGTTAGTATAAAAAATAATTTGATAAACATGTAAAATAAAATACTAAACATAAGATGACTTTAAAAAATGTTTTAAATTTAAACTATTAAGTGTTTATTGTAACATGTAAGAAAATACAATAAATACTTACTGCTACCAGTGCCAAAGAAATAATCAGAATTGCAGTCAACATTTTGGAAATGCAACTATTTTAAAACCTTAGATTTGATAAGACTATTATAATGTTAAGAAAATTCTCTGCCGTTATTCTATACCGACATTAAATCAATAACATAATAAATAATATTAGAAAACTATAACTTACTATTGCTAATATCAGCACAATAATCAGCTTTGCGGTAATCATTTTGAAGTTGCAACTACCCGGCATTAGAAATAACGCGTTTATATACTATTGATCTCGATATTATCTCTTGTTTTTAGTTATCTAAATATTGATAACAAGGATTAACCTAGTCGTGTGTCTAATCTCTAATACACAACACATTTAGCTTTTTATATCAATATGTACAAACGTTAATTATTATTTTAATTTATAAATGATAAGCATGTAAGTTTTTTACTAATATATTTTTAAGCTACTATAAATTTATTTAAACGAGTATGTTTTAAAAAGAGATAAATAAAACACATATATTTGTTTCGGTATATATAAATGTAAAAATATTTAGAAAGACCGCAGATTCAACAAGTGCATGAGGAAAAACAATGACAAAATTTGTATAAAAGGACATCACATCGGTAAGCATTTACAATTACAAATTCAGTGTGATATGGTCAAATGGAAAGCAATTTTACAACGTATATTATATTTATTATCCATCATAGCCGTAGTATTATTTTTTTCATCTAAAAATCTAGTATTTCAGGAGCACACTAATTGGAGATCTTTACAATGGGAATTTCTTTGAAGTTTTAGAATTAATTATAAATGAGATCCTTCAGTAATTATGAAATTCGCTGAAACCGTGACAAAGAAATTCAATGACAAGAACGGCTCAATGACTTATCGATCTTTTGCATTTAAAATGATTTAGCAAAGAAAATATATTTTAGTGAAGTGATTAAAAACTTTGTGCCGAAAAAATCAAGAAAATGTATTTCGCACACGCTTTAAAATGAAACATTCTATGCTCAATTTTCTATTATGTAAATTGCATCGCTTTGTATGAACGGTGTTTCTAAATAATACACGTAAACAAAAGAAATATATTTAATTATAATTTTAAAAATAAAAATTGAGTTTGCTCGATTGATTTCCGAGCCACCAGTAATGCATTCTATTGTTTCGACCAATAAAAAATAAGCATTCAAATATAAAACAAGATGGCTGACGCGACAATAATTTTCAATGTGTTGTTCGATTTGACTAAATATAAATATTTGGATTGCAATTTAACTAGGTGTGTTAGAATGAAAAAAATATCTTTCTCTAATTGTTGCGCCAATAATAAATTTTCAATTTCTTCAATATATTCTCATGATTTAATGGAATCACGAGGGTCCTTAAAATTCGTCGAGCCATTAAATAATTTGCGAATAATATCTTTCCCCATCTACTTTTAAAGAATAACTAAAGAAGTCATTATTTTTTTGACTGGTGAAAGATTCTGGATTATGCCAATATTTAATTATTGCCAGCAATGTCTGGTTCCTTCGATTATATAATTTCATTTTAATTGCCCGTTAAAATTTCAAGTACAGCACAAAACTGATATTTTCCAATTGCTTTAACAATGACCTCTTTGGCTGTTAATAATAATTGTGAGATAATTATATATAACAGATGTTGCTACTTTGCAAAACCATATAAATTAAACCTTTTTAGATTATCATCAAATTAAAATAGCCTTAAATCGTTTTGCATTCTGCTGATTCCCAGACATATATTTTTTTATCGGAGCGGATTCTTAGCAAAGATAAAGCCGCTGGCCGGTTAGAGTATTGAAAAATCGCAAAAAAAATTGTTGGTCATTCAAATACTTGCAATCTTTTGGGAAAGTTTGCATGTTTTTAAAAATCTGGCACGAACATCTACATAAAGGTATATTTTTTAAATACTTAAGCAAGAATAAGACGAATTCGAATGTTATGCTTGACCTACACTCTCTGGAAGTTGGCCAAGGCTGGTCAAGGACGGTTAGTGGGTTACTTCTGTCGAGTTCGGTTCTGCCCGCTCTAAAATCTTTCGAAAGTTGTCCGAGGTTACTGAGAACGGGAGATAAAGTGGGGGTAATTCATTCGATTTGGCCAGCTTCGAGTGCTTCCAAACATTGTCACCATTTTTTTCGAGTCAAAGGGACCGAAGTCAGAGCTGCTCTTTCGAGCGCGAGCGGTGAGATACTTACCCTTTCGCTCTCTCTCGTTTTAAGTGACGAGAGTGAGAGAAATAATGATATGGTGTTTCGCAAACTGAGATAAAATAAGTAGCTTGGTTCAATTTCAGTATGCGCGTAGGCGTCCTATGGTTAACACGCACGACGAGTGCTGCATTGTGGTCATGTGGTCAAGTTATAATACCACATGCTTATCGGGGATTTCAACAGACTTTTACTGACATCTTTGAATATTTAAGGGCACCAAAATGGATTAATTATATTTTTGATACTATATTCTTTTAACAGATATTTTTTTTATATTAAATTAAATAATTAAAAAATAATTAGTGGTACTAGATTTTGTTAAAAAAATCGTTTCGAATATCCTTATGTATTTTTCTAGATCGGCTTATATAAATGTCACAACATAACGAATTCTTATTTAGAATCGACAGCGACAAATTCTAGGATAGTCACACATGTGGTGTTCGAATTCTGAAGTATCATTTTTATGCCTTATGGCATTTTGCAAAAGCCGACAAAGATTTTGCGTAAATTGAATATTTACGACCAAAAATTTTCATTGATATTGTATTGGTGAGTGCCCACACAAACTTTTATAATTATCAGTAGCGTAATTTTATTAATATGACAATTTAAAAATTGCGATTATTTGGCACTTTTTTGATCGCGCGCAAATATGACGGATGTACGCGACAGAAGCCGCCGTCTGGACGTAATTCATGCCGCAAAGTGTGCGGGCATATGAAATTAGCGACAGTGTGGGCGCTTACTCGAAGTCGTAGATCTCGGCCGTCTTCAGTTTGAACTTCGATTCGGACAACTTCCAGAGAGATTAGTCAAGCATTATAGTGAATGCGTATTTTTGGTACAGCTATATTTTCACTTTTAAATTCCAAATAAATTTTTACCAGTAGCAATATATTTCTACCATCGAAAATATAATTTAATTGATAGGCGCTAATATGCTGCTCTAAATATGTCTATAAAGCTTCCAAGAAGTATACATATTAGACATGAACCAGCCTTTATTTTATAAATAAAAGCTACTGCCTTGTAAACCTATTAAAAGTATTCGTATAAATTAAATTTTATATAATAAAAAATGTCTTATAAAATTTCTCGAGAAGTGACAATTATCGGTTTGACATTATTTTTTCTCGAGAAGAAATAATATGTATTACCAATTATCCGTTTATCTGGTAATGCATATGTTCTGTTTCAAAGAATAAGAAGCAATCTTCTTTACATTCAGGTACTTTTAAAAATACTTTATATGCCGATCATTTATTATGTTGTATACGAGTACTTATAAAAATTAATAAGACAACTGTGTACAAAAATCTTTCTGTCCCATTATTTTTTTAATTTACATTAATTTACAATATTGACAGAAAAAATATTTTTAAAAATACATTTTTCTTTTGGAACCAGGGCCGCCGAGAGCGAACCCGGACCCTGGTAAAATAATGATTCCGGGCCTGATGACAAAATAATTTTATATATTTTTTAAATCGTAATATAATTTCTTGAATAAATAATATTAAGTACAAGTTAACCCTTTCTATGATACAAATAAATATAAAAATTAACCACCGTTGCTACATATTTTCTGAAATCATATTTTATGCCAAATATTTTAATTGGGCATTAAAAATTATTAGAAATATCTAATCATAATATTCACCTGATAATTAGTCGTGTTTTTTGCTGTTCGGTGTTGCCATATAGTGAAATGTTATGAATAAAAATCACCACCTATTTAAATTTTTTAGTACTTTCGAAAAAAATGAATTATGAGATGAGTAGCGCCCTCCTGGAGGGCGGGTTCTAAACTTATATTTAATATTTTGTCCTAGTGAGTCATTTTTTTATCACATAGGAATTTTTTTATCGTATAGGAAAAGGAGTATTATACACAAATAAGCTTAAACTCTGTATTATATTAAACATTTTATTATTTAATTTATTACGTCTTTTACATGATCATATAAAAAATATTTAGCATGGAATATCGTGGCATATCGGGATAGGAGGTGATGCTTTGTTGAACTGCTGACCAACCGGACAAGTTCTCAAAATAGCAATCGCATTTATGGCTGTGCATTCGTTGTACTGTTTGCAATTTGGGACGTAGAACGTGCCTTTGGCGTTGCATCTCTTAGTGATAACCTCAACACTCATTTCTTTACTAGCATCAAAGCACCTTCCAGCTATGTATAGAAAATTGTCTTTACAGTAAGACATACTCACTACATATCCAGAAGCGCTAGCTTTGCACGTGTAGGTAAGTCTTGGATTTCCTGGAATTGGACCTGTTCGAAATCCAATACATAGCTCCACAGGCATTGGACACTTTTTATTATCATCTTTTTTGCTACATCTCATACTTTTTAAATCAAACAACCAACCAGTAGGGCAATCATAGTTTTTAGCTTCGTATACAGCGGCATATTTATTCGTACCTATTCCTTCTTCTCCACCTGATCCGCCTTGATCGTTGCTTTTCAAATTGCAAATAAAGTATTTTTTACAATTATGTGGATGCGGGAAGATTCCTGGTTCAGTACAATCCAAAGTATAATCTAAGACTTCCGGGCTACAATCACCGGTACCTGCTACAACGCATTTACCATCGGAGCAATACTTATTAGTGGTAGGACATTTTTCCGTACAAATTCCTATTAAATTATCATCGCTATTATAGTCGCAATAGTGTACATGTGAGCAATCTCCGCAAAAAGGACCTACTTTTTCACACGTTACTTCTTTTTGTCCAGGGTCGCATGCATCCTTAGGCGCTATTTCATTCAATAGTTCAGCAAATCCATATGTTTTGCAACAGACAACCTGAAATAAAAAAATACATATATACGAAACTGCTTAATACATAAAAAAAACTAAAAATAATTAAATAACTAAATATATTCACTTCGAATTATCAATTACCAAATCATTAAAGCATTTGCTTTGAAAAAAAAATACATTAAATAAATATTAACACATTCTACGCAAAACTAAGTTCGGCCTATGGTCGCGTAACGCGGCGACTATTTCACCGTTTTTAAGATAAAATAAATCTTAGCTCGTTATTTTTGAAGCTGTATACTTCTTAAAAACGATAAAAATCTATATAATCACAATAAGCTTTGAACAAACATTTTTGATCGTATTAAAAATAATATGACACGAATAAAAGTATTACATGATCAAAGTATCAGGTGTATGCAATAGCACCATACACACGTTTAAATATAGACTCGCGCACACGTATCCATACGCAAGACCAAAATGTGTAGGCCTGGTATAAACCGGTATAACGGATAATTATTATCATAATCATTTTCGTTTGTTACAATCGATATTACACCTGCTTGCCAGTTGGTGAATCAACAAGTTTTTTTATAATAATAATAAATAAATAAATATATTTTAAAACCGATTCAAAAATTTCATTGTTTTAAAATGAACTGAAATTTGTGTGCAAAAGTAATAAAAATACCGACCAACGTATTACACAAAACTGTCACATATCTAAACAGTATCTAATATATTTTGCAGTTTTTAGGGAGTTTCTAGGAAGCAGCATCGAGCATGATCGGTATTTATGTGGGTGACACGTATCTATAAAGGTTTAACTATTAAAAAAACTTTTAACATTTGCATCGATAAAAACTTTTTTGCAAAAAATTAATTTACATTTTTTTAAATTTTATTTATTATCAACTTATTTATGGTATATTATTTACCTTTCTACTTTTTCTCTTAACAGTATGGCGGATTAGGCTAGTAGCAATGTTAGCTACGATTAAAATAATAATGTATAAATGTGACTTTTATAGTCACCAATAAATTTGATTGTGTCATTACGACTAAAATAAATGCCTTACTTCATATTAATATTTTTCATTATACTACCCGAAACTATAATAATTAAGATAATGGAATAGCTTGACTTTATTCCAATTGAATTTTAAAGCTAATAAGGACAACTATATTCCTCTAGTTTCATTCAAAAAGATGCGGATTTACTAGTCCATGTTATTATGTGCTTCGCGCTGGTAACACAATTCACTAGCGTGGAAAGGGTTATTGATAAACCACCATCATTCTTAATGCGAAAAATTACCACTTTTTGTATAATATTTTTTTAGTATTTATATTTTAATGTAATACTATAAAAAAATTCGGATTATAAAAACGTTTTGTTCTTAGTAAATTTGTGAATAAGAAGGGTAGTATGCTAAAACTAAAAAAATAAAAAGACGCGGTCACGGGAGGCCTTGATGGAAGCTCCCTGAATGAGGATGTCAGGCCAAAGACGAGCTGATGAAGGCCCACCGCAATGTGACTAGGATCTCTTCCAAAGAAACTGCAGGTGGCCTACAAAATACATTATTCCTGGCACGTGCAAAAAGAAAGCAAGTTTCTTGATAGCACTCAAAACAGCGTTATAAACGACTTTTTTGTCTCAAAAAGTCGTTTTTAGATTGGTGAAATAGTAACTTAAAATCGGGTCTTAATCTTAAAATAAGGTCTTGCAAAATTTGCAAAATCCGTTTAAAGACAAATATAATAAATACAGCCCTGTGCTATATATGGACAATTTCAATAAAGAAACAATTGCAAGAAAACATATTTCAATGATAAATAAATCGACGAAAACGTTATTTTTAAGTGTCTCTTGAAGAATCTAAAGAAATAATATTAAATAAAAATTGTTTTCTGCTACATACTTATACTTAAAATTGTAAGTATTTTATTGCCAAAAATGATAAGAACAATAAGTTCAATAGATAGAGAGAGAATATTTTCTATTTCTTATAATATTGTATATAATGAGTAAGATTAATCTTTTCATGGTTATTTTATGTTCATACATAATGTAATGAATTTTTCAGTTATTTTTAGTTACTTTAGTTAATTTTCATTAGTAATATTTAATTTTGTTACTACATAGTTGTAGTTTAATATATATTAAATAGCAAAAAAAAAACTTTTCTTTTCAAATTTAAAAAATGTTCTAAAAAAGCTGAAATATAAAAACCCTGCACTACATGTATGTAAAAATAACCAATTATTTTATTTTATATGATAGACAAAATTATTCTTACATTTTAAGTATGAATTATGCGAATTCATAACTGTTTTCTTTTATATTAAAAAATAGGTCAATATCATAATTTCGAAAAAAAATATTGAATAGTGAAATATTTATTTAAAATAAATTTAAAAAAATGAAAATGCTAATTAATAAAATTTTAAGAAATCTCTACAATTTTTATTGATTTTATCGCATTCAAAATTTAAAAAATATTAATATACAATTTCTAAATTATATTCGCTATCCTAAAACATATATAGTGTCAAGGTAAAATAATAATATGGATGTAAATATTCATTCATTCATTTTTAATTCATTCAGTTCATTTTTAAATAATTTCAAGAATTCAATAGAATAATATATAATAAAAAATATATTATTTTTAAGTTAAGAAAAAAAATATTTTTAAATTTTGGATATGTATATAAATATATATTAACACCTATGTATTCAAATGCGCAATTAACAAATTATTCCTAAATAATATTTTTGTGTTATAGTTATAAAATAATATGTTTATTTATAGTTTAATTAAATTTTAGTGCAAATAATTATTTTTATCGAATAAAGCAATCTAATTAAAATAAAGTATTTATAGTCAAAAATTAATATTGAGAATAAATTTGCAAAAATATGAAGTAAAATGTTAATATATTAAATTATTTCAAGTATATTATAAAATAAATAATACATAATATATAACGATAACATTACATATATATCTACTTACTGCCACTAATGCCAAAAATACAATCAGCCTTGCGTTTAACATCTTGTATGTGTGCTATTTGGCATAACAGAATCGTGCTTATATATCGTTATTCAAGAGATTATCTTATGTAGTTATTTATCAATAGTATTTGTTTGCACATAAAATACTTAAAAGATAATCGTTTATCTTTTATGTGCAAAAAATTATGTTGATCACATCAACAGGATTAAGTTGTAAAGATAGATCGATAGTTTCGTAACCTACGTCTGCACTTACATTTTGTCATTTTAACTCTTTCCTTGCCGTCGGTGTATCACTATCAATAAGTCCTCTGCGCGTATTGGAATAACTACGCGGTGTATAGTCACAGGTAAAGGGGCGAATATCACCAAACTTTCTGGGTTGATCCGTAGATACCGTTGTGCATATGAGAGCAGAGCATTTGTTTATGTTAAAAATCAAGGTTTAGCTATTCTTGATGAAGTGATATCGAGATAAATATTAAAAAAAGTTTAAGCTTAATAGTATAAATAATAATTTAACTTAACAGAATTTAACATTTTTAAACTTCCAAAATTAAGTTTAGAAATTAAAAATGATATGCTAAATTCAAAAAGAAAACTCTTAGAAAAATCGCAGGAACTGTTTTTTTTTTATTTTTGTTCCGCGACCGTATCCCAGAACTAGTTGTTTATATTACCGAGAAAATATTACATAAAGATATTCTGTGCACAAGTGTGATTTATGCAATTGAATGCAATAATGCAGCGGAATCCACTTATTTTGATAACTACGTAATCTCTAACTTTTGACAACAATAATCGGTTGATAAAATTAAGCAGAAAATAAAAAAATTGTTACAAAAATATATATTATATTTTTTTTTTTTAAATAACATAAAATTTAACTGTATTTATGACTTAATAAAAAAATGTGTGATTGTAAAAAATAGTTTATTTTCAATTTATGATTTTATTAAATTAAAAAGTTTCGGCGGGCCGCATGCGGGTCGTGAGCCGCGGGTTACTCATCGCTAATTTAAAACGTTTGTCTGCTTAATCAATTGTTCTTGCGAGACGTATGATCTATTCTATAAAAAGCTCATTTAAACGTGATACTTCGATAAGTAAATATTTGCTTATTCAAATAAATATAACACAATATATAACAATAAGCAGAACTTTTTTTAAGCAAAAAATGTGTCGGAATTCACTTCTTATCAAGCTTTTTAATAAAAAAAAATGTATTCAAATATCAGCAGCTTTTCCTACACTACGAAGCGCATAAAAAGTACAGCATAATTAATCAATGTAATGAATTGAAGCTGGAAAAAGTACAGCGTAAATTCGTTCGATATTTATACTTGAAGGAATACGGGTATTATCCGTTCTTGTTTCCAAGTGCTTAAATTTTGGGAGCGCTAGGATACGTTTCTTTGTCAACGCGCAGAAGTGTTAATATAATTAAACACTACAGGAAATTGCTCAAAGGCATCGTAGACAATCCTTCAGTGCTCGAGCAGCAAATGTGGGCTCTGGAAGGTGGTTATAGTTCTCGGTCGCGTCCATTGTTCTTGCCTATAAAGTCTAGAACTGGAGCACTTGCCAACTCTTCTATGGCAAAGGCCGTTCGTCTGCTCAAAACTGTGCATAAAGATGTTGACATATTCTCGTGGTTTTGATTCAATTCGTGTGGGACAATACACACCTGTTGAGATGATTTGTGTCTGTTCTTTTATTTGTTTTCGTGTTTTTGTGCTTTATAGACATATTTAGAGCAGCATATTAGCGCCTATCAATTAAATTATATTTTCGCTGGTAGAAATATATTGCTACTGGTAAAAATGTATTTGGAATTTAAAAGTGAAAATATAGCTCTACCAAAAATAAGCATTCACTATAATGTTTGCACTACACTCTCTGGAAGTTGTCCGAACCAAAGTTACAACTGAAGTCGACCAAGATCTACGACTTCAAGTAAGCGCCCACACTGTCGCAGATTTCATATGCCCGCGAACGGCGTGCATGATATTCGGACGGCGGCTGCTGTCACGTACAGCCGGCATATTTGCGCGATCGAAAAAAGTGCCAAATAAGCGCAATTTTTAAATTGTCATATTATTAAAATTACGCTACTGATAACTATAAAAGTTTGTGTGGGCACCCACCAATACAATATCAGTGAAAACTTTTCGGTCGTAAATATTCAATTTACGTAAAATCTTTGTCGGCTTTTGCAAAATGACATAAGGCATAAAAATGATACTTCAGAATACGAACACCACATCTGTGACTATCCTAGAACTTGTTGCCATCGATTCTAAATAAGAATTCGTTATGGTGTGACATTTATATAAACCGATCTAGGAAAATACATAAGGATATTCGAAACGATTTTTTTTAACAAAATCAAGTACCACTAATTATTTTTTAATTATTTAATTTTATATGAAAAAAAATAATAACGATATATGCTAGAAGAATATAGTATCAAAAATATAATTAATCCCTTTTGGTACCCTAAAATATTTAAAGATGTCAGTAAGAGTCTGTTGAAGTCCCCGATAAGCATGTGGTATTATAGCTTGACCACGCGACCACGATGCAGCGCTCGACGTGCGTGTTAACCATAGGACGCCTACGCGCACACTGAAATTGAACCGAGCTACTCGTTCTATCTCAGTTTGCGAAAAACCATATCATTATCTCTTTCACTCTCGTCACTTAACACGCGAGAGAGCGAAAGGGGAAGTATCTCATCACTCGCGCTCGAAAGAGCAGCTCTGACTTCAATATCTTTTACTTCAGTCCGTTTGCCGACAATTTTCGGAAGCGCTCAGAGCTGGCCAAGTCGACTTAAATTACCCCTACTTTACCTCGGATAACTTTCTAGAGATTTTAGAGGGGGAAGAACCGAACTCGACCGAAGTAACCCCGAATTAAATCACTATATTCTCCGTCCTTGGCCAACCACGGCCTACTTCCAGAGAGTGTAGTGCAGGCATAATATGTAAATGAATAATGATAAGTATGTAAATATATATTTATATATATATATATATATATATATATATATATATATATATATATATATATATATATATATATATATATATATATATATATAAATATATATTACTGCTTATAATTTTACTAGCACCTGCTAGATAATTTATATATCTACTGGTGAAAATATATTCTGATATGATTTTACTGAAATAACATATTTTTTTAAATATTTTCGTTATAGATTCGAGCTATTTTTTCTAGGTTTTCTTTTATGAATAATCACATGAAACTAAATTTATTATTTATTTATTTTGCTGCATTAAATAAAGTTGTCAATTTATCGTTAATATAATTTATATAAAAATTAAATTTATTTAATTCAGCTGGTGCTGTTGTTGATTTTTCGTTATTTCTTTGCTTCTTCCTGAAGTATTCGATCTGAATTTTTAGATCGAATACTTAAATTTACTGCTCCTAATTTACGTTCGTTGAATATTTTCTCTCGTGTCTAATATTTGTACACGTTCAAAAAGCAATAAAGTCAACAACAATTTGTAAAGAAATTTTAACATAAACGGATCCGTTTAAAAAAACTACACTCTGTCCCTTTAAATAATAATGTTTATTGTAAAAGTACTACCTAGAAGGTGGGTGCTTTTGAAGGCAATTTCCGCTCCTTTTGTTTCTTGTATAATATGTATAAAAAATTCTTACTTTTTTATAAATATATTCTTGCTATTATTTTATCCAGAGAAGGGCCCCGGGAATTTGCCCCTCTTATGCTCGGTTTTTGACATCAGATTTCTGCTGTATTTCTGTCAGAAATGTCTGGATAATGGTCAATATGTAAGTAATAGCATGTTTTACATTTGAAATATTTTTTTTGCTCTAAACATATTTAAAATCTACAGCGTAGGGCACATACTTATGTAAAAAATATTCGGCTTTTAAAAGAAACATCTGATCAACTGTATACTTACCCTCTTCTATAATTTTCGCCAATTTTATCGGAAATATTTTTGAAATGAAAAAATATTTTTAAGGCTTTTTGTTTTATGAGTTGATACTCTTACAGTTTCAATCTTCAATCCATTTAAATAATCTATTATCTATGCTAGCTACTCTTTTACTAGTTTACGCGTGCAACTCATCTCATTGATTCAGAGGATTCGATGTAAGCTCTTTCTCTGATGTTTTTTTATGTTTCGTTGAATTGTACAAATCCTCGCCTTGTGTAGATTAAATTCTTTTAAAATTACAACACAATAATATCTCCATGTTTTAGTTGATGTAAAATATTTTTTTTTCTTCTAAGGAAATTACTTGCTGTCGGGTGTGAATCGCAGATTTTTTCGGCGGATAGTGCTCGCAGGGAGCGTGTTCTCCGGGGGTCTACTGTATATCATATTGAATAAAAAACGATACGTTAAACTAACAATTTATTTATAATTCACCATCGAGCATTCTACAAATGTGTATTTATTTTTGGTAAAGAATCACTAGTTTCTACTTGGTAATGATTTATAATAGTGAGTGGTTAAGAGCACGTCATCGGAATGCATGTTTTTGTCTTGCTGTTGTATTTGTTTCCGAATGCGCAGCTTCGTGTCAACGGATTGGCCCCGATGGCAGTGCAATCAATGAATTTGTTGCATTCTGGAGAAGCAAACGATCCTTTGGCTGTGCATTTTCCGTTTTCGACATTAAGTTGTTGGGTCGGATCTACACACATTCCGTTCACGAATTTGTAGTTGGCAGCACAGTAGTAAAACTGAGGGGAATAGTATCTCCCACCACCAGGCAAATCGGCGGGCATGCAAATGTAGAACATTCGCGGGTTCGATTCCAACGCGTGGAGTCCCATCATCTTGCAGGGAAGAACTGGCATGGAGCAACCCTTGGCACCCAATACGACACTGCAAGTCGTCGTCAATGGATCGTAACCAAAACCAGCTAAGCACTCGAACGTAGTTCGGATGTAGGGTGAGTCATCTGCTGCTTTTTTAACGGCATTAATCCCTCCATCTGTCTCATTTTTCGTTACACCTGGTGCAACTTCTGGTTTCGGAGAACACAAGTAATACTTGTTGCATTTAAATGGATCGGGGAAAAATCCTATTCCATTGCAAGTGCCTTCGTAGACTTCAACGCTTTTGTCGCAGCTAGGGTTGTCTTCTTTCGTGCATTGACCGGTTTCCTTGACACATGTCTCATCGGTTCCGCATTTGCCTACGCTAGTTTGTACCCAATCTATCGAGTTCGGCATCTTAATGCAATAGTAGACACTATAGCAACCATCGCACATCAATCCCTGCTTAGTGCAGTTGGATGTTGCTACTTTGCTAACCAAGCCTTCAAAATCCATGAGGTATGTAATTGGGTCTTCATCACAATTGGCAGCCACCTAAAATATTTTAACATGATTAAACACATGTATATACATTTTTTTAATCTAATAAAACAATAGTAATAACATTTATATTTATTGTAATATGACAAGCGTTAGCCCAATGCCTTACAACTAAAGTTTTTCGGATACGGATACCCAGACCCGATACCCTGTCTAAGACTTTTTTTCCGTACAATAATTTTCTAGTATGAATATCATCTGTGGAAGCGCTTCGTAAACGTTTGTTTGGAAGTATTGAGAATATATGAGTTTTGCATTAAGTGATAACTTATTATTAACAAAAAAAATTGTGTAATGACGCAAATCTCTCCGATTTTATAAGAAATTGTGATTACTCATCTACTTAAAAATTATTATTACGCATAAAAACGGTTTCGTGCAGAAAAGTGTCCACTTTATTTAATTCCACGCTCATAATCCTCAACCCTACACGCGCGATACTCAAATAAGGCGCTGGAATTCGAAAGGTTAAAAATCATAATTAACAAATTAAATATTTTAAGATTGAAATTAAGTTAAATTCAAAAGATAATAAAAGTATGATATTATTTTATTTAATGTATACCCATCAATAAGTCAAGAAGTATGGAAGTATATCATCATTGATAAAAATTTAAAAAGTAAGGAAAACCGCGCCTAAAGAAATTAAAGACCTTATATAAGAAAGTGCCAATGTTCAAAATTTGTTTTATTGTTAAAATATATAGCGCTGGCCAAAAATACAAAAATATCACTACTTTTGGAAACACATTTTGTATAGTGAACTACCAATGTCCTAAGCATTGATAGTTCTTTACAATAAACTGACTAAATAATGAAAGTGTAAAGTTTAAACTTTGAATGATAATTTAAGTATGTCTTTTTCCCAAAAAAATAAAAATGTTTTAATAATTAATAAAATATTTTTTCTCATATTATATTCCTCGTTTTTTCAAATGCGAGTCAATCATAGACACAAGAGTGGATTTACTTTTTAAAAAAATGTGATTATATATCTATGTATAATTTAAAGCGACCTTTTTTACACAGATTGAGCAACTTATATTACAAAAACACCGCAAAAACACAAGAGCAAACACACCACGTGCATACACAAAACTTTCTAGTCAATGAGTACAAATCAAGTTGAACTTGATTTTTTATCTTTTTTTGTGTGTATTATTTTATTACTAATATAAATTTATTATGTTTTATTATTTAGTATATATATTTAATATATATTGTAATAAAAGAAGAAAATTAGTTTTTACGCTCTCCTGTGAAAAATGATTTTTGTGACAATGATTGTTCTTTAAATATGGTCTTCATATATTTCAGAAATGCCGCGTTCGGTTATATATAGATTAGAGCAATAAAAAAATCTAGCTTGATTCGAGAAACTTTCACAAACTCAAATGAGTTTAATTTATAATTTTTATGAAGCAATGATAGAGTTATTAGATAAGAAATTGTAAAAAAAATATTTGATGAAGAAAATTATGAATAATTTTAAAATGATTTAGATGATATAGAAGATGATACCCAGACTAAATAGTTATTGATAATGAAAGAAGAATTCAGTCAAATATTAAAAAAAAGCAGACAATATCGTGCCGAATTCATAAAATAAGTTTGCATACATTAAAAAGGAATTTTCTGTATTTTCAGATACTAAATACTTAGAAAAGATATACTTAGCCTTAATGACAATAAAACCAACTTCGATCAATGCAGGAATTTTGTTTCTCAAATATCTTTTGAATTAAAATCCGTTCGAGATTATCAGACACGACCTTGAATGCACTGGTCTTTTTAAAATTATATTTTTTATAAGAATAAAAACCATCGAAAGCGTTTTATTGGTCCATTAAGTCACACAAAGACAATCATCCTATGTTAAAGTCACAAAAAGAAGTAAAAACTGTCGACTTCTCCTAGAAGGAAAGAAGTTAAACACTAATACACTTTTCTTAATCCTTATTTTTTCGTAACTGCTTCTTCAAAAACATTTGTAACATTCAACAACTCTTTAGAAACATTAACACTACTTATCAGCACTTATCTTACTAAAATTATTTCAATAGTCTTGAAATTGATTGAATAAAGCTCAGAAAAAAACATGTATATAAAAACTTAGAAAATTTATAAAATATAATTTTGCTAATTAATATTAAAATATTTTTTCTATGTTGCTTCCGCGTTAATTTTAGATTAAAATCTTAGTTAAAAATACATAAAAACAATAATTTAAATTACTTTTAATTGTCTTGAATTCTAACTGTATTATTTTTAATAGTAGTATATTTTATTATTTATGTGAGAGTGCGGAACTATAAATTATATCCATGAATAAAAAAAATTAAAAGTACATAATAAAGCATAGTAATAAATCATATCATTCAATCTTTATATAAAAAATATATTTTGAAATTTAGTCACAAATAACAGTGAAAATAATATCAAAAATTATACACAAAAGCAAAAAATATAATTCAAGCATTTTAATTTTTAGCTAGTAATGTAAAAATAAAACAAAACTAACAGTTAAAAGTTATGTATAAATATAGTTAAAGTTGCATATTAGCTATTTATAATTTTTTAAAATATGAACTTATGAACTGCTAGAGCAGATGAAAATATTATTGTAAAGATTAGGATGCGTGAAAATGATATTGTTGTATTTTATAAATCAGACAATATGTGAATAATATTATTATTATATTTATTTATTTATTATTATTATTATTAATTAACTAAATAGCATTATATAATACAATTAGATAAAGTGTTTTAGATTTTGCAAAGTCCTTTTAAAACAATAAATAGAAGTATGATTATTAATACATTTCTCTATGCGTGCTTTAGAGTGTATGAGAAAAAACATATTTATTAAAGAGTGCCACATAGTTTTAAATAACATTTGCATCTAGCACAACAATAAATTATTAATGATAGTGTAATTAATCATTGAAGGTAAACTAGATATTATTTCACTTTCGAGAGATCTACGCTGATATTTGTTATTTACTATATTCACTACTCTATAAATTAGTTTATTATAAACTGCATACATATATTTTATGGCAAATATTAAATACTTACAAATAAGAGTAGCAAAACCGACACTGAATATTTAAAAATCATTTTCGTTCAATTGAGTTTTCGTATAAGAAGTACTGAAGAAATAAGAGAAAAAACCTTTATATATATTAGGAAGCGATAAGAAAAAAACGCTCTTCTTGTTTGCAAATGATTTAAGTCGCAGTGTTTACTTTCAGATTTTGGTCTATTTTAATTTTTGTTTTCTAACGTTTTACTGAGAAATATTGAATTTATCTTGATAAAAAAGATAACCCTTTATCGTCCAGAACAGAAAAGTGTACAAATATAAATTATTCTATAAAGTTTAATTCGTATTTCATGTTAAATTTGTATTACCAGATCAAACTAATACATAAAAGATTTTCAGACTAGTAATTCTGAGGATTTATAATTATTAATATAGATGTCACCGATTACCAAACTTTCAGTCTGGTGGTTAATACTTGTATGTATTCATTATATCTGATTGACTTACTCAGTTGGTACAGATTTTTCCCGTTGTAACGCATTGGGCTTATAAAAATATAAAAATAAGTATATTTTTTATATTTATCAATCAATCGGAGTAATGATAAGATATTGAACGTATATCCGTATTGTGTGCTTTAGAACTAATAGTAGTGGTGTAAACCCAAACTTGCCATCTTTTTCTCAATTATGAATAATTATGATATGGATAGCTCTCGAACTGACTGTGTTAATGCAAATAGAGTATAGTAAATGGTAAGGCTTTATTGTCAGGAATATGATTGCTTATTTAACGTTTTTGTTTTTAGACACGTCTTTTTTTCTTATGTATGCGGAGCGCAACTGTTACGTCTCTATTAGTTCATATTCCTCTTCTTAAATTGCTTAATGATGCTAGAGACTATGAATATTTCTCATGCCGATCTATCCGACCGCGGACGTTACTCACGATAGCCCAGGTAGGAAGTCGAGCCATTCTATTGTAGCATAAATCAAACTATGTACAAGTCGTAGTTGCTAATGAATTGAAATTCCTGAGCCTACTACTGTTAATTTACAGGAGAATAGAGCAGTGTTTTAAATTTTTATCGCACAGCGTTTGTTACAGTGTTTAATTAATTTATTTAATTTTACATAATAGATTACAAAATCATTTAATAGCAGACATAGGGAAGAGATATTCTGATCAGCACATTAAATATATGGCGAAAAAAAACCCCAGATGTTTAGTTGATTTTTCTATCTAGATTGACGTATACTTTATTTTTATATCGTATCTGTATAATGAATAACAATTTGATTTTGATCAAATTTATGATACAATCATTTTTAGGTTGCGAAAAACATTCTATTCAAGGTAACGTATAAGGAAAACGCCTGTTTATCTTGTTAATTTCTTTATCGCCAAATTCTCACGAAAACTTGCTGGTGCAATTAAAAATACAGATAAAAATGAACAAAGTACATGACAAACATGGTGTATTCTCGAAATTCAGATAGCCACTAATTTACTGCTCTGCTAAGGCAAGAAATACATAAAATCGTTTTAAAAATTTATTTTGTACTAATAAATTTCAATACAACATCAAATAAATGGTTTGCTTTGAACAAATATTTACGCCTCACAACAGTCATCGATAAATAAAATTTTATATAAAAAAATAACGAATCATGTTACTTTTAAAATCAACCATCACCTAAATTAAAAAATCACAAACTCAATCAACAGGGTTTGATCATTATTCTTTATATTACAGGGTGTCTATTATTGAGTTAAAAATATCCTTTTCTATGGCGATATTTATGACTAGTAAGAGAAAAATGTATTTGACGTGCAAATGAGTTTTGCAGTTTTGAAATGTCATGAAAAAATGTCGTATTTCCCAAAACTTGATTGAACAATCAACAGTTAAATATAAATCTAAAATTAAAACTCATATGTACTAATACATAAAAAATAATATTTAAAATAAATATGAATAACTGCTAACATTACTTAATAATTAAGTCTATAGATGAACTTTAATTGAATTAATTATATAATATAAAAAATAGTTCTACGTAACTTCTAAAACAGATATAAAAGCAAAGGTTAATGATCTAATTTCATACGTATTAAAATATTGTAAGTGTTTTATATTCTTAACTGAGTAAAAAATATATGATAATCCATTATACTGTCTATGCATATAATATAAAAACAGATCTTTTATAGATCTCACAGTCTAATATCAAAAATATCATTATCTATCGCCTATTAATAAAAATGACAGTTTAAAAGTATTGATGCAGATTATATTCATAGTTAAACTTTTGCTTATATACCTCAAAAATATTCGGACACCCTGTATTCTTAATGCATTTAATATTGTTCTTGCATTATCACAACACACTGTTTGCACAGTTAAATCATTTTTATTCATTGTTAAATAATATCACAAAAATAATAAAACACTTTTACTTGATTTGCTCGTCTAAAAAACACATATAAAAAATTATTTATGAGTAAAAGTAAAAAAAACAACTCTTGTTATGTAGCATTATAAAAAAATGTAACAATAAATAAAAAAACTTTGTGCCCGTGAAACGTTTGCAAAAAAATTAACACACTTTGCGAAGTCTGCGAACATATGAACGGGTTTATACAGATTGGCTATTAAAGGTCGGTTTTCATCTCTTTGATATGTGCCAACTGGAGAGTGGCAGTCTTTGCAACTGGACGACTGCCTGTCGGCCGAACTTCAACCAGCATAGTCCTAACAGAAAACATAACAAGGATTCCACATAAAATCCGTCGAGGAATGTCACACAAGTACCACCGCCGGCCACGCACATCTGAAATAAAATAAAACAAGAATAAATAAAGACTTTTTAATAATCAATTGTCAAAGTATTAAAATAAAAAATAATCTACATAACCAATAAGCTACTGAAATGTTATAGTATTTATCATAGTGACGGCAGATGAAAATCAATAAGACATTGACATACTTATAAGATTAAATTCAAATTGTACATAATTGCTACTACAACAAATATTTTATAGCCCGAATAGTTTTTGTTAAAACTATGAAACGTCAATCTCCGGCATTCTTCAAATCTGCCTAACCCTTTAATGGACAAAATCCGATTTATCGGCTTTTGCTACTTAGGCAAGAATTGTCAAATCATTAAAAAAACATTTTCAATGTACTTAGGGTATTTGCTTCAGGAGTTTTATTTACATTTCTCTGATCATATGAATTTTATTACGGTATTACATCGATATTCATATATAATAATCTCAAAAGACTTGGCAAGCAAAGGGTTAAGGCATCTAAAATCTGTGGCTTCATGTCGTAATCGAATGACTTTAAATTATGTCTATGGCAAATCACATAACAAAAGATGTGATAGCCAGAGAAAATGTTCTTAATACCTGAAAGACCATGTTTCGAATCTCATATGGACCCTAGTGTTTTTTAATTGCAATAATAAAAATCAAGCTAGATTGTACCTATTGTACATCTGTTGATTGTTATCCGTAATAATAGTTTTTTTTTTATCAATTAAATAGATATCACTGATTCACATATTTTAATTGATTTCAGTCCAGAGTCTAGCTACTTATCAGTAATTCTAACGCGTCTGCTACACCATTACTAAGAAGTTGAGTAGCTAATTTCACTTTAATTTTTTGGTTGTGAAAGTGAATGTGTTTTCACGATAATTTGTTGGCAAAGTGCAAATTTTCTTCCTCCGGTAATTGATGAAGTTCATTATTTTGAGATCATTATTTTGTAAATTACAGCCCAAATTTTTAATCATAGAAAAGTTAGAAGAACAACCGTTTTAAACATAATTGTAATAAATTAGCCTTTTGTGTGTCCGATATCCCATCTAATAAAATATATGCTACCGGTAATTTCCAGCTACCGTTTATGCAAACAATCATAAAAACTAGTGCTTCTTTTTCTATTGTTAAGCAATCGCCGTCTATGCCTGTAACCATGAAAACATTTTCCATCTCACTCGGTAAGTTTTCTAGTCGCGATTTTATCAATAACTTAGTTTTTATTTTTAATGCTTCAAATGCATCAAACGTAAACCATGGATCTCCGTTTAAATTCAGATACCATTTACCGATGAGTCTTATGTGAGCAGGTTACAATTTAAAGTCTGTCGAGCATATTGATACGCTTTAGGAGAATAAAAACTTAAAATCGGGCTGAATACTTAGCTACTTTTGAATTGTTCTTTCTTTTTAGAAAAGTTGACAATTCTTTTGAATCAGAATCAAATTTGCTATTAGTGAAAAACCGTTTTCGAAATTGACGTTGACGGAAGTAGAGGCGATGGTTAGTTTTGTAAAGGGACTGAGTTTAATTTCAACTTTTTATGAGAGAAAAAAAACAATCTGGGTTAAAATTGTCCGAACAGTTGCTTTTTAGAAATGAAGGACGTAAAATATTTTCAAGCCATATTTTCTGCAATTTCGGGTCTAAAGAAAATCTAAAAAAAAACATGTATATTACTAACCTTAATATGTGACAAAAATATTTATTAATGAAATTATTTTCATCATTTGTATTTAATTTGATAATAAACATAAATGCGAAGTATGGAATGCGCAGCTCTAGTTTGAATGACGTATTTTGCGCGCGTCACTTTTAATAACTAATTCTCAAAAGAATAATAATTGCAGAATGTAACATGTGAAATGATAAATTACAAGTCCTCTGCTGTTTTACATTATTTTTATATGAATATACAGAACAGGAAGCCATATTTTATGAAGTTCATCGAATGCGCCGACTGCGCAGGCGCGCACACGAGGTAACTGACTGAGAGACTAACTTATTAGATTTTTTAGTACGCGTCGCCGCTTCTATTTATTTCTTTACTCTATGCTTCTCACCGTTCCAGTGCTACAAACAGATCAGAGACCGGTGAGACACACACTGTTATATTATATAGGCTATAGATAAAATCAAGAATTGTAAACCATATTATGGTTTATCGATTTAATGAAACCTAAGTAGCATAATAGTATAGATCATGGTTTCCCAAACTATGTTCCGCGGAACACTGGTGTTCCGCGGATCCAAAATAGGTGTTCCGCGGAGCCTAAATAGATATTTCACAAAAATTTGGAGTGAATTAAAAAAATTGAACATATTCTACTTCATAATGAAAGGCGAGCGACGGTTAAGCTTAATTGAGGTTTATGACGTCAAGAGAAGGCGAAGATTTTAGTACTTAGAAGTTGGGTACAGCAAAATAAACTAAGTGTTCTGCCAAAATTTTCGGATTTGCCATGTGTTCCGTCGCTGAAAAAGTTTGGAAAACCCTGGTATAGATAAAAAATGTGAACCTCTTTATCATGATGCGTTATGCACGTATTGTCCGAAAGCAATGCAGTAGCATTCGCTGGTAGATTACCGCAACTCTTATACGACAGCGGATCGACCGCCCAGAGAGCCAAAGTGTTAGGCCAGTTGCTTCCCAAGTTCGATAACGTATTCAACAAAGTCATGTACGTCCCTCCAATCAGAGGATCGGACACCCTAGCGAAAAATGCCATCACAGAGACGAACATGCTGAACAGGCACACCTATAAATCGATAAAAAAATCTTCAGTTAAGAATGTAAATGATGAATAAAATAAATAAAACGGCAATCACCTGGTGAAACGCATACAGAAACAGTAACATCAAAAGGTACATGGACAAAGGAGCTGCGTTCAGCATAACAGGAGTCACAAAGACTATGACGGCAGCTATCAGACCGAACGCAACGCGCAATGGGTACACTCGAAGCCATGAGTTCAACGGCTCCGGTCCCGTGGAATGTTTGCTTAAAATCTGAAAGAAAATCAATATGAATAATATGCAAAAGCCTCACTTATTTTTCTAAACTGATAAATAAATATTCTGTTTACATTTACATTGAAAAATTAGGTAGTCATAATTTTTAGTCATGAAACTGTTTATGAAAGATTTATTTGATTTATAAAATAAGGAAAATAATTACCAATGGCAGTATAACTTGGATAGGTACTAAGGGAACGGCCAAAAGCGCCAATTGCTCTCGTGGTACGCCGGCTTCTATCAATTTCAATCCGGACACTGCATCACTTGCACTGAATCCAATCTATAAAAAAAAAAAAAATTAACATCAACCATATATTTAAAAACAATTAGACACATTTGGTACATACAACAGGAAAAAAATATTGTTATTTACGAGATTAATTTGATATTATATGATAAGCTGATCATGATAAGTATATAGTTATTTTTAAAAAATAAATTGTATAATCTTCTATTTCACGCTTTTATATAAGTATTTATTATGATAGCAACGCGTTATCAGTTACATCGAAATCCGATTTGTGTAATTAGATGTAATTAAATTTATTTATTTTAATCTGCAATGTATTGTTCAAATTAAGATTATCAGATTAGTCATTAAATTTTCAATATGGCATTAAAAACATTGATATGTTGAATTTAATACAGTCAAAAAATTCCAGAATTTCAGACGTTTGTGTTTCTCATGTTCCAGGACTTCTAAAAATTAACTTGAGACTCGAAACTTTCTGATTTTTTATTGAAATCAACATGACTATCAGTAGAAATATTTGCATCGTTGAAATAAAAAAATGAAGAAAGAAAGAAAAGACAGCTCATTGGTTCAATACATTTTTAACAATAAAAACTTTTTCGAAGTTGTCCCCAAAAAATATTTATTAGAACGTCTTTTTCTAAGTTGGATAATTTTGAATCGGATATCAAAATAAATAATGTAGAGAATACTGAACTAACAAATATTTAATATACAGAATATTTTTGTGAAACAAATTAAGGATTTTGCAACGAACCAGAGAACGAACTCTAAATCTGAATCTTTTATGTAAATCATTGCTCACAGTTCAGTCAACATCAACGGAAAGCAACCGAGTATTCTCAACTGCATGAATATTTACCACAAAAATGAGATTTGTCCCTAAATACCTCGGCCATTATAAAAACTTATTTCGTCCAGCAAAAATATGTATTATTTATAACATAATTATACAAAAGATGTTATATATATAATTGAAATTGCATTCATGTACATACAAATATCTATCAAAAATATTATTTCGCTACGAGTTACAGATAAACAAACAAAATTCTCGATTCCTGGGACTTGATTTTTTGTTTCACTGCTCAGGACTTTAAAAAAGCATAGATTATATGATAAATATTTTACTTAAAGAAATGAAGACCAAATATAATATGATTGAGTTCTTGCTGTTTTTACAACCTGCATTTTTTATTATACAATATCCACTTTTTATTCCCAGTTACCATATGATGCAAAAAACGCGTATTTGTTTCCTGTGTAAACATTCGTATGCACATCGCTCTACTACTTCGTTTCCATACCCCATGTTTCCAAACCTTCCAGATTTGTTTAACGCATCTTTGGACACTCAATCACAAGAAATCAGTCTTATCTATTTTTTTAATTAATATCTCTGGAATAGCCTCAATTTCAGCGGCTATTTGATCTTCATTGTAACGTCATTTCAGTTTTTATCAGGAGGGAGCAAAAGTTAGCCTGTCAGTGGCCGTTCAAGATTCATAGTATTTCATTAAATGATATGCATTTTCTGTCTCCTTCCAAATGACGTCTTCAACACAAAAATCACCTGATTTTAATTGCTCAAGCTTTCTTTTCGGATGGAAATAATATGCATTTATTGTATAAACAACATTTTTTTTGAAATGTCTACTAATTATTTATTTTACTATTTAATTACATATTTATGGCTATGCCTAATATTTAGAGAGCTAGTGTAAAATGATGCTAGATTATAAAAATATTAAGCGACGACACTAAAATTTATAAGGTCATTTCGGAAATTTTTATTCAAAGATAAATTAGGAGAAATTGCCACGAGAAATAAAAAAAGTCATTTCGGGAATTTTTGTTTATTTATAGAGATGCTGCGGAAGCTAAAAAAATTCACAATCAGAGCTCAAATTTTTTGTTTGCAGAGAATTGAGAAGGACAAATTGTCGAAGGAGTTAAAAATAAAAGGTCATCACGGAATTTTTTTTCAAAGGACGTCTGGTCACCTTATGACAAGTCGAGCGCACAGACGCAATAAATGTAATTTTATAAAAATATTCTAAATATTAAATATGTATAAAAAAAATTCACTCTGCGGGAAAATATATATAAATAATTAAATATTTATATATAGTTGAATATTCTATATATTAATATTATACTCATTTTTGTATTGAGACCGTAACTTTCTATGAATGGTTATTCTTTATGTTCATAGATATTTTTTTATATTTCGGATTTTTTTCTTTTAAAATAAGTGGTTTTATTTTTTTAATAAACTTTTTGGAGCAAGTATTTTTTAATGATTGTTATATATTTTATAAACGTATTGGATAAACAAACAAAAATGCCTGAGGTCCATCTATTTTTAATTACTTTAGCTAAGGTTGATTCGACCTTCAGATAACTGCTAGGCATCAGTATTTATAAAAACATCGCGTTTTAAATTTACTTTTCGAAAACGTCACAAAACATTTACATAAAACTTATCTTTCTTATCAGTAGGCGGGATATAAGTGAGAATCAATACGTCATAACTTAAAGAGTTTACATCTTAAATATTTTTCAATTACTAAATTCATTACGGTCAAAATTTAAAACAGATTTTACATCCTCCATTCTTAGAATAGTATATAAAGGCATTCCAGGTTGACAAAAATATCGAAAATATGATAATTGTACCCAAAATTGGAATTTAAATAAGTACCTTACTACAGTTATTTACCCTTATATAAACATGTTAATTTTAAATGTTTATTTGTACTATTTATTAACGTAGTTAAGATATTTATTTATAAAGAAAAGGTTAGCAAAAATATTTTTACGAATACTTTTTTTTTATTACTAATTTAGATGTTTTTATATATTCATTTTTATAAAACACCTTAAAACAAATTAATAATATTTATATACAGAAGAGAAAAAATGACGCACTTCTCTGAAATGGTTTACGTAAATAAGATTATATGTTATGTATAATGTATTATCTCATTTAGGTCAGGTGAAAGCTTTTTAAAAACAAAAATATCTTTGTGTTACAAGCAACGTGTCATCCTTTATTGTTGTAATCCTTCATTAATTTTAAACAACTGCGTTTCTTGCCCATCATAGCAGGAGCACCATGTACAACACATAATGTTATATTTTTTATTAGTATTTGAGTTTTATCTAAATATATTTTTAATTTATTAGTTGTGGTTTTCTATATTTTACAGAGCAACATATCATTAAATTCACCATTGTCAATAAATTTTATATAAGCCTCATACAGCCTCACTGTCTTTTAAAGTTGATTCGTCCATCTGTATTGAGTATTTTATTGCTAACAACCTTTCAATTAGTTGTCTTTCTACATCCTTAACCATCTCATCTATACTCTTACGAACAACTCTTACTTAGTGGCATTTTTTTCACATCTTTGTAAATTTTTTACAGTACTTTTTTTGAACTAATAAATTACGGTTATAAAAATTAAACTTTGCATCATCCCCCATATTCCCTAGACCTTTCTCTTACGTACATATTATCACAAACATTTGGACTTATTTCTTCAAAGCACAAAATGTAATAATCAGAGTGATATTTTGAAGGCCTTTGATGACTTCAGAACCTTTAAAAATGGATTTTTTTATATACAATAAATGTATTCATTATTAAATCGTCGGCATAAGACCATTTCTATAAATGAAGCATATTTTGATTAATAAAATTGAAGTTGAAAAAAATCCAGCGTTTTATATTTCACTACTAAAAACACCCACAACCTAATAAAATAGCTATATGAAAGCTGTAAAATATTTCCAATTCATATGAAACATAAAACCATGTTTTAGACAAACTCCTTTTTTTTAATTTATAGTGTTTACATCTAATATTGATTAGTCATGTTAACACTTGTGCAAATTAAAGTGAATGTGACATATTTATGACGGTTTGATGCTATATTAGCCTACGAATAAAATGACATAATCTACTATATATTTACCTTCGCTGTTAATAAAACAAGAGCCAAAGTTCTAACTGACGGCAATCGCGTTATTTTATACAATTGTCGGTAAGCGGCGGTTACTTTGCGCCATCCCCATTCCGGAGGTCCCCGGATCACCGGATCGTTCTCGTGCTTCACTACAGCCACTAGAGTTGTGGTGACGATGAAAGTCCATCCCCACATATATAAAAACTCTGAAAAGATTAACATTTTGAATGAGAGAAATTGAGAGAAAAATAATAGTCATTGGATGTAATCGAACATTTACCTGAGAATGTGACAATGCCTGTGGGATAAGGAGTACTCCTTATATAAGAATTACAAAAGTCCGCCGATTCCAAAGCCATGAATACTACGTAACCTAAAAAATACCCTGCAGTTTGCCCTGCGCTGTTGCAGGTTGAAGCATGACCTACATTACGCCTGAAACAAATAAATGATTATATTAAAAAGAAATGATATAACAGCAAAAGTATCTTTAGAGACATAAATTCGCAGCAGAATATTCTGTAAAGTTACATATCGTTTTTAGTGATAAAAACTTTTTTTGTTTCTAGTGATTTTCTTACGTTTTTAGAGATATAAACTAAACTTATGAAATATAAGAGCCTTATAAGACAAACTTTAAATACCACAAACCTGGGTTCAAATTGAACTACACCATGAAATACCTCTCCGATATATCGGCTTTTGCTACTTTGGCGAGAATTGACGGAAGTTAAAAATGTATCATTGAAAAATTAATCGAATACATTTTATTGGGTTATTTGCTTCATTGCAAATAATATTTTTTTGAACATTTTTTTATTATGTATAACATTGATATTAACCCATCACCGCCCACCGTACACACTTGTGTACACCTGTTCGAAGCGTGATTTTGTGTTTTCTTTCTATAATTATTATGGAAGTAATTATTTATTTCAAACTATATGGTAGTAGTGAACTATAAAAAAATAAAATTTGGTAATAATGCATAAATAAATGTCATTGGTTTATCATCGTAATACGGATTTGAAGCAAGATTATTTAGGCAAGATGTTTTTATCGTTTTTTATTTTTCATAATAAAATATTTTGACTTGTTTTTATATTATTATATATACTTTGGCTCTACTATAACTATTAGTATGACAATATTTTTCATCACCGTGTGCTAGGTTATATTTTATTACCCTGTACACAAGCGTGTACAATTCAGTCCGCATTGTTGCACAATTTCATGCGTAACCTAAAAGTCGAACCCAAAAGCTTTGGTTACTAAGCATTTTAAGGTGCTGAACATGGAATAATTCAGAAAAAACGGAAAACATTACTAAAGGTCAAATAATGGATAATGGTTTCAGCTCATCAGAGAGATTCTTTAGCACTGGAAAAAGCTTCATAACAGTGTGTTGAAGTGATAACAGCTAAAGTAACCGGAACGGACAACTTTTAAAAATCAGAAACAGACAAAATAACTTAATAAAGCTTCCGATCATGAAGAGTAACCACTATATATTCGTCGAAACTTCAACTATATTATACATTATTATGTTGTTTAAACAGCCGGTATCAACTTATGGTTGTGAGCTGCAATAACACTTTCTTTCGAAAATATGATGTTAATTAAAAATAATGACATCTGTCTCATATTGACATGATAATTAATAATTCACATTTTATTGACTATTACTTTTGTTTTTAACGCTAAAAATAAAATTAGACGTTGAATCCAAAAAACATATGGACAACATTCTCCAAGAATATAATGTATCATTCTGCTCCATTTAACCAGCCGTTTTAAATGTTCAGTAAAACAAATACATTGTTGTTTATTGACTGATAAGCAACCCACAAGAGAGAACGATACAGTATTTATCAATTGCAATAAGTTAGACTCCAAGGCAAAAACATCGTAATATATGTAGATATTATATTACAATAAACGTAGTTTCGATATATCAGGTTGTTCCATAAGTCTACATTTTTTAGGTGCGGGTTAAATAAGTTAAAAATTAAAACATGTAATATTTTTACTAAATTATATTATACATTCTTCAATTTTTTCTACAATTATTTTGATCTGTAATGTATTTTTGGAAGCAATAAATTTTTTAATATCGTGTTTTATATCCGTTTTTGTAAAATATTTTTTTCCACCTAAAAACGATTGATTGTCGTTTGGAGCAATGTCTGAAGAATACGGTGGATGAGAAATGAGTTCCTAAGAAAATCCATTGATATTTTCTATCATTTTTTTGGACCCGTAAGGGCGAGTGCTGTCTTAGTGTAAAATTACCCTTACCCTAAAATTAGTCTGAGCCGCTTTGTGGTAGCTTATGTATCGTTAATCTCGGACCTGCTTTGATGGCAGCCCTAATATCCTCACTAACAACCTCCAACAACTAGCCATCTTTACGTAGATATTCAATGTCAAAATTCCCGGAACGAAATTTTAGAACTTTATTTGACACTTTCTAAATTTAATGGCATCCCTGCCCATTGCATTACATATGTTTTTAACTGCTCAAGTGTCGTATTAACTTAAATTATTTTAACTCCAGTTCCATTGTTGATTTAGGGTTGAAAATATCAAAACAAAAAATATCCCATTACCAAATAACATCATTGATACGACTGAAGGAATAGTGAAATTATCTTTAATTTATAAAAAAAAAAATGGGATAACCTGATTTATTCAAACTATTATTAATTTTCAGTAGAAAACGATCAAATAAACAAAAAACACTGAAGAGCGGATAAACTTACAATGACCATGCAGGCTTTTAAAAACTATTAGCATTAACTACTGTAATGAAAAATACTTTTAAAATAATAAATTAAATAAAAAAATAACTTATTTAATTTAGTTGTGATTTTCGAGACACGCATCGAACAAAACATATTGTCTCGCATCATTTATTATCATTAGGGAAGTGACCACAACGGTTTCGCTTATAAAAAGCCACCCGGGATACATACTCTGGCTTCATTAGAGATGTTGTACATTAATAGGCAGAGTTTTACAGTACAACCATTAGCTTCAATAAGCAACGAATGAAAATAAATTACAAATTAAAGTTTGAGCAAAGTTTTTGAATATCTGAACAAGGAAAACTATAATGTCATCACGAAATTCCTAAACAAAATATACTCCACTTCATGACCCATTACAATCGACACTTATTCCCTTACCAAAAATAATAATAATTCGAACGTGCAACATTTGACTATTTGACTTCAGTTTAATGAGTCACTTGCTGACAATTGTTAAATATAAAACAAAGAAAAATTCACACACAACACGAAGAAGTTATTAGCAGTGAACAATTTGGATTTAGGAAAGGCATGAGAAGCACTCTTTTACATGCAGATGCTACTTCAGAGATGTGATAAAGTTCATAAATCTATTTACATCTGCTTTATAGATTTTTTCTTGAACCCTATTTAAGATTATCTTAAAGAAAGCTTGTTGTAAGACTTCTTAAAAATCTGTATTGGAATCAATCAGCATTGAGGAAGAAAGGAAAAAACATTCCAATATAAAGAGGTGTCAGACAGAAATATGTTTTTTCTCTTACTTTTTTCAATACATACTCCGAAACCATATTTAAAGAAGCATTTCAGGGACAAAAAATAATTAAAGTCAGCAGTGAGACATTTAAAAATATGTGTTATGTTGATAACACGGAACTATTTGCGACAGTTTAAAACTGGTGGATCGTGAATCATTTTTAAAATAATTCAACCAAGGACGAAAATCCTACCCCACCAATGAAACATATGTTAAAGAAAAGTCAAGTCGCTGTATTGTCAAAGAAAATTAATTAGTGACCGCTTCAACTTTATGACATCGACTATTATGATACAATACAGCACTTTCTTTGAAATTGCTAATGATAAACTACATTTAAACGTCAGCGTCTATTGTTTTATGGTCTTGTTATGTGTATATTTATAAAATTTAAATTGCCACAACTCTACCATGATACTATTGTGAACAAATAAAAAATTAAGTATTTGATAAAAAAAATATAATATCAGTGGTTTATTGAGATTGAAAAATAAATGTTTCAATAAAACAAATCAATATAACAAGTGGAAAGATTCATTTTTATTTACAATAAATTGATAATGACAAGTGTTTGTGTTTAATATGTAATGCAACGGTTCTTTACCGAAGAGAGAAGATTTAAATTGTCATTATTAAAACATTATTTCATATTATCAGAAAATTTACCAGATGTCTGCAATGAACGGCATCGAAAATAAATTATGTTTATTGCATTTTGTAGGAAAATACTGATTTCTCAAATTATATTTCATATCACTGCATAATAATTGAATTTATATGATGTTATGGAAGTTGCAATAAAAATTATTAATTCTATTAAACGCAAAGCACTTTAAAGAATAATATTTAAGCCGAGACATATAACAATAATTTGCCAATTCACAATGAAAAAAGATGTTTAAGCAAAGGATTTATTTTTGATAGAATTCAAAAGTTGTCTTATAATGTGACTTATTTTCTAAGCAAGGGGAGGCTTCTAATACTACAATTTTTATCGGCCTAACATCAAAATCTAATGAAGTAAATTCTGATTTACAAGGGAAATCATAAACCAGCAATGTTATGATATTTTCAGACAGCACTTTCAAAATAAATATCAATGCTACGGAAAAATGACTCAATTATGATATTAAAGATGCACATAATAATGAAAATTATTTTATTATATTCAGAGAAATTTGGTTCAATTTAATATGAGATTTATTGATTTTAACCTATTCTTTCCTGTGATGTACACAGAGTGTACATGTCATCTAATTATGTGAATAGCTCTATAAATATTTAAAATAAAAAGTTTATATGTTGGATATTCTTTATATCACACTTACATCTAAAATTAGATAATTTTACTAGTTATTATCAGACATGACAAAAATAAAATATTAATAAATTCACCATTTACTGTCATATATAATACTTGAGTATTGTCAATCACATTTTAGCTTCACACAAGAGTGACAGCTAAACACAGAGATTTTCAACTATAAATATTATTATCAAACCTATACAATTTTAAAAAGTTGTAATAAATATGACGAATATGATAGTAATGCCGAATTCAAAATAAACTAAGATTTATTCATTTTTTGCAAATCATTCACTGAAACATATCAGGCGTTAGCCCAATGCGTTACAGTGGGGTAAGCATGATCAAAACATTAAAGTTAGTAATGAAACCTGACTGAAATCAGTCTATAAATTAATGCCATCTATTTTGTTAATTATAAACTATGATTACAGCTTATAGTTAATATATGTCACTGTGCAGGACCTAGTTCAATTATATTTATTTATTCGTCACAATATACATCTGCGAGATTAAGAAAATCTAGGAAAACCTAATATGTGATGATTATAATTATATAATAATCACTAATTCCAAGCTTTCAGACACAGTAGAAATTTAAAAATACTATAAAATCCTTCATTAATATTAATACCTCTTAAGCATTGTCAAAGCCCAGCCATCGACAGCGATATCTTGAGTGGCAGCCAAAAAGTTCAAGATGAAAAATGCGGCTGTCAACGGACCCATGGCCGGATCGTCTCCCAACCAAGAATCTATCTTCACCGATATCAACAGCATCACAATTCCTATCAAGTATTGTGCCGGTATAAGCCAAGTTTTCCGTCTACCCACTTTGCTCCAATACAAAGCGTCCACGATGGGCGCCCACAATAGTTTTAAACTGAACGGCCAGTTCACAAAACTAAACTCCGCCTAAAAAAAACATGAAATAAAATCTATTTGTGACATTTAAGTATTGAAATACTAACTTGTTCCTTGTAGCTAATTCCTTTATTTTGTAACATCATTGGTATAGCGGCCGCTAATCCCAACGGAATACCTTGTAAAGTATATAAAAACAATAATAAGACTATGTTGAGCCTGTCTCCCTTTAAATTGCTAGCTTCCTCTGCATCTTTTTCTTCTCCCGTTTCTAACAACTCCGACGATTTTGACTTTTGCCTTCTATTAGTACTCATGTTGCCTATGTTGCGCTCTTTGTTACACTGAAATTAAAAATATAAAATTGGGTTAATCGTAAAGCACCTGTGCAAATATTTAAAAAATATATAATTTTTTTCTATTATCAAACTAATTTAGTGAACTACTTAATATTTAAATATTTAATTACTCGATACAATTCATTGCGTAAGACATTTTTCACTACCATTACAACACTCTATAACCAAATAACTATATAAATTATTGTCTCAATTGCGAAAGTTACTATTTGATCGATATTTTTAAGTAACAGTGGACATTTCAATAGATATGCCTACGTTGAAATATGTGGTTAGTTGCCGACTTGTTCAATGTCAAATTGTACACGTCATATAAACATTGACACAAATGATGCTCGATCGACTTACATAGTTTTGAGTTGTAGTTGAAACTTATTTGTATTATAACATACGTTAAAATGCGTTGTTAAGTAATGAAAATCTAGTATAAAGCCAGTATTTTCATTTACAACACAATTAAAAAACAACGGTATTAACGTATGCGATTGACAACCAAGAATGACATTTCATTTGGCCGTAAATAAAATAATTGACGCCATGACACGTACTACTTTTAACGATTTTTAATATTTTGCTTTATATTTAATAAGTAAATATATCGTAATTAAATCTAATAATTAATTATAAATGTGTATTATTTACATAATTCGAATTATTAATTGACAGTTTTTGTTAAAGAGTGAGAGCATTTATTAATCATATTCTAATGTTTTAACTTTTAGAGCACTATAATCAGTGGCAGATTTAGACAAAAGTGGAGGAGGCGCTTTCTTCAGGGGCAAAAATTGAATAAAATTCACTGCTTAATAGTGTAAGCGATTCAAGCGTAAACATGTTTCTCATCCTAGATAATATACATATTTTTCTACTATTCTTTCAAATATGTAATTATAATGTTCCTAAAAATGTAATTTTTGCTTTAAAATTGAATAATTCCTAAATATTTTATAATAAAACTATCTTTATAATATAGTTATCTTTAACTAGTCTTATAATATCATCTAACATATTTTTATAATTATTAAATATACATTTAGTTTTTTTCTCATTCAATTTAAGTACATACAAACAATAAAATACAAACCACGTTTGTATTGTATTGTATTGTATTTAATTCATTATGTAATTATTATGAAATTTTATCAAAAAAATCACTGTAAAAAAGCGCTAGCAAAAATATGCCAGCCCTATTTAATTTGTTTAAATAATTGTAAAATTTTAAAATTGGAAAAACCGCATGCGTTTATTGAGCAATAAACGCGTATATAAATATGTATTTTTACTCTCATTTTTTTATTTGATTATGCTTATTAAAAAAATTGTTATGACCAAATATTTATGAAAGGTATATTTGTAAATGTGACAGCTTTGCTGTTCATCGATGAAGATGTTGCGCTCTATTTGGATAGAATTAGTTAAGCCGATGAATGATTTCGAATTGACAAAGCGTTTACAATTAGTTCATGGAACTGCTATGATTTTGGGAAGATCACCCACAACTGGTATAAAAGACCCTGTATGTTCCCGCCAACAAAGTATGTACTTGTACAATAACTTTTAAATCGTCATTTCTAAATTCGTGGTGTTTAATCAATTTTTATTTTAGTGACACTCACAGCTGACTATAAAAATTCTTTGGTTTCCGTCAAAGGGATCGGTAGTAACCCGTCAGGTCTGAACGGCTTTACTTTAAAGAAAGATGAAGAAATTATTGTTAAAGATGGGGATTACGTAGAGATCATATTAGATAAATATGTTTATGTTGTCAAATTTGATCCACCTCCCGCGTCAACTCGAAAGGAACCGGAAATTGAACCAGCTAAAACAAATCTCAAAAGAAAAGCATCTGATGGTGACGTTGTACAAAATGGTAGTTTTCCCATATCGTCTAAAATCAAACTGGAGAGTGAGCCGCTTAAAGATAATCATACAACAAAGTCTTCCGATAATGACATTGCTCAAAATGATACATTCGAAAATATCGACAACGGTCTTTTATACATATTGACGATGAAGGGCGTTTGCCCGAGATCAAAGGTAATATTCTGATTATTGGGTTGTAACATAATTTTACGTATGTTTTGATTAATGATTTTCTTCTGCCTCCAAATATTTCTGGGAAAAATTTAGTTTAAATCTGCACCAATAAATTTACATCATTAACA
This sequence comes from Plectrocnemia conspersa, assembly GCF_051122295.1. Classification (NCBI taxonomy): domain Eukaryota; kingdom Metazoa; phylum Arthropoda; class Insecta; order Trichoptera; family Polycentropodidae; genus Plectrocnemia; species Plectrocnemia conspersa. Next base: position 3,708,734 of record NW_028277173.1, read on the forward strand.
CTAGATTTACAAATCGCGTCAAATTGACGGGTTTCTGATTTATATTCTTATTTGATTTGTATCACACAGTATTTTTTTACGACTTTATATTTGAACAATGCAAATATATTAACACTATTTTTATTTTCAGAAACTTCTGCAATATGTTACAACCTATTAATTTTATTGATTATTCTTAAGCTAACTATATCGTTGTTATAGATTGCTGCTTATGATATGGACGGTACTTTGATCAAGACGAAATCCGGTAATAAATTTCCCAAAGATACCAGCGATTGGCAAATCGCTTTTCCCGAAATACCAGCAAAATTGAAAGCCTTGAAGGATTCTGGATTCAAAATCGTCGTCTTCACCAATCAAGCGACGATCGGTACTAAAAAAATGAAGATCGAAGACTTCAAGAAGAAAGTAGAAAATATATTTAAAAGGTTGGGAGTGTCAGCTCAAATCTTTATATCGACTGGAAAGAAAACGACTTATCGAAAACCTTTAAGTGGCATGTGGAATGCTTTAAGCGAACAGGTTTATTCATAGTTTAAATGTTAAATTATTTTAACTCAATTTATAATGATTGACGAACGTTTCTTTTAGAAAAACTGTAAAGTAAAGGTAAGCATCGAAGATAGCTTTTATTGTGGTGATGCAGCTGGCCGAAAAGGCGATCACTCATTTGCCGATAGATTCTTTGCTGAAAATCTAAAATTAACGTTTTACACTCCGGAAGTACATTTTAAAGGCGCAGCAAAGATTCCTTATGGTGTGCCGTCGTTTGATCCGAGTTCCATTGACAGAAATTATCAGAATCCTGATCTTATAAAGCAGAAGAAAGAAGTACGGTTTATGAGATAAGCTTCGTTTTAAAAAATTATGCATTCAATATAATTTTTCAGATTTTGGTCATGACTGGTTTTCCGGGCTGTGGAAAATCGACTTTATCGAAGAAAATAGAGATTAAATCTAAGGGTCGATATAAGTTGTTTTGCCGTGATGTTATTGGACCGTGGCAGAAATGTGTCGCTCAAGCTGAGAATTCTATCAAGGTATATTTTAATATATCTTTTTTTTTATATTTTAATATAAAATAGAGTAGGATAAAGATTTCTTTGTAACAGATAATTGTCTTAAAAATGCTTTGCTCAAATTTTTACAAATGTTTGAATCATTTAATTCTAGAACCATAAGTTCAACTACAATCGGTTCAAGTCCTTTAGTTTATTTTCCGACTCATGACTAGATTAATTGTAATATTTTTTTCTCAAACCTGGACAATTTTGGGAATTTGTTCAAAACAGAAAGTAACGTATGATTAAAAAAGCTAAATAATAGAGTAATTAAACAAAGAGCTCTTTGTTATTCCTCACATAAAAGTCAGCGGTGGCAATAAAAATAATTATGCATTTAAATCTTTTTTTTCTGGAAGTATAAACATTGATTCATAGATGGTAGCACAAAACGCTTTAGTTTTTGAGGGTAGATACAACCGAACCCGTTGTTAAACATCATAAGTCGTAAAAGATAGTCACTACCTGTCCCGTGAATTACCAGCAGTGTTTATTCAATTTTAATCTACAGTTCAATTATGCGCTCATAAAGGAGCGCGATGCATGAAAGCCATCAAAAAGTCTGCAAATAGTCAAAGTAATGTTACTTGTATTTTTTTCTTACAAACCTACTATTTTAATTCGTGTTTTCAGTTGGGAAATAGTGTCGTAGCTGACAGCACCAATTTAGATGTCGAATCCAGAAGCAGATGGATATCTTTAGCTAAAAAGTACAATATACCGTGCCGCTGTATTTACTTGGACATATCGATCGCTCACTGTAAACATAATAACGTTTTTCGAGAATTGACTGATAAATCACACACAATAGTGAACGATATGATATTTAACACTTTAAAGTAAGTTGTATGATCTATAAGTATTAATATTTAAACAATTATGAAACACATGTTTTTATGCATTCCAGGAGTAAACTTGTTGAACCAAATTTATCCGAAGGCTTCACTGAAGTGGTAAAAGTGAAATTCACTCCAGAGTTTCAAAATAAAGAGATGGAAAAACTGTACTTTTTGCATCTTCTAGAAAAGTAAATTATTATAATTTTTTAATTGAAATTGAGAAATGAATAAATGATATATTTAATACTTTGTCCTTATAAATATATTTAAATAAAAATTACTATTTCTTAAAATTGTATTTATTAAAAAATATACATTAAAATATTGCACAAATCAGGTTCATCTTATAAACTAACATTTCTAGACGCATATTGTTCGTAATTTTATAACATCAAAATTGGTAATGTCTAAATTGCGCAAAGCCGTGTGAGTAAAAATTGCATTTATATATATACGTATATATAATAATAATTATATTTGATAAAATAGTTTATAGAGAAATATTTAATAGACAACCTCGCTCTAACAAAATATGTAATTTTTTAATAATTCATATATTGTATAAATAATATATACATAGCCAATATTTCAGTCCTTAATAATATTATTTATAATATAATATATAATCAATGGGAATTCACATTATGAAAAGGCCACAAATTTTTAAGAAAATTAAATCATTGATACAAAATCTACGCTAGTGTTTAACAATTATTCAACAACCATAATATACACAAGGTGGCTATAAAGATCTTGAATTTTAGGAATGAATAATACATTTGTAATTGGTTTGAATCTGAATTTTCGATGGGTCACATGTAATATAAAATTAGTCAATATTATAGCCATCTTGTCTGGAAATATTTATAGATTTTTCTGAGACAAAAAATGTATAATACAAAAAATATTTATAGGCACTATGTTTTTATCATTATAAGTATTACAATTCACATGTGAACAATCTCTGATATGCCTTTAATAGGTGTTGGTTTAAATCTATTCTAACATTAAATATTTCATGACTGTCAAAAGCAATAATATTAAACAAAGCAGGTTTATGGATTGAATATAATTATCGATATAAATTATTCTAGGAACTTTTAATAGCATAGATCAGAGATTGTCAGTTTCACTAGATACTCTATGTCATTCCTACCGAAGGCAACATTGAACACGAACAAAATTTTCAGATTTCCGTCGTTGAAAAATATATATTTACCCGCTTTAGTTATATGCGTATATAAGCTAAAGTTATTTAAAAGCCATTTTATCAGATATTTTGCTATAAATTTCATTTACAAAATAAAAATCATTAAAATTTACAATACAATGGACTTTAAGTATCATCACATAAATACATTTATCATTTATTTATATATATATATATATTATACAAAAATGGACTTTAAATATTTCTACGCTTATTTGGGGAATTATATACAAACAAATATGTTTCAAGTATAAGAAAAAATTAAAAGGAATATATCATTATATGAGTCGTCAAGTTTCAGAACTCATTATAACTTTTATAATTTAAATGAATCTAGTGTGAAACCCAGCGACTCTTATTTTAATAAGGAAGAGAATTCCAAAAATATATTTAGGTCTCGTGCCGCTCTATATTACAAATTCATTTAAGACTCCAAGTGATTTTAATAATAAATAACAATGGTGAGATTATTCTTTAAAATTATTGCTTACTCATCAAAAGGTACCAAGTGATCTATTTCAGAGTCGGAGTCTGTATCTTGTCACCTGCTGATGTAGACGGTGTCCAAGTGTGTGATACGAGCCGGACGAGGACCCAGAAGAGGCGGAGCTCTATGACCGTGTCGCCTCACGCTTCCGCCGCACAATGCTGTCCTTCGAGCGTAGAGAATGTAACCTTTCAAATAAAAATAAACACTTATTTTATTGTTCAATATTTTAATATAAAAAACACTCATATCCGTGTGTGGCTGTGAGTTAAATAATGAATATTTGATTAATGGTTTTAAACTATGCTTAAATTTTTGTATTCCATCCATGCAACACAGTCATGTTCTACCTCACGTTATTAGCTACTTGAGATGTTGTATTTTAATATATTTGATGATATCAGGCTCCTGATACAACTCGTAGAGTTCGTTTTATTGCAGCCACCGATCCTTGTCTCACAGCCTTATACTAGGACTAGTCTTGTATATAGGTGTTTGCCGGTTTTAGCATTTTTTTAGTTTGGGAAACCATGTTTTTTGGACTTGAAATTATTCCAAACTCTTTTTTAATATATGCAAACTTATCTTCTGAATTTTGTCAATAACTATTCGGTCTGGGTATTATATTCTGTATCATCTAAATCATTTTCAAATGAAAATTGTTCTGCAGCCGTACTATCATTTTCTTCATAAAGCAATAAAATCATGCCGTCGCCGTGGCAGCGGGAACGCTAGGTAACAAGCGTTCCCACTGCGACGGCGCCGACACGATTTATAATTAATAAATGAATATTATATGTACTTAATACAATTTACCTGCAGCTATAAAAAGGATAACAGCAGGCCAAGCGTCAGCAAGCAAAGGAGCACCAAGTAAAGAACAAATCAAGGCACAACTAGTACACGTAACAACACTTATTGAATTAGGACGCGCTGGTTGCCACCAGCACAAAAATCCCCCAACTAAAACAACTATAAATGAACAATTAATATTTATCAAACAAGTATAATATATAAAAATCTTCAAAAATCAATCTTACACGGCAGACTTGCATACACTATAATCGGAAACGATACAGCGCATCCTATTGAGGCAATGAAACTAGAAATCATTATAATCACAGCTCCAGCCGTAGCACGTTTTCCGGAAGCAATGCTGGGAACACGTCCAACTCCACTTCCGGAATCCGGTATTGAAGACACAACCTAAAAAGTTATCTTATAAGATCATAGTTTCATTTGTGCGTACAATAAAAAAGGCAGTGTTCTCTTATCTATGATATTTAAATAAGTAAGTATTTTAAACTTCTTAGAGATCAATGCCTTTGCTTTTACACTGATAAAAATCACCGTTATTCTATCTCTATATTCTTTGACAACAGCGTCAATATCAGTCGATGATTCTCCATCGGTCGAAGAATCAACTCTATGATCGGATACATCGGATTGCTCTGAATGATCAGATTCTCCAGTTCCTGTTGTAGCCACTCCGTACTCGTCGAGCAATAAGCACTCGCGTTCTTCACCAACTCCACCTTTTAAATGAATTATTTTTTTGTAATACATCAAGCGTTTATTATTAAGTATATCGAAAAGTAAGGACCATGTTGTGAAATAATCTTATCTTTTAACACTTGACTATAGACAATGTTAGTACATACAACCTGATCTTAAATATAACTTGGAGACTAGCACACGCAGTACTACGGTAAGGTATTAGCTGCTTCGCTCCTAATATTCTGGCATAAAATTGCCTATGAGAGAAACATGCATTTCTTCAATCAATTCATGTCCCATTGAGTGACTGTCAATGGTTGAAAGGCAAAACTCTATAAATATAAAATGGCAGCTCACAAATAACCACGTTCCATTGCAGTTTTAGTAAATATTTTTTTTTATCCAGCAGCACAATAGGCCTACCAACCTTTAGGGTTAGTTTGTGTTTTCATTCAGTCATAATTACTTACATAAATACAAGAATACATATTATTCTTATAAGAACTATGCAGCTGATATTCTACAACAATTTCAAATGGCATTTGCTAGCTTTAGTTAAACGGACAGACTTAATATTAAATTATTCATCAGAATACTGGTTGGATAAAAAGGCACATAATTGCCGTACTATTATTATTTTACTTGCTTACTCTTATGTATTATTGGAGCATCCGATGGAACAGCCTGTCTCACAGATCTAGGTAAGAACCAGAGTCCTGCTGCAAGTCGAGCGCCTCTAGTTGGAGCAGCATTCAAAGGCCTCGGTTGAGTCGCTGCTAATCGTTTATATCTAACGTCTATTGATATTATGATTACAGTCAATATAAAGAATCTTTAATATATAGTCCTAATCATACATCACCTGAAGGCTCTTCGATTTGATTTTCCGGCTGACAACGTAGATGCAAAAGCGTTCCAGCTTCTAAAAGCCACACTAAAACTTGTCCAGCACACGTTAATTTAACTAAATGTGGCAACGGACATGCAAATGCTAATATTGCAGATAAACTTCCTGTGTAATATAAAAAATAATAATTACAATTTTATGTGATTATTTTATATATAGAAAATCTTACCGGCGCTGAAGACGGCCAAGACTTGACTGCCCGTTGTCGCACTCTCATATGTCAAAACCCTGGTTAATACTTTCCATTCTGGACCAGCCATGGCTACTAATGTTGCCACTGCTTGTGGTAGTATTTCAGTCATCGCCAATCCCAAAGACACAACCGTAAAGGACGCCATAACTGGCTGAGCCCAAGGCGGTTGATGTGTTTCAAAAACTTGAACCAACGGTACGATTGATTCACTATATTCTCTGTTCAATAACATAAGATATTTAGATATATTTGAATACACGTTTTTATTTTACAATTTGATTTAGTATACCTGTATTGACTTAACATAGAATAAGAAACGCAAATGCACACCATGCACACTGCCGGAAAACATATCAAACCGAAGCACTTGAACTTTCTTGAAGTTGTATCAGTAATAGGCAAAGCTTCGGGGAAAGCATATATGCAACACCCAGCAGCGAGGATCATCTATTAACAATTAATCATTGAATATAATTAACATGGAAGACTTTTCTTGTTCTATATACTAATATCTAGCATTCAAAGATTAGATCATAAGAACATTTCATAAAAAAACACACCCCATTTAATCCTCCGGGGAAGAAACTTTGCTCTTGCCAATTGGCTAAATCAGCACCGATTCCACTAGCAGCTACGAAAAATATGACTCCAGATATCACAGACGAAACAAGCACAACCGTCAATGCCGTGGAGTTCTGAAATATAAAATTATCATTAGATTAGTAACGTGGCTATAAAAATATACTATTGTTCCATAGTAAGTGATATGATTTTTTTACAGAATGTTTTGCTGAGAATTTCAAGTCAAGTAAATAATATTAGTAAGATATATATTAAAATAAGGATTTAATAAAGAGCTAACCGCATACATAATTTTTATTTTTAACAACACTTGTACCAATAAATAAAAATGTCGATGAAATCAATGTCTCGATTTAAGAAATGATGCCAGTTGCAGCATGCTAATTTAATAACACGTAATGTTGGTAGCCCTATTATGCTGTTGAAGAATTAGGATTTATAAAAATGATTGAAAATACATTAAACATATGGGATTGCAGCAACGATCTGGGCTAGCGCATTTACATATGATTTTTTATTTGCGGTTTGACTACTAGCGGTTTGACTTTTCATTTTAAGTACTTTCAATTTCCTATTACGATTAATTATTGTGTGATGAATGCTTCTTTTACTTAATATTCAAGAAAGATTGAATTATTATGCTGAATTACTATATAAAAAAATAACAATGGTGCCATTGAAAGATGTTCTTTAAGAGAGAGAGATAGAGAGAGAGACTGATAGTATGTTTTTATGTTCATTTCACCTGTACTTCAACTATATATAACTATTTGCATCTTATGATTAATATCTTACAATGAAAGTATGAACATCATAGAATGATTTCAGTACTCAATTTGTTTGAAAAAGACACAATATTGATACCAACCTCAAGTCCACACATAAGCATGAGGCACAACAGGGCCAACGCGGCAACTGCCAATGGGTCAGGCCAAGGTTCAGCTCCAGGAGATAATGGAGGTCCACCAAACAGCCAGTGGTTGGCACGACCGCCAGCTAGAGCATCCAAAGTTGCAGCTAGAGTCCTAGCAGCTCCACCCAATGCTCCAAGACGTGCCAACAGACCGCTCCAAGCACGCGAGAACCTCCACCATGAGGCACCAGGAGAAGATGCTTCACTACGACGTACTCCTCTGCTACATGCGGCTTAAATAAAATCAGATCAGATATTTATTAAGTAGCATTGATCAACATTAACATGGTATTTTGACAAAAAAGAATTAAAGCCCAAATATTTCCACCGAACAGGTATCGAATCCCCGAATTAAACATTTAATAGAATGAAGACATTGCCAATATTACTGATTTAAAATTTAATAATATATTGTCTGAGTCTGGTTCTGCCCCGACAAAAGATTGAGGAATATACGGGGCAGTGGAATTTCTGACTGGCCGGAACATCGTTCCGGTACATGTTTCCATGCCTGAAACGCGTTCCAGTATAATTTTTTTAAGATATGCTAAAACAAATTTGAGTTTAATTTAGACAGCACACTACAAAACCCAACTACATCCAACTAGCATAATAACCATGATAATCGTCTCCGGGTTTATATAAACTGAAATCCAAACATGAGCCGTGTTCCAGTAGTTATTCTTTCAGAACTACACCACTGTATATAAGCCAAAACACTGCCATGCTGAATCACTTTAAAAGATACTTCAGTCAGAAACTTACTTCCTCCATTTTTTCCTGAAAAACATAAGCAAAGATAAACAAAGTTCAACAAAACTAAGCGTAGCTACGTTGAATCGATTAAGACGACTTTTAAGAAAACGAGAATTACAGCCACTTTTGAAGCAGTCACCTGCATCTTAAGAGTTTAATTCGATCTTTGATACGACTTAGAGACTACACGACGCAGTACTACGGTGAGAATAGGCATGTATATAAAATAATAAGCAATTATCACTTCTGAGAAGACAAAAATTGACGTTAAAAGCAATAAAATCATGTCGGCGCCGTCGCAGTGGGAACGATCGGTAACGAGCGCCGGCACGATGTTATTGCTTTTGACGTGGATTTTTGACTTCTGAGAAGGAATAATTGTTTTTTGCGCTCTCTTATTGGTCAAAATTCGGTTTAGATATGCTTTATTTGATTCTCACTTATTGTAAGTTGTAATATTGTTATAAAAAGTCCTAATATGAATACTAGATAACTGGGCGTTTCCCCCTGCGACAGCGACGGCACGATTTTATTGCTTTTGACGTGGATTCTAAACAGATTTGCTGGAAAAAATATATGTCATTTAATGAAATGCTATGAATCTGGCATGAAATGGAAATATTAAAAAAATATTCACTAACTGGCCAACTCTGCCCCTCCCCCTCCCCCATGAAATGACATCCCTGGGCAATAGTAATTCCCAGCTGATGGTATGTGTTAGCTATAAAGGCTTAAAACAGGGAACATCACAATGGGCACTGGTCTTAGTGTGCGTGCATAAGCTGTGTATGTACACGAACCCGCGAAGCATCGATGCGTGCACATTGATATAAAACCATTGGTATATGTTATTTGAATAATGTATATTTAATCTGTCATATTTTTGGATGGCAATAAGGCTTTCAAAATTGCACTTGAGGAGACAGTCATAAATTTGTTGCCTTTTCAAACAAGGAGTTTTCACTCAAATGAACATAAAAAAAAAACAAAGAAATCAATTGGATCCTGAAGACAGTATTCAAATTACTCTGACAGGAAATTGCCCTAATTTTGATGTCATTATACTTAATTTCTCCAAAACCTGAAGTAAAAAATCTTTCTCGAATTTCAGTTTCATAATGACGATATTAATTGCTTTTATTGCATTGTATTCTCTAAATAAATAGATTTAATTAACCTTTAAAATCTAAATATTATAATATTTTCTTCTCTTCAAATCAATGAGGTATCGTCGGTGTAAATAAATATACTTTAGAGTCATGGGTAAAGTTAGCCGATCCCTGTCTAGACAGATTTTATTTACAGCTGTTTTAATACGCTGCTTTACTATTTTAATAAGAGAACGTGCTAGCCAAAATAGTGATAATTTCATAGTTTACAGAAGTAAGTAACTTCTTTCTCATTTGAAGCATTTGTGAATAAGTTTCCTTGTGACAATTAATTAGTTCTAAATTTATTCAACATACTCAATATTAATCAAGCAGTAAAATCATGTTTTGTATAGTTTAATGTTGATTTTTTTACTATTAAAATATTTTAGACACAAATTTAGAATGTTGTATGGCCATATTTTTCTACTATCTGATGGGTATTATAGAAGAAAATTTAGTTAAGAAATATGCACTTTTACATATGATTTTTGGAACTACTGGTTTTAGTTAATACACTTGCGAGCTGAAGAACAGCCTTAATGTAGTTCTACTATCTATATATATATTATAATTATTCTTTATTTTTACACATAAAATTGTCGGTCGTTCACTGTCGCGAGACACCATAGCTAATTACTAATTATTATTTCATAACATATTTAATTATTTATACAGCAAAGAAATTGACAACCATGACAATTTGCCTACTCATGTTCTCAGTTTTAATTTATATGTCTTCTAAAATCGATCAAATTAAAATATGCAATTACGACAGTATTTTTAACCTTACCTCCAAGAGTGGCCGCTAATGCCGCCAAGGGTATGGCTGGCAAAAATCCTCTTCCACAACCAGAAGAACCCAAGGCTCCCAACCACATTGCGCCGAGGGCTAAACGAGAAGGCCAACCTTCGCACCACATGATGAAAACTCTAAACAAGCGTGGATAATTTAAGTTATACATTTAAACACCGAATGTTTTGATAGAATACAAACCTAGTTCAATGCTTTGAATCGTAGGTCAGTACACCTTTGGTGAAGGATTCCATTTTTTTTAAATTTAGCTAATGGATCGAGAATTAGGAATTGGTGCCATTAGAGTCCATGTTTTTTGGGTTAGAGGTGGGGAAATAATCAATATTTTGTTAGTTCACGCCGTGAACGTTTGACAGCAAAACTCGCAGCTAAACTGAAAAGCTGAAAACTAAAACGCTTCCGTCTCTGTCGCACCAAGATCGATTCGGCGCAGAGCGTAGTATGGCTACATTTGCACGCGTCGTACTATAAAAAAGGTTGGAAAAATGCTGTTCTATTCAGCGGCGGAAAATCGCTATTTTGAGCTGTATGGCCCAAAAATATGGACATAAAATATAATTCAATTTTTTACTTGCTTTTAAAATCAAAATATTTATATCATTTTTAATTCTAAACTAATATCATTTTAAGGAAAAAAATCTGGAAATTTTCCAACAATTAAAAAATCAATAATATATCCATATGCAATATTGTTCGTATTAGTATACATACCTGCTTATTATCATAGTCTCTAAGTCGTCTAAAAGACCTCTCGTTACCGAGCGTTCCCACTACGACTGCGCCGATACGAATTTATTGCTTTTGACGTGAATTTTTTACTTCTGAGAAGTGATAATAGTTTTTGCGCCCTCCTATTGAACAAAATTTGGTTTGAATATACGAGATGCGACGTCTGTCTGTACTTCTTATTCCGTTTATTTTCCCAAAGAAGATGAGTCGGCTTAGTTTGTATTTTAGATTTGAGCTAATGAAAGTTCTAAAACTATAATTAGTTTTTAAACTTTCATTTGTTTGGGTTTTAACAGCAAATGGATGTTTCGCAACTGTCAAATTCAGTTGCATCATATTTTTAAAAATTAGTGTTATATCGAAGTGCATACCAACTATAGAGCAATAAGCGAGATGCGACGTCTGGTTTTACTTCTTCTTCCACTTATTTTCCTCTGAAAGAAATATTTATTTCTAGACCTAATGTAAGTTCTAAAACCATAATTAGTTTTAGTACTTTCATTGTGTTAGGTTTGGGTTTGAACAGCAAATGGATGTTTCACAACTGTCAAATAGAGCAGCATATAATTTCACTAGCGCCTATCAGTTAAATTATATTTTTGCTAGTAGAAATATATATCTACTGGGAAAAAATTATTTGGACTTCACTAGTGAAAATATAACTGAAAAATACACATTTACTTATTGCATGTAAATTAATAATAATAAGTATAATATGTAAACGTAGATATATATTACTACGTATTGAAGGGTTTAAATCATATAACTTTACTAACACCTCCCAGATAACTTATATTTTAACCGGTAAAAATATATATCTACCGGTGAAAATGTATTTCGAAATAATTTCACTGAAATGACATATTTTAAAAATTATTTTCGGGATAATTTTGAGTATTTATTTGAAGAAATTGAGTATTTATTTAAAGAAAATATGTACGTAAATGTATAAAGAAAAGATATCGAACCATGGGTAACAATTTACATGGCTTGGTTTTGACTTTTATTATATTTTTACATGCAAATATATTTTTTGTCATAAAAACTCCGAGACATGATTGCTTTCTTGGAATTTATCAGAGCTTTGTTATAAGAATTTTTTTGTGAACAAAAATAGATCGCTCCTCGCGCTGCATGTGACCCTCGTGCATACAATAAACCAAAATCATTATTCGTACAACGTGGATAGTGCTACCAAATCACTTGCTAAGAAAGTCTTAAGTGAGAGCAAAAGTGTACTAATTTTAAAACTGAAAAATTGTTAATCTGGGCGGAATTCAGCCAAGGGTTGTATGTCACTAGTCTGCGAAATAACTTGCTTCGTGAATCTATGGTGAATTTATATTTATTGCACAAAATTTTAGCCTTTGTTTAAATGAGCTGTAGTTTTGTAAATGGTTGTAGACCAGCGAACGCCACAGCTTCCACTTTTTATCTAAGAAACACGCACACTAAACTAATACAATCGTATATTAGGAGTTGACAACATGCTACTGTAATATTATATATTATTATTTTATTTATTTTGTAGAAAATAACAAATAAGCAGAGGAGCTTTGTGTTATCTTCAATTAAGATTTTATGAATAAAAGCAAATAATTGAAAGCAGAGATTTGAGACCACCGATGACTACGACAACTGGACGAGTGGACATATTAAAATTGTAAATCGATAATCCAAATACATTGTATACTACATATTAGTAACGCACCAATACATTTCGATTTTTTATCTCGGCCTTCTAAGAGTTGAATCTGTCACTCCACTTGGTCCTAAATTTTCTCTTTTTAATTACTCGAACGCCATTCTATCTCAGTCTCGATATTTTCGGTATTTGATTTGATTATGAAACTATGCGTCATATTTTTAATCCGAATGAAAAACAAGAGTAGAAATCAATATACGAAAGTATTTTCTAAGATGTGAAGCAAATTTTTGCTCTTGACCTAAAAAATTATATTTAAAGATGCATTCTTAACAAACTAATAAGTTTATAAAAATATTTAATATTTAAAACAAACAAACAATACACATAAACATAATATATTTAACGGTTATACACTTATGTACATACATACAAACCTATTTTAGATACATGGTAAAAATTATATATTATATGTATTATAATATTTGCAATCTGTTTGATGTCGGTTTTTCTCTCGATATGAACCCTGCATGTACTAAAACGTTGTATATTTCTCTTCTTGGAATTTTCTCAGCATCTCTGGTGTATACCTTAAAATAAATACATATACATGATAAAAATATTACAGATCACAGTATTGAATAATGTGATTTACCGGTCTCTCTCCAGGTCCCAATCTGCTGGAATAGGCCAAGAATCTTGCAGTCCTAGAATCTTGATAGAAAGGATTCCTTAGATGGGAAGGCAGTAAGGATTCTTGTTGAGCATTTTTCAATACTGCAGAATGAGGAGCTGGAGGACCCTGGTCAAAATTTCGAAACTGTGGTGCAGCATCGCTCTTCAAGGTAAGTAAAGCAATAACTACGAAGAATTTCACTGCAAACATCGTTAAAATATGCATTTAGTATTGAGCGCAAGGATTATGTTTACATTCTAAATATAAAACTGAATCAAAATTATGTTTATAAGATGAATTAATTTTGGTTCACATGTGTTTCATCCTTTACTACTATTTTTACATGTGACGGTTATGACATCGAAACAAAGGGTTCTGTTCCTGGTCATTTTTATTTTAAATCTCAGGTAATTCCTATTAATTCTAAATAGTTCGCAAGATGTTGTTGATCGGAATATTGTTGACAAAATTTTACCACTCTACGTGTCAAAGAATAACCGACATGCCGCAGATAAGATTTCTTTTGAACCTCAGCAACATCATTTCGAAGCTACAAAAAAATATTTTAAGGAAACAACATAATACATTTTGAACAAAACATGTTTTTACCAAATATCTATAGACTTTTTTATGGATATAATTTTGTCAACGGTAAAACCAACCAATAAAAAATTATAAATTAGCTAATAAATAACAATAAAACGATTTTAAATTGTTGTGATCAACAAATGTGTTGATAATAGCCGTCCTCTCAGTTTTCTTGTTGACTATGCGATTATTGTTTTGTTTTTGCGATACCTTGACAACGCTAGTAGTTAATTAAAAATAATCGAGTATTAAATTTAAACTTACTAAAAGGCAGTCGCAATTGACAAAGCAGAGTGATGACATAAACTATGATCCAAAAATATTTTGGTTGTAATAACATTTTTTTGCTATCAAACTGTTTGAACACAATAATGATTTACCGTTCCTTGACTTTCTTGTCTATATCACGCAGCTGTTTACTTACTGACAAAGTAAACACATGCGTTAATTTTTTTCAGGATTAAGTTTTTTTTGTCCATTGTAAAAAAATACACGATATTTTTCACATATAGCAGAACATTGATCTACCAAATTATTACTAGCTATAGGTTAAATAAATCTTAAAATATTCATACACAATACTACAAACTAACAATATTATAACAATACAACTATTATATTCAACTACAATTTGACCTAATTTTTTTGCACAAATATCAATTCCAAAAAAATACTATCCTTGACCTTAAGCATTTTTCATAATGAATTTATTTGTTATTATTTATTATTATTTTTATATCCATAACAAGTATCGTTTCAAATTTAGAATGTTACTTGTATGAAAAAAATATTATAGATTCCGTGGGATCCATAATTTTGAGTTTAGTGGTAAATGAGGTTCAAAAGGTTAGCGACCGCTGGTCTAAATGGTATTTAAACTTTAGGTCTCCCAGGTATTAGTTATCAAATTATACATTTAAATTACACAATTGACCCTTTATGTATGTATATATTTTGAAGTAAAAAAATAAAGTTTTTCATTGTTGTTATGAATGATCATTATATGCACATGTATATAATTAGCCAACGATTATGGATGAAGATGAACAATGTGGAATGTGAATAGCAAAACGATTACACAAAACATTGAAGAATAGTCGCTAGGAACGTTGCCCTTTCTAATTGTGTTTTGATTATCCATAATGACGGTCGTTCAATTATTCCAAGGAAATCCTCAATAACTTTTTTCATTCGAACTTGGCGTTACTCAACTTCTTTGTCGTAAAAGTTATTGTTCCTCTGGCGTGTGCGGTAGTTTATTTATGTGAGATTATGTAATTGTTAGACTTTTGTGTGCGGCAGCGAAAGGGTTATGCTAGGATTATTAAAATTAATTTATAGGCAAGAGCGGTAGTAGGTTGTGTTGGTTCTACGAAAGTTACCGATCTGCTTTCACTATTGCAACTTCTTCCTAGATCTTGTGTTATGCTATGGAGTGAATATAGTGCATCGTAGAATTCAATATCACACACTATATATCATCATTATTGCATCAGTATTCAAGCACTCCAATTGTTTAAAATTTAATGGTAATGGTAACTTCACAATCTCTGTGTATTTGAAGAATGAACAGTCTACTTTATATTTATATACCTGTTTAATTAATGTTTATGTATTCTATAATTGCCTAATATTTATTAGCAATCAACATTGCTATGCAATTGTATAATATTCCCTTTCTAGTATTAGATATTTTATTTACACTCATATTTATATATATTTGATATACACACACACACACTAAATGTTTGATTATACTAATAAATATCTAAAAAATGATAGTAGCACACATCTCAAATAAATGTGGACAATCCCATATATTTTTTTTAGCTTCAATAAAAACTTGGTTATGTCTGGCAAGCTAGAGTTATCGAGCAGCGATGTTTTTACCGCATTGGTTTAGAATCAGGGACGCAATCGCAACTCTCTAAGGTACTCTATAGTCCGCAACCTCGCCACTTAACGCACTTTAATATAGAACAGGACGCAATTTATCAACATTTTATAATGTATAACGAAGCCGAGCATACTTGACACCGTTAGTTTTAAAAAAATATTATGGTAAACAAATGTTTCAGCTCCTCATAGCTATCGCCGAAAACATTGTGTTTGGCAAGCTCGTTGAGAAGCTGGATGACTCGTGCAGGATGAGCGTTCTCAAGCACTGAATAAAGGACGCGATCGTGACTCTAATACAGTGGTTTCTAAAGTGCAGCTCAATGGGTAAGCATGTCAATACTTGGGTGTGCACCAACGATAAAAAACGATAAATTGATTTGTATATACATATGTTCATAGAAAAGTTGATGGCTAATATTTGAGATAAATATATGTATGTTCCGTATTAAGGGGTATTCACTATGTTAGTGCGTTGCTCTGATGAGCATTAACGGATTGTCGACACCGCCTCTTAACAAAAAACGCTTCGCTGAGAATGCACTGAATTAAATAATAATTAATATTTGACATTTAAATAATAATTAATATAAACCATATTCAAGGAAACTACGATTTAACGTATCGTACAGAACACAAGTCACCAACATATTATTAAAGTGACAAGCGCTCCGCATGACAATTAAGAGCATATTTGACGCAAACTTTGGCAATGCACTTGAAAATTTTAATACGAGAATCTTTTTTAGATTTTTGCAAATTGCCCCGAATATATATATTTTATATTATATTTTTTTGTAGCATTTTTTTCAACTGCCGTATCCATCACAATGGTGCTATAAGTTTCAAGATCATACATGTTTATAAAGTATTCTAGAGAAAGCTCAACAAGCTTAAAAGTAAAAGTAATAAATATAATGGCTATATTAACCTAACTGAAAATACAAATATAATATTATAACCAAGAAATCAGAATAGAGGTTATGTATTATATATATATATATATATATATATATATATATATATATATATATATATATATATATATATATATATATATATATATATATATATATATATATATAGATATATATATATATATATGTATATATATATATATATATACATATGTGTATTGACTCATATATTCAATTTGAACGATATGAAAAAATGTGACAAATGAAATATTTATTTTGTTAATGTGTTAGTTATTTATTGTAATAATAAAAAAATGGTTCACGTCTAATAATTAGGAATTACTAGGTAAGATTTTCAAGGATTGTTACTCAATTTATCTTAATAAAAAATATATACTATAGCTATATATATATTTATATATTCACAACACAGTTGACACAATTAATGAATAATCAATTACGCAATGAAATATTTTAAAATCTCACTTTTTAATAATAGTCTTCGATCGAAATGCGACTATGAGCAAGTGTTTCGGTTTCAGACTGATGAGGCCTTCGATAGAAAGATGATGCCCCACTCTTAGGCTTATGTCCACCACCATCAACATTGGAATAAAATTGCATAAGGCCTTTGAACAATTCACACACTGATAACGGACAGGTTGTGTCTTTTTCCGGAATCTGTTTTCTACTTCAACTGTTTTTGCTTTAAAAGTTTAAACAAATTATTGTATATACTGTATTCTATGATTATAATACGAAATACATATATTCTTATAAATCTAGATATTTTCCAAAACGATTTATTAAAATTTCAGTTTCATTTTAGATTTAACTGCGATTTTATTTTTGAAAACTTTCGACTAAATAATTGTTTTCATGATAAATTATAGTCAAAATATATCTCATCAGAAGCTGTATTTTAGATTAAACATTACAATTATACATTTGTAAAGAGGAAAAAATATTCATGAGCTTAGATAAAAAAAATATTGACAGATTTAATTTTAAACCTAATGTATTTTTTTTAATATTAATATTGACCCCTTTTAAGTAGTCCCTATCAGATACATATAATACACTTATACCAGCGTTTTTTTTAATGTACTTTTGACCTGCGATAAAATAAAAAAGCATGGGATCCTATTTAGTGCTGCAACTGCGGCATCATAACGGTGTCGTTTTTGTCCAAGTGTGTTATTGCAGCGCATAATCTAAGAGTTGTTTGTCCACAAATCTAGACGAACTGATGGTAATATTTCGTAGTGGACTATACTTAAGAGAACATTGACATTCAATCAAACTCGACGCGCTTTTTATGTGCTTGGTTCTTTAGGGCATTTAAAAAAATACGTAAAAATACAAGCTTAGCCACTTGAAATTTAAATTATGTTAATTCTTATCAAAGTTAAGGTTTATGAATACCTGAATATTTTAAATACAGTGAATTTTTCTAAAATATTTAAAAAATAATATCATTATTTAATGCCTATATCAGATATAAATTATCTTTTACATTTAGTCTTGGTGATTCAACAGCCAAACAAGCTAGAATTTCCGCAAACGATTTTATTTTTATAAATTTCTCCATCGAAGAATTATATTCAATTTTAATTGTACTACTACACTCTATTTAAGTGTCTTTTTATTCCACTATACACAAAATTTTCACTGATCACTTCCTCATTTCTACATTTTTTACATTGCTTCCGGACTTGTGAGTAACTTTCATTATGAGCTAAAAATAAAAACTAAAGTTTTAGGCAAAATCTTACTTATAAATGCTGACTAAAATAATATCACAAATAAATACAGAGTACAGTAATATATGTAAGCAACTACTAAAACTAAGTTAAAATTATTACAGTTTAAATCGGTTTATAACTCATAAGTTTTTGAATGATGTTATTGAGTTTTAAATAAAATATTGAAAGCTAATCTGCGACTAACTAAATGTTTTTAACCCTTTCTGTGCCTTAAGCGTGTTAATGCGCTCTATATGTCTGGACGCATGAGGCCGGCCATACAAGATGAGCGATTGAACGCGCTTATTTTACTATTATCAAGAGTTTTTTGAGGCGTAAAATGTTTTAATATCTTAAGATATTTGGACGAAATAAATTGCAATTATTATCGATATTAGAGAGATTTAAATCAAAGATTTTTTTACCGATCAATTAGAGTCGCTGTTCAGGTTTCTGTTTTGCTGGCTCTTTCTAATACTAACGAGAATAATAAATTACAGTTGTAACTAACGTTTGGCATGTATTATAAGTTATTTTATATTTCACTATTTTTTTAATTAAATTAGTTTTATTTTTTATGAGCTAAAATGAGATAAAAACAATAAGCAAAAGTTGTCACATAGACAACTTTTGCTTATTGTTTTTATTTTTTATTTATTTTTTTCTAAAACTAATGTGACAATCCTGTCATTATGGTTTTTTTTGTCTGCATAAAATTTGCGTATATCTATTTTTGCTTAAATATGTAAATATTTTTTTACGATTTTTTTCGTTATTATTTTTTTACTAGCTATGTGACAACCCTGACATTTTGTTTTTATACATCTGTTAAATGAACTTATATATATATAATATATATATAGTTTTTGCAATATTTTTTAATTATTTTATTTTTATGTTTTGTAATGTGACAACTTGCTTGGGAGGGTAAAAATATTGTGTTTTCTGGGTAAATGCCATATGGTATTTTTATACTATCGTTATATATTCGAAAAAATGTTTCAATGGATTTTGTTTTTGATAGGCTTGTAGTGTACGGCCGTACTAATAGTTTGCGGCGTTTAAAAGGTTAAGAACCTGCCTTTATCAACAATATTTTAACTAGGGATTAAATGCAAAATATTTTTAATTTTATCTTTAATTAAAATATAAATTGCCCTGGACTCAGGAATATCCGGAAATCGTATTTTGACCAGTCGAGGCAGTAACCCTTGTCGTAATTTACGTTTTTATCGTATTTTTCGGTGTGATTTTTATGTTTAATTTATGATTGGGAAAAACTGATTTAGAAAAAAATTTAATAAAGCTTCTAGTTTAACTTGCATTTAATCTTAATAAAATCAAATCTTTACCCACAATTTTAATAATATAATTAGTAAATAAAAATAATAAGTAACGACTCAGTAAAACACCCTACGTGACTAAATAAAGTTTTACGCGCTATTATTTAGCGAAAAAACTAAATTTATCATCTAAATGAAAAGCTTAGGAAAAAATGTCAATAATCCCATACTTAATTAAAGTGAAATAATATTAAATAGAATCAAATATTATTTTTGTAATGTAACCCATACCGCTCTCGCTAATGAAATTTATGGTGTGCTCAATCAATGTTTTTTTATATGAAACAAGACTGCATGGTGCAATACTGTCTTCTGGACAATGAATGGTCTCGCATCTCGGTCCAGGGGATGGTTTGGGGTCATTGATTGCGTTGTAAATAACGTTTGAGCTGAAGAAGAACGATTCATACTCTGTACGGATATTTTTAGCGATAGCTATGAGGAGTTAGAAATAAATATGTTAAATGGTGCTTATACGTAACCGTGTTTTTTAATATATTTAATAATATAATTTAACATTTCGTGTGAATGTTGCAGAAAATTTTGAAAGAATTATGTTTAACATAAAACCGTCAACCACATAAGCATTTCCTTTCTTCTATATAGAATTACCAGTAATTCCAATGTAAATGTATCCGCTATTGAGATTTTTGTTACGAATGCGACCTGCACGATCAAAGACCAAGCGATTTGATGCCAGAACCTGCATTGGACATAATCGATTTTGCAACTTAAAATGAGAGGTCATCACGAAGTACAGTGCATTAACTGCGCCGACACGTCGGGTTACACAAACAGAAACAATAACAATAAAACGGTCGAAAGAATCTTGACCCTGTTACGTGACTTTGCGACTATAAGGTGGCAAAGTCACGTAACACTTGGATTGATATGGAC
The DNA here is from genome assembly GCF_051122295.1 of Plectrocnemia conspersa. Lineage (NCBI taxonomy): Eukaryota > Metazoa > Arthropoda > Insecta > Trichoptera > Polycentropodidae > Plectrocnemia > Plectrocnemia conspersa. The sequence continues at coordinate 3,729,580 of NW_028277173.1, forward strand.
TTGTGCGGATTTCGCTTCTGGTGTTCAAACCGGTCGGATTCCAACATCCTTATAGTTAGTGTTTCTGCTCAATAATATCTCGTTATTCGAGTATTTTGCTGAAAATATTTCTGTAAATAATTTTAATATTTAAATACAAATATTTTATCTAAAATATAAATATTGTAGTAAAAAACAAATGTGAGTCAGATGTTGCAATCGTAGCGAAACAATTATAAGCATTTGAAAGATTGTATTAGTATACAAAAAATCTCTAACTAGAAGAAGTATATTATGAAAAGAAGTACAAAAACAAAATGAGTAATCGCTGAGTAGTTTTGATTGCAAGACGGAACAATAATGTAATAAGACAATGATTGAACGATTTTTGAGAATAAAAAGATCAATCAATAAGATGCTAACTGATTTGAATATAGACCAGTGCTACTTAACCGTTTTAGGTCTGCTTATATAGGAGGAAATTAGATAATTTAAGGCTTATAGATAATTTTTATAAATTGCAAATAATTTTTCATTAAATAGTTTTAAGTCATTTTCTATATATAATTAATAAATAAAAATATTAACTCTAAATAATAATTTTGCGTTTAATTTTGGAAACAATTTATACAACTGAAATCAGATTCTATTAAATAGGAAATAGTGAATATCTAAAATCAAAAAATAAATGAGCTATTGTACTCTTGATAAAAAAATTGTGCTATGCTTAAAGTTATTTTGGCTGCTATGTTTTTCTATAGCTCTCGTGCGCTTCTTGCACAGAAACACCAAGGTTATCAGCAAATGATCTTCAATATCATTATGAAACTATTTCATATAATTCATTTACAAAAGTATTCTATTATCTTTCAATCTACAACTAACTACCGCTGAATCATAACGTCCAATATTGATAGCTGTATGCTCGACTTTCCTAAGAAACTATTAAAAACATATTCCACTTGACCATATATTAGCTAGTGCATATAATGGAACTTAAATAATTGGTAGATATCGATCTTACAAAAAAAAGTGACTTACCAAGTTAGTTAGTTGTTTGTGTTCATCGTATGTGCATGTGTCTGCCGTGCAATTAGCCAAGATTGTGGTAACCAACCCCTTTGGAGGTGAAAACCGGCAGATATTTGCGCGTAAGTAGCACAATTTAATAAATAGTATAAATAGATTGATTAATATAATATATAAATAGTATAAGATAGAAATAATTAGTATTGTTACATAAAAAAAATGGCCGATAGCGGCGTGAATATAGCGGGCGTAATTACGCCAGAAAACAGAATAAAAGAAATGGATGAATTAAAAACAAAATTAAATGTATTATTATCAAATGGTAATATACTATCAAAAGAAAAAAAAACCATTATAACTAATACATTTGATATTATGTATAAACATTTATTAGATGTGTTAAAAACTAATAGGGACGATGTAAATAATAAAAATGAAAATAATAACTCAATATTTGAGTTATTAAATGAAGTTAGAAAAGATGTTTATAATATAAAGGATAAACTAAATTTAAATAACAACATTATTAAAAATAAAATGCAAAAGAAACATTATTCGGAAATCGTAAAAAAAGGAAAAGATATTGCGATAATTATACCTAAAAATTTGCAAAATATAGAGCAGACAAAAAAGGATTGCAAAAATTTAATTAAACCAACAGAATTAGAAGTTGGAATACAAAATATAAGACCAATAAGCAAAGGAGGTATAATAATTACATGTGATAGTAAAGAAGATGCATCGAAAATTACGACAGATGCAGTAAAAAAACTAGGAGATAAATATAATATAAAAGTAGGAAATTTAAAGAAACCAAAAATAAAAATAATTGGAATTTCTGAAGAATTAAAATATGATCAACTAAAAAAGTGTATAATGAAACAAAACACATGTGTAGAAGAAAACAAATGTTATTTAGAAGTAAAACATATTAAAAAAAACAAATTTAATAAGTATGATGCTATTATTGAAGTAGATGTTACTACATTTAAAAATATAATGGATGTAGGCAAATTAAATATTGAATGGGATAGGTGTAAAGTATATGAAGACATATTCATATACCGTTGTTATAACTGTTATGGTTATAATCACAAAGCCAGTGAATGTAAAAATAAAAAAAATTGTATAAAATGTGGTTCGGAAGAACATTTAATAAATCAATGCAACAAAAAAGAAAACTGTGTGAATTGCTGTAGAGCAAATAAATTACTAAATCTTAATTTGAATGTGGAACACAACTCCATGGATAGAAATTGTTCAATTTATAAAAGATACGAGCAAAATTACTATAATAAAATACAATATAATATAGTATAGCAATTAAAAAAATCAAGTTCATATGGGAAACAAGAATCAGTAACTGGGATATTAATCAATGCACAAGGTTATTTAAAACATAAAGAGGAAATAGAATTAATTACTGAAAAGGAATATCCAATATTTTTAGGGTTAACTGAAACCCATATCACAAATGACATTGAAGAATTTGAACTAAATATTGGCAATTATAATATAATTAGATGTGATTCTAATTCCAGACATACAGGAGGTGTTATACTGTATATTAGAAATGATATAAAATTCAATACTATATTTAAAAATAATCAAGATAAGACATACTGGTCTATCACAGTTAAGATTTTTATTGAAAAAATTCCCATAATATTATGTATAGCATACAGATCTCCAAATAGTAATCCGAATATATTCATAGAATTTATAAATAATATTGCAGAATGGAGTTTTGATCAAATTTTGGATACTGTTTTAATTGGAGATTGGAATTTTAATTGGAACAAATGTGAAGATTTTTACACAGCAAAATTAGAAAAAATATCAAATATATTTGGTTTAAGACAATGTGTCAAAGAAAATACAAGGACTAATAATAGATCGAGCACATTAATAGATTTAGTATTTACCAACAACAAAAAAATTTATTGTGAAGTAAAATCAACTCCAAGAATAACTGACCATTCAATTGTATATATTTATATAGAAAAACATAATGAACTTAAGTTTAAAAAAACAAAAAAAATTGATATAATTAAAAAAATTAATTTTAATAAATTAAGATTAGAATTACAAAAATGTGACTGGAATGTAGATAATATGGATGTTAATAGGATATGGAACAAAATTTATAAGAATATAGTAGATTGTAAAACAAAAAGTCAATATAATTTTAAAAAGGAATATCGTTACAACCCAAAACCGTGGTTTAATGATGATGTTAAAAATGCTATAAAGAAAAGAGATGAGTCATACAAAATTTTTCAAATATTAAAAACAGAACAAATAGAATATAAAGTCTTTAATGAAAAATGGAAAACATACACACAATGTAGAAATATGGCAGTCAAAGTATTAAGAATGGCTAAAAAGAAATGGTATGAAAAATTGATAGATGAAATACAAAATGATCCAAATAAGATGTGGAAATCAATAAAACAATTAATTAATCCAACTCAGAAAAACGACATAATAAAAATGGAAATTAATGGAAATATATATCAAGATCCTTATATAATGGCAGAAAAGATGAATACATATTACATTGAGAGCATAGAAGAAATTGTAAATTCAATACCAAGGATTAGTAATTTAGTACAATATAATAATAAAACATTAATTGTAAAATTTAGTAAATTTAAATCAGTATCATTAGATGAAATTCATAACATAATATGTAAATTTAAAAAAGGAACTAGTACTGATGAACTAGATATAAATATAATTAAAGAAACATGGGAAATAATAGGAACTAAATTAAATTATTTAATAAATAAAGCACTCTCATTAGGAGAAATGCCTGAAAATTTAAAGATTGCTACTATTGTACCTATACCTAAAATAAAAAATAGTAAAAAAGTTGAAGAAATGAGACCAATCAACATGCTACCGTGTATAGAAAAAATAATAGAAGAAGTAGTAATCAAACAATTAAAGGAATTTATTACTTCTCAAAACATAATATGTGAACAACAATCGGGATTCAGAGAAAAGCATTCCACTGAAACTGCATTACAAGTAGTGATAAATGATTGGCTGTTGGCTAAGGATACAAACAAAATCATTGGAGCAGTTTTCTTGGATTTCAAGAGAGCCTTCGAAACAATAGACAGAGAAATAATGTTGAAGAAATTGGAGAGTATAGGTATAAGTGATATAGTTTTGAGATGGTTTAATAATTACTTATATAAAAGAAAACAAAAAGTTAAGATAAATAATGTATGTTCTGAAGAGAGGTTAGTGTATTATGGAGTACCACAAGGGTCTAAATTGGGACCATTGTTGTTTGTTTTATATATAAATGATATAGTTAATAACGTAAGAAAATGTAAAGTTCATCTATTTGCGGATGACACATTGATCTATTGCATGGGTGATAACATTGAAGAAGTTGTGAGTAATTTGAATGATGAATTAGGTGTGTTAGAGATATGGTTAAAGAATAATGTACTTAAATTAAATGAGAATAAAACTAAATGTATGTTTATTAATTATAAAAATGTGTTAGATGATAGTACCAAAATAGTAATAAATAACTCTAATATAGAAATAGTGGATAATATAAAATATTTAGGAGTAATTGTTGATACAAAATTAAACTTTAAAGAACATTGTAATTACATATTAAAAAAAATTAGTAGAAAAATAGGTTTATTATCTAGATTAAGAAATATATTAAGTATAAATACAAAAAAATTAATTTACAATAGTATAATATTGCCCCATTTTAATTATTGTGCAACACTATTAAATATGTTGAATAAATTAGATAAACAAATGTTGCAAAAATTACAAAATAGGGCAATGAGAGTAATCTTAAATAAAAATAGATTAACTAATTGTAAAAGTATGATTGATAGATTAGAATGGTTGAATGTTCAAGAAATATTGAGTATGAATGTTTTAGTATTTATATATAAGTTAGAAAATAATATGTTACCACACTATTTTAATAAGTATTTAATAAGAAATAAAGATGTACATAAATATAATACTAGAAATAGAGAAAATTTAAAGATAATTAAGTATAAGAAAACGAGTACGGCTAGGGGAATTATGTACGGAGGTTTTAATTTATATAATAGTCTTCCAAGAGAAATCCGAAACAGCAAAAATATAACGGGTTTTATAAATGGAATAAAAAAACACCTTCGTACATATAGAAATAAAATATTATAATATTAAGTCTTTATTATTGTATATTTTTTCTTTCTGTTATGTATTTTTTATATATTTTTATATATGTTTACTAAATTTGTTAGATGTAAAGATTAGCTATTAAGCTAAATAAATTAATAAAATAAAATAAAATAAACAAGTGGTTGTTGCATAGTTACAGTGAAGTTATATTTTCAGCGAATACATTTTCACCAGTAGATATACATACATATATATTTTTACTAGCGAAAATATAATATAACTATGCGCTGATAAAATTTTATGTTGCTCTAAAAAGTCTATGAAACTCAACACTTGACAGTTGCGAAACGTCCATTTTTTGTTCAAACCCAAACCCAAATCACACAATAATAATAAGTTATAAAACCATAGTAGGTTTTAGAACTTTCATCAGGTAAATTTAAAAGTTGGGTTTGTATTTGAAAAGCAAATAGACGTTTCGCTAGAGTGAAAATTAATTGCACTATAAATTTATTTGTTTTCATTATAAATTTAATATTTCGCACCATAAATGTAATAGTTTCGACTATAAATTTGATACTTTGCACTATAAATTGAATACACTGCACTATAAATGTAAAACTTTTGTATAGGAACGACATTTCAGCTTTTTCCATAAGAGGGCAAGAATTAGCCAAAATCAGTATGTGGTATTTTTATTAATATTTTGATTGCATTATGTATTTTTCTTGCCGAATTCAAGTTGGAGGGGGCATATGCCTACACCTACCCCTCCCCTCCTCAAATGACATCCCTGGCCAAAAAGTATATAAAATTTTATATTTTTTATAAACAAACCTATCTAATACAGGAACGTAATTTCAGATTTTTCTAGGAGAGGGGACAAAAGTCTGTGGTCGATTTTTTAATATTACGATCCCATAAAATTCACAGCATGTATTTAATTAATTTTTATAAATTCAAGGGGGGGTAAATACCCCCCCTGCCCCCCCCCCCCCAAATTACCTTTTTGACCAATAAGTAATAACAATTTTATGTTTTTTATAAGTAAATCAGGAACAAACCTGTCTAATACATAGATATCATTTCAGCTATTTTCAAGAGGGGGATAAATTGGCTAATTTGTGATCATTTTCTTAATATTTATTTTATCATTACGATTTATAGTATTTCATTTAATGCATTTTTCTGGCTGAATTCAAAGGAAGAAAAATGTCTACCTCCGCCTCCCCAATACTCCCCTTAAATAGATTTTTTGCAGATTTTATTCATGGGGTGTTCACTATTTAGATAAACGCTCGCTCGCTCGTTGCCGCATGTTTGCATCTGTAGCAAACTGTTGTTGTCCGCTTTTGTAGCCGTTAGGGCCAAATCAACAATATGTCGCTACATAACTATTAGTTTTAAAGCGTGCTTATTCTAAACAAATACGAAAAAACATTATTGCAAAAGAAAAAACAGATCTCTTAACAACGATTTGTTAGAATATGTGTTTCTTTGTTCAAAAAAATTAAATAAAAAATGGTTGTCAGAAGATCTGCACAACCCAAATATCCCATTGATTACCCTAAAGGGGAGTAGCGTCTGGTACTATTTTTTTAGAACTACTTAGAACTGTTGGAAAGCATCCGTTTTATAGTGGAAATACTGTCACTTCAGCGTGCGTTCTACCTTTACATCGAAACGTCCATTTTCTGTTCAAACCAAAACCTAACATCATATACGCCTCTTAAATTTGACCAGAAAAATGCATTTAATTAAAAATACTATGATTCTTAATGAAATTGAAATATTAAAAAAATTCCCACAGACATTTCAATATTACATACCGGGTTTTTGCCCCCCCCCCCTCTCCCCCTATGAAAATAATTGAAATGACGTACTTGTATTAGACAGCTTAACTCCAAGTGTGCTTATTCAAAAAAAACATAAAATTGTATAAACTTTATGACCAGAAATATTATTGTGAGGGGGGGATCAGGCGGGGTCATTTTTTCAAATTTATGTTGAACTACATTTATATTAAGCAATTCAATTTATAGTGCAATTATATATTTCCTATTTTGCAATTGTGCAATTTAGTTTCAACTACAGTTTAGAGCAGCATATAATTTCAATAGCCCTGATCAGTTGGGTTATTTTAAAAAAATAGATGTGGTACAACACATCAGCTGTTAAGGCCTAATTTTTTCATAAAAAAATATACATAATGAAAAAACAAAAACAAAAGATTGTTATTATTAATATTCAAATTTTCCACGCGTGTTTCGACGAATACATTATTTATTAGTGTCAAACGGTTATTATAATATTATACAGAGCTTAATAACAATACTGTCTCAACACTAATGGGTCTACCAACTGCGAGTAACGGACTGAGAACAAATCAATACCATCTGACGGATGGTAAAAAATTCGGATAGCAGTGCTTATTGGGTAGTTGATTAATATTTATGTTCTTGCATGCAGTATTTTTAACAATTCTTGGGAACACAAGCTCTGTTGTTTATGTGGCACGCAAAACCGGATTATGTGCTTTCTTAAGTCGTTGACGTGACTCGAGGTAATCATATCCCAGCATACCTTATAGGAATTTTGTTAAAAAAAAAAAAATTATATATTCTCATATACAGGTATATTAAAAAAACTTATATGGACATTCATAACAAAAGTGAGAAGTTTGTATGTTTTTTTTATTTGAGTGGTTATTATGCAACTATGGTTGTTCCACCATTTATATTATATATTTCTAAAGCAAATAATTATTGTTTTCGTGGTTTTAAATGTCATTGTTAAGACACTACAAAACTAATAACATGAACATTATTTTATAAAACCTAAGTCAGTGAGATTTAATAGTTTTGTTAAGTAATTAATATATGTATCAGGTGTCAATGTCTAGTAAGTAGTTCAATTTGGAATAGTCAAAGTTTTTAAAGAGCTTTTAGCTCGCTGCTCAAATAAGTATGTGTGTGTAGATCAAATTCTTGCACTATTTTAATATGTTTTTTACGAGTGGTTTTAACCAATGGTGAACCAGTTTATCTCGACCAATTCTCTGCCCCCTAATGTGTAACCGTACCAATTCATAAATAAGTATTATATATTTGCTTTACATAAGCTTTGAGTAAGTCTCTGTCTTGAACATGACAATGCAATGGAATCTCCTAATCACGCGTGAGAATTAACATATGAGCATAATATTATTTTTCGGTTGTGATAAACGGTTATAAAAATATGGATCATTAATGTTAATTTATATAAATTTATTTATTAATTAATTAAAATATATATTTCTAAAGTTGTAAAGCCTTAACCATAAAAATACTACTCAAAGCTTTTTGTACAACAAACTGAAGCGATATGATAAAATATTCATAGAGCAAACGGAAGTAATACCATTTCAAACATCCGGTAAAATACTTTTAATAAATATTATATTGATTAATATAACAGTGTACTTCTAGCAACCACACAAAATATACGTTGCAATAAAACCTTCTACATATTGAAATAAAAAATGTCAAAATCAAAAGTAGTTCCAACGAACACCAAGAACGAAAAGTCTAATTCATGGAAGTTTTTACTATCGGATGCATGGGTAAAAATCAAGGATATAATATTGTACAAATCAGTCAAGCAAATCAAAGAGTATTTCGAAAGTTCTTCGATTAACTGCTATCAATACATCGTTGATTTCACAATGAAAAAATGGGAAAGGTCCAGTTACTAAATAAAATGATTTTAATTGCCATTCTTGCGAAGAATTTCAAATAACTTTTTTTGTAGATGGATGTGGAGATTCGTTCATGCTTGTGCTTTAGGATCAGCTATCTGGGTAATGTGGGTAGCTGGAGGAGACGCCATTCTTACTCCTGTAGCATTATCTCGAACTCCCACAGAAGCACCATTGAATAGCGTACCTTATCCCAGCGTTACACTCTGTTCATTGAATAGGATCAGTAAAAACAGAACAATCGCTTTAGCGAATCGTGTGTAAGTGTTTTTTAAAATTCTTTTAAAAACTCATCTTTCTACAATTTTTTATTATAATTTCAGGATCGAATCTAAATTTTTAAACTATACAGTCGACGAAGTGGTTTATCTGATGGGTTTTCTAGGATTTGTATACGATATGGAATTACCCAATGCTGACCAATTGGAAAATCTGCATTCGATTTTAGAACCTTACGATTTAAACGCATTGATGAAACATGTATAACACAAATTAAAAATAATATACTACACATTATGGTTTCTAACTCTCTTTGGTTTTAGTTAACACCAACATGCGAAGAGATGTTGAGTAAATGTATTTGGAGGAACATTGTCGTTAACTGTACGGATATTTTTAAAATGCGCAAATCGATGGATGGTTACTGTTGCGTTTTCAACCAAAGAAAATTGGGTGATGATTTCATAAAGTAAGCAGTGTCGCCAATCTTTTTATGCCTTTTATATATTTAATCTTTCAAGTATCTGAAAACTGTAATATTATAGTAAAAATATTATCATTTAGGAACACCACCAGTAAAGCTAACGACTCAATGATCATGGCAATGCCAGGACAAGATCGTGGTTTATCTATATTATTGGATCCACATTTGGAAGACTACCATTTCACGAAGTTGCCTCACCAAGGCATTAAAGTATATTTTCTTGGCATTCAATACATATTTTCAGATTTATTAGATCGCAAATCATTTTAGATATTAATATGCAGTCCTTCAGACTTTCCTGATATACCCAGCGGAGGATGTCTTCAGGCTATCGTAATACCTAGTACAGAACTATACATAAATCTAGACGCAGTTCTGGTAACTGGAACGGATGATGTTAGAAAACTGTCGGTTAACACTAGAGGTTGTCTTTTTGATACTGACAACACTTCCGTGGTAGACTCGCAAGGTGCTTGCATAGTCAGCTGTAGAGTGATGAGCATCAAGGCGGCTTGCAATTGCGTACCTTTCTTCCTTCCGCAGCAAAGTGACGATGTTACGTGCAACCTGAATGACAACATTTGCTTGCAAAGATGGAGTGGTATGTATTTCTACTAGTTATATAAATATTTTTAGTGGTCATGGAATGTTTCTACTGTGTTGTATTTGCTAAGAGAATTGGATGGAAGCATGGTCTGGCGAGGAATCTCTCCTTGAACCTGGTGAAGAAGCTGGATATATGCAAGCACCTCCTTGTTCTTATTGCCTCCCATCTTGTGATGAGGCTGTTTATAAAACGAGACAACATTCTTTAAATCTTCAACCTGAATCTGTGAATTCTCAATCGGACGCTGAGAAAACAGCACTTAAGTATTAAATTTAGTGTAAGCAAATTGAAGCAAATTGGATCAATATCTAAATGTTTTAGGAAAGGCATAGTGTTCAAAGATCATTGCGTCGTACATGTCTTCTTTTCGAGGGACTCGGTTGTTCATTTGGAGTACGGTATACTATCAAACTGGTGGGATCTTTTGAGTAAGTATTTTTTTATATTCATCAGCATATAAAGCAGGTTATTCAATATTTGTGATACAATTTTACATACAATACAATAAAATCCCCGCCCTCCGGTGATGTATACTAAGAGTACATATACAAATTAGTCATTAAAAATTAAAAATATTACTACTATACTCGGTGGCGTAGCTAGGGTATGTGCCGCCCAGGGCGATCATTAAAATTGCCCCACCCCCCCTTACATTTTTTGCAGGGTCATAAATCAGCATTTCTTAAAGTAATAAATTGGTTATTATTAAGCTCTTGTTATTCGTGGATTTATATATGTTTTAGTGAATTCAGGGTTAAGAACCACACTAGACGATCCCATCGCGAATATGCCGCCCCCAAGCAAGTGCCACCTGGGGCGGCCCGCCCCCTCCGCCCCCCCATAGCTACGCCACTGACTATACTCAATAATCTAATATTATAAACGGTGTAAAAATAAATTATCAAAATTAAATTTCAATTTTATTTCGGTCATGTTTGTTAATTTTGTATTTATTGTAATTATTTAATTTAATATGTAACTGCTTTATGTAAAAATCGTTAAAATACGGGGTTAATATTTTACTTTCTAAAGACATTTACATAATAAAATAACATGTACACTAAGTGTACATCATAGGAAGGCAGAGTTAACTACACTCAAACTCAGAAATCCTAGTCATCTTTTTCGTCAATATTCATAGGTGAAAATGAAATAATAATATTTGGCTTACATTCCTGTAGCTTAGCTTACAATTCAAGATGCAAACATACAATCTATAATCATACAATCGTCCACACTACCAAATATATTCTTAAAAAATTATAAAAATTGAAAATAAAATATTTTTTCTAATTAATGTTGATGTCAATATGTACACAACGGTTAACGGTTTCTCACCACTAGGATCAGATACTAAATTTAGCTTTGACCGTTTCTAGGTTTATGTAAATTATCAGACTTACCAACAATCTTACCACGTGTAAAAAGAGAATGATGATTTCAATAACCGTCCAAATCAGGGAAAGCAGAGAAGCGGTCAGACAAAATATTTTTTTGATCTCCTCCCATTTCTCTAAAAACCAACGGAGATTTCGGCTGCCGCTCGAATCAGCTTCAAATGGTCTTTATCTGACAATATATAAGCCGGAACGTCACAGTGAATCTTTTATATGTGATTCACATCACTTAATTTGAATATTAAAATTAGCATTTAAGTGATTATATTTTAAAGGGGCACTGTGTGGGCTGTAGAAGAGTCTATGTTTGATTTAGTAGATCTAGCTCTGCTGTTTACAGTACGCAGCATGAGTACAACAGGTGTATTTGTTGTTCAAGCGTATTATGGGAACAACCGCTGTTTGAAAACGTCGCAAAGAGCATCCCTAAAAACGATTTTACTGTGGATTTCTAATATTTGGGCAACTAAATCTATACTGAAAAAATAACTCGGTTGTTCTAGGACCTAGTTATTTTATTTTTAGCTCTAGAATTCCGCATGCCTATGTAAAACAGCATCCTTGCAAAATTGTATTGGTTTGGCAATTAAGTGAAAGAGATCAAGTCAACCGCAGAGCCATGGGTGCGGAAATTCTTGAACAGGTTTCCGCTTATGTTAATACATGTTTTTAAACATTGTCTATGAACTTAAACGGATTTGAAGAAAATATCAGACAATCAATCGATGGTATTTCCTCTAAGATCACCCAGAAAGTGATGGAGAAATTCTGAGAGCGTCTTAAGTAACGTTTTGCCAACGCCAGTTGTCCGATATGGTTTTAAAACACAAAAAATATATATAAATAGATAGCTTCATTTATTCTTATACCCCTTCAAAATTTGTAACATCTTTAAGCATGTTTAAATCGCAGACATAAATAGTAAATTTCATCAGCTTTTTCAACTTGAGATTTCTGACTTAAAACTACCATTGAGATCAGACGCTAAGCTAGCAACCTGTGAAGCTCGCACTAAATCGACACAGACGACGTAGCATGACCCTGGATCTTAAGAACTATCCGCTTCATATAGTCGAACATGTTTTTTTTATTAGATATATTTTTCAGCATACGTTTATGACGAAAAAGATGACTAGGATTTCTGAGTTTGAGTGTAGTTAACTCTGCCTTCCTATGATGTACACTTAGTGTACATGTTATTTTATTATGTGAATGTCTTTATAAAGTAAAATATTAACCCTCGTATATTACGATTTTTACATAAAGCACTTGCATATTAAATTAAATAATTACAGTAAATACAAAATTAACAAACGCGACCGAAATAAAATTGAAATTTAATTTTGACAATCTATTTTTACACCGTTTATAATATTAGATTATCGAGTATGGTAGTAATATTTTTAATTTTAAATGACTAGTTTGTATATGTACTCTTAGTATACATCACCGGAGGGCGGGGATTTTATTGTATTGTATGTAAAATTGTATCACAAATATTGAATTGTTGTATTTAACTTTCTCAAATAATATTAATTATTTATTATAGAACTTGATATTAAATTAGCAAAAGTAATTATTGCCGATTATTTTTTATTAAAACTGCTTTTTATTTTAACGAAAATATGTTAATACAAGCGATTTTTTAATATATAAATTTCGCATTCCAAAATAATGTTTTATTAAACACAAATAAGACTTATATTGAAAAATTGCTACACTATTATACACATATTTATATTTTTAAATGACTCATACACAATTTTAAGAACCATTAATCAAAATTAAATTAAATATATATTTTTAGGTAGCATGGGTGGACTTTGCGGCTTAGTTCTTGGTGCCAGTTTGATCAGCTTAGCAGAAATCATTTACTTCATCTTAGGAGGACCGGTGTCTAAATCTAAGCATCGCAGACAAGCAGAAATGAGGCAGTTGTATTGGGAAGAGCTGAAAAACTACAAAAGAAGATAAATAACTATAGATAATGCTTTGAGTTTGATCGATAGTAAAATATGACAATGAGCACCAAACAATGCACAATAGGCCATTAGGGTTTCAGTGATGAATAATTAATGAATTCTATTATTTAAGAATGTATATAAAGTTTGTAAAATATCAGAAAGTTGTATTTCAATGTTTTGATCCAAGCATAAAAATGATTCTTAAAACTGTTTATGACTTTATGATGAACACCTCCTTCCATGGTATAAAATTTTTAGTCGAAAAAGATAGACATTGGACTGAAAGGTATTTTTTTTTACTAATGAAAAATATCTAGTCATGTATTTAATTAATATTATATTATTTTTAGATTATTTTGGATCATCTGTATAATAATTTCTTGGTATGGATCTTCCCAATTAATGTTGGCTTCTTGGGATGCTTTTAGAAATCGTCCTATTTCATTCGTCGTCGAAACTACATATACCGACTGGGACACTGATTTTCCATCTGTAGCTGTTTGCGAAACTGAAAACAGCGATAAGATAGAACAAGCATCTGATATGTATTTTCTATTCTACTTTTTTAAATACATATTTTTAGAATAAAAATATTATATATAATATAATTTAGGTTATGGACCAGCAATCACGACTTCAATCTTGAAGAAGTACTAAAAGAACTAGCTTTTTATAAAGGAGTCAGTTACTATCTTCTTCAGTTTTGTGCAGCTTCTGATTCAGATGCTAACTGTCCTAAAAATAACTTCACCCGTTTTTCTGATCTGGTACGAAGCTCTTGCGATGACATGTTAAGCAACTGTACTTGGGGTGGTGAGATTTTCGAATGTTGCGAGTACTTCTCTCCCATGGATACAGAACTTGGTACTTGCTATGCTTTAAATTCTATACAGGGAAGGTACTACTTGTCTCAAACATAGTGAATCAGTAGAATGTCATATTAAAACCAAATAACGTATGTTCCAGAAATAAAATTTCTAATAAGCTACCGATGGTTAATAACAAGAAAACAGGACCTAGAACTTTGATGCTCAACGTGCATGTGCCAGCAAATGTGTGTATAATATTATTAATATAATACTTCATATGATATAAAGATCTTAAAATTATTTGTGGTGATCTAGATATACATCATAGGAGAAGAAGAAGTTCCAGCTGTTACTTCTATGACATCAGATATACTCAACGTCGCTGGACAAATACATTATAAGTAAGAAAGGTTCATAAAATTTTTAATATGGGATTTTTATTCATATACATTTTTTATAAAACGTAATTTATTTATTCATCATTAATCTTTCATTGCAACTTGACAGACGTTAGCTCAATATGCTATAGCGGTGTAAACACAATCAAGATCTACTAATTAAAGTCTTCAAATGTTTTCGCAAAGCATATGAAATGACTTATGTCAAACATACCAGTAAATTATAAATTTGGATTTTGCATCCTCCGTTCTTAAAATAATATATAAAGACATTTTAGGTCGAAAATATATCAACTACAAGAAACCCACTTATATAAATAATTGATTTTGTCATATTATTTAATTTGATATACAAAAAGTATGCCAAAGTATTAATCAATTAAACGTCAAAGTTGCTGCAAAATGAAGAAATTGTAAAAGTCGAATTGTCAATATGTTTATTCATATTTATTGGTACGCTGAGATCAGTAAGCGGCTGTCGAAAGCCGAGATCTGATATCAATTGACGCTCTGGGTCGGTCGACAAAGAGATTGGCCACTCGTCGATCGACCATTTATATATCATATTTAAATGAATCTTAAATTGGATGAGCGCTTAAAAACATACTTTTGTAAATCCATTTCAATCTTCTGAACACGCCATTTATTTTTCTATTATTTGATAATAAAAAAATCTGATTTTAGACGTCACATAGCATCTAGGAGCATCGAAAACGATAAAGCTGTCAGAAATGTTTTACCAATACAACGCCAATGCAAATATCCAGATGAGGACCCATCGTCAGTCTACCGTCATCATTCCTACAGTGCTTGCACTGTCCAATGTCGTAAAGACGCTCAATTGAAGATCTGCAACTGCACCAGTTTTTTTATGCCTAACACTTCTCACGATTTACACTGCGATGTCAGCGGTCTGACTTGTCTCCACGAGCATTACAGTCAACTGTCTGTTCTGAGAGCAGCTTGGGGAAGCAGAGCTGGTCTTTATTGCAACTGTCAACCGTCTTGCTCAGAAACTGATATATCTGTGATTGCTGATGATAGAACAGCTACCCAATACGCTCATTCTGTTGTAGAAATCTCCTTGGATTTCTTACCTACTGAGCGTTTTAGAAGAAACGTTGTAAGAGGACCTTTGGATTTAGTAGGTCAGTCTTAACATTGTATCTTATTATATAAAAAATATAACTATATCTGATGATCATGTTTTTAGTATCTTTGGGTGGAACTGCTGGTCTATTTCTGGGAGCAAGCGCTTTGAGCATCGTTGAAATATTTTATTACTTTTTCATACGAGCTTTTAGTAATTTATTCAAAAGAGTAAAACCTAAATCTGTCGGTTCTAATGATCAACAGAGATGGGCTACAAATCGTAACGTGGCTAACAAAATACCATCTAAAAGACAGCAAAGGAAGCTATACGAAGACAGATTGCATAAAACCTTGGGCTATAAACAACGAGATTGGAGAAGGAATCAAAAGCTATACATGAAGTGATTTATTATTCATAAGCATTGTTGTTAAAAATGTATAATAATTATAGTATATTATAGCGAATTCGTGTTTGTATCACTAGACACGCAATGTATGATAATTTATTAAATATTAATGAGTTGCTTTATTGAAGAATCATTATGGTTTTGTGTGTTGTGCTATTGAGTCATTTTGATGTTCGATAAAAATGCCAGTTAGACCTAAAGGCGTGATTAAAGATTATTTATTAAATTCATCTTTCCACGGTTTGAGATTCATAGCCGATGATGAGAGGCATTTTACAGAGAGGTACTTAGATTAATTGGGGCACTAACATAAATGAATAGATCTGATATGGAGATATATTATTTCAAGAATATTTTGGCTGATCTGTGTTCTTCTATGCTGGTATGGATCCGGTCTCTTGATCATTGCTTCTTGGGATGCTTTCCAAAACAACGCAATATCATTCGTCATGGAGACTACTTATATAGACTGGAACACTAATTTTCCAGCGATAGGAATATGCGAAAACGACAATCTGGAGAGGGTTTATGTAGTATCTGATGAGTAAGTTCCTTTAACTTATAAAAACCATTATCACTAAAAAATCATTAATTTTTTTGTTAATATTTTAAAGTAAGATTTTTTAATTATTGAACCTAAAACTTTTAAAATTCCTGGTTTTGAGACTACAACTTGGAAATGTATCACGTTCGGTATCATTTCTCATTAAATATATTTTTATTGTTCTTCTGAAAGTATAGTTGAATTTTGCGCTTTAAGATTTGAATGCAGTGTACTGTTTTTATTGAAGTGTATAAGAAGTTACATGTTTGTTTATAAAAATAACGGGGCGCAGGCCCGCAAGCGTGCGAGCGCACCGGAGGTTGTCAGTCGAGAGAAATGCGTTACCCCAATGTTACTAGAGTGTCGCTAAGTTTTGGCCATTAGAAAATCTAAATAAATATAAATAGGCTCCCTACATCGACATACCTTTTGGAATATATCGTGATCGGTGCGACATAATTTATCGTTAATCAAAACATTTTATGAAAGGTTATAAAACTTACTGATATATTTATTTGTGACTTTTCGTCGGTGCCATCTGTATATCTGAGCGGAATCTATTAAACGGCTTGAAATAATTTGAAAAAATTACCTGAACAAAACCAAATGGTCGGTGCCAATTACAAAGGATACGATCAGTGCTAAATACAAAAGCATTTTATAATCGTAAATAAAGGTTTCGAGTCGTCATTACGTCTAGCATTATTTTTATCAGACAAGAAATAGTCTGTTTCTTCTCCAAAGTATCAAGATTGCCTAGATGATGAAGAACTAGAAGGGACGTGGACTTCTCCTAGTTCATCAAATATATATACAAGGGTAGGTCAATAAGTCCTTACAAAGCATTAGAAAAACACATTAATTTTGGTTGATTTATTTTAATTTCTTAACGTTTTTCTAACTTTTGAAGCCATCCATAAATGTGTATGATTCCACATGCATCTTAAAAAACCATGCCTGGACAATTTTATTGTCTTTGCCTTCTTTGGAGACGGATCAATCAAAGGGTTAAATATGTGATAATAAAATTGCGTCATACCATGTAATCCTAAACGACTACGACGTACAAAATCCATGGATAGTTCACATGTGATTTTTAAAATACATATTAATATCACTTTTATTCACTAAATTTTATGTATGATATTGCTGATTGTGAATGTATAAACAAACATGTACAAACATTCTCATAATTATCTGGTTCTAGCATATGGACTACCGTGCACGAAATCCAGCTGGAGGAGGTTCTGAAAGAGCTGGCCTATTTCAGGGGCCTGACGTTTTACACGCTACAATACTGCAATAAACCGAACGCTGACCCCATGTGCCCTAGATCCAACATGTCGTATTATGCCAACTTGGTCAGGAGCAACTGCGAACAATCTATCAAGAGCTGCACGTACAACGGGATAGAGTTCGATTGCTGCGATTACTTTGAGCCCATAAACACCGACATGGGCCGATGCTACATTATTAACTCTGTGCAGTCTAAGTATGACGTCATTGTACATAGGCATAACATTAGCAAAATGATCATTTAGATACTGTTTTAAATTTATATACATGCGTTATTTCGCGCTGATTTTTATTTATTTATTATTATCTGAAAATCATGACTTGACAGATTTTCCCAAATGATGGTCATTATACAAACAATTTTAAACTGTAGGGGTTATATTGCAAACTCGCACACTAAATCACCGTAAATACGGCAATTATAAGGATGAACGTGACAAAAGAATGTCCCTGAACGGACCACACAATAACCCTCGTTATGTCCAGATGAAAGTCGGATATCTTTGTAAATAAAGGAACAATAACACGTTATAATTACCCTTCGGTGCATAGAAATAATATTTATTTGTTGCGTAACGGTCGAGGAAACAAAACTATCGGAAGACAAAAAGACCGTAATTACATTTAACCCATTGCACAATTCGACTTCCAAATATGTCCATCAAGCAAATGTCAGTTTCTAGAAACGTGGGCATATTTCGTTGATCGAATAAGCGAGTGCAACAATTGGCTGAATGGTCGCTGCTTGATTATGATTGTTCATAACCAAGACAACTTTTGGTCAAATTCCCCCCCCCCTCCTCCTCCTCCTTGAAAAAGCTAAAATAATGTCCCTGATTCTAAGCTATAAACTTAAAAATACGAATATATTCCTAATTCTATTAAATGTGTCATTTTAGTGAAATCATATGACGTAACCTATAACCTAACCTAACCTAACTTACACGAATTAACCAAACCCAACTTGACCAAATGAAATTTAGGTCAAGTCGAAATATTACTACGGATTTATGATATAAAAGTATTGGTTAAAGTGTATTCAAACCGAATTTTGGTTAATAGGACGGCGAAAAAACAATTATCACTTCTCAGAAGTCAAAAATTCACGTCAAAAGCAATAAAATCGTGTCGGCGCCGTTGCAGTGGGGACGCTCGGTAACGAGCGTTCCCACTGCAACTCTATTGGTCAAAATTTGGTTTAGATATGCTTCATTCAATTCTCACTTATTGTAATATTTGTATAAAATCTTAATATGAATGCTAGATAACCGAGCGTTTCCACTGCTACGGTGAATGCAGGATTTTATATGTTTTGGCATGGATTCCAAACCCTTTGAATTTGTCTAGATCTAGAAAAATGCTTGGCATTTAATGAAATACTGTTTTAATGGAATCGAAATATTAAAAAACGACAACTGACTAGCCAACCTTTGCCCTCTCATTGAAAAAGCTGAAATGACGTTCCTGAATCCGGTCCATGGTTTTGGTACTCAAAACTCTCAAAAACATTATTAGGGTGCTACTTCCACGCATCATTATTCTTCATTTCTAATATTTATTTTCAGAAAAGGAAAAAATGCGAAGAAATATCAGATGATTAACAACAGAAAAAATAAACTTGGTATTTTTAAAATGGAAATTCTTATACCAGCTACGGTAAAAATATTTTTTAATCATTACATTTGTAGTTCTAACATTAAAATATTTAGTATGCTTCTTAGATTTACGTATTAGGCGAAGAAGAAGTACCAACTTTAACCACTTTGCAATCAGACTTTTTTCAAGTTGAAGATAGTATTATCTACAGGTAAGCATTCCATTATCGTGAAAGCTTTTTCTTTAACTTTACTCTTCTAAAATATATTTTAGGCGACATATAGTTATAAGGAACATAGAGAACGATCCTTTGGCCCGTGAAACTACTCCTCTGCAGAGGAACTGTCGCTACCAAGACGAAAACGAGCTTCAAGTGTACCCATATTATTCTTACAGCGCTTGTACTGTCCAGTGTCGCAAAAATCATCAGGAAAAATTCTGCAATTGTACAGATCACTTTATGCCTAATACGCGTAAGAAAAAATAGATACATCATATCATAATCTTGTTTTTAACTGTATTTTAATCTTAGCTGAAAAGGACAGATGTACTCTTGAAGGGCTAGTGTGCTTGAACAAGCGATTCTCGGATTTGTCAGTCCTTAAGCCTTCTTGGTCAAACAGAAATGGACTCTCGTGCAACTGTCTCCCGTCTTGTACAGAATTAGATATCACAGTTATCAAAGATGATAAAACTCAGTAAGTTATACGTTAAGCTTTAATCAAATCTTAGATTTTTTCTTAAACAATATAAAACTAAATTATTTAATTATTATTATATACACATATGTGGACATACGTATATGTATAAAAAATATAAAAAAACATTTTTTAATTAAATTTAGCAAAGAACTATTAATAAAATATGTATTATTTCATTCGTGACTAATAAAAATGAACAGAAAGCCTAATCTAATCCAACCAAAAATAAGCCATGTATAAAAAAGTTACATAGCAGCTGACTCAAATTGACAAAATAACATTAATAAATAGTATACACTTTTTAATAAACACTGTTTCTAACATAATCTGTATGATATGATACATACACACACATTTATACAGATATACCTATATAATAACATCAAGATATTTTTTTATAGTAGCATTAAAAAGTACTCTAAAGAATCAGTAACTTGAATGAATGAAACATGAACATGATAATATATATTTATTTATATTTTTTAACATATACACTCTAGCAAATAACAATATTATATTTAATTTATGTTTAATTATTTATAGAAGACAAGAAAAATCCAGCATTATTGAATTAGAAATGGAATATTTACCATCAGAAAAATTTAAACGTAACGTAGTACGTAGTCGGCTTGATCTTGTTGGTAGGTATTTTATTAATTTCATATTTTTCAATGACAGTATATTATGAGTAGTTACAATTTTAGTTTCCACTGGAGGTACTACTGGATTATTCGTCGGAGCGAGTCTTCTGAGTTTCATAGAAATAATTTATTATTTAACAATACGGTATTACGGCACAGTTTACATGGAAAAGTTAGCAGAGGAGCATCCGGAAGTCGCACCAGAGAACCACTCCACTCCTATAGTGCATTTCTTGTCCGAGAAGCAGAATTATCCTATCATAGACCTAAAGAGAACTAGAAGCTCTTTACATCGAGATCTATAGATTATATTCCACAAGTTCTCCTATAAGATCACTCATCTGCTTCCTGAAGAATTCGTCCTTCGTATAAGCTTCTTCCATGAGCCAAGTCCTATCGCCCAAGATCAACTCTCTACACTTATCAGGATCATTCAAAGTTTCATCCGACAACTTTGAAGGCAGCCAAATGGTTATACCAAACAAACAAGCCTCCACCACAGCAGTCAATCTATAAGGTTCACATTCTTGCAAGAGTTCTTCGATCGTCATGAAAGCAATTCCTTTACTTGATAGCACTTCGGTCATTCTTTTATGATACACTTGAACTAATTGCTTGTAAAATTGACGTCTAAACTCAAGTGACGTAGTCAAATAGATGCAGCTCAACAAATCATAACTGCACGGAGAGTACCTAGTTAATTGATAATCAATCAAGATGCAGTTATCTATCTTGCCATTAATATCTTCATGAAACATGAAATTATTACCCCAAAGATCTGCATGTGAAAGAACGTTGATTTTAGAATCGATAGGACCCATGTTTGCCGTTGCTTTCTTGACTTTATAAGATATAGACTTTGAATTCTTATTCATCTTGACGCACAAGTATTCCAATGCTTTGATAGCTGAGTTCATCCAGAAATATCTGCAATGGCCTTTTTTATGAATATATGTACATTCTTTGACAACATCCGGATATTTTTCATTAATCTTTTCTTTGTTGATATGTTCCCAAATCATTGATGCTGAATGTAAGTTGGCTAAAGTTTTCAATGCAGCTGTACAATTGTTCATGCCAAATATTCCTCTACCATCAGCAAGGTTGTAGTTTTTCAACGTCAAGTCCTCAAATACCAAAACTCCGTTTCTAGCGAGCAAGCATTTGGGAGACCAAGCGTAATCTAAAAATTCAGTAATTTTTTGTAGCTCCGGTAGTACTTTGTTGCAAAATAAAGCTTCCTTTTCAAAAATGCCAATTTCTTCCATGTACTCCAAGTGGGCTTGAACATTTGGTTTTGTTTTAACGAAAAAACTTGTCTGTTCTTCTTTTCCTTCTGCGCTGTGGATGTTCAATGTTAGCTTGTAATGAGTTCCCAAGAATCCAGTAGTAGTATCTCCGAACAGTTTAATGGTAAAAGAATCGAGAGTGTGAGTCTCATATCTTGGTACCTTTTTTAACAGCTCTTCGCAATCCTTCCTGGATATTAAATCCATCATTGTAGATCTTTAATTGTAAGACAACTCTCTTACGTGAGTAGTGGCGTAGAATAAAGTGTTTTTCCTGTGCATAACATTTCTTAACATGTGTTATATATTGTCGCTTTAAGTAAATATTTTCATTGTCTTCTACAAATCTACATAATGTATTTTACTATTTACACAGTAAATGTTTTCACAAAGTCATGCTGATAATTTACAATTCAATAAAATACAATAAAAAGTGATTTATTTAATTTATATATAATTCATTACAAAAATGTGTTCCGGTAATATGTTTTTATTATTCCATAGATATCAACGAAATTTTGCTGCAATGCTTATACAATTTTAACATTGATTCTCAAATAGAACCGGATGTCATTGATTGAAATAGCATAGAGATTTAAAAACTTCATTTTAGCTTTCCTTTTATATCCGTCTTTGTGACTACAGATTTTACAATAACATCTAGTATTTTATATTTGTGACAAATTGATTTTATAAATTTAATTTTTCTATTGCTCTAAGATTCTTCATCTCTAAATTATTTTAGTTTTATACTGTTTTTGTTGAATGTGAATTTTTCAGTAGTTGTAAATTTTTGTGATACTCATATTGTAATTTAGTTCCTAGTATTTTCCACGTTTCTTTAATTATATTTACATCTAATTCATCACAACTGGTTCTTTTTTTTAATTTACATATTATGTTTTGAATTTCTTCTAAAAATATTGATTTAAATTCTCGAAATTTTATATTAATTGTTTCATTATTTTATTGAATTGAGTTATAGAATTCACAATATATTCTATACCCTATTTATTTTTACTGCTATCATAAGATGATCTTTATATATTTACATCAATTTCCATATTAATTTTCGTTTCACAGGTTAAATTATCTTACGACGCATACATACCAATATTTTTGTCCGAATTCTTTTAAAAATAGTTTTCTAACATTTTCCATTCAAAGATTAGATAAACAAATATTATTTTTAGATGCATATCGGAATGCAAATAACACCAATCTAGAAGTATTTGTAAGTATAAATTTTTGATATATTTAGATAAGGAAGATTTATTATGGTGTACTACCTAAATCTACATATATTACATTTAAGTAATTAATTATACTTGATGGCAGCTAAAGTCTAATATACTAATTCGCTAAAAGATGTATTATTATAAATTACATAAACAGTCAACTCAGGTATCATTCGCTGAGTTTTGTTCTTCAACAGCGATATGGAGCGTATACGTTTGGCTCTGGAAAACCAATTGTCCACGGACAAATTTAAAATAAAAAATTGCAAAAAAACTGATAAAGGAAACGGAATACTTGGATTTTTGGGAGACCACTCGAAAATAGTAGTGACGTATATTTTGGACGACGTTGAATCAGAAGCTTGGTTGTTCTTAAAAGAATACCCAAAAGAAAATAAACACAGAGCTGATTATAACGATAAATTTAACACCTTCTTCAGAGAAACGATATTTTATACGAGTCTGACAAAACGATTCATCAAATATGACGGTGAGATTTACTTTGATTTTTACTAAAATTTATTAAAAACTAATAAATATTGTTAAATATTCCAGAAAATGACATATGGCATCCAATATGTTTGTACGTTGATACGAAATGCTTCATTTTCGAAGATCTATCTATAAGTGGCTTTAAAATGCAGGACTTGTACAATGGATTAGATGATAATCATTGCCGTGCAGCCTTGGACGCTATTGCCAAAATGCATACTGCTTGCATTATCCTCGAAGAAACTAATTCCAGTAAGAGAAACACTCTTTATAGATTAGAAAATTATTTCAATGACGGACGGTTTAAATCAAACTTCTTACCCAGTGATTGGTTAACAAATGCGTGCATCTCAGCAAAATCTTTAGTAAAACAGTATTCCAAATACGGAAAATCTACTTCTCACATTAAAAAGGTTCTTCAAGAATGGGATAAAGTCTTCATAGACGAATGCGCTCTATCGGCTCAACCGCAGAAAGTGAGAAAAGTCATCAATCACCTCGATCTATGGAACAATAACTTAATGTTCCGTTACAAAAACGATACGCCCGTACATTGCATCATAGTCGATTACCAAGCATACATCTTATCATCTCCAGCAGTCGACGTGATGAGTTTCTTATATTTGAACTTGGATCCGAACAACCGTATGCAGAGAGTCGCTTATTTCATCGAGTATTATTATAAAAAATTTTGTGAAATATTGTCTATGAATGGTTTGAAAGCATCGACTATTATGGATTGGGAGTCGTTCAAGATAAGTTGTGAAGAATATACAGCTTGGGGATTGTTACACGGTATCATATTGTTTCAATTTCTATTCACGGATCAAAATTTATTTACGAAGATGATGAACGATTCGGAAACATTTTATAAACAAACGCAGAGCGATCGGAGTCAAACTATGTTGCTAATGTTGAAAGAAAATCCCACTTTCAAACGCAGAATGATGTCTAATATTGATGAGTTTATTAGTAGATGTATTGTTAAAGATATTCCATAGATGATCATAATGTATTTAGAACAATTAATGTAGAATAAATATTTTAATGTTATTTTTTTATTTAGCTAATATAGCTAATTTTTACACGAATTTTAACTAAACATACATTTATTTTTTATTTTTTCGATTAAATTAAGACCATCGTGGCCTAACAGGTTACCCCAATACGCCACGATGGTCGAAAGCAAATTATAAATTTATAAAACATAAAAAAACGTATATATATAAATAAATATAACAATACTTAAACATAACAAAAAAAATTATAAAATATTAAAATTAAAAGATATAAACCGGATCAGATCCTTGTAGCTAACATTAAATAAATCAATTTTCAATGCCAGCGTATTAAGGAGCCGTATGGCCACAGCTATAGGCGAGTCGGCAAGTGCGGATGTCCTAGCCCTAACTGCCATCAAAAGAGGTCTCGATCGTGATTCTCGAAAATGTTCCGGAACCCAAAACTGGAATTCCTCGAGAATAGCTGGATTGTCGACAGCACCTTTTAGTAGTTTGAAAAAATGCTTAGCGACATACAGCTTTCTGCGAGAATTCAGCGAATCATATCCCAACGCTCCTAAAAGAAAGGCGCTGGGATATAAGAACGGATAATAACCAAATGTCCTTTTGTAAAGGTATCTTAAATAACTTTTTTGAATTTTTTCTACTAAAAGGGAATATTTGGCTATTCGGGGATTCCAAATTATAGATCCCGATTCAAGAATGCTACGAACTAAGGTGTCATAGAGGATGCGAATAACTGACGGATCGTCAAAGTGAAAGGCATTCCTCATAACAAAGCCGAGCATCTTGGAAGATTTATCACAGACGTCGTGTATGTGTAGAGAGAACCTCCATTTGCTCTCGAAAGTGATTCCGAGATCTTTAATGGAAGTTTCTCTAGTCAAAATGTTACCACCGAGATGGTAGAAATAAGCTGATGGCGATGGCGAACATATAATACATAATTATATATAAACATAAACAGAAAATAAATAAAGATTTAAATAATTTATTTCGTAAAGTACGAAGGTGTTTCTTTATTCCATTCAGGAAACCCGCTAGTTTTATTTTTGCAGATTGTCTTAGGAATAATATTATACCAATTCACACCTCCGTACATAATTCCCCTGGCCGTACTCATTTTATACTTATACCTAATTATCCTTAACTTGTCTCTTTTCTAATATTAAATCTATGTACATCTTCATTTCTGATTAAATACTTATTAAAATGCTCTGCTTACATATTATTTTCTAATTTATATATAAATACTTAGACATTCATCTTCAATATATCTTGAACGTTTTATTGCTTTTGACGTGAATTTTTGACTTCTGAGAAGTGACATATATAAATACTAAAACATTCATCTTAAATACTTCTTGAAGGCTCGTTACGAAGCGTTTCCACTGCAACGGCACCGACATGATTTTATTGCTTTTGAGGTGAATTTTTTACTTCTGAGATGTGATTAATTGTTTTTGCGCTCTATTGACTAAAATTCGATTTGAATACACTTTGACCAATACTCTCATATCAGAAGTCCATAGTAATATTAGTAAGGATAGCTATCATATTTTTAAAACATAGTGTAATATCGAAGTGCAACTAAACTATGAAGCAATATGGAAAAAGCAATATCTGTCTGTATTATTTATTATTTTCCCTTAAGAGATGAGTTGAGTTAGTTTGTATTTTGGACTTAATGAAAGTTCTAAAACTATAATTAATTTTAGAACTTTCATTAGGTTAGGTTTGGGTTTGAACAGCAAATGGACATTTTGCAACTGTCAAATTGAGTTTCATAGGCATTTTAGAGCAGCATATAATTTCACTAGCGCTTCTCAGTTTAATTATTTGTTCGATAGTAAAAATATATATCTACTGGTGAAATTGTATTTGGACTTCACTAGTGAAAATATAGCTTCACTGAAAAATACACCCATTTATGCATCACATGTAAATAAATAATGATAAGTATGTAAATGTATATATTACTATGAAAACAATATGGAAAAGTTGAAATCATATAATTTTACTAGCACCTACTAGATAAATTATATTTTCACTAGTAAAAATATATATCTACCGGTGAAAATTTGATTTCACTGAAATGACATATTTTTTTACTAATTTATTTAGCTAATATAACTAATTTTTACACTAAACATACAGAAAATAAAAAAGACTTAATATTATAATTCATTTATTAATGCACGAATGTGTTTCTTTATTCCATTTAAGAAACCCGCTACAATTTCAGTTTTGCGGATTGTCTTAAGAATATTATTATACAAATTCACACCTCCATACATAGTTCCCCTGGCCGTACTCATTTTATTATACCTAACTATTCTTAAATTGTCTCTATTTCTTATTAAAATACTCTAGTAATATATTATTTTATTACTTATATTATATATAAATACTAAAACATTAATCTTCAATATTTCTTGAATATTTAACCATTCCAATCTATCAATTATACTTTTACAACTAGTAAATCTATTTTTATTTAAGATTGAATCTATGCTAAACTATCATTAATCAGATTGAAATTAATTATTAATACAATTTTAATTTACAATAATATACCAACATTTGGATTAAACAATTTCGAACCATTAAAAGATTGTGATGAATAAATCTTTGTGTCAAGAATGATAACAACATAACAAGCGTTTTAATTCACGTTAGTTAATCAAGTGACATCAAACGCACGTCATAACATGTGACATTTACTTAAGCAATTAAAAACCACAAGGTTAAAATCTATACTATAACTTCTAAATATGAATGACAAATAAAAGATGAGAGTAATTACACCTTTCAAACCATGAAGAAAGCATATGAATATAATATACAACTCTACCGCCTATTTATTTATATATTTCAAGCAAGTGTTTGATAGCTTGAATAAGGAGGAGGACATGTCTCATTCTGGAACATAGCACCAAGAAAAAGATTATTTAAATATTTAAATCAACACGACAAGATAGATGAATTCCTTTCTCATGATTAAATTTATGTCGCATCACGAATGGAACATCCAAAAACTACGAGCTGGCAGATGAACCTGATTCAATAAAAAAAAGGATACAATATAACGAAACAGAAGCAGGCGATAATCATAAATTAAAAAATAAAAGAGATCATATCATCAACAGAACTTTATTATATTCAATGTGTATACATTTAATCAGCTATTGATGAGATTGATCACCCAATCTAGTGACTCCTTCATCAGCTTCTTTTTACTAGTTATCTTCATATATTTATTGTTATTCCTTGTCGATTTAGAATCATTCCCTTTAGTGCTCTTTACTTCTGGCTCAATGGCCGGAGTTGATTTTAACTTTTGGGCACTGATCGAAGCACGGAGAACAGTAGAACACAAACTGCTCAATTTGGGTTGGGCGTGGGCGGCCGCAGACAGCAATAACTGAAAAAAAGTAAAAATATATTTGTAAACATTTCAAAATATGGATCGTAGATAGGCTACGTGATGCTGTTCACACATTAGACAATTATCCCGACGGTGTCAATTGCATCAATCAACTTAAGTGATAAAGGCGTCTCGCCGCAACCGGGATACGAATATCCCAATTAGATAAAATGCATATAATATAATAGACGTAATAAATTGGCATACTTAAATTATAATTACAATATAAACACTTAAATTTACAATATGAAGACATATCTTAATGATACTTTCGTGATGTGATGCTGTAGTTCTTTTGCATCAATAAAGAGCTGGGAATGCCTTCGGTAATATTAAAATTTTAATGTTTCCGGATAATGTCTATAAAATTACGTTTGCGAATTTTTACACTATGTATGATCTGTATTAAGGTATGGATTCGAAACTGATTTCAGATTTTTCCAGGGGGGAGCAAAAGTAAGTGGTCGTTTTTTCAATATTTCCATGTCATTAAGATTCATAGTATTTCATTAAATTACATAAACAGGAACTGATGCATTCAGCTTGCTATGATCGTTGGCTGATTGACTTTACCCAATTGGTATGCATTGATTTACTCCATTGTAATGTCTGTCAGTTTACAACTGAAGATTAAAAAATAACTCACGAACCGACTATGATCCCTTAAATAACCACAGGCTATTAGAAAATATGAGGTACGAAGCGATATTTTTAATCTGAATGCTCGATTTACTTGATAGTCAGTACAGATGACCAGAATCGGATGAATATATAATCCTTTTAGAGTTAGCTGTTTACTTACGTTACGTTTACAAATGTTTAAAATTATGCATATAAGTTGATCATCTGAAAGGAAGGATTCATTGAGGTTAACGCATTCTTGCCATCAGACAAATTTAAATGCAATAAAATAACGCAGGAAAGACGTAGGTTTTGTCATCAAACAGCAGCAATTGCACACATGCAACCATGACACAGGACAACAACCTTTCTTCCGAGAAGACAGACACAAGTGTATGTAGAGAAAATACGATAAACAGACGACATATACACGCTTTTATATAACGATAAATTAAATAAAATTTAAGACATATTTATCACAATTATAAAAACATGTTTATTTTAATAAATTCAAGGGTCAACGGCTGATGAATTGCATCCAACAAACAAAGTTAACTCTTCATTATAAATGGTGTTGCGCCAGCCGATGATTTGATCAGCAACGACGACGTACGAGATGAGGCTAAATCGGGTCATCTAACGACCGTTTAAATTACGTTTATCTTTGACAAAATCCCATTGCAACACTCTAATGGACTTAATAAGGTCACTTAAAAGGTTTGGTATAATGGTGGTTTTTTAAAGTTTGCCCCGAACGGTCAAGGTTTGTAAATTAATATAAAAATGAAATAAATAGTATAAGAAAGTGACGAGACAAATATCATCACATGATCGAAATTATGTGACCTAGAATTAAATAACAGCAAGGTCAGCTTCAAAATGAGATATACGGTATCTATTCACCAAATTATGGACATTTATATACAGAATGATTTGTCGATTTCTCGGAACTGATTAAAGTATCGAGGATATAGAAGGATAGGATAAGTAATATTGTATATAAACTGCTAAAATATACTTTTATCTACAGCTTTAATAGTTTAATATGATCATAGTATAGTCTTTAATCTCGAACTGTTTTATTAATTATTATTAATTTATTGTAAATCTTCCGTTACAGCTAGGTAAACATAATCAACCAATACTAGTTCAGTAGAAACACACCAGACTGAAATCAATGATCTATTTAATTAATTAAATACTATTATTACAACTTACAATCACTAAATGTCACTATGCACAATCTAACTCGATTTTACTTTTTTTTTTTATTCATCAGTGAGATTAGGAAAATCTAGGAAAACCTAATCTCTGATGATGGATAGGAATTATAATTATATTAAATCACAAATATTACAGACACTATAAAAATTGAAAAAAATCATGTGAGATTCGAACCTTTCTTTCTGTTATTGGAATTTTTATGTTAGTTATAGTTTATTAACCTTAAATAATCGCATTACTTTGTAGTATTTATGGGCAGGGATATCATTTCAGCTTTTTCCAGGGGGAGCAAAATTTGGCCAGTCAGTAGTCGTTTTTTTTAATAGAACGTCAAAAGCAATAAAATCGTTTCATCGCAATGAAAACCTTTATATCAAGACTTTTTATAACAATATTACGACTTACAATAAGTGAGAATCAAATGAAGCACATCTAAGCCAAATTTTGACCAATAGGAGAACGCAAAAAAACAATTATCCCTTCTCAGAAGTCAAAAATCCACGCCAAAAGCAATAAAATCGTGTCGGCGCGTCGCAGCGGGAACGCTCGTTGCCGAGCGTCCCACTGCCCCCCCCCATCCCTTCCTCAAATAATGTTTATGGAAGTCTTCCATACGCCTCGATTTTTGTAACATTGTAATGATTCAAATGCTTAAAAAAATGGCATTTTGAAAGTCTCCACCTAAAATATTTGTATGTACTAGCAGATGAAACTCAACAATAAACATTGTCTATAGTCAAATGTTGAAGGATAAGATTATTTTGCAACACGGTCTTTACTTTTCAATATACTCTAATGATTGAATCAGCGCTTTATGTATTACAACAAAATTATTCATTTAAAAAATGGAGTTGACGAAGAACCCGAGTGAAAAAAATGCTTCCGAAAACAGTCTGTAGAGCAATGATCTATTTTATTAATTATATACTATTATTACAACTTACAATCAATAGATGTCAATATGCACAATCTAGCTCAAATTTATTTTAATTATTCATTTGTGAGATTAGGAAAATCTAAGAAAACCTAATATGTAATGGACGATCAGAATTATAATTATGTATTAATCAATCAATAATTCCAATCTCCCAGATAGGGTTCATTTGGGATTCGAACCCAGATCTTTCAGGTATTGTGCTGTTGTATGTATCTTTCATTATAAATATGTTTATTTTTCTGCATTATTATATTATTTTTGTGCGAATAAATCTATAATAAAAAACAGACAGGGTCAATATTCGACTGATCTTCCTGCTTTTCTAAAGAGAAAAATCACAGATATTAATACGGATCACAACCCTGACTTTTTAAATACTGATGATGAATCTTCAACGGGAATTGAAACCACATGTAAGAAGATAAATTCGTGAAGACATAAACAGTCAAAAAACAAGCCAAAACAAAATTCAATAGAATTGTTGACTTAAAATCCTTGGAACTACTTTATTAATTGGAAGTAAGGTCACGAGGTTGGAGTACGCTTTAGAAAGCAGCACACTACTCTTCCGTAGAACAATGACTCACGGCAATTGTTCGAATCTCAAGTGTATCAATCGACTGGAGGTCAAGGCATTATGCTCAAGGTTAGGTTAGGTTAGGATGATAGCTGCAAAAATAAGAAATATATTTTTTAAATTAAAATATCAAACCAGCAGACGGTGGGGTCTGACTTTTGACCTGTAAAATGGTTACTAACAGAAAGATGATCAGCAATTATTCAACATTCCATAATTATCAAGTTTAGTCATGACAAAATATAATTATTGATTGAAAGGCTAGATATTTGTCATTTAAGCTATGGATTCGTTCTTATTTACTAAGAGTAACTTAAATGTAAAAGGATAAGTGTAGAGTTTTCCTGTTTACTGCATTTAAAAATAATTTCCCATGTTAAACAATTTATTTTGACTGCTACCGATAATTAAACCATGTTCCTTAATCATTAAAAAAAGCATTTATTCATTACGTTATTGCTTGCTAGATACAGATAAGCATTTTAGTTGTATGTTTGTAGCTTTAAGATGCATATATGATAAATAAATTCAGCAAGGCAGTTAACGATTCTTAACATTACAAAACCTAAAGCTTGACCCAAAAATAAAATACTCAGCCAAAAACCGTAGAGCATTAACCCTTTGGTTGCTGAAATCCAGCTTTTGCTACTTTGGCAAGAATTGTCTGATCCAACGTCATCGTTAAAGAAATGGTCTGATTTTTAGGGTATTTATTTCAAAGACAAATAACACTTATTCTGAATATATGTATATGTTACATTACTATTTAGATAGTAATCCTAAATGGCTCAGCAACCTAATGGTTAGAATCCTGAGAAAAAAGTTTACTGTAAACAGCTTGAAGGTCTAATAAATTATAATTTAAAATAACAAAATTTTATCTACCTATACCGTAGATTCTTAAGTGTTTATTCTTCTATTTCCAATAAATTATATGTTTAATATTATTTAAATAAGTACTTAAGTACCAATCAATGTACAAGTTGAAAGAAGAAGCTGGCAGTTATTTCATAATATATAAGTTATCTTACAAATTACACATTTGAAATGTGAAAATTTGAAGACTGGAGATGTTGTCATGCAATTTGGATAAAGTAAACTAATAAGCCACTCGAGTCTCGTATTATTATCGATCTCGATCACACATGTACTGTTGCGCTTGTCATTGTTGGCAAAATAAAATTGTAAAACAATAAATCGATTATTCAAGAAGACTATAAAGAATCAACACATTTTACATGTGTGATATATAATCCTTATCTAAATCGATTTTTATATAGTTATTCATTAGGACCCTGCTCAAAACATAGACACTGTCTTTTGATATAAATATGTCATATTAAATGGCATCTGTTCTAAAATTGCATCTGTTCTAAAATAAAGTCACTCCCTTCCTCACTGGATATTTTATCCTTCTCTTGTCGGATTAAAATTATGGGCATTGTCTTTTTAAAGTTTAATCATTTGAAATGTGTAATTTTGAACAATGGAAAAGTTTCCGTGATATCTTACTTCTAAATCAATTTTTTTATACACATTAGTAGTTTAAAGAATAGACACCTTTAATTTCTCTTAACTAACATATCCCTTCTCCCAATATAAATGTGCTATATGGAACATCTTATCCAAAATTGCTCAGTTAAACTCTAGGACCCTGAAGAAAATATAGTTATTCCAAAACTGGACCAAATTTTATATACATAATTTACTAATTTAAATATTACAAAACCTAGTCTGACTCAAAAACATTTTTAGCCAAGATCACTAAAACATTAGCGAATAATAAATTATAAAAAAAACTTTTATCTACTTATATGTACCATAAATTCACAAAGTTTGTGAATTTATGTAGATATATAAGAAATATAGTAAAGATAAAATAGTAACTAACATTAAAAAAGCACTGAATTCTCATTTTTTTCAGACCAGTATTTAAATGCCAATCAATGTAAAAGTAATTGTAGACTTTTCAGTCATAAATGAATTAACTACACTGAAAACCCAAGCCTCCAAGGTTGGTAGCACTATGCTAGAAAAATCTAGAATGGAAAACAGTTGATCATGAAGACATTCAACATAAATGTGACCACGGCAACAAACAATTGAATGGCAAATTTAAAAGCTAGGGCTAATCCTGTTGTAACGCATTGGGCTAACGCCTATCATGTTGCAATTTGAAAATAGATGTCACTGATTTAGACTTGAAATTCAGTCAGATGTCCCACTACTTGTGTTATTTTGTTTACACCGTTAAAATGAAAGATTAAAAAAATCAAAAAGACGATTACTTAAAGTGAGATGAATGCTTCTCTCATAAACAATTTTAGGTTGCAATGTCACATATAAAGTCAGATGAAATGTTGGAGAAAAAGCTGTATTTAAAAGCTAGTAAATCATTACTGTTTGAACCAAAATTAAAAAATAGCAATCCAAGAATCAAAGAAGGTTGTATTTAGCAGCAATAAGCTAAGCTTTTATATATTTTATTGAATATTGAATCAAATAAATAATGATCAGTATTACTGTAATAAATTTATGCATTATGCATCATGATACTTTCCACGCGTCGGTATCAACAAAATTAAACTGGATAATATGTATAAGTGCTTCCAGAAACTTACTACCTAAAATGACCCCTCCTCTATATATATAAGGAGACGTACAGAGCAAACGATTCAGTGTGTAACGTTCAGTGGCAACAATCGAGTCGTATTACAAAAACAAGACATTCCCAATCAGTACCCAGTAACAACCAAAGAGTGCTTTTATCAAATATAAAATAAAAATGAAAGCAAACTGGTGTATCATCCTAACGGCGATTGTGATGTTATTTGCGACTGTGTATTCTTATCCGGCCGTGTCTGGCCAAAAAGTACGGTGATTTGATAAAGTTAATATTGAATATATATCTGATTTTTATAATAATATATTAATTTACAGCAGGACGTTATGCAGAACATGAAACAAGTACCGCAATGGCATTGCTTGAGATACAGAAAGTTCGATCTGGTGCGCAGGTGTAGACATTTCCGAACCGGTCGACAGTTTTAAACATGGGGCGATTTCTATTAGTATAAAATATTTATTTTGCATTTTTTATATTGTAAATATTCTTAGGAATAGTGATGGTACTTACGTCGAGAATATTGTATTTAAAACTTCGTAAACCATTTAAATTATTATTGTTATGTTAGATTTAATCATAGAATAACGACTGAGATGTACTCATAAAACATGACATCTAGAAAAATAAATGTACTGATAAATTTACTTTAAAAGATATTTTAAATTACTGTGAAATGTTTACATTTTAATAAAATATTACGCATTATGATTTTGTATCTTATTTTTTAATAAAATCTGTATAATTACCAAGTTATTAAATATTATCTGTTACTTTCAATACAAATTTAACTAAACTATTATCAGTTTCAAATTAATTTGTACAATTATCTCAGGTCAATTAATTATAAATATTGTAATTTACAAAAGGTGAATTACACTTTATCAAAAATATAAAAAGTGGCTTCATGATTAAAAAAATAGAAAATTGGAACTTTTGTAGCATATAATATTACTCAATATATTTACCAAGAAGAATAGAACCGAAAATAATATGAATTAGTAATTCTATCTAACCCACGTGTAAAAAAACAGAAGTCGGAAAAAGCTATATTATAAAAATAAACGTTAATTTTTAGTTGATGATATTTTTTAAATAAATATAAGAAATATGTAGTAATTAGAAAATCAGACCAAGAATTTCATGAATTTTAATACTATACGTTTCTATTAATTATCTCATCAAAAAATTACAAAATTTGGGTCAAATCTTTAATCTCAAATATACAGTACAGTGGCAGTGTTTGAGATGTGAAAGTTGTGGAAATATCATAGCACCTTAATTTTAACTCTGGTTTTTAAATTCCATTTGCGTGCTTTTTTAAAATATTAAAAAAAAGTATTCTATTCGAAACTCAAGTTATTAAAGTTTAGAACCAGAGCTTTTGAGCTCCTGTAGCAATTTCTCTTCCTAAAAAAATTTCATTCACCATTTCTTATCTCTTGCAGCAATCTGTCTTCCTTTATCCTCTTCAAACAAAAATTTCTGTGAAGACCATTTGTTTAGCTCCCGCAACAATTTATACTCTTCAAACAAAAATTCCAAAATTGCCTTTTTATTTTTAGTGTCCTTTGATATTATCTAAATCTGATCACCTTCGTTAGGACCAAAATCAAACCTAACCTAAACCAACTTCTTGGCCTAATGAAAGTGCAAAAACTATAGTTATTTTTAGAACTTTCATCAGGTCAAGTTGGTTCGAGTTTGAACAACAAATGGACATTTCGCAACTGTCAAATTGAGTTTCAATGGCAATAGGGCGACACATCATCAGTACTTGTAACAATATAGTGTCATCGATATTGACCTGTGAAATAATAATTCAAGTGTTTCATACACTTTTACTAGACTAATTAGTGAAATCATATTTCTACCAGTGAAAATATAATTTCACTGTAAATACACATTTTTTAAATATACAGTAGACCCCTCAATAACACGGTAAATTAGGGATGTGCTATTTAGGTGCTCGTATCTCACCACACGCGCATGATTCGTACATAATTATTGCATAAAATTGTATTAGTATTTTATAGTCCCCAACTACACGCACCCGAATAGCACGTTCCCATTTTACCGTGTTATTGGGGGTCTACCGTACACCTTTTTTAACATAATATAAATCGCATAAAGATATTTATTTATTTATTTATAGATATCTATCAAGTACTGTTTGTAAAATATATACAGCGTAAGAGAGTAAGACTAAAAAATACAATACAATTCGTTTAATACACTACTTATAAAATTATTATGGTCAGTAATATTATTAATATATTGTCAGTAAATAATTATAAACTGTTAAAACCTGTCAATTAATGTACAACCCTCCTAATAAATCAAGAGTATGTCTTCCGGGTGGATCTTTATAAATAAAACCATTGTGGTCACTTTCCAAATGTCGATAAAAGGATACATAAAATACTATTCGGTGGATTTTGTTTATTGTTAATTGTTTTTGGACTTGTGTCAAATATTATAAATAAATAAAAGTACTAATTGTGGTTAAGTAGTTTTGGTTACACTAATTATCGCTTTGCTTGTCTTCGGCAGTTTAGCTGCTTTTCAAATGTTTTAAAGATACTCAAAATTAGTCCTAATGCTTAAAATCAAAATATGCATATTTTTCAGAAAATTTACATTAAGAGCCGATGACGCAAATATGCGTCATTTGCGAAAGAAAGCTGATATAGTGAATTTTACATAATTTTTATGTCATCTATTTATTTATATAATTAGCTTCAAACATTATGTATGGACTTGTAACAGACTTTTTTACATTTAACACTGATACATAATTATGAAAAAATTAAAATTTAAGGTTTCAGATCAAAATAAATTTGTATTAAAAAGTAAGCATTTCATTGACAATATCTGCATATTTTAGAGATAGAGAAAGCAACAGAAAACCATTAAAAATTATCAGTAAAAAGTTTACAACCTAACCCTACCAATTTGCATTACATTATTTATTTATTGTAAATCTTCCATTGCAAGATTACGGGCGTTAGTCAAATGTGTTACAACGAGGTGAACACAATCAAAAACTACTAAGTAAGTGGTGAGACACCAGACTGAAATCAGTCTGTAAATGACTAGCATTTAATTTATTAATTATAAATTATAATTACAGCTTTTAATATATTTCACTAGGCATGATTTTATTTTTATTATTTATCACTATATTCATCCATGAGATTAGTAAAATTTACGAAAAGCTAATATCTAATGATAGATTGGAATTATTATTATATAATAATCACTAATTCAGATCTTCAAGATATGTTCAAAAATTAAAAACACTAGGGTCCATATGGGATTTGAGCCCAGTTCTTTTATGTATTCGTCACTTATCTTATTACTTACATCTCTCAAAAATTATGTTATGACTGAATCAAATCAACCATTTACATAGAATTTATTACAAAATAAATCAGCAGTAACGTCCACAAACTAATATAGGATAAAACAGTTTAGTAAGTATTTATCTCTACGTGACCTACATACGTATGTTCATACACGAATCATCCTTAACCAATTAAAGTGTTTGCGTACTACATGAACAACGACAATTGCATAACGGCTGCATGTTCATCGCAAAACCATTCGAGATTAAGCAATAAAAAATAAATACCTCATTGATTGCCGTCTTTGTCGAAGGTAAGGCTTGATATAAGCTCTGTTGTTTCGATACCAAATTCGTCTGCTTCTCGGCAACTAAAGCACTATATGCCGATGGAATGGATTTCGCTGGTTTGTTTATGGATTCAAGGGGCGGTAAGATATCTATTCCTGAATCCGAGCGCTCTACGACAAATATTTCCTATAAAAAAAAGAGTGTGTTGTAATAAGATCGATCAAATAAATTAATCAAGTAGTTCATACCTGCTGTTCTCTAAGGAAGTATAATTGAAAATCAGATGTTCCTAATACTGATGGAGCGAACGTTGCTGATGTAATCTTTCCTTGTTCGGGCGGTAAGACTTTTTTCAATAGCATCAGTGGTTCAGGATTGTTCATTTTGAATATGATCACTAAAATTAAATTTAAAATTAAATTAACAAATAATAATACAGCTTCTTAGTTGTATTATAACTAGGGTGACCATATTTCCCAGAACTCAAAACGGGATGCTCCGCAAAAAATAAAATTTCCCCTCCCTAAATAAAAAAGTTGCACATACAATTATTTCTATCGTCAAGGAAATATAATTTTTTTTCAGAACGTACAATTCTTGTGAACAAAAAAAATTAATGATACATAAAGATAAAGAAAAATGTTTATATAAAAATAATTATTGCGCCGCTGGCGGTTTTTGTTGTGTACGATTGCTACTCAATCTTTATTCTAATCGATTTCTCCTAGAATCTTTAGTCCAGCTTTAAAATAAAAGTGCTAAAATATTGAATTAAATTTAAGATAATGTATTTTTATTTTTTTTAAATAAAATATTATAATAGTTTATACGTGAAAACCGTGTTTATAAAATAAGGATATATGTACCATCATTGCTTCTAGTGACGGCTGCAACACGATCAGAGAATGGATCGATCACCAAACAAGCAGTATTGAGCTTCACCATCCAAACGAGCTTCAGTGTGTTCACATTCCAAACAGCTAAGCATGTGTCTGTTGTACAGGCAACCTTCAAAAATTAAATTAGCTTTATAATATATACATAACAAGATTGTTATTCATATCGTTTACTAATGATCAACTTACAAAATGCATATGACTATCTCTTCCAAATTGTACTAATTTTCCCTTTGGTCTTAGAGCAGGATGAGACAAAGATGCTTTCTGAATGCCTTCGTTGGTATCCCAAAATGTCAATCTGGCTCCAAACCAGGCAGCGGCAACGGATCCGTCACTACTTAAAGCAACACCTCCAGGTTCAGCTTCACTGACACTGCATTTAGCATTGGTGTACCAGACAGATTTTCCTTCTGAAATTTGTTATAAAATTTAAATTAATAATGAAATGAAACTAAATTATATCATTGACACATACCATATCCAGATACGGAGTCTATGAGTCTCCAAAATCGCAGATTGCTCATCGTATCTCCTGTTACAGTAACAGGGGTATCTCCGGCCAAACAAAGACTGGAGAAACTAGCGGGTTGATGAGGACAAGCGACAACGGTGTGCAGTTGCCAGTCGTGACCGCTCCATTCCCACCACCGTATCCGTTCTTGTTCAACTTTTCCTTCCCATGTGACTAACCACTGACCACAGCAGCCAACGCATATTTCGTTGATCTGAAAATAAATAATTATTTATATTGATACATAATCACGATCAATTTTCACCTTAGCAGCAAGAAAAATCATAAATAAATAGACACGTATGAAGCGACTTTCTTCTCAGTCTCAAGATCAATCACTATTTTAAATCACTGAATTATATATACCACGCAAAGGACCAAACGCTACTAAGTCTCGTTTTTTACAGAGTAAGTAATGCTATTTTTTTTAGTATCGATCACAATTACACATTAAACTACTTACTCCCCGCAGACTTTTTAAAACATGTGTACACCAATTTCCCCACGGACGTGTATATCCGTACATTTAAAAAACTATTCTAATGACATTCTTCGAAGACTAATTCAAAGACTAAATAGCCTTAATGTGTTCCCTGTGCCACAGTCCTTATTTTTAGATTTTTTTACCTCCACAACGAAGTATAATAATCATATTTTTTATATGAGAAAAATGTGATATTAAAGATTTTAGTTGCAATTCACCTTTTAACAAAATAAAACTCCACCATTATAATTGACTTGTGTTTTTAGTAATACTATTATTTTTTGGGTAAAAAACATTTTTACACCTTTATACAATTTTTGTGGAAAGATAATAAAAAACATTTTTGGTCAAAATATAATTGCAAAACAATAAATCTGTCTATAATGAAGAAGTATCATATTTACAATCCTACATTTCATCAATTTAAGTCAATCTTTGCACAGTTATTCCTTCAGACCCTGCTCAAAACATAGGCACTGTTGCGATATAAATGTGTTATGTATCTGTTACAAATTTGCTTAATTAAACTATAAGACCCCGAGAAAAATATAATTACCCCCCCCCCCTCCTCCAACCATTTCATCCTTCTCAAAGCATACACGTATACAAGTACCTCAAAGAATACACCCTCACTCCCACCCCACTCCCCGATATAAATGTGCAATATGGAATATTTAATCCAATTTGCTCAGTTTAACTCTAGGACCCTGAGAAAAATATACTGATGATTATATGATTAAATTTTTAAACCAAGGCAATACTAGATTTTAATCATTTGGTCCATCAATTGACAGAATTTTAAGCATGTTTAACGAACTTTGTTTTCACTTTCTTTCTCGAGAGAAATGTCCTGTTATATTACATGTTTCAAATTGTGGTAATCGTTTACGAGATATAAAGTATTTATATTTCAAAACTATTTTATTGAAAAAATAATATTTCAGCAACAGAAGTTTCTATAACTGTTAAAAATCTTGGAGGCCAGAAAAGACAAACTGTTTTTCACAATCGACGTTTAATTTACTCAAAATTTTAGTGGATTTAACCTAGCCCGGACCAAGCGGGGGACTCGAAGTCCCCTAAGTCGCTATTTTTCGTTGTAACTTTTTAATTACTAATGTTAATAAGTTCATATTATATGTAATCCTGTATTAAATCATTACACATATGTTCTGATAATTTTTAGTAGATTTCATACATAAATAAGGATTAAAAACAAACATTTGTGATGAAATACATTGTTTTGATATTTTTGAGTGCATTCGTAACATAACAAGAAGAGCAGTTGGGATAAAATATTTTGTTTCGCTCACACTTACGGTTATAAATGCATAAAATGTGTATTTCATCCATTAGGTGCGAGCGAGATATACATATATCGCTCTGGAATGCGCACGATTTCCGGTGTCGCACGAAGAAACGGATGACGAAACTGCGCTTCTCAATTCGCGTGGTATTTAGTTGACGGCAAATTTACTTTTTTCATCGTGTTTTTGTGATTTCATCGTTTTATATATTAGTGTTATAATTATTAATGAAATTTACATAATTACATAATATTTAGGTATGTAAGAAGTTTTATTGTCATCATTATTTTTATTACATAGTGTTTTTTTAGTGTAACATGTAAAAACAATAATAAAAATAATGAATCAAAGGCAATATACATTTCCGATTAAATCTATTGTTTTGGTCTTTTTGCGTGCATTCATAACATAACAGAAAAAGCAGTTGGGATAAAATATTTTTGTTTCGCCCACACTTTCGGTTATAAATGCATAAAATGTGTATTTCATCTATTGGGTGCGAGCGAGATATACATATTGCTCTGGAATGTTTATGATTTCCGGTGTCGCCAAGGACCTAACGGATCTCTTGCAATTTTTGAGACAGTGTTTATTCAATACGCGCGGTGTTTATGTTATATACTCTGATTTTGAATCTATAAATTCCTATAATTATATAATTCAATAAGATTGCGACACAATTTCGACGATGCAATGTAATTAGTTCATCGACCTAAAATCGTGATATACGAACGTTTGTTTATGTTAAAGCAATTAGAGCAAACAAGGGGTCTATTCGGTATCATTCGTTTGAACGAAACCATAAATCGATGGGACACTTGAAACTGGAAACAGTACTACACTTGTTCTCTTTGTCACAAAGAGATGATGCGTCACATGTAGTCAGAGGGTCGATCGAAGGGACAAATCGATGGTGTACATGTTACCTTATGGAATGTGTCATAAGGAAATGCGTCACGTGTGCAATGTATATAAATATAGGAATCAAATAAAGAGAAGACACTTGATATTGATCTCGGAGAGAGAGAATATTGATGATAATATGTAAAGCCCTGCACATAAATTTATAAATAAAAAAATAAATATGTAGTAAGTAAATATATTATTTTTAATACAATAGTTTGAGAAACAGTAGCACTTGTCGCAACATCGGGTAGTAGTGGGGATAGCGGACACTGTTCTGCCCGCCCACAGTGATGAAAATGACATGCTTCGATGA
Source organism: Plectrocnemia conspersa (assembly GCF_051122295.1). Taxonomy (NCBI): domain Eukaryota; kingdom Metazoa; phylum Arthropoda; class Insecta; order Trichoptera; family Polycentropodidae; genus Plectrocnemia; species Plectrocnemia conspersa. Next base: position 3,772,141 of record NW_028277173.1, read on the forward strand.
TGACGCTTCTTAGTGTAATTTTATTTTACGTAAAAAAACGATAAAATGTTATAAAATATAATAATTCCATGATATTAATATATGTAATGATTGTTCAAATGCATATACTTGATTTTATGCTGTTATTTCTTGTCGAAAAGGTCTAAAAATTAGTATGAAGATCGGGGGTCTTTCCGTACCCACGTTGGGAGCGTACGTTTTTTTCGTACACTTGGTCCGGTAAAGGTTAAACAAAATTACTGAATTAGATATTTTCAAATAATTCAAGATATTTATCAAACCAGCTTGGAATATAATTAATAAGTGGAAATTAAATTTAGGAAATACCGAGCGGTACAAGTGGGTGCTTCTAAGGAAGACATTGGAATGAAAATATATACAGGATATCTTAAACGAGGATTTTATTACAGGAATAATAAAAATCATGTATTCGATCAGTGGTGTCTAATAAAATATAGTCTCCCATTTTGGGTCTTTAGAAATATCGTCAACTTTTATATACAGCATAAAGATTTTCTAAAATAAATTTTGATTTAGATTTGCATTGAATCATTACCTCTATCTGTTCTGGATTGAGATTTTCTCGTTCTGGATGAATGATGTTTGTATTTGTGACGTCCATCTGTTAAATATTGTAAAAATATATATGTAGATACACAAATAAAAAAGAATAAGAAAGTTTACAAACTGGATAATATAATACAAAACAAACTGATTTTCTATATTAAAAAAAAAATAAAAAATAAAAAAAGCTATATTAAAAATATTTTGCATAGAAAAACCTTACTTCTACTGGTGTTTTATCAGCAATTTAGTGGAGTTATACAGAGCAATGTTTTAACATAAAAGATTGAAAACTTTCTTGACTAATACAAGCAATCGTTGAAAATGTACCGTATAAAGTAGAGTATTTGAGGTAGTCGAAAACAGATGCAGATGTCCCGAAACAGCTGGTAACAACAATCCTGCTATAGAACGTATATATTGCAAGCTAGGTCCTTGGCTTCTAATTTCCTGAACGCCACCTAATCCGCCTGCTTCGCGGATACAACCAATCACACGAAATGTACCAGAATCTACTATTTGTATACCTAAAAATTAGAATGTAATAATATTAAAATTTAATTTAATAGATTAATGTTAATAATATATTAATGTTACCATTATCTGCGGTTGCGATCGCTACGTTTGAAAAACTAGTTGATATATGATGAATTGCAGCTGGAAGACGAGGTAAGAATCTCTTTGAATTGTCGCCCCATGCTACAGCTACACGTTCAGCCCCGCCGGTTAACATTAATCCACCTTAAGAGAAATATAATATATAATAAATTATAAACTCACAATCAATAGATGTTATTATGCACAACTAAGCGCAATTGTATCTGAATTATTCATCACAAAATTTATCCGGGAGAATGGGAAAATCTAGAAAAACCTAATCTGTGATGATTTATTGGAATTATATAATTATATAATAATCACTACTTTCAATCATACTGACATGATATAGATTGAAAAATATTAAGGTCCACATGGGATTCGAACACAGATCTTTCAGGTATTAGTCACCTACTACACTACTAGTTTATTTTTATTTTTTATATAATTTGCTACTTAACTACTACAAAATCGATCTCTAGTGCTTAGGATACCAACAAATTAATTGATTGGTAGGATATTTTAATATTGCAGCTTTGTAGCAACACGTACATGTATTTGCAGTATCAAAATGTACTAGTAATATATTTACCTCGAGGAGAGAAAGTCAATGCAGATAATGGCAAATGATGCCAATGACAAATTTCCTTCGGAGTAACATAATACTTGAATGGTTCACGCCATAGAATAACACGACCCAGCGAATCGCCTACAGCTAGAATATTATACGAAGGATTCCAAGCCATTGATATAATACTCAAATTTACTGTTATTTTGCGTCTATAACAAAAATATAAATATATAAAGCAATATTGACAGTAAGTATAATATAAATATGTGAGTTTTAAGACATACTTTAGCAATTTATCAGGTTTGGCAGCGTCCAATATCCATAGCTTATTAGAACCATTAGACAAAGCAACAGCTATTACTCCATCATAATTTTCAATAGCAATGCATAAACGACTTTTGACTTTCAATTTTCCAAGATTAGGTTGCCGTAAAATATTACCAGTCGATAAGCATACAACTCCGACATATATTAAGTTGCTATTATACCAAGATATGAAGGCTTCTGTATTGTTTATAAGATGAAATGACTGTACGACTGAATTTTCAGGAATTTGCAAATCCTAAAACAATACAATAAACATAAATTAATAATATTTTTTTTTTTTAAAAAGTTGTAATAACATACTTTTCTAGAAATTTGTACACCAGCGTGCCATTTCCAATTAATAACAATTCCTTCTGAATTACAAGTAATTAAAGAGCGATCGTCGTCGGTCGGAAATCCCATACCGACAATAGGTGATGAATTTTCATCGTTTCTGAGCGAAGTGGAGAATTCTGCTGTTGCTACATTGTAAATTTGTACACTTTGGCGAGATATTACGAAGAGCAGTCTGTAATTTATAATAAACAGTCTGTAAATTTCTATGAATACATGTAAAAAAAAGTTATGAAAGTAAGTTTACGTTTCGTCCGGAGAAAATTGAGGAGGGTGTTCGATCAAATTTCTTCCACCTTTACGTCGCACTTCATATGAACCCATCGTAGACGGTTTATCGATAACGGATAGAGTACCTGGCGAATCGCACACCATCATGAATGTGACAGATAACTAAGGTTAGGAATGCTGTTCATAAATGTCTTGGCCATAACCCCATAAAACTCAACCATAATTTTGTATTATTCTTAAAATAATTATCTCACGAAAATGCACCCCTGGTAATCAATGTCTATCAAATATTATATTATAAGGAAAAACCTCAAACTATTATGTGCTATGTTATAATGACTTTAACGGACTCTTACAGATTTATAAAATTAATATATGTTAGGATATTTAGAAAACACAAATTAAAAATGCATATTTTAGAAATACGAAAATTAAGTTTGACTTAGTAATCAAATCTTTAATTTTACATTCGTAAGACTATTTTAATTTTGTGTGACTACCTATTTACAATGTGTAACATATTCCAATAAAATAATATAACATATTCCAAGTTTAGAACTAAAGAGATGTTACATGCACAAACATGCATAACATGCAAAAGTGAATTATAAATATAATTATTCATCAGATGATCAATGTTACGGATCTCAAGTTCTTGAAAAGTGCATTGAAAAGAGGATCGCATTATAGAAAGGAAATTTGAACTTGATTACCCTTTCTCTTACTGTGTAAAAGAATCAGCGAAATGCGATTATTAAAAATAAAAAAAATGTAAATATTCATATACATTTTAATTTATAAAATAAAATTAATTTATTTAATGGACACTAGGTATTAGCACTCTTGTAGTAATGGCAACACTTGTTGCGAGTTTCTACATTTTATTTTTTTAATATATACAGTGGTGCATTGGTAAAAAAAAGAAGTACCGAAACCCAAAGATGATTACCTTGGTTAAACTGACAGTCACAAATCCACGGGGACAGATTAAAAGCAAATAGAAGACGTTTGTTATTCTGCAATAATATGATAATTTATTCAAAATACACCCTTTCCGAGTTAATACAGTGCTGGAGAGTCATAAAAATTTTTGAAACATATTTGTATAAAAATTCCTGAAATGCCTTTTAGACCTCGGTTGAACCCTTTTAAACGTCACAAATGATTTCAAACCGTTTTACCCTAAACTCAAATCTAATTATCAGGAATAGCTGCTAGAAGATACCGGGAGCTAAGTCAAAGGAATACGAAGAGTGGCTGAGAGTGGTATTCTCCAACTTGCGTACAACCTTTGTTTTGTAAGCTGGTGTATTATCATGCAATAAAGAGAAACTGCCTTGGGCTCTTGTTTCGTCCACCTGCAAGTCAACTAATGACTTGCAGGTGGACGAAAATAATTTTCACAACTCAATTTTTGAATAAATTTCAAATTTTTATCACAGCTCAATTTTTGATTTGCTTTTATGTTGGGCAACCTTTTTTTTATTTTTTCCGTAAATGTTCTAAAGGATTTAGGTCAGGTGACTGTACAAACTATTCTAAAAGCGTCAAACCCTTTGACCCAAACAAACCCCTAATTTTTCGCGACGTATGGCACGCAGCGTAGTCTTGCTGGAATCGGATGGTAGCGTGGTTTATGCTAGGAAATACTTTCCAGTAGGAATCCATTAAAGTTGATTCCAACATTAAAATATAAATGTTACTATTCATACTACCCTCGCAAGTGCATAGGTTTCTTATTTCTGCTGCTGCCACGCAACCCTGGACCACAACGCTTTGAATTTGATTCAAGGTAAATTGTCCCCATGTTTGATTGTCATATATTGTGCCTTTCCCTCAGATTTCTACAAATTAAAAATTAAACATTTTTTGGAATAATGTAGTTTACTGATAATGAGTGTATTCGACTGACTTTGTATTTTCCGTTTACCTTCAAGAACCATAGGTATTTTAAAGAGTTTTATGGATTTTAATTATATGATTTGGATTTGTTTTTACTACTAAGTAGGCTTATAATTAGTGATGGGGAAAATTGAAAATTTTGAACGTTACGGATAAAGCAGAAACTTAAGGAAAAACAAGAAATGTGTATTTTTTTATAAAGAAACTTAGAAATTATAAAACAATATTAGAGATTTTACAAATGATTTTTTTTGGTTTATGGGCGAGAATAGCGTTATTAAAACCTCATGCTGATGTTTTGACGTTTGTATGGCAACACGTGTGCCGCTCATCAGTCAAACTAACCTAAATAAAAGTGCTAATTTAACACTCCATTAACCATGGCGGAAGAGGAACAAGTAACGCAACTTCAAATTAGACTATTCACCAAACAACCACAGTAAGATTGTTAAAAAAAATTATATCAAGTTATTAACCTGTAAGTTATTAAAACTTATTAATTATAAAATAGATATGCCGTGCCTGATGCGCCTTATGCGATACCGTCTACTGTATCGGTGAACGAGTTAAATGCGCTCGTCAACGGTATTATAAAGGAGAGCGTCGAAGCGAGAAAAGAAATAAACTTCGATTTCTTAGTAAATAGCGAATTTCTTAGAACGTCGCTGATAGATCATTTAAAATCTAAGGGAATCACCACTGAGAGTACTGTTGACGTAGAGTATTTGGAACGGTTGCCCGCACCAAAGCCGCACGATTGTCTCACTCATGACGATTGGGTATCGGCCGTTAGTTGTAGACCGCCTTGGATCATAACCGGGTGCTATGACAATAGCTTGCATATTTGGAATACGAAAGGCGCTCACAAATTGGCGATACCGGGACATACTTCTCCTGTGAAAGCTGTCGTTTGGGTCAGCCTCGATGATACGACTGGAGTGTTTATAAGGTATTGTTTAACTATTTTTGTGTTCTTTAATAGATTGCGTATTATATATTCGATTTTTTTTTCAAGTACGTCTCACGATCAAACTTCTATGCTTTGGGAATGGAACATTTTGGATAATTCTGTCAAATGTATGATCGCTTATATCGGTCACGATAAGAGCGTCGATTGTGTTGATGTTACATCTGATAAATTGAGATTTGCCACTGGAAGCTGGGATACTAGTATCAAAATATGGAATGCGAGTAAGTTATTTGATGAGTAAAATATATTATTTAATTCTAAATGTTGATGTAAATAGAACTTTATTTTAGATTTACGAGATGAGGATGAAAGTGCGAATAAAAAAGCCAAATTGGACAGAGGCACGCCTAGAGTAAGTAGAATTAGTATGGAGTTTTCTCTATCTTGATTTGAAAAGTGTGGTTTTGGAATACTTGATTTACTTTTTTTTCAGACTGCCATAATGACTTTAAATAGTCACAGAGAAGCAGTGTCCGGAGTCAAGTGGTTAGGTGATAATGCAATATTAGCTAGTTCGTCGTGGGATCATACCATCAAATTATGGGATGTTGAATTACAAGCGCCTTCTAGAAACATTGCTTCTAACAAGCCGTTCTTCTGCCTAGACTGGCAACCCAACGCCAACTTGCTCTTGACTTGTTCAGCTGATAGGAATATAAGGACCTTTGATCCAAGATCTAATGGTATGTATTTATATATATTTATTTATTTACCTACATGTGTAGGGTATAACAGCTTTACACCAGCACATCCTGCCGGTGGCGTAACTAGAAGAAATTAAATTAATAAACTTTTTGCAAATTTTACAATCAGTTCTTGCAATGACATTTTTTTGGGGGTTTCTTCATGATCAATTGATAATATCTTTAATTAATTTTAATTTAATAAAAGTACGTTCTACACTAATGATATACTGGCAAAGTGAAAAATAATAAAAAAAGCTGTATACACTTCAGAGAATTCACTTTCCATACAATTATATTTTGAAATTAATAAGTCCGAAAAATGTTTTATCAACATTGTTGAATTAATATCATTTATTAATAATCTTATAATGTACTTGAATTATTTTAAATTTTAATTGGTCCATTAATACTTCAGCATATTTGTCTTTTATCATTGTGCACTGATTTAAAATGTCCGTATTTAATTGTTTGCATTTTAATTTTAATGGTTTGCATTCCAATAAAACGTTCTAATTATCATATAATTGACGTTTATATAAGTCACTTGTAATTTTCTGTACATCGGGGAAAATAACGAAATTAATTATTTTTTATTTTAATTAAATTATAGTACTCTTAATAACTGTGTAATTATTCTAGTGGACATGCCGACTTCCGTTATCAAGGGACACACTTCTTGGATCTCAGCTGTTAGATGGTCACCAGATAATGAATTCCATTTCTTATCTGCCGGTCATGATATGTTGCTTAAAATGTGGGATACGAGAAGGTTTGTATTTTAATCGATTAAAACAAAGTTAGTATACGTATTTATTTAAATTTATATTTATTGTTCTTTTCAATGGAGGTTGTTGTGGAAGAATAATCATTACATCTGTTTATCTCTTACGTGACTTTCTACAGATTATTCCTATTTTGTAACAATGTATTTTATTATTACATTTGCGTGAATAATTTTTCCTATGAATATACTTTTCTGTCGGAGTTGATCCAAAGCAGCAATTCGTGACTTCGAGTTTCATTCAGATTGTGCAACTCGGACATGTAACATATATTCATCCCAGTTTTTTAATGTTTTTAAAATCATTTATTTTTAAATTCTGAAATATGTTGAATATTTTGAAGAATTCCTAAGACTGCCAAGTCTTGATAGAAAGTAGATCTAGCATTGTCGTGGTGCAACACAATGTCTCTTCTATTGGTCAAATCTGGTCTCTTCTTGTAGATTGCTTCTTTCAGTTTGTAGTACATGATACTCTTTTAACCCCACTAGACACACAATACGATATTTTTGTGTGCAATTCAGCTATGGTATGTACTGGCTCACTTTTCATCGCCATTGATATGTAACGAATCGATCCAATATTTCTTTATCGCTCAATTGATGCGGACCCAAGTATTAAGAAATGTACTGCCACCAAGCTGAGAAAACGAGATGAATATTTGTTACAGCCTATTATAATTTATTTTTATTTAATATTTTAATTACAAATATGTATAAATTTATTTCAGTCCACGTGCGTCCCTCTACGATTTGACTGGACACGCGAATAAACTATTGTGCTGCGACTGGTCCGGCCGATTGCTGATGTCCGGCGGTGCTGACAACGCTTTGAGGATATACAAGTCTCGCGTCAAAGCTTCTTAACTGTATAAACATACTTCCGAACCAATAAAAAACAGTGGCAAAAATAAAACATCTGGACTTTCATTCTGTCAATTTATTTGAATGAATCGCTTTTACAAATTTGTTCAATGCAAAAGAACATGACATAAAATTTATAATCGTCTCTACCTGTTCAATTATTACAATTTTTATAATAATTAAAATTCAGCATAACCGTTGTTGTTTTTTTAACCGCAAATCACTCAAAAAATGCTTAGAGCACGTAATATTTAGAAAACTTGCAATATTGTATAACAAAATAGATACACTATATCCTCCAAGTGAAAAACACGCCTAAGCAACTTTTTCAATGTCATGCCAAAACGGTCATCAACACAACAAAGCAACATTCTCCTATAAAATACTCTTTCTCGACTACATCAAAATTTGTTATTTTTTTCAATTTATTTTTATATTATTTTTCTCGCCAGTCTGTCAAAACAGAGCCATCTTTATTAACTAGATGTCTAACTAACTTAACCTAACCTAACCTGGACTATCCTAATGCTAGACTAGTCTGTAATGTGTCTTATATACTGTACAAGTTGGACAAATATAGGTCTCTTTAAATTTGTCACCAAAAATCTAGCATCACATATTAAAATACCGCACTACGTATTGTTTTCTTTAGACACGTATAAATTAAAAAAACATACAAAAACCCACTGACTTTGTAAAAAAGTATTAATATATCAGAGCGGACTTTGCCCCCTTTGTATCTACTCTACGGCTTATTCTCTACAATAATCGCTAACCTAACGAAACTAAGGGCACCTACGTTTTTTCGACATACCTATATTATAAACTTAGCCTTTCTTTTTAGTCCAGGAATCGTTCACTTGGCACTTAGCATTCCCGAACACGACATCGACTTAACATATATTTATCAAGATTTACAAATTTTGAGGAGGCTTATCGACTATGGAAAATATTCTATGATACTTCTAACCATCAGTTTGGTACTGAACGGGAGCTACCGAGGTCCTCCTATTTACCGTCGAGTTCTCCGTAGTCCAGGCCATGATCACTTATCACCATATGTCGTTAAAATACTTAACCGCTAAAAATAAAACTATCCTCGATTTTTTTCTTTGCTCGCTTACCAAAAAACAAAGTAAGCTTCCAAATAACATTTTTCAAAGATGGAAAAACAAATAAATTATTTTCAATATATTATTATGTAAACATGTAACCACCGTTTAAAGATAACATTTTAAACAATTCTAATCTTTCACATTACAATTGAAAATTGTAACCAAAACAATTTTCGGCCGCAGCCGCTATCCAAACTGCGCAATGAACTGTACACTTATTATAATAAATTAAAACATTGTTCAGACCGTAAAAACACAAGCACGTATTTTTACATGCTAAAAATAAAATTAAAAAAAAAAAACTATACAAATGTGAAAATAAATTAATAAATAATTTCTTCAAACATTATCATAACAACACCATCTTAGCGGAATATATCCGAAATAAAACACTCCTACGAGAATAATATTCACTCTTTTTTATACTATGAAAGCCGCTGCTCAGGATATTGTGTATCTTCCAAGCCGTCGGCGTTTCCTCTGAGTTTACGTTTCGTATTTAATCGTTATTATCTTTAATAATATTTATAAACGTTTCGCAATGTGGTTTTTTATTCGTATATATAGTCCACTGTCAGTACACGATGATCGTAGTTGATATTTATTTCATGGAAAAGGCACGAGTCTAAAAAAATATGACCGTTTTCTCGTAGACATCGGCGACGCGTAATATACGCGCCCGAGCTGGTTAAATAGTCCGATTCAAAGAAATAAATTGGATCATTTGCCGTCAATGGCTCTGCTCCTCATCATCATTGTCACGTGTGAGAGTCGAAAAACTAAATATTCAGTCGATTTCAAACTAATTTAGCTATATGTTAATATATATAAAAATTACTATTAAATATGTGTATGTATACAATCAAAAAACGGATGACGAAAACGTTATTACACATACATAACACAACATGAGGTCCTTATTCGGTACTAAGCTATTTAGTACAAAAATATATCGATACACCTTTGAGGTAAACAAGGACCCTCGTTTTCTGATGACTAGATTTTCATTTACAATTAAAAAAGATTTATATGAGAATATTAATGAGTATATGGTTGTCAGACGTTTAGTTTTCAACGCATATATATACACATATATATATATATAAATATACATTTAAATAAAAACATCAAAATTATGTTCACAATCGTTCATGTCTGTGTATATATATATAAATATTATGCATCTGTTTAGTTATTCCATTTTACGTATTAGTTTTGGAAATTATATGTATATATATATATATATATTTAATAAACACGTCAAAAGGAAGACGACGATGCTGCAGTCAAAAGGAAGACCAATCTCGACTATGGGTTAGCTAAGTCTAATGTACAACGAACGGGATGCTTTAAACGATAAACATGAAAAATTCATCACATACATATATGTATGTATATAAGTGTGTAATAATAATAATAATACAGGACACTTATCATATTTATATAAATCGATCGATCGCGATCAGTAACAGCTACACTGCAAAGATTTATACATGTTTTGCATACTTTAAATAACCTTTACAGAAAAACAGTCTTAGACTCAAAAAATACGACTTCATATACAATTTTAAATATGCATATACACATACATATACGTATGTATATACATATATATCTTTTACATATATCGGTTGGCTATTGATCCAATTTATATCAATTTACAGTATCCCATCCAGAGAATTCTTTCACTAATCTAATTTTTATTTGTGTATGATGCGCGCGCGTGTGTGTATGTGTTTACCCATTGAAAGTCAAAAAATGTATATTTTTCTTTCTCTAATGACACAAAACAGGTCCAAAAATGCCAGTCTTGAACAAGGCATGCGGTATCACATTGTACCATTACTACTGAACTTTTATTTTATAAATAATGTAGGAAAACAACACTGAAACTTTCATATATAAATATATACATATATCGAACTAGTACCGATGTGTGATTTATTTTTCGCTCGATTATCTCGCTACGGGGAAAGCTTAGAAGAAGATAGGGCGATCGGTGCGATCGCAAAGAAAGATCGAGCGAAGCGAAAAGTAGAATCGAGAGTGAAAGATTGACACGTAAATGTGAAAGATTAAAGAGGTCGCAGACGTTCGACAACACAAACAAACACAACGGGACCACCATTTTTAACAATAATCGAGAATCGCGCAGAAGACGTGCTGATTTCTATCGCTCTTATAGAATAGAATATACATAACGGGAAGGACGCTCGTACGTCGATCGGAACTGAGATTCGACTTTGTTGTTTTCGTAAATGAAGGTACATTCGTCCCGACGAAATTGTACCGTTATCGAAAGGGGTCGACGCTAATCTAACGAGTTTAGAAAGCATTTTTAAATTGAGCTTTTGCACTTTTCTAAAATAGTATACAGTTTTTAGTGTAACTATATAAAGAGACAATAAATTAGTGTCATATATTATTTTTATATAGGTAATCCTTTGGATAGTAATTGGTAAAAAAATCAATGGTGGGCCTCGAAAGCACCTGATATTTATATCGTAACGCTATGTCGTTAACTGCCGGCCAGACGGTGCTTTAAGACAGTCTGCGAACAAAGATAAAACGCAAGATAAATCGCATGAAAAATCAAAACGTAATAGAAACATCGAAATTGAAAACTCACATCGAAGAGTCGAAGCGACTACTTAGGCGGATACTGCTGGTACGGCTCGTCCGGCGAGGCGGCCGTAGAGTGATCCGGTTCGATGGCGTGTAGAAGGGATGGCCCCGCATTTTGCATGTATCCGTAAGGGTGAGTCGCTATATACTGAAAATGGAAGATGAGCATTCGAACACTTGCATCTAGGATATGTTACAATGACTTTGTTCTTCGATTACATACTTGAGGTTGCACAAGTTGGAGACCCATGTGAGAGATTATCTGCGCAGGATACTGCTGAGCCGCGTCAGGCATGACTAGTCCAACTGCGCGGTCTCCGCGACTGACTTGCACGTATTGCTCCTGCAATTTAAAAAAAAGTACATCATTTTTGGACTGGTCTTTTATCATTATGCGAAAAAATCTTTTCAAGATAAGATCATACACAAAAAACCTAACCCAACTGAAATTTTATGTTTAGAATGACGAATAAACATATTAGGTTATTTGATAATTTTACCCAACGATTCGTTTATCATGATAACACACTTGGCCCTGTAAAACACATACCAGATTACTGTTGGTGGGCGTACAATTTTTTTTAGTACAAATAGATAAAAATAACACACATTTACTATTAAAAACTAATTTTATACATTTGTATAACGTGGATTCGTGTACTATAAAACACTTGTTCTAAAAAATGGTGGATGATGATGTTAAATGAGCAACATGTTATTAATCAGTGTTTAAGTTCACTCACAGGATCGATCGGATGAGCCGGAAGATGCGCCGGCTGAAGAATAGGATACGGTGGTATCCAGTGCTGCGCCATCGGATACCCTCCGAGGTACATTCCACCTCTAAACATGCTCAGATCAGCGCCGGCGCCATAGACTGTGGCACCTCCATTACCCATGTTCTAAAACATACAACAAGAGCATTATAAAACCAGCACAGTAAGTAACAGTCTAAAAAATCTTTGGAAAACGCACCTGATGTCCTTGTTCTGAGCCGTCACGCCATGGCCTATCGGTGTTTTTGAATTGCTTCTTTTTATTGCCTCCTCCATCAGCGAACTTAACCAGCAGTGGCTCTTTGGCGCCCTCGAAGGGTTTACCGTTGAACATCTGAAGATATATTCGTTATTGTAAGAATAGAAACTGTGACGAAGCGACGGGACATTTTTCAGAACTCACCTGTATGATTTTCTCGCACTTATCCCTGGATTCCATCCTGGCGAAGCCGACTCCTTTGCTCTGGCCGTACGTATCACGCAAGATGCGCGTCGAGATAACCTGGCCGAATCGCGCCAGCAGCTGATCGACGTCGTTCTCTTTGTAGTGAGGCGGCAGATTGGCCATGTATAGGTTGGTCGGGTCCTGCTCTTGTTGCTGCATCGGCAAAAAGACAAGACACAAATACGAGAGACCGTCAACGCAGCTCGCGTCGGTTTTCGTCTCGTTATCATAAGCGGATCGACGGGGTGATCGCCTCAACTGATCGATCGATCGAGGGGGATAAAAGTAAAAACGCCCATGTCCGTCGCTGGCGTTTTAGGCAAAAATAAAAATTCGAATCGAGGCGTTGGACATGGGTAAACTTACTTTATTACAAAAAAATAAAATAAAAAATTGGGACTCATAACATATTTGACTACTAATTTTTGTGTAATATTTTATCCTACTACAGTCGCGCAGCGAAAAAATATAAAAAAAAAAATAGACCCTTCTGAAAAAAGATGTTTTCTTCAGCAGTGCTTATGTTTTTTTTAAGAATATGTTTGAGCAATGCAGCGAGAAATTTTGTGATCGTTATCGAGAACTACTTAATTTTGTCGAGTAAGCGTCACCGTCAAATTGCGTAGCAAAAAGTCTTACAATTATCCTTCTAAAATTGTTTATTTTGTTAATATTGAATGAGTCATGCCCGCATTTTTGGCGACTTATATTAACTGATTACAAATATATGATTAATATTTTTAAACTGACACAGTTAGTATAATTGTAAACGTCACAAATGACGACTATCTTAAAACAGTAATTAGTAGCGTTACGTTTATTCGAGCACTCAAGTAATCAGATTGAATTTTCCGATATTGACAAATATTTTCTTAGGTTGCCTTTTTTGCAGTCAGCTGCCAGTTCGATTATAAATATATTTCAATAGAAATATTACAGAAGGTTTCGTGTCACAATACAGTTTCTTCGACTATCACCAGTAAACCCCAAAATCATCCCCATAAAAATGCTTATAATAAATAACATAATTTAAATCAGATTTACATCATCTTTTCTAAAAAAATCTAATTTTATTTTATTTATAAATTTTATTAGCTGAGCTAACGGTTATATAGTTAATCGGAATTTTTTAGTCTTCTGTTGATAGTTGAAGAAACTGCATTGAAATGTTTTCGAAGTTGTATTTTTTGTTTAACCATACATATGTATGCGAGCTATCATTGATTCATCCGTGAGATTATAAAAAGATAGTAATACTCGATTGGAATTATAATTATAATAATTAATAACTCCGTTGTCACAATTACGGTTAAATTAAAAACATTGTGATTCACGTGTGAAATTTGAACACAGGTGTTAGCCATCTACTCACACAACTGACATTTGCAGCACGAGGCCTTCTGCAACAGTAATATCCTTTCACATTAAAAAATCTGATGTAACTTCTAAAAAATCAATTCAGTTTTTTCACTAGTAGTCAAATTTTATTCAAAGTAGCTATTTTGTATAAATACATACATATCTAATTGCGGCAGTGTAAATCAGACAACTGTCAATAATTACGCATGTATCAAATGTTAGTTTGCAACAACACATTTACGAAATGGATCGCTTTACCATCGCTCAACGCGTTAAAATTATTTAATTGTTCTACAAAAATAACAATTCCATACAAACTGCGTATCGAAATTTCATCGTCCCATTGAGCGAACAATTCGCAACGTAGTGAAAAATATTGAAGAAACTGGAAGCGTTTGAGATAAAGTAAGGCGTGTGCCTGTTCAGCCGAGAATATTGCTGCTGTAAGTGAAAGTGTGGCCAAAGACCCGGAATTGCGCTTCTCTTTGGCGCATTTTGCATCTGGACTTGTACATACACTATGAAATTCAGATAACTAAGAACTGAAGTTAAAAGACCATGGACAGTGAAGAATTTACGCAGATTAAGTGTTAAAGCAGTTGAAAGTCGATGCTGATTTTTCAATGAAAATTATGAGGCACATTTGCAAGATTGCCGCATATGGATGAGAAAAATCATCATGTGATTCATGAGAGACTATTATATGTCTGAAAAGTGACTGTTTGGTGCGCATTGTGGTCAGGCGGCGACATTGGGCCATACTTTTTTGAAAACAACGAGCGCTATAGGCGCACAATAACCGATTCTTTTTGGCACGAAGTCAAATATATTGATGTAGAAGACACGCGGTTCCAACAGGAGTGTTTTGCGTGAAAAGTTCCCAGGTCGCATTATTTTACGTTTTGGTGACGTCAACTAGCCGCCAAGATCAAACGATTTAACGCCGTTTGAAATTTTTTATGGGGTGAAGCTAAGAGTCGTGTCTACGCCGACAAACCCGAAATATTTGAGAACCTAAAAACCACCAGAAATGAGACGGTCATTCAATTGATATTATTTTTCATAATTACTGTGCGATTATTAAAAAATATCGTGAAAATTGTGTATTTTTTCAAATAAAATTGAATCAATCTTTACTTGTATAATATTTTCAAGCAGATCTTCATCAAACTTATTAGCTAACATGATGCGACGATTTTTTTTTCAAAATGGCGGCTATTGAAAAATATAATAAAATTCGCATTTCCGTAAAAACTGTGGCGGTAGTTTTAATCAGATTTTCGTGAATCACTTCTGAAAAAATCAGTTCACTTTTTTATAAAAAAAAAATATATTTTAGGTTTTTTATATATAGAGCATCACTTCGAGTGTGGTTTTGGGATGTACTGATGATTTTTTTTTGTTACTTGACACGAATCCTCGAATAGAGCAGCGCTATTAATTATTTGATTAAATTCAAGAAACTGGGAATGCAAAAGTGAACGTAGGAGGAGGGGAGAGGTGGGGAGGGGGTAAGAAAAGCACGTGTACCCCCGATTCGAATAAAAATGATAGTCTCAAGCATCAAGCCCCTCGATTGATCGGCAACGTGCGACAGTATCGAACGAGTAGCGGCGATTTACAGCTGGTCTAGCGTTGCAAGAAGCGCGAGAGGAAGAGAGCGAGCGGCGCTAGAGAATTAGAGGGCTGGTTAGTCGCGAGTGAAATCTGGGGAGTGCGAAAGCGGAACGCGGCGAGACGAAAGCGGCGCCCGCCGGAAGAGGGGCGTTTAGTAAATATTACTTGCATGCACAACGTACACTGTTGGGTCTATGCAGCAACCAGATACCCACTTTAGCCATCTGTGCCTGTATGCCTTTGGCTTGCAGGCCCTTGACCGCGGACTCCGCCGACACGACGTTCTCAAAGTCTACGAAGCCGTATCCTGAAACGAGACGAGAGCGCGTATAGTTTCGGAGACGAGGGTGGGAGAGGTGGCGGTGGTGCTGCTGCGGCGCATACCTTTGCACTTGTTCGTGTTCTTGTCCAGGATCGCCTTGGTCGAGATGATGTTGCCGTATCTGGAAGGCAAGACGAGTTACGTTAGGAATTGCTGGGGGGTGAGGTACGGTAGAGCTCGGGAGGTGCGCACTCACTGGATGCACATGGTGACGAGGTCCTTGTCGGTGGTGGTGTGTGGCAGGCCGCGGATGTAGAGGTTGGTGCGCGACAGCTGTTCCGATGGCGCGTTCGGGTTGTTGCTGATCGAGGTGCTCATCGTGCCGGACTGCGAGCCGGTGGCCGACGAAGAGGACGAGGTCGTGTTGCTGGGCGAGGCCGCGGTGGGCACGCGTCCGGAGGCATACTGCAAGTAGAGAGGGTCAGACATCGCGAGGCCTGCGGCTCGGACGGGAGCTGCGGATTGTTCTTTTAGGGCTGCCGCGATTCGAAAAGTTCGCCGACCCCGCTATACGTGTATTTACATATATAGGGTTGCCGATTGTTTTTAAATTGTCAATTTAAAAGTTATTCAATTTAAAAAGTACGTTTAGCGTGCACTCGAGTTTTAAAAGACACTGGATCGCGGCAGCCGTAGTAGTGCGCGTAGTGCGCGTAGCGCGTAGAGAGCGTAGATAGCACGAACCTGGGCGTGCAGTTGTGGCAGCGCGTGCAGTTGCTGCGCGTGCGGGTGAGGGTGCAGCGGAGGAGCGTACGGCGGCGGGTATCTCAGTGGCGGCGGACCGGCGGGCGATGGGCCCCAGGTCGCTCGGTACGGCGGCTGCGCGGCCGACGTCATGCCTCCGTCGCGTCCCTGGACAAGCAACGGAATGCGGCGAGTCAGCTGACGAGCGACTACCGATGCCGACTAACGGAAACCGACCGCTAGCTAGAGTTCGTCGATCTCGCCATCGGCGGTCGAGAGAGGGGGCGAGGCCCGCGAGCGAGGGCGAGAGCGAGAGCTAGGGCGAGACGCGAGCGCCCGTCGCGAGCGCCGGAGCCGGACTGACGGCGCCCCTCCCGTCGGAAAATCCAACGAGGCGCTTTCCTCGCGCGCGCCTTGACCTTCCGCAACGCGCGAGCCGGCGCCGTATCGATTCGAATCGCGCGCGCCGGAAAAGGGGGCGAACGCCGGCGAAGGGCGCCGCCCACTCGCGACTCAGCTGACCGCGAGTGGGCGGGACCGCGACTCCGAGCGCGATCCATCGATCGGCCGCGATCCGCCGCGAAACGCCGTTACGCGGCCGCGATTCACCAGCGAGGTACCGTTCTTAGCCGTCCTCTCTCCGGCGACGGTGAGGACTCTCCTCGCCGCAGCCTTCGCAAGGCCGTCCGCGCGCCGGCCGCCGTCGATCGACCCAGATCGCAGCCGCGGAAGTTTGTCGACCCCGCGAAAGTGTCGCGCGAGAGTTCGGCCGACGCGCAGACTGAGATCATGTCTGAAAAGCCTCAAATAACCGACTATTACTCGACAAACTTCATGCCCCTACATACTACGAGCTACGAGCTACGAACGAGAATCCCTCCCCCCTACCTTTGAATCGATAGATACTCGATGTCTGGAATGGTTTTTTAATTACGAATTATTAAGAGTGAGAGAAACTTTTTTTTAGTATACGACATTGCTGCCATATTAATGTTTCAACATGAAAGCAGAAACGTCATTTTAGATATTTCCAGAGTTATTTTTTTAATATTTACATTTCATTAAGATTCACAGTATTTCATTAAATGACATGCATTTTTCTGGCCAAATCAAGTGGTCCATTGCCGTCGCGGTGGAAACGCTCGGTTTATCTATCGTTCATATTAACCCTTTGAACGGTATCGCCGTACATGTACGGTGATAGTTATATACTTACAAATTATTCGTATTATTATTATTTAATATAATTAATTTATTTAACTAATATATTTATTTAACATAAACAGAAAATTAAAACATGACGACCTAATGAAAAAATACAAAGTAACCCAACTCATCTCTCAGGGGAAAATAAGCGGAAGAATAAGTATAAACAGACGTCGCATTGTTCCATAGTTTGTCTGTACTTGGATATTACATTATGTTCTATAAATATAATATAGCTATCCTTACCGATATTACTACAGACTTCTGATATGAGAGTATTGGTCAAAGTATATTCAAATCCAACAATTATCACTTCTCAGAAGTCAAATTGATTTAAACTTTTTCATTCGTACTAATATTATTTGACGTATCAATAGTTGTATTATTCAGTGAAGCTATATTTTCACTAGTAAAGTTAAAATATATTTTCACCATTAGATATATGATACTATATTTTTATTAACGAAAACATAATTTAACTGATAGGCGCTACTGAAATTATATGCTCTTCTAAAATGTCTATGAAACTCAAATTGACAGTTGGGAAACGTAAATTTGCTGTTTATACCCAAACCTAACCTACACGAATTAACCAAACCCAACTTGACCTAATGAAAGTTACAATTTTCAAAGTTACAATACATATGACAGCTATCCTTACCGATATTACTACAGACTTCTGATATGAGGGTATTGGTCAAAGTGTATTCAAACCGAATTTTGGTCAACAGGAGGGCGCAAAAACAATTATCACTTCTCAGAAGTCAAAAATTCACGGCAAAAGCGCCGTCGCAATGGGAAAGCTCGGTAACGAGCGTTCTAAACTACCATTTTGTATACAAATTTATAAGCACGAACTGGTTTATAGTACATATTTTTGAGTAACGCAGTAGCAGGAGCGCGCATACTGAGTGAGCAGGTCGCATTAGATAATCTGTGAAGCTGACAATTATTTTATTATTATTTTTTGTAATGCTACTCCCTTTTGGCGTAATCAATGAGATTTGATATTATTTTATTTGTTGAGTTGTGTAGTGTGTTGCTTAAAAATGTGCTATCGGTGACTATTTAATTTAACTACTACCTAAGCACGTTAATAATAACAAATTCTCTCTAAGACTATTAAGACCTTTAGATGCTCTAATTTTATTGGCGTATTTTTGAGATTTATTGCACGTGCTTAGAGTGCTTATAAATTAATCTAACCATGCATGCAGACATAATATAATAAAATAGTTTTTGAACTATAAATTCTTTCGAATTAAAATCTCAGATCCTTATCTGTTATTTCCTAACTAAACCACACATAAACGATATCATCGCTTTATTCGCAAATGACGCGATGAGCATTTTATGCTCTTATAAAAATACCCATCAAATGGAAGTTAGTCTTTAAAACATAATAAATCGACAATGACTGGAAACTGCAAAGCACACTAAAAGCGTCGCAGTATTGTTTTCTCGTAAAAGGGATGAACTCATATGTATAATATTTTCCAGTTATTATTGAAAATAAATAACTAAAATAAATAAAAATCAAAACATATACTCTTGCCTTAAATTAAATAAGAGACAGGGAGGAGAATTAAATCCCAAATTTAATAAATGTATATTAATATAAAAATCCACTAAAACTATTCAATCAGGCAAGAGACCATTGACCAGAAACTAAAAAAACATTATGCAGATGACACATAAATTGCAGCGAGAGAGTTTGAAGCCCTTTAAAGTTTAAAATATAATTTGTTAATGCTTGTTCAGTGATATTAAATATTAAGATAATCAAACTTTTCAGGCTTTCTTAAAAGTAGAATTATTTCAATCATTTTTAGAACACAGAATGATATTTCTCCCTCAGGCTTTGCTGAAAAAAATGCGAAGCACGATCGCTATATTAGGTAACACGCTTAGGAATCCATGGTTTCGTTCAGCGATTCAAACTTTCAACAAAAAAAATATCATATTCGACTACGGCTTAGAAGAGACGTAATTTCAGAAATTATCTTCAACAAGGAAAATCAATAAGAAACCATACTAAAAGCACGGAACACCCGTATACGACAGTTTA
Source organism: Plectrocnemia conspersa (assembly GCF_051122295.1). Lineage (NCBI taxonomy): Eukaryota > Metazoa > Arthropoda > Insecta > Trichoptera > Polycentropodidae > Plectrocnemia > Plectrocnemia conspersa. The sequence goes on from NW_028277173.1 coordinate 3,792,184, forward strand.
GTCATTTCACAATAGCTTACATACTTCCCCTTCCACCTATGTACAATTCCAAGTAAATTAAACACAAATATGTGCGAAGTACAAGAGAAAAACAATACATTCATATAATCAATATGTAATCTGTGTATAATTGTTTATTTATGATATCGGCAATAATTATAGAGCGAGGGTTCATTGTATCATACATAAAATAATACCAATTTGTATTGTAATATCTGATTATGAATCATGTGTAAACTTTTCAACTAGAAATCGATGTAATTTCTAATAAATAAATCGATAGCCAATATCAATTTTGGCTTTCGAAAGAGAAGCAATTACGTTTCGACGAATCAAGTATACGTATAGCACGTGTCGTTAGAAATCAAACGCATATGAGATTCGGGCGAGTATGATTTCCAGCGCAACATACATAAAAAAAACGCAGACGTAGAAAAAAGGCTACATATTATAAATAAACATGAAAATATTAATGTAATAAACATGATATATTAAAAATAATATACGATAGATAAGTATAAAAAGAAATACCACTCACGTTAGTGAAAGCGTGATGTCTAGGAGGTCTGGAGTAGGACTGTCGGACAGTCTGCATTTCAAGTTGGCATGGGTCTGAAAAATCAATAAAAACGCACACATTTAAAGACGTCTACCATATTCATCATAAAATTGTTCGTTTTTCTTTTGCAGTACAACACGGATCAATGAAGCATTTTGTTGTTTTATTTTCTTCTAGGGTCTAAAGCAAATAAACTGAAATTAATTTTCAGAATTCGAAAGAGAAAGTATCATATCGGATCGTGACTTTATCTAGTACATTATCTTTATCTAGTTTACACGTAAGCTCGTCAGTTTTTTTCATTCAATGTGTTGAAAATAAACGGCAGAAGTGAAAGATTGAATTTATCGTATTAAAGTGTATATTGTATTTTTTTTTGGTTAATACATTTTTTACTAAATGATACTACCACACAGTGGCGCAGCTAGGGGAATGGGTGGATAGCCCCGAACGGCACTTGCTTGAGGGCGGCATTTTCGCGATGCAAGGACCGTTCGTAAATTGTGGCTCTTAAACTAAATGCGTTAAAAAATAAATATCTATATATGTGAAAACAATAACTAAGAGTTAAATAAATGCTCTGTAGATATAAAATGTCAGTTTCTTAAAATCGGTAAAATTTGTAGTTACACCTTTTGTAAATTTTTTATATGCATATAATATATGAAAGGTATGTAGCACATCTAGGGGGGGGGAAGGAGTCAAAAATGGCCGCCTGACCCCGAAAGTTTTGGTATATTGAAGACAATTTTTTGAAACATCAGATTTTGTATTAGATAATTGTATGGGGAGGGGGTGGGGGGTAAAATTGGGGATTTTCCTGGGTGTCACAAACCCAAGCTACTACAAAAATGTAATATTTTCAGTGACATATACATTTTTATTTGCTACTTGAATCCATATTACATAACAAATATTTATTAGTATATATTGCATTTTAAGGAAAATTAAATAAATACAATAATAAATAGAACGAAATATTCTAAATGAAAATGAAGACACTGAATATTTTAAATAATGAGACTACAAATACCACGTAAAACCGCTTCTAGAAAAAAGAGATTAGGGGTGACTCATCAACGAAATTGCAATAAATCATCATAATCTCTCGGAGTTCCTTTTCCTTCGACAAATTCCAGGGACGAGGGATTTGAGCCACGGTCGCAGTCGCCAAGGAAAGCCGCTACCACACACACACTATTTGTTATTTATGTCAATTATGCTATTAGCCTCAATAAATCCAGAAGAGAGAGAAATATATAAGCTCAACTACAGCAAGGGCACTGCACGTATAAAATACGAAAAATACTAGTGGATCTTTGTCATTTTATGTAGTTTTTGTCTACTGAGTAACTAGGTTGCATAATGTACACAAATGGGGACATGACAATTACACATTTAAACAATTAGTTGTGTTGTTTATAAGTAAGTATTTCGTCACTGTAAAATGTATGTCATATTACTAATAGCGATAAAAAATTAAAGATTATATTTAAGTAAATCCTTGCACTTTGAAAGCTATAAGGGATTATATAAAGGGTCGATTAATATCCAGGGTGCAATACAACTCGATGAGTATTACAAATTAAGATAAATATATCAGAACTTTTGATCACTACAAAAGCAATAGCATTTTAAGTATAATTAAATGTGATTAACAACGGAATTATTTTAAAAGATATGTGCATTTAAATAAATACTTTGTTCCATTAAGCGAATTACTTGTGCATTTAAGTAAAGTTTTAGCCAATGCTCGCTCGCATCTAATCTATCAAACAGTAATGCACAAACAATTTGTTTTATGAAACAATTATTCTATATATTGTTCATTTAAATTGTCCTGTAATTAAATGAGGGAATAGTATGTACGAGATATTTCACCTAAAATATTTCGAACACTCTAATTAGGATATTGATCACAAGTATCATGTAAAACCGCTTCTAGAAAAAAATAGATAAGGGGTGACTCATCGACGAAATTTCGATAAATCATAAAAATCTTACAACTTAAGCACGAATTATATCAATTATTTTAATAAGTTATAAACTAGAATGGTTAAAATGGGCAGCAATATGCAATAAATACATATAAAACCGTAAGCTTAATACCGTTTGACGTATATGGATTCAGTGCAGTAAGTTACACTGTATCATACCAAAATACTATGGATTTAAAACATAGTAATGAATTTCGCCATGTTTATGTAAAAAACCTATATCCTTATTCATATAAAAAAATAACATTTTTTTCCTATAAAACTCTTTTCTTGGTCAAGATATGTATATTAGCATCTAACAACCATCGTCACTCAAATTCTCTAAAAAAATGATATTCTGAAACTTACTTAAAGAAAAAAAGTATTACTATTCAATTATATGATTTCTTGCAGAAGTATGTAATAATAGTTTATAATTAATAAAATATATGTCACTGATTTCAGTCAGGTGTCTCACTACAAGTTGTTGATTGTGTTGACCCGGTTTAACGCATGAAATGTGGCAGCGAAAGATTTTAAATAAATAAATAAAATGTTGCCTGTATATTATGTGTGGCCCGAAACAAGTTTTCTTTATTTAATAATGTGAATAAGGAAAGTCAAAATGTTGAATACCCCTAGATTGAAAAGTCATTTTTGAATTACCCAGTTCAAATGTTTAACCGCAAATTGTAATTAAAATAAATAAATAAAATTATAACTAACCGCCAAAAAAGATTCGCCATAGCTGGTCTTGGTATTAATATATTATATATTAGGGGTAATACCAACAATGTTCGCCGAGCATTGGCACTTGAATGAAAAAAGATGGCGTCATAATGACATTCAAACGGCATTAAAACAAAAGATGTGGGATTTATTTTTCAAATAGAAGAAAAACTATGCCTGATATGAGAATTGTTAGGGCCACCTCATATGCTGCAAAATTGAATTAAACGAAATAAATCAAATCGACCTTGACCCGTTTGATGGTGTGGCATTGTAGCATTCCACGCGTGCATTTTTGAGCACACGCGATTATGTGTGCGTGTGCGTGCGCATTCGCATTCGCACACCAGTGCATTAAAAAAGCGCTATAAATAGCAATTTGCCGAAACGTCATTCGTGGCAACGAACGACGGAATTCTAGTTTCCATAACCGACACGACGGTCGCTCAAATTCACGTAGTGTCGATACACCCGAGCGTTAAACTAAAAATGGCCGACGCTGTATGACGATAGTGAAGCTATAAGACAACAGACGCGTAAAAGCGATGACTCGCGCTCATAATCTCACGTTTTGCGCTCGTAATCTCACGCAAGATTGCACGCATTAAAAAAATATATTTGTTACTTAAAAAGTAATCGTTATTGTAACATTTTGAGGCAATCTTTACATTAGTAGCTTTAGTTCAATTCTCAAATGCTAATGTAAAGAAAGAGTCAAAACTTTAATAGAAAAATAAATACAAACCAACTGTAATAATTGCTCGCAGAGATTTAAGACTGTTGTTAACATAAAAAACATCAACTAGAAATGAAACGTAGACAAGAAAAATCAAAATGTAGATATTCCTCTTTTTTCTAGATATGTATATAGAAGACAGTTAGATTCTCTATTGAATTATGATACAAGTGTGCATTAAAGTTTATAATGTTTTCGTTTAAACGTGTTTTTAGAATATATCCATTTATTGTTTTATCAGCGTCTCTTATATATTATTATAACACCATGGAACTTAAATCAAATAAGAAAATTATCGTGGTTCTTTGCTGAATTGTTTTTTTATTAATATTTTCACAAGTTAAGAAAATATATTATTTTAGAACTTGAGAAAGAAAAAGCTTTAGAAGTGTTTTTCATTATTTACTAATCGTAAAGGCTCTTTTGTGTGGTATGAACAATGTATAATTGAAGCCAAATAAAATCCTATAAAAATGTTGAAAATACCCAAACAAATTATAAGTCTTAAACAGAACATGAATACTAAAAAGAAATAATACCAAACAAGTCAATGAGATTAAATACAATATAAAAGGTAAAACGGTATATTTATTACATAAAGCTATTGAACAAAAAAAAAACAAAGGGGTGATTGTAGCATTGTTTTAATTTTTTAATAGTATTAACATTGGTATTAATGAATGGATAAATAATGACGCTAGTCATGCGCTAGTCAATTGGACGCATAGTTTGTGTTTAACGCATTTTGTCACGCTTGGCCAAAAAGTTTATTTGAATAGTAAACGATAAAATATACCAAATATTTAAAAAAAAAACTTTAGTCGTATGGTAAATATAAAGTATTACTTTGAAACTTTACACCTTTACAACTTCTTATAACAAAAAATCTATATATGAGTAAATTGGTATGTCGTCGAAACAGATATGCAATAGTCGCAATGGAAGCCCCATGAAGAGACAAGACCAAAAAGCACGCCAAGTTCGATCGAATATCAAAGTTCTTCATTGATTAAACTAAATAAATCATTACGAATATTTGCCGTTGATTTGAACGGTTAATAAGGATTGCTGTTTTACGTCGCTTGCACCTATGAGACAAGCGAAATAAAATAACTAGAATTTAGAGCAAACGACTTTTGGTTTTTGCATCATGATAACATGCACCGGATAATTTCACTACTTATTATAAACTACATCTGAGTTGACATCAAAACATAGGTGCTAAAGTCTTAATCAAAGAGCTAAGACAAAAAAGATTAGACAGTATAATCCACTACAATATTTTTGCCACCATTTCAAACGATTAAAAAAATTGCTGTTTTACGCCGTTTGTGATAGGCAATTTTAAGAAGGAAAAAAAACAAAATTGTGGGCGAAGCTTTTAGATTTTGCACCACGATAACGCACCGGTTCTTTTTAGTACTAATTTGTGACTTTTTAGTCAAAAACTATACATTTAAGAATGGGTATGGCATCGAAACAAAGATGCGAAAGACTCAATTAAAGCGTTTCAAAAGGCTAAGACCAAAAAGCACGTCAAGTCCGATTAAATGTTAACTCTATAGTCCAATCTGAAGAACACAAGTAGAATTGTGTAACAATTTTAATTTAAAATAATACATTTTTTTTATATGTATATATGAAAATTATCGTCACTTTTTTTATCACACCTTAAAAATATCACAGTAAAATGCGTTTATTTACGGAACGATACATTACATAATATAAATAGTATGGTGAAGTCATCGAACGAATACCTAAGTAGCATTTAAAAGTAGTTTCAGGTTGATAAATTAAAAACAGTACCTATGTATGTTTAAATATAGTATTATTATCATTACTAATAATAACCATTTTAAAAATAGCAAATGAGTAGTTTTCATGGAATCAAAAGAGAATCAAACTGTACGACGTTCCAATGAATCATTCATTGAGTCATAGTAAAAAAAGGAACTGTATTACAAACGAGACACAAGCTCCCCACTATTTCTGTAAGTATGCTCACATGCACTTCCTAAGTTATGACGCTAAAGAAATAATGACAAAGAAATGTCGATCACGATTCGAAATTGGCATTATCATACGAATATTCGTGACATACCTTATCAATGTCGCGTGTGTGACACACACGCATTGTTCTGCTGCGGTTCAAAGATATTTTTTTGTTAACAACTAAAACAACGTGATCCGTGATTTTTTTCGCAATGCACTCCCTGGACGTTCACGTTGAACAGATAAAAAGCGCAGATATCTGGTGGCAGGATATCCTGGTAATAATCTATCCTGACAATACAACGGCGATAAGAAAGAATGCTCAATAATCTATTAGAGATAACGTAAATATTTGCAACAACAGCATACAAAAAATAATACACAACACGTGCGATGTACCATTCACCAGAACTTTTAACTTGTTTAGACTATACACAATACTGGAGTTGTAATTGTGTCAACTCCTGCGAGAGTAATTATGATAATGATGTCAAGATTTCGACGAATTCTACACCTATTTATAATTGAGTAAACAAAGGGAAGTAAATTATTGCCATACTTCACTTATGAAGAGATTATAAAAATATTCAATGGATGACTCAAATAAATTGATATCTAATAATTTAAAGTTCATATTTAGTCATATAAAAATTGATTATTTAGTTACTCTAGTCTTACGCATCGAGCATGGCATATATGGATAAAGAGAATTAATAACAACTGATAACGTTGTAATATTGATTAGATGGATTTTTTATTGTTTAAAATACTAGTTTTTAATCCAACGTAAAGATAACTATTTTTTATATATACATTGGGAGGTATACAAGCATGACTTGTTACATAGATTTTGAGAAGGCGTTTGACAAAGTCCAATATAAGTATTATCTACGAATAACAATACTGGCAATAAAGCGATATTTTATCCCCTATGAATTTTACATCTATAAAAAAATCTGTTTTATTTTATTGGTCAGATCTCTCTTTGTAACAACACAGACATTAGCCCAATGTGTTACAACGGGAAAAATAAGACACTAAATTAAAATCATTCTGTGAATTATTAACAGCAAATTATTACTTAATCTCAAAACTTCTTCAACGACAGCCCTAATATCCTCACTAACAACCCCTAAGGGCTACCCGCGCTTAAATAGACGAAATTTTTTGAACCGCATTTGACACTTTCTAAATTTAATGGCACCCATGCCCATTGCATTACAGCTGTTTTTACCTGCTATTGTCATATTATGACCGTGTTGAAACTAATAGATCCTAATATAGCTAAATTGATATTATTTTATCTCTACTGCCTTTGTTAATTTAGTGTTGAAAACATCGAAACAAAAAATATCCCATTACTAAACAGCATCATTGATATGTCTACTGTTAAATGTTTGGTGCTAATAATTATGATTTACAACTACCTAGTTTGCTTATTTTTTTATCACTATATATATTTGTTAAAGTAAGATTCAATTTATTCTGAGGCGAGATAAATTAAATTTGTCATCTCAGATCACTCTTTACGCGGCGTGCGATCGCGTTTTATACAACTTGGAATATTATCTCGGTATTGTTCGCACTGAATCTATTATAGAATCGCTGGTTGTTTCGCGCTTCGCGCTTTTCTTTTTTGTTTTTCTTTATCAGCTTATCAGTGTATTTTAGGCTTACAAAAAATATCGGGCATCGTGTTTCGTACATTTTAGAATAATAATAATTATTTCAAATTAACACGGCGTAATCAAACTTATACTCAATAGATGCACAATCTAGTTCGATTTCATTTGTATTATTTATCACGATAGTTTTTTATGAGATTTATAAAAAAATAATCGGTGATGATCGAACGGAATAATCAGTATAAATTAATCATTAGTTATGATCTTATAGATATGATAATAATTGACAAACAGTAGGTTCATATTAAATTAGAGCTCAAATCTTTCAGGTATTAGTCACTGATTTATACCACTGGTCTATTGTGCTACTTACACAACAAAAAATCATGCTAATTCGCAGGGGTTTTCCCAAAGTATCCGTTTAAAGGCACGAACTGTGTATATATTATATTTTAATTGTCTGTTTCGAATAGTTTGTTGTCGCAAATTAAATTAGACATACGCCTATTTTGCTGGTGATGGAGTACCACTAAATGTATAAAAATAAACTTTAATCAATGATGATAATTGAGAGGAGTTGGAAACGCTCATATGTAAATTAGCAAAAGCCTGTATAAGAGCGTTAACAAATAAATCTGTCTTTATATAAGGCATAGCGATCAGTTGGATGAAGAAAGGACGAAAATAAATCATGCGTTATCGTGGAAGACTAAGATACAATGAAAAGAAGGGCATTACTGCATTATTAAATACAATAGATTGATTATGAGAAGCAGTGTTTCAAGCCTTATCACCCAATGTAAAAGACCAGGAAGAAAAATAAGAGCTTCTTGATTTAAGAACCTTTGAAAAGGCACTGCCTCTGTATTTATTACAATACTATAGATTGCCAACGTGCAATTAAAGAAGAGTAAAAGAACGAATTCTGCCAATGGATCTATGTTAAAAATTTTAATGTCTAAAACACTCCAAAAATTGTACTATGCATAATGGTTTGTCATAACTTCGTTCTATATCAGTTTGTCTTAAAAGATAAATAGGTTAAGTTATTGTAAAACCTTTATAAATATGGTATTTTCGTACTCTATGGACCAATTAGCAATATTAACATGAAGTAACACCGCAAGCAAATTAAGAGGTGATTGGTTTTTTTCTAAAATCCATGAACATTCACGCACGCAATTTGGAAGCGCTGATATGCGCCATTAAAAATTATTTTCTATAATTAACACACATCTTCAGACAAATCACAGTTCGTTCACATGGACCGTTAAATTAATCTGTTTATGCGCCGCCATTACGTTAAACCGTTTAAAAACAAAACAGATTGCTTTTAATTGCTTATTGGAAGCAAAATCATCGTCTAAAAAAGTTGGTAGTATTTTGTGTCGAGACTCGAATAAAATCCATATCACGCGTCACCCCTTTTTGCGGTTACGACACAACCCCTCTAGTGGGAAATATTTTGATTTTGGACACGCTCTAACGGGGTCAAATCGTCGAGACCCATACGAAATTACCATTGTAAATCCGCCAGAGTTTTCTCCATTTTCCCGAAAATCTCACTCCCTGTCCGCTTATCGCAGAGATAAGCGCACGAATTGTTGCCTATTTTAACCGTATCAGCCATGAACACTAACACAAATTGAAGTTCCAACTCGTCATTGTTTCACAGCACTCGAGAAGCACAATATTGAAGGCGATTGCATCGCCAAGATGATGTCACCGAGTTGCAATGCTGAGGTCACGTTCCGCGAATCATTATCAAAGCACTTGGATTCTCCGTTAAAACCAACCTATTTCCGTTGTATCCATGGCTCTGAAAGATGAGCAACTGACGTCTGGGTGATTGGACAAGGTCCTGCAGTCAACTGGCGACGAGCTGCTAGTCGAATGCCTTACGAGCGATTATCAGTTTTCTCTGATGATAAATACAAAATGACCGTCGCCATGTTGGTTCTTATCTATTCATCGAACGTTATCGGCTACTGCTTCGTAACGCGAATTGTTTCAAATAATATCGCAATCCCGAGCTTGACGACACAGGATAATCAAAGTTTGCGACACATATCTCTGTGAGTACTTTCACAGTGACGAGTTGTTTGAAAAAGATAAAGTCATCGAGAACGATAATTAAATCTTCAACATCATTGAAGCTGGTTGTTTATATTATCAGAATTAATTATGTTATCTTAACATTGTCATATGAAGCAGAAACATATCGGAGCCAAATAAATAATGTTTAGATAAAAATATTCGACTTAAAGACTTGATAGTTATAGAAAAATAAACATGTCTCTCTTACTCTCTTAATCCCAAACATTCATAATTCAATATAACTCCTTCTTATAACTATCTACTGTTTTTTAAAAATAAACATTTTCTATTGAATTTAATTGAAAACAGTGTAAAAATACTTTGACTATTAAATATGGCATCAATATATCTAACATAAAGACAATCAATGCTGTTTTTCAGTCGACTACTATTACCTAATTACATTCCAATATTAACAGTATTTCTGTAATATAAAAAAGCACTTCAATGACGATGTTTGCAGCGGACAAGATCGGAGGGTGATCGGAGGACATGCTTTTAACAAATACATATGTTTATTACTAGAAAAAATGGCTTAATTACATAAGAAAATTACCAGTACTTCGGTGAATTAAAAAAGCATTACGATGCAGCAGAAAAAAATCAGGGGGTGTTATTTTTTTTTAATTCCTCGAATTGCTTTTAACAGACACATATGTTAAGGTCTAGGTATTCGGAAATTTGTCACAAAAATATTTTATATTTCATATATAACGATTTAATGCAAAAAAATACTGTAAGGAGTTGCATATGAGTTAAATATGAGCTTTTTTACTCATAGAGATAATTATTCCATATTTCCTATGAGCGTTAGTATTCATTCATTGCATTTTCGGCGTATTGTCTACTTAATGAAGCACTTTTTTAATTTGCTCAGGGATGATGTCGATGCATTTTTCTGCCCGAAAAAGTCGCGATCGCACCCCTTATTCTGATCCGTCGCGACCAAGATGTCAGTGCTTAAGAACGCTCCTCTTCTCAACGAGCTTGCCAAATATGTATAATACGAGGAAGTTTTGTTGATTATTTTAAAAAGCACATGTGGGATGGTGCTCATTTATTTTAAATGTACTATATTTATTTTTATTTATTTTCAGCGATGGCTATGAGGAGCTGTAAAAATAAATCTGGTTTAGGCGTGCACCATAATTGTTTTTCAGATTTTTTATGTATCTAATGGCTGCCATTTTAAAACGAGATAACGAATCAGCGTGGATAATAAAGTGAGAGGACAATTTAAATGAGCAATATATATAATAAAACGCGCATTTATTAATCACTGTTTAAATATCGAATGGGTGCATTTAATAAATTATTTGAACTTCCAAAAAAATATAATGTTACCTAAAACAAATAATATGTGCATTAAAATAAATAAGCTGAGCATTAGCGTTGGTGTGGTTATCCATTTTGAATTACTATAACTAACTAAATCAATCATTTTAATGTAACGGCAAAAGTAATAAAATCTTGACGTCGCAGTAAAATATTTTAAAACAATATTACGATTTAAAATAGGTGAGAATCGAATGAAGTGTATCTAAATCAAATTTTGACCAATAGGAGAGCGCAAAAAACAATTATCACTTCTCAGAAGGCAAAAATTCACGTCAAAAGCAATAAAATCGTGTCGAAGCCGTCGCAGTGGGAACGCTCGTTACCGAGCGTTCCCACTGCGACGGCTTCGACACGATTTTATTGCTTTTGACGTGAATTTTTGACTTCTGAGAAGTGATAATTGTTTTTGCGCCCTCCTATTGACCAAAATTCGATTTGTATATACTTTGGCCAATACTTTCATATTATAAGTTTGTAGTAATATCGGTAAGGAGAGCTATTATATTTTTAAAACATAGAATATTATTCATAGAATATAGTCCTAAGAATTATATAAACATAGTGTAATATCGAAATTCAGACAAACTATGGAGCAATATGTGAGATGCGATGTCTGTCTGTACTTATTCTTCAGCTTATTTTCCCCTGAGAGACGAATTGGCTTAATTTGTATTTTTGACTTGACCTAATGGAATTTTTAAAACTATAATTAGTTTTAGAACTTTTATTAGGTTATTTTTTTTGGAACAACAAATGGACGTTTCGCAACTGTCAAATTGAGTTTCATAGATATTTTACAGTTAAATTATATTTTCGCTAGTATAAATATTATATCTATTGGTGAAAATGTATTTGGACTTTACTAGTAAGAATATAACTTTACCGAAAAATATAAATTCACTGTAACATTTATTAATCGGATGTAAATAAATAATGATACGTATATATATTACTACATAATTTTACTAACACTTGCCAGATAATTTATATTTTCACTAGTAAAAATGTATTCCAATATGATTTTACTAAAATGATATATTTAAAAAAAATATTTGGGATAAATTTAAGACTGTTTTTTCTAGATTTTCTTTTAGGAATAAACACATAAACCAGTTATTAAATTACCGATAATACAATCTATAAAATTTATATAATTCAGCTGGCGCTGTTGTTGATTTTTCGTTATTTTTTTTTGCCTCTTCTTTAGGTATTTGATCTGAAAATTCAGATTGAATACCTAAATTTACTGCTACCAATTAACATTCGTTGAATATTGCCTCTCATGTTTAAAATTTTTTAAACGTTCAAAAAGCAATAAAGTCAACAATAATTTGCAAACAAACGGAGCTGCGTCAATAAACTACAATCTGTCCCTTTGAATAATAATGTTTATTGTGAAAATACTTAGAAAGTGAGTGCTTTTGAAGGCAATGTTCCGCTCCTTTTGTTTATTGTATGTATAAACGAGCAGCAGGAACTTATACCTGAAATACATCTAAAACAAATGTAGTTTAGTTCAGATTCATTATTTGAGGTCGATTTTTACTTTATTTTATAAATATATTTCCCCGGGAATTTTTCCCCTCTCCCCCTCCCCCTCTCGGCGAGCTTGAATAACAGTTCTCATTAGCTACAAAAGTATTGCTAAATTATTCTATAATATATTTTGTTCAATGAAAGGTAAAGAAATTAAAAAGACAATATTTTATTACGAATAGGTGTAGATATTTTATGAAGGGCATTCATGACAAAGATTGTTTAGCTGTTATTAACATTAATTATAGGTTTGTCTACAGATGATAATAATTGAATATATGTTAAATCATATCTATGCTCTTTGATAATGGAACTTAATAAACATGTTTTTTGTTGTTCTTAAAGTGTGTCCAACAGCAGAGAAAACATACACTCTATAAATGAATTGTTTTAAAAACAATATCAATTATAATTCCATTCCATGATGCATGCTTGTTACTGGTTACATAAGCAAGTACAGCAACGACTCGTTTCATCGACGATCCGAAATGGTATCGTCGCAAAACGAGGTTAGCTCGAAAATATGCCATATTATATAAACTAGTAGACCTGTTTTTTCATCACACTTAATCCCCACAACACATGAGAAGCCACGTAAAAATACACATTGTCATTTTTTACACACATAAAACATAAATTTGTGAGCAGCTTATTTGCCTTTATAATATTGTAATATATCTATCAATACTCCCGCATTGTTCCCGAGAGTTCCCAAAGACCGATCGAGCTATTGATCGGCGTTCGACTGTACGCGAGCGTGCGGGTATTCGGCAATTAGCCGAGTTTCATTACCGTTTCCCATCAATTGGACCGGTTTCATTCAAGAAATGAACGACACAATGGCGGCCGACGTAGCCGAGATTGAATAAAAAAATATTATTGTATTACAATTATTATATTGGGACACAATACGCGGCCCAAAGTTTACTAATCGCTGGCGCGGACCGTTGATCTCTAACCCGCATGGTCGTACAGACAGACACGCACACAAACAAATCGGCGTCCATTATTATTGTTAATTATGGAAAACTGCGATCAATTGGTGAAAGAATTTAGGCGTTAATTCGCTCCTAAAAAATTGGTTGATAAATCAATTCATAAGAATTCATAGATTGTTTTGGAACCGGTTTATTTTGTCATCGCAAAAGAGACAATCTCTACCTAAATCCAGCTCAGTTTTGTTTCGTCTTCGTTCGTGTAACAACCCCAAAATAAAAATACTCATTGGTATTTGGAAAGTATAATAAAATATCTTGTCGACATTGCATGCTATATTAATGTAATGAAATAAGAGCGATTAAAAACATGTGTTTATATAAGGTAAATGTGTGGTAAAACTCGAACGTATCATTTTTGGTAAAACAAATTTTGTTCTGGGAATTTATCATCATAACATTGCTGAGATTATTCCAGACCATCACAGAAAATTGCGAAGCAAAAAATCCTTTATAACACCTAATGATATATATTTATTTAGATCTCAGAAAAAATATAATGTAAAAATTCAGGTTATCACAAATCACAAAATAAATATGTATGGAAATGAGATAAATTAAGCAAAATATAAAAATCAAATTATTTCTATTCTCAATAATAAATATCCGCTATTTTGAAACTATATGGCGGATGCATTGTGAGTTGAACTAGAAAAAACATGTAGTATTGAGATGCACGATGAATCATTTCGTGCATTTTTGTTGTTGTTGTGTGAGTCATCGCCAGGCAATACATATACAAGGTAGTCGCAAATTTTTGTTTTGCCTATGAAGAATTATTTATATTGAAATTTTATTTTATTTTTTTAAACGTTTTATATAAACTTCTGACATAAAAAAATAAAAATGTTACAATAGAAAAAATGCGGGGTGAGAAAGTAAGAGCGCAAAGCGCATATTCATGGGCGCATAGCATGGAATAGTTGCCGACGGGTCTATATTTAGTCATCCAGCATACGAATGCAGGACTACTTTAATGGCATGAATCATTTCGAACATGTTATGTGAGTCATCGTCAGGAAGTACATAAGCGAGGTTGTCGCAAATTATTTTTTTGTCCATGAAAAAATATTTATTTTAAGATGTCTTAAAATCTTTCCTAAAGAAAACTCTTAAGATAAAGGATAATAATAATGACACGTTGTGAGCTACATTACAAAAAAAAAACAAGGTAAGAGCGCAAGACGAATATTTATAGGCGTCTAGCGCGAAACGCTAGAAAACATTTTTTACTTCCGTAATTATTGTAGTAACATTTTTTTAATTTTTAAATAATCGCCATTTTGAAACAATTGCAAAGTATTTTCTTATATAAATCAGATAAACCTTTTTTCTTTCAGTGTAAAAAAGTCTACGCGCTCCGAAGATGTATAGTCAGCATACATCACCGGTAAATAAGTAATTCAAAATGAAAAATATCAATATTATTAGGAAGCAAATATTTTAAAAAGAGTCAAAATTGATACGCAACAATAAATTATTGTAATGGTAGATCAGGCTAGCTTATGAAATAAGCAAGTATATTTTCATAATGTAAACTTGCATGTATGATTCAACTGTATGCTGACGATTGATATTTTTAATTACTAATTTACTGGCGATGTTCACTGACTGTACATCATCGGAACGCGTGAAATTTTTTACACTGAAAGACAAATATTTTCTAATTTTTATAAAAAAAATCACTTTGAAATTGTTTCAAAATGGCGGTTATTCAGAAAATTAAAAAAATGTTACTTTAATAATTACAGAAGTCGAAAATGTTATATAGCATAAGAAGTTTATAGCATAAAAATTTTTTAGCACACAGTGCTAATATATAACTCTAAAACATACATAGATATGCATGATTTGATCTATATTAGTGAACGGATGAGAATAAAAAAATTACCAATTAATGAAAGAAACGAAGTAAATATATTATATTTATTAATAATTTTGACATCACGATCACTGAAAATAATTCTGTAATTACAAAAAAGTCTACTTTAAAATCAAAAAAAATTTTATAACCCAGCCCCCCAATAACACGGTAAATTGAGATCGTGCTATTTGGGTGCGTGTAGTTGGGGACTAGAAAATACTCATTATTTTTTTGTAATACATACATACGAGTCAGGCGCTTGTGGTGAGATATCCCCACTTTGGCTCGCTCACACAAAAAGTAACGGGTACCCAAATAGCACGTCCGTAATTTACCGTGTTATTAAGGGGTCTACTGTAATAATAAAAAAAATAGCAATTTTTTTTTTACAGGAGGTTCCAAATATATTATTGTATAAAACTAGATTAAACATATATTATGCATATTTTCAGTCATCTAACATATATGCCTAGAATTTGGGGGTTTAAAAGTAAATTTAAATTAAAATTACTTTGAGCTATTCAAAATGGTGCTATGGAAAAATGTTAAATTTGCCTTTCAATGCTTACACGAAAAACATAAAATTTGCCTATAACTATTCTATTAAATAAATACTAAAAAAACAGCAACTTGATTATGAAATTAATCTGCAAATGATTTACATATCTCGCAGAATGAGTTATTTCTTACTCATGCATAAAAAAATGTATTTCATCGACTCCTTTAAATCAGTAAAAAATGTTATATAATATAAATTTAAATAAAAATAAATATAGTGCATCTAAAATAAATAAGCATCATCCCACATGTGTTTTTCAAAATCATCAAGAAAATATCTTTGCATTTGACAAGTTCGTTACTCACTCTATAGCTTGCAACTGAGTCACCGAGCGTCGACGGATTGTCGACACCACCCCTCACCAATTTAAAAAAACGATTTATTGAATATATATTTAACAAAAAAAAAATATATTGGCCTTTATGTTTTTAACATAAATTATTAAATCTCAGTCTTGGCCCTTCTTTATTATAAAAATATAAGTTTATTATATCCAGGTGGTATATCTGAATTTATGTAGAATAGACAATTATTCTTTCAACGATCGCATTGTTGTTTTACATCGAGGTTTGGTTTTTTAGACCGAAATAACATTTGTTAGCTGACACTATTTATCGTTTGATCTCCTGGATCGATTAGTATATTTTAATATAAATAATCTGTCAAAAGATTGAGCAGGTCCAGCGCATGAAAATATAATAAAAACTCGCAAGTGATGATTGAGACATACAGAATTGCATTTATTAAGATGAAAAGTATTCTAGGTGTATGTTCCGATTTGAAACGTATAGTTGTATATGGTCTGTATCGCTTTACGAATGCGAGACATGAACTGTACTTGTGGTAAGTATAAATAGATTTAATTTCCATTGAAGTCTGTTGTTATAGTGCTTTTAACTATCTCTAGAGATAAGACCAACTATAACATAGGAAGCATAAAAAGTATTGTCAAACTCTAACTAAGCCAATTAAGTTGTAGCGTATCTATACATTTAAGAAGAATCAGCTCCCCCATATAAAGCAATAAAGCGTGTCAGTGTCAATTAAATGCGTAGCTACAGAAAGACATCAAGGCTTATGATTACCAGAAAGGAAAAATATTTATTGGTTTTAAAGTGAAATCAAAGTAGATGCACCCTTTTTCTTTACTAATCATAGTTTTTAAACAAAAGTATATGAGCTCATAATCTGTGAGATGATAATGTAAAATATTGATTGATCATCTAAATGCAGGATTTCCTGTATTATTTTGTTCATTCATCAAACTAGAATTATATTTTTAAGTAGCCATTTTTTATTCGTCCTCTATTCATTTTACCCCTCGATTTATTTCAAACATTGAAGAGAAAGACCTAATATCATTACTATATACCCGTATACATTTACTAATATTTTTTGCAATCCAAATGTAGCACTAAGTATAATTCATAACTATTTTAAATTTATCGTATATTAATCATAGCAAATTGATAATGATAACTGTAGCGCTTATTGGGTGATTCATCGGGTGTTTTTGTCATAAATGTCTCATACATAACTTTCACCGTCAATGAATCATATAATGTCCTCTTAATGCTTTTTATGTATGTTTAATGGGTAAGTTAATAGTTATGCTTATCACTTATTATATAAACAATTTCTTCATTGAGTACTACATAATCAAAAACTCGTGCTATTCAAACACTGCTATCATAGAACTTGTGTGATTTGCGTTATCTATTAGATATTTTAAAAACACTAATTGTTGTTCAAAGTGTTTAAATTGTAATTGGCATGTACAGAACTGGCAAGAATGTTAATAAAAACAACTTTAGCTGTAAAAACTTAAGGTTGTATTACTTATAAACAACTTATGGGCTTAAACAGATTAGATTTGCTGATCTAATCAACTGTTTATTATCAGTTTATGTCAAATGTTACAATCTTGAAAAACATATTACATATATCGATAGAACAGCTTTAGAAAATACACACATGTTTAGAATAATAATATTCTTAAATATACGAAACACGATGCTAGAGGTTAAGTTTTATTTTATAAGGACGGAATAGTGTAGTCCGTAACGTCTCAGACTAATAACTTTGAGGTTGCTGGTTCGAGCCTCCGTAGCTGCACTCGAATTTTTATTTAAAAAAATGCGCTATTAATAAAAAACCGGCACCAGCTGCAGTGACATCTATTGATTATACATTATATTATAATTATTAATATAGATGTCCCCGATTTACCCCGTTGTAACGCATTGGGCTTACGCCTGTCAGGTTACAACGGAAGATTTAATAAAATAAAGTTTACTTATAAAAATAATAAGTTGTGAATTACATGAATATAAAGATTTTAAGCGCAAAGCGCGATATTATAAGTGAATCATTTATAAAATATTTAATCTAGTCTGTATTGCCTCTGGTGTTCTAAGATGTTAATTATCTTATCATGCTTCCTAAAAACTCATTTAAGATGACAGAAAATAAAAATGATAAAAGTTATGAGTTACACTAAAAAAATAGCGAGTTAAGAAATTAATTTTGAAAAAGAATAATAAACAGAAACAATTATATTAACTCACTTCCAGGCGTATACTAACAAAAAAACTTATTACTCAAAGGGTTAAAAAACAGTTTTTATGTGCTATAACAACTTAGGCATTTTTCAATGTACCGTTGAATAATCTACATTTACTGTATTGAAAAATTATCTTGTGTTATTTAAATCAGTCATGGTCATAACAACTAATTTAAGGTGACCAGATTTTTAAAATACCAATGGAGTACACTAAAAAAGGTCAACTCAGAATTTTTTGTTCATTTCGGGATGCTGTGAGAGCTAAACAAAATGTCTAGTCACCTGAATTAATAACAAACAAATGTAAAAGTAAAAAAAAAATACTTTGTAATTAATGAAATTCCATAAATTACTCATATTTCCAAAATAATATTGTGCAAATGTGAACTTTTTCAATGGCTGGTATTGAAGTATAATTTAAATTAAAATTATTACTGATTTAAACGTACTGAGATAAATTCTTTAAAAAAACTTCTTTCGGTTTATATTATTTTAATTTTTTTGACACCATAGAAAATATACAAAGCAGCCTGACATAAATTAAGAAATCCCATGACATTTGCAGCAAATGTTTATTTCAAAAGCCATTTAGTATTACAAGATATTTGCCGAGGGCGGATTTTTTCGTTGAGAAAAATTACCAAAATAAAACATTACCATGACTTTACCAAGTATTATAACTGCTGTGTGGTAGAGCAAGTCACGGAACTGCGGAAAATGCGGAAAAAAAGTCACGGAACTGACGATGGCTAAGTTCATGCTGACACAACTGGTTCAATAACATATGATAGATTGAGATATATCCCACTAAATAACTTCTGGTAAAAAATATAATGAATAGTCAGAGGCTGCGTTTTTTTAATTGAGCTTTAAGCTGTTCTGCACATATTTTCATACATGACACGTTTTAGACAATTTCATTTCAGATCGTATTTTGTTAATGTTTTCTCAACTTCATCAAAAATACTTTCGTTTGTAGTTGTTCCAAGCAGACTATTTATAAAGGCTAATTTTTGAGTCAATTCAAGCAAAGCATTGACTCCATAAATCAAGAGCAGTAACTGAGCAATATATGTAAGGCCAGAGGTACCTTATCTACTGTTACTATTTCTACCTAAAATATTAATAATACAATAATTATAAATTGACATTGATTTGACAAGGGCGTTGAGAGCCGAAAATTTTTAGGAACCACTAGGTAAAGCTAAAAAAATATTTTGAAATCATTTGCTTCGCTATTAAATTGACTATCGATGTTACGCACAATGTGCTTAATACTTCTAGCAACTGTTCTCACAGAAAACCTGATAGATTTAAATAAGGCTGCAACAATCATACACAACTTTATTAATACATCAAGAATACATGGATTATTACTATCGGGGATTTAGTTACAGCAAAAAAATCCGTTTTAAACTTTTCTGGTCATTGCTTTTATATAAATTGTCAAGTGGTTAATCTGGTAAATTTATTTATATTTTTTAGTTCAGAAATAATTTTATCGCACAATTAAAATAATGCTTTGTCATCTAAACAAAATAAATATCCACGGGTAATAAAATAAGAATGAAATATCGTAAAAAAACGTTACATGAGGCACTGAAGACAATGTCAAATTATAACGGCGTAATGTCACAGCGGAATTCAAAGCAATAGGAGCACCACATACTCGAGTCGTATATCGCAACTCCTCGATGGTTGTCCGTTCCGTTATAACGCATACTTTGAGGTTTTAAAGAGTTTGAAAGTGTAAAATCTATTCTCAGCTGTAATTTGCTAACCCCTGCTTAGAGAATAAGAACATGGCAATGGTAAGTCCTGGAATATATCTATTATCTACCAGACACTTCTAGGTTTAAAGTGTAAACGATATACTATTCCTTAAAAGTGTTTATAACAAATGATCAGATTCATGTCTGATTCTTTATTTATTTTGTCCTGGTTTGGAAACAAATAATTATGGTAAGCCTAGTTGTATAGAGACGTCTTATAATTCCTTCACCATAAATTCTTCTCCCGCCCACGTATTGTGCGGTCAAACCACTTTTTTGCCATAAAACGCCACTGTTTATCCTATTCCTTCATACTCTGGCTGCATTCAAAGATTTGTTTAAGCCGATGGAGATAAATGCGAGTGTTTAATTTCAGTCGTTGTTTGGTTTCGTAGACGTTTTTAGGATCGAAAGTAGGGGACTGTCTGCGTACCGTTCAGCAGAGAGATGATAGAGGGGGCGTACCCTCCTCCGGTGGCAATGGCCTTGGTTAAGGTCGTGACGCCAGATTATGGCAGGACAAACGAATTAAAAAATCTCAGAAGGTGCCCCGAGGTTATTGGAACCACAATTTAGCATTTGAAACAAGAACAAAAAAAAACACCACAACAAAACACCGTAACTAACCTAACGCAACTAGCCGATAGTAAGTGGTATTTTTTTCTTTTCAGATAACCTCAAACAATCTGGTGTGACATGAAAACATGAGTCAACAACTTTGACATGATTTGTTACTGCGCACAACGTTGATTTGCTTGACTAAATCGGTCTGTGTTTAAACTTGCACTTTCATAGTTTCGTCAAAAAACACCAAGTGACAAGGCCAAGTAAATTGGGAAGCTAAATACTTTTTTAGCAGAAGTCATCTGTCATTATATGGTTTGAATAAACACTTCTTCGTGAGGTGTATTACTTTTCTTCTACTACAAATCTACATTATTTGAGTGAAGGATACCAAAACGTTGATTACAAGTCAACACATTCTTGAACTTGACATTCTCGACGCGTAAAAGTAATACTAAAGATGTTATGTCAAATCAAAAGTGACGAGCAATTCACTCGCTCTCCCTTGTTTAGTTCAGTTATCTTTCCCAGTTTTTTAACTTCGCCATTTAAGTGACGTAACGTCGATTCCGTATCTTGAATTCTAATGAGGTATGTACTATTTTAAGCGATCCAAAGAAACCGAAGACGTGCCATAACAGATCAATCTTCAACTGTGCATTAGATAGTTACCAGTATATAACAATATCCATTATAAATATTTACAAATAGTGTACAACCTTTGCCTTCACTTCTTTGTAATATGTATAAAGTAGAGAGCGAGCATCAAATTCTTGGTTATATATACAGCTTGAATTTAAACAATAAAATGGGCTTACTCAGAAGTCACGCGTAGTTTGGGCAACGAACGCTGTATAGTTATTTTTAGCCAGTAAGACAATAAATGATGTCTTTGTTTCAACCCAATATAATTATCACAAGATTCTGTGTAATACTTTCTTTACCATACGGTCTGCCAAGATGTGACACCTCGACTTACGAACCGCTATACATACGAACTATTCGAGATACGAACTTTTTTTATATATTATTTTAACATCTACATACGAACCTAGATTCAAAACACAAACCGCGATGCACTGTGCTTGCGCGCGCGCCTAAACTATTTATTCGTGCGATGTTAGTTGTTACTACATCGCATTTATCTAAAATACGACGCGTGCGACGCACGCTGAACGTACATATTTGATTTTTGGATATAAATATCAATAACATGTTATGGAAAATTGTGTTTTGAGATGAGAACCACAGTCGGAAAGGAATTAAGTTCGTAAGTCGAGGTACCACTATAATATAGATCTCTACCCGAGTCGCAGCTAGCTTATAGTGATGACAATTATTTTAAGTCGTGACGGTAAGTTTATTAATAAACTTAGAAGCTGAAGTTAAAATTGATTCTGCCAATTTATAACACAGAGGGATAGAAAATGTGGTTAAATTGTGTCAAGAGAGACAATAAAATACTGGAAAGAGTTCATACGTGGAAAATACCGATGGGAGTCGAAGTTACTAGTGGAAGAGACTCTCAAGAATATTAATAATTAAGCCAGTAACGATTTTTAATCTCTCATAATCGTACTGAAAAATATTAATCGCATATTAACCTATTTGCTGCGACAGTTGCTTAACCTGAGTGTACCCCCAGCGCGGGTAAAATTATATTATTACAAGTTTATATTAATAAAATAAATCTACAAACACACTATTTTGATCGTATTAATAAACGTAAACACATTTTAATTTAAACTTATACAAACTAGTGTACTTTATATATAATATAATAATAATAATAATATAAAAATCTTTATTTAATTATTCGCACCAAGTTTGAAAGCTTATATTGACTACTACATTCATTAACTTTTGCTTAAAAAATGCAACATGTTAAGTCATCATATGATGGGCTTCGCGTTGAAAAGGTTAACCCATTCATTTCCAGAATCAGTAGAAAATTTTAAATATATATAATGCAGCTAAAAATATTAATGATGCTCTTTGTTATGTCTCTGCTATGTGCTTAATTTAAATATGACAGGGAAAATATGCTATGGAAAATATGCTATGTCTAAACAATGTTGCAAATGTTTCCAAGAAGGCCGTGACAACCGAGAAAGTCACATTAAGCATTAATGAAAATGTAAAAAACGATATTTTTGATTAGTAATTGTCAAATCACTTTTAGGGAGATTGCTCAATAAATTAGTTTGTTGTAAGTTTCATGAAGAGCAACTTCAATCTAGTGTCTCACTACCTATTAATTGTTGATTATTTTTGATCAAAATATTTACAACAAAAAATTCCAAAAAAAACTTTACTGAACAAATGTCGGTTGCGAATGCAAATAAAGCGGACAGGTACCCAAACACAGCGCCCCCAGATTGCGCATTTCATAAAATGACGACGTTGCATTTTTTTTTTTATTATATTCTAGAAGTTTTAAGAATATATATATATGTAATCATTAAAGCGCTTACTATTTTTGTTATCTTTACAAGATAAATAAAATTCAGTATGATTAATAAAATCATGTTATTACTTTTTATTAAAAATTCTACTTAAAAAATATAATTTTGTTAAGTTAAAGTCATATGATTAATTAGAAATGTGGAATTTGCAATCAATATTGTAGTCTAACTTCATATAATTATTTGGCAATATGGTTTTAAGCTTTATATATGTATACTATTTGTAAAGATTTACAGTGATTAAAAATAACTATATTCATAAATACCTTAAATTTAATAATAATTACTGGTATATTTTGAGCTTTATTAATGTTTTTATTTCATTAAGTAATTTATGATTTTTTAAAATCAGACGTATCACAAATAACTTTTTATACAAAAAAGTTTTTTTTATCATTCAATATATTATTTATAAAAGCAGATAAATTAAAATGAATAATAGAAAATGCACGATAAAAAAACTTTTTAGGCAAATATGTCACATACCTAGTTTTATTTATTATTTACTTTTTTTAAATATAATAAAATCTACCATATGTTTTCTGTAGAGAAATTTACTTGTTTTAATGACTAGGCATTGTTTATTTTTTTTATTGAATATTGAACATATGTTGTCCCAATATTTGTTTAGTTTTGCAGTTTGTTTTTTTTTTGTGCAGCAACAATAAATAAGTTAAAATCTATACAATTTGATAGAATGTGTTTCTATAAAAATGTTATCTACATGATTTATATGGAAAAACCCTTACACTGTTTTTTTAAAGGATTATTTATAGTTCGATATAAGTCTTTCAATAGTAAAATAATTTAAATATAAATAAAACATTGGAATTTAACTAAATATTACTCGATCATTTCTGTGTGCTAATATATTTTTAAAAATACACTTAAATTACATTCTAAAATAAATACATATATATAAACTATAAAATACACACAAGAAATCCCCCCGGTAAATAGTAGCAACGTGTTATTTGCACATGTTATTTGTTATTTCATTCTGGCTGCCATTTTCAGGTTAACTGTACTATTTTTAACTTTTAACTTATATTTATTAAAGAAGATTAATTTTTTTTAAATCAAATAAAGACCATCGTGACCTAACAGGTTAGCAAATAAGTCGAAAATACCGAGTTAAATCATTCGAGCTACCGAAGTCGAACAATTTTTTTAAATATTAACGCATGACAAACCTCGTCAAATCCCTTTTCAAAATCCGTATATACGACGTCTAATTTAAACAGCTTTCGCCATAAACAGATGGTTAGTAATAGTGGAACGGGCGAGACGAAACCTAGTGCTGTTGGTCCAACAAAACTTACTGAAAGTGATTGAAGTCATATCTACGGATAATTATTTCGAACAATTTAGTAGGCGCTGACAACACTGCGACTGGTCTATAGTTATTTATGTACAATTTGTCAACCTTTTATGAATATATGTGACATGCGCATTTCTAAAGATCAGTAAATTATCACGTCTTACATGCTACTGCAATACGTGTTAATGAAATCACTAAAGAAACTGAACAGCGACGCGCTTACGACCGATTACGCGCTACTGCAATACGTCAATGCAATGAAATAAATTTGTAATAACAGGATGAATAAAGAATGAGTTTAAATCTATATCGGATGTGTAATAAAGCTAGTACTATACATAATAGTAAAGTTAGTAAAGTATTGAACAAATGCATGTATCATGTTGTTCCATTAGGCTTTGTGTTTTTAAGGTGCGGGTTAAATGAACTAAAAATTAAAACGTGTCATACCGTTATTAAATTATATTTTCTCTATCATTTTTTACAATTATTCTTTAAATGTTAATATATTTGCTTACAGCTGATTCGAAAAATAATGTATTTTTACAAGCAATTATTTTTTCATGTCATTTTTATATATGTTTTTGTAAAATATGTAAATAAATTATGTCTGAAAAATACGTTGATTGAGAAAGGAGTTCCCAAGAAAATCCATTGATTTTTTCTATTGTATTCTTTGATACATGAGGGTGAGCGCTGTCTTGGTGTAAAATTACCCTTCCTTAATTTATAAGGGAAAGTTTTCATAATGATCTGAGTCGCTTTTAAGCAAATTAGCTGAGCATACTATGTGTCTGTTGTAATTGTCTGCCTATAATGCAATAACCCTTCATGTCCCTCAAGGTTGAAATTTGGGGTTGATCGGCATACAACCACTGCCTTTTACATCGCGTGTTAAAGTAAAGGACTACCTTCTCATATTCAGTAACAATTCGACTAAAAAAATATTTATTATTGGCATATTGTGATTCGTTGTGTGAGGTTTTTCTCAGTCAATTTATGATATACCCATGTTCTACAAATTTCCTAAGGTTTTAAATAATCTGTAAACTTATGTATATGACACGTTGAGCTTTTGTGCTAGATTGTGTATCATTAATCTCGGATCTGATTTGATGGCAGCCTTAATATCCTCACTAACAACCTCTAAGAACTACCCGCCCTTACAAGGATATTCAATGTCAAAATATACGTAACGAAATTTTTAGAACCACATTTGTCACTTTATAAATTAAATGGCATCTCTGCCTATTCCATTACATATCTTTTTAACTGCTATTGTCGGATTATAAGCGAGTTGAAACTCATAAAGCATAATATAGCTTAACTGAAATTATTGATTTATGGTTGAAAACATCGAAACAAAAATTATGCTGTTACTAAATAGCATCATTGATACGACTACTGTTAACAAACACCTAAAAAAATAGTGAAATTATCGTTAATTTATAAAAAGTTCAAATGTAAGAAAAAAACGCAAAGACTAATGTGACAACCTGATACAACTTAAAGTTGTCAAACGTTTTATGATAAAAAATGTTCGGACAATTTTATACACAAAGTCAGCAAGTGGAAAATGTTCAAGACAATCGACTTTAACTTGTAAATGGTTATAAACAGTAACCTGTATTTAATTATAAATTATGTATTTTAATGCATTCTTAATAACATAAAAAATATGTCAATGATGCCAAACAATCTTGTCTACAGTCTGCCAAAATGAAATTTAATATCATCAATAAAATCCGACATTTCATCAGCGACAACCTCAAAAGTCCAAGACTATCCATGCATACGGTTGAAGGTGAATCTGATTCGTTAAGCACAGCGATGGGTGTATTTTTTTTAAACTCTCGTCCGTCGACCGTGAACATCAACCGTGCTTCCAGTTTTATGGAATTGAAACTAAATAGTGGTCTGATGCAGCAATGTCCATAGGTGCAGAGCGTGCGGTTTCGCACCGGTTCGCTCGAACCGGTTGATGAAATTATTAGCCACTTCACGCATTTATTCATTTCTTTGCCTTTAGTCTATCCTGTGGATAGTTGCAGCAGCAGCACCTGTTTCTGATATTAGTATGATATAACCACAAGCGGATCAAACTGGATATAATGATATCACATGCT